>NC_132913.1:44365735-45661735 GCF_047675955.1 Chlorocebus sabaeus
TTCCCACATATAATCAGCATTGAATATTACATATGTATCAGACACTGTGTTATATCCAAGAAATACAAAGATGTTTATAAGCCCCTCCCTACAGAAATCAACAGTTTCTTTAGGAAGATAAACTCAACAGTAAACAATGAAACACAATGTGACAATTACTCAGAGAGTTGCATATTTTGTAAATGATTTCAATTTGTACCTGGTTTCAGGGGGAAAAGGATTATGCAAGAGGTGATGAAATCTCAATTCTGATGTTGATTCCGCTAGTAACTAATTATGTGACTTACAATTATCTTTTCTGGGACCCTGTTCTTTCATCTGCATAATGAAAGAAGTTTGACCAAATGCTCTCTACACTTCCAGGTCTTCATTATCCTATTTCATGGGAATTCCCTTGTTAATTCTCCTCATCATGGATGGTGGTGTTTTATACCCCAGAACAATTTACCCTTTAACTGGGCCATCATATCAAAGGAGGCTACCTATATGTCTTTTTGTCATCCCCTATCTTCTACTGATTATCCCATTTTTCCTTTGGAAAAGGAAATAGGGAACTTTACAACTATTATGCGGTCATCAATATGCCCAAGAGACAGTAAAGGAATTGTTTTCAAGAGAAAGCTGGTAAAATTGCCCTTCATTCTTACAAAATTCTCTATGCCTCGAAGAGAATCTTGACTCCCACAATGTATTTTCTTACAACACTTTTCTGGATGAGACTTCTCTGCCATTAAAAAGGGATTATTCCGAGTAAGTGGTGAGGATGCCTTCAACTATTTAGCATAGATAAGAGAACTGCCACTTGCCTGGTTCCTGGGGGAATGGAGAAATAAGTTCTTTCCACAGACACACTGAATTGATTCCATTATGTTTCCATTCTTCTTCAGCAGGGACACTGATCTTCCTTTTTACTAGACAATTTATGGTGGAAATTCAGTAGACGCCTCTGAATATCTTTAACACAGTCCATGTGGAGACTTCCCTTCAGCTGGTAGATTGTCAGTATCATGGTAAACTCATCAGAAGCCAAGGACTGAGTTTCACACTGGCCTAGATGGAAAGATTTGGCGATTTCAGTTTTTTGCCTATTAGTCAACTGTCTTTATTAGAATCTTATTCATTGTCATAAACCACAAAATTTTTGTTTTTCTTTAACACTTAGAATGAAATTGCTTCTCAGGGGAGAATAAAATAACCTTTTCAAGGGAAATCTAGGATTACTTATACAAATGTTTAACTCTAATAAAGTATAGCATCAATTATTGTCTCAAGTATATAATAAAGATCTTATCCTAAGCCTCTGATATCTGAGCAAAATTGATAAATAGGGGAAGAAGACTGATTGTAGTTGACATTCCTGTAACTAAAGAAGGAGAGGATGTTTTGCTATATTTAGTCCACAGATAGAGATGATAAGTGGAAAGGTCAGAATGGTCTCTGCTCCACACTCAACCCTATTGAATGGCACCTGAGCTGTTCTTACATGTAAAGACAAGAAACTATTTTCATAAAGGACCTGAGGCACTTGCGGCAACCATAACATTGCCGCTGGGTCCATGAGAAGCTTATCACAGATTAGAAAACATACACATTCTTCTCACTGCATTGAAAAACATAGTAGAGGCCAGGCATGGTGGCTCATGCCTGTAATCCCAGCACTTTGAGAGGCCAAGGCGGGCAGATTGCTGAAGGCCAGGAGTTCGAGACCAGCCTGGCCAACTTGATGAAACCCCATCTCTACTAAAAATACAAAATTACCCAGGCATGGTAGTGCATGCCTGTAATCCCAGCTACTCAGGAGGCTGAGGCAGGAGAATCACTTGAACCCAGGAGGCGGAGGTTGCAGTGAGCTGAGATTGCACCATTGCACTCCAGTCTGAGTGACAGAGCAAGACTCTGACAAAAAAAAAAAAAAAAAAAAAAAGAAGAAAAGAAGAAAAGAAAAGAAAAAAGAAAGAAAGAGAAAAACATAGTAGAATTCTACAAAATGGGTTCCAGTATTATAATATCAACAGCGAGCATGTTACAGATAGTTAGGTAGGCAATGAGCAGGGCAAGACAGAGCTCTCCCCCAACCCACTAGGAATGTCAAATGATGGTTTGGCAATTATCATATTGCCTCTTCAAAACTAATAATTCAGCAGCCAAGGAGAGACAATTTCTTGACGGTCCACACCAGTTAACATTAAAAATGTTAACTGAATGCAGGCCCCAAGGAGAAGCAACTTTTTGGGCATAGGTGTTAAGAGACAAAAATAGTGAAGTATGATATTATGGAGGTATACTCCACCAGTAAAGGGAAGAAAGCCTCAGATGGGCATGCATATAACTCCCTAAACACACTGGTCATACTCAATTCCTAAGGGTAAGGAGGGCACTGCACATGCAGAAAGCCCACCTTAAAACAACAATCATGGGAAAGAGCAAAGCCTATAAAGTCCTAGGATCAAGGTTAAAGGCTCCATTTCTTGCTGTCTTCTTTTGTTCCCTTTTCTCTCTTGGACCTTCAGGTGCCTGCTTGAGTCTCTTCCAAGCAAATTTTTCTTTCTTTCCTGTTCTAAAGCCTTTTAAATAAACTTCTACTCCTGCTCTGAAACTTGACTTGGTCTCTTTTTCTGCTTTATGCCTCTCAGTCCAATTCTTTCTTCTTCAGAGGTGAGGACTGAAGTTGCTGTGGACCCATACAGACACACCACTGGTAATTCGGGGTAACTCGAATCTCTGCCACCACTAACAAGCAGAGCCATGAAAGAGACCTTAGTGTCCAACAAATGTGATGGTACCCTCAGGATATCTCTGAGATGGCAAATCCACAGCAGCCATGAATAAGCAACATATTCGTGGCAGGAATTAATGGGTGTATATATAGCATTACAGTTATTGAGCCGAGCGCTAAAATGTGTTTGTGAACTATCTAATTTCAAAAAATAAAAAATAAAAAAATAACACTTGAGGGTGAGGATTCCTTAATACAAGGTACTTAAGTACTGTACTAGATGAGAGCAAGAGTTGGTGTTATTTGGCTTAAGTTTTGTTAAAATATAAAAGAGTATAGCCGTCTTAAACAGCCACACTTTGCCATCAATTCATTCATTAATTCATCAGTTATATCCTAAGCACTCACTGTGGTAGGCCTGGGATACACTGTGGTAAATTAAGCAGATATGGTCTTTGTACTTTTGGAGCTTATTATCTGATCAAGTGCATACACATTAAACAAGCAAATAAATGAGTTAACATATAATTAACATTGTGATAGATATTATGAAGGAAAATAGAAAGCTAAGAAAAAAAAGAATGGGGTATTGAGATTCACTCTTGTTCAGTTATTTGAGGAAAGTGTTGCTGAGGATGTGATATTTAAGGGAGACTGAAAGAAAAATATCAAGTCTTGGTCAAAGACATAATGATTAAAAAAGGATTAGTGTGCCTGAGAACTGAAATAAGGACAGCATAGCTGGACTTTAGTGACACATTTCACCAAATTTGTTTTTAACTTGAGTAGTCATAGCTTTGATCCCAATACCTTTCTTAATTTCCTCCAGTGTTACAAAGTGAGAAGATGTTTACTTATCAAGAAAAACGAAAGGGTTGATGATGTGCCAGAAGTACTTCATAGACCCATTTTCAACTTCCTATTTAAAATTTTTACTGAAAGAGAAGACAAAAGAAGACCATACACTATGAACTACTAAGAGTTGGCACAGGGAAAGAGGAAAAATAAAAGCATGGTATGTCAAAATGAGACCAAAGATACTATTTTGCTCTTAAATATCCTAATCAGAGAAATATTGGTTTAAATGTATACAAGATAAACTTAAAGATATAATTGGTAGAATGTAAAACTCTCTTTTAAAGCTCTCTCTCTCTTTTAAATCCCTTCAAAAGATAAAAGCAAACAAAATATGGTCCAAATATCAAGAGAGGAAACATAGAAAATGGCAAGGAAGCACAGAAAATAGAATCCATAAAACAAGATGACAGAAGTAGGACCAAACATATCAGCTATGACAATGTATGTAAATGTGTTGAACTCCCCAATTAAAAGGCAAAGACTCTTAGATTGGAGTAGAAAACAACATCCAACAATATGCTGTTTACAAGAGACAAACTTAAAACAAGATGACTTGGAAAGGTTATAAATAAAGGATAGGCAAAGATATATCTGTAAAATGCAAACAAAAAGACAACAGAAGTGGCAATAGTCACATCAGCCAAGGTAAAATTCAAAATAAAAACTATGAACAATGCAAAGAGGATTATATAAAAGAAGCAATATAAAAGAAATTATATTCATTATCAAATGTATGTGCCAAGTAACAAGGAAAAACACAAAGGAGAAAAACTCACATAAATAATTTTTAACAAAATAATAATCATAGTATGAAACCTCAGTGCATTACATCAATCCATGCCAAATCAATTCAACACAAATGAATAAGGACCTGGAGAACTCAAGATATATTAAAATTCACATTTTCCAGACAGAAAATGCACAGGGACTCCTTTAAAAAGTGGTTATTCTCAAGTACATGAAGAAATTGGAAATAAATTCTCCAAAGCAGAAATCATTTTGCGTATACTTCCAAACACAATTTTTTAAAATTGTAAAATTATAAACAAAATTCAAATAAAGTATTCCAACAATATCATTAAAACTCACTACTAAATACTAAGTCCAGAAGGTGCACAAATTAGTACTCTAACCTGGAAAACACCAAAAATTATAAAGTCAGTAACATTTACTAAGAATGTAACATGAAGGAACTCTGCAAAATACATTCCATGCATCTCACTTGATTCTCATAACAAATATACGAGGTTTGAAGAATGAACAGGATGTGGGTATATGGAAATGGAAACAAAAAGAATTCCAAACAGAGGAGACAGATTGAGCAAAGGAACATGGACTAGAAGTTGAGAGACATGTATGGGAAGAGCAAGCAGTTTAAGTTGCCTCTAAAACTATACATAATGTATATTAAGAGATGAAGCCACAGTTTGGAGTTAGACCATAGGCTTTAGATTTTATGCTTAGGAAATAGTGAGTCATTGCATGGTTGTGAACAAGAAAATGATATCACCATAGTTATGTTTAAGGAAAATTACTCTGCAATAATTTATTGGAAAGATAAGTTAAAGAAATAACTAAATGAGGAAAATCCATTGAAGACATGAAAGACTAAATGAAGTCATGCAGATGGAGTCAGTGGAGATAAAGGTTGAAATACAGGAGATAGTTGCAAGAAAACATTGATACAAAAGACTTGATAGGATTTGGGTATATAAGAAAAGAATGTCATAGCTGGAAAGGACTTTGGAAATTATGTATTCCAATCAGCTCATTTGTTAGATAAATTGAAGCTCAAAGCAATTAAATGAATTTTTCAATGGTTCTGGAAGCAGTTAACCATGAGGCTAAAACCAACACTAAGTTCTATGAGTTTCCAGTTCATTTTTCCCTCTCTACTAACTTGGTATAGGGAATGAGAGAGAGAGAGGGCAGAAATGCCTGGGTTTTAAACCCATAGTAGTGTAGTGACATCAGACAAAATAGAGAACCCAAATCTCAGACATATTCAGTTGTAATTCTAATGGGACTACAAAATGAAAATTTGTGACAACCTCAGAATTCAAGATAAAATTATGGATAAAAATTCATATTTATAGTTGTTATTTGAAAACTATAGGAAAGAAGGGTAAAGAAGAAAGAGCAGGAAAGACATTAAGGGAAAAAGAGTGAAAAGAGATGAGAAAGTACATCAATCTGGTACATGTTATTTAACAGACTGGAAGCAAACCAGAAACTAGAGAAAGATATCAACAAAATATCAATGGCATGAAAGTGGCAATCAAATATTAGATGTAGTCTCTCAGAAATTCTGTTGAAAGGTTTTGTGCATTGGGAGAAAGGTTGAAGTATCTGACATCTGAGTTCTTTCTGATTTAGAGACTATGATCAATTATTGCAGCAAAATGTGAAGTGAATTTGAATCTGACTTCAACAATGTATTTTATTATATATCTGTACTATTAACTAATGAATTCAGAAATGTAGCCTGTATTAGTAGGCACAAATATGAAAAGCTTACTAGGACTACAAGTTCCTTTGGCACTGTTTTATATTATGGGAGTACGGGCCATGTATAAAACAACACACACACACACACGTGTATCCTTATGTTCCCTTTAATTACTGTGTACGTAGTTTGCTGCGTCATAGTGGCCAGCATATATGTGTGTGTGTGTGTGTGTGTGTGTGTGTGTGTGTATAGAACCTTCATAGTTGATTTGTGACATTTTTCTCTAATATGCTACAACCATTTGGAAAGTATGCTCTCTGAAGAATGAATATGTGAGTTTTTAGTGTGCATACAATCTTTTCACTGCTTATGAAAGAATCAAGTGTATAAACTATGCATAACAAATGTAAAGAATTGACAGACTCTACCAGTATAATCTGAGTTCGTAAGCAATGAGAGGTCAAAGGCCAATTGAACATTATTTCCTTATACAGCAACCAAAATATAAGGCACCATTATAAGTTAAGGCATTAACATAAGTAGAATGCAAAAAAGAAAATGAATTAAGCTCTCTCCTTACCCACAGCCTTAGCACATCTTATTTTAACTTTTCCCAAAGTTGTTTTTCCATGTGTCACTTCAACCTTTTCAGTATGTTCGGGCCAAATGTGGTCCTTCCCCTGAGCTCCCGGTCGACCTTTAGATATCACATTATATAGTATGTAGTTTATATAACCTGAAGGAACTCCAATTCTCACCAAATTGTAGGCACTCTTAAGGTCACATTATAATAAGCAACCCTATTACTTTGAAAGCCCCTCTTACTTTCCCAACACAAAACCCCTGCTGCCTTCTCTTTACAGATCTCTTCTACTCTCCTCTAGAATGTCCTTGGAAATCTCTATGGGGAGGATTCTCCAACAGGTGCTCCTGCAATAGGTTGATTGTAAACCTGCTAGGACAGATAGCCTTTCTGTTTAACTTCTTTTCAGCAGCAGTCTCCCTTGTCACTCTACTCAAGGCCATGGTCTTCCTGTTCTGCTTGGATCACTGCCTGTTACTGCCTAAGGGCAGTCCATCATGCCACCAAGATTCCTTGGGCTATTTCCTACACCATCAATTCAATTGCATTCCAGGATGAGCCCTGCTTTCCCTCTGCTTCTCATCTCTAAGCCAACAAATAAAGTTTCTACTGCCTACTGGGTCTCCAGGGCTTCCCACTCATCTACAAATAGCAATGCACAATAGATGTAAATGTGCTCAGCTCCTCTAGAAAAGCCCTGCAGTTCTTCTTCCTAAGGATAGTAATAGTAACTATACTTATTGAAAGCCAAATACATGTCTGAAACTTGCATAAGTGCCTCAGACATATAGTTGGCCCTCTGCCTCCATTCCGCATATACGGTTTTGGCCAACAGTAGGTTGAAAATACTTGAAAAAATATTTTAAACAGTAAAAAAGTATGATAATAAAAGGCAATACAAATTTAAAAACCAATACAGTATAATAACTATTTACATAGCATTTACATTAGGTATTATAAGTAATCTAGAGATTATTTAATGTATACAGGAGGATGAATGTAGGTTATATACAAATACTATGGCATTTTATATAAAGAACTTGAGCACCTGTGGATATTTTGGTATCCAGGGAGGGAGGTCCTGAATATTTTGGTATCTGGGACCAATCTCCCACAGATACCAAGGAATGACTCTATAGACTCATTTTAATCTTTATGAAAACTCTCTAATATAGGTGCTATTTTTCACACAGAAATAACTTACTGAAGGATACTTAGCTACTAAATGACAGAGCCCCCATTTGAACCCAAGCAGTCTGGCTCTGAAGCTTATACTCTTAACCATTATACTACCCAGCAAGTATTTGAGCCATCAAGGTCTCCTAAGAGCCATATGTTGTTCTTCTCTAATTCCCAGGCTCTGCTGGTGACTCTGAAATTTCTAACCAGCCATCAGTTTCCCTCTAAGGGATATTTTCTCTAGATATTTTCCTAGGTAGTTTCAGTCAAATCTCTACAATTTAGTTATTCATCCTAATTCAAATAAATTGGCATGAATGTCTTAACCTGTGATGAGATCAGCAAGATTGTTTTCAAGTAATTTCTAGCCACATACAACTTAGGGGATATAATTAGACGTGAAAAAAGTTTGCTTTACTCACAGATGGTGCCTATCCCAATTGATTCTCTGGCTCAGCAGGAATCTTCTCCCACCTGTTGACTGCTATGACTCCCTAGATTTACTGCGAGACCTACAAGGTTTAACTCTATCTTCTCTGTTCTTATAGCAGTGTGTAGTATCCAGCAAGTATTCAATACAATTTCAATGGATGAATTTAAATAAATTGATTAAATCTCTCAATTACAACAAGAGAGGAAAATGTCAAATAAATCTAGAGTCAGTTCAAGACCTATAAGTATGTGTTAAACATTTATTAGCAAATGTGTAAATATTTACTGTAATACCAATAATGCATGGGTTTGCCCTATTGGCTTTGAGACTTTTCTAAGCATATGTAAAATAAAACATCACAATCATAAAACAGTTGAATTCACAATGGAATAAGAGTTCAAAATGAGTGGGTGTATGAGGAAAACATCAATACTACATTATTATTAATATTGTTTTATAATTATGCTATTATAGGACAAAATCAGTTCTGGTAACAAGTTTGACTTTTTGTAGAACTTTAAATATTTACAATTCAACTATAATTGCCACTCTGTTACAAACAGCAAAATGCCAATATACAAAGGAATATCTTAGGATAAGATATTAGAAGAAATACTCAAAAGTAGTTATTAATCACATGCCCTCCAAGGAAAACACTCTCCAGGGATGTCCTGATGCCTAAATTTGAAAACAATCAATAGATATGTATAGAAAGTACATATGACACAGACCTTCTCCAATAAAACAGGGGAGAATACAAGCTGCTTGATGAAGACAGATCCCAGCTATAGAAATCTCTGCTGTATTTATTTCCCATTATGTACTTCCATAGTGATTACCTAATGTTATTTGTTACTTGGTGCATCTTTTCTATTGCTGCAGCAACAAATGACCACAAACCGTAGCTTGAAACCTCACAAATTTATTACCTTACAATTCTGTAGGTTAGAAGTCTGGTATAAGTCTCATCAAGCACTGGCCAGCTATGCTCCTTTCCTAGAATAGAGGTTCCCAGCATAGAGAAAAATTCATATTCCTTGCTGCTTGTAAACTGAGGGTCATTCCCAAGATCTAGAGGGAAGCATATACTTTGGCTAATGGCCACCTTCCACCATTTTGAAACCAATAGTAAGTGAGTCCTTCTCAGGTCACATACCTCGGACCCACTTTTCTGCCTCCTTCTTCTACTTTTAAAAACTCATTGAGTCCACCTGGATAATTTAGAATAATTTCATTATCTAAAGGTCTATAACCTGAGTCACATCTGCAAAGACTCTTTTTTTTTTTTCATATAAGGTGACACATCCACAGGTTCTGAGGATGAGGACAGAGACATCTTTGTGGCCCCTGATTTTGCCAACTACACTGGGGACCAAGGATGCTGGGTACTGCATCTGCAGTATCAGACTGCACCACCTTCACATCTCCACATAACTGCTTTGCACATTTTCTTACATTAAAGAAATGCACTTGGATTCATATATATTTTTATTTAAAGGCCAGAATTGTGTGATGCCCTTCCCTAGCTTGCTCTACAGTTCAGTATTTACAGGTTTACTTTGATATGGAGAAGACATTTTTATTCATCAATGTGTTCAAGATTGCGATCTTTAAGTGGAACTGTGCAAACAACCACGAAGTCCTAATATCACCCTGGAAATGCAAAAAGTTGATCTTTATTTTCAGACTTCAAATTGCTTATCAGACCCTATAAAAGACAAAGTAAAGACCATAAAAACAAACGTATGGTATTGTTATCTACGGATGGAAAACCAGGAGAAAAGAAAATCACAACACAATTTTGTCAGCAAACATTACTCTGAAATTCATTTATGGACTCATTTGTGAGTGCTTACTTTCTTTTTCTTTCACTGTTTGGTCCTATTTCCCTACACAATCCATTAATTTAGAAATATAAATAAGGCCTTGGAAGCGATTCTTAAAGCATTGGAGAAAAAAACAGGAAATAATAAAGAAAATCAAAACTAAACCAGCTTATCATGACAATAGGCAAGCCATGAATTAAGCATGGTGGTACTGCATACAAAAGCATGGATTCCATGTACAGCATTATTCCAGAGTATTCATTCTCAATTGTATTTTTGTTATCAACCTATGAAATTCTATTTCTTATCAGGTTGTTTGTAATTAGGAAATGCTCCATAAAGTGAATATGTGTCTATGCCTGCATTATGTCAGCATTTCCCAAACTGATTTTTGTGTAGAACACTACTGCTCCATGCCATATAAATAAAGACTCGTTCTCTACTGATATTCCCTATGGCGATAGGGAAACTCAGAGGTTCCCAAGCTTTCTGAATCACAGTCCTTTTTATTTTAATAAACAAAATAGATAGAGCTATTGGATATAGTAGAAAACCACAATAGATGGTTTGAACAGGAGAGTGATATTGTGACAGTGGAGTTTATGATAGATTAATCTAGTAAATGTGTGGGAGAGATAGGAAGGAAGAGGCCATATAGGAGAATGTTATAGTTAATATATAAAGGCTTGATTCAGAAGATAAAGCATAAAAATTAAGCATATAGTCATGAAACTAAAAGACTCATATCCATGGTGAGGTGTTTCTATCACTGAATCAGCTTTCACTCATTACACTCTTCTAAATAGAAATGTCAGTGCTTACTAGGCTCTATGCTATCATTTCAAAGTCCGCATGTCTCTAAAGAAAAAAAAAAAAATGCTTCCCGGTAGACCTTGACCTAACTAATGTAAAACTCAAATAGTGGTAATCTCTGTATTGAGAACAATTCTGAGAGTTGGAAAGGGCTGCACCCAGAAAGAATATTAGATCATCTAGCAAAGTCTGCCGTGATATCAAGGATTGGGTGGGCAGTGGTAGCTGGCATACCATTGTCACAAGATCCTCAGGGCGTTCCTTCACCAGCCAGAAAAGCACTATGGCCAGTGGTGCCTCTGCTTGGGTTTTGTTCATTCCTGTCTGGGCTTGTTTTACCCACTCTGCCCAGCAGGCTTCACTCTGCTGGTGCTACCAGTCTGGATCCCACTCCTGACAAGGGCGAGCCAGGCATGGAGTGGCAAGGGGTGTGTGAGCAAACAAGCACAGAGTCTAGCCATCACACCCAGCCAGGCATGCCAGTTGCAGTGGCAGGGTGGGCAGCTCCAGGCACCAGCACAGGTGTCAGCTCTGTGTGAGGCTATGGCTGGACCACACGTACCGTGAGCAGCTTCCACTATAGGCACCAGCATCTAGACAAGAGGAACATGATGGCACCAAGAAGCCTGGAGATGCCAGGAACCACAGAGCCCCAAAGAGGGTGTTACAGTGTGTCACAGTCCTGGCTTGGGGAGCTCTCGGGTCTGGGCTCCCAGAAGGGTCGCAGCTCTCCTCTACTTGTTGGCTGCAATGTGACAAGTTGGGGGCATGTTTCAGCCCTGTTTGTGTTACAGCTCTTTCCGTCCTGCCAGTTGTCAGGTCCCAGGTTCTTGTCCTATGTCCAGGAAGATTGAGGTATATGGACAACTGGAGGGTGAGCAAGATGGAGAGACACTTCATTGAGTGACAGAATAGCTCTGAGGAGATCTGAAGTGGGTAGCTTCTTTCTGCAGGTAGGTCATTCTGATAAGTGGCCAGCTCTCAGCAGAGAGGAGACCCATAGTGGGTAGCTCCTTTCTGCAAGCAGGTCATCCCAATGAGTGTGTGAATCTGGCTGAGTCCAGGGTTTTTATGGGCTCAAATGGGAGGTAGTGCATGCTAATTGGTCCATGGGTGGCCATGTGCAGACCTGGAAAAAGCACTATAAGTTCTCACTCCAGGTCACAGACTCCACTAGGAACTGGCAGCCTGCCTCCAGGCTTCAGGCCAACCCTGGCTTGAAGGTGGGGCTTCACCAGGGACCCACCCTTCCCCATCTAGGAACCTGTCTGCTTCCTGCCATTATCAACATGCCAGCCATGGTGCCCAGGCTGTTCGTGCTGAGGGGCGCTTGCAGGCCCATGCCAAGTCACCTTAAGCCACCCACTCCTGGCCTCCCTCCCTGAGCTCATCAGTGCCCAAAGCTTCAGAGAGGACCTAGGCAGCAGGGGGCTGGTGTGTCAGCACTACCGCGAGTGCATGCACACCCGGCCAGGTCACGAGAGCACCCGTGCTTAGCTTCAACATTGCCCTGAAATCAGAGTGGGCACTGGAAGTGGGGAGATGTTAGGGAATAGGAGCAGGCACTTCTGAGCCTGTGGGGACAGGGGAAGCTTCCCAGACCCCTGAGATTGCAGAGATGCCTACGTCTGGAGCCATGGCTAGGCAGCTGCAGCTGTATTCAAGAGCTCAGGGCTCCCATCCTGCCAACACAGTAGGGAGCAGGACTCCCACCTTTTCCCAGCCTCTGCCACTCCACAGAGTGTGCAGCTCTGGTCTCTCCTCCCCCACTGCAGCTGGTGTCTCCATAGTGGCTGCTCCAGATGGGCTGCCACCACCATCACCCTGTGTCTGATATTTCTTTTATGAACTGGTTTCCCTTGACTAGATTAGAGCATCATGGTTAAGTCTTTAGTTCTAAACTTCAGCAGTTACTATTTTTGCTGCTTTCCTTTAAGGGTTTTGAAAGTCCCCCAGACAAATCTAGATTTGATACTGGAGGAAAAATAATTCATGTAGCCTGTAGGGCAGAAAGGTTCTCCCCTTCTCTCTCTACATTCTCTCGCCATTTTAGGAACACACCTAGACAACATAATTTCATATTTGTTTCTTTTTGTTATCCTTTCCAAATAAATAGGTTATTTTTGCTTTCATAAAGTATTCATGGAGTGGGGAACTCTAATTAATTCTCAACTTGAACTAAGAAGTGTAAGATTTGCTATAAAATTTAAATTCTGCTACAGTTTTGACTATCTCCAGCCAAAGCTCCTTCTAATTAAGACTATTATTGAAGCAAGAGTGGAAACCATGGGAGTCAATATTACCCCACATATATATTTTGTTTGGTATAAATATTGTTCTAAAACATGAATGTGAATGTCTTTAGGCAGGATCTATGCTTTCCATTTTATTATGATGTTCACCATTTCCTATTGTCTTTGCTTCAGTCACTGAATTTATTTGATTGGCCTTTGAAGAAATATAAACTCTTGTTAAAGACTCAACAGATTTTCTTCTATTTTGCATTTAAAACCTATTAAAATCAATTTAACAAATAAAAATTGGACACAAAGTAGTCGCAAAAAATTCACACATTTTGGACACATTGCAGAATACAAGAGATATAAACCTTGAGGCTTGTCCACAAAAAAATAATAACAATATCTTATAGAACCTTACAAATCTGCATTTTCTTTTTAACACTGTCATTCTGTGCCATACTGTAAAGTCTGTCTAGAATACAGATTTCAGTGCTGAGTGAGAGTGTGTATTCTTACTTTGACATTTGTATTCTTACTTTGACACTGTGATGGTTAATATTAAGTTTCACCTTGATGGAATTAAAGGATATGTAGATAGCTGGTAAAGATTGTTTCTGGGTGTGTCTGTCAGAATGTTGCCAGAGGAAATTGACATTTGAGTCAGTGGACTGGGAGAGGAAGACCAACCTTCAGTGTGGGTGGGCACCATCCAATTGGCTGCCAGTGTGGCTAGAACAAAGCAGGAGGAAGAAGGTGGCCTAAGCTGGCTTTCTGAGTCTTCTGGCTTCCATCTTTTTCCTGTGCTGGATGCTTCCTCCCATCCCTCCTGCCCTTGAACATCCGACTGCAAGTTATTCAGCCTTTGGACTCTGGGACTTGCACCAGTGGCTTGCCAGGAGCTCCCAGGCCTTTGGATACAAACTGAAGGCTGCACTGTCAGGATTCCCTGGCTGGAGACTTTCAGACTTGGACTGAGCCAGTTTCTGTCTTCCCCAGCTTGCAGACAGCCTATCATGGGACTTCACCTTGTAAGCATGTAAGCCAATTCTCTCTAAAAAACTCCCTTTTATTTTTGTGTATACATGTATATATAAAAGGGAGTTTATTACATATGTGTGCATATATGTGTATGTGTGTGTATATTTACACACATTAGTAGCATATATATGTGTATATATTAACTGGACATGGTGGCACATGGCTGTAGTCCCAGCTACTGGGGGCTGAGCAAGGAGGATCACTTGAGCCCGGGAGGTAGAGGTTACAGTAAGCCGAGATGGCATCACTGCACTTCAGCCTGGGGGACAGAATGGGAGCCTGTCTGGAAAAAAAAAAAAAAAAAAAAGGCGTATCATCTGATGTTATTTACTACAGTGAATTTGAGTACTCAATCGGAGTAGAGGCAGCAAGAGGTAGTTGAGAAGTGAAAATATGGGTTTGAGTTTTTCATATTTTGTTTTCAATTTAGAGTTTTCTGATTGTTTGTCAACATGAAATCTGGGATAATAACGGTGGAAGCACTTAAAGGTAAGGGGAAAAGCTGAGTGAGGTTCCACATTTCCTAGCAAATTAAAGAGGAATCTCTTGGAAATAACCAGATGATGGAAATAAGAAATGAATCAAGTATGATATATCCAAATAGCATGAGTACAAAAGAGTAGAGATTTTAGAAGTGGCTCTGAGAAGCATGCAGATCCCAATATGAACTCCTGACTCAAAGGATATTTAAAAAATGAGCAACACATGAATATGTATGTATCTGTATATATGGACATGGAAATTTCAGTTAAGGTATAAAATTGGAAGAATTTGGGGTAAGTGATCAATGATAACAGCAAACACTTCTTGAATGATCACTATGAGTGAACTTTGTGCTAGGCACCTTATATAATAATGTAACTTTATTCTTTCAGAAATTCTTTGAAATAAATACGATTTTTATATCCATTTTACAAATGAGAATAGTAAAACTCTGAGAGATCACATAAATTGTTGAAAACCACCATGCTAGTAAGTGGTGGAACCAACATTTTAAATGGAGCAGTGTCAACCCAAAGTATGCACATTAAACCTTTCGTTCTACGCTTCCTCCCAGGCCAATAATGGGAGGGAGTTTATTTGCTTTGTAGTGTAGCTTCCAGAGGACAAAGAAGAACAATTTGGAAAATATACCCATTTGGTTATGCTGAGATAACAAATATACCCCAAATTTCAGTAAAACCACCAATGTTTATTTTTTCTTTTTATTAAATGTTAATTATGAGTTGCCTAGGGGCTCACCTCCCTATGAGTGAGCTCATGAGGCAACCACTGTGTATAGAATATTGCTCACCAACGTTACAGACGAAGAAACACTCCTGGATCAACTTGCATTTGCAATGAACTGCCCAGAAGTAACACATAGCACTTCTCATATCTCATTGGCCAAAAATAGTCACATGACTAACAGCAAAGGGGTCAGAAAATGCAAACACACTGTGTGCCATGAAGGCAGATAAACAGCTGGAAATACTAGGGAACATAATAATGGCTAGAGCCAAGTGAATGGTACTCACTGCTCTCCATTATTTCCTGGATAAGTGATACAAAAATGAATCTATAAGAAGAGACGTGTGCTTGAAATAACTTATGTGTCCAGCAGCAGTCAAAGACAACAGAAACTCAGAGTTGTCTAGATGAGATCAGCCTTTGGTAGGAATTAAGTGCATTCATATAAGTAAATGCAAATCACAATGCCTGGCATAGAGTCAAGGACTTGATAAATATTGTCAATCATTATAAAGTGCCAAGTGTTAAGTTATTATGTTTCAAAATAAATGTATATGCATTCAAGAGTTTCTTAATGAGATACTGTTAACTCCTTTCCTGACCAAGAACGTACAACAGTTCATTATTACATCCAGCTTATTATTACATATTAATTAATAGCTATTAAACATATTTTTCACTTTTCCATCAAAATCAAACTTCTTATGAGTTATCTATACCATGTTCCACCGTTTCCTCTCCTTTTCTTTATTCAACAGCCTATAATCTATCTTCTTCTCCATCACTTTACTGAAAATATCATCAGAGACCCTCTGGCCAAAACCAAAACCAATCAATATTTTTAGCCCTTTTCCTATCTTTTTATTTTCGAAAAGGTAAATTCTTTTTCCCTTAATACCACTTTGTCTTAGTTTTTAATTTTTTAATTATTTATTTATTTATTTATTTAGATATGAGGTCTCGCTCTGCCACCCAGGCTGGAGTGCATTGTCATGATCACAGCATCATAGCTCACTACAGCCTTAAACTGAGTTCAAGCAATCTTCCCACTTCAGCCTTCAGGGTAGCTGGGACTACAGGTGTATGCCACTGTGCCTGGATTTTTTTTTAATTTTTTTCTGGAGACAGGGTCTCACTTCATTGTCCATGCTGGTGTTAAACTCCTGGGCTCAAGTGATCCTCCCACCTTAGCCTCCTAAAGTGCTGAGATCACAGGTGTAAGCCACATGCCCAGCCTCTTAGTGGTTTTTATACTTTTTAGTTCCTCTTTTTTAGCTTCCTCTATAGATTCCTCTCTTTCCTTTTCTTTTTCCATACTCCTACATGTGGCATCTCCAGTGGTGGGTACTTTTCCTCCTTGGCTCCAGGTCCATGGGTCTGGGTCCTGCTGGACAGTCCCTCCCCTAATAATCTCACCTTCTACCAGGAAGACCCACTGTGGTTTACCTTCCACTGGGTGCACTCAGATCTTGGGCTCTGTTACACCACCTACTTTTGTTCCTCCAGCTCTCTAGACAGAAGCATTCTGCGGTGTGGCTATTCTCAAGGTTGCTTCCCCATTTCCTCAACGTGTCTATTGCTTATGTAACTGATTCCTTCTATTAAATTTTCTTTGTTGGAAATGTCTAAGGTAGTTTCAATTTTCTTATTGTATTCTAACAGACAAAATGGCTAAATAATCAATTTGTGGAGTAGTGATGGATTAGTGGAAACAGACACTCTGGATTAAGAGAAGAAGTGGTACCAGAGTTCTGCAGTAATCATACACACACACATTATTTATTTTCATTAACTTTAAGGGTATTTTAAAACAGTGTGCACAGCAAGATTGACTGTGATGATCCTGAGTGTTGAAATCTCACTGCGTGATGCAAACTGAAAGGGCTTGGGGCTGTGGCTATAAAAGTCATCTTGACTATTGACAGTGCAGTCACATTGAAGAAAAAACAGACACATTTTATGTTGTTCTATGGTCAGCAATGAGGAAGATCAGGTTACGAATGAACAACAGAATCTTACAACAAACAACGATGACTAGACTGCCTCATGAAGTTTGAGTTGTCAGTAACTGAAAATGGCCAAGAAAAGACCACAGGTCTATTTTCAAGGGGTTCTTGTACTAGTGTGGAGCTGAACTGAGTAACATATAAACTCTTTTCCAAATTGAAAAATGGATGGTTTACCCAGGTCTCTGCAACCAGGTCAGCTATAGCAGCAGAAGGAGAATATATAACCCCTGAATCAGAAAGGTCCAAAATGTCTTCAGTTTAAGTATACTTATATAAACCAATAAAACTCCATGCCATCCACCTATTTCCAAAGGGCCGCACAGTTGACAATTACATTTGCAAGAAGACTAAGATATGACTCATTTTATATCATATTGCCCTCAAAAAAGGCTTCATTGATTTGTACTATGCTATTTGAGTGGAAATTATTCAAGAAGGCTGCTGTTTCAATAGGACTGATACTTGCCCATCTGGGTAGATCCATATCACAACAGTTCTCTGATAGACATATTCTGATGTAAAACCTTTTTTCTTGTTTTACCTCTACAGATTTTTTCACCTAGCTTTCTCCTTGATTTTATCCCAAGTATTTTGAAAATGTTCCAATTTTGACATCAATCCAATTGCTGAGAACTCTAGCATAAAATGAAGAAAGACACATAAAAAGAACAGCATTAACCACATAAGCACATTCATGCCACATTTATAAGGCAATCAGAGAAAACATGCATATGTACCCAAGTCAGGCAATTTTACATGTGTAACAACTTATCAAATTAAAGAAAGAAATATTTGACAGATCTATACTGGTCAACTAGTTATATATCTTCTTTTAACAATAACTAGAATTCAGATGCCATCTAATTACTATGTTTTCCATGATTGAAACTTCAAAAATTTTTTCTTATGTATCAATTGCAATAACATAGTTATTTACATCTATTTTTCTTGATATCTTTATTATAAATGTCTTTCTTCTTTGCCCCAGTAGAAGTATTTCTCTCTATTGCATATAAATGCTGCATGATAAAAGTACCCCAAAATGTAATGTCTTAAATAGCGTTTACTAAGCTTACAAGCCTTCAAGTCAGCAAATCAAGTTAAATTCTGCTGGGCTGGTCTCAGGTGGGCTCACTCGCATATCTGATGGCTATAGTCACAGAAGTGACTAGACCATGTGTATGTCATCACTCAGCAGGTAAGCTTAAGCATGCTCTCACGCCAAAATTGAGGAGAAGAAAAAACAGAAGCCTACAAGTGCCATTTCAGACTCTACTTGTCTCAAGTTTGCTACCAACCATTGGTCCAAACAGGTCACATGGGCAATCACAGAGGCAGTGAAGGGTACAATGAAAGGGCATGGGTATAGGACAGCTGGATAAACAGGGACCATTCATGCCACATAAAGGAAACAAAGGAAACATGCCTAAGTACACAGTTAATGGAATTTTACATGTGTAATAGCATTGCTAACAAAGGGATAAATCCTGTTATCTGTGCTGATCAATACGCTAATTGGTTTTATTCAGTAATATATTACAAACTCAAATGCCATCTATTTGCAATGTTTACCTTGATTGAAACTTTTAAATATTCCATATTTATCATTTGCTGAAAAACTTTACTTGATTTCTTTATCATAAGAGTCTTTTTACTTTCAGCCCAATGAATAAATAGATATGTAAACCTCTTTCTGGTGTGCTGTTGGTTTTGCTGGAGAGCCTCTGTTCTTGAATTGAGGTGCTGACTGTTTATTTCCATGAGTCAAAAAGCAAAATTTAAACATACCAAATTGTCTACTGTCCATGGTTGGCTCTTTGACAAACATAATGCAGCACTTTAAATATGGCCGTGGAAATGATTACTGCTGGTTGCTCATGGAGAATTATTCATCATCACCTCATGCATTTGGTTCTTTCTTCACCTCCTACTCCTCAGGCATGAGTGCTCACCATTTTGTGGCCATATCTAAAAGAATTATTAGTCATTAACCCACCTCTTCACCAAATAAGTTTTTTTCAAATAAGTATTAAGAATATTGTTTTTAATTGGAAAATAAACAACCCAGGTATCTTTTGTCTACTAAACCATAATTTTATTAAGGGTTTACATAAACCTATGCCACCTCAAACTTCTGAAGCAATCAAATAGGTTATATGACTAAAAGTAACTACATCTTATTAAGGTGTTTTTCCCTTCACATAAGATCTTTAAAGAAGATACTATAGTGGTAAATATAAGCCAAAAGCCTATTTTATGTAAAATTTTACTGTACTTTTTTTTGCTTTATTTTACTGAATTTCAAAACACACATGTACACTGGCATGAATGTGACTTGTCTCATTATGAATAAAACACTCAAGCATTATGAGCACATTTTAAAACAACAAAAAGTGTACAAAAGTCCAGTCTTCTGGAAAATGTTTGAAAGATATTGTAGATTTTTCCATTTATAGAAACCTTATTGTTACTGTCCTTTCCACATCTGCTATTCATTTTAGCTACCTCCCCACAATTCAGTGAACAAAGGTGCCAAAATGTTGCTATTAATAATTCTCAAGTACCTTTTCTTTGCTTCTAAATAAAAGATCTTTAATATATAGAAAGAATACTTAGTTTCAACTGAACCAGGATGCATAGTCTTAGCTACAGGTCTGTGGTTTGGGTGACACTATTTTGTGAAAACAAGGTGCACTGGCAGTTTGAGAGGCACATGGCACAGTGTTGAGTCTGTGCTCTAGGATGAGATAAACCCAGGAAACCAGGACCAGTTCAACCCAGGTCTCACAGAGATTGCTATGAACACTTGGCAACTTCTCAAACCCTAGTTTTCTCATCTGCTTATATTTCTTTATAACTACAACAATAATATAAATGTCCTAGGGAAGGATATTTTCTGGGGGAAAAAATGTAGAAGATCTTTCTATAAAAGACAGTACTCTATGACATAAATTCCCAATCTCTCTTTTTTTGTAAATGTAGAATTTTGCATTTTGATTTTCCCTAAAGGGAGGCATGCCTATTTTTCTAGAATAAACAACCACAGAACTTCCTTAGTTTAGGGGCGGAAAACGTAAAGGTAGTGGTGTTTTTGTCCCACTGGCACAGATGCTTTAAGCTTTAAAACAACCTCCTACTTCTTAATCCCTCTCTCCATATTCTTGCCAAGCTCTCTGGAAATCTGAGTTTTGGACACCCTCCAATACCACATCTCATCCATATGCCTGCCACAGAGGAAGACATTCCGCGGGCTCTTTCCTTCACTCTATGAATGATTCATGTGTTAAGATCTTAAATACTCACTGAACGAAGGACCTAATGGCTTGAAAACCTGATCTGACGTCAAGGAAATGTGCTGTTTTAGGGACATGCTTCTAAGGCTGGTTGTTTATCCTTGCTCAATCCCGAATCAGAAAGCCCTCTATTAGGCAAGCAGAGAACATGACGGCGTCCCCTTTTTGAGAATCTTTTCTGAGACTCACATTTCTAAAGAGCATTTCAGCTCCGGTGTCAAAATGGGGAAATAGACTTTTGCTGACAACAGTATATTTAAGTCTACACCAGGAAAAGTAAGTGAAAGGTTAATGTTATCATTTCATTTTCCTCCAAGAAAAATAAACCATATTTGAAAAATCACTTTCACCACCTACGGCAAGATCACAAAACAAACTGCAATCTACAGGGAGAGGTTGGCAACTAAAGTAAGTGGGAATGATCAAGCCAGAGACTTGGTCCAGTCTAAAAGGGTACAGTCCTTACTTAGCTAAACTTCAATGATTTTTAAGAAGCACATGGAACCAGAACTGCCAGAACTTTCATAAATTCAACAGAAGCCATAAACCTTCATTCTTATGTGAAGTCCCCCACTTTTAAACATTGCTAATTAATTCAGACAAATGTGAACGTTGTATAAACCAAACACACACATCTGTAGGCCAGATTTGGCCGGTAATGCCAAATTTGCAAAATTTGACCTCTAGCTCTACTTACTATTATTTCATTTAAAACTGTTGTAAATACTTTGGACAAAAATTAAATGGAGCTTAGATTCCTTAAAAAGTCTGTAAAACCCTGTCACAAGACTATAAAATGTCAAGAAAGTGATTTTACTTTATTAAATAGGGAAAGAGTGAAGGCCTTTAGAGAAAGAAAGTGATGAGTTAAAATCTTGGCTCAACTGTCTCCTAGCTTTGGGAACTAGATGTTACTCAAATCCTCTGAACATCCGTTTGTGAAACGGTGAGAATATTCCTTTCCTGTATGTAGTTTATAATTATATAATTACATAGTTCCTAGCACATAGTAAGGACTTAATAAATTATGACCATTTATATTAGTATAATTTTCAGGATCATTTTAATAATTAACCTATAAAGATTATTAAGGAAACTAATACTATTAGCTTATATTTATTGAGTTCTCATTATAATATAGGCACAGGTCTTGTTCTAACACTTTTAATCATGAAAACAATCCTGTGAAAGAAGTTCTATTATTAACTCAACTTTACACATAAGAAAACTAAGGACCAGCATGGCTTATTATCCATCCCAAGATGACACAAATAATAAGAGGCTGTGGGGAGACTGGGAAGGATTCAAAGTCTTCCTGCTATAGCATCTGAACTCTTTACCATTACAATACATGAAAAAGTATGCTATATTCAAATTAATATTTGAGTTTGTTCCAAGCAATGGAAGTCTTGGAATTGTGAAAATCATTTTAACAAAGAGGAAACGTGCTCTAGTCTTACGGCAAAAGACCACCCTAAGCAATTTAAGGTAAATGCTTCTTTTTTAAACTTGGAAGGAAAAATCCAGATTTGCTCTGAATACTGCATGATAATCTCTGGAAGTTAGATAAATGTCTCTTCTTTGTATGCACTTATATAACTTTAAATCTCTTAACTTGAAATAAATTGAATCACTTAATATGAGTAATTTGTATAAATAATTAGCTCTAGAAAAAGCACAGGGGTCCACAAAAAAGCATAGATTCTCTTTATGAAGGCAGATTAAAAAGTCTCATTCACCTGCAAAGCCACAGGGGCAAATCGGCCCGAGACCATGGGAAACCACCTCTTGCATCAGCATGACCTGGATATGAGACATGGAGTCAAAGGGGATCATTTTGGAGCTTAAGATTTGACTGCCCTGCTGGATTTCAGACTTGCATGGGGCTTGTAGCCCCTCTGTTTCAGCCAATTCCTCCCATTTGGAATGGCTGTATTCACCCAATGCCTGTATTCACTCAATGCATGTACCCCCATTGTATCTAGGAAGTAACTAACTTGCTTTTGATTTTACAGGCTCATAGGCGGAAGGGACTTGCCTTGTCTCAGATGAGACTTTGGACTGTGGACTTTTGAGCTAATGCTGAAATGAGTTCTAAGACTTTAGGGGACTGTTGGGAAGGTATGATTGGTTTTGAAATATGAGGACATGAGATTTGGGAGAGGTCGGGATGAAATGCTATGGTTTGGTTCTGTGTCCACACCCAAATCTCGAATTGTACTCCTGTAATTCCCACGTGTTGTAGGAGGGACCCAGTGGGAGATAATTGAATCACGGGGGCAACTCCCCCCATACTGTTCTCGTGGTAGTGAATCAGTCTCATGAGATCTGATGGTTATATAAGGGAAAACCTGTTTGGCTTGGCTCTCATTCTCTTTCTTTGCCTGCTGCCATCCATGTAAGATGTGACGCTCCTCCTTGCCTTCCACCATGATTGTGATGTCTCCCAAGCCATGTGGAACTGTAAGTCCATTAAACTCTTTTTCCTGTAAAAATTACCCGGTTTTGGATATGTCTTTATCAGCAGCATGAAAACAGACTAACACAGTTACTTATAGTCAAAATCCTTCTAACTGATAAATTCTAGTGTTCATATAGTATATGATTAATAAATACTTGTAGAATTTAAAATTATTCCCTATATTGGTTCATTCTATTAACTCTGCCTATAGGAAACCAAACCACTCAGATCCCATGGCTATGGCCCAGCTACTACTATTTTCCTTGTGGTCAGATATAGCCCATAGTATCTAAAGAGAGCCTAAACAGCCTCTGCAAAATCATCCTACTAATTTTAACTTTAGCCAGTGAAGGAATATTTCCCACAATTTAAATCAATATGCCAGCATTGTGGCTGTATCTTCTTGTCCTTGGAGGCAAAAATATTTATTTCTGTTAATTAGTAAGTTCCATGAGGTCAGAAATTGCATTTTAAAATACTTGTCAAATGCAATTAATACTTTTGGTCTCCCGAAAGTATTTAAATGAGAACAGAAACCAGATAAATTTTCTTAATCACATGCCAAAGAAACAAAAATCAAATAGAAATTGTATTAATTATTATCTTTTAGTTTAATCATGATTCTCAGCCCTGGTAGAACAGAATTATCTGCACAACTTTTAAAGAGTATCTCTACCTCATCCACATCCCCAGAAGTTCGTTTTTCATTGGTTTTAGAATGGAACTTAGAGATAAGTAGTTGACTAAAGTTTTCAGGTGATTTTAATTACCACCCAGATTATAACACAGTAGTTGAAGCTAAGAAGAAACCTCAAAGCTACATTGTTCTTTTTTTCTTTAGACAAACCGTCAGCAGTGTTTCCATGTAAGTATAATACATTTCTACTTTTTATATATATATTCAAAAGCCTCAGATAGTTCTTGGCATAACAGGATCACTTGCAAACAATTAGTTATAGTGTCAAAGATATTGAATGGTTATTCAAACATCAAAGATTTTTTTTCCATATTTGAAAGCATATGAAAAACTCTAGAGCAGATTTCATGAAGATGTTTTCTTGTCTACAACTATGTAAGTCATTTTTAAAAATGCTTTGGGCCAGGTGCAGTGACTCACACCTATAATCCCAGCAGTTTCGAAGGCCAAGGTTGGAGTATCACTTTAGGCCAGGTGTTTAAGACCAGCATGGACAACATTGTGGGATCCTGTCTCTAATAAAAATAAAAAGATTAGCCAGACATTGTGGTGCATGCCTATAGTCCTAGCTACTCAAAAGGCTAATGTGGGAGGATCCCTTCACCAGGAGTTTGACTATATCAGGTGCTTATTAAAAGTAAAATTTCTGGGCCCATCTCTGATCTAAGAAATCAGAACCTCTGGGATGGAACTCAAGAATGACAGTTCAAACAAGACTGCAGATGATTCTAACATATACTAAAGAACTCTAAACTTTGAGAATCACAAAAATCCCATCCAGTCAGATGCCCTGTTCAAAACATTCTTGATTTTTTTTTCTTTTTTTTGTTCACATACTCCCTTTTGATCCATTGAGAGTCATATCTGAGCTGGACGCAGTGGCTCATGCCTGTAATCCCAGCATTTTGGGTGGCTGAGGTGGGCGGATCAAGAGGTCAAGAGATCAAGACCATCCTGGCCAACATGGTGAAACCCTGTCTCTACTAAAAATACAAAAATTAGCTGGGCGTGGTGGCGCGCGCTTGTAGTCCCAGCTACTTGGGAGGCTGAGGCAGGAGAATGGCATGAACCCAGGAGGAGGCAGAGCTTGCAGTGAGCCGAGATAGCGCCACTGCACTCCAGCCTGGGTTGACAGAGTGAGACTTCATCTAAAAAAAAAAAAAAAAAAAAAAAAAGTCATATCTGACTAGCCAAAACAAACAAATAAATAAACAACAAAAACAACCCTTACTCTTCCCATAATCTTTTATGTTAGTTTGCCAGAGGGTTGAATTATTAGGTTGTGCAAAAGCGATTGCGGTTTTTGCCATGATTTTCAATTCTTTGTGATAACCTACCTCTTCCAGAATAGCTAAAAGGCCAGGCTCCTCTGAGCTGTCCTTGAGTCAACTTAAGATGCAGATACCTTTTCTAATTGGTGTTGCCGGCGGGGGGCACTTCTTTTTAATCTGTCCCCTTGGGAAAAAGCAATTGCTCCCTAATTCCTTTGAATTAGTTCCTCAGGAAGGCAGTCATTGCAGAAAAAGACACACAAACATTCAGATCTTAAAGGTCTACATTTGCTTCTTTGAAATATATACTATACACATGGGCTTTCAAAAGCATTAAAAACTTGTCAAAGTCCCTACTACGATAAAATATATTCTTCCAAAATAATCACTACAACTGACACTCTTCAATTTATAAAGCACTAGTTAAAGCATTTCACAACTCCCGAGAAGTAGATGTGCATTTTAGATTGGTGACATGACTTGCCCTAAATCACATAGCCTGTATGTAGCAGAGATGGAGATCTGTAGGTAGCCAAAGCAGCTCTCCACTCAAAAGTAAGTATTTTCTCTCTAACCTCTTGTCCAGCTGCCAAAGGATTCATTGTTTCCACTATGAGAGCTTGTCCATCCCTGCCCTCAGTACCATCAGTATCGTGTAAATGACTTTATGGTTTTCTCAAAAATAAGAGTATTAATTACAACTCTCTGTCATTCAAACAAGACGAGATTTATTGCATTTTATCAAAGGGCACTTTTTAAAACAAAGATATTTCTTGTATAGCAAAGATAAGGGCTCATCTTTGGACCCAACAAACCACTGGTATCCCCTATAAGACTCACTTTTCTTTTTCACTTTTGCCCCATCACCAGAGACCAGGTTTTGACTCCCAGTATCAGGAACTCTACCTCATATAATTGCGCAGTTGAGCTGTTGCACTCCACCTAAGGCTCCAGCGAAGAAGGTACCAGAGCAGCTGGAAGATCAGGCTTCTCTCAGCTATCCTTGAGTCAACTTAAGATGCAGACACCTTTTTCTAATTGGCATTGTCAGTAGAGGGCACTTTCTTCAAATCCGTCCCTTTGGGGAAAGCTATTTCTCTCATATGCATCAAAGCGCTGTATATGCCTGTTGGCCCTACCTATATGCATCTCAGGAAGTAAATTAATAAATAAATAAAAGCTAGTGCCTTGTTTTTCCAGGAATAGTTCTATAGTTTTTGCAAAACAAAAAGTCTGTATTCAAAGTAACATCCAGTTCTATTGTTACTGCCCCATTCAAGCTTGTGGTATAATTTCTCCTTCATTCATTCAGTCTCACAAAAGGGATAATGAAATCAACTTTCATCCAACTTCAGGCAATCTCAGAACTCCGAGATTTGCAGCTACCACTGCAAAGTCAGTGAGTGTTGTAAGAGCCTTGAATTAGAACAAGGAGTAAAGAATTCACGTACGAACAGGAAGCTCTGAGGTTGTATATACTAAGATTTTAGTGTTACATAAGAATCACCTCACAGCTTGTGGAAAATGCTCATTCCTGGTCCTACCATAGATACTCTGATTTGGATCTGAGGAGGGCCAGCTTCATCTTGAGAATTCCATGTAGGGTAGGGCTTAGGGGAGGCCATCTGGTTGGAAGACGAAGCTGGGAGGTTTGCCATGAGGCTATGTTTGTAAAGAAAGCACACTCTTTTTAACTTAATGTGTATGTTACAGATCAATATCAATATAAAAGTTTCCTAAACTTTTGTTCACACTTTATGTAAAAGTGATTACATTAGCCATATTAAAAGTAAGATTTTTATTTGGGAACGAAGGGAGCTGATGGAGACTGGGTTGGCTACTGCCCTTGGCACCACCACTGAGTACAACCCAGACGTCTGCCTTTTTAACCATCACCATAGAAAAGCCTAGTTTATTTATTCATCCATACAACAAAATATTTATTGAGATACCAGTATGTGCTGGACATTGTGAGAGGTATGTTCTTGGAACACATTAATAAAAATAATGAATAATAATAACAACAAGCACTGGGTACAGTGGCTCATGCCTGTAATCCCAGCATTTTGGAAGGCCGAGGCGAGTGGATCGCTGGAGCTCAGTAGTTCCAGACCAGCCTGGGCAACATAGCAAAACCCTGTCTCCATAAAAAAAAAAAAAAAAAAAAAATACAAAGATTAGCTGGAGTGGTGGCATGCACCTGTAATTCCAGCTACTCGTGAGGCAGAGGTGGAAGGATCGCTGGAGCCTGGGAGACAGTGGTTGCAGTGAATGAGATAACTCCACTGCACTCCTGCGTAGGTGATAGAGCAAGACCCTGTCTCAAAAAATAAATAATAATAGTAATAGGCAATAAATTCTTCCCTGTGGATTATACTCTAGTTAGGGGAAGCAGGCAATTAAAAAAAACCATAATATACAAGAAATTATAAAGTATGTTAAAAGTTGTTCTTCATCTTTGAGAAACATGATCTTGAGAAACAACACATTGCTTAATGAGACGCCTCCCTGATACATATTTAGATTGTTACTAGGGCATTTCCCTAGGAGGCCAACTTACTAGAGCTAGAGATAAACTAGATGTGCCTTTCTAGACTTAAAAATGACAAATGCCAAGCTTGTGTGGGTTTGGAGAGGGAAATGTGTATGTATGCATATAGGTTTAAGTTTAAACACCTTATGGACTACTATCAAATCTCACATACATGTCTTAAGCTCTAAATCCTATATCCTTAGCACCATACAATGCTGCCTTTCCAAGGAATTAAGCAAGCTTGTTGGAATCTATGAAGGGACAATTGTGAATTGAAGCAGTGATATGACTAAATGTTTAGAAAGTCAACAAACACATATGCAAGTCAATATAAACATAGAAATAGGTCAGTAATTCCTTTTTACTACTTAGGAAGATGTACTATTCATTTAGAAAGCTAAGGAGAGATGAAATGTCTTTATACTAATTCCCTTAATTTAATCACACCAAATGTCAGGACAGTGTCATTTAAAATCCTTTAATGATTTTAAAACAAATGGTCCCTGTAGCAGAAAAATAGTTGAACTAACATTGCTAACATTAATTTAATTTCTTTGGAATTGAAATATTAAATGAACCCATTTTATCCCATTTACTTTTCAAATAGTGTTAGGAAATACCTGAGGACCTCTCAGCAAAAATCTAATAGGATCCTTCAATTTGTTCATCAGTTCAGGAGAACTATAATAGTGTGTGAATTTAGTCTTCAGTAAATTCTATTTAATACATAAAAGAGAGTCTATTATTGCTATGTATGTTTCTCTACAACCTTTCTTTGTGAAGATTCCAGGCCCAATTTATCAACATCAGAAACTTACTTAGCATGGTTGCGTATTCTATATATATTTTTTCCAACGTTAATGTGAGTCATCATAGCATATCTCCTTAACCATATGTGCTAGAGCTAAGGACAGACAGTTATTTTAATATTCCTGGCCTAGAATCCTTCCCACAACAAACACATTTGATGCTCATACATGGTCCCTTTCTTGCCGACACTCACGCCTGTCAAAATGGCATGGTGCCTACTCAACATATGGACTGCTAGCTTTTCTCACTGGGGCACAGTTGCCAAAGAAAGATGGGTTAAGCTGGGCACCCTGCGTAGCAAAGCAGGTGACAGCTCTCCCGTCCTCCATCATGTGGCTGTAAATCCTCTAGCCACATGCCACTTTCTACCCTATCTTTTACAGGAAAAGGAAAAGAAGAGGGATCTTTAACAGTATTCCTTTGACTTTCAGACTGTTTCTACTTAGTGCCTTTGCTCTCACTACCTTTTATTCATGGAAAGGAAATCTATCCTCTGCCAAAAACACATTGAAATTTAAAAATCATTTGGAAGCACACAGTTGTAAGAAAAGTTGATAGCCAGCAAAGGCATTAAGTATATGTGTGTGCATGCATGCAAATGCACACACATGCACATACACACACACACAGGAAATATGTGTTGTTTCCACCCTTGTTTTTCATTTTCCACCGAGAATAGACTAGAGCTGGGCGGCCACAGCAGCATTAAGTGTTGAAGATAGAACTTAATGATTGTTTAAGTCTTGTACAAATAGAGCTGTTTGATTACGTTAATCCAATGAATCATTTCCTCCCTAACCAGGCTACATCCTGTTTGGTTTGCAATTTTTATTTTAAAATTTCCAAATCAATTTTTATTTGTCCAAATGAGTTTGTTTTGGCAATAACAGAAAAGTATCAAGTTTCCCCAAACAAAGACTTTTCTTCATGTCTTTGTGTCTTCGTCATTCTACAGGAAACCCAAATAAGGTGTCAGTCTGAGTCTGACTTCTGAGTCCAGACACTACAGGGATTCCTCCTTCAGTCTTACCAAACAAACCCATCTGAATTAAAAGAGATTAAACTCAAATTGTGGTCTGGGGTTGAGGCCATGGATCAACTAATTAATTATTACCCGTGCCTGCGCTGTGCCAGGGACTTTTAGAGCAATTCTTTCATTTTATCATGACAACATGTCTGCAATGTAGGAGTCGGCATTACTTCCATTTTAGAGATGGTATAGAAATCTGATCGATAATCTCTGCATGATAGCTAGTTAGCACTGTTCTTTAATAATAAAAATAGCTAACATTTATTAAAATTTTACTGTGCACTGTTCTAAAAATCTTATGCATCTCAGCTCATTTACAAAGTCATGAGGGAATCCCTGTCAATATCTATAACGTATAGCTGAGGAAAAGGAGGCACTGAGAAGTTAACTGATTTATCTAAGGTCACGACAAGTAAGTGGGGATACCAGAATTCACACCTGTATAGTCTGACTCTCAAGCTGTTGTTCTTAACCACTGCTTTAATTATTCTAGGTGATCCTTATACACATTCTCCAATAATTCTTTTTTTTTCTTCTTTCTTTTTTTTTGAGACAGAGTCTTGCTCTGTCTCCCAGGCTGGAGTGCAGTGGCACAATCTCAGTTCACTCACTCCACCTCCTGGATTCAAGCAATTCTCCTGCCTCAGCCTCCCGAGTAGCTAGGATTACAGGCGTGTGTCACCATGCCTGGCTAATTTTTTTTTGTATTTTTAATAAAGACGGGGTTTCACCATGTTGGTCCGGCTGGTCCCTAACCCCTGACCTCCAGTGATCCACCCACCTCCACCTCCCAAAGTGCTGGCATTACAGGCATGAGCCACTGCGCCCGATCTCCAACAATTCTTTAGTCTTGTTCCTTGTTTGTACTTTAAGGACCAAGAATCATGCTACTTTAAAGCACTGCTTTCATCATGCTGCGGCTCTGCTGGGAATCCTCTCCAGCTCTCCATTTCCAAACAAACAAACAAAAAATTAGATTGCCATCTTGGCATTGAAGACACCAAATATATTCTGGTTTCTATCAATCTTTCAACCTGACTCTTCCAATTTGGTCTTGTACGCTCTACCCTTGACCATCTTTACACATTTACTTGTGTGTGATTTTTTTGTTCCTAGTCCATGGTGTCCTTGCTGTTTCTCCTTATCCATGCAAAGCCTATCCTTCAAAAACATCTCAGGTTCTATATCCACTATGAGTATCCCCTCTATCCACTTTATCTCACAGCAATTTCCCCAACCACTAAATGTCTGGAGCACATGCCAAGGTATCACTTGCTCAGAACGCTCAACAATACTGTCATTGCAATGCTATTCAGAATGTTGAGCATATACCATGCACCCTTCTCAGATGTGTAATCTCCACATTAGCATGGTATATATAATCTCCCCAATCTCTTTGAAACAATAAATCATGCCTGTAGTTTTGTGGTATGTCATAATACCTACTATATTTCTTGAACGACCCATGTCTTGAACAGTCTCCAATAATTTTTGTCTACCATTATATTCATAGATTTGTACTCCTTGAGAGTGATTCTTCTTGAGAGTTTTGAGTTTCATAAGGCCCCAATTACAAACTTAGATATAATCACTTTACAAAAGGTTACCTTCTAACCAGTACCAACAATTTGCATCATTCTGAAAGATCAGTATCAATATGAGGAAAAAAGAATTCTATTTCAATAATAGACCTCTCAAAGATGAATTCCTTCCAAACATCATGTTTTATAAAAGAGTGAAGGTTTTAATTTCTTAATAGTTTTAGTTACATATGCCAGGAAATGGAAGGCCACTATTATATTTATTTCATTTTTTAAACATCATACTATCTATCATTTGCATGAATACATCACCCAAAATGAAAACTTTTATTATTCTGAGAAAATAAGGTCTGTGCATTTGCTACTTAAATTTTAATAGTCAATTGTTATTTAGAATTAATTTAAAAGTTCATTTAGTAATATATATGAACAAATATTAGTAGTATTCCTGGAAAACCTTTTCTGCAGTCCTGCCAAGCATCCAGAAAATTGTCTTGTTGACTTCTCAAGGCTGTTTCAACTCTTTGATTCTAGGAATCCAGGATTCTTTGCCTGTCTACCCCCTCTGGTTAAAGGCAACCACTTTGGTCTCATTCTCTCTCACGCATTTTGGAAGGTCTCCAAGTGTAAAATGGTACAACATATGTAGCCTGCAAGCAGGGCAGGCATAAGAAACACCATAAGGATACACTAAAGCAAACTTCAAGCTGTGGAACGCTGGGAAACAATCACAGGCAACACACCAACTTGGCATAAAACAATCAGAGAATGAGGTGGCTTTTTCCAAGCAAAAGCATCATACTGGCTGAGGCAGAGGACCACAAAGATAGAAATATTGTACCCAGCAGTTAATGCTGCTAGCCAAGAGTGATCTTCAGAGGTACAGTGCAGAAAGGGCTGACGGTCACATGTTCTTCCCATTTATATTCACATGCCTGAAAACACTGCCCCAGAAGCAGTCTCTTTCACTGTAACTGCATATCCATGCAAGCTAAATGAAACCTGTTCTATCTTTCCAACCCTTCTTTCCCTAGTGAATTCCTACTCATTCTTAAGGATGCATTTCAAAGGTCAACCTCTCTGCAAAGTCTTCCCTGACTACTCCAGGAAGAGTTAACAGCTCCCTCTTCTGCAGTCTCTCAGTACTTTATGGCATTTATATCATCATGTTATATTTATTTACTTATGGGCCTATGTCCTGGATACACTGTAAGCTCCTTCAGAGAAGAGACCAGGTCCTTTTTATTCACTATCATATCTCAAGTGACCACAATGGTGATCTATACTCAGGAGGCACTGTATATATGTTTGTTGGGTGAATAAATGAAAGTACCTATTTCCATTTTTCATTTATTTGTTTACTAAGTATTTATCAAATGCCGTTTATGTGCATTGTTCCAGACACTTGAGAAACAGCAGCAAACCACAGACATACACTCTTCCATCATAGAATTATGTTATATTGGGGGGAGACAGAAAACAAACATGAAAAATAAAAAAGACATTGTTTTTATTGCATCATGATAAATGACGAGAGAAATTACAATATAAAGAAAGGGGACAGGGAATCTCAGAGGAAGGCTGTAACCTCAAATAGGGTGGTTACCTCACAGAGAACATCTCATTTAGGTAAACACCTGAGGAGAATAGAGAGAGGGCCTCATAAATATCACAGAAGAGCAGAGTACAGAGAAAAGCGCAAGCACAAAGTCCTCGGGCAGGAAAGGATTTGAAAGCATTCAGTGTCTACAAATTGTTCCCAGAATGTGGCAGAATAATGTACAATGAATTGATCTAGGAGGCTCAATAAAATAAGTAAAGCATTAAAGTAATTTACAATAGAGGTGCAAGGAATTTAGACATTGACTCTAGGTATTTAAGATAATGTAATTCCAAAGCATTCTCTATCAATTTAGTAAAATTCAAATTCAATATTGCCCTGTAAAGTCCACAATTCCTGTCAGGACTGATATTTTTAAGTGAGGAAAATTCCTTTAGCCTCAGTCAGACCAAGGAGGAAGGTTTTCCTTCTCAAACTGACCTACCCTTAGATCAATCTTTCACATGGTTTGGCAAATAAGTCTCTTTATAGTTCATGGGCTATTCCTAATTCCTGATTCATAAAGAATTTTCCTTCCTCTCTCTCAATTGTGCTAACTCTTTGACCTCCATTCTCACATGCTTTGTTTCTGACCCCGAGCTCCCAAACCTCGTGGACCATCTATTTCTTTATCACCATGGCAAATACTCTTGACAGACCACTAGAGATGTCTGAGCCTTAGAGTCCAGCCTTTATCCACCTGATTCTGAAATCAACCTCATGGTTTTGGAAATTCTCTCATCACTCTCACCAACATAACCACCCACAAAGATTGAAATAGTCAGCCGGGCGTGGTGACTCACACCTGTAACCCCAACACTTTGGGAGGCCGAGGTGGGCAGATCACCTGAGGTCAGGAGTTCAAGACCAGCCTGGCCAACATGGTGAAATCCCGCCTCTACTAAAAAAATACAAAAATTAGCCGGGTGTGGTGGCAGACTCCTGTAATCCCAGCTACTCAGGAGGCGGAGGCAGGAGAATTGCTTGAACCCAGGAAGCAGAGGTTGCAGTGAGCTGAGATTGTGCTACTACACTCCAGCCTGGGTGACAAGAGTCAGAGAGTGAGACTCCATTTCAAAAAAAAAAAAAAATTGTCAGTCATAATAGGGGAAGACTGTCTGTTATTTAACTCCACTCCTCACTGTTTCCTTATTTTGCTGTTTTAAACTGCTACCTCTGAAGCACATCTACAATTCCATATATAAAGTTCACAGGAAAATAGTAAGTTTTACTTAGGCCTTAACCTAGTGTCATTTTGTAAATATGTGCATTTTCACAGGGAGAAAGTCCATGGTTTTCAACAAATTCTCAAGAGAATCAACTATATTTGTAAAATAAGATAGTAAAAACTAAAAAACTATTTTTTAGGAACATGAATTAACAAGATAAATAACCTTTTGCAAGAATATTTGGAAGGCAATGTATACCTGCTCAAGATATAGGTAATACTAAAAAAGAGACTATCAGTCAACATTAACTTACCAGATTGATTAAAATTCTGTGCCAATTAAGAAGTCTGAAAACTCCAGCTAGAAAAACAAGTCTGTATTCTCATTATTAACTATATATTTTTTAACGAAAGATTATCCAAAAGAGAACAATTCTGGGCATATGAGAATTACATAGACGGCTACAACTAATGACTTTAACAGTGACATTATCACACTATTAAAAAATCACTTTACACATGCACAAGAATAAAAGTGTATCCTTTCATCGTAAAAATTACAAATACTAAAGCATCAAGGTACCACCAAGGTGATTGTTTCAGAACACAGGCTGGGGGACCTATTTTCTGTTCCTGCTTTGGTCTTCACCTCTCTCCATGCACCTTAAGGAGATGTGTTAGTCTTTATATCTTGTTTTACTCCCCAAAAAGTCACAGAACCACTTGTTTATTATTTACTTTTTAGTGTATTCAGAGAAAATTTTAAATCTCAGGCCACTTTTTCATAACTACTCAAGATATTATGTTCACTACCATGCAAATATCCCTTCAGGAGATGCAAATTACTTTTATTATTATATTATCTTAAGAACTACTAAGTGAAGCCAAAGAATAATTCAGTGAGTTACATAATATGTGTTCTAAAGATGGATATAAAATAATTTTAAATTATATTTTTGTTGTGATAATAATTCCATTTATGGTCTCTGCTAGAATATGACAGCATTTGGCAAAGGTGATGCATGAACCCCAGGGCATTGTGCAAGACAGTCAATTAGGTTCGGAAAGAAAATAATTAGCCTTGTACTTATATTTACATTGGCTTTATTATATCATACTCTTTGTTTCCCATCTTGTGTATGTGTTACAAGGTAAATAAATGATAGTATTTTATAATATATTAGATACTAGGTTTCTCTAGTCTACATAAACATACTAGTTTTGATATACTTTATTGTTTTTACTACTACTGTGTTATTACTAAATTGTTAATATACTATATAATTATAAAAGAAATACATAGTGTAGTCCTGTATGCATATAATCTAGTAAACAAATATTCACAGTTTGTAAGGCAAACACATGCTGAAAAGATTTACTGGCAATGGAGTTTATGATTAAAATCAGTTTGGAGACCACTGGTGCTGTACTGTGATGCTTAAGGATTCACTCGACAACACACAAGTAAAATATAAATGTAGAGAACACATTGAGTAAGAATAATAGTGTTGCCTTCACTATTGACACCTATAAAATGGAATTTTAACATGGCGTGTTGGAGGGTGGTCAACAGAGACAATTTTGCTGATCAATATGGATGGAGGATGTTACTTTAAGAAGGATATGGAACACCTGAAAGTGTCTAGTTGAGAAAGAAGAAATAGCAATGGTATGTGCATGCCTCCCAAGTACCTCGTTGGCCTGTCTTTCTCAAGAAGTGTACAGTTAAGACATACAAGTTTCCAGTCATCAGTGTAAGCAGGATTTTGATTTGGTTTGGGAAAGTAAGCATAAAGAAATTATACATATCAAAAAGAGTACATAGGTCACAGTGTCTGTAGTTCTTACGGAAGACAGAAGTACAAAAAGCCCGCATTAGCACATCAGTGAGAACTCCATTTGCCATACACCTACTATGAAAATCAAGAACTGAAAGCCCTTGCACCTTGCCTCCTTTTCAGGTCTGTTCAGAAAATAAACCAGAAACATACTTAAAAAAAAATAATGAAACTACAAATATGATATTAAATTATTCTTGAGTTGAAGCAGAATGAAAGTTTCAGCTTCTACCTTAGTGGATGGGAAATGAGGTTAGTTCAGACAAGTCTTAGTTACAGAAAGTAATCTTCTTGTAGGCATTTAAGATAATTAGGAAACAACCCAACAACTCTTTTGAGAGTCTTCCTAGTCTTGGGAGAGCATGGCAGAGGAAGAAAGCATTTGCAAAAGCCTTGGTGTTCCCTGGAAGACAGGCACTGCTTGAGTCCTTGTACTACATGACCATATTCGTTTTATCTTAGTAATGCTCAAAAATTATGATATTCCAAAGATGGAGGGGATAATAATGCCCATGAACTATCTGGCATAAAACAATGGATCAATTTTCAGAAAATATCAGATGTGGGATTTAAGAGTTCTTTCGCTTTCTTCAAATTCCTGGGATTTTTAAAACTGTATTGTTGCTGAGTGAGTCAGTCCACATACACTCCTTGTCACCTCCCCACCCCCACATTCCCGTGGATGCTCTGTGGAGCCGCTGATGCACACTGATGCCCCAGTAGAGGTTTCCTGCTCGCCTTCGTGTTTTTCCTCTCTCCTTCAGCTGTCATTCCTTCTCAGTTTATCATCATCATCGATAAAGCCTAGGGGTAGCTTGTCTGCCATAAATACTTATCTGATAAAGAAGGGAAAAAGCCTTTTGGAACATGACTAGGTGGCCTGTCTTGTCCTATATTTGCCTGGGGAAATGTGAGAATTTGTAATCCCTATTGCTAGGGATTTCTGGTCATTTTGAAGCACCATTAAAATGATTATCAAAGCTTTAAATTCAGCAATGAAACACATGATTCTCCTAATGACAAGGTCAACTTAATTGGGTATCTGTCCTAAGTGAAATATTGCTCATAACTGGCATCCTCCGATGTAGTTTAACATAAAATAATATAAGTTGGAATATATTTTAAAAAGCAGTGTATAGAAACTGAATAGCATAACTTCAGATCTGATATTTCTAGCAGACGTTACAAGAAAACATAACTAATCAACAATCTTTATCAATTAAACATATTTTAATTAGTCCTGTGCTAGTAGGCAAGTCTAATCTGTTCCAGTCCCATCTTTTAAGAAAGACTTGTCTAAAATGTTAACCTGAGCTCTCATTTATTTTCATTATTAGTCAGGTGTTATGACCTTCCACTTCATTTGCTTGATCCCTATGTCCTTGCCTCAGAAGAATCACGGATAAATTGTCTTGTGATTATGTTTACTGATTAAAAATATTAATATGTTACCAACTTCTCAGTCTAATGTACTTAACACTAATTTTCAGATTTGTAATACATTTCCACCTAGTCCTAATTATGTTTTTCAATATTCACTGAGATAGAAATATTTAAAACTGTCTGACGTAGACATTTTCACCTACTCTTTTTCCAAAAATTGTAAATACATGGCACAGCAGAAGTCCTCCCTCCTTGACCTCAGGGAAACTGAATTAAATAACACTTGGCACCAGGCTTTCAACCTGTATAATCATTATGGTAGGCCCTGTGCCAATCCCGTTTATGCACAACCCTCAGCATGCAGTATTAAGGAACAACAAGGATGGCAAGCATCCCATTGAAGAATTAATTAGCAGACCGCCTGGACTCATCAGAATGGTAAATAATTATCCTCTGACAAACTTAGTCAGATGTTAGAAGAAATTGCCATTGGAATTGATGTCAATGGCCGCAATTCATTATTTAAAAGCTACCAGTGGCTACATTTTGCATAGAACTTGAAAGATGCCCCAGTCAGGTGATGAGCCATCAGTATCGCATTTTCCTGCCTGTGGGAATATCCAGCTGTCCTCCCTGCATCCCACACTCAGACCCAGACTTCCAGGTGGGCTTTTTCTTTCCTTCATACTGAATCCTCATACTGCACGCGGATGTGCCCAAGTGATGGATTGATTCAACATACTACCCTGCCTTGTTCAGCATGATTTTAATCCTGTCTATGGCATCAAAACACAAGGACAACTTCTTATCATTTATCCCAATTCTTGGCAAGAGGAGAGATTTCTTAGGTGTTGGTTGTCCTCTTCCTTTGACACTATTACCTTTGGTCGTGTTAAAAATACTTGTGAACTAAGTGACTGATAATTGGTTAATCTACCTAAGTTAGCAATGGGTAAGAAGCATTACCTGGAAATGCATTCTCCTCCATATTTTAAAATGGACAAGGAATGTAATTCAATGCCTTCCTACATAGTAGGCATCCTTAAGTTATGCCAACCATGAAATGGGTCACTTTAAGTAATTTGAAGAAGAAAGAAAACAGGTAGGCAGAATCATGATGCAGGCTTTCATTTTAAGAAAAGCATTAAAAATTCAACTCGGTCAGATGCTTTCTAGCTCAGAGTCCCACTGGAGTCTCATAAAGCTTAAATATGTAGGTGTAGGTGGTACAGTCTTCAGAATTACTCTCTCACCGTTTTATCAAAATGCCTCATATGATCATGAGGAGTACAGTACACTTTCCCATAAATATATATCATGATATCCATCAAACGTATTGTACAGCATGATAGATATTCCCTTCTCAATTTTGACAGGACAATGAGCATGGCAGACGTGGCAAAGTCACATGAATTGTTTTTACCTCAGAAATGTGTGCCAAGTAGTCCTGAGCAACTAGGCATGAAGGCATCCCTCCCATTGCCATGTAGCCCTAAGGAGTTTATGCACTGCAGGCATTGCTAACCAAGATAGACGCAGATCACATCAAAGTTTCCTCTCATAACTCCACCATAAATCACCCCATTGTCATAGATGCTTCAGTCCTAGTCCCAGAGTACACAGGAGAGCTCTTACTGTTAAATTCTTATCTTTGAGAGAAATGATACTCAAGATAGTGGCAGTCATACCAAGGTAACTTCATCCTTAGGTCAGGCAATATGGCTGTGTGTTCTCCTCTTCCATTTTTAGATTATCAAGTATTCCATGGTACTACGCAGAAACCACATGAGTAGACACAATTTTAATATACTGTGCAGTAAAACCTGACTCAACTTTCCACCCTTGGGAACAGAATAATCAGTTCCTTAGTAGAGGCGGTCTTTAACAAAAGGTCAAATAAAATTGTTCTGGAGACCTTGGGAAGCTTTAAGTAGTTGCTTTCGACAGGGAGCTGCTTAAAGAAGGTGAGTCCGTTGTGAAGGTGTCGCCTTGCTGCCTCCATGGAAATTGGATAACCCCATATCCATCCCCTCTGCCTTCTGCTTCACTTCCCTTCAACTCACATCCCCATTCATACACAAAGGCAAGAAGTTATAAATGTTGTGAAAACTTTAGTTTCAGAATATACAATAATGATTCTACTTGAATGGAAAAAAAGACTATGCTTCATATAGACAGCATTCATTCTTGTGCACTATCACTGAGAGACACCAGGCAAAAGGCTGGTCAGGTGCAACAAGAAACTTCTAAGGGGTCTGAGGTTGAAATTTCAAGTTAGATGAAAGCACAGAGAGTTATTTGTGGGTAAAAACTCTGAATTGTTTCATAACAGTAGCTAGTTTCCTGAAAGCTTCTTAAAAAATGTTGGGATACGGTATCTCCAGAAACCCTATTAGGCAGGTAAATAATGATTCTTTTTTCAAATATAATTTGCTCCTAGTTTACATTTTGAAAGGCAAGATATGGTAAAACTGTAAGATATTTGATCCTCATGGAATGCTTTTAAGTCAATACAGTCTGAAAACAAGTTAGCAAATTAAAAACATAAATAAATAAGCTCTCCACTAGTTTTAATGACAGAGGCTTTGGCAAAAAGAAAGAAAAAAAAAGCCAGCACAGAAAGGCCCCTATTGATGGAACAACAGTTGGATGATCAAGAGATGGTATACAAAGAATGCCTTCTTTGGCTAAGAGGTTGAGTGAAAGATACATACAGACTCTTCAACTCCCAAAACTTAAGATTCCATGAAATCTCAATAGGGCACAAGCCAAGCAGTCTTTTTAGAATAAAGAGCAAAAGAATAAAACAATGGCATACGTGCAAAAGGAAATAAGTAATCTTAGGAATAAAGCACAGCATTTCAAATATATTTTTAGAGGATTCTCTTTACCTTCTCCTCACATTTGGACCCAACTGCATTAAGAGAATTTGCTGTGACTAGCATTTCACAAGCTCCAGTTTTGGTGTCATAATAAATATGATAATATGTCAGAGATTATACAGATGTTGGTTACTTGGAGGAATTTTCCTCAGTTATGGACAGAAATAATACTGACAGCCACAACCCAGCCTAAAAACATATCAAATTGTCCCTATAGATTAAAAAAATTCTCTTCATTGTCACCTTCATATTAACATTTCTACTCAACAGTGTAGTGGGAGGGTTTTTTGGAAATGGTAAGCACTCTGAACTCTAACGATTCTTCTAAAATTCAAGTCTTTTGTCAACCATTTTAAAGACATCACTTTCTCCCTTGATATACAGAGTGCAAAAGCACCATCTTGTGGCATAAACAAGGAAGTACTTCGGCGCAAGCTCTTCTGAGGCACATTTTTTTCACACATACTTTTTATGAAATGTTTGTCAAGATTAATTCTAAGCACTTGGTATATTTCTCTAAAACAGATGGCCAAGTGACTTAATACAATTTAGGGTTGAATATATATTTTAATACATTTGTATACAGATCTGATTCCAAACAAAAATCCCAGTACATAATAACTATATGAGATTCCTTAATCAAAGTTGAAATAAAAATAGAATTTAGTTTTAATAAACAGAAAATTTAGTCTTTGTGTTTTATAGTGAAACATTGCCTGCTGATCATTTTAAATTGAAATGTCAGTTACTTGTCCAGTAGGAAGTAGCAGTTTTTCTCATAGAATTAATACAAATAAAGTTTTTAAGAAATTACTATTTGTATAAGAGGTAAGAATTATTTAAGTATCAACAGATAGGCTTACAGAATTTGAAAAAAAAAGAAATATGTTATATATAACTGTAGGATTTCTTTCTCTGTTTGACAGTACTGAATATCGTCCATCTTCTTAAATATCACAACTTCATTACTATCGTATTATTGCTCCCACTTTAGAGATGGGATAACTAAAGTACAAAAAGGTCAGGTAACTTGCCCCAGTTCACAGAGTCAGGAAAAAGCAGAGCAGAATTTGAAGAAAAACTCCGGATCCTCCTCTATTTTTCTAGTGGTTTCCAAACCCCAGTCCACAGGCATAGCTGTACTGACTGCACTGGGATTGCAAGGAATGCATTTCAAATGCCAAGAGATTCTGATTTAGTAGATATGTTATGACATCCAATAATTGGTATGTTTTTTAAAAAACTCCCTGTGATTCTAGTGAAGAAAACTAGCCTATGTAAGCTAAAGAAAATGGGCACAATAATTAAACAAAGATGTACAAAATTGAACATCAATAAACTATCTTCATTTTAGCTTTCAGCCTTAGATTATCTCAATTTACAACCCAACTTCAAAAACTATTACAAAACACACCTACTCTAAAACTTTTCCTCATAAATCAAACTCTACTCTTTAATTACTCCTTCACTACACACACATACTTAAAAATCACATTAACAATAACCATTCATGTAGCAGAAATTGTGTTGGATGCCTTAGGTGTTTTATCATGTTGAAACAGTGACAAATACGCAGGACCCTTTCTATAGCCAACTGATTTTCACAGAATGCTTTCACTGAATTTCATCCATGACTTGTATCTATAGCCAACCCATGGTCACAACTGAGAAGCAAGTATAATTTTAACACAAACGGAAGTTCACGTTTGCTTAAGGTTAATGAGTAAAATGAAAGTGAAAAAAAAAGAAGACATATGGTGGGCTTCTTTCATTAATCAATGAATGAGTGATTATTTTGCTGAATCACATCATTATTTTCAAATAGAAAAATATTTTCTCAATTTTTGTGTTACAATGTAAGTTACAAACACATTAAACTTTTAGGTTTAATCTGCAATACTAATGTTCATCATCACATTCTTAAATATAAAAATCAACAATAGTATAAATTAAGCCCAATTTATACTGTTTGCCAATTGGTATGCAATACATTATTATTAATTATTTTCAACCTTTAGATATCACTGATGTAAATAATCTCAAAAACATAGGTAGTAGTAGAATCTAGCAAAACAATTAGGAAGTGAGTTTTGAGCATATATTTCCTTTGGTTTTAACATAATTTACTTACTCAAAAGTTTATATAATTTAATTTTTAATAATTAGTTTTTAATAATTGGATTCCCAAATTCCTTAAAATTTAACAATTTGCCGTTGTAAGCCAGTGGGAGTAGGCTCCAACACACCTCTGATCATTCATATTATACAGCTAAGGAAGCTGAATAATCTAAGTAGTTGATTTTCCTTAAGTATTATAGAAAATTAAAAGCAGATCATGATTCAAATCCAGTTCTCTTCAATTCCAGTTGATACTCATGCCCAATTGCTATACTACCTGCCTCCCCAATTCGCTTCTGATATATTAATGTGTTCTTACTTATCTCTTGAGTTAAAATATTTGTGAACATATTTATGTGTGAAGCTTCATTCTTCTCTGGTAACCTGAATTTTGGGTCCTCTTTCCTCGAAAATCTCTCATAATATCTGACTTATTTTTAAGAATAAGTAAATTCTCAAAATTTTGTTACATGACAAAAAGAAATTAAAAAGTTAAAGGACTTCTCTTGGCACTGGAGGCTTAGTGTTGACAACTCAGAGAGTTAAAAATCCTAGAGAACCAAGTCATAGAAGGCTCCTACACTTCTGTAAATTTTACCTCCAGGAGCCCTACCAGGTCCTTACAGTAAATATTTAAGAAAAGTCCCCTGATGCTTCCAACAGGGAAAGGAGAAAACAAACCATTTTGAGATAAACAAGAATATTCTGTTCTTGACAAGGCCTGACATCAGAAGAAAGTATTCTACCAGAGTCTAACTACAGGGGGTTTATTAGAGCCTAACCTACCTGGAGGAAGGGAAATACCCAACTCCAAGTAACTCTAGCCATTCTGTTACATCAAAGGGGGGGTGGGGGGAAGGGGGGAGGGGTGGGGCTAGATCCGAGAGCAGGGTCTAAGAAGCACTGGTGAAGTTTATAGTTCAGGGGCATAGGCTTACCAGAAGACAGAGACCTAACTATAGGACTACAGAATGCTTCCCTCTGCCTACACCTTACAGTACATTACTAAAGACCTATTTATCAATTTGTATTACTTAGTATATCAAATCCACCTTAAAACGAAATTTAACAAGAAATACTAAAAGGTTAAAAACACAATTTGAAGAGACTGAATAAACATCAGAATCAGTCAGCTATAGCAGGAATGGTGAAATTAGCAAACTAGGAATTTAAAAATATACATATATATGATTAATATGCTATGGGTTTTAAGGCAAAAAGTAGACAACATGCAAAAATAGATTATGTAAACAGAGATATGGAATTCTAAGAACTAATTTAAAAGAAGTGTTAGAGATAAAAAACATAATAGAAATAAAGAATGCTTTTGATAGGCTCATTAATAGACTGCACACAGCTAAGGAAAGAATCTCTGACCTTGAGGATATGGCAATAGGAACTTTCTAAACTGAAAAGCAAAGAAAAAAAGACTGAAAGAAAAAATGAACAGAATATTCACAAACTGTGGGACAACTATGAAAGGTGTAACATATACATAATGGGAATACAAGAAGGAGAAGAAAGAGAGAAAGAAACAGAAGCAATATTTGAAGTAATAATGACAGAGAATTCCCACCAAAGTAATGGCACACATCAAATCATAGATCTGGAAAACTCACAGAACACTAAGAAAGATAAATGCAAAAACAAAAGCAAAAACAAAACAAAATGACACGCGTATTATATTCCAATCTTGGAAATTAAAGATGAAAAAAACACACCTAAGCACATTTAAAAGAATATAAATCATATTATGTCTGCTCTCAAACCACAATGGAATTAAACTAAAAATCAATATCAGATATATAGCTGGAAAATTCTAAAATAATCAGAGATTAAACAACACGCTTCTAAATAACACATGGATCAAAGAAGAAACCTCAATAGAAATTTTAAACATTTAGGAATAAATGCAAATGAAAATACATTTTCTTGGCTGAGTGCTGTGGCTCATGCCTATAATCCCAGTGCTTTGGAAGGCCAAAATGGGAGGACTGCTTAAGGCCAAGAGTTTGAGACCAGACTAGGCAACACAGCAAGACACCATCTCCACAAAAAAAAGAAAAGAAAAAATTAGCCAAGGATGATGTTGTGTGCCTATAGTCTCAGCTACTAAGGAGGCTGAGACAGGAGGATCACTTGAACTTGGGAAGTCGAGGATGCAGTAAGCTATGATCATACCACTGCACTCCAGTCTGGGTGACAGAGGGAGACTGTCTATAAACAGAAAGGAAGAACAGAGGAAGGAAGGAGGGAAAGAAGGTAGGAAGGAGGGAAAGAAGGTAGGGAGTAGGAAAGAAAAGAAATACAATTTATCAAAACTTGTGGGAAGCAGAGAAATCAGTGCTTAGAGGGAAATTTATAGCATTGAATACATACATTACAAAAGAAGAAAAATCTAAAAATAATCACATAAGCTTTAAAGAGAAAAGAAAATTAAAATTCAGCAAAAGTAAAGAAACAAAAATAAATAAATAAATAAAATTGAAACTAGGAAATCAGTTGAGAAAATCAACAAAACCTAAAGCAGTTTCTCTGAAAAGGTTAATAAAATTGATGAGCCTCTAGCTAGGCTAACTAAGAAAATCTTTCAAATTACTAATATCAGAATGAAAGAGGGTGCATCACTACAAATCTTAAGGACATTAAAAGGATAATAAATGTACAGACAACTATACAACTATATGTACACAGATTTGATAACCTAGATGAAATGGACCAATCCTTGAAATACACATTTTACCATAACACACAAAATAAAAGCTAGACTCTCTGAATGGGCCTATTTCTATTCAAGAAATTAAATCAATAATAAATAATCTTCCAAAACAGAAAACACCAGGCCCAGATGAGTTCACTGGTGAATTATATTAAATATTTAAGGATGTAAGTATGTCCATTCTCTACAATCTCCTCCAGAAGATAGAAACAGATAGGAATATTTCCTACTTCATTCTATGAGTCTAGTATTACCTAATATCAAGTCCAGACAAAGACATTACAAGAAAAGAAAACTGCACACAAATATCTCTCATGAATATAGATACAAAAATCCTCAAAAAATATTAGCAATTGGATTTAACAATGTATAAAAACAATTATACATCACAACCAAGTAGGAATTTGCTATACAAGGCTGGTTCAACATTTAAATCAAGTAATATAATCAATTACATCAATAGGCTAAATAAGAAAAAGCGCATGACCATATCAATAGACGCACAAAAATCATTTAATAAAATCCAATACCCATTCATGATAAAATCTCTCAGCAAATTAGAAATAGAAGGGAACTTTCTCAATTTGATAAAGAACATTTACAAAAATAAAAAAAAAAACTACAGATAACAACATACTTAGTAGTGAGAAACTCAAAGCTTTTCTTCTAAAATCAGTAAACAGGTAAAGATATCTCTCCTCATTGCAGTTTTCCAACATCATATTGGAGGTCCTTGCTAATGCAATAGAATAAAAAAGTAATAAGAGATATAGAGACTTTAAGAAAAAAACTGTTTTTGACATAATCATCTATGCAGAAAATCTGAAACGATTCTAAAACTTTCTGGAACTAGCATGCAAATAAAGCAAAGCTGTGGGATACAAATTTAACATATAAAAGTCAATTATTTCTCTACATATCAGCAATAAAAAATGGAATTTGAAATTAAAAACATACTACCATTTATATAAGCACTCAAAAAACTAAAATACTGAGGTATAAATCTCACAAAACAGTACAAAATTTATATGAGGAAAATGATAAAATTCTAATGAAAGAAATAAATGTGGAGGTATTCCATGTTCATAGATAGGAAAACTCAATATTGTAAAGTGGTCAATTCTTCCTAACTTGATCTATAGATTCAACATAATCCCAATCAAATCCCTAGCAAGTGATTTTATGGATATTGGCAAACTGATTCTAAACTTTATATGCGGAGGTAAAAGACCCAGAATAGCCAACTCAGTATTAAAGGAAAATATTAAAATTGGAAGACTGACACTACTTGACTTCAAGATTTACTATAAAGCTATAGTAATCAAGACAGTGTGGCATTGGTGAAATTAATTCAAATATGGATCATCATAGGCCTAAATGTAAAATGCAAAACTATAAAACTCCTAGAAGATAACATAGGAGAAAACTTAGATGACTTTGTCTATGGCAATGACTTTTTAGATACACCACCAAAGGCACAATTTATGAAAGAAATAATGGATAAACTAGATTTCATAAAAATTAAATACTTCTGCTTTGTGAAAGACAATGTCAAGAGAATGAGAAGCCAAGTCACAAACCAAAAGAAACTATTTACAAAAGACACATCTGACAAAGGGCTGTTATTCAAAACATACGAACTCTTAAAATTCAACGAGGAAAGAAACAACCCAATTAACAAATGGACAAAAGACCTGAACAGACACTTTACGAAAGGAGACATACAAACGGCAAATAAGCATCTGAAATGTTGTCCATCATCACATGTTGTCTGAGTCCATTTTGTGATGCTATAACAATACCTCAAGCTGGGTAATTTATAAACAACAGAAATGTATTTTCCCACAGATGTGAAGGCTAGAAGTCCAAGAAGAAGGCACTAGTATTTGGTGTCTGGTGAAGGCCTCTTACTGGATCTTCACATAGCAGAGGTAGAAGGTCAAGATAGCAACCTATCCAAATGCCCTGTGAAGTCTGTTTTATACAGGCCTTAATCTCCTGAATCCCATTAGAAAGGAAGAAACCATCACAGCCTAATCATCTCTTAAAGGTCACATTTCTTAGTATTATCACATTGGCAACACCTGAATTTTGAAGGGGACACAATCAAACCATAGCACATGTGATTAGAAAATTGCACATTAAAACAAGATACAAATATACACCTATTAGAATGACCAAAACTCAAAATACTGACACTAACAAATACTGGCATGGATGTGAAGTAACAGGAGTTCTCATTCATTGCTGATGGGAACGCAAAATGGTGCAACCACTTTGGAAGACTGTTTGGAAGTTTCTTCAAAACTAAACATACTCTTACCATACAATCCAACAATCATACTCCTTGGTATTTACCCAAGTGAATTGAAATGTATTTCTACCCAAAAGTCTGCACATGGATATTTATAGCAGCTTGATTCATAATTGCCAAAACATGGAAGCATCCAAGATATCCTAAGTGAATGGGTAAATAGTGATACATATAGACAATAGGATATTATTTATTACTAAAAATAGTTATGAAGCCATGAAAAGATATTGAGGAAATTTAAGTGCATATTACTAAGAGAAAGAAGCCAATCTTAAAAGGTTACATAGTATATGACTACAACTATATGACTTTCTGGAAAGAGCAAGATTATGGAGACAGCTAATGATCAATGATTTCCAGGGTTTTGGAGGAAGGAAGGCATAAACAGGTATGGCACAGAGGATTTTTAGGACAGTAAAACTATTCTGTGTCATACTGAAATGGCGGATACATGTCAATATACAGTTGTTCAAAACCATAGAATGTACCACACCAAGAGTGAACCGTAATTTAAACTGTGGACTTTGGGTGATACTGATGTGTCAATGTAGGTTCATCAATTGTAACAAATGTACCCTTCTGGTGTGGGATGGTGATAGTGGGGGACGCTGTGGGTGTGTGGTGACAGGGGTATAAGGAAACTCTGTATTTTCACTTAATTTTGCTGTGCACCTAACACCGCTCTAAAAATGAAGTTTACTGATTTTTTTAAAAAGATACATACAAAAAAAGAAATGAGGCCGGGCGCGGTGGCTCAAGCCTGTAATCCCAGCACTTTGGGAGGCCGAGGCGGGTGGATCACAGGTCAGGAGATCGAGACCATCCTGGCTAACATGGTGAAACCCCGTCTCTACTAAAAATACAAAAAACTAGCCGGGCGTGGTGGCGGGCGCCTGTAGTCCCAGCTACTCGGAGGCTGAAGCGGGAGAATGGCGTGAACCCGGGTGGTGGAGCTTGCAGTGAGCCGAGATCATGCCACTGCACTCCAGCCTGGGCGACACAGCGAGACTCCGTCTCAAAAAAAAAAAAAAAAAAAAAAAAAGGGAGAGAGAAAAATCTCTTTCTTCATCAATAATTTGGTTATCCTGAGATAGAATTCACACAACAAAGTCACGATAAACAAGATAAACAGGTTTTCTTTCCTGTTACTCAAAAATTGTCAGAATAATAAGATGTTCTGTTGTGTCCCTCAAAAGTTAACTGATCTTATTTAAATATTAATATAAAGATAAGGGTAGTAATATAGAAAAAATCCATGCCCTTCCTTTGTAAACCAGGCACATAAAAATTTTAAAACTCATTATTTTGTATTATTACATTTTTGGAATAGTTTGTCCTGAGTATGCAAATTACCTGATGGAAGGATACAGCAGGAATTGAACATTATTCAAAATGCTGGTAGCACTAGTTGGTCAGCTAACTTTGAGATTGTATCTTAACCTCTCTTAATTTTACTTTCTCTATCTGTTAAATGGGCCTAATAATACTTTTTTATGAATAGTAGACATCATAGATCTCAAACATTTGGTGGTTGGCCAAAAAATATATATTACCAAAGGAGACTTTAATTTATGATACAAAACCATGGTACAATCTATTTCATTTTCCCTGCCTCTGGGACTAAAATTTTTGAAACAGTCAAAAGAGGGAAATGTCTATCAAATGTTTACAGGTAAATGTTTAGGTAACTACAAGTTAAGTAGCTCTTAATTGGTAGGAAATACTCTATTTTTATAGGCCAAATCTCAGACACTTTTGTTTTAAAGACAAGTAAATAATCAGAGACTATAGATAAATGTTTTTCAGCGTTGGCATTATTGGCATTTGGGGATCAATACTTCCTTTTTGTGGGGGACTGTCCTGTACATTATACGATGTTTTGCAGCATCTCTGGCCTCTCTATAGACTATATATTGGTAGCAAATCCCCCAGCCACACAGTTGTGACAACAAAAATTGTTCTCCAGACACTGTCGAATGTCCCTGGGATGGAGAGAGTGGGCAAAATCACTTCCAGCTGTAGAGCAATGGTGACCTTCAAAAGGAAAGGGTGAAAGCACCTCAACCTTTATTTTTAAGAATAATTGTTCTCAATACTTCTTTTTCTGACAGATTTTTTGACCAGAACTGACTTTGTGGCCCTTCTTTGAAACTTTTCCTGGTTTTCAATTATCTGGAAGTGCAAGTGACAAAAAACTAGGTTTAAGTTATTTTGAAACATGATATTCACATCTAGTTTTCCATTCTTCTACTATTGGTGATTCATTACAGTGATAATGACACTATGTAGAATAAATATGCTCTAATTTGATTGTTTCACTAAACATTGAATATAATCATGAAAATTGGTGCAAGGATATTTCAAATAATCATTTTAAATAGCAAATTATAAAGCATTCATGTTGTGTTTTGACAAATTTTCAAGGAATAGTTTGAGGATCACAAAATTGATCAGTTCCCCTTAATTTCTCCATCAGTTCTACATAAATTGCAGAGTTCTCAAAGAACCTTTGAGGGGCCCTAAGAATAAACTCTCCTTTTGATCTAGCCTCTCCTCCAAGACCCCATGAAGGTCACTGCCTACTGTCACCCCGTGTGCCAAAGTGACAAGCTTGGTCTAAATCAAAACTTGTTTTGATTAAACTTGCAGCAAGCTGTTCACCAGAATTTCTAACAAATAAGTCCTTCTGTTCACTTGCTAGAGTCGTGATCAACGAGGAGCCAAAATAAAAATGCTGTTAGTCCATGAGATTCTTTAGTCAGTGAAGAAGAGAAAGATTGGGTCACTGCTCTAGCAATGTGCTTACCAATAGCTTAAGGTGCGCATATGACAGAAAAAAAAAATTTTTTTTCTCTAAAAGCCAACTTCTCATACCATGTTTTAGTATGTGGTTATACATTTTAATGTCCATGTCAAATATATATATTATATATATATGCTGTTATTCAGGACTTTATCATAACAAATTATCATATTCTCCCAGAAATGACTATAAGTAAAAAGGAAGAACAAGTTTAGTACTAACTTCTAGTATAATTTTCTAAAGACTGGAGATAAGATCGGAGAGGGGAGGAAGAAGATGCCAGGTTATTTCTCCTGTCTGTCTCTCTCACTCATGGAGAATATCCACCAGAGGCTTCAGCTCTTCCTTGGCTCTGCTGCTATTAGAATGCCGCTCCATCCTTGCTCCCAAGTTCTAGGTTTTGACAACACAGTCCCTGCTGTCTCTCCAATCCTCGGGGCAATAGCACCTTCTTAATGTTGCTAACCTCTAGGTCACCTCTTTAGCTTCTTAGCTTTAATATCACTTGCATAACCAATTTTCTGAATTAAATCCTATGTGTTGAAAGATTTTGTGTGATTTTGTTTCCCTGACTGCACCCCAACTGATAAAAATAACTGCTGTGTCTTCTAAGTTCTACAAGAGTAGAAGCACCTGGTATGTCCCAGCTGCTTAGTGGGCACGCAATAAGTGTTTCTGTTGGATGAATGAAAAGAGCCTTATAATTTACTGACAAAATGGAGGCTCCCTGCTTGCCAAAAATAATTCTGTCTTCATATTTAAATCTTCTACCTTAGGCAGTAATTTTTTAAAAATCATTGTCCTTCTCTTCTACACTATTTTTTCAAACTTCTTGCTGTAAAATAAAACATAGACATACCAACTCAAACAAAGCAAGTGAATTATTACAGGCAAATTCCCTTGAACCACCACCCAGGACAAGAAATAGAATTTTTCCAGCCACTCCAAAAACCCTTCCATGTGTCCTACCTCAATCATAGCCACCTCTCTGCTTTCATAGGTAACAAGTATTCTGATTTTTATAGTGCTAGCTTTGTTTCTTTTTTTATGGTTTTATTCATGAATGTATGTACACTACCATTTCATCTTGCCTAGTAAAAAATAAGAAAAATGTCTTTCCGGTCTCTTCTTTTTTTCTTTTTTCTTTTTTTTTTTTGAGACAGCATCTCGCTCTATCGCCCAGGCTGGAGTGCAGTGGTGTGATCTCCGCTCACTGCAAGCTCCGCCTCCCGGGTTCACGCCATTCTCCTGCCTCAGCCTCCCGAGCAGCTGGGACTACAGGTGCCCGCCACCACGCCCGGCTAGTTTTTTTGTATTTGTAGTAGAGACGTGGTTTCACTGTGTTAGCCACGAGGTCTCGATTTTCCGACCTCGTGATCCACCCGCCTCGGCCTCCCAAAGTGCTGGGAATACAGGCCTGAGCAACCACACCCGGCCTCCAGTCTCTTCTCATCTACAGGTTACTCCTCCATCACTTTCTTTTCTTTATAACATAACTTTTGAATAACCTGGGTCATTGAGAGGTTTCCACAGTTTGGACCTTGATAATACTATACTAACGATGTAGTTTAATACATTCTTTTGCACTCTGAATTTCCTTCAAATTAACTCCTTGGATCCAGAGGTTCCATCAGACTCAGCCTATGTCTTTGGCAAGGCCATATGTGGCGATGTGTTCTTTAATCAAGAAGTATATCATGCCTGGTCTTTGCTCTTTCTGTAATGTTAGTAGCTGTTAATGCTCAATGCCCAGATCCATTAATTCACTCCGGTTACAACATGTAGATATTCTAATTTCATCACAGAGTTTTCATTGAGTAGCTGGAATAATTTTGTATAGACATTTTCCCATTCATCTACCGTTTGGCTATCTTGTGTTGCAGTTCTTACAGGGAAGGCAAAATAAAGGTGACTGTTAGCAAAAAATCTGATAAAAATCACATTTTCCTTCCCTTAAAAAAAATATGCATTTTTGGTCCAAATACCAAAAATATTGATTTTTTTTTCTTTTTTTTTTTTTTTAGAGTCCAGTAGTTTTACTAGAATTATTGTTGGCCATTTGAGATTGATATTTTCCACTACATGCTGTGCTTTCCAGTGAATAATGACTGGCTCTTTGGATCTCCTTTCTCAAATCCATCAGACTCCCAGTTATTGCTGTCTTTCTCCTGCACATTCAATAGCCTGATGAATTTATGGCCCTTGATGGTCTGTGCTTACCCCCATGTATGTTTTGATACTTTGTCAGCTAGTTTTGTGGTAAATACTGTTCATGGGTTTGGAGTTTTGATATTTAGTTGCTCTGTTGATTTAAATGCAGATTCAGGAAGATTCAAAACCTTAGACTGCCACTGTTGGCTTTATGTTCCCCGAATTCTCTGCATTTCTATTTTTACAAACGAATACATTTTTCGTTAAGCACACATCAATGTAAGTACGATTTAAATACAATAAAATTCACCCTTTTTAGTGTATAGTTTTATGATTAATATACGCATTCATATAATCAACATAACAATCAGCATATGGAACATTTCTATTTACTCACAAAAGTTTCCCAGGGGTTCTTTGCAGTTAATCCTCTCTTACCACCATCTGTCCCTGGCAACCCCTTTCTGGAAAGTCATACACATGGAATCATATAATACGTATTATTTAGTGTCTTGTTTATTTCACTGAACATAATGCTTTTAGATTTATTTATGGTTTTGCATGTATCAACAATTTGTTGATTTTGTTGCTGAATAGTATTCCTTTGTGTGGTTGTACTACGTTTGTTAATCTGTTCATCAATTGATGAACATTGGTATATTTCCAGGTTTTAGCTATTACAGATGAAATTGCTAGGTTCGCATACATATATTTGCAGAGATATATGTTCTTATTTCTCTTAGTTCTTAATTTTATTTTTCTAGGCACAGGATTTCTGGTTTATATGACAGATATATATTTAACTTTACGAGACACTACCAAACTGTTTTTCAAAATGGCCATACCGTTTTGCATTAGCTCTGGATTCCCATTAGTTCTACAATCTTGCCAATACTTATTTTCATGTTAATTTCAGCCAAGTTAATAGGTACATAGCTGTATCTTACTGTGGTTTTAATTTGCATTTTCACAATGAATAATAATAATGTTCAGTCCCTTTTCATGAGCTTATTTGACAGTTGTATATTTTCTTTGATGAAATATCAAGTCTTTTTGCTTTTTTATGGGATGTTTATCTCATTATTGAGTTGTAAGATTGTATTACGTATTCCGGATACAAGTCTTTCAAAAGAAGTGTTTTGCAAATATTTTTCCCAATCTATAGCATGAATTTTCACTGTTTAAATAGTGTCATTCAAAAAACAAATGTTTTCATTATGTAAAGTCCAACCTATTAATTTTCCTTTTGTAATTTACGGGTGTGTGTGTGTGTGTGTGTGTGTGTGTCTGTGTGTGTCTGTGTGTGGGTGTGTCCTATCTAGGAAATCTCTGATGAACTTAAGGCAGAAAAGATTTTTTCTTATGTTTTCTTATGTCGAGTTTTTTTAACTTTTAGAATTTTCATTAAGGCTTATAATCTATTTCAATCTCATTTTCTTAATATGGTGTGAGATAGGTGTTGAATTTCATTATGTAACATCTAGATTCCAGTTATTTCAATCCTATGTGTTTAAAAAAAACTACTCATTTTCCAATAAATTACTTTGGCACCTTTATAAAGAATCAGTTAACCATATATGTGTGGATCTACTTCTGGCTTCAATTCTATTCCATTGCTCAATACATTTATCCTTAAATAAATACTACCCTGTTTCGTTTAGGTTAACTTTACAGCAAGTTTTGAAATCAGATAGTGTGCGACCTCTAAATTTTTGTATATTTAAAATTATTTGGGGTAATCTAGGTCCTTTAATTTTCATATTAATTTTGGAATCATCTTGTCAATTTCCACCAAGAAAATGCCCAATTGAAGTTTGATGGATTAGGAGATAATTGGGATTATATAAATATTGAATCTTCTGATCCATAAAAACAATGTTTCTCTCCAGTGATTTATGTCTTTATTTTGCTGCATAATGTTTTGCGATTTTTAATATAATAGCCTTGCATTTATCTCTTTCTATATGTACATACATATGTGTGTATATATACACACACACATATATGTATATGAATATATCTATAATTTTACTCTTAATTGTGTGATGGGTTTTTATGTTATTTTGAATGGCATTTTTTTATTTCAATTTTCAATTGTTAGTTGCTATTATATAGAAATATAGCTAATTTTTATAGATTTTGTATCCTTTTCTACATCCATTAATATAATACTATCTCTATTTCCACCAGCATAATGTTATTACTTTTAGTTTTTTAATATAGTAAATTATGCCATCTGCTATTTAAAAGTTCAACCAACCTTGCATTCTTGGGATACACCTAGATTGATAATTATGTACTACTCTTTTTTATATCACAAGATTTGACTAATACTTTATTAAGCATTTTTTTCTATATTTATGAGAGATATTGTTCTGTGGTCTTCTTATCCTATAATGTCTTTCTATAATTTTTGTATCAGGATATCAGATAGTATTAACTTGATAAAATGAATTGGGAAGTTTATTTGCTCTTGTTTTTCTGGAAGAGTTTGCGTAAATTTTGTGTTATTTCTTCCTTAAATGTTTAGTAGAATTTACCTGTCAAGTCGTGTGGGCCCAGAACTTTGTTGAAAGGTTTTTTAAGTTCTATGTCTTTTATAGACATAGAAGTATTAAGGTTATCTATTTCTTCTTGAGTGATATTTGGAAGCTTCTAACTTTTAAGAACTTTTTTCTCTTTTATCTAACATTGAATTTATGACCATAAACTTGTTTATATTTCCTCTTTACCTTTTTAATGTCCATAGGTTCTGTAGTAATGTAACCTCTTTTATATCTGATATTGGCCATTTCTATCTTTTCTCTTTTTTACTTAGTCTGTCTAAAAGCTTACCAATTTTAATAATCTTTTCAGACAAGCAGCTTGTAGTTTTATTATTTTTTCCTATTGGTTTTCTTCCTTCTGTTTGTTTGGTTTTAATTTACCCTTGTTTTTGCAAAGTCTTAAATGGAGGTTAGATTATTAGTTTTAGCCCTTTTAAAATATTTTCTAATATAAGCATTTGATCCTACACATTTGCAATTAAGCAGCTCTTTGGTTATGTTACCCCAAATTTAATATGCTTTATTTTCATTCCATTCAAAATATTTTTTAATTTTTCTGTGATTTTTTTGACCTATGCAATGTTTAATATTTTGTTTAATTTCCAAATATTTAGGGATTTTCCAGGTATCTTTCTGATATCAAATTCTAGTTTGATTTTATTTTGGTCTGAATATGTATTTTGTATGATTTTAATTTTGTGTTGCTGTTGTTGAGACAGAGTCTCACTCTGTCGCCCAGGCTGGAGTGCAGTGGCCAGATCTGGGCTCACAGTAACTTCCGCCTCCCAGGTTCAAGCGATTCTCCTGCCTCAGCCTCCCAAGTAGCTGAGACTACAGGTGCTCACCACCACGCCTGAGTAACTTTTGTATTTTTAGTAGAGAAGGGGTTTCATCATGTTGGCCAGGCTGGTTTTGAATGCCTGACCTCATGATCTGCCTGCCTCAGCCTCCCAAAGTGCTGGGATTACAGGCATGAGCCACTGCACTTGGCGATTTCAATTTTTAACATTTGAAGCATTATTAATGGCACAGAAAATACTCTATCTTAATGTTAACTACACTAGGTAGTTCCGTGTAAACTTTAAAGAATTTTTCCTATTGTCTGTTGGAAAACAGTCTATGAAAAATATTCTAATATTTTACCAATGAAGTAAATGAAGTAAAAATGGTTGACAGTACATTCTAAGTCTTCTAACTGATTTTTTGTCCACATGTATTATTTATAAAAACAGGAATTTGTTTTCCAACTATAATTGTGGATTTGTCCCTTTATCCTTTCAGTTCTATCAGTTATTTATATATTTTGAAACTCTAACATTAGAAGAATATACATATAGAATTGCTATTTTTCCTACATTAAATTATCCCTTTATTACTATGTAATATCCCTTTATGTCTCTTGTAATCTTTCCTGTTCTCAAGTCTACTTTATGTAATGCTAATATACCTACTTCAGCTTCTTTTGACAAGTGTTTACATGGTATACCTTTCTCCATCCTTTAATTTTGAATGTGTCTATAGCCATATATTTAAAGTGAGATTCTTGTAGATAGAATATACTTGTCTTGCTCTTGTTAATTCAATTTGGCAATACCTAGCTCTTAACTGACAAATTTACACAATTTACATTTAATATAGTTACCAATATGATTGGCTTTAAATTTACCAATTTCTTTTTATAAATGTGTGCTATATATTCTTCTTATTTTAAAATACATTTAATAAAAATAACCCATAGTTTTATATATTTTACATGTGTAGAATATTTACAAATTCACTTCTACAGCATTTACTCAATGTTTACTATTTTTCCATTATTTGCCTTTTTGACTATTTCCTTCAGTAGTAAAATGTTGTCTAGTGTTCTCTTTAAAAAATTAGTTTCTTGGGCAATCCTCCCTGTTCCAAGGCCTCCGTTCTTTTCCTTTCTGTTGCCAAAGCCGGATTTGATTGCTCCTTTAAGGTTTCCACTGGACAGTTGGGACTTGGCAGCTGACATCCAGGTATTGGCCCTGGCCGATTACTGAAATACTTCATTTTCAGTGCCTGCGTGGCCGTAATTCAAGCACATGGATCAAATAAGAATAAGCCTTCTATGAGATCTAGAAGTCGTCTCCTGCTGCACTGAAGATGTGATGCAACGGGATTCCAGGGACACTCTTAAATGTCACATAATCTGGAAGACTACACATGTCCAGCCACTGTTCCTCAGTCGGTGTACCCAAATATTCTTGTTAGCTGATCAAGGTCTGAATCTCCTGACACAAAAAGGAACCCTTAGAAGTAACTCTGCTAATATACAGCCAACAGCCCACATGTCCACACTCACACCATACATCCTAGCTCCAAATAGTAACTCAGGGGCCCGATACCACCTGGTTACAACCTGATGTGTATAAGCTCTACTGGGGCTCCCATATGATTTGGCCAGGCCAAAATGTGCCAGTTTTAGAACTCCATTTTCATCTAGCAACAAGTTGTTTGGTTTTAGATCCCTATGTAGGATCCAATGTTGATGTAAATATTCTAATCCTTGAAGAGTCACCAACATGCAGGCTTTGATGTGTGATGGTGTCAGCACAAGACTATTATCCTTTATTATAACCTCTAGATCAGTTTCCATAAAACCAAAGACGGCAAGATGGCCGAATAGGAACAGCTCCAGTCTCCAACTCCCAGCGCGAGCAACACAGAAGACCGGTGATTTCTGCATTTTCAACTGAGGTACTGGGTTCATCTCACTGGGGAGTGCCAGATGATCGGTGCTGGTCAGCTGCTGCAGCCCGACCAGCGAGAGCTGAAGCAGGGCGAGGCATTGCCTCACCTGGGAAGCGCAAGGGGGAAGGGAATCCCTTTTCCTAGCCAGGGGAACTGAGACACACAACACCTGGAAAATCGGGTAACTCCCACCCCAATACTGCGCTTTAAGCAAACAGGCACACCAGGAGATCATATCCCACACCTGGCCGGGAGGGTCCCACACCCACGGAGCCTCCCTCATTGCTAGCACAGCAGTCTGTGATCTACCGGCAAGGCAGCAGCGAGGCTGGGGGAGGGGCGCCTGCCATTGCTGAGGCTTAAGTAGGTAAACAAAGCTGCTGGGAAGCTCCAACTGGGTGGAGCTCACAGCAGCTCAAGGAAACCTGCCTGCCTCTGTAGACTCCACCTCTGGGGACAGGGCACAGTAAACAATAACAAACGCAGCAGAAAGCTCTGCAGATGCAAACGACTCTGTCTGACAGCTTTGAAGAGAGCAGTGGATCTCCCAACACGGAGGTTGAGATCTGAGAAGGGACAGACTCCCTGCTCAAGTGGGTCCCTGACCCCTGAGTAGCCTAACTGGGAGAAATCCCCCACTAGGGGCAGTCTGACACCCCACACCTCACAGGGTGGAGTACACCCCTGAGAGGAAGCTTCCAAAGCAAGAATCAGACAGGTACACTCGCTGTTCAGAAATATTCTATCTTCTGCAGCCTCTGCTGCTGATCCCCAGGCAAACAGGGTCTGGAGTGGACCTCAAGCAATCTCCAACAGACCTACAGCTGAGGGTCCTGACTGTTAGAAGGAAAACTATCAAACAGGAAGGACACCTACACCAAAACCCCATCAGTACATCACCATCATCAAAGACCAGAGGCAGATAAAACCACAAACATGGGGAAAAAGCAGGGCAGAAAAGCTGGAAATTCAAAAAATAAGAGCGCATCTCCCCCGGCAAAGGAGCGCAGCTCATCGCCAGCAACGGATCAAAGCTGGACGGAGAATGACTTCGACAAGATGAGAGAAGAAGGCTTCAGTCCATCAAATTTCTCAGAGCTAAAGGAGGAATTACGTACCCAGCGCAAACAAACTAAAAATCTTGAAAAAAAAGTGGAAGAATTGATGGCTAGAGTAATTAATGCAGAGAAGGTCATAAACGAAATGAAAGAGACGAAAACCATGACACGAGAAATACGTGACAAATGCACAAGCTTCAGTAACCGACTCGATCAACTGGAAGAAAGAATGTCAGCGATTGAGGATCAAATGAATGAAATGAAGCGAGAGGAGAAACCAAAAGAAAAAAGAAGAAAAAGAAATGAACAAAGCCTGCAAGAACTATGGGATTATGTAAAAAGACCAAATCTACGTCTGATTGGGGTGCCTGAAAGTGAGGGGAAAATGGAAACAAGTTGGAAAACACTCTTCAGGATATCATCCAGGAGAACTTCCCCAACCTAGTAGGGCAGGCCAACATTCAAATCCAGGAAATACAGAGAACGCCACAAAGATACTCCTCGAGAAGAGCAACTCCAAGACACATAATTGCCAGATTCACCAAAGTTGAAATGAAGGAAAAAATCTTAAGGGCAGCCAGAGAGAAAGGTCGGGTTACCCACAAAGGGAAGCCCATCAGACTAACAGCAGATCTCTTGGCAGAAACTCTTCAAGCCAGAAGAGAGTGGGGGCCAATATTCAACATTCTTAAAGAAAAGAATTTTAAACCCAGAATTTTATATCCAGCCAAACTAAGTTTCATAAGTGAAGGAGAAATAAAATCCTTTACAGATAAGCAAATGCTTAGAGATTTTGTCACCACTAGGCCTGCCTTACAAGAGACCCTGAAGGAAGCACTAAACATGGAAAGGAACAACCGGTACCAGCCATTGCAAAAACATGCCAAAATGTAAAGACCATCAAGGCATGGAAGAAACTGCATCAACTAACGAGCAAAATAACCAGTTAATATCATAATGGCAGGATCAAGTTCACACATAGCAATCTTAACCTTAAATGTAAATGGACTAAATGCTCCAATTAAAAGACACAGACTGGCAAACTGGATAAAGAGTCAAGACCCATCAGTCTGCTGTATTCAGGAGACCCATCTCACACGCAGAGACATATATAGGCTCAAAATAAAGGGATGGAGGAAGATTTACCAAGCAAATGGAGAACAAAAAAAAGCGGGGGTTGCAATACTAGTCTCTGATAAAACAGATTTTAAACCATCAAAGATCAAAAGAGACAAAGAAGGCCATTACATAATGGTAAAGGGATGAATTCAACAGGAAGAGCTAACTATCCTAAATATATATGCACCCAATACAGGAGCACCCAGATTCATAAAGCAAGTCCTTAGAGACTTACAAAGAGACTTAGACTCCCATACAATAATAATGGGAGACTTCAACACTCCACTGTCAACATTAGACAGATCAACGAGACAGAAAGTTAACAAGGATGTCCAAGAATTGAACTCATCTCTGCAGCAAGCAGACCTAATAGACATCTATAGAACTCTCCACCCCAAATCAACAGAATATACATTCTTCTCAGCACCACATCGTACTTACTCCAAAATTGACCACGTAATTGGAAGTAAAGCACTCCTCAGCAAATGTACAAGAACAGAAATTATAACAAACTGTCTTTCAGACCACAGTGCAATCAAACTAGAACTCAGGACTAAGAAACTCAATCAAAACCGCTCAACTACATGGAAACTGAACAACCTGCTCCTGAATGACTACTGGGTACATAACGAAATGAAGGCAGAAATAAAGATGTTCTTTGAAACCAATGAGAACAAAGATACAACATACCAGAATCTCTGGGACACATTTAAAGCAGTGTGTAGAGGGAAATTTATAGCACTAAATGCCCACAAGAGAAAGCAGGAAAGATCTAAAATTGACACTCTAACATCACAATTAAAAGAACTAGAGAAGCAAGAGCAAACACATTTGAAAGCTGGCAGAAGGCAAGAAATAACTAAGATCAGAGCAGAACTGAAGGAGATAGAGACACAAAAAACCCTCCAAAAAATCAATGAATCCAGGAGTTGGTTTTTTGAAAAGATCAACAAAATTGACAGACCACTAGCAAGACTAATAAAGAAGAAAAGAGAGAAGAATCAAATCGACGCAATTAAAAGTGATAAAGGGGATATCACCACTGACCCCACAGAAATACAAACTACCATCAGAGAATACTATAAACACCTCTACGCAAACAAACTGGAAAATCTAGAAGAAATGGATAATTTCCTGGACACTTACACTCTTCCAAGACTAAACCAGGAAGAAGTTGAATCCCTGAATAGACCAATAGCAGGCTCTGAAATTGAGGCAATAATTAATAGCCTACCAACCAAAAAAAGTCCAGGACCAGATGGATTCACAGCTGAATTCTACCAGAGGTACAAGGAGGAGCTGGTACCATTCCTTCTGAAACTATTCCAATCAATAGAAAAAGAGGGAATCCTCCCTAACTCATTTTATGAGGCCAACATCATCCTGATACCAAAGCCTGGCAGAGACACAACAAAAAAAGAGAATTTTAGACCAATATCCCTGATGAACATCGATGCAAAAATCCTCAATAAAATACTGGCAAACCGGATTCAGCAGCACATCAAAAAGCTTATCCACCATGATCAAGTGGGCTTCATCCCTGGGATGCAAGGCTGGTTCAACATTCGCAAATCAATAAACATAATCCAGCATATAAACAGAACCAAAGACAAGAACCACATCATTATCTCAATAGATGCAGAAAAGGCTTTTGACAAAATTCAACAGCCCTTCATGCTAAAAACGCTCAATAAATTCGGTATTGATGGAACGTACTTCAAAATCATAAGAGCTATTTATGACAAACCCACAGCCAATATCATACTGAATGGGCAAAAACTGGAAAAATTCCCTTTCAAAACTGGCACAAGACAGGGATGCCCTCTCTCACCACTCCTATTCAACATAGTGTTGGAAGTTCTGGCTAGGGCAATCAGGCAAGAGAAAGAAATCAAGGGGATTCAGTTAGGAAAAGAAGAAGTCAAATTGTCCCTGTTTGAAGATGACATGATTGTATATTTACAAAACCCCACTGTCTCAGCCCAAAATCTCCTTAAGCTGATAAGCAACTTCAGCAAAGTCTCAGGATACAAAATTAATGTGCAAAAATCACAAGCATTCTTATACACCAGTAACAGACAAACAGAGAGCCAAATCAGGAATGAACTTCCATTCACAATTGCTTCAAAGAGAATAAAATACCTAGGAATCCAACTTACAAGGGATGTAAAGGACCTCTTCAAGGAGAACTACAAACCACTGCTCAGTGAAATCAAAGAGGACACAAACAAATGGAAGAACATACCATGCTCATGGATAGGAAGAATCAATATCGTGAAAATGGCCATACTGCCAAAGGTAATTTATAGATTCAATACCATCCCCATCAAGCTACCAATGAGCTTCTTCACAGAATTGGAAAAAACTGCTTTAAAGTTCATATGGAACCAAAAAAGAGCCCGCATCTCCAAGACAATCCTAAGTCAAAAGAACAAAGCTGGAGGCATCACGCTACCTGACTTCAAACTATACTACAAGGCTACAGTAACCAAAACAGCATGGTACTGGTACCAAAACAGAGATCTAGACCAATGGAACAGAACAGAGTCCTCAGAAATAATACCACACATCTACAGCCATCTGATCTTTGACAAACCTGAGAGAAACAAGAAATGGGGAAAGGATTCCCTATTTAATAAATGGTGCTGGGAAAACTGGCTAGCCATAAGTAGAAAGCTGAAACTGGATCCTTTCCTTACTCCTTATACGAAAATTAATTCAAGATGGATTAGAGACTTAAATGTTAGACCTAATACCATAAAAATCCTAGAGGAAAACCTAGGTAGTACCATTCAGGACATGGGCATGGGCAAAGACTTCATGTCTAAAACACCAAAAGCAACAGCAGCAAAAGCCAAAATTGACAAATGGGATCTCATTAAACTAAAGAGCTTCTGCACAGCAAAAGAAACTACCATCAGAGTGAACAGGCAACCTACAGAATGGGAGAAAATTTTTGCAATCTACTCATCTGACAAAGGGCTAATATCCAGAACCTACAAAGAACTCAAACAAATTTACAAGAAAACAACAAACAACCCCATCCAAAAGTGGGCAAAGGATATGAACAGACATTTCTCAAAAGAAGACATTCATACAGCCAACAGACACATGAAAAAATGCTCATCATCACTGGCCATCAGAGAAATGCAAATCAAAACCACAATGAGATACCATCTCACACCAGTTAGAATGGCGATCATTAAAAAGTCAGGAAACAACAGGTGCTGGAGAGGATGTGGAGAAATAGGAACACTTTTACACTGTTGGTGGGATTGTAAACTAGTTCAACCATTATGGAAAACAGTATGGCGATTCCTCAAGGATCTAGAACTAGATGTACCATATGACCCAGCCATCCCATTACTGGGTATATACCCAAAGGATTATAAATTATGCTGCTATAAAGACACATGCACACGTATGTTTATTGCAGCACTATTCACAATAGCAAAGACTTGGAATCAACCCAAATGTCCATCAGTGACAGATTGGATTAAGAAAATGTGGCACATATACACCATGGAATACTATGCAGCCATAAAAAAGGATGAGTTTGTGTCCTTTGTAGGGACATGGATGCAGCTGGAAACCATCATTCTCAGCAAACTATCGCAGGAACAGAAAACCAAACACCGCATGTTCTCACTCATAGGTGGGAACTGAACAATGAGATCACTTGGACTCGGGAAGGGGAACATCACACACCGGGGCCTATCATGGGGAGGGGGGAGGGGGGAGGGATTGCACTGGGAGTTATACCTGATGTAAATGACGAGTTGATGGGTGCAGCACACCAACATGGCACAAGTATACATATGTAACAAACCTGCACGTTATGCACATGTACCCTACAACTTAAAGTATAATAATAATAAATAAATTTAAAAAAAAAAAAAAAACAAAGACAAGGCTAACATTAGATTTATGTCCAAAAGCATCAAGGAGACCAATTATATTTGGATGACTTAGCTCGTGTAATAATTATATGTCTCTTAAGGCTGTTCTGCTTATACCATCTTTAGCTTCTGATCTATGTCCAAGTCTGATTTTTTTAATGGCGACAATTTGGTTGGTATTCTTATCTCTGGCCTTGTAAACTGTGGCAAACTTAAAGCCTCCAACAGCCACTTCCGTCCACCAGGCTCCATCGCATTAGTATCTATATATTCTTTTTCTCTTCCTTTTTCTACTGTCCTTTTGTGTTAAGTGAGCATTTTAATTATTCAATTCTATCATCACAATTGGCCTATAAGACAGAGCTTTCTGAATTGTTTTTACTATTTTTTCTAGGATTTACCATATACATGTTTAAGTTCTTACAGTCTAAATTTCAGGAATATATCATTTTAATATGTTTTAACAGCCACACATCACTTCCTTCCACTAATTCTTTGTGCTATTATTTTGTTATGTTTTACACCTAATTATGTTACAGTCTCCCCACTGTACTGTCACTATTTTTCTTCACTCAATTATCTTTCAGAAGTATTTTTAAATGAATTTTTATATTCTCACATCTTTACTATTTAGAACATTTTATCAATATTTTGTATAGATCCAGATATTTATCATGTATCACAATCCTTCTACCTGTAAAACTTTATCATTTCTTATAGTACAAAACTTCACTGCCAATTAATTTTCTCATCTTTTGTTTACTTAAAAAGTATTCTATTTTATTTTCATTGTTAAAAGATAGTTTTGTAGGGTATAAAATTTCGAGTGAGTTAACAGTTTTTTTTCTTGTACTTTAAAGATATTGATTTATTGCTTTCTGCCTTATTTAGTCTCTTACAAGAAGATTGCTGACATTCTTATCTTTGGTTTTCTATATGTAATCGTGTTTTATTTTTTCCTTTGGATGCTTTTAAGATTTTATCTTCATATTTGGTTTTCAGAAGTTTAGCTTTGATGTGCCCAAGTATTTTTTTTATTATTTCTTCTGCTTTAAACCCTGGCTTTTTAAATCTGCTGTTTGCTCTCTTTCATTCGTTTTGGAATATTATTTGCTATTATCTTTTTGAATATATTCTGTGCCATAGTATCTTTCTTCTCAATTATATATATATATAAAACCTCAATTATATGTATGTTAGATTATTTGATATTATTCTATGGCTACTGAATATTCTATTCTCTTGCTATTATTGTTTCTTCATTTCTTTTTCTTTTTTAGTATGGATAATTTGCATTGGTCTAACTTAAAGTTCAACAATTCCTTTCACTGCTATATCCAGACTGTTGATAAGTCATTCAGCAGAAAATTTATCAAATAAATTCTTCTTCTCTGTTTAGCATGTTTTTAAAAAATTTCTAGCATTCTCACTTAATTTCTTTTTAAATTTCTATATACCTCCTGAAATTTCTCATTTGTTCATACATGTGTTAACCTTTTTAACATATTAACACTCTTTAACATATTTAATATAGTTGTTTTGAAATACTTCATCTAAAGTACCATGATCTCATCACATCTTGGTTTAATTCTGTTGACTCCTTTATCTCTTGATAATGGGTAATTTGTCATAGTCATTGTTATTGTTTGTGTGTATCGTATAATAACACATTGAATGTAGACATCGTGGCTAAAGAAAAATTGAGAGTGAGGTAAATTTACAACAGGAAACGGGCACACTTCTTATAGCAGTTCGTTAATATGGAGGTTAGATCAGTCTAAATAGTAGCTGAACTCAGTTGATTGGGGTTGTTGTTCTAATTACCTTTGATTAACCATAGACTTCAAATTCCTCCAGTCATAGACTACTACTACCTTGTGCTTAGGTTGAGGCACCTAGGATGCTGGAGGGTTTTAACAGGATTTTGCCCCATCGTCACCTTTTAGCAGACCTTGCATCCCCATGCCACAGAGTGGGTCCCCGTTCAGTATCTTTCCCCTTTCCCAGAGAATATACTGCCTGCATTAGCTTGTTTCTATGTACAAGGCTTTTGCAGGTGCCAGGGGATTTCTAGTTTCTTATTTTAGCCTTCTCATCCTTCCTTCCTCTCTCATCATGATAGCCAAGATCTACCTTGCTTTTTCATCAGTGCAAGATCATGTACTTAACTTTTCTATTCTATTCTTAGTGAAATACAGCATTTCTCATCTCCTGCTACTCCAATGGCAGCCAAACTGGTATCAGGGGTGTATGGATGTTGCCTGCTTCTCTCTTAGTGGCAACACCTTTATTTTCATGTGAGGAAAGGATTCAGAACAGGGCTAGACATTGCACCTTTCCCTCAACAGCAACCAGTCATATCTACATTCCTGCATCACCAAAGAATTTGTCATGCTTCCAGTCCTACTCAAGAGTACCTGGTTAGGGCCCATGAATGAGCATTGGTGAGTGCTTGCAGATTCTCCTTTGTATGGGGTTTCCATGGGTTCTCAACTATCATGCTGGCCTATTGGGCCGTTAAGTATTTTTTAAATGTTCAATTTGCATTAGTCAGGATTCTCCAAAAAAAGAAGACCAAGAGGATGTATATAAAATGATTTATTATAAGGAATTGGCTTATGTGATTATGGGCACTGAGAAGTCCACACCGAGGGGAACCAATGGTATAGATCCAGTCTGAGTCTGAAAGCCTGAGATGCAGGAGAGCCAATCATATCAGTTCCAGTTTCAGTCTGCATCTGAAGGCAAGAAAAGTCTGCTGTTCCAGTTTGGAGGCATTTAGACAGAGAGAAATAATTCCTTATTAGCACTTTACTCTATTTAGGCCTTCACAGATTATTTTTTGTGGTTTGTTGTTGTTGTTGTTGTTTTAGTAGAGACAAGGTTTCACCCTGTTGGCCAAGCTGATCTCAAATGCCTGACATCAAGTAATCCACCTGCCTCTGCCTCCCAAAGTGCTGTGATTACAGGTGTGAGCCACCACACTGGCCAGGTCTTCACAGATTGCATGAGACCCACCTTCATTGAGAAGAGCAATATGTTTCACTCAGTCTACTGATTCAAACATTAATATCATCCAGAAACACTCTCACAGACAGACTCAGAATAATGTTTAACCAAATATCGGGGCACTCATTGGCCTTGTTAATTTGGCACATAAAATTAACCATCACACAGTTGTTTTCTTTTTATCTGATTTTATAGCTGCCATCTCTTTCTGCTTTGTTCTGCCAAAGGCAAATTTAATGTGGTCCACCTCTCCTGGAGGGTCTTGACATCCTCTGAAATTCAGTGATCTTAGTTGCTTTGAAACCTCAACTATCTGATGAGTACAAACAAGACATACTTTAGTAGATTAATTATTTTTATTGTTAGAGCAGCTTTCCCAAATAGTCTTAACATTCAGGGTAAAAAAATTTTGAATCAAGTCATTTTTATATTAATGTTTCCCTCATAGTAAACATAAAAACAGACCTTCTTCGCACAATAAATATTACTTATGTATTACTATATAAGAGTTTACTAAAATAACAATTTACTATTTTTGAAAATTATGTTATGGAGATCTAAATGTTTCTTAATTTCAATTTTTCATTTTTTAATTTCATATTAACAAATAACTTTTTGTAAGTTTAGAACACAAATACATCTGTGGGACCTTGAAACGTTCAAACCCTCTTGACACAGTGCCTATAAATGTATTATCAACAAAATGATCTTACTCCCACCTTTTTAATCAAGGCCAAGATTGGTGGTAAAGACAGAAAAGGTGACACAGGCCAAACCACTAGTGGCCACAGCTCCATAGTTTCTGGATGAAATAATTTATATACTAACACTAGCAGAAAGAACCCCCTTATACACCTCAAAGGGGAAAGGGTAGCTGTGTCAATAACGGATCATGCATGTTTATAGTTATTTAGATTCATGTAGTTAAACATGATCATCTAAACCTCACTTGTAATATGTTTGAAAAAATAGATGAAGACAGTATCATTGGAAACTTTCCATACTGATAGCTAAGTTCTGTACTTCTGCTACGAAGTTGAAGAATGTGTTCTAAAAGGCAAATATATAAAAACATTCCTGTGAGAAAGGATAGCAAATTGTTCCAAGCCTATAAAAACCTCGGCAGGTATAAATCATGTAATAGTTGAGCATTCCATTAACAATTTAGAGCATTCCATTAAACAATTCCAAATGTCATCAGAGTTTCTCTAACATATAAACCATATTTCTATTAAAATCTCCCCCATTTTTGACTATTTGTTGTTCATGCTATTGCTGTGGATGCCAAACTGAAATCTATAGGAATTAACCAAGACAAGTACCTTAAAAATTGAGTTCCCACCCCCGCTATACACAGCAATATGGCCAAAAATGCCTTAGCATGAAAACTATTACAATTTTGATTTCTTAAAATTTTCTGGAACCTTGCTGAAAAGGAAACTGTTGTATGAAACCGTTATTTCAAAGATCCATTTCAACTCCTCTGAAAATTATTAACTAAGAAGTAACAGCATCAAGTTAATTTTGTGGGCAGTGGCCAATTTCCACTTGCTCTTCTCCCTCTGTTTTCCCTGCTACAAACAGTAGAAAGATGTCAGCACAGTTGGCTATTCCCTAACGGTAAAATTCCCCTTCCATTCTAAACAGCTCAGCAGACTCTCAGTACAGAATAAACTAATGGTCATGGGTCAGAGCCCACAGTTCTTTGCTCTTTGTCGTGTTAATTTTAAAAAATATATGTGATGATCATCTCCTGAATTTCAATTTCCTGAAGACAATATGACAAATTTATTTTAACTATTCTGATGCAGAAAGCTAATTAAGTAAACTGGTTCAGCAACTGATCATGTTTCACTAATTTCAACCATCTGCCTCAACATTTGTTCCTATGTGTACTAGCTTTCATAGCTTCTTTCCTCTAATAGCAACTAATGAAACTGTTAATAAGCTACATATATCATACACTGTTATAACAATTTACCAAAGGGTAGCATTATGAGACAAATTATATTTAACAATTGTAGAAGAATGACTCTGATTATCACATGTGCAACATCAATTAGATTTTTTAAATTTATGCTTCTCAATTAATTATCTATCTAATTTGGTGCACATTCTATGTATAATTTGTAATTTTAAACTCCTGGTCAGATTTTGCCATCATTTTTACATGCTGACTGCTTATATGAGGCACATATTAATGAAACATAACCTCTCTGCAAATTACTGAGCCTTGCTTTTATTTTCATTCATTGTGCTTTTTCATAAGAACTTTTTCGGCCAGGCGCGGTGGCTCAAGCCTGTAATCCCAGCACTTTGGGAGGCCGAGACGGGCAGATCACGAGGTCAGGAGATCAAGGAGATCAAGACCATCCTGGCTAACACGGTGAAACCCCGTCTCTACTAAAAAATACAAAAATCTTGCCGGGCGAGGTGGTGGGCACCTGTAGTCCCAGCTACTTGGGAGGCTGAGGCAGGAGAATGGCGTAAACCCGGGAGGCGGAGCTTGCAGTGAGCTGAGATCCCAGCCTGGGCGACAGAGCGAGACTCCATTTCAAAAAAAAAAAAGAACTTTTTCAATTACTGTGCAATGCATAAAAAGGCAAATTGTACTATTATCCAGTTTTTGCACTATATTCAAAGAATGATATGATATATGCACACACATATATAATAATTTTCATTTTAAATGAGGTTAATTTATAAATATATTTTACAAATATCCTTTAAAAAAAACAGTACACCAAAAACCAAAAAATAAATGGCTTTTACAAAGTAAGTCCTATCTAATTTAAACTTCTACAATAGCATTATGGATCTGGTAACTCCTGTATAAATGAAAAATACAAAATATGATTTGACTTTGCCAAAGATTTGGTATTTATTTTCCTGGTAATTAAAAAAAAATAAAAAAGGACGTTTCTTCAAAATATGTTTTATAAATACACAGTATTGATGAGTTAAGTGCTAAAAGCTCAACTCATCAATACTCTGTAGTTCTCTGTTTAGCCACTACTCTGTCCAAGGGTATGTGAATGCACACACATTCACACATATTCAAACTCATAGTCTTCTCTATTATAACCACTACCTTTGCTTCCATAAGCACATTTACAATATTATTATAGAGGAAGAAATCCTGTATATCATGACATCCAGGACATTTTTACAAAGCTCCAAGATGTGGATGATCCTACACATTCCTCCCCCTAATAAGCTGTGTGGACAGCATAGACCTAATCTAAGGATTTTCAGCCTGGGCATGGTGGCTCATGCCTGTAATCCCAGCACTTTGAGAGTCTGAGGCAGATGGATCACTTGAGGTCAGGAGTTCAAAACCAGCTGGTCCAACATGATGAAACCCATCACTAACAAAAATACAAAAATTAGCCAGGTGTGATGGCGCATGACTGTGGTCTCAGCTACTTGGGAGGCTGAGATGAGAGGGTCATTTGAACTGGGCGGCAGAGGTTGCAGTGAGCCTATTGCACACCTGCACTCCAGCCTGGGTGACAAAACAAGACTGTCTCAAAGAAAAACCCTAAGGATCTTCAAAATGCTTTTTACCAATTTGTAGCGGATGATATGTACAAGAAAAATACATCTGAAATATTAACAGTAAAAACATATACCAAGTTTCCAAAGCAATTTAGCAAAAAGGCAATTCAGAGTTTTAATGAATCAGAGAGGAGATACATTTATAGCTTAATTCCCATCTGACACAGTTTGGATATCTGTCATCACTCAAATCTCATGTTAAATTGTAATCCCAAAAGCTGGAGGTGGGGCCTGGTAGGAGGTGTTTGGATCATGGGGGCACGAATCCTTCGCAGCCTGGTGCAATCTTCATGATAGTGAGTTCTCGTGAGATCTGGTCCTTTAGAAGTGTGTGGTGGTACCTTCCTCACCACTCTGTTTTACTTGCTCCTGCTTTCAACATGTGATGTTCCTGGTCCCCTTTGCCTTCTACCATGATTGCAAGTTTCCTGAGGCCTCATCAGAAGCCGAACAGATGCCCAGGACCATGCTTCTTACACAGCCTGCAGAATCGTGAGCCAATGAAACCTCTTTTGTTTATAAATTACCCAATCTCAGATACTTCTTTATACCAAAGCAAGAACAGCCTAATACATCATTCTATACTACACTATGTTCACTCTATGACTCAGGTTTATCAAGACTGGAGATGACTCAAGGACTGATAAACTCTTTTTTTTGGTACACTTAACAAAAGTCTCTTTACAAGAAAGACATAAGAGTGTTTTGAGAAGCAGCTCATTCTAAAGCAGCAAAGAGGAAGAGCACTAATTTGGCTCAAATACAAAAGCTCGACACCTGTGAGGTTGAATACAGAGGAGGAATCACCACTCAGGCTATCTCTAGTTCATTTCCACGAATGTGTGTTTTATCTCATTTAATCTTGCGTATATGAGGTTTAAAGAATTTTGGCAAACATCAAAGCATGACCATTAAGTTATGCAACTTCTTGACTGGAGACATAGCTAGTACTGCCTGTACCCAGTCAACAAATTACTATCAATTCTTCCCTGCTCCTCACCCAAATTGCAGATTATAATTGTCCTTCTCTGCTTCTTAAATTTAAAGCTAAGCTATTGAAAATACCTATAAATACATCTCATGAGAAAAATTACTTCTTAGATTATTTGATATCATTTCTAGTGATAAACAAGTACATATTGGTATGGTTTAGTTAGGAGCAAGGTTGAAGGGGTACAATGAGATGCCAAGCGGTCTTGGTTCCCTTGTGTTTTGCATATTTTTAAACAGCAAAGAAATTTCTATTGAAACTATTACTACTTTACTATTGTCATAAAAAGAGAATTGAGATACTCAAAGAAAAATAATCAAAATAATGCAAATGACAAGAATGAGATTCTTGGAAGAATGAGGAAAAAGGAATTGCTAAAAGCATTAAGCAAAAATGATAGAATAGTTTGTCCTCCTTTAAACCTGCCCCAATTTTATTGTATAAATAACTTACATTTTCCAATGGATACTCTGTATCTTAATTAAAATAATCAGTTTGAAAATCCCCTAAACCAAAGAAGCAATAAAAATACTGAGAAACACTGCCTTCTTCAAATCATAGGAGAATAATTCCACCCAGCTATCTTAGTCTGATTTATTGTCACTAAACAGAATGCCACAGACTGGGTAATTTATAAACAGTAGAAGTTTATTTGGCTCATGGTTCTGGAAGTTGGGAAATACATGATCAAGGGGTCATCTGGTGAGGATCTTCTTGCTGCATTATTCCATGGTGGAAGGGCAGAAGGGCTGTGAATTCCCTTGCAGTCACGGCAAAAAGAACACAATGAAAATAATGGTTTCTACTACTCTTTCTTTTCAGAATCCTGAGACGAGAACCTCTTGTGGTGAGAAGCACCAACAATCACCACAGAGGGTCCCCAGATTAGCTACTCCTCTAGGGAGAACTAACTCCTGAGGTAATCTCAATTCTGGCTCCGTTCCCCTTATCTAAAATACTCTCTCAACTTTGACCTTGATAACGTTGGCAGCAAATAAAGATGAAGACACACACCACAAATCTAACAAGTACCACTCATTGACTGGTAATGGGAAATTTGGTCCTAAAGTTTCTGTAGACCAGAGATATTTAACTCTGCAGGCTTCCTGTGAATAAACACCCATATCCTACCGTCTCTTTGTCTACCACTCTAGACGTGGCCACTCAGCAGCCATCTTCCTTTGTAAAGGTGAAGCAGAAAAGTTCCAATGAGAAAAGTCATTGACAACTTTGCTCGTTGGTAGTACACTAGTCATTTTTCAACCAAGCCTTCAAAGACTCAAATGTATTATCTTGAATACAAAGAGCCAAATCTAATATCTCTAACATTATCAGGATAATCAACTGTTTAGTACAGGTTTTTTTCTCTTAATCCCAGCACTTTGGGAGGCCGAGACGGGCGGATCACGAGGTCAGGAGATCGAGACCATCCTGGTTAACACGGTGAAACCCCGTCTCTACTAAAAAATACAAAAAAACTAGCCGGGCGAGGTGGCGGGCACCTGTAGTCCCAGCTACTCGGGAGGCTGAGGCAGGAGAATGGCGTAAACCTGGGAGGCGGAGCTTGCAGTGAGCCGAGATCCGGCCACTGCACTCCAGCCTGGGCGACAGAGCGAGACTCCGTCTCAAAAAAAAAAAAAAAAAAAAAAAAACAATGTTAATTTTTTTGAGATTTTTCAACCAAGCCTTCAAAGATAACTCAAATGTACTATCTTGAATACAAAGAGCAAAATCTAATATCTCTAACATTATCAGGAAAATCAACTGTTTAGTATAGTTTTTTTTTTTTTCTCTTTTAACAATGTCAATTTTTTTGTTTTTGTTTTGCTTTTTTGGAGACAGGGTCTCATGCTCCTCTCCCAGGCATGAGTAGAGTGGCATGATCATGGCTCACTGCAATCTCAATTTTGCAGGCTCAGGTGATTCTCCCACCTCAGCCTCCCAAGTAGCTGGGACTACAGATGTGTGCAACCACGCTCAGCTAATTTCTTTGTACTTTTTGTAGAGAAGGGGTTTTGCCATATTATTCAGGCCAGTCTCAGACTCCTGGGCTCAAACGACCCACCTGCCTCGGCTTCCCAAAGTGCTAGGATTATAGACATGAGTCACCATGCCTAGGCAACAATGTCACTTTTGAAAACCATATTTTTAAGAAAATTATTTGACTGTTAATTATTTTTAGGCTGTAATGACAACCGGAGTTTTTTTATTATTAATTAGCAAATTGTTTATAATGAAATAATTCCCTAATAACTCAGAAGACATATAGAGCCCTTTCCTCTAATAAATTGCCCCTAATATGCTTCTCTTTTGCATAAAAAGTCTTTTGTCCTTCCTCTAAATTGGCTATTACTTCTCACCATTGTCATTATATTACTGTTTCTCATCTGCTCCCTTACTCTATGTACAATTGTCTGGGTAAGGTTTTGAAAGTGTGCCAACCTCTTCTCTGGAGTAAGCTCTGGACTGTCATTTATCATTTAGAGGGCTTTTTCATTTACTCCCTGGTTCACAATTTGGTTTCACACCACAGACTAAAATCTGCCTTCTGGACCCATTGAGGTTCGCCATATTGTATATGTTATTGTTGTTTTCCCAGAGAGCATCATATGTTTAAAATAGATTGACTTATGTTACCATAAATAAGAAATAAGAACTTGCCAGGAGTTTAGTATATAGTCTAATGGCCTTAGAGAAATGCAAGCAGTTTTGAAGTTTCATTCTCATAGGCATTCTTGGTTTCCACCAAAAAATGACTTTTAAATAAGAAAAATATAACTATTTTCATCGTGGCTAGCTCTGGCTCTTTAAATTAGGCCAACTCAAGTACATACATATACCATAGATCCTTAAAGCAAGACTTAGGTATCCACCAGGGTTTATAGCTTTTATTGTGAACCTCCTCTTACTTATTCCCAATCTATTCCCTCATTTTATTTCTACTAAGGCTCAGTCTTCTGGATCTGTGACTCCTGACTTTATTTCTGCTTATGGTATTTGAGCTTCAGTTTTGCCAGTGAATCTGGTTTGGCTACTATTCCCATTTTTTACTCCATGGGTTACATCTGGTAGAAATCTCTTGCTACAGCTCCAGGAAACACACACACACACACACACACATCTAGTCACAGGAACCCATATATCTACCCCTCACCCTGTATTGAGAGAATATTTAGATTCCCAATCTCAAGGTCATTGTGCATTAGAGCAAGTTCAACACTTATTGATAGTTTGCATCAATAGGAGGCAAGTTATCCTATATCTTCTGTCAAAGTGAAAGGCATGTGAAATGGGAAAATGGAAAACATTATTTCATGACTTTTTTCCTTTTCACATGTATTTAACCACCTCAGGATTAAATGTGCAGAAATGCAATCAGAAACATGAATAGAAAGTTAGTGATTACTTAATAAGATTGTTTAACTTTTTCAAAATCATGAAGATTGCCGGCCACAGTTTTTAACAATCTGCTTAACTACTCCATAAGATAAAGCAACAGGATGTTGAAGGAGTCTTTTCCTATTGTCTTGGAAATTTTGCTGAAGTTTCAATAATGAAAACAGTAGGTAGTAAGTATATTCACTTTCTGAAAACAAACAAACAAGAAAAACTAGATACACCTATGCTAGACTTAATTAAGATTATAGAAACTATCTAGTGATTTCATCAATCACACTGAACCATTTCCTGCCTATAGGAGAATTGATAATAAATTAGAAAGGGAGATTGAAATAGATCATCAAGATAGAGAGTGCTGTGTCAATTCATTTCCTTTCCCCAGCCTGTAAAAAAGAGAAAGGAACTGCTCCCCACTCACAAGCAAAGAAAGATTGGCATGCTTGCCAGTCAGACAAGCATTTAACTTTCCACATGAATATTTGCTAAGCTCTGACAATCTTGGAGAACCAGAAGTGTGTGAGGTGATTAGGTGTTTGGACAGTTTGTAATGTGTCTTAGGGAGATTGGGAGCATATGAACAAAGAGATTGACTTCTACTTCCTGCTTGCAAAATTTTGAGGGCAGCAATATGAGTGGAATGTGAGAGATGAGCAGGGTAAGGAGACCATTCAGTTGTGAAGTCAGCTTGTCCTTACAGCAGTTGGTGTGGTTAGAAAGCATTAAGTCCCCTTAAGCCAAATGATCACTACTTACAATAGCTGGGCTCAGAGCAAGTTGATGCAATTTTGCCCAAGATGGCTGCCTTCTGCCTTGAGAAGCTCCAATGTAAGTGTCTAAGTGGGTTGTTCCCCCAGTGTCAGAAAGTAAAAGGGATCAGGCAGAGCTCAGAGCTCATTGCTCTGTCTTAGAATGTGAGCAGGCTCTAAACAGAGTTTGTCATGTATGAGTATAATCTCCTGGAGAAATCGTCATATGTTCTGGGCAAGAAGCAGATGACTGTTTGCCAAAGGGCTTTAAAAATTCTGAACATTCAGCATGAATTCATAGTGGATCATGAATGATTCTAAAATTTGTCTTGAAAAAAAAAATCCATGATAGGCTATGCTGCAAAAACAGATTTATTATTAAAATATCACCAAAAACCCTATGTTTGAGCATTCTAACACATTTTGTACTATCAATATTCTATGCTTGTGCAGTGGAAACAAAGAAGGAAATGTGAGTAAGAAAGCCCTAAGTAATTTTTAACAATGATAAAGGAGCTTGATTTAATGTTAACAAATGCAGATGTTTCAAGTAATGACTTGGCCTTTTGAAAAGACATTAAGGGGGCTCCTATGGTAATGCTGGCAATACTTACGCATTATTAGACCACTACCACAAAAAGACAAGGACCTATCAGAAGTGACCACCCTCACTTATCCACTGACAGTACAAAGCTTGGGATTTACACCATCATCAATCAAAATATTACAATTGATTGCTAAATGTGAATTTTTCCTCTCCTTTCTAAAAATAGCCCTCCTTATTTAATACAACGAATCCACTGAATAAATGAAAGACAACCAAAATCTATTTTTGAACAAAAATTACAAATAATACTCCTGAAGCTAAAGTGATTTTCAGTTTCAAATGCAAAAACAGAAAGATAGAAATAAACATGTACATTGTTTAGAAGAGGTGGAAAGATTTTGAATAAATAAGTGATTTAATAAACCACATAGCTTCTAATCCTTTCAAAATCCACTGTTCCTTTTCTACACACAACTATGCCAAGTTTAGATCCTTCTCAGATGTTACAGTTTTGATTTCTGAAATAATCTCGTTTACAGATAGCAAGTCATATCTTCGTATTTTCAAAATCTTTTAAGTTTATTAGAACTACTATCAGCGACAGTTTAAAAACAATTCCTGGGGCCAAGCGTGGTGCCTCTCGCCTGTAAAGCCAGCACTTTGGGAGGCCGAGGCAGGTGGATCATCTGAGGTCAGGAGTTTGAGACCAGCCTGGCAACATGGTGAAACCCTGTCTCTACTAAAAATACAAAAATTAACCGGGCCTGGTGGCGGGCACCTGTAATCCCAGCTACTTGGGCGGCTGAGGCAGGAAAATCACTTGAACCTGGGAAATGGACATTGCAGTGAGCCAAGATCACGCCATTGCACTCTTGCAGTGCAACTTGCCTGGGCAACAAGAGTAAAACTCCATCTCAAAAAATCAAAAACAAACAAACAAACAAATTCCTGGGATATCCAACTGGAAAGCCAACAAGTGACCTTGAAATTAACTTTAGATCCAACAACTTAGAAAAATCAAGAGGGAATAAAATAAGTTACATATTTTGGGGTTTTGTTTTTATCTCAGGATTTAACTGAATTCAGAATCTTTTAAAAACTCACATGTAGGGAGTTTCCTGCTTTTTTTCCTGGTTTAAAAAAAAGAGATTAAAAAATGAAATTTAGTGCTAAAACCATAGTCTCATTACCTTCTCATATTTTCATGTCTACTAAACCTATAGAGGGTTGCTAGGTGATTAAAACATACTTACATTTTCTGAATCCTAGAATTCAGTTTTAAAATATTTCAATGTTGGAGGAACATGATATCAACCACATTTTAAATACAAGAGTCAAAGCAAGTGCTGTGTTTTTAAGTCTAGATTCCATTTAGGCATCTTCTTTTTAAGCTAGTTAGGTATGTATGATAAGAAAGCATGGCCCAGCTACAGAAACACAACAAGGCATGATTGGACTAAAATAAGCTGCAGAGTGGTTTTGTTTCTCTCCCATGAGCTGGCAGGTCACACTGGGGAAGAGTAGGTTGGGGGCGGCCATGACAGCTGACTCTCAGTCCGAATCCTTTGTAATGGAGGGATGATTGTTTTTCTGCCATCGTGTCCAAATGACAAAGGAAACAGCCAGAAAAATAAAACGTTTGCATCTGTTAAGTACCACCTACACCTGCCTACAGATCTTCATGACGCAGATTGAGAACAAAGTGCATATGTTACTAGGCAGAGGGGGCTGGGGTTCATAGCACGAATCCTATTGGCAGGGATGTATTTTAGTGAGTTGAATTATGCCTGTCTGATAAACAACATTTGGGTTCACCACAGGGAGGACTTGGAAAGAGAGGCTGTTCACAAGGAGATGCTGACACTTGGGGAAAAAAAAGCATTGAGGAAATATAATAGAACAAAATCCCATTTAACTATTGATGATGACTTCTCCAGCATGAGGTTTTGCTGGTGATTACTATCATGGAAAAAGTTACACAGATACTGATATTCCATTAAAAAAAAAAAGACTCATTTCTTCAAATAACTATCACTATACCAATAGAATTCCACTGAAAAAACACTTAAAACTTTCAGAGAATTTTAAAGAAATTTGGGGTAAATTCTTCCCACAGATTCAAGATTGTCACCTCTGAGTTTGTCTGAAATTTTGGATTTAGCTAGATGAGTTAGCTAACACTTACCTCTGAAGCTTATTTCAGACTCTTCAGTGTAGTAGATATGTGATTTATATGTTTTTATGTTTTTAATTGGCCTTATTCAGTAATCTTGCTAAATTAACTTTTAAATTGTAATAATTTGTTTATAGATGACTGAGAATTTCTTAGTTATGCAGTTATATCTTCTGAAATGCAATGACAATTGTATTTTTTCCTTCCCAATTCTTGTAGTTCCTTTGTCTTGGTTGACTGTATCAGTTAGGCTCTTCAAGACAACATTGAAGAATATGTAGTAAATTTGCAGCCATATTGTTCCATTCTTCAAATCCAGATGAACGTTTTTGTCATTCCCCATTAGGTATTATATTTCTGGATGTTTTTGTAGATACTCCTTATTAAATTAAGAGCTTCCTTCTATTCACAGTTTGCTAAGATGTTTGATCATGAATGAGAATTGAATTCTAGTCTAAGCTTTTACTATGTATATTGAGATGACTGTATGATTTTTCTTTGTTAATTTGTGAAGTCCACTGATTTTTAAAACGATAATCCAATTTTGCATTCCTAGAATAAACCTAACTTAATCATGATGTATCATCTTTTTTGTGTATTGCCATTCTGGGTTTACTAATACTTTGTTTAGGGATTTTTGTCTATGTTCATGAGTAAGATTGGCTTGTCAATTTTCTTACTCAAAATATTCTTAAGAAGTTTTCATTTCAAAGTTATGCTTGCCTCATGAAACAAGTTGAGGAATGTTTTCTTTTATTTTCTATTAGAACTGCTCTAAATTGATATCTTTGTTCTTAAAATGTTTGACAGAATTCAACAAAGATAATAAGTATATTGGAAGTATTATTTGTGGAAAGGTGAGATATTGTTTGGTCAGTTTGGTTTGATTTGGGTTAATTTGTTTACCTTTTGAATTCAGAATTTAGCATTTTAATAGCAAATGATATTGACGGTTTATACTCTTATTTCGTATTAAAACTTTGTATTAATACTCATTTCTTATTTCCATTCTTGCATCAGTTTTGGTAAGTTTTGATTTTTTAGAAATTTCTCAATATCATCTAAATTTTCAAACTTATTACTGTATAGTCGTTCATGATATTCTCCTTTGATATTTTTTGTTTCTGAAGGGTCTATAATAATGTCATTTTTTTCCCATTTATTACATTTGTTATCTGTCCTCTTTTTTTTCTTGATCATTTTACCAAACATTCACCCATTTTATTAGCCTTTTCAAGTTAATCTATTTTATTTGCCTATTAGACTTCTGGCTTTGTCAATTTCTATATTTTTAAGAGAAGCATGGTTAGATTTAGCTTTTTATTGATACATAATGTTTGTATATTTTGTTACATGCATAGAATATGGAATGACCAAGTCAGGGTATTTGGGCTATCCATCACCTCAAGTATTTATCATTGCTATGTATTGGGAATATGTCAAGTTCTCTCTTCCAGCTATTTTGAAATCTACAATACATTGTTGTTAGCTATAGTAAATCTACTGTGCTATCAAACATTATTTCTTCTATTTAATTGTATGTTTGTATGTATGTTTTACCCATTAAACAATTTTTATTCATTCCCCCAATGCCCCCCACCCCCTACCCCCAACACACACCCTTCCCAGCCTCTGATAAGTATCTTTCTACTGACTACCTCCATGAGATCAATCTTTTTAACTTTCACATTTGAGTGAGAACACATGATATTTGTTTTTCTGTGCCTTGCTTATTTCAGTTCACATAATAACCTCCAGTTTCATCCATGTTGCTGTAAATAACAGGATTTTATTTTATTTTTTTTTATGGCCAGGTAGTATTCCACTGTGTTTATTTACCACATTTTCTTTATCTATTCATCTGCTGATGGACACTTAGTTTGATTCCATATCTTGGCTATTGTGAGTAGTGCTGCCATAAACATGGGGTACAGGTATCTCTTCAATACACTGATTTCCTTTCCTTTGGATAAATACTCAGTAGTGTTATTGTTCGATCTTGTGCTGGCTCTACTTTTAAGTTTTTTGAGAAACCTCCATACAGTTTTCCATAATGGCTGTACTAATTTACGTTCCCACCAACACTGTATAAGGGTTCCCTTTTCTCCACATCATCACCAGCATAGGTTATTTTTTTGCCTTTTTAAAAGTAGCCATTCTAACTGGGAAAAGATAATATCTCATCGTGATTTTCATTTGTGTCTCCCTGATCATTAGTGATGTTGAGCAATTTTTCATACCTGTTTGCCATTTCTGTCTTCTTTTGAGATATGTCTATTCATATCTTTTGCCCACATTTAGTGGGACCATTTGTTGTTGCTGTTGTTGTTGTTTTTGGCTGTTGCATTGTTTGACTTTCTTATATATTCTGGATACTCTTCTCTTGTCAGATGAATCATTGTTAGGTATTTTCTCCCTATCACCAAGTTGTTTTTACTCTCTTGATTGTTTCCTTTGCTGTGCAAAAGCATTTTAGTTTAATATAGTCCCATTTATCTATTTTTGTTTTCATTGTCTGTGCTTTTGAGGTCTTAGCCATAAAATCTTTGCCTAGACAAATGGCCTATAGTGTTTTGTCTATGTTTTATTCTAGTAGTTTTACAGTTTGGCATCTTATTTTTAGATATTTGATCATTTTGACTTGATTTATATATATGGCAAGAGATATGGGTCTAGTTTCATTCTTCTTCACATGAATGTCATTTTCCCAGAACCATTTATTGAAGAGGGTGTCCTTTCTCCATTGTATATTCTTAGCAACTATGTCAAAAATAAGTTAGCTGTAAATTTGTAGATTGCTTTCTGGATTCTCTATTCTGTTCCATTGGTGTTTGTGTCCATTTTATACCCAAACAATACAAACAATACTGTTTGGGTTATCATAACCTTGTAATATATTTTGAAGTCAGGTAGAGTAATGCCTCCAGCTTTGTTCTTTTTGCTCAGGATTGCTTTGGTTATTCAGGCTCTTTGTTGGTTCCATACAAACTTTGGGTTTGTTTTTACTATTTCTGTGAAAAATGACATTGGTATTTTGATAGTGATTACATCAAATCTTTAGATTGCTTAGTATGGTCATTTTAATAATGTTAATTCCTTTGATTCCTGAGCATGAGAAGCTTTTCCATTTATTTGTGTCCTCTTTAATTTCTTTCATCAGTGTTTTCTAGTTTTCCTTGTAGAGGTCTTTCATCTCCTTGGTTAAAGGTATTCCTAGATATTTCTTTTTACAGATGTTATAAATGGGATTGTCTTCTTGATTTATTTTTCAGCATTTCATTACTGATGTATAGAAATGCTACTGCTTTTTGTATGTTGATTTTGTATCTTTCAATTTTTCTGAATTTATTTATTAAATCTAAGTGGTTTTCTGGTGGAGTCTTAAGGTTTTTCAAAATATAAGTTCATGTAATCTGTAAGGAGAGACAACTTGACTTCCTCTTTTCCAATTTGGATGCCTTTTCTTTTTTTCTTTTGCCTGATTGCCCTGGCTAGGACTTCTAGTACTATGTTGAATAGAAGTGATGAAAGTGGGCATCACTGCCTTGTTCCAGTTCTTTGAGGAAAGGCTTTCATATCGTCCCCATTCAGTGTGATATTAGCTGTGGGTTTGTCATATATCACCTTTATTTTATTGAGTTATGCTTCTTTGATGCCTAGTTTGTTTCAAGTTTTAATCATGAAGGATGTTGTGTCCTTGTCTGGCTTTGGTATCAGGGTAATGCTGGCCTCAGAGAATGAGTTTGGCAAACCTCCTTCTTCTTCAAGTTTTTGAAGTAGTTTGAAGAAAATGTGTGTTAATTCTTATTTATAAGTTTGGTAGAATTCGGCCATGAATCCATCCAATCCTAGGCTTTTCTTTGTTGGGAAACTTTTTAAAATCAATCTTGTTACTTGTTTTTGGTTTGCTAAGATTTTCTTTTTCTTCACTGGTAAGTTTTGCTAAAAGAAAAAGCTTAGTTGAATTAAATTAAACAGTTTAACTGAACAAAGAGTGATTCATGAATTGGGCTGCCTCCCGAGCCACAGTAGGCTCAGGATTTCAACATAGCCACATGGTGAAAGAAGATTTATGAACAGAAAAAGGAAAGTGATGTACAGAAAATGGAAGTGATGTACAGAAATAGCTGGATTCATTACAGCTCAGCCTTGGCCTTATTTGAACACAGTATGAAAAATTGGCCGCCTTTAATTAACCAAAACTCTGATTGTCACAAGAGTATGCTACTGTCTGTTTATAACTCCATCAAGGTTAGTTCATGATGTACAGAGAAACCTTTAGGCCAAACTGCAAGGAGGCAGCTTTCAGCTAAACTTGATTTAGAAGTTGTATGTGTCAAGGAATTTATTTTCTCCAGGTTTTCCAATGTATTCGCATACAGTTGTTTATAATACTCTCTGATGATCTTTTGCATGTTATCAGTGATATCAGTGATAATGTTGCTTTTTTTGTTTCTGGTTTTATTTAGGTCTTCTCTTTTTTCTTGTTTAGTTGAGCTAGCAGTTTATTGAGTTTCACTGATACACTTTACATTATTTTTTGGTCTCCATTTAGTTCTTCTACTAATTTTGATATTGGTTTGTTCTTGCTTTTCTAGTTCCTTGTGGCATATCATTAGATATAGTTGGGTCATTTTTTAATCCATTCAGCCAATCTATATATTTTAAGTGGAAAATTTAACTTGTTTACATTTGAGGTTATTATTGATATGTGAGAACTCTACTCATCTAACCAATATTGAATCACTGCAGCCTTTCAGGTAGACATGGAGATAGGTCAATGTGGCTCTAGGGATGTGGATGTATAGGGACGATTGGGCCTCAGGGCAGGATGCAGTCTGGTGAGGAGTGGGCTCTGAAAATGGCATTGTGCTACAGCTGCTTAGGACTCAGGGGGTAGTGAGGGTGGGACCCGGTGTGAGCTCCCTCTCTGTAGCAATGCCATCACAAAATCTCCAGGTAGCTCCCTATGCTAGTTTCAGAACCCATTAAGATTGAGGTGCTCTCCAGAGGGGCTAGGATTACAGGAGTCCACAGTGGGAATGTGGACTGCTAGGGGTCTCTCGTTTACATTTTCCTTACACTGGGGAACCTCTCCCGGTTCCCAACCAATCCTGGCCAGCCTGGCTGCCTGCTTCCTTCTCCTTGCACACCTCAGGTGTTTCCTGTCACTTCTGTGTTGAAGTCCAGTGTTCTCTATTAGATGCTCTATTTTACGTAATTTTGGTTATTCTTTGTGGAGGCGGCAAGTGCTGGATGTTTCTAGTTATCTTGAAGCCCCTTGTCAATCTCTCTCTCTCTCTTTTTTTTTTTTTTTTTTTTTTTTTTGACACAGAGTCTTGCTATCACCCAGGCTGGAGTGTAGTGGCATGATCTCAGCTCACTGCAACCTCCACCTCCTGGGTACAAGCAATTCTCCTGCCTCAGCCTCTCTAGTAGCTGGGACTATAGGCACATGTCACCATGCCCAGCTTACATTTGCATTTTTAGTAGAGATGCGGTTTCACCATGTTGGTCAGGCTGGTCTCGAACTTCTGACCTCAGGTGATCCACCCGCCTTGACCTCCCAAAGTTCTAGGATTACAGATGTGAGTCACTCCACCCAGCCAATCTTTATTTTTATGAGTGTCTTCTATTATATTATTTTCAGATTTGTTTTAGTTTTTACTGTTTTCTATTTTTATTAGGACTAATATGTTATCTTTATCTTTTATTGTTTAAGTTAGATGTTTACTTCACTGATTATTAGCTTTTTTACTTTTTCAATATATCTATTTCAAACTGTACATTTCTCTCCAAACACAGCTTTAGCTACATCTCACAAGTTTTGATGTGCAGTACTTTTATCATTTATGTATACATTTTCTATTTTTCATTGTGATCTTTTTTCTTAACTCATGAGTTACTTGGAAGTATGCTACTTAATTTCCAAATATATGGGAATTTTCTGGTTATTTTTCTGTGGCTGATTTCTTGCTCAACTGTATTGTAGTTCAGTAGCATGCTGTATGTTTACATTCCTTTGAAATATCTGAATCATAGTCTATAATAGTGTGTCTCTTGTAAACAGCATATCATCTGAAAATATTTTTAATTGATATATTAATCTCTTTATATTTAATGCAAGTACTGATATTCATGGTTCAAGTATATTATTTTACTAATTGTTTTTCTGTTTGTTTTGCCCATTCTATTATTCTTTTTCTCACACTTTACTTTCAAGTGCATTGATTTATTCATTTCTTTAAATTTTTGTTATCATGGTAAATACATGTATCATAACATTTACCATCATAACCATTTTAAGTGTGCAGTTAATGATTGTAAGTCCATTCATATAGTTGTGCAACCGTCATCACTATCCATCTCCAGAACTCTTATCTTGCAGAACTAAAACTCTATGCCCATTAAATAATAACTTTTCTGCTCTCCTCCCCCATGCCCTTACAACCACCATTCTACTTTCAGTATCTATGATTTTCACTATTCTAGGTACCTAATATAAGTGGAATCATACAGAATTTGTCTTTTTTGTGATTGGTTTATTTCACTTAGTATAATGTCCTTGAGGTTCATTCTTATTACAGCATGTGTCAGAATTTCCTTTCTTTTTAAGACTGAATAGTATTCCATTGTACATATATACCACATTTTTCTTATCCTTTCATCTGTCAATGGACTCTTAGATTGCTTCCATGTTTCAGTTAATGTGAATAGGTGCTATGAATATTGATGTACAAATATCATTTATAGATCCTGTATTAAATCCTCTTGGAGTATATATCCATAGATAGAATTGCTGAGTCTTATGGCAATTCTGGTTTTTTGAGGAACAGGCATACTGTTTTCCATAACAACTTCACCACTATACATTCCCATCAACAGTGTGCAAGTGTTTTAATTTCTCCTAAAGGATTGACGATTTTTTTATTCTTGCTTTCCCATTCATCAATATGAAATGTTTACGTATGTTTACTTTTTTGTGCTTACTCTAGAAATTGCAATGTACATTCTTGACAAATTTAAGTCCAACTTGATACATTCACCATCTTCCAAACAAAGTAAAAAACTTGCAACGTTTTAATTCAAGGCCTAACCCCCACATTATATGCCATTTTTATTTAATATGTTAATTATTTGTATTTTAAACTTTGTAAGACATCATTATTATTACTATCGTATTATGCAGTCAGTTTCCATTTAGATTTACACACATTTTAGAATTTTACTATTTTTATGGTTCCTTGTTCTTTTCTGAATCTCAAAACTTCAATTTAGATTTTTCTTCTATTTTCCCTGAAGAATACTCTTGACTGTTTTTTTTTTTTTTTACTGTGAATGTGAGTCTACTGGTCATAATTTTCTTGGCCTATTTTTGTTTTCTGAAGATGCTCTTCTGAAAGATATTTTCATCAACTATGGAATTTTTTGTCAGCAGTTGTTTTCATTTTAATACTTTAAAGAATTAATTCCATTGCTTTCTGGTTTGTTTTTTATTTTGTTTTGTTGTTGTTTTTGGAGAATTCAGCTGTCAGTCTAATTATTGCTTCTTTGAAGATACCAGCATTTCTTCTTCAGCTACATTTAAAAAAATTTTTTTTCATCTTTTTCTGGATATTTTTTCTTTTTTAAAAATTTATTAAGTGTTCTTTTCTTTTTCCTTGTATTGCTTGGGGTTTGTAGGGCTTCTCAAATCTTTGGCTTACTGTCTTTTATCAGTTGCTTCTGCCCCATTTTTTTCTTCTCTCCTCTTAGACTTTGATTAAACGTATGTTAGCCCTTCTCACTGTATTCCTTGTGTCTCTTACCCTCCCTTCTATATATTCTAATCTTCCACCTCTCTGACCGCAGATGTCTAAAGTTCTTCTCAGCTGGTTAGTCTCACTGTGGCCTCTTTCTAAATTTAGCAATTCCAGGGGAAAATAATCTCTAACCACTGCCTCACTGAACTCAGCCTCACCTCTATTTTCATCCACTTTGCTCAGCTTTCTCTCTATCTTGCTTCAATTCAAAAGAATTCAAGTAAATGTTTCTTTTTTATATATTATCCAATTTTTTTTCTCAGCAAAATGATGGATTGGATATATCTCAACCATCATCACTTTGTGCCTATAGTATGTAGAAGAAAAATTAATGCATTCTTAAGCAATACATTCCCACAGGCTGCATCATCTTCCTCAACTTTGAGAAGACATACACATCAGGAAACTGGAAAACCATCTAAATTGTATTTTTTGGTTGATGCCCTTGGTTTTTTGCATTAGACCTAATGACTACAATGTGAAATAGTAGAGGCAAATATATCCAACTTTTCATAAAGTTGTAAAATAGGTGAAGTTGTTTTTAGTGCCCTTTAGGATTATCTCCTCCAATGTCCACAGTTGTCAATTATGTCAAAGAAGGTTGGAGGAGGTACCTTGAGTCAAGTCAATTTTCTTTTTTCTCTGCATGTAAGGACATAAATGTATTAGAATACCAAATGTGGGGAAAACTTCAGAATTAATAATTTATTGAATAACAGTCAGTAGGACTTCAAGATATTGTAGACTTGTGAAATAATATGTTTGATGTTTCTTTCCATTGTTCCTTCAAATCACATCACTTAAGTAAATGCTTCAGTCCATTCCTAAGAAAAAGTACTCTCTTTTAACAGCAGGAGCAAGATTAAGATGATGTCAATTAGGAAGTAATAGTAGCCAATGATTATTGAACATTTACTATATGACCAGTAATGTGCTGTATCCTTTATGCACTGTCTTATTTCTTTTTCACAAAAACCCAATGACAGCTTGCCCAAAGTCACTCAATTCCAAAATGTCATAGCCAAGATTCAAACCCAACCATTGACATTTGAGTTCATGCTTTATGTGCAGACATGAAGAGTGGGAGCATGACTTCTTAGAATTATACATTTTTTCAGAAACTTTAACTCTTCAGTAGTATTCTATATTTTTTGGTAACTGAATTAATAAGTTCAGTCTACTCAATCTACTCAATATTTGTTTTAAGTGTCTCAGTTAAGCAAGTAATAGCTAGACCACTGCATTCTGTGTGCTAATTTCTAAACTTCAGACAGTAAACAGATGATAGAGGATGACGTATTGAAAGCCAGAATTTATAAAGCCAGAGAAGAACTCTTGGAAAAAGGAAAGTTAAGCCCTGTGGCCAATTCACAATCAAGGACGATAAAGGAGTTCTTGGTCACAGAGTAAGCAGAAAGGCAAAGTCAACCACTGAGACACAGTTCACCTCTCCTTCCTCAGCAGTTCCCCTGAGTCCTTTCATGCTCACTTTTCTTGGTATTTATTTAACTGTACTTATATGTCTGCTTTCCCCACTATTAAAGAACTTCTGTATAGCCAGGACACTAACTTATTCCATTTTGATATTCCCAGCATTTGCCATGGTACCAGGTACATAGTACTGTGAATGGATGAATGGAAAAAGACAAAAAGGAAGAAAAATACTTCAGATACTTAGGGAATCATGAAATAATCTACTGTTAAATTATTCTCTTCTTTAGTGGTAGAATACACAGAGACTAGAGGCTTCAGAACAACCTGGAACATCCTGACATCAAATAAGGTAGCTATTATATATTAAAATGAAACAAGAAGATCTTTTAAGAGGAAAAAATTATACGTACTCATTTTTGCCAATATAAAGATCTCTAAATTAAATTTCCAATAGCAATTAGTTATTATGTCACTGTCTTTCATTTTTAAAAAAAAAAAGCTATTTTTGGAAGAGACGGAGGAAGCTTTTAGAAATCATGAAGTCCAGGCCGGGTGCGGTGGCTCAAGCCTGTAATCCCAGCACTTTGGGAGGCCGAGACGGGCGGATCATGAGGTCAGGAGATCAAGACCATCCTGGCTAACACGGTGAAACCCCGTCTCTACTAAAAAAATACAAAAAAACTAGCCGGGCGAGGTGGCGGGCGCCTGTAGTCCCAGCTACTTGGGAGGCTGAGGCAGGAGAATGGCGTAAACCCGGGAGGCGGAGCTTGCAGTGAGCTGAGATCCGGCCACTGTACTCCAGCCTGGGCGACAGAGCGAGACTCCGTCTCCAAAAAAAAAAAAAAAAAAAAAAAAAGAGATCATGAAGTCCTTACAGGGACGGGAACATCACACACCGGGGCCTGTTAGGGGGTGGGCTGCTAGGGGAGGATAACATTAGGAGAAACAGCTAATGTAAATGATGAGTTGGTGGGTGCAGCAAACCAACATGGCAAATGTATACCTATGTAACAAACCTGCACGTTGTGCACATGTACTCTAGAACTTAAAGTACAATTAAAAAAAGAAAAGAAAAGAAATAATGAAGTCCACTCTTTGTCACAGCTCATCTGGATAGCTGATTATCCATAGCTTCTCACAAGGAGTTCCCAAGACAACATTCTATACTTTTAAACTTTGTGCTCTTGACCTGAACCTCAAAATTATTTCTATTAGCCTGGCTAAACATTCCTACTCCAAGCACTATAAACTAGACCAAGTTTCTCTACAAATACACATGTTCCTATTTGAACAGCACGTCCTCCCTTGAGAAGATAGTGACTTTTGTGTGGACAAGTTGACTAGTTAAGTCCGTACCACTCTAACTTCTTTAAAATAGCATAAAGCGCTATACTTTCAACATTAGAAAATGAGGAGTTTCTGATTTAAGTGTTGAGATACTTTTCAAAGTAGTGACAATACAGAACAAGACAAATTATTCTGGGTTGCAAGAAAACTCCTATAGCTAATGATTGAGGGGAAATCAAAATGGTGACCCAGTATTTTATGTAGCACAAAGAGAACAAGAGACCATGTATCTTAACTTAAAGTGTTTATGATCATCAGTGGTAATGCTGATATCCTAGTGTATAAATTCTCTGACTGCAAGCAGGATCATGCTCCCCAAAATATTTTAAAACTAATAGAAATAGCTTTTACTCTACAGGTAAAATTTACTTTTGCTATAAATAAGAGCATGTAATCAGGGCAAAATTATCAAAGCACAAATGGTCATAGCATTCTCCACCCACCCAGTCCCATTCTCTAAGATTCAGTGCTAAGACAGACTTTAAATCAAGAAGAAAATCTCGTTTTATTCTAGTTAATTTGGACAATGTTACTGTGGTTTGTCAAAATGAACATTGAGATTAACATCACTATAAGGAGATGGTGAAAATCACAGGTTAAGGAAGCACAGAGTAACCACCAAGCCAAGTCAGAAAAAGATTGTGTGCTTACACATGTGCAAAGCTGCAGTATTGCACAACTCCGAAGGTATAAGAATACCTTTGGAAATATAATGACGAAAACATTAAGTATGATAATACTTCTCAAAGAATAATGGTGCCTGCTGGAATTATGCAATGCATTTCACCTAAGAGCTATGCCTGGTGAGGATATATGAAATTAATATGGACGGGAGGCAGGGAAATACTAAGCAGAGAAGGGCAGGGTCCCTAGTGAAGCCCCAGCATCAAGCCTGGACCTGCAGCCCAAAGTAAGAACATGCATTCTTGTTTTTCCACCTGAATGTTGTCTTTTCCAAAACCACCCTGGCCTGGCCTGCCCCCCATCCAGCATCCAAAAAAAAACCCTGCTCCACTGGCAGTGGAGTAGCAGAGGAGGAGAGAAGAGAAGTAGCAGGACGTCAGAGAGGAGCAGCTTGACTTCAGAGGGACGGCTTGATGGTGGGACTTTGGAGAAGAGTTTGGCTGGGGATGGCCAAACTCCAGGGGAAGACCAACTTCTGACTCCTTCCCCTTTCCAGCTCCCCATCACACTGACAGCCATTTTCATCAGCAATAAATCCTCCATATTTATCATCTTCAATTCATTCGTGTCACCTGATTCTTCTTGGATGCCAAACAAGAGCTCGGGATACAGAGGGCTGTCACTCTGAGCTATTAAACACGTAAGCCATCCATGGGTGGCAAATCTAAAAGAGCACACTGTAACATGCGCCCTCTGTTGCTCCAGGGGTCAAGGATACTCCCCAGATGCTGCTGTCGGGTAGCACAAAATTCTACTCCTGCCAGTGACCAGAAGCACTCGTCTTGGCGCCTGCACTTACTCACCTGCATGCTCCCACTCCCATGAGGGGCTAAGAACAGTGGGCTGAGTAAATGAGCCACCCCCTTCACAAGTCCCATGAAGGATCAAGGGAACTATTCCTTTCAAACTCATGGTCAAGACAGTAAATGTTACATCTAAAAGGAAAAAGGGTAAGAAGAGTGACAAAATCAAGAATTCAATAATTACAGTTAATATTGTAGACATACAAGAACATTGCTACACTGAAGTAGAGATTGCTGGTTTGTCCAGTGTTATGGTGTCCCTGATAACTCTTTTAAGCAAACTGTTAAAATTTAAAAGGGTGAGAACAATTGAATTTTAGCAAAGAACTTCCTTGGTGTATCAAAATTAGTAACATCCTTGGGCTATGTAACTTGAGAGACCAAAGACTCCTCTGCTCAAAATGTCACCTAAGTCAGCCTACTTTCATACCATTTCACCATGGAGGCCCATCTTCAGCTTCAACATTAAAGCACCCTTCAATAGTAACGGTATTGCATTTTGCCCATTCTTTATTTCAGTAGCTTTGTTTCAAAAAATAAAAAAAGGAAAACATTGAAAAGGATTTACAAATACACATATAATACTGCAAAGAACATAAATTGGGCATGGCAAGAAAAGTGAGGCAATGGAAATATAATGATGAAAACATGAAGTACGATCATCTTCCTCTTGGAAAAGGTCAATCAGTTGAGCCATGGTAAGCCATTAGTATCTGAGGGTAAATTAACTGGTCAGATAATCTAACTCATCATTAAGGTATACAGGATAATTTCAGGTAGGGGTTGTCACGAAAGGTTGAGAAAGACTGGGGAAACCCAGCATGGGGAACCCAATCATGCAAGAACAATCATATCAGGTCAGAAATCACAGCAGGGAGAGACTTGAGACACAGGAAGACATCATAAGAGTTCTTAATTCCTGAAATAAATGTAAGAAATGGGAAAATCAAGTTAGATATCAAAGTAAAGTTGTTATTTGGTGGGTGAGGGGGCTCCAGGATCATTTTGCAGAACAAGCTGTAACTATTATCTGCTCACCAATAGATCTTCCACTGCATTACGCAAATACAAGCTCTGTTCTCCCACCAAAAATTTCACTTCTAAGGAGTCTGTGCCCTACATGGAGCACACAAATATACAATCAGTGTGGTCACAATGTGTGGACTCCCTCGGGGAGGAGGGTTAGGATAGGGAAAGAAGAACTTGTAAAAGAGAACCTGTAATAAAAACCCAAATGATACAGAGCCCTTGAAATGTTAGTTCACTAACTTGTAGGGGCAACTGATGAATTTCTTCCTGCTACTGCTGATTGTTGGGCCTCTTCTTTTGCTTTGTAATATCCTATACAAACAATGTGATGATCTGGTCCCTTTTTACCCCTTTAGGTTTATTTCTTGCATTTCCCTGCCCTATCGCATACCCACATTTTCTTAAGTCTCTGCCTTTGCACACACAATTCCTTCTGACTAGAATACCCAATCTTTTTGTCTTCCTGGATAGCTGTTATTTAATCTTTATTATTCATTCCTAGTGTCATTTCCATTTCCCCTGATCTTTTCAAGCAAAGCAGATGTCCTTCTTTGTACATTATTAGTTGTGGCATAAAATTCTCTACAGCATTTATCATGTATCTGTGTTGTAAGTGCTGGTTTATTGGCCTAAAAAAACTTGATTTTAAGGACTATGTCTTACAAATTTCCACACCTCTACTTGTAGCATATACCGCAGTATCTGTCACATAACATGTGCCATTAATAGTTGTTAAATAAATTCATAATGTCCTGGTTTGTAATTTATTTGTATTACACTTTAGCCTTGCTCCTTCTAATTATAAATTAAGGAGCATTCACACATACATATACACACACCTAACACTCATTTGTTACCTATATCCAAATCACAAACCCATGTTGGTTACTTTGGGGAAACTTTCAAACACACACTAATTCCATGCATGCTGAGCAGTTTTGTGTACATTTCAGTCACATAGGGCATGCTTGTATCTTGTCCCTAAAGTCTGTAGCCCATATTGTTGAAGACTGTAGGTTAGGTTTCTATCTGCTGACTGTATAGCAAATCATTGAGCCTAGTCCTCAATCTTTTCATTGCCATTATTGCTGTAGGCACTACTTCATAATATTGTAATTGAAAACAAATGACAATGCTTTAATAGTATTCATTTATCAAAAATTTCAACATATAATGGGTATAAAAATTAATTAGAAAGAATGAATAAGACCTAGTATTCAATAGCACAACAGTGTGACTGTAGTCAATAACTCAACAGTATATTTTAAAATAACTAAAAGAGTGTAATCGTGATGTTTGTAATACAAAGGATAAATGCCTGAGGGCATGGATACTCCATTCTCCGTAATGTGATGATTTCACAGTGCATGCCTATATCAAAATATCTCATGTACTTCACAAATATATACACCTGCTGTGTACCTATCTACAAAAATTAAAAATCAAAAAATTAAAAATAATGTCAGCATAAAGATAGTAATAGCCATGGCTGTTAGTTGCTACCTCACATTTTATAAGCATCTACTATATACCCAAAACCGAGTTAAGTGATTTTACCGTCTTCATCTCCTGTTTTCACAACTCTAAAAAATAGGCTTAAAGTCCATAACTTGCATGTGAGGAAACTAAAGCTGAGTGAAGATACCGGGGTGCCTTAGACACATCACAAGAATATAATGGGGTTGAGATTTGAGTTTAAGATTTGGTTGTCTCAAACTCTACTTTTTATTACCTTAGGGAATTAGAATTAGTACTCAAAAGTCCCATGGAGAAGAAGGAGATGTCTTACAATTTATTAACCCTTTTCCCGTTTGCCCCAAGAATACTTGCTGGCAGAGCTTGTGGCTGCAGCATTTCCCCTAAGACAGCTTTGCCGTGAAATATTTCAGTTTACTTACTGTTTTTGCATCATTTTAATGTATCAACTTTGGACACAAAAGACATCATTCTATTTACAGCATGCCTTCCTGGACAGAACTTTTTACAAACGTGGTTCTCTATTCAATGCTTTTGTGTCTTTGATAACAAGGAATGAATGGGTGGTGAGTACTCCTATTTTTTATGTGATAAATCTTTAATACACAAAACACAAAAGAATTAAGACAAGAGAAAATAATGCAGATCAGAAGAAAATAACCCAGATCATTACTGTATAAACTAATGTAACAGGAGCACTTTAGGCAAGTCAGTAGTATCCTGAGTAGGCCAATCACACCACCACAAAGGACTGTCAGCTTTGTTTTCCAGGCTGAGCTACCTCAAAGGCAGACAAACACAAATCGGTAAATGAAATTCCTCGTAAAGTCAAATTCTGGTAACCCACCTATTGGTGTTGTGGGTAGGGCTATAAATGAGAGAAAGGCTGTAATTTAAAGTTTGCTTTTATGGACCCTGACTTTCTCAGACATTATTATGATTATTATTTTATAATGCCAATAGTATTTTTCTGAGTCCTTAATAAACTTTACTTTTTAGAGAATTTTTAGGTTCATGGCAAAATTGAATAGAAAATACAGAGTACCAATGTATTCCCTGTCCCCAAATATGCATAGCCTCCCCCAGTATCAATATCCTGCAGCAAGGTGGTAAGTTGAGCACTCATATTTTAACCCTCTTCCTGTTTAGAAACAAAAAAGTGCAGCTCTCTGCCAGCACTCATTTAATTTTACATAAACATGCTCTTTGAGGCTGAAGCAAATCTGACTGATTTTCGATGTGAAAGTAAAATATAAAAGCTGTTCTTGGAGTTATTTCTAAACAGAACTAACATCAGAATCGTCTGAATCATCAGAATCATCTATTTCAGAAAACTCAGATTCATCAAATGAATCCTCGGCCAACAACTGTTCGTGAACAATGTTAACATCACACATAGGAATGCTACGTTTTCTAGGATTTGACATTTTCCACAATCAAGAATTACTACATTTTGTACATGGAAATACCACTACTAAAAACAGAATGCTGTAAATAGAATGATGTCTTTTGTGTCCAAAGTTGATACATTAAAATGATGCAAAAACAATAAGTAAACTGAGATATTTCACGGCAAAGCTGTCTTAGGGGAAACGCTGCAGCCATAAGCTCTGCCAGCAAGTATTCTCGGGGCAAACGGGAAAAGGGTTAATAAATTATAAGACATCTCCTTCTCCATGGGACTTTTGAGTACTAATTCTAGTTCCCTAAAAACTTATTAAGACGTATAGAAACTCTGAGCTACTAACCTGTAATATGAATCCCAATATCCCATTCCCAGTCATTTCAGGAAAATCAAAATCATAGCTGACATTTTCTGAATATGCCTTATGCATCTGAGCTTTTCTAAGCACTTGACCCATATGAAGTACTTTAATCCTTAGAACAAATAGTGGAAAATGCATGAGTATACATATTTTAATAAACTGGGAGATGCCTCCTGCCTTTCCATGTAATTTATGGCATCCAGCCTATGCAGTTTACATGTGCCAGATGTTCATCAACAAATGTGTCCATGAATGGCAGGAAAAAGTTTAACACTTCTCCATATGTATTAGTAGAAAAATGTAATAATCATATCATGGGGGAATCGTATGGTTCTGTCCACATGTTGCATATGTACTTGCATTTCCCTCCAAATGAGTTGGTCAAATGGGAAAGAGAAATTATTTAAACAGATGGGACAAAATCAATTGAAAATATTGTTCATCATACCAAAGCACACACTATTATGAAGAATCTTGACTCTGTTTTCATAAAATAAATTAAAAATGAAAAGTAAACAAGCTAATGTTGGTGATTTTTTCTAAAAGCAATTTCTATGGAATTACAATGTTTTAACAGATTCCATTTAATCAGATGTGCCTTCTAGAACTGACTTATGACAGAATGATCATTACAGTCTGTGATTATGTACTTGGATTGTGGCAAAATCTTGAATTGCTTACTAAATCAATCTTTTAAAAGATAAAACAATATTCAGTATTAATGTAGGATTAAGAATGGTCTGTTGTATGAAGCTTGAACCTTATCAAGCACAAGGAATTAAAGAAAAAACTTTTTCAAAATTCCATAGCCTCCCACATATTGTAAATGCATTTGTTGTGCCCACTTATTAAGCAAATACATGTGACAAATATCCTAGGACTTACGTTTTATTATTACAAATGCATCTGTCCGTGTGTATGTGGATTAGGGGAATGGTTGGGTATAAAGTCGTGTGTCATTTAACAACAGAGATATGTCCTGAGAAATGCACCTTTAGGTGATTTTGTCATCGTGTAAATATCATACAGTGTATTTACATGAACTAAGATGGTATAGCCTACTACACACCTAGGCTATATGGCATAGCCTATTGCTTCTGTCTACAATCCTATATGGTATGTGACGATACTGAATATTGTAGGCAATTGTAACACAATGATAAGTATTTGTGCATCTAAATACATCTAAGATAGAAATGGTACCGTAAAAATACTGTATAAAAGATAAAGAACAAATGGTACACCTGCATGGCGCGCTTGCCAGGAATGGAGCTTGCAGGACTGGAAGTTGTTCTGTGTGAGTCGGTGACTGAATTATGAGTGAATATGAAGACCTAGGCTGTTGCTGTACACTACTATAGACTTCATAGACACTGGACACTTAGGCTACACCAAATTCATTTTTAACTTTCTTCAATAATAAATTAACTTTAGCTTACTGTAACTTTTTAACTTTATTAATTTTTTTACTTAATACATTGTACAACTGTACAAAAATATTCTTTCTTTATATGCTTATTCTACAGGCTGCTTTCTATTTTTAAAATTTTTTATGGCTTACTTTGCAAATCTTTTTGTTAAAAACTAAGACACAACACACACATTAGCCTAGGCTTACACAGAGTCAGGATCACCCATATCACCATCCTCCACAACCATGTCTTAACCCAGAGGAAGGTTTTCAGGGGCAAGAACACACATGAAGCTTTTATTCCTGTGATAACAATGCCTTCTGGAACTCCTCCTGAAGGACCCACCTGAGACTGTTTTATAGTTAACTTTTTTTAATGAGTAGAAGTACACTCTAAAAGGATGATAAAATGTATGGTATAGTAAATACAATAATAAATTATAGTAAATATAAATTTACTACAGTGGATACATAAACCAGAAACATAATCATTTATTATTATTATCAAGTATTATGTACTATATGTAATTACATGTGCTACAATTTTATATGACTGGCAGCGCAGTAGGTTTGTTTACACCAGCATCCCCACAAACACATGAGTAATTCATTGGGCTATGAAGTTAAGATGGCTGCAATATCACTAGGCAATAGGAATTTTTCAGCTTCATTATAATTTTATGGGACCTTTGTCATATATGATGTCTCTTCCTCACCAAAATGTAGTTATGTGGTATGTGACTATATGTTTGCATATGTGTGAGGAAGAGAAAAAGAACAAGGCAAATTAATTTCATTTTGCCTGAGTTTAGCACACAGGTGTGTTCATGTGATATCACAAAATTTCACAATATCAAGGGGTCCATAAGCCACACTTTCATAAGTACTGGTTCATTATGATCTAGTTCCCTAAAAATCAGTTAACACATATAGAAACTTTCATATACTCAGCACATAAGATGAATCCAGGTAATCCATTTCCAGCCATTTCAGAAAAATTAAAATCACAAATGACACTGTTGAATGTGTTTTATGTGTCTGTGCTTTTCTAAGCACTTGACTCATATTAATTCATTTAATTCTCACAATAATGTGAGGTCGGTGCTCTTGTTACCCTTCATATTACAGATGAGAAAACAAACACCCAAGAAGCTTAAAGTATTTGCCCAAAATCCTAAAGCTAAAAATGGCAGAACCAGGATTCAAACCCAGACAATCTGTCTCCACAGCCTTTGCCTAGTGTTCCTCAATGGGACCCTGTTATGTAAGGTAGTATAATACATTATTGGATGGCACTGACATGCATATTGCTGGACATACAGCATTCCTCCCCTTCTGCCATTAATTACGACTAGCACCCCCTAGGCATCGTGACAACAAGAAGTGGTACCTAACCTCCAGTATTTCCAAACATCTGAGGGTCTACTCACACATTCTCTCTCTCTCTCTTTGTCTCTCTCTCTCTCTCACACACACACACACACACACACAAAATCCAGTATACATATATGTATTCACATACACACAGCCAAGATTCAAAGTGAAACTACAAAAGTTAACTGAGTTCAAAGTTTTCCTTTCTCTATTCTTTTTTCTTTCTCGTTGCTTTCTTGACAAACATTGCCTTTACTCCATCCCTTATATCTAGAGGGCATGGGGAGGAAGAAGAAAAGAAAAGGAAAAGATAATAGAAACACAAAAATTAAAGGTAAAGAGAAAAGGGGGAAGAATAGAAATCAAACAAAAGGCAAAAAAATAGATATCTATAGAAACTATTGAGTTAGGAGTTATCTGCTCCTAAGTCACTGAATGAAGGAAAAGCAATCAGTAAACCAAAACCATTATCTGACTTACCTTGTCTCAAAACTTGTTTACGTATTTCAGAGAACCACTGAATTTCAGAATGGAGTTGGTCCAGCTAATGCTGTAGCCCAAACCCCCGCCGAATGGAAGAATACCCCCTACAGTTTCTATGACAGATGGCCATTCATCCTCTGCCACATGTCATTTACAAGAGCAGGCATATCATTAACCACTTTTAGAAGAAATGCACGTGTCTTTTGTTTAGTACTAATTGTTAGAAAGTCATCCTCATTTAGAATAGAAATCTGCTATGCTTCAGTCTCAGTTCTCTCTTCTGGAACCATATGGAATGAGTTAAACCCTTCTTCCACATGATATTCCTCTAAAATTTTGAAGCAGTTATTATGTTGCTCCTGAGTCTCCTCCTACCCAAAATAAACATATGCAAAACATATGATCTGCCCTCCAAAAAGTAGAATACCTGGTAGTATATGGCCAATGTCCTCAAAAGGCCTATTTCATTTCTTCCTGAGTAGCAAATTTTTTCTTACAGACCTCAAAGTCAGCACCTCTGGTGTGTATTTGTGTAGGTATGCTATGCGAACTCTGCATATACACAGGTGTATAAATACGAATATGCACAAACATGAAGCACACATGGAGTTTGTACATTTGTATATAAATATATAGACACAAATGTGTACATCCATGTAAAATATGCACATTGCTTCTCTCTCCTTCTCTTTAAAGTGCTCCTTTCTTGTGTGCTTCCAGGCCAGCCCCAATACAATCAGAGCTCACCTATTTTCAGGCTTATTTCATCCCTCTGGAAATGAGTTGGGTGCTTTCAGGTTCTACGTACATTTTTTAGCTTAACCAGGAGTGGATGCTTAACACACCCTTTTTTCCTGTGCGTCCAGCCCTGAGTATTAATCCTCAGCTTCCAAGAGTAAGAAAAACACTCAAGCACTTGGCATCACAAGACCTGAATGCCTCTGAAAGTATGTGATAACAGCAAAGAAGTTGAGAGCCTGGAATAACCCAACGTGACATGAATCTGAACCCATTTTTCTTTTCCTCTCTTAGTTTGATTTCTAATTAGGTATTGCCTCTGCCTTTTTCTCTGTTTATCACTTACCCATTTCCTACCCTATTTTCAGAGGAGAGAAATAAAAACTTTTCTTTGATATTGAAGGAAATGTCCAAAGGGCCCTGAGTTCAAGTCTCTTTCATTTCTCTGACCATAGTCTGAGTTTCACAGTTCAGTGCCTTTGCAAGCCTCAGACGGAAGGGTTATTTCCAGGTTATTATAATGTTATTGGATCCCAAAGTCATTGTCATCATATCATCCCACAGAAAGGTATTTTGCACTTTCCCCTGGAGCAGGAATTGAGTTGGTGGGGAGCAGGGTAGGGGGAGATCTGAAACAGCTTCCAGCTTTTTCAAAAAGATTTTCATTTCATCCCACTTCTTCACAGCACATGAAAAGAGCCCTCAAATACCCTCCATAGCACCTGCTGTCTGCTGTCTGCTCCTCCCATGAGACTTCTTTTTCTACTCCTCTCTTCTTCCTACCCTTTTCTTTGCTATAATGGAGGCCATAAAGAGGATAGGATCATTTCAGGGGGATGGATGAGAAGAGGAAGGAGAGTCAGGATCAGATGACATGACCCACTCTGAGGGCATTCCCAGGGCAGCACCTGGGAGGCTGCAGGGCAGCAGTAAGTTGGATAGGAGTCGCTGCTCAGAAGGAGGTTGTTAGGGCCAAAGGTCGGGGACCCAGCACTCATGTTGTTCTGCATGACCACTTTGCTCAGGCCAAGCCCTACAGAAACTCGCCCAGGTCTTTGTTCTCTTAACTCAAGCTTTGCATATGAATCATTGAAACTTTCAAATGAGTGATTCAGAGAGCGGCTGAAGATTTAATTCAGCTTCTGCCAAAAGAGACAAAGGAAAGATTTTTATATCATTACTAATAGATTTTCAAAAGGCAAAGTCCTAACATGCCTGCAGTCATTAAAGAATGTCTCTTTCTACAAATAAAACAAACAACAAAAATCTCTAGTGCCTTCTTTTTATTCTAGCCTGTAGAATTTCTCCTAATGCTTTTAGATATGGCAATTCCGCTTTCTAAAATCCTTTCATGATATCCCCTTCTTTCCACATTTGTCAGAAATCGTTACTCCATATCTGCTTCCCTGTCACCTTTTGTCACTCTGTCTCAGGAATGCTGTGGAAGTGTCCACATGCCTTCTTTGTTCTACTGTCACTCATTGTGTTTTCTCCTTGCTTGGAGGCATTGGTTAAAATGCCAGCAGGACTCTCGAAGCTCTCTGAGAAATCCTTACTCTTGTTCTGAGGTAGCACATTTCTCTCTCCTCGTAACAGCTGATTCCAAACTTTACCAAATGCATCCACCCCCTACCCACCGTTAAATAAAATTTACATGAGGCCATTGATTTCGATGGACCTCCTGAACTAGGCCCCAACAGACCACATCAAAATGGAGTCATTCATGCTAAAGTTCCTTGGTACCAAACTAAAAAAGTTGTTTATTTCGCCTTTCAAGAAATCAGGAGAAAAAGACCATTGCTGAGTACCCAAACAGGCCAGTTTTAGCTGGTAGAGTCAGGAAACATCCTATCTTTTAACCCCGCAAGGAAAGTAACCTGATGCTCACCCATCTGCTTTTTGTATTATGCTATATATTTGGTCCTGCTTAGACTGTCTTATAAAAACCAACTGTTCTACCATGCCCATCAGAGCACCTTATCTAAATTTGTGGAGGAGATGCCGCCCCAATTCCTGTTAAATCTTTAAACTAAATTTGTTACAGTGTTGCCTTTTGATACCACTCACCCTCATCAACTCTTCACTGTTCACCACTGGTCTATCTTGTAGTTCTCTGAGAAAATCAGAAGTCACCAGGTCCGAACTCTGAACTTTGCTTTCTTCCACTCATTTTTATCTGTCCTGGAACTGATACAATTTCAAAACAAAAGGTGTCTCTAATCTTTTTTTACACTTAAATTATCAGCCTGTGTTTGTAAACTCATTTCCTGTCTCCTCTGGGGACACGCTTTTATCTGATTAGGCCGTATCCACTCTCTTTATACTACCAAAGCCCTCACCATCATTCTTAGAAAGAGCCCCTGGCACAATCTTGACTCTGGACCTGGAGTCTGGAGCTCCTACCCAACTCTGCTCCGCAAATATCATATTCTATAAAGATTTTCTTCAAACAATACTGTAATTGAAGCCTATAGGCCTTCATTTTAAATGTTATACAACTCAATGATAACATAACAATTTGAATGTAGAGGCAATGGGATGAAGTCTAGGTTTGAGACCGCCTTCCCTGTAAATATTTTAAAAGAATTGGTGGGTACTTTGTGCCCGGGGTACAGAGTGAGAAGGGCATCTGGCTGGGCCCATCCAGGGAGCACACAATGACCTGCTCTCTTTAACAGCCTGAGGCAGCGCTGCACAAACCAGAGACTCCGTACTGACCTTGTGGAGACCAGAACTGAAGCTCCTCCTTAGGACCAAAGAAGTAGGGACCTCATTTCTTGGGAATCTACAATCTGTAATAATGGCATCGCCCACTTTTTTCCTGCCTGGAATGGTAAGAAACTAAAACACGGAACTCTTTCTTTGGTCCAGGAATTGTCCTTATTCTTTTCTTAGATTTTTTTTTTAAAAAAAAACAGCTTTATTTAGGTATAATATATACACAACAAAGTGCACATTTCTAGGGTGTGCAATCGAATACATTTTCATACTGTGTTCATACCTTTGAAACCATCACCAGGATGAAGATAGTAGACATATCTATCATCCTTAAAGGTTTCTTTGTGTCCCTAAATGATAAGAAAACCAATCCATTAACAAATGGATCAAAAATTTGAAGAGATAATTCACCAAAGAATGTAGACAGATGGCAAATAAGCACAGAAAAAGCTGTTCAAAATTATTAGTCATTAGGGAAATGTAAATTAAAACACAAATGGATATCACTATATACCCACAAAAATGACTACAATTAAAAAGTTAAGTGTTAATGAAAATGTGGGGAAGTGTCAGTGGGAATATGAAATGATACAAGCACTTTGGGGACATTTTGGCAGTTTCTTAAAAGTTAAACACACCTTAGATTTAGAAACAGAGGACATAGCTTTGTATATTTGTGCCTTATGTGTACTCTAAGAGACTGTGTCTTTTATGAAGACCCACTCTATTGGTAGAAATGGAACTGCTTCCAGTCTTCCCACTTGATCTAGAAAAATATCTCTTAAATAGATTAACACGTACAATTAAAGATCAGATTTTATTCCATGTGTGATTAGACTGCTTGAAAGAAGGGCAGTAAATATGTAGCACTTATGTTAATTGGTCTCCCATCCTGCAGCTTGCTTACTACCAGTTTATTCTTCATACACCCACCCGCTCTCTATCCAAAACCCTGCGAGTATAACATTCCAACTTTAAAAAGCTTCTATCCTTTGAACAGTAAAAATCCAAAATCTTGAACAAACACAACCGAAGCTCAGCCAACAATCTTTACCTCATTGCTTGCCAATCTACTGTAAAATCTAGTACTATCAAACAAATCTTAATTATCCATTCATGTTATTCTCATGCCTTCCTCCCTCAATGTTTTGAGCCTGCTTTTACCTCTGCATAGACTGCTCTTCCTAAATTATCCTCTCCCTCTCCATAAGAGGAATTAACACTCAGTCATTACCCCCAGGACACCGTTCCAAACACCGCTATAAATAAGCTATTCCAGTTTTCTTATTTTGATATTAATATGCTTCTGCCGCTGAACCTGTGAGCCTCAATGTATGGTTGGTTGGTGGTCCAACTCTATCAGAATCATTATCTACTCCAGTTAAAATCCAGATTGCTAGGCCCTACACCCAACCTCAAAATCTCTGAGGGGAGAACGTCGCAATCTATATTTTAGTAACCCTTCCTCATGAAATGTTTGATGGATACACACACAAATGAAAACAACTGCACTCAACTATGGGCTTTGACTTCTTTATTTTCCCAAAGCTTAGCACAGGGCCTAGTCTAGTATGTGGTCAGTACTCCATAAATATTTTTTAAATATACACCTAGTTACAAAATCTTCATATATTTCAAATACAACATATTTAAATTTGAACTTTTCTTGTCTCTCAAACTATCATTGTTCCCTGCTGTTTAAGTTATTGAAGTCCTTACAGAGCCACCCTGAGCTATTTTCTCTTTTTATCCCCAAATCTATAATTAACTAATACTAATCACTCAGTTAACTAAGATTATGAGTTGCCAGTTTTGGGCTCACTGACAATTTGTCCTTCAGGAACCCACACGCTTTCTTCATTTTAATAACTAGCACAGTTCTTTGGCAAAGGAAGATACTCAATTAATGTTTTTCTTTTAAATTTATAAAATTTTTCCTAATTAAACTAAAGTATTTTTTAAGTAAAAATTGGCTAGGAACCTATAAAGTAGTATAGCACAAATGTTGGCTTAGCCTCACTACTCAAAAATCAATGAAAACTGAGGTCTAAACACAATACATTGTCTTTGAATGATAGGGTTCTTGTTTTTTTTTAAAACTTAGGCTTAATCAGTTCTGGTTTATGACTAATATAGGCAACCCTTTTCAATAACGAATGTCTAAAGAGTATTCTGATTCTCTTGGTCTTAGGAAATAAGGTCATCAGCTTCCAAATTTTATTTAAATAGAGACATACACCAATGTTTAATGACTGCCAGAAGTTGTAACTCTTCATCTTCATTGGAAGAATTAGTTAAAATGGAATAATGTTTCCATTTGTATTTTTACTCTACCTGTTGATATTGCAATAATGCCTGCCTTTTAGTATATGATTTTAAAACTTTTCTTTCCTTTTATGGATTTGTTTCACAGGATTTTGCATTTTCAAAGTCCCAATAAGTTGGAATTAACTTTCCATGTGGATATCCAATTTTTTCAACACTATTTATTGAAGAAACTACCTTTTCCATTTTATGCATTCTTGGCTGTTTTGTCAAAGAACAACTGATTGTAAACTTGTGGATTTATTTCTGGGCTCTCTGTTCTGTGCCATTGGTCTATGTGTCTGATTTTATGACAGTATCATATATATATACATATTTGACACAGAGTCTTGTTCTGTCACCCAAGCTGGAGTACAGCAGTACAAACACGGTTCACTGAAACCTCAACCTCTTGAGTTCAAGTGATCCTCCTACCTCTGCCTCCTGAGCAGCTAGGACCATAGAGGTGCACCACCATGCCCTGCTAATTTTTTGTAGAGATGGCAGTCTCATAATGTTGCCCAGGCTTGTCTCAAGACAGTATTATAGTATTTTGATTGCTATAACCTGGTAGTATACTTTTGAAGTCAGATACTATGATGCCTCTAGATTTTTCTTTCTCAAGATTTTTTTGACTAATCAATATCTTTTATGGTTCCACACAAATTTTAGGATTTTTTTTCTATGTCTGTGAAAAATGCCAGTATAATTTTGATAGACATTTTATTGAATTTATAGATGACTTTGGTTTGTATGAACATTTTAATAATATTAATTATTTCAATCTGTGAACACAGTATACCTTTCCGTTTGTTTATGTCTTCAATTTTTTTCATCAATACTTTATAGTTTTCAGTACACAAATATTTCACCTTCTTGATTAAAAATGCTTTCATCTCCTTAGTTAAAAAACAACTTATTCCTAAGTATTTTTATGCTATTGTAAATATGTTTGTTTGCTTAATTTCTTTGTGGTATAAAATCAACTCAACATTGATTAAAGACCTAAACAGAAGACCTAAAAGTGTAAAACTACTAAAAGTAAACATAGGGAAAAATCTTCTTGACATTAGTCTGAGTGGTGATTATTTGCAACTCCGAAAGCACGGATAACTAAAACAAAAATAGACAAATGAGACTGCAGGAAACTAAAAAGTTTCTGGACAGCCAAGAAAACAATCAACAGAGTGAAAAGACAACCTATGGATGACAGACTATATTTGTAAACCACACATCTGATAAGGAGTTAATATCTCAAATATATAACCATGTTTATTGCACTCCTACTGATTGACAAAGAGCTCAACTCAGTATCAAGAAAGCAACTGGATTTAAAAATAGGCAAAAAAATAAGTAGACCTTTTTCAAAAGAAGACATACAAATGGCCAACAGGTATATCTTTAAAATGCTTAACATCGCTAATCAGCAAGGAAGTGCAAATCAAAACCACTATAAGATATCACCTCATACATTTTACAATGGCTATGATGAAAAAGATAAAAGATAACAAGTTTCGTAAGGATGTGGAGAAAGAGGAACACTTGTACACTGAGGGTGGGAATGTAAATTAGTACAACCATTATGAAAAACAGTGTGGAGTTTCCTCAAAAAAACTAAAAAATAGAATTACCATATGACCCAGCAATCACACTTCTGGCTATATATCCAGAGGAAATTAAATCAGTACCTTGAAGAGACAGCTGCAGTCTCATGTTCATTGCAGCATTATGCACAATAGCCTAGATATGGAATTCACCTAAGTGTCCATCAACAGATGAATGAATAAAGAAAGTGCAACATACAAACATATATACATCACACACTCACACACACACACACACACAGAGAGAGGAATGTTATTTCACCTCAAAGAAAGAAGAAAATCCTATCATTTGCAACACTGTAGATGAACCTGGAGGACATTACACTAAGTGAACTAAACCAGGCATAGAAAGACAAATACTTCATGATCTCACTTATATGCAGAAGCTAAAAAATTGAACTCATAGAAGTAGAGGGTATAATGGTGGATGGTGGTTACTGAGGGTTGGGGGATGGAGAAAGTTGGAAGATATTGGTCAAAGACTACAAAGTTTCAGTTATACAGGATTAGTAAGTTCCGGAGAGCTAATGTACAGCATGATGACCATAGTTGATAATAATATATTGTATACTTGAAACATGTGAAGAGAGTAGATCTTAAATGTTCTCACCACACACAAAAAAAGATAATTATGTGAGATAATGGAGATCTGCTGCATTGAGGCAATCATATCACAATGTATAAGGTTATCAAAAGTCATGTTGTACACCTTAAATATTTAATATATATAATTTTATTAGTCAATTATAGCTCAATAAATCTAGGGAAAAGAAATTAAGTGATGCATCTATGGATAATCATTATTCTCTGTAAAATATACATTTAAGTTAATTTTCCTTTTACATCTTTCTTTTTACTTAGGGGTGAGTAGTTGAGTGAATATCATAAAATAAAACAAATATTATTTACTCAGGATATAATCACATAGTCAAGAAACTTTCAAATACCCAGAGAAAGTAATGCTAGATGCACAGCCAGAGAGCTGTAACTGATGTTTCTAAGATTCTGTATTCCCATCCGAGAGATTTAAGGCTAGATATAAAACAGTGTTTACTGAGCTCCTACTTCATTAACAATGAGGACAATTCAAAGATATTTGCCATGAGAATATTACACAAATATACTTTTCATGCTAACTTTATGCAGATCAGTTTTACTGAACAGTTTATGATCTAGTCTGTGAAAATAAATGTTGAGGATTAAATGAGATAATGTCAAGTGACTAGTGGCAGGCCCTCAGTAAATTCCCAATGAATGGTTGCTATTAATATGATTATCCTGAGAACAACCAAATAGAGTAGAGGGCAAGTCCTCCTACTGTTATACCTGTTTTACAGAAGAAGAAACTAAAATCTGTTTTTAAATTTATAGTACCAACTGGAGTGAGACTGATCATTGGAATAACCCCTCCAAACGTCTCCCAAGGATAATTCATAACTCCAGATTTTCAGACGGATATCATCTCCAACTAAGTACGTGCAGATTCTTGAAAAATTTGACCAGCCAAAGGTACTTGCATTCTACCATTGAGATGACAAGCCAGGCTTCCTAACTGTGGGGTACCTCAAATAACCAACCAACTTGCATATTTAGTTTCCTGCTGATAACATGGAAATTAATACAACTAAAATTTTAGAAGCACCATCATTTACCAATATATAAAGGTCATGTGTTGGGCAATATGTGTGTTGATGAATAGGTAGAATTTCCTAATATCCTTTTCTTTTTTTATTTCTTTTACCTATAAAATTCATTGATCTGAGATGTGAAACAGCATGTGTGTCAGAAAAGAGAAGAAAAAGGAGAGAGCTGTATAGCTATGGGGGCCATAGAAATTGTTACTGAGTCCCTGAAGACCCATAGTGTTGAATCAGTGGTATGGCTTATAACCAACTTCTGCCATCATCACAGATTACCATTAACTCACAAGGGAAAAGACCAAGAAGAGGCTGGGAAGAGAACCTTACACAAGCTTTTCCATGTGTGACACATCCAAGGTCATATGGCTATTAGTGGCCAAGTCAGTACTTGAGACCAGGTCTGACAACCAATCTACTCCTCTATTTCTAGGATATTTAATCAACGTTTACTTACTCTCTTACCTACTCTTCACATCTCATTCTGAATTATATGTCAGATAGACTGAAAACTAAGCCAGAGTTAATACGTTGCTTTACCCATAATAGATAAGCCAAGATTCCCTTTTAATTTTCTTAACATGTTGCTCTCCAGTTGCAAGTAATTTGTGTTTTGGTTGTAAGGACAAACTAGAGAGGGATAAAAAGAAATCAGTACTCTTTGATAACAGTTATATGGAAACAAGAATATATTTCAAGGAGTGTTTTAAACTATCAGGCATAGAATGTAACAAGTGTTGACTTTCCTAAAAGACATTTGAGTAATTCCAACTGCCATTTGGGGTGGGATGGTGGCTGGACAAGATTGAATCACGCAGAGTAAAACAATTTTAAAGCATTCTATTTTCATGTTTAAAACAATATTATAATGCAAACCATTTTTCCATGATGCCAAAAAAAAATTCTCACTTTATTCTGGAATGTGGATGCTAAAGATGTGTGCTCTGTTTTTTGCTGGTGGCATTCTACTGAGGGGAGTTTTAAGGTTGTTAGGGGCAGAGACAATGTCACCTACTTCATGTTTGGGGCATGTAGGGAGTTCTCAGTGAACAATGGTCTTGTTAAATCTATAATTAGAGGAAATAAGAATGGCAAGAATAAAATAAAATACTCAGATATGTTTCTTCCCCATTGCCAGAATCATGTTAGTCACTAGTTTTCTACTTGTTTTCTGGGAAGAGCTGGGTACATTGCCTCCCACATGCACCCAACACTCCTATTACAGCAAAGTATTAGCAACAATATGAATGGCAGTGGCTAACATTTACAGAGTACCTTCAAATGTAACGATAACTTAAACCATTTGTAAATATTCTCACATTAACCTGCAAAGCAGAATATTTTTTTATTGCTCAGCAACCACATAAAATTAACTATCCTGCAAGGTCACACAGCTAGAGAAGCAGTACTGTGTGATATTGAAGCACAGGGACTACAGTCGTGTATTCAAGACCCAACTCCTCCAATTTCTACTGGAAATTGCTTTACCTCTCTAAGGTTTCATTTACTGACTACAAAATGCATATTGTAATTTTCTCATTCCCATTAGATTCTTGTGAGGATTGAGTGAGATAGTCAATGGAAAGAACTTAGCAAAGTGATTGAGATGTATATATAAAACACTTAAAACAATATTGCGATGCAAACCATTTATCCATGATGCTAAAAAAATTCTCACTTTATTTTAGATCATGGATGCTAAAGATGTGTGCTGTTTTTTGCTGGTGGCATTCTACTGAGGGGAGTTTTAAGGTATATATATAGTTATATATATATAAAATAAATACACATATGTATATACATACACACATGCACATACATGTATGTAGAAAAACACTAAGTGTTTCCAGTCATGCTAGATCTCAAAAACTTGTGATTCTCCTAAGGTACTATGCTCTCTCTTCATATCTATGCTTTTGCTAATTTATGTGCCTTTCACCATCTAATATTTCTTTTCTCAGACTACAATATGGGCAAAGATTCTCTTATTCTCTTATTCATTTTTCAAGTCTAAGAATAGCTTATTCAAAATCATCCCTGCCTCCCAAAACTAAGCTCTGTCCCATAGAATCCAGGATATTATTTCTCCCAAATTACTTATTGCATATTGTAACATATAACATGTTCCTACTTGTCTGTGTCAATCAATAAACTGTGAGGTCCTCAAGCACAAGAACTATATCCTTTTACTTAGTGTCCCTCAACACCCAACACATGGCCTGAGCTGTGGAATATAAGCAATATATATTGGAAGGATGGACAAATTGAGACAGGGATGCACACAGGAAATAGTTGAGCCATTGATGCTGCCACCCATGTGGATATTCCAAGTTGAAGTGTGCAGGCACTGAACAGAAAAGAGACACTCAACAAACATGTTATGGTAGCTGCATTTATCTGCATTCCTTCCCATGGGGCAAAGGCCAAAAGCTGTAGAAAGCAATGCATATGTATAAAGAATTTGGAATCTCTCCTTCCCCTCTCAAGTCATTGGAAACCTAAGTTTACCTCAAAGCATGGAAGCTAGACCCGCCCCACACTAGAGTAATGAATGGCAGTATTGTCTACAAATCACTCAGAGTTCCTCAGAGAGATGGACAGTGGTCCTGAGCAGTGCTTCTCAAACTCTATGGACAATGTCCATAGAGTCAAATGGACTCTATTTGGCAATGTCAAAATGTACATGCTGATTTTGTTGTTATGGAAATGCACAGTTTTTATTAGACTGCACTTTGTCAGGGAAGGAATGTTACACAAGTTGTAGACTATACTGGCCAGGATTTTTTTTGGAGAAACAGAACCAATAGGATTCATAGAGATGGATAAATGAGCTGCAGCTTATTAGAGGAATTGACTCACATGGTTATGGAGGCTGAGAAACCTCAGGCCAGGCCACCTGCAAGCTGGAGAACCAGGAAAGCCAGTAACATGGCAGATTCCGAGTCCAAAGGCCTGTGAACCAAGGAAGCCAATAACATCACTCTCAGTCTGAAGCCAAAGGCCTGAGAACCTGGTGGAGGATGTAGGAGTTGTGGGGGCAGACTGGTGCAAGCCCCAGAGACCAAAGTCAGAGAACCTAAAGTTCTTGTCCAAAAGTAGAAGAAAGATGTCCCACCTCACTAAGAGAGAAAGAATCCACCTCTCCCCTGCCTTTTATTCTATCTGGGCCCTCAACCAAATAGTGGTGCCTGCCCACACTGGGTGAGGGCATCTCCTCTCTGCTCAGTGCACTGAGTCAAATGCCAGTCTCTTCTGGAAACACCCTCACAGATATACCTAAAAATAACGCTTTACTGGTTCTCTGGGTATTCCTTAGCCCAGTCAAGTAGACACCTAAAATTAAATGTCTCATGGGCAATGTTGAAAAACCAAAAAAAAAAAAAAAAAAAAGAGACTTTTTTTCTAGACCAGTGTTTCTCAACTTTAGCTACACATTTGAAAGACTTGGGAAGCTCTGTAAAAATATATATATATATGTGTAAAATATCAACCCAACTATCATCTCTGCCTCCTCTCTCATCAATTGATCTTAGTTTGGGGGAATCTTCTTTCAAGTGGTTCTAATGAAAAGCCTGTGGGGGAGCCACTACCCTACCAGTCAACCAGCATCACTCAAAATCTAGTCCAAGTCCTGGTGTGGCTCAAACTGTTTCTCGCTGGTTCATGACGAGATAAGTACTGAAACTGAGAGTAAATGTGTCTTAATCTGTTCAGGCTACTCTAGAAAAATAACACAGATTAAGTGACTCATAAACAACAGAAATTCATTTCTCACATTCTGGAGACTGGGCAGTCAGAAATCAAGTCACCAGCAGATTTGTTGAGTAGTGAAGGCCCATTTCCTGGTTCATAGATGGCACCTTCTCATTATGCCCTCACATTGTGGAATGGCAAGGCCATAGGGCCTCTTTTGTAAGGGTGCTGATCCCATTCATGAGGACTCTATCCTTATAATCACATCATCTTCAGAAGCCCTATCACATTTATGACTAGGTTTCAACGTATGAATTTGGGGTGGACATAAACATTCAGACCATAACAAAGTGTTCAGAAACTTTTATAGCAATATGACAAATTAAGTTTATTCTTAATTGAATGGAATAATAAAAACAGATGGATTAGTGAAAAAACAATAGTTGGCTTATAAAGAAATACATTGAAACCCCCTGAAGGAATGGTCTAAATCACTAAACATATGCATCTCTGGAAGTGAGGATATACCGGGCCCCTTCTTTAAGCTGTTGTGTCTTAAAGCTGAAATATTAACTTCAGTGATAAATTCCTCAGGCAGAGCATTGGCACCTGGGTACAACAGGGTTAAAGAGCAGGAGTGGGGTAGGTGGGGTTACAAACCAGGAACACATGGCCTCCAAGTTAGATAGCGTTTTTTTCTCTTTAATTGCCCTTAAAACACACACGCTCTCACATCACACAGAAGGTGAGAGCTGAATGAAGTTTTCTGGGTAATGGCATGAAATGTTTTCCTTATGAGAAGTGGTGTTGAGTTACAGCGTGCAGACGGAGAACGGGGAGGAGAGAAACAGCAGCCTCAATCTGGCCCCCAGCTTTTCTTGGGCTTGTAGGAAGGTGGACATGGGCTCCCGGAGACAAGACAAGTAATGTGTTGAACTGTTCGGTGGCTGGAATCAACTTTTCCTGGAGTAACCTAAGGCCAGTGTTTACCAGAACTTAGCCAGGGCCAGCCAAGCAGGCACAGATGCTCTGCTATGAAATGCCACGCAGGCAGAGACTGACAAGCGGTAGGATCTGAGCTTTCCCCTTGGACTGCTGCTTCCTGCTGTGTTCAGGGGAGGGGGTCACTTTCTGGCAACTCTGCTGCTGCTGCTGCTGCTGCTGCTGCTACTTCAGCTCCCTCTCCACTCAAGGTAAGCAGGCTAAGGGAGGGCAGGCTGCTAGGGAAAGCTTTGTACCATGAACAGGATCCGAAAGTTTTTCCGAGGAAGTGGGCGAGTCTTGGCATTTATCTTTGTAGCTTCTGTCATCTGGCTGCTCTTTGACATGGCAGCTCTCCGCCTCTCATTCAATGAGATCAACACTCGGGTCATCAAGGAAGACATTGTGAGGAGGGAGCGGATAGGATTCAGAGTTCAGCCAGACCAAGTGAAAATATTTTACAGCAGCATAAAAGAGATGAAACCTCCCCTAAGGGGACATGGGAAAGGGGCACGGGGCAAAGAGAACTTTAGAAAAACTGAGGAGAGTGTGCTCAAGGTTGAGGTCGACTTGGACCAAACCCAGAGGGAAAGAAAAATGCAGAATGCCCTGGGAAGGGGCAAGGTTGTACCGTTGTGGCATCCTGCACATCTGCAGACCCTCCCTGTGCCTCCTAACAAGCAGAAGACAGAAGGGAGAGGCACCAACCCTGAAGCCTCCTCTCACCAGGGGACACCAAAGCAAATGACAGCTCAGGGGGCTCCAAAAACCTCATTCATAGCAGCAAAAGGAACTCCATTAGTCAAAATATCAGCACACATGGGACGTGTCAGTTTAAAACAGGAGCCCCTGAAGAGTCATAGTCCCAGCAGTGACACATCAAAACTAGCAGCTGAAAGGGACTTGAATGTGACCATCAGTCTTAGTACTGACAGACCAAAGAAGCGATCACAGGCAGTAGCAAAAGAGAGGGCACACCCTGCCAGCACAGCAGAGCCGAAGTCTGGGGAAGTCATGGCCTTAAACAAAACTAAGTCTCAGAGCAAAGAAGTCAATGCAAATAAACACAAGGCCAATACGAGTCTTCCTTTTCTTAAGTTCATTGTCAATTCAAATCGCTTAAGGAAGCCATCTATTAATGAGACACATTTGGGAAGTTTGTCAAAGGATGATGGAGCTAGACTGGCTCATGGGAAGAAACTCAATTTCTCTGAAAGCCATGTTGTGATTATAACCAAAGAAGAAGAGCAAAAGGCAGACCCCAAGGAGGTCTCCAATTCTAAAACCAAAACTGTATTTCCTAAAGTATTGGGTAAAAGCCAAGGTAAACACATTTCCAGGAATAGAAGTGAAATGTCTTTCTCTTCACTTGCTCCACATAGAGTACCACTGTCCCAAACTAACCATGCTTTAGCTGGAGGGCTAGAGCCAGCAAAAATCAACATAACTGCCAAAGCACCCTCTACAGAATACAACCAGAGTCATACAAAAGCCCTTTTACCTGAAGACAGTGGAATGCACCAGGTGTTAAGAATTGATGCGACGCTTTCTCCAAGGGACCCCAAAGCTCCAGGGCAGTTTGGGCGTCCTGTAGTTGTCCCCCATGGAAAGGAGAAGGAGGCAGAAAGAAGATGGAAAGAAGGGAACTTCAATGTCTACCTTAGTGATTTGATCCCAGTGGATAGAGCCATTGAAGATACCAGACCTGCTGGGTAAGACCTATTTCTCTTCTCTTTCCTCAACCCCAAGTGCTTTGGTTCTTATATAGAGAGAATTTATTGCTAGATAATTCCGTGTGGTTTTTGGTCACCTAGAGAATTAAAGAAACATTAATCATTGGATATCATTCAAATATTTCACCAACTATACAGAGAAAAATTCTCATATCAGCAGTTGCAGAGTTCTCATTCTCTGAGACTTTGGTCCCCACCATTAGCTCATGTTCAATTTCCTTCTCTCTGTTGAAAACCTGTTAAAATGATTAGATGAACTCAGAATAACGTATATATAAATGGTAGAGCTTAAAGTGTAATTCCATTAGAATAGTGACAATGAAGTGAATTCCCAATTTTGGAGCTTTTCATTATTAGCAAGTTTGTCAGGAATATATTTGGGAAAGAAGCACACAGAAGGACTCTTCTAGGCCTCCCTGGAATCATATCTCAGCCAGCAGAATTCTGCCTAATCATGAGTAATGATAACCAGGATAGCAAGAGAAGAAGTGACTTTACTCCCTAAAATTTAATGTCTTTTATAGATGGAGATGGTAGACATTTCAGGAGATCAGTTACATAGGAATAATAATGTTGGAAAAAGTCAATCAGTCCATACCAGCAAACACCTAGAGGAGGTATAAAAAGCATAATAATAATCACTTCTATTTGTAGACATTTACTATTTACAAAGAGCCTGCATATATATAGATGAACTCCATATGAGCCCTGGAAAGGAGGACGCTGGCATTATGGTTCAAATTAACAAGCTGGCGAGGGCGCTCAGAAGTTACAACACTTTCTCAAAGTAATGCAGTTCTAAAGCTGCCCAGTGGACCTTCAGGAACCAGTCCTTCAAAAAGTTAAATTCCTATATCACCAGGTGTGGATCAAAGCATATAGATATTTAATCTGATTCAAATATAATTAGGTTCCTGGTATTTTTTTTCTTGGCCCACTGATAAGTGAAGGTACTCAATAGCCATATTTCAATATCTGTTAACTCAGTTCCCTGAGTCAAACAATATTTGCCAGGAAGTTGGATTGGGGAATGTCAAGATTGAGACTTAGCACACGTGGCATGTAAACAATGGCCTTGTGGCTTCTGTAGAAAATTCTTCTTTGTGATCTAGGTAGTCAGCATTACATTTTAGTCAGTGTTACTAGGAGGAAGGCAGATACAGGGGAAGCTTTATCCATATTGGAAAGAAGAGTCTCTTCATTGTGACGTCGCTACAACCAGGTCATTTTCCATCTCTTAGCCGTCAGCAAACGGCTATCAGCCATGCACTGCTTAGGTCAAGCACTGTGCCATTCACACTTCTCACCCTGGTGATAATCACAGCCTTGAGGAGAACACAGACATACTCAAAGATGAGGAAACTGAGGCCCTGGGATGCTAGATTGCCTGTGGTCACAAAGCTAGTCATTGTAGATAATGATTAAAATTCATGCTCAAAATTATGCTGCATTCTTCTCCATCTCTTGCCAATCTCCCCTCAAAAAGGATCCTATAAATTATGTTGACCCAGCTCTAATCTAAAGTCCTGTGTATCACAGGATTACACATGCCAGCTTTGAACAGAAAGTGCAGGGAAATGAAGTAGCTGTTAAAGTAGTTTCATTTTAACATGCCCTTATTGACCCAGCAGGCTGCTAGGGAGTCTGGGGAGGAATTAGACACTGCACAGAAGCACAAGCTCCAGTTCCAAACCAGAGAAAAGGCACATGTGTGGTGGGGTGGGGGTGCCCAAAGCAAGTAATAACAATGTTATCACCAGTGGGGCTCACTGAAGGCTCAGTGGCTCCCAGTGCTTGTTAGTTTCTATACTTTGGTCTGTAGAAGGTGAGCATTGCAGCCCAGGAAAGTTACAGTCAGGCTCTGTCCTCTGTCTTCTGAAGGAGGTTGTCCCAACTGTAGGAAAAACTGACACGTGTGCTTGAGAGGATGAGTCAGAGAGCATGTGGCCAGGCCTCCTCCCTCTTATCACATAACCCACCTTGGCTAAATATAGGCGTGTTCTCAAGCTGCCTGGCGGATGCTACGCTCCACTCAGGAGTCTACCACCAGGGATCCTGGACCTACGGCCTCCCAAAGTATTTTTCAGTCCTTTTGTAGCCCTCTTCTTTGAAAGAGGATAAATCATTTTTTGTTCTTTTATCCAAACACCTTGACTATAAATATGTGTAAATTATGTATTCATGCAGATAAAGGTTAAAGAAAATACGATCAAAAAACATTTGATTCATCAGGTTGGCAAGATTTGGAGTTTTTTTTTTTTTCTTTTTTTACTTTGGATTTATTTATTTTCAGCCTTGCTCAAAATGTGTTTGAGGTAGCTGCTTACAGGAACGCACGCAATAAGATTTTTTAAGACAATAAGTTTTCAAAGTCAGCATAAGGGGAAATTGTTATAAAACAGAATAAGAAAATGAGTATGTGTGTGTGAAAGAGAGAAACAACTATAAGAACACAAGAGGGCTACCTTAAAATTAGCTGAAGTAGCATCCTACTGCAACCTTTAAATTTTGAGAGTATTGGAGAATATTTTCCTTATTGACCTATTCATTTCCCCAAAATCCACTGTTATAGATGAATTAACACATAACTGGCATATCACTACTGCTCATTGAATACAGAATGCACCAAAAAATGTAAAAAAAACCAACAACAAAAACACACACACACACACACAGATTTGGTATAATCATTTAAATTCACCTTCCCCCAGTGACGATAATAACTAGTCAGTAGTTAACATCATTTAAAGATGAATTAGCTGATGTGCTAGGGTGAGGTTACCATTAAGAAGTAGAGGACAGGCATGGTGGCTCACACCTGTAATCTCAGCACTTTGGGAGGCACGGTTGGAGAATCCCTTGAGTCCAGGAGTTTGAGATCAGCCTGGGCAATATAGTGAGACCTTATCACTACAAAAAATTTAAAAATTACCCAAGGGTGGTGGTGCATGCCTGTAGTCTCAGCCACTCATGAGGCTGAGGTGGGAGGATCACTTGAGCCTGAGAGGTCGAGGTTGCAGTGAACCAAGATTGTGCCACTGCACAATAGCCTAGGTGACAGAATAAGATCTTGTCGCAGAAAACAACAACAACAAAAGCAGAGGAGACAGGCAGGGATTTCCAGGACAACTTCTCTTACTCTAGTTCTAAAATCAGATTCTCTTTTCCAAACCTACTCTTTCCTCCTTTTTCTCTTGAGTCCCAAAGGACCATTGCTAAAATGTTAAGATGCAATTTCACACCTCTTTTCTAAAGCACAAGAACTCCTTTCTGTTCTCAGGGTTACTCACACTGTCCTTTTCTGTCTGCCCATGTTTCTCCCCTTTGTGGTATAGCAATAGCACCCCACACATGAAAGTTCTCCAAGCTGGGCCCTCAGCATGAGAAAAGCTAATCTCTTTGCTCTTCTCCACCCATTATGGTTGTAACCATCCACTGAGGTTTACATTCACTGGTCCCTTCCCACAGCCTCCCTCCATCCTCACCATTCTCTTGCACACATTCTAATCCAACATTCCTCAAAATTCAACTGTGGCTTCCCTCCACCTGGACCATGAGGTCGCTGTGACCTCTAAATTGCAATTACTCTTAGTGTACACAGGCATCCTAGTTACTGAAACACTCTTTACTGCGTCTGTTTTGTCTCCTTAGTGAAATTATAAGCTTCTGAAGGAAACTCTGTCTTTAGCTTTATTTTGTACTCCTTTAGCACTGATCAGAGTGCTGTCCATTCAGAAGCAACAGGTTTACACAGTATGAATTTTTTTTTTTTTTTGAGATGGAGTTTCACTCTGTCACCCAGGCTGGAATGCAGTGGCAGCAATCTCAGCTCACTGCAAGCTCCACCTCTCGGATTTACACCATTCTCCTGCCTCAGCCTCCCAAGTAGCTGGGACTGCAGGCGCCCGCCACCTCGCCCAGCTAGTTTTTTGTATTTTTGTAGAGACAGGGTTTCACTGTGTTAGCCAGGATGGTCTCGATCTCCTGACCTCGTGATCCGCCCGTCTCGGCCTCCCAAAGTGCTGGGATTACAGGCTTGAGCCACCGCGCCCGGCCTACACAGTATGAATTTAAAATTTGTTTCTCTGAATTTGTTTCTCTGAAATGATTTTTGAACATTGATACTACCTTAAAAATAATCAAAAGGTAGCAATTCAGCAATTCAAATGAAACCTGCAACAAGTCTATTTATAAATTATTAATGACTTCTTAATTTTTCATTATGAATATATGGAATATATTAAAATCTGATTTAAGGCAAATACATTCTGTTTAACGCTATGATCTATTCATTAATTTGTGTTTATTCCTTATTTTACATTTTTGTTATTGTTTTGGTTCTTAATTTTAATGTTTTGGCTTTCAAGAGAGGAAAGCCTATTTTATTTACAAGAATGTTTTATGTCAGCATGTAAAATACAACTTCATTGTTGCCTAGAAATTTTGCCTATAAAATTTGCTTGAAATAAAATGCTTTTTTGACAGTTAAAGCTCCATATTTAATCTTTTCTTAATTAAAAGCTAATCCTTTCAGTTCTTGCTCCTAATGATTGAAGTTTGTTTCTGTCAGCAACAATCAACAAACATACACATACACACACACACACACACACACACACACACACATACGTAAACACAGGTTTTGCTAAAATGTGATCCTGTGCAGGGCAATTCTCTTGGAGAAGTCTGTCTTCTGGCCTGAAGCTATAGTTAAGATGGAACTCCAAAAATGAACTTATTTTAAGAGTGCACTTCCTGAATCTGAATTTAGAGAAAAATGACTCAAAGGAATTTTTGCTGCCAGCATTCAGTTTTTAAAGTACAATAAGAATTCTGGCGTGCTTGTCTGCCACTGCTGTGTCCTCATAACGTTACTCAATTGCTTAATTTAATGCTTTGCTTTCCCTACAAAACTCTGGCAAGCCCCTCAATAAAGCAATTAAAATGGGTCTTTATACTCTTAGTCCAGAGCCAGGACTGTCAACCAATAATTTGATTCCTTCCTACACAGCTAAAGAAAGTTTTTTTTTGGCACATTTGAAAAGCAAAAGATAGCACCATGCATTTGCCACAAACCAATCTAAATTACTGAGGGGAAAGAAAAACTTTCTGGAACCTTAATTTTGATCCTAGTAGGGTTAGAAACTATAACTGATGAGTTACTGGAGGAGGAAGGGGAGGAGCGGGAGGATACAGAAGAGAAAAAATAAAGTGATCAGGTATCCTCCCAAACTTTGAGCTTCTAAAAGTTTATCAGGCTGAGAGAAAAAAAGAAACTTTAAAGTTAAATTAAATTTAAATTTTTAATGTTTACATGGGATACAAATCTTAATTGATGAAATGAACATGCTTTTGTGACTAATAGCGATTGGAGAATATTAATTAAAATTCATTGGAGAAGCTATGAGATCTCCTTGAGAAACTAATTGGAGGCAGGAAAAAAAAAAACTTCACAAGATGAATTCAAAAGGATTTACTTCCTGCTTTCACCTCTATGGGTAAAAGCAATGCAGTGATACCTTTTGAATAGTGTGTATGTGTTCATTTTTGTGGGCACGTGCGTGCATTTGTGAACATATGCATGTGTTTGTGTGTTAGGGCACAGTGCTCTATTTTACTCAAAAGTCATGTAGGAGATCAGGAAATAAAAAGGAAAACTTGTTAAAAGGTTCAGACTAGACTGTAACATAATGAAGGTGAAATATGGCCAAGGGACAATGAACTGGGCCTTTGAATACTTTTCTTTATCCCACTCTCCTTATAACAAAGGGAGTAACAAAGACAACAAAGATCAGAGGAGAAGAATGGAAAGCACAATTCTGCCTCTAGTTCAAAGAGAAGAAAACAGCTAAACGGTGCCTAATGAATATAAAACTGAGAAATGTTAAAGCGAATTCCTGACTTTTCCTCCTAAATACTGTGAAAGCCCTAGAAACACTCCTGGGAGAGAATAGTTAATAAATGCAGGAATTTGAAAGAAGTATATTTTTTCATATACTGAACACAAGGCCCAGTTTAACCATCAGCATAATATATCAAACTTTTGCTGTAATATTGCCCTGGTACTCTTGGCCCTGAAAATAACTTCCTATTGGGCTTTTCTGGCTGATCCAATCAGAACAGAGCTTCTCAAGAGAGAAACAACTTTTTTGCTCAAGGTTCACAAAATTCAGAGAAAATAGCAATGTTTAGAAGCTGTATTTTGCTGTTTGCTTTTGAAATGAAAGGAGCTTTTTAGAGTCTCCTGGAAAAAACAGCTATATCATACCAAACTCACGTACCTTCTCAATTGGCCTTGCTTCTAAAATGTTGATAATATGGACAAGTGTGAAAAGCAGCAATGTGAGGAAACAGTGTTTACAAAGGTCTTCACAACTTGCCTTCTCATTTAATCCTTAAAAAAATTCCTCAAGGTAGATACTATCATCATCCCGGCTTTACCTATAGAAAACTGAGACTTAGAGAGGAAGCTGAGGTTTCAGGTAATAGCAGATATTTCAGACAGTGGCAGTTCATTTCATTGTACATGATATTTGCTCATTGCCTATCAATCAGGAGCAGTGCACCATGCCGGGCAGTTGAGGCCTTTCATCCTTCAGGCATATCATTTCATCTGATCCTTGTGGCCATGCCAGATTAGCAAAGTGTTACATCTCTTTATTAACAGATGAGGGGGGAAAGAGAGCAAATGGTAATGTAACTTGCCCAAGGCCTCACAGCACACAAGTGCCAATGTTGGGACCCAACCTCTAGTTTTCTGATTCTTCCTCACGCAGTAATAATTCCACTGCACCAGTCTGGTTCCCTGTCCGCCCCCAGCAACTCTCCCCATGTAGTGACCATCATCACCTGTACCTCTCCTTGACTTGCCAAGGCCCTGTGCATAAAGGGGAATCCCTCCACTGCTCAGCTTCACACACAAAAGAAGTGCTTAGTTTTGTTTCAGTCAGTGATGTGTGTGTATGCATATATGTATGCATGTAGACTTACGTTTGCGTGTGTGTGTATTCTAAGCAATCCTCATAGCAACACTATGAGATATTAACTTTCATATGTTTTACAGTTGAGAAGGGTGAGACTGTAAAAGAATAAATGATTTATCCACTGTCCTAGCAAGCTAATAGCAAATTTGGGATTCAAAAGAAAATTTCCCAATTTTTAATTCTTTCCACAGGTGACAGCTCCTCCTTCCTTTGTTTCCTTATAGTCATATGACTTTGGCAGAAATTAAAACACCTCTCTTCCTTATACATGGGTAAGAGATGCATGAGGGGAGTTAAGTTTGCATGACATGTACCTCATCAGAGAAAAAAAATATAGAAAACCATTTCCTATACAGAACTAAGCAAAGGTGATTCTTTAAAACTGAGCCATAACACAACCCTGCAGTGAACAAATCTCTCAGGACTGCTACTGCGCAGTATGGCATCAGAGCATGGTCATAGACTTCAAGGCATGTACAGCAAAATGTGATGCAGAAACACAGGAGACTACTGGGGAAAAGGAGATAAAAGGCTAAACCTGAACTGGGAGAGACAGAAATGTTTGAGCTGCAACCTGAAAGAGTAGAGAGTCAGAGAAATGGAGAAAACAGTAAAAAGGATGATCCATTGAGAAACTGAGGAAATCTGACATGGGTTGCAGGAGAGCAATGAGGTTGTAAATGAGGCCATAGAAGTAAGTAGAATCCAGATCACTCAGGACCTTGTTTAGGTTCTTCTAAGGGCCAGTGGGAAATCATTAAGGGATTTAAAACCATAGAAATAACAATTTAATTCACCTTTTCTCAGGGGACTTATGACCCAAAGGAAAGCACTTACAGGTAAATGCTAAAGTTGCATAGAAAACCACAGAATGTTAATACTAGGTGAAGATTTGAAAGTTATCTAATGTAGTCCTTTATGTTACAGAGAAGGTTCCAGGAGAAAAATGACTTGCCCAAGGTCATACACAGCAGGAAAGACAGAACATCCCCACCTAGTACTATTTCTGTCACATCACACCACCTCCTCCTCTTCTCCCTGCCATCGAAATTTCACTGTGACAGCTTCCTGCTCAAAATAGACTATTGTTGAAGTGGTGAATGTTGATGCTGGTGGCTTATGTTTCTAAGCCTGAGTCCTGTCACTTTGATGACTCTACATTTACCACGGCAACCACGGCCGCAGTTGGCTAAGAACTTTGGAGTAGAAGTGATGGGTGTGACTTAAATTTTCTGAGTCAATAGCCAGGTGATTTTGACTGAATGTCACGGATAATCTACCCTAGAAAGAACAAAACATGAAAGTACAATTTTTATATCGCTGTACCGTCTTATCAGTGAGAGGGAAAGCGGCCCCAAACAATTCTAAGGTCTGGGAGAAAAGAATACAATTCCAGGCAGAGCTCTTCAGCTGTGTGCTCAATTCTCCTCCTGATGTTCCTGAGATGCCAGCGCTTGGGGAGTGAAGGCCCCTGAAGGCTCACATCAAGGCAGTAGTTGAATTGCAAATAGAAGTTAAGAAAATATTCTCCTTGACCTTCTGTTCAAACCTGTGAAGTCTGAGACTTGACCCACATAGTACATCTTGACTGTCTCGGAATAAAATGAAAAATTCATAGAAATGAGAGAATGTTATCATTCTCTCAATCTTAGGATTTAAAACCTTCTCTATTTGATAGGCTACATTCAAATCAGGTTAGTGGCTCAGCATTCAGCACACAGAAGCCAGGAGGGTGGGATGCATCACTTTCTGGGTCTCTCGATAAATGATTGAGCACTTGACAGATTCAGATTAAAGGACTGCCTCAGAAAAGGGCAGTGTGCTCCGTCAAAATGTGTGTATTTGCATTATGGGTAATCACAGGTTCTCACATGAGTTTTTCAGCATGAAGCTTACAAAATATTTTTACATCCATTATCTCATCAAATCTTCATCACCGTTCTGTGATGAAAGCATTGTAATCTTCATCCTAAAAGTGAGGAAACTAAGGTTCTAGGAGCCTAACTCACTTGCCCATGGCCATAGGGCCAATAAATGCTAGAATGAACAGAAAACTTAGTCCCTCGTCATCTTTCTCAAGTCCAGGGTCTTTCTGTCCACCGTCAGCTAAGTGTAGGACAGTGAAACTCCCCACATTAGAGGCCCCATTTGTTTTTAGAACTTGGATTGGCTACAGTAATCTAAGCATAGATTCCCACGAGACAAAACAGATTAATTTTTAAGTATAGCATGGGACCAGTAGACTCTAAATACCTAATCTGTTTAATAAATAGGCATATAGAATATAAATGTGATTTCCTAGCCTCAAAAAAGTTACAAACCTAGAAATATCTGGCATTCAAATTAGACTTTAGCAGCAATTCCTCCTCCCACGATATAGACAGAAATTAAGGGAAAATTGGAATAAAGGAAACTTGCTTGAATTAAGTTGGTGTAGGATAACTTGAAATGGTTTTTACAACCTATGCCAACTAGATGACGTAGTGTCTGTCCAGAATATTCTCCATTCTCCTCAAGTCCCTACCCTATTACAATAGCAAGTAACTTTTCTTCCAGTATGAAAGACTGGAGTAAGAGTTTAAAATGCTGAAAACTTTGCTGGGGTTTCCCACTGTTCCTTTGAATGAAACAAGCACACTAGTTTTTCTAGATACCCGGAAACATGTTTAATCTGTTTAGTAATGCAGGAGAACAGGCCTCTGTAAATGTTAGAGTGCCTTGACATGTCAGTGACCCCAAAGCAAGGCACACCCTGAAACTTTGTATTGGAACTCTCTGGCATCTCTTTCTGGGTCCCTCTTTGCCATCCTATAATATTGCTTTTACCAGGCACTAATATGATCTGTACCATATAATCTTCCACAGAATTTTCTTCATTGTAATTCTTTAAACACATCTAAGATATATATTTGTCAACAACTGGCAGAGGTGCTACTTATTTGTTGGGATATTAGCATCTAGTGCAATCCCTCATGATCTACCCATGTAGGGTACTAATGGTAAAATTGAGGCACCATGACACATTGGGGGAATGGAGGATTAGATATTTGGTGATTAGAGGTGCCTTCCCCAAATCTCTCAAATTTCTGAGAGTTTTTCTTACCTCCAATTTCACACTCTCTAGCACTTTTTAGAACTTCCTTCTAAAAAAGACAAAAACTCTACTAATTTAAAATATAGGAAGAGTCATTTGCATGAGCCTGCTTAGTTAACTCCTTCTCATACAATTCCTTTTGTCACTGGATGTTTCTAAGATCAACCAAATTTTAACCACAAAGCAACTCTCAGGACTTCACTGCTGGGCTTGTTGATTTATGTAGAATTTGTGTAATTGACCCTTTCTTTTTAGAATTGATTAGATTTTTTTTCAGCACCAAATACCGTTAAAAAAATTTAAGTGTGAAATGTGCATTTCTCATTAATTTATATTCTAAAATTAGAGATGAGGAAGTCATAGGCTGTAGCTGTTTTCTTCTGTACCCTCCCTTTCACTCAGGCTATTACACTTCTCTTAGCTTTACTTCCTCTTTCCCTGACCCAGAGGTCATCCCGGAATATTCAACCACCTTACACCAGTCCCCTCAAACCTCACTACCCATTCTCTTTCTATCTCAAGTGCTTTGATGTCCCTTAGACTCATATTAATCCAGCAATTTGCTTTATCTCTTCTTACACTCAGGCTGGCAGGCACTGGTGGAGCAAATCATATATTGAAATTTCATAAAATTTTGGCATCTCCAGTTTCAGAAAAGCGCTTACTGCCCATCTGAAATCCTAGCTAGCTGGCTAGTATTCTCTCCCATTGCCCATAGTATCTGTCCAAAATATTCTCCATTCTCCTCAAGCCCCTAGCTTATTACATTAACAGATAACCTTTCCTCCAGTATGAGCTACGGCTATTTTCAACTTCTCATCCCATATGCATAAATATATTTGTATACATTATCACCTTTTTGTACTTTCTATCTCAAAGGGAAATATTTCTTCCACTATTTTGGCTTTAAATTTAAGCTCCATCTCATCTCCATCCATCTATTCATGTATTCAATACATATTTATCAAATATTTATTGTCTAATTGTGCTAGAAGCTTGTGGTACTGCAGTAGGCAAGGCAGATTTGTCCTGCCCTCAGAAAATTTTGGATGCAGAAGATAAGGAAATAAGATTGAAAAATGAATGCTGTGACAGAAACACAGGTGACTGCAATAGGGAATAATAAAAGAATACCTAAATTTGAGAGGGTAATCAGAGACGGCATCTCTGTGAAGGGAATATTTAAGACAGGAACTAAATGAACAGAAGCAGCCAGCCACAAAGGTATGGGAAGGGTAGCAAAAATGCTAGAAGTTAAGCAAATAACAAAAGCTGAAATTCTTCAAGGAACTGAAAGAAGGCCAAGGTGGAGTGTGTGAGGGGAGAGTGGAATGACAGGCAGTTGGAAAGGTGAGCAGGGGTCCTATAAACTAAAGAATGTGGATTTCTTTTTTTTTTTTTTTTCCTTTTCACTTTGTCCCATAGAAATTGACTGAGGATTTTAGACAGGAGAGTGGTGTTGATCTGAAAAACCGTGGAAGTAGTGTCCCATTACGGGACTCCAGCAATAATCCTGGAGAAAGGGAATGGATGCTCAAGAGCCAGGGGAGGCAACTGTGGAGGTATAAAGATGTTAGAGTTGAGGTATTTGTTGGCAATATACAGAATAGAAGTTCATGGATTGATTATATTTACGGTCAGGAAGAGGGTGAATTCTAGACGAGAATCCATGTTTCTGCAGGAAGGAGGATGGTGATGCCATTATGAGGGAAATGCAAAGGAGCTGGTTGGGTTGATTGGGGTGAAGTCAAGGTTTCTGTTTCAGACACATTATGAGTGAGATGCCTGTGAGACATGCAGAGGAGATGTTCCAAAGTTGTTTGGATGTAAGGTAAGTCTGCAATTCAGATGGGAAAGCTGACCTGGATATAAACTAGGAAGATATTATCACACTTAAAACTGTGGGCATAATGGGCTCATACAGTCATATCATACATAGAAGAAAACAAAGCCCCAGACCCAGCTCTGAGAATCTTGTGTTTCTTAAGAGGAAAAGAAAGCTGAGAAGGAAACTGAAGGTGAAAAGCCAGTGAGTGATGGGTGAAAACTAGGAGAGTGTCATGTCTCATGGGACAAAAAATTTAAAAATGGAGAGTGGCCAAAAGAAACTAGACTTGTTAATTGTATCAACTGCCACTGTAAGGTGGGTTAACATAAGGAGACCTTGCTTCATTGATAATCCTATCAATTACTGATATTTTTTTCAACTCTTAGTTCTATCTGTACCTTCTCTGATGCTCATAAAAATGATTCTGTCCATTTCTACTCAAGAGAGGAAGGGAGAACAGGGATGACAAATTTTCCTTGTATCCCACCTATCTACCCTCCTATTTCTTTCTTTTCTAGGTTTTCTCCCAAAATTGTCTACAAAATACTATCTTTTCCCTCATTTACATTTTACTCCTTTTTTAAATAATTTCAACATTTTAGATTCAGGGAGTGCATGTGCATGTTTGCTACATGGGTATATTGCGTTCTGCTGAGGTTTAGGATTACAAATGATTCTGTCACCCAGGTACTGAGCATAGTACCCAACAATCAGTTTTTCAACCTTTGCCCCTCCTTCCTTACCCTCTCTAGTAGTCCCCAGTGCCTATCGTTGCCATCTTTATGTCTATGAGTACCCAATGCTTAGCTCCCACTTATAAGTAAGAACACGTGATAATTGGTTTTCTAGTCCTCTGTTAGTTTGCTAAGGATAATGTCCTCCAGCTGCATTCATATTGCTGCTAAGGAAATGATTTTATTCTTTTTTATGGCTTCATAGGATTCCATGGTATATATGTATCATATTTTCTTTATCCAATCTACCATTGAGGGGCACCTACGTTGATTACATGTCTTTGCTATTGTGAATAGTGCTGAATTGTTTTGGTAGAACAACTTATTTTCATCTGGATATATACCTAGTAATTAGATTGCTTGCTCAAATGGTAGTTCTATGTTAAGTTCTTTGAGGTATCTCCAAAATGCCTTGTACAGTGCATAAAGTAATTGGTAGGAACTATATTCCTACCAACAGTATGGAAGTGTATAAGCATTCTCTTTTCTTCACAGCCTTGCCAGCAACCATTGTTTTCTGACTTTTTAACAACTGCCATTCTAAGTGGTATGAGTTGGTGTTTCACTGTTCATTTACCTTTTACTTTGTAGTGAATTGTGCTCTCGCCCCACCAATCTCTCGTTGGGAAACTTTAGTCTCATCACTCTGGTCTTTAATGTTCACCACAAGAGATTCTGAGAATTAGAATCTTATTTTGGAGATGTTTCCTCTTTTGCCTTATGAAAAACATTTCAGAGTTTAAAGTTTGTCCAGTTCCAAAATTGTCCTTTAATTGTTGGAATTGTTGGTAATCATGCAACCAAATAGACCAATTTTTTATGTACTTCTTGGAAGCTCCGCAATTTATATTCTTTCTTCTTTTTTTTTCTAATTATCTTTCTTTTCTAAAATTGAGTTTCAATACAATAGTTCATAATTTGGTATCACCAATTAACACTTTCATGGACTTCAATGTGCAAATTCCTAAAACTACAAAGAAGCTTCAAATTTAGAGAAAAAAAACAGCATGACTAACAATTCTGTAAATTCAAAATAAACCTACCTTTTGTGGAGGGGTAGAGAAACCATTTTAAATTTTTATTTGAAAACAGCACATTTCTTACTTTTTGTTTGTTTGTTTTGTTTTTGTTTTTGAGACAGAATTTCACTCTTGTTGCCAAGGCTGGAGTGCAATGGCATGATCTCAGCTCACTGTACCCTCTGCCCCGCTGGCTTTAAGCAATTCTCCTGCCTTAGCCTCCTGGGTAGCTGGGATTACAGGTGCCCGCCACGATTCCCGGGTAATTTTTTGTATTTTTTTTTTTTTTTTGTACTTTAAGTTGTAGGGTACATGTGTCCAATGTGCAGGTTTATGTTGGTTTGCTGCACACCTCAACTCGTCATTTACATTAGGTGTTTCTCCTAATGCTATCCCTACTCCAGCCCCCCACCCCACAACAGACCGCAGTGTGTGATGTTCCCTGCCCTGTGTCCAAGTGTTCTCATTGTTCAATTCCTACCTATGAATGAGAACATGTGGTGTTTGGATTTTTGTCCTTGCGATAGTTTGCTGAGAATGATGGTTTCCAGCTTCATCCATGTCCCTGCAAAGGACATGAACTCATCCTTTTTTTAAGGCTGCATAGTAGTCCATGGTGTATATGTGCCATATTTTCTTAATCCAGTCTATCATTGATGGACATTTGGGTTGGTTCCAAGTCTTTACTATCGTTAATAGTGCCACAATAAACATACGTGTGCATGTGTCTTTATAATAGCATGATTTATAATCCTTTGGGTATATAGCTGGTAATGGGATCGCTGGGTCAAATGGTATTTCTAGTTCTAGATCCTTGAGGACTTGCCACACTGTCTTCCACACTGGTTGAACTAATTTACACTCCCACCAACAATGTAAAAGCGTTCCTATTTGTCCACATCCTCTCCAGCACCTGTTATTTCCTGACTTTTTAATGATCATCATTCTAAATGGCGTGAGATGGTATCTCTTGCGGTTTTGATTTGCATTTCTCTGATGACCAGTGCTGATGAATATTTTTTCATGTGTCTGTTGGCTGCATAAACATCTTCTTTGGAGAAGGGTCTGTTCATATCCTTTGCCCACTTTTTGATGGGGTTGGTTTTTTTCTTGTAAGTTTGTTTGAGTTATTTGAAGATTCTGGATATGAGTCCTTTGTCAGATGGGTAGATTGCAAAAATTTTCTCCCATTCTGTAAGTTGCATGTTCACTCTGATGGTAGTTTCTTTTGCCAGGCAGAAGCTCTTTAGTTTAATTAGATCCCATTTGTCTATTTTGACTTTTGTTGCCATTGCTTTTGTGTTTTAGTCATTAAGTCCTTGCCCATGCCTACGTCCTGAATGGTATTGCCTAGGTTTTCTTCTAGGATTTTTATGGTTTTAGGTCTAACATTTAAGTGTTTAATCCATCTTGAATTAATTTTTGTATAAGGTGTAAGGAAGGGATCCAGTTTCAGCTTTCTACATATGGCTCGCCAGCTTTCCCAGCACCATTTATTAAATAGGGAATTCTTTCCCCATTTCTTGTTTTTGTCAGGTTTGTTGAAGATCAGATGGTTGTAGATGTGTGGTGTTGTTTCTGAGGCCTCTGTTCTTTTCCATTGGTCTATGTATCTGTTTTGGTGCCAGTTCCATGCTGTTTCGGTTACTGTGGCCTTGTAGTATAGTTTGAAGTCAGGTAGTGTGATGCCTCCAGTTTTGTTCTTTTTGCTTAGGAGTGTCTTGGCAATGTGGGCTCTTTTTTGGTTCCATATGGACTTTAAAGGAGTTTTTTCCAATTCTGTGAAGAAAGTCATAGGTTGCTTGATGGGGACAGCATTGAATCTATAAATTACCTTGGGCAGTATGGCCATTTTCACTATTTTGATTCTTCCTATCCATGAGCGTGGAATGTTCTTGCATTTGTTTGTGTCCTCTTTTATTTCATTGAGCAGTGGTTTGTATTTCTCCTTGAAGAGGTCCTCCACATCCCTTGTAAGTTGGATTCCTAGGTATTTTATTCTCTTTGTAGCAATTGTGAATGGGAGTTCACTCATGATTTGGCTCTCTGTTATTCCTGTATAGGTATTTGATTCTCTGTTATTCGTGTATAAGAATGCTTGTGATTTCTGCACATTGATTTTGCATCCTGAGACTTTGCTAAAGTTGCTGATAAGCTTAAGGAGATTTTGGGCTGAGGTGAGGGGGTTTTCTAAATATACAATCATGTCATCTGCAAACAGGGACAATTTGACTTCCTCTTTTCCTAATTGAATACCCTTTATTTCTTTCTCTTGCCTGATTGCCATGGCCAGAATTTCCAACACTATGTTGAATAGGAATGGTGAGAGAGAGCATCCTTGTCTTGTGCCAGTTTTCGAAGGGAATGATTCCAGTTTTTACCAATTCAGTATGATATTGGCTGTGGGTTTGTCATAAATAACTCTTATTATTTTGAGATACGTTCCATCAATACCTAGTTTATTAAGAGATTTTAGCATGAAGGGCTGCTGAATTTTGTTGAAGGCCTTTTCTGCATCTATTGAGATAATCAGGTGGTTTTTGTCTTTGGTTCTGTTTATATGATGGATTACGTTTATTTATTTATGTATGTTGAACCAGCCTTGCATCCCAGGGGTGAAGCTGACCTGATCATCGTGGATAAGCTTTTTGATGTGCTGCTGGATTCTGGTTTGCCAGTATTTTATTGAGGATTTTTGCATCGATGTTCATCAAGAATATTGGTCTAACATTCTCTGTTGTTTGTTGTGTCTCTGCCAGGCTTTGATATCAGGATGATGCTGGCCCCATAAAATGAGTTAGGGAAGATTCCCGCTTTTTGTATTGATTGGAACAGTTTGAGAAGGAATGATACCACCTCCTCTTTGTACCTCTGGTAGAATTTGACTGTGAATCTGTCTGGTCCTGGACTTTTTTTGTTTGGTAGGCTATTAATTATTGCCTCAATTTCAGAGCCTGTTATTGGTCTATTCAGAGATTCAACTTCTTCCTGGTTTAGTCTTGGGAGGGTGTATGTGTCCAGGAATTTATCCATTTCTTCTAGGTTTTCTAGTTTATTTGAGTAGAGGTGTTTATAGTGTTCTCTGACAGTAGTTTGTATTTCTGTGGTATCAGTGGTGATATCATTTTTTATTGTGTCTATTTGATTCTTCTCTCTTTTATTCTTTATTAGTCTTGCTAGCAGTCTATCAAGTTTGTTGATCTTTTCAAAAAACCGGCTCCTGGACTCATTGATTTTTTGAAGGGTTTTTTGTGTCTCTAGCTCTTTTAGCTCTTCTCTGATCTTAGTAATTTCTTGCCTTCTGCTAGCTTTTGAATGTGTTTGCCCTTGCTTCTCTAGTTCTTTTAATTGTGATGTTAGGGTGTTAATTTTAGATCTTTCCTGCTTTCTCTTGTGGGCATTTAGTGTTACAAATTTCCCTCTACACACTGCTTTAAATGTGTCCCAGAGATTCTGTTATGTTGTGTCTTTGCTTACTGGTTTCAAAGAACATCTTTATTTCTGCCTTCATTTCGTTATTTACTCAGTAGTCATTCAGGAGCAGGTTGTTCAGTTTCCATGTAGTTGTGTGGTTTTTAGTAAATTCCTTAATCCTGAGTTCTAATTTGATTGCACTGTGTTCTGAGAGACAGTTTGTTGTGATTTCTGTTATTTTACATTTGTTGAGAAGTGCTTTACTTCCAATTATGTGGTCAATTTTAGAATAAGTGTGATGCTGTGCTATGAAGAATGAATATTCTGTTGATTTGGGGTGGAGAATTCTATAGATGTCTATTTGGTCTGCTTGGTGCAGAGCTGAGTTCAAGTCCTGGATATCCCTTTTAACCTTCTGTCTCGTTGATCTGTCTAATATTGACAGTGGGGTGTCAAAGTCTCCCATTATTATTGTGTGGGAGTCTAAGTCTCTTTGTAGGTCTCTAAGGACTTGCTTTATGAATCTGGGTACTCCTCTATTGGGTGCACATATATTTAGGATAGTTAGCTGCTCTTGTTGAATTGATTCCTTTACCATTATGTAATGGCCTTCTTTGTCTCTTTTGATCTTTGTTGGTTTAAAGTCTGCTTTATCAGAGGCTAGGATTGCAACCCCTGCTTTTTTTTTTTTTTTTTTTTTTTTTGCTTTCCATTTGCTTGGTAGATCTTCCTCTATCCCTTTATTTTGAGCCTATGTGTGTCTCTGCACATGAGATGGGTCTCCTGAATACAGCACACTGATGGGTATTGACTCTGTCCAATTTGCCAATCTGTGTATTTTCACTGGGGCATTTAGCCCATTTACACTTAAGGTTAATATTGTTATGTTTGAATTTGATCCTGTTATTATGATGTTAGCTGGTTATTTTGCCCATTAATTGATGCAGTTTCTTCATAGCATCAATGGTCTTTACAATTTGGCCTGTTTTTGCAGTGGCTGGTATGGGTTGTTTCTTTCCATGTTGATTGCTTCCTTCAGGAGCTCTTGTAAGGCAGGCCTGGTGTTGACAAAATCTCTCAGCATTTGCTTGTCTGTAAAGGATTTCATTTCTCCTTCACTCATGAAGCTTAGTTTGGCTGGATATGAAATTCTGGGTTGAAAATTCTTTTCTTTCAGAATGCTGAATATTGGCCCCCACTCTCTTCTGGCTTGTAGAGTTTCTGCCAAAAAATCTGCTGTTAGTCCTATGAGTTTCCCTTTGTGGGTAACACGACCTTTCTCTCTGGCTACCCTTAACATTTTTCCTTCACTTCAACCTTGGTGAATCTGACAATTATTTATCTTGGGGTTGCTCTTCTCAAGGAGTATCTTTGTGGTGTTCTCTGTATTTCCTGAATTTGAATGTTGGCCTGCCTTGCTAGGTTGGGAACGTTCTCCTGGATAATATCTTGAAGGGTGTTTTCCAACTTGGTTCCATTCTCCCCATCACTTTCAGGTACACCAGTCAGATGTAGATTTGGTCTTTTCACATAGTCCCATATTTCTTGTAGGATTTGTTCATTTCTTTTTACTCTTTTTTCTCTAAACTTCTCTTCTCACTTCATTTCATTCATTTGATATTCAATCACTGATACTCTTTCTTCCACTTGATTGAATCGGCTATTGAAGCTTGTGCATGCATCACAAAGTTCTCTTGCCCATCAGGTTTCCAGCTCCATCAGGTCATTTAATGTCTTCTCTACACTGTTCTAGTTAGCCATTCATCTAGCCTTTCTTCAAGGTTTTTACTTCCTTGTGATGGGTTTGAACATGCTCCTTTAGCTCAGTGAAGTTTGTTATTACTGACCTTCTGAAGCCTACTTCTATCAACTTGTCCAAGTCATTCTCCATCCAGCTTTGTTCCACTGCTGGCAAGGAGCTGCAATCCTTTGGAGAAGAGGCACTCTGATTTTTAGAGTTTTCAGCTTTTCTGCCCTGGTTTCTCCCCATCTTTGTGGTTTTATCTACCTTTGGTCTTTGATGTTGGTGACCTACAGATGGGGTTTTAGTGTAGATGTCCTTTTTGTTGATGTTGATGGTATTCCTTTCTGTTTGTTAGTTTTCCTTCTAACAGTCAGGTCCCTCAACTGCAGATCTGTTGGAGTTTGCTGGAGGTCCACTCCAGACCCTGTTTGACTGGGTATCACCAGTGGAAGCTACAGAACAGCAAATATTGCTGCCTGGTCCTTCCTCTGGAAGCTTTGTCCCAGAGGGACACCCACCTATATGAGGTGTCTCCCAGTTAGGCTATACAGGGATCAGGGACCCACTTGAGGAGGCAGTCTGTCCATTTTCAGAGCTCAAATATTGTGCTGGGAGAACCACTGCTCTTTTCAGAGCTGTCAGACAGGGACGTTTAAGTCTGCAGAAGTTGTCTGCTGCCTTTTGTTCACCTATGCCCTGCTCACAAAGGTGGAGTCTACAGAGGCAGTACGCCTTGCTGAGCTGCAGTGGGCTCCGCCCAGTTTGAGCTTCCCGACTGCTTTGTTTACCTACGCAAGCCTCAGCAATGGTGGACGTCCCTCCCCTAGCTAGGCTGCTGCCTCCCAGTTTGATCTCATACTGCTGCACTAGCAGTTAGCAAGGCTCCGTGGGTGTGGGACCCATCGAGCCAGGCACAGGAGAGAATCCCCTGGTCTGCCGGTTGCTAAGACAGTGGGAAAAGCACAGTATTTGGGCGGAAGTGTCCCATTTTTTCAGGTACAATCTGTCACAGCTTCCCTTGGCTAAGAAAGGGAAATCCCCAGACTCCTTGCGCTTCCCAGGTGAGGCACTGCTCCACCCTGCTTCAGCTCACCCTCCGTGGGCTGCACCCACTGTCCAACCAGCCCCAGTGAGATGAACCAGGTACCTCAGTTGGAAATGCAGAAATCACCCGTCTTCTGTGTCAATCACTCTGGGAGCTGCAGACCAGAGCTCTTCCCACTTGGCCATCTTGGAGCAGACCTCAATTTTTTGTATTTTTTAGTAGAGACGGGGTTTCTCCATGTTGGTTGGGCTGGTCTCGAACTCCTGACCTCAAGTGATCTGCCTGCCTTGGCCTCCCAAAGTGCTGAGATTACAGGCATGAGCTACCTCACCCAGCCTATTTCTTGCCTTAACTCAATATGCCCTTGTGTCAGGCTAAAAGACATGGTTCTCCAAAACTATATTTACTTCCTAATTGTCAGAACCTGTGATTATTACCTCACCTGGAAAAAGAGTAAATATTACCTTCTGAAGCAAGAGATGTGATGAAGGATCTTGAGAGGAGACATTTACCCTGAATTACCCAGATAGGCCCCAAATGCCCTAAATCACATGTATAAACACTTTTATAAAAAAGAGAGCCAGGCAGAGGTTTCACCCAGAGAGAGACAGAGGAGAAAGTAATGTGAAGACAGAGAGAGAGATTTCAGTGATGTAACAAGTCAAGGATTGCCAGCAGAAACTGAAAGAAGCAAGGAACTGAATCTCCCCTACAGCTTGTGGAGGGAGTGAGACCCTATTGACATCTTGGTTTTAGAATTCTGGCCCCCAGAAATGTGACAGAATATGTTACCAAGTTTGTGGTAATTTGTCATGGTAGTCAGAAGAAACTAATATAAATTTGGTATCAAGGAGTGAGGTGCTGCTATAACAAATACCCCAAAATACAGAAGTATCATCCAAGGAATGTCCAAGTTATATGGTTTGGATGTTTGTCCCCTTCAAATCTCATGTTGAAATGTGACCTCCAGTGTTGGAGGTGAGACTTGGTGGGAGGTATTGGATCACAGAGGGAGATCTGTAATGAATGACTTAGTGCCATCCCCTTGGTGATATGTGAGTTCTCCTTCAGTTCACACAAGATTTGGTTGTTTAAAAGGGTGGGAGACCTCACCTTGCTGTCTCTTGCTTGCTCTGTCATGTGACATGCCTGCTCCCGCTTTGTCTTCTGCCATGGGTAAAAGCTCCCTGAGGCTTCACTGGGAGCTGAGCACATGCCAGAGCCATGCTTCCTGTACAGCCTGCAGAACCATGAGCCCATTAAACCTCTTTTCTTTGTAAATTAGCTAGTCTCAAGTATTTCTTTTTTTTTTTTTTTTTTTTTTAATAGATGGAGTCTCACTCTGTCACACAGGCTGGAGTGCAGTGTTGTGATCTCAGCTCACTACACACTACAACCTCCACCTCCAGCGTTCAAACAATTCTCCCTGCCTCAGCCTCCCAAATAGCTGGGAGTACAAGCACCTGCTACCATGCCCGGCTAATATTTGTATTTTTAGTAGATACTGGATTTCACCATGTTGGCCACGCTGGTCTCAAACTCCTGACCTCAAGTGATCCTCCTGCCTCAGCCTCCCAAATTGCTGGGATTACAGGTACCTGGCCAGGTGGATTTCTTTAGAGCAACACAAAAATGGCCTAATACACCAAGGAATTAGGTAATAGGTAGAGGCTGGAAGAATTCTGGGAAGCATCATAGAAAAAACCTAGAATGCCCTGAAGTCACTGGTGGTAGAAATATGGCTATCAAGTATGCTGTTGGTGAGGGCTCAGAAGGAAGTGAGCAGCACAGTAGAGAAAGCTTCTATTGAGATTGCGCCATTGCACTCCTGCCTGGGCAACAGAGCAAGACTGTTTCAGAAAAAAATAGAAAGAAAGCAAGCTTCTATCAGTCATCTTTGAAAATATGTATGCTATCTTGAGCAGAATGTTGGCAAAAATATGAGCATTGTAAGTACTTCTGGTACAGGCTTAGAAGGAAATACAGAGCACATGATTGAGAAATGGAGGAAAGATGATCCGTGTTACATAGTGGCAGTGAGCTTGGCTTAATTGTGTCCTATAGTCATGTGAAAATTAGCAGAACTTGCCAATGATTAACTCGGATATTTAGCTGAGGAGAGTACCAAGTAAAATGTTGAGGATGCGGACTGTTATCTTCTTTCTGTTCAGAGTAAAACTGTGAGAGAAAATAGATACATTCAGGAAGGAACTGTTAAGCAGAATTTTCAGTAATTTGTTATGGTAACCAAAGTAAACTGATAAAGCTCTTAAGTGAAGAGAGGAATATCTTCTCATATTATTCAGAAATGCCAATGCATGGATCCTTTGTGTAGACTAATATTAGTTTAGACAGTCTATTTTAAGTTACCATTAGATCACTACATCAAGACACTGAATCAAAATGTGTTATTTTAATTATATGTCACTTGAACATTTAGGACATGCTCCTATCAGCCCTCAATTTATTTTTTTTAATATTGGCCTCAAATAATAAGAATAAATTAACTTTATCTTGAGCTCAAGTTCTTTTTTTTTTTTTTTTTTTTTTTTTTTTTTGAGACGGAGTCTCGCTCTTTCACCCAGGCTGGAGTGCAGTAGCCGGATCTCAGCTCACTGCAAGCTGGGCCTCGCGGGTTTACGCCATTCTCCTCCCTCAGCCTCCCGAGTAGCTGGGACTACAGGCACCCGCCACCTCTCCTGGCTAGTTTTTTGTATTTTTTAGTAGAGACGGGGTTTCACCGGGTTAGCCAGGATGGTCTGGATCTCCTGACCTCGTGATCCGCCCGTCTCGGCCTCCCAAAGTGCTGGGATTACAGGCTTGAGCCACCGCCCCCGGCGAGCTCAAGTTCTTAAACTCACCGATCAATGATTTGTGAGTCGTTCTTTTGTTTGTTGGTTGGTTGGTTTCTTTGCATTTTGTTTTATTTGTTTGTATTTTAAGACATGGATTCTTGGGCCCTCTGCAAACCTTGTACATCGATTTTCTGGGGCTGAGGATTGGATGTTTATGTTTTTCTAAGGCTTTGTCAATTGTTATGATAACCATTTAAGAAACCACTGATATTATGAAACATAGCTGGATTTGTCTGCCATTTCTTAAGTACTCCCTATGTGTCAGATATATATTAGATGAGCTTTACATAATATTTATAGGTAATCTTACAGGTACATGTTTAATTTCAGCTTTGTAGTTGGCAAATTGAGGTTCAAAGAAGTAGTAAAGCTGTTCCAAATCCGTAATTAGAAAAACTGATATTTGAGCACATATCTATTTCCAAAACCCATTCTCCTACAGAAAAACCAGCAGTAAAGTGAAAACATTATTTGTTCACATTTCCTTATATATCCTTTCTAGGTGGATGATGTGGGTAAGTCATTTAACTTCCCAAGATTTAGTTTGCTCTATTTGAAGAAGTGTATAATAATATGTATCTCAAGCAGTTGTCATGAAGACCGAATTCAATTATGTACAGAATAGCACTCTGGCAACACTAGAGTGCCATGCAAATGTGATTTGCTTTACTATGGTTTTTGCTCTTACCTATTTTTATTTATGGAATAAGTAAAGTGTAACCATGTTATTTGGCAGAAGTGCCAGCTCTCACAAAATGCTGTATCTACTGCCAGCTGCTTCTATTCTTGTGGATCTAAGGCTTCCTCAATGGTTACTTTTGGAGCCAGACTGGATCAGTGTTCATATCCCAGCTCTGCCATTTACTAACAGTAGAATCATGGACTAGTCTTTCCATGATTTTGATTATTCACCAATAGAAAGAGAAAGAGATGCTGGTAATTTGAGGTCGACATTGAAATAATATGGAATGCTTATAATGTTTATGATCATCATCATTAATGATCACATTACTGACAGTAGCTGTGTTAGTAAGATGGAAAATACATTTTGTGAGGTTCTACTAGACACTGCCTATGAAGAGTGGCACAGGCAGGGGGTGAAAGAATGCCAGCAGTGAGGCAGTGTATTCCGCAGGGCATGGGAAAAAACCCAGGCCAGTTGCAACCCACCTGAATACTAACTCCCACTGTAGCCTGGATTGCATTCCTATGCCAGCAAAATGGTTTTTCAACTGTGGCTATTCTGTAGCAGAGTATCAACAAGGGAGCCGCAGATAGGGAAGCTGAAAAGAGTTTAATTATTTGGCACATATATATTATGCCATAAGTACATACACAAGCAGAATGGGACAAAAGAATAGATCCCGTGGCACTTGGCAGATGACCAGTTGGAAAGGCAATCATAAACTACTTGGGAACATTAAATAAGTCAGAATGCTATCTTCTAACATATAAACTAGTAATGATAGCAGTAACTACCATTTCATAAATTCCTGTGCCAGGAACCCTGCTAGGCTTTGTATGTACATTATCACTAGGCTACAAAACTCTATTGAATAAGAACCATTTATTACCTCATTCTACAGATGAGGAAATTGAGGCACAGAGAAGTTAAAGAAGGCATTAATGGTTAAAGACCTGAGAAATATTGGCCATGAGATTTAAAATAGAGTCTAACTATCTGTAAAGCCCATGTCCTTTCCACCGCAGTGTGATGTCTCCATGGGACATTCTCATGTCTTGCATCTCTAGTCCTTTTATAACAACCACTGTTACAGGTAATCCTTCTGCTTTTTTATTTTGCATATACCCCTCCTCAAGAAAAGGTACATGATAAATAATAAAATCATCGTTGGTATATACAAATAGATGATTGATAGACCAGACAGATCGATGACAGACTGTGTGTGTATATGCACACCATCACACTCTGTGACTTTTTAAACTATCTTGTGGATCTCCTTAGCACATCTCTTGTGCTCTGCTTATATTCCGGCCCAGATGTACAGAGCAGCTAGTTCACAATAACCTCCCAACCACCAGTGTCATCATGTGCTTTGTGGATGAAGTGTGGTCCACTCTCCTGAGATCTGTTCACAGTGTCCTCAATCGCTCTCCTCCATACCTCATCAAGGAGATTCTGCTGGTAGATGACTTCAGCACCAAAGGTAAGAAAACCACTCGGGCTATCTCTTGAAATGTCAAAGTTTGGTGGAAGCAAAGTTTGGTAGCAGTTTGGATGGCAAAATTACAAGATAATTTGATGAAGCATAAACATTGTACAAATGCATTGTTTTATGTGGAGCCTCAGAGACATAAGTCTAAGCATCCGTGGACATTAAAAGTCATCTGGAGCTCTATTCAGTTAGTTGTCTCAGTTGTAACTCTCCTACCATGTTGGAATGATCTTCTAACTATGGCTCCTTGGAGATGGGTACTTTGAAGTACTGGAGTTTAGATGTCCTCTACAATTGCATAAATCTCTTTTAATGGAATCACAATTAAAGGGAGGCCTTGCCTACTGGTAATAACTAGAGTTACAGTTAGACTTTATGGAAGGCAAAGAAATTGAGGTCTTATGGCTTCTTCCTTGAGAGCAAGGCATATGATGTGTTCAGTTAAGTGTTAAGAAGACAAATTGCCAATAGGACAAGAGAGATGAGGTGACTCCAATAAAGTTCAAAAGAAGAATCCACCATAGCCTTTACATTCATTTTTGTTTATTACAGTGAAGAATCTCACTCTTTAGGTTGTCAAATAACTTGTGTGTGTAGGTGGTCTGACAGCCACATTACAAATTCCCAAAATGGAACCCATTTTTCAGAAAAGTTTAGAAAATAGCAAAGACTTGGCAATGCTAATATATTTAGCCTTAAGCTAAGTCTTAGCCTTGAGCTGTGACCACAGCAACATGGGAAGTTTCTTTAGCTTCAGAGTTTCTACCATAATCACATTGAGCTCAAGAAACTGTGGGATGACAGAGAAAAACTGGCTGAAAACATAAAACGTGGCCTTGAAAGCATAAACAAAAATAGCACCCAATTAGAAAGTAGATAAGAGTCCCTTCATGAGGGGTAGGTCCAGATTCTGTGGGACCTGAAGCTTATTCAGTTTTCAGAGTCCTAAGAAAAACTTTCTTAGAAAGTTTTCTGGAAGCCATTCCGACCTAGGATAGCTGTCAATAGCTTAATTACACACAGAAGTGACTATAAGTCACATAAACATGGCTCATAAAGCCCCCAGAAAACTGTTCCTTTAGCTGGATCCCTCCATAGCCATCTAATAAGACAGAAAAGGTGTAATGGAAGGGGATGTCAGAGTAGGAAATGAAAGGGTCTTATTTGCACACATTGTGTAGCCTCTTCCTTGGGTCATGGAAAGGGCTTTTGCAAGAGGTGGGGCTGAGAGTAGAAGCAGAATTGTGCAGAAGCCTAAGCTATATTTATTTTAAGGCCAATCCTCCCCTACCTTGACAAATACTCAGAAAGGTGTGCCCTCCACTGTATCACCTTGCAACACTGAAAACAAAGATTTGGGGTTTGAAAAATCAGACAGCTTTGAATATTGAAACGAGACAGAATCCTTCCAAGAAAATGACATCAGAAAATAAAATTATGACCCAAGGAATAAAATTCAGTGATGATGGTAATGTCATAGTTTTTGGCATTTGACTTCGGAAGGCACTTCTGATACTATCCAGACTTAGCTAATTCAAGTGTTCCTGGTTTATCTTTACTCTGATGTAGACTACCTAAAAGATAATTTGGATAAATACATGTCCCAGTTTCCAAAAGTTCGGATTCTTCATCTCAAAGAGAGACATGGCTTAATAAGGGCCAGGCTGGCAGGAGCACAGAATGCAACAGGTAAGAAGCTACTCATTTTTTTGTGTGTTACATTTTGTTTTAATTTAAAATGTTTCTCAAACATACAGAAAATGTGAAAGACCAGCACAATGATGCCTATGTATACATCACTTAGTTCCATCAGTTTTAAAGTTTTTATAATATGTGCTCTATCATAAACACACATAGACACCTATTATATATACTTTTTTCCTGAACCTTTGAAAAAGAAGTTACAGACATCATCATACTGCACCCCTAAGGACCTCAGTAGGCGTCTCTGAAGAACAGGAGCATTCTCTTAAATAAGCACAGCTTTCATAACTAAATATGATACCTACTATATGCTATTTTCAAGTTTTGTCATTGTTCCCAAAATGTTTTTGGTTTTGGAATTTTTTTTGTTTTTTTTTGTTTTGTTTTTTTGTTTTTTTGACAGAGTCTCGCTCTGATGCCCAGGCTGGAGTGCAGGCTGGAGTGCAGTGGCGCTATCTCAGCTCACTGCAAGCTCCACCTCCCAGGTTCAGGCCATTCTCCTGCCTCAGCATCCCAAGTAGCTGGGACTACAGGCACCCGCCACCACGTCTGGCTAATTTTTTGTATTTTTAATGGAGATGGGGTTTCACCACATTAGCCAGGATGGTCTTGATCTCCTGACATCGTGATCCACCTGCCTCAGCCTCCCAAAATGTTGGGATTACAGGCTGCAAAACGTTTTTTTAAAATTCAGGAACTAATTAAGTTTCATACCCTGCATTTGATAGTTTGGTCTTCTTAGTCTAGAATAGTCAACTCCTCACACTTTGCTTAAACATTTGTGTGTGTGTGTGTGTGTGTGTGTGTGTGTGTATTTTAAGTTCATGCCATTTGTTTGGTACAACTGACCATGTTCTGAAATTTTCAATTTCCTCTTGTTACCTGCAGGATAAATGTTTTTGGAGTGAAAATATTATATAGAATGCTACTACATAGGTGATAGAAATGGTATACATCTCATCAAGAGGCATATAATATAACATAATATCACCAGTATTGTTGATACTAACTTTGAGAAGTTAGTTAAGATATTGACAGCTAGATCTTTACTTTGGGAGTAAGAAGTAATTTGTGGAATGATACATTAACCCATGAGAATATTCTGTTTTTCTTACAATGTTTTACCCAATGGTTTTTAGTATCCATTGATGATCCTTGCTTAAATCAATTATTACACTGAGGACTGAAAAATTGCTTTTCTATAATTCATTCTTTTTTATTTAGCTGGCACTCATGTGTAAGGAAAAAAATCTCTATCTCTCCCTCTCCTGTTTTCTAACTCTTCCTCCCTTCCCCCTCAACCTCCCTCTCCCCTCCCTCTCATCCCCTCACCAATATGGATTTATGGCTTAGAAGTTAAATGTGTATTATATCACCATTATTCTTGTTGGTGTTCAAATTGTCCCAAATTTGGTCACTAGGAGCTTCTTCAAGCCTGCGCTTTTTTGACCTGACCAATCAGTATTTCAAGATTTCATAAAGTTTTAATTCTACAATCCTCACCCCTCTCTTCTCTGACCCATGTCTGTTCTTCCTAGGTTTTTTCTGCCTTCCCCAAAGGCCATATGCCTTCTTTTCCCCTCCTTTTTTTAGTGTGCAGGTGTTGTTGAGTGAATGAGAAGTGAATCTATTTTATGAGTATTCTACAAACAACATCAAACATTTGGGTTCATGCTCATAAGTTTCTAAGGAAGGATCTGTGCCCTGTGATACTAGCTGACTTATATGCTAGGTGCCATTCTGAATACTTCATATATTAACTGATTGAATCCTCACAATAACTCTATGAGATGGGTACAATCACATCCTCATTCTACATATGAGAATATAGAGGTGCAGTGAGGCTGTGCCTTATGCAAGCTCACCCATCTAGTCAGTGGTAAATCCAAAGCTGGCACCTGAATGCCCTGACTCCAGAGGCCATCCTCTTATCTACTACACCTTGAGGGCTCTAGACACTTAGTCACTACTCCGGCCCTGTACGCCCTGCTTTTACAGTTCTTCACCAGCTTAAATTCAAGCATGTTCTGATGGGAAATTATCTGCTTACGTGAGTTTAATTTTCTCATAACTGGACCCCATATTTGAAGCTCTTCTCATTTCATTGGGTTGCTAACAAATGTCTTCTCTTTGTAGAGGAAATTTTAAGTGAACAACAAATACATCACACCAAAATTGGCATTGCAGTGACAGTTAAGATTCTTGATGAGAGACTGCATTCAGAAAAATCTAATGGCATTCCATGCTTAATTTCCTTTGGAAAATAATTATCTATAAATGATGTACAAATAGGATACTCAAGAACTAGTTTAAGTAGGAACTTTTGAGCTGAGGTCTGGGTGAAGACTATTCCCAAGCAAATGGAACAAGAAGTACAAATGTCCTAATGAAGAAATGAGCTTGGCATATTCAAGGTAAAGAAATAAGTTCATTTTGACTCATGGGTGCTGACCATGGGGAGAGTCATAAAAGATTCATTTGGGGGGAAAGAAAAAAGCAAGTTTTTCTAAAGTTTTGTGCATCACTTAAAGATTGTAGGCATTATTCTCAGTATAAGGTGAAGCCAGTGAAGAATGTTAAATGGGAACAAAACTGTCTAATGTACATTTTGAAAGTTCATTTTGGCCACTGTGTAGATAATGGATATTAGGAAGATGAAAAATGAAGCAGGGAAGCCAGTTAGGAGGCTATTTTAGTTGTCCAAGTACCAGGGAGGTGCCAGGGTAAATGGGAGAAATGGTCAGCTTCATCATAGATTGTGCACATGGAACGTATAGGACTTGCCATCAGATAGGATGTGAAGAGAATGAGAGCAATCAGAAACAAACCCTAGGACTGGTATCTGAACAGCTTGGTGGGTAGTAGGCTCAAAATTGGAGGAGCAGGTTTGGAATTGCAGTTGAGTTTTGATTTTGTCCATATAAATTTGAGATGAAAATTAGATATTCACATGCAGAAAGTAGAATACAGAACCAAATATGGATTACTTATTTAAAAATATTCTCTCTGCCTGCATGGAGCACAGAGTATGTTAGTAATGGCCTCCGACACAGTCCAAACTATTAGACGACATGGGTGGCGTGTCTTAGAAGGGGTGTTATGAGCTTGATTAAAGCAGTTGCAACTGCTTGCTCAAGTGTTTGCAGTTACATTCATAAAGTAATTTCTTTGAATTTAGCAAATCTGAATGTAAATTCAGATTCATTAACACCCTTGAGAATATTAGCTCAGTAACTTTCAAACCATTTTGATGATGACTTGTGTAGAAATAAATTTTTCATCACAATTCACTACATGTGTAATCACACATATAACTACAGTAGACATTTTATCAAATAACATATGGAATAGATTCTAATATCTTCTTTTCTATGTTATTTATTTTTTAGATCCTGGCCAATCTCAATAAATTGATTTAGTGATTGATTCACTAAGAGGATCTACAGCTCTCAGTTTGAAAAACCCCAGCTAGGTGTATCTTAATTGCTTGCCACTGCCTAGTAGAGTGATGCTTCCCAAACTATCTAAAAAGGACTTTTTTCCCCTAATTTCCATTTTTTTATTGACCTACCCCTTTGTAAATTATAACAAATATTAATTACTCAAAAAGGAAAGTAGATATATAAAACACAAACCCATTTTTATTATATATAAAATATATATGGCTGGGTGCAGTGGCTCACGCCAGTAATCCCAGCACTTTGGGAGGCTGAGGCAGGCAGATCACCTGAAGTCAGGAGTTCGAGACCAGCCTACCCAACATGGCAAAACCCTGTCTCTACTAAAAATACAAAAAATTAGCCAGGAGTGGTGGTGGGTGCCTGTAATCCCAGCTACTCAGGAGGCTAAGGCAGAGAATCTCTTGAACCCGGGAGGTGGAGGTTGCAGTGAGGTGATATCACACCACTGCACTCTAGCCTGGGCAACAAGAGCAAAACACTGTCTCAAAAAAAAAATAATATATATATATATATGCATATGTATCTACATATATATAAAAACAGTTAATAAATAATAAATTTATAAATTTGGCAAATTGCTATAAAGTTTCAAAATATTTGTTCTCAATTTCTATTGCTATCTCCCTGTAGACAGAAGGGTCTGTGACCTACACTTTGAGCAGCATTAGTGGAGCTTAGGTACTTGAGAGTTTGGAAAGAAGAAAGGTGTGTCTCGATGTATCCTTGCCCAGGGATACATCCAATGCCAGGAAGTACACCTGTCCCCTGTGGGGAATTCAAGGCAATGCAGGATCAGTTTTAGCAGAGAATGTAATTCAGAGACTGGCATTGAGCAGAGATGGCAGGCGGGGTGGGTCCTCTCAAACTCCCCTGGGTGTGCCACAGCTCTCAAGAGTAGAGATAAGTAAGAGACTAAGAGTCTCCTGAAGAGTTCCTGTAAATTAGAGGTCAGCAAAGACAGCAGACAAAAATTTTCTCGAGGATGCCTCACCAAACAAAGAGTTTAAAGATAAGAATCTGAGTCCAGAATCTGACAGGCCTTGGCGCAACTGTTCCCTAAAGATTTTCCCTTTAGGACTCAAAAGGGAATTAACAGGCAAGGGTGAGATCCAGAGATCCAAAGACATGCAAAAATAGAAGTCAGATGGCCTATTTTGGTCCCATGGTATTATGAGGCTCTCTAAAGGTCTGCAGGAGGCTCTCTGAAAGTCTGCAATCATCTGCAAAATAATAAGGGGCCAAGCACTGATCTGCCTTACCATTAGCGATGTCTACTATGCATTCCATTTCCAGGGCATGTTAGTTCTTCATCTGAATCTATTTCAGGCAAAAAGATTAGGTCCAATCAGTTGCTTGCTGTGAATGAGGAGGTTGAGAGGCCCAAGTAGGATTTCAAAATTTGACAGGTAGGCCAGGGGCAATGGATCTCTAAGAATTGCTCACTCTATGAAGCCAACAGAATTAAAAATATGCAGTAAATGAAATATCAGGGAACAAGTAGATCACCCACATTCCTTCCTAGTATGGAACAGACCAAGTGATTTACTGCCCTGCCAAGAGGAGTTACAGTCAGGCAGTAGAGAGTCAGAGTAAATATTAGGTTTTCATTTCCTTCATGACATGGCGTTTAGCAAAATTCCTGACATTTCTATGAGCATTCTAAATAATCACTTGGCTAACTTTAAGTAACTAGACAGGTGACATCTAACTCCTAGCAAACTCCAAGGTCTCCTAAAAAGCAACAGTAGACATCTTTCTGCAAACTTTTATAACTTGTATCTGCTGCAGGTAAAAATTATTTCCTTAGCGTTACTTAGGAGGCATTATGTAAAATTAAATGGCATGCCAAGCCAACATCCCTCGAGGAACCCTTGACATAACCATCCAGCATTAACTGGTTCTGCAGCAATATTCCAGGCTGGTACACTGGATATAAGTGGGGGTCCATGCTCAACAAGGACCCAAAATTGTTTGGCACATTGAACAGTTTTATGTTGCCCCGCACCCTCCAAATTTTTAAGTTACAAATGAAACCCATCTGTAAACAATCCAGTATTATTGTGACCTATCCTTAGAAACAGAAAATCCTACCAGGTAGCAATCAAGATTGGACTAAAATTTTATATTCTTTAACCAACCTCTCCCTATATCCCCTCTCCCCTACCCTTTCCAAATCTAATGCTCTATAGCACTATAGGGTCACTATAGTTAACAATAGTTTATTATATGTTTTCAAGCAGCTATCAGAGAGGATTTTGAATGTTCCCAATACACATAAATGATAAATGTTTGAGGTGATTGATATGCTAATTACCCTGATTTGATCACTACACATTTTGTGTATCAAATATCACTATGTACCCCATAAATATATATAATTATTATGTGTCAATTTAAAAATTTTAAGTGATTGGGTTGATTATTCCGACAGTAAATTATACTAGCCATTTTTAAAGAATTTAGGTATCAGGTAGATCTTAGAAATATCTTTAGAGGGCAAAGCTCAAAAAGGTTAAGTGACTTATCTAAACTGGCTAGGAAAAGCAGAGCTCGGATTGAAGGCTATTGTATGTAACTTTAATGCTATGCTTATTTCACTGTGCTTCTCAGCCTCTCCAAATCAGGAACAGTGTGTACAATGTCCATAGACAATAATCACACCAATCAGAAATCCCACCAAGAGTCAGCTACACAGAAAGCTCCCTGTTTTCTCACCTAACATAGTCCTAAGATCTTATTTTAAAACAAAATGTCTGAAAGTAGAGCAATAGCATGCATGCATGGGAGGATTCTCCTCTTCCCCAAAATAAAACAATATAAAATTCCAGACTGTTTTGAGCAGATGCTGCTTCCCTTAGGTCCTGGCAGCAAATGAATGAGAATTTTCATAGGGATCTGGGCCAGGTGGGAAGTGAATGTAGGTTTGGGAACCCATCCTGCTGCCACTGGGGACTGAGAAAGATAATCCAGGCCCCTCTGACTTCATAAGGCTGCTATGGGGATAGGGACAGGTGGTATAGTAAACACTGCTCTTTAAACTCTAGGTCTGAATGGACCACAAGTAGAAATCTTATTTTTTGTTTTTGTTTTTGTGTTTTTTGTTTTTTGTTTTTGAGACAGAGTCTCGCTGTGTCACCAGGCTGGAGTGCAGTGCCTCGATCTCTGCTCACTGCAACCTCCACCTCCCAGGTTCAAGTGATTTTCCTGCCCCAGCCTCCTGAATAGATAGGGCTACAGGCACACACACAGGCCCAGCTAATTTTTGTATTTTTAGTAGAGATGGGGTTTCACCATGTTGGCCAGGATGGCCTTGATCTCTCAGCCTCATGATCCTACCACCTCGGCCTCCCAAAGTGCTAATGTATACCACTAGCCAAGTGGACTTTAGCAGGCCATGCTTCATACACCTACATGACCCTGTGAGTCTTCCCATGACCGGGGAGAGGGTTGTCCCAAAGGTGCCATCCCCAAAGGACACCCTTAGGAGATGGCTTAGTCCTTTTGGGCTGCTAAAACAAAATGCCTTACACTGATAATTTATAAATAGCATATATTTATTGATCACGGTTTTGGAGGCTGGGAAGTCCAAGATCAAGGCAGTAGCAGATTCAGCGTCTAGTGACAGCCCACTGTCTGCTTCAAAGGTGGCACCTTGTTGCTGTGACCTTACATGTTGGAAGGGCAAAAGGGGCTCACAAACACTCTCCAGCCTCTTTCATATGGGTACTAATCCTACTTAAGAAGGCTCCACCCTCATGATCTTATCACAAAGGCCTCACCTCCTAATACTATCACCTTAGGGTTAGGTTTCAAAACACGAATTTTGGATTGACACATACATTCAGACCATGCAGGGGACAATACCCTGTCATTGTCAAACAAGCATTAATGCCCTGAAAATAGGACCCTTCCAGCCTGGTCAGGAGATGAAACTGCTATCTCCAAGAACAGAAGACTACATGGTGGGGGAGTTGCCTCTCACAGATGGTTTCACTAAACAGACTCCTCAAGAACACTCCACACCAATACCTTACCCTGATGCAAAAATGCCATTGTTAACCAAGTAATTATTATGATGCTAAATTCCATTAATTGAGAGGTAGTTTGCAGATTTCAGTGATAATGATCTATCATCTAGATAACTGTCCTCATTTTGTTCTCTAAGCCTTGCCATACCCAAAGCTCTGCCTCCTTCTAGCAAATTTTAAGGAATGTAATCTATGGAATGAGCTACTTGTTTTCTAATATCACATTGCTGTTTGTTAGCTGTGCAACCATAGAAAAGTTACCTAAGGTCTTTGTTCTTTAGTTTCCTTGTCTCTTAAGTGGGAATAAAAATTAGTTCTATACTGCAGGGTTGTTGTAAGGACAACATAAAACATCCATGAAGAATGTTTAGAACGGAGGCTGGCATAGAACAAACACTTAGATGATGGTTGCTCTTACAGGTATGTCAAGAGCTGAGCTGAGCATCCAGGTATCAAAGTAGTCAATTAAAATGATAAACCAAAATGAAATCAGTAGTCAAGCCTTAATCCCTTACTGCAACAGTATCAGCAGGAGGCTGAAGAGGAGAAGGCATTGGCTCCTCCTGTGTTCCATTTTTCCCCCTGGAATGTTGCTGAGTAGTGGATCAGAGCAGACAAGAGGGGCAGCTCACTGCCTGCCCAAGGAACCCAGCACAAAAGGGTCCTTCTGTTATGTGGCCCTGGGATCCAGAGTAAGAAAGGGAAAGGCTAGGAGTGGGAAAGCACTGAAGAGTGAGTCCGAGTTGAGCAAAGTGTCTTCGAGACCCATTCCCTCTCCAATAAAATGGTCCTGGCAGAGGCTTTGGCCTGAATGGAGGCACCTGGGTTAGGAATGCAGACAGGCAGAAGAGCAAGTCCTGCAGCCGAGTGGAGGGTCTGAGTCCTGGACCACAACTCCCTTTAGAAACTTCAACACACTGGCTGGGCACCAAGTCTGAGTGAGAAAGCAGGTTTCCCCCATGAGCGCCCCACTAGGTAGAGCCTTTGTTTTACCTGTGGTTGGGCCTGAAAGATCACACATAGGATCTGGACCAGGAGCTTATTTCCTACGTTGTTACACTCTCTCACACACACATCACACCACACACACACATATACATACTTCACTTGTATAAGATCCTCTGGAGCAATGTAGATGCTACTGAGGTTTCACTGGGGAGGGAAAGAGTGTTACTTCACACAACTAAGAGGGAAAAAAAAGAGTTCTTAATACTACTTCTGGTCTCCAAGTTTCTTTTCCTTTTATTTTCTTTTTCTTCCTCTTAAGTCTTTTTAAAAATTGTGTAAAATACATAGAATATAAAAATGGACCATCTTAACCATTTTTAAGTGTACAGGCCCATAGTGTTACATATGTTCACATTGATGTGCAGTCTACATGACTCTTTTTACCTTGCAAAAATAAAACTCCAAACTCATTAATCAGCAACCTCCCATTCCCTACTCCCGTCTCCTATAACTCTTTTCCAGTACCTCCTAGCCTTGCTGGTTCGTCCACTTTAATTTCTTTCATCCCTATTGTGTGAAGTAATTTTTCCTCTTCATCATTCCTAAGGACAAACTTGTCATCTCAGTCTCTCTGCTTCTTAAAAACAAAGTCCCAAAACCTGCACCCCCAGCGTTAATGGGCACACTCTCTTAGAGGGGACTTCAGCAACTACCTTTAATACCAAGTATTCTTTTCAGATTCTTTTACCCATTCTAAATGGCTTACCAATTTTTTCCAAACATAAATTATGTTTGCACCACAGGACTCCTAGGAGCAAAGTTCCTCTCATTTCAGTGTGAAATGAAATTATGCTGACCACGAATTCAGAAAAAAAAAAAAAAAAATTACTGCATTTACAGCTACATTTCTGGAGCAATCATCAATACTTTTGAACATGAAGTACACACATTCAGTATACTGTATTTTCAAAGATTTTTGTGTTTTTGGCTCTCTAGGTGATGTGTTGACATTTTTAGATTCTCACGTGGAATGTAACGTTGGTTGGTTGGAACCTCTTCTGGAAAGAGTGTATTTAAGTAGAAAGAAAGTGGCCTGTCCAGTAATCGAAGTCATCAATGATAAGGATATGAGGTAATATTGACACATTCCACAAGATACTTCTAAGCACATATGTAAACACAAGCAGCAGAAAGTGCTGAGTATATGCCCAATATGTGCATTTTTTGAAAATCCAAAACATATACAGCTTACTTAAATAAATGGAAAAGCATGGTCGATATCTTGGGATCAGAGTCTGCTGATGCAATAATCTATCTGGTCACTACAAATTCTTAACTCTAAATACCAATAAATCCTAATAGTCATTAACTGTTTTTTCCCCTTTATATTTAGCTGAACCCACAAATATTTATTTACCTCAAGTTTAGTTCTTATTTCTGTGGGAAACACGTATGTGCTTCTAAGTTGCCCTTGTATTTTTTTTTCTTCAAAACTGGCCAGAACAGTATTAAAATAAAAGTATAAGTTAAGCACAAATAATCAAGCCAATTAGTTACTAAAGCAAATTGTACTTGTAAATGTTCTTGAACTATTATTAAAAGGTGGTGCTCTAAAATCATCATAAGCACTTGTTTCATTCATTTGACTACGTTGTGAAACCAAATTGATAAAGTACATAAAGATTTATATAATCCCAGATAACACTTTGGTTTTTTCTTCCTGGATTAGTTACATGACAGTGGACAACTTTCAAAGAGGCATCTTTGTGTGGCCCATGAACTTTGGTTGGAGAACAATTCCTCCAGATGTCATTGCAAAAAACAGAATTAAAGAAACTGATGCAATAAAGTAAGTGTGTGAAATTTAAGACTAGAAAGCAGTCATATATCTTTTTGTAAAAGCATAAAAAATTCTACAAAACAGCTTATTATTCTATAGAACATTAAGAATCACAGTTCTAGCCAATAGATTATCAAAGCAAACACAATATTCCTGAGAAATTTGTTCCCAAAACTAATTCTTCACTGGTCATTTGTACCTTACTCAGGGCTGAACACACAAAAATTCACTAATGCTATCCTGTCCCCTAGGATTTGCAACCTAAGAAACACAGACTAGCAAAATGTGCTGCATACATACTATATAAACACACATAATATTAAAGTAAACATAAGTGCAAATTAAAAATAATAGTAATAGAAATATCATTCTAATGATAGCAATGGTTAGGATTTTCTTTTACAGCCTAATCCTACCCCCTCCATGAGAGAAGTGCCAAATTCTATGAATAAATTTAAAAATCGATTCAGAAGCTGGATATGAATTCAAGTTTGGGCTTTTATTCCCAAGAAACTGCATCAAAGAACACAGCTTAGACCTGAAGCTGAAGTGGAGGCTTCCCATTACTTCTTCAGAATCTAGGCCTGCAGGACAAGCATTCAGCCAGCCACAGAAAGAGCAGCAGGGAGCTTAAGTTTTCCCTCTTGTAGTGACCACTTAAGCAGACACAAGCAAGCCAGCCCCAAGAGAAAGCCAAGCCCAGACTGCATTGAAGCATGTTTTCCCCAAACTTACCCCTCAATCAATCATACCACCTTCCTTGCCAGGTGTGATGACTTCAGAATTGTTCCACCAAGCAAAGAAGTGAAGGTTCTACCATTTATTAAGCACTCTGTGCCAGGCACCTAACTCTCTTCCTAACTCTAGGAGGCAGGTGGAAGTATTCACCTTAAAGAGGTGAGGAAATTGAGACTCAAAAGCATTAAGTAATTTTCCCAGAGATCCACAGTTAATGAAAGAAGAATTTGAGACTCAAACCCAGAACTACCTGGATTTAACACTCTTATTCTGCACCTACACCTAAAGAACCTCTGCTTTTTCCAAACTCTCACGTTGAGGGCCAATACAGTGGTTGAATTCAGACTACATTCAACATAATGTTAGGAAGAGAATGCATTCTGGATCGACTAGTAGGAAAATTGGAGTGCAGAAAGAACAGGAACATAAATGGTGGCAGAGGGGAGAGAGGCATGGGACAGGAATTACGTCCCCCTTGAGATTACTGTATACACTAAGCACAAAGCAAACTCTCCACAGAAACTACTTCAGCTGGCTGAGTGGTGACCACCATAGGAAGTGATTCCAGTCTTCGCTAACTGCTGACTAAAATATAGTTTCTATTCTCCATAATCAATATTATTAGTGAAGGCTCTGGAGACAGTTTGAATCTCCACTCTGCTACTGAGAAGTGGTATGAGCTTGAAAAGACTACTTATCATCTTCAGCCTCTATTTCCTCATTTTTACATGAAGACTCATAAAAGTAGCTGCTACTTAGATTGTTTTAAGAACTGAATCAGATAATACATAAAGTGCTTTGAAAGGTGCTTGCCATATAACATGCTGTCGGTAAAGTTTGTGTGTGGTTGTGAGGCAGAAGAATAGGGTCTGGAGGCAAGAACCTTGAGGCCAATTCATGCCGACTTCCTGAAGTCGAATCAAGGAAAAACACCAAGGTCTGGGGGGCAGGGAATCTAAGACCAATTCCTGCTGACTTCCCAAAGCTGGATCAAAAGGAAAACACCTGGGTCTAGGGGCAGGGGATCGAAGGCCGATTAACACCCACTTCCTAAAGCTAAACTAGGAGGAAAATTCCATTTCCCCACACCCGAGTAAAAAAGGATCAAAGGCTACTCTCCCTACAGCCCTTCCCTTCCACCACCTCTCAGACAGAAAGGGAGGGTGCCTTGGACTGGCCAAGCAGGGACCTTCCCTTCATCTGCATAGGGCGCCAATTCACCTCAGCCTTTCATTAGCCAACCAAATCCTTCATCCAGATAAGGGGCAGCCGATAGGGACCTCGAAAGGAGTACTCAGAAAACTTTGTAACCCGTTTGCTCCGGCCCACTCCCACCCTGTGGAGCGCTTTCTCGCTTTAATAAATCCCTGCTTGTGCTGCTTCGTTCACGTGTTTCGTTCCTTTGTTAGTGTGTTTTGTTCAATTCTTTGTTCAAACTACCCAGAACCTGGATAACTCACACGCACGGCCTTCCTTCCGGTAACCGCGAGAGGCAGTACAGTGGAGTGAGTGGCACAGCGTCCCCTCAGACTGCCCAGAGCAAACCCAAGGTGTCAACTGTCCTTGGGAAAGTTTCTTACCTTCTCTGTGTTGCCGATTCCTGAGAGCTTGCTTGGAGGTTCTAGCAGGGAGCGCAGCTGCTCGTACACCCTTGAGGGAAGACCGGCCCTCCTGTGTCGGGGATGGTCGTCCTCTTCCACAGAGAACGCAGCTTCCGGGAGGGACGCACATGGAGAAGTGAGGGAGGAAGGGGACACCCGCCTAGCCAGCCGGATCAGCCGAATCAACCCTGACAATCCTTGGGGTGGCAGATGTCGCAGCCAGATCGCCCTCACATCCAGTGTTGCAGATTCTCTTTTTTTTTTTTTTTTTTTTTTTTTTTGAGACGGAGTCTCGCTCTGTCGCCCAGGCTGGAGTACAGTGGCCGGATCTCAGCTCACTGCAAGCTCCGCCTCCCGGGTTCACGCCATTCTCCTGCCTCAGCCTCCCGAGTAGCTGGGACTACAGGCGCCCGCCACCTCGCCCGGCTAGTTTTTTGTATTTTTTAGTAGAGACGGGGTTTCCCCGGGTTAGCCAGGATGGTCTGGATCTCCTGACCTCGTGATCCGCCCGTCTCAGCCTCCCAAAGTGCTGGGATTACAGGCTTGAGCCACCGCGCCTGGCCCAGTGTTGCAGATTCTTAATAATCATACACACTCACAAGATTTTTTGTGAAGTCTGGGCTGGTATGTATATAATACTTACAATAGTGTTTGATACTCCCTTAGCCCTGAATAAGTGTTAAAAATAACATTCCTGGACAGTTTGTGTCACAGTATAAAGGGCAAATAATTCTAGTTCCAGGATGCATCTTTGCTGAACCTAATCAAGCTCTGCCACCGTGATCCAGGGATGGCATCACTTAAGCCCTATTTGTGACTCTGTCCCAGGGCTTCCCTGCATCGGATAGCTATTCTGAAAAGCCTTCTACCTCCAGTACAAATGTACAGAGGACTAACTCTAAAAGTCGAACTTTCTTGAAATATAAGTTTAAAAAACAAACTTTTCTTTTTGTAGGTGCCCTGTCATGGCTGGTGGATTATTTTCTATTGACAAAAGTTACTTTTTTGAACTTGGAACATACGACCCTGGCCTTGATGTTTGGGGTGGAGAAAATATGGAGCTCTCATTCAAGGTATTACCAGGTGTTTCCCAAATTTTCTTTACAATAATGAGTTAATCAATTTAAATGGTTTGATTTTACTACTATAATCAGATATGTGACTGCCACTAAGAGGAAATTTCACAGAAATTTTAGGGTCTCTGGATTAATTTTTTCATATCTCAGATTGAATTTGGAGGAATCAATTGCTGTCGTGAAATTTATTAGCATTCCTTAGTCTTTCACAACACCATTTCTGCTTGTAAATATGGGGGAAATGACTTTCTGCCACTCAGAGTAAATGCTGTGGGAGTCATACGTGATACAGAATAACTCTTCTGGGGCATCTGTCTAGTATGTTGGAAGGAATAGACTCAATCTGTATTGGATTATCTTGGAGAACACAAAATGACAGGACATAAAAATACCTCTAAAGCAGGTCACCGACAGGTCAGGTGTGCTCATAGTACAGCTCCTTTGGATACTTTATACCATCTATTATACAATCACCAATTAACTTCTGAGAAAGCCTTGGCAACAGCAGTAGTAGAGAGTGTACAAAAAGTAATTGCTTTCCTATTGGGTGGGTGTTCTGTATGTAGGTAAAAGGGTATAATTTTGGAGCTGCTGATCAAGAAAAATGGTTTTGAGTTGTGTACCACAAGCCTTTTGGTTTTTCCCAAAATGAGAGTAGGGGAACGTGAACAAATGGACATCTACACTTCTTTCCCTGATTCAACCAAAACAACTCATATTTTACAAAATGGGATTCTGTGAAGATTTATTTACAAATAAATAACAAACTTATATTGCAGGTTAGGAAATGAAAAAACTACATTTCACTAATCCTAAAATGATCCACAGCAATACACAAAATTAAATAAGCCTGTTGAGTTTGATTTTCTATTGCAAAAGTGTTTTTGAAGTTGAGTATTACTTCAGGTAGGGGGAAACAAGGTCGCCAGCCAGGTGGTTTCTTGTCATTGTTAAGTGCTCATGATTTGTGGATAATATTTTGATAATTGATGCTTATCATCAAATTCTTCCAGGTGTGGATGTGTGGTGGTGAAATTGAGATCATTCCCTGCTCCCGAGTAGGCCATATATTCAGAAATGACAATCCGTATTCCTTCCCCAAAGACCGGATGAAGACAGTAGAGCGGAACTTGGTGCGGGTTGCTGAGGTCTGGTTGGATGAGTATAAGGAACTGTTCTATGGCCATGGAGACCACCTCATCGACCAAGGGCTAGATGTTGGCAACCTCACCCAGCAAAGGGAGCTGCGAAAGAAACTGAAGTGCAAAAGTTTCAAATGGTACTTGGAGAACGTCTTTCCTGACTTAAAGGCTCCCATTGTGAGAGCCAGTGGTGTGGTAAGTTCAAGTGACAATTTAAAATCTTACTTCATCAAAACAAAACACAAAATCTCTTTCAAACATGTGTGGAAAGAATGAATAATTACATCATAAATAAACATCAAGTATGAGCATAGATGGGACAAAGCATAGCTGAGAATTAAATATAGGTAAACTTAAGGAAGGCTACCAAGTGGTCATGTTCATTGATTAACTCAACAGATATCTATTGAATATCCATAGATCTGGGAGTATTTCAGACTTGGATTACAGGGCGATGAATGAAGCAGACTTGATCCCTTCCTTGCGGAGCTTAATTTGGGTAGGGAAGAAAGATTATAAACAAATAAGCAAGTCAAGTGTAAATACAAAATATAATAGCTCTCATTTAGGGAGCAGGCCACAGTTGATGAATTCTCAGTGTGGTCGAGAAATCCTCTCTGAGAAGGAGACTTTGTAACTCAGGCCTAAAACACTAAGTGTCAGTCAGCCATGCTCTAAAGAAGAGTGCTAGGCAGAGGGTGAAGGTCATGTAAAGCCCTCAGACAGGTGAGTGTTCTCCATCCAAGCACTGGAAAGAAGGCAAATGTTGTTGTCAGGGTGTGCAGGAGGGAAGAATGGCGCCAGATGAAGGTGAAGAGGAAGGAAGGAGCCAGATCACACAGGTCCTTGTAACCAAAGTAAGGATTTTCTTTCTTTCTTTCCTTCCATCTTTCCTTCCTTGCTTCCTTCTTTCTTCTGAAAGTAGTGGGAAGTTACTGAGCAGAGTTAAGCAAGGGGGTGATAAGATTTAATTAGGATTTGTAAAGATTTCAAAGAGGGAACAGAAAATATCAGAGAATAGCAGATAACATTCCAGGACATGAGAGATAGTATCCAAAAGGAAGAAGCTAAGCCAGATAAGGTGGCCAGAGTACAAGACTAAGAAAACATCAAGGAAGAGGAAAAGCTGGGGAAAAGCCATTTCAAACCCATTCTAGGAGTCAAGCTGCATTTGAAGAGGATGGTAAGACACATGGGTTTAAATATGATTAGCCAAGCCTTCAGCTGGGGTTCTTTGCCTTTCATGCTTATTTCTAATTTTTTATTTCCAATTTGATTTGACTTATAACTATCCCCAGTGTTTTTGTTTTATTTCAGCTTCCTTTTTCTTCATCCAAGAAATTATTTTAAAATGTGACCATTAGTTATCCTGCCCTTTTAGGCCACATTTTTTCAGTTCTTCTAGAGAGTGGGTTATACCATGCTTTCTATCTGGAAATTCTCGTGATAGCAAAAACTTATTATAATACTCCCCTTGAAAGTATTAGGGAAATCCAGGAAAGCTATGAAAGACAAGAAACTAGCCTTAAAAAGTGGTTCTGTTTTTTACAAAATTCAACTGATAAATAAGTATATGTTTTTAGGTAATACACTGTATTATAAAATTGCCATTTTTATAGGTCCAAATAGAATGGCAGCTAATTTAGGTGGCTCAACCTGGTAATTTATCAGACAGTTTGGATTTATATACACACTGTTCAAATGACAACATGTCAAATATAACTGTAAAATAAATTTACAGTTTTTAATTTCAACCCCTGAGCAGAAAAAAAAAAAGAAAGAAAGAAAGAAGGAATTCCCACTATTGTAATTTTTCCCATTCCAACAACACAATCTCAGTAAGAGTAATACTGAACTTTAACCACCAGAGGGCACTAGAAAACTACGTTTTGGCTCCACTGGTAGGCTAACTTGTGTGAGTTCCTACGAAATTTCTGAAGAGCTCTCCTAATGAAACAGCCTTCTGCTGATGTCTCCGCTATAACATATCAAAATGCAGCAAGTAGTTTAAAAACTGATTTTAACAAATTCCTTCTATTTTCCTTTGTTGTTTCCTTAAACAAATTTCAGTGAAGATGTAGTTTGCTCCCTTCTGAAGCAACCAGCAGAGAGCGTTATTACCATTTTAAAAAAATTAGGACCTTTCTCCAGGTAATTTGGAACAAATTAAGTAGATCATTATTTTAGATAGATAATCTTGGAAATTTCCAAGAAAATAAACTCCACAACTTCTTTTTGTATCTTGCTCCATTTCCCTTCTTTCAACCTTCACACGTAGATATTTAAATCCAGTGAAAATTTTGTGTTTTGTAATAAGAACAAATATTTTCTTATTGAACCAACAATATTTGAAGCTAATAATCTCACCAATAATGTATTTTTACACTGGATTAAACTGCTGGCAAACAGTCTATAGCTCTGTTTCCCTTTTTTCAACCTCCACGTGTAGGAATTTAAATCCAGTGAAAGTTCGTGTTTTTTGTAATAAGAAGAAATATTTTCTTATTGAAACGACAATATTTGAAGCTAATAAAAGAATCTCACCAATAATGTATTTTTACACTGGATTAAACTGCTGGCAAATAGCCTAATGTTTAACAATTCTGTCATAAATTGTGGGGAATATCTACTTCCTAAATTGGAAAGTGAAATAATACAACATGGATAATTTAACATTTATACACTGCCTGATTTTTTTAAAGATTAAAATGGTTTACAGTAAAAACATGGATCAATTATTTTTAAATAAAAAGGAAAAATTCTAAAAATGGTTAATAATGAAATGAAGAATAACAATTCCAAAGCACTTCAGAGACGATGTCTATATGAAGAAAAGTATTAGGTTGGTGTAAAAGTTCCTTCAATGGCAAAAACCGCAATTAAATAGTTTCCTTGGTAATTCCTAAGAAGAAGGGGAAAAAAAAAAACATCCTCAGGTCAAGTGAGAGAGGGACATGTAAGGGACAGAAAATTTTATCTTTCCTTCTAATGCTTTTCGGTTCTTGGAGGGATTATACAAAATAAACACAAATATCAGTTAACCAGGGAGTTCTCAAACACTGTCCTGACCAATGTTACTTGTGCTGTCTCAGAGTTCCATGGTCAAGTACATTTGAGAAACATTTGTAGAACATTCTGAGCAGCAAGCTGAACATACACACCCTGAAGATTTTGAGAAGTTCTGGAGTAGAACCACCTGTTCAGCTCTGTGGAAACCTGCATTTTCCAAATTTGTTTGAAGATAGAATATTTCTGCATGATCCACAAATATAGGAGCTTATATAATATTTATCTGTGCTGAAGTACAGAGAGCAACTGCAGCATGCTTTCCTTCTTTTAAGCCCCGAGATTATTCTACCGTTACGTCTTTCTATTCACCTTCCTCTCTGAAGTTCAGGGCTGGGACTGGGGGGCACTAAATCCTTCTGTGCCTTGTGATGCCCACATTTACTAACAGCGAGCTGTCTCCTCCCATATTTGTCATTTTAAATTGCGAATAGAGCTTTCTCTGAGGATTTTTGATAGAGATGCCATCCTTCCATAGTTGCTTTGTTTCTGTCCGTGCCAGGCACCTCAGAAGTCATTATCAACCTGGTACTATTTTTAGCGTGTGTTTCTATGCCTTGAAAGTCTGTGATGGTTCCTGTCCAAAGCACGTGGTGTAAATATTCATCTCAAACCCAAATGAAGTCTGGTGTAAAGTTTCAGATTCTCAGGGAGAATCCAGCTTCCTTGTTTTCTCCCTGTGCTAATGGGCACATTGTTTTTCCTAGTGCAGCATTCAACTGAAGGTCTGTTTTTCCGCTGTTACGTGGAAGACCTGAATTCCAGCTTTTTGGCTTACCCACGCCTCTGTTTTTCTTCCATCCATATGAAGGAGCAAGTCTTTCTTGCCAACCTTTGCATGGTTCCCTGTAGCCTTTAATTTTTTCTGCGTATTCTGATCCCTGAAGATATCCTTTACTTTCTTGTCCACTAAGCTAAGCATGTAAAAGTGAGGACCAATGTACTGAGCCCCCTTTTATGAAGTCTGGCAACTCTGTAAGCATCCAGCCGCCATCAGTGCAGCACCCTGAGTTAGATCTCTTTGTTAGGCATCGTAGAACCGGAAAGGCACAAATAGTGTCCCTGGCAACAAAGACTTCAGCTCCTCCCAGCTCAGGAAGCTTTCCCGGGACATGTCATATAGATTCGGCTCTGCACAGCTGTTCTAGAAATCTGAAAACCCTAAGTTGCACTGTTAACCCATCATCTTGTTAGCCCTGCCCAGGATGTCAAAGGAGGAAAGGAAATCAACCTTTTTCTGCAATAAATGGTGACTTAAAGAAAGCTACCTCCATATTTGACCCTGTAAATCCATTAAAAACCTGGGGGCCTGCCAGAAAGTGCCTTTATGCTTGGCTCTAGATTAGCTTTCGTGACTTTCCTATAATGAATTGTAGCTCGCTTGAGTCATTAAGGAGATTCTGACAGGGAATCAGCTGGAATCTGCTGTTCTTTGAAGGACTCAATTTATCTATGATTCAGTGCTTAAGCAGTCAAAAGGCTTGAAGGGGTCAGTCAGGGAACATAGCTCATAACTCTTATATGTGCATTGACTTTCAGTATCTGCATTAGATAAGCTTAAGACTAGAAAATAACTACTTTTCTTGCCACCTTTGCTCATTTGTTATTTAGCATTCCAGGCAAGGGTTAATTAAAACTTTCTGTGTGTTGGCTCTATGGCTGATCACAGGCCAAAATTAACAGATTGAAGCTGTACTATTACAAGATTACATTATGTCTCTGTTAGAGACAGCAACCAATAAAACTGGATAGTGCTAAGTAATGTTAAGCTATTAACTATCTTTTAACCTTATTATAGTTTTATATTCTGTATTTTCTAAATGTGTCTGAATGTCTTGTTCTACTTTAAATTGTTTTTTAATTCCTGTTTCATATTTTGCTTCTTAGCTTATTAATGTGGCTTTGGGTAAATGCATTTCCATTGAAAACACTACAGTCATTCTGGAAGACTGCGATGGGAGCAAAGAGGTATGCTAAACTGTTTTCTATCTCATGGTAGCTGACAGGTGCAGGGTATGACACATTCATTGCACAATTGAGAAATTCATCTTTCCCCAATAGGAAAATAATTTTCTAAATTTCTTTGTAATTAGAGAATCCACCACTAAACACAAAGACAGTGACTGAGGGAATAAAGGTGTGGGTCCTGCAGTCAACTCACTGGATCCAGAAAGAATACAGTCCTGCCACCATCACTTGCCAAAGTGTATTAACTTCTGCAGATTCATTAACCTTTGGGTAAATGGTAGTAATAATCATGCCTACTTCTAGAACTGGTGTGAGGCTGGAGTTAGGTAATACCTATGAAGCCTGCAGAACAATACCTAATGCTTAATGCTCTGTAGATGTTTGCTGTAATAATAATAAAGATAAAAATGTAAAAAATGTGTAACATAGACAAAGATACTAAAGAGAGAACATATTTCTAAATAATCATTCTAAGGAAGCGGTCTTCTTCTCTGATTCCATTCCCCTTTCCCCTCATTCTCCCGCATTTTAAGGGAATAATGGAAATAACCAAATCCATGATCCATGGTAGAAACGTCTATAGGAAAACTCCACAAACTCAGAGCGAAATGGTTAGTAGAGGGAGTAGGGCCAGGAAGCAGGGAATAGAGACTCCTTCCACAGTGCTGGAGGTGAGCTCTGAGTGATTACACTTCCCTCGCTAACATACATTCCCTAACAGTTCTGTGTTTGTGGAAACAGTTATTGGTTTGAGTGGCAAGTAGGACTCAGAGGAAAATAGATTCATGAGTAGAAATCAGTTCCCAAAATTGCAGATTGTTCTTTGGTACAGAGATTATTTTGCAATGGTAATCTAGGCTTGTCAAGTCTTACATCTTTGCTTTGACTTCAAGATACTGTTTATATTTTTTGGTGCATCCCATCTCTACCTCTTAACTCAAAGCTGCTACTAGAAGAAAAGGTATCTCTATTGCTATATTTAGCTATGAATTGTAAACCTGAAGCCAAGGCCACTCTTTTTTAATTAGGAAAGAAAGGAGTCAAAGGGAAGTGAAAAAGTGTTAAAACACATTAAAAGAAATAACTTTCAGTTACTAACAAAGAGGAAATAAAGTCATAAATTGTAAAAACAAAACTACAGTTATTTCACATTATATAAAAGGAAAAGTATTAAATAATGCATTTTTTTTTTTTTTTGGAGGGGGGAATGATCATTGCAGGGACTTTTTGTGCCAGAGTAACCAGTATTTTATCTGAAAACCCAAGTTCTATTCTTGATGACCATTGAGTCTTTCTCAATTGGATGCTGGGAGGCAAAAGTATAAATTATTCAGCCTTCACCTTCCACAAAGCCCCAGCTCCCTTTTAGTCTCGTTGCTCATTTTTAGCTTCTGCCTCTCATAGTTTGCTTGGGTCATAAAAAGTAAAGAAATGTGGAGGAAGTTAACTCACTTTCGGCAGAATTAATGAGGCTTAATACCAAGCCAATGACTACAACATTCATCCAAAAAGGCTCAACAAGAATAAGACCCTTAGATTGAATCATCCAGCTCTATCCCTTTACCTTCTACCTAAAATATCTCCTTGGTTATTAACCTTTCAAGCAGTTGAGACATATTTTTCCAAGGTAATATCTAGCTTCTCTTAGTAGCACATAACTTCCTTATATTATGCCATACTTCCATGCTTCCTACATGTTAATGTTCACACAAATCACCTAGGGAGTTTGCTACACTGCAGATTCTGAATCAGTAGGTCCGTGATGTGGTTGAGACTCAGCACTTCTAACTAGCTCCCAGGTGATGTGGATGTTGGTCCAAGGACCACCATTCCAATGTCAAGTTCCAACACAATGACTTTGATCTAAGCTGATAATCAAAGTTGAACTTCAGTTACAATACAAATGATTCATGAGGTAAAGGTTTAGATAGATTTTACCAGAAGCCTATTTTTTCAAATATGTTTATGTTAGTACAAAACAATAAATTTCCCACAGACCCAGAGCATTAGAGTAAATTGACCAGGCAGATAATACTAGGTTGTAAACAACTGAAGAAAAATATTTAAGGATTAAAAACATAGTTTCATTACCAGAATTGGTGCTTATTTTAGACACTGGCAACTTCTCCAAGAGCAGTTTCTATGAACTGGGGGATGCCAACCTGGTAGCAACCTGATGATTCCTCGTGCTAGTAGCAAAGAAAGACTTCCACCTTTTCCACAATTGGACAAAGCCTTTATGATAGTTTTATACAAGGAAGCATCAAAAATCCACCCAAGAAATTTAGGGCTGTGACTGTTATCTCCCCATAGCCACCCGTGGTTTAGAACCTTAATCATGTGGTAGACTGAACATTCCAATTCTTTAAGCACCAGGCTTGTTTGGGATTCAGAACACTGAAATGACATCCATATGCAGACAGAACTAATTGCACTAAATAATTTTATTATTGTAACTAACATTTATTGAAGGCTTATTGGGTGCTAAACACTTGATAGTCATTACCCCAACCCTCTGAGATAGATACAATCGCTGTCCAACTTAAAAATTAGAAAAATAAGATTAGACAGGGTAAATAATATGCCCATACTATCAGAATTACAAATGATAATACCAGGACTTGAATCTAAAATATCAGATCATAGTTCCTATATTCTTAACTATTGCTAACAAAAATGTTTGACAAAGCCCCTGCCTGTGTCTGCTGCCTAAAGTGACTCTTTATTCATTTCCCCCACAGCTTCAACAATTTAATTACACCTGGTTAAGACTTATTAAATGTGGAGAATGGTGTATAGCCCCCACCCCTGATAAAGGAGGCGTAAGCCTGCACCCTTGTGATAACAGAAACAAAGAGCTAAAATGGCTGCATAAATCAACATCAGTCTTTCATCCAGAACTGGTAAGCAAAAGATTGGTACCTCTTCTTTACCACAAATATGACTTTTGATCAAATAGGACATAAAATTTTCATTATCAGCTTCCTCAGTCAGAAGTTTTGTGTGTTTGTGACAATGGGATTATGTAAAAGCTCACTCACAGAGATACATGGGTATCTTTTGAAAGTTGGCAAGTCCTTTTTTTTCTTTTTCAAAATTTATTTCAAATGGGTTATTTTAAATAGAAGTCACCAAGTTCTTGTAGTTACATTGCTATCATTTGCATCAGTCAATCGACAACACCAAAAGTCAGGCTTAAAGGCTAGAATTGGTCCCCACTCGTTATCAGAAATGCTTATAAGGAGAGGATATGGGCAGCACAGGAAGCTGCATGTCTCCTACAAGTCCTGCACTTTAGAATGAATCTGATTCCTCATTCTGCCCCCTTTCCATAGAAGGAGACTTTTTCATCCCCTGCGGTACCCAGAGACTGGGGCTTCTAAGGGTCTGCTGGAGCCAGCTTTCATCACCTCACTGGAGCCGCTTGTGTGCACCCTTGCCAACTTTGCATTCAATCATACCACATTGGTAGCTTGAAACTGGCCATATCGGGAGTATTTATACCACAGAAATCGGAAGATGTTACTGGATCAAGGATACTTTTCTGAAGGTCCAGTTATTCTATTTACCAGAACATTCCTGGTCTACTGTATTCATGCTCAAAGTCCTCTCCATTTTTCCCAATTACATTTTAACAGAATATGGAGTCATAAGCCTTGGTGTAGGAGCTTAAGGTTGGCAAGAATAGTCTCAGAACTGCCTTCTTAAATTTTCTACCATCTCTCTAGCAGGTAGCCACCAAATCTACTGTCTACAGTAAATATCTGGGTATTTGGAGACTCTCAGTTTGCCCAGGGCTATCCCTAAAGTAAGCACCTTTTCTTCCTCGAGGTACCTCCGTTCCTTTTAACAACACAGCCAGTGACTGTTCTCTTCTCAACATTTTTCTTCCTGCTCAGGGCCAAAACTGGGGCCTGAGTAATGTGTTCTCCAGCCTTTCTCCCATTAGATCCTCTCTGTTGTATTTCAATTCTTTCTGGACAGTTTTTTTCTCTTTAGTAATAATGGTTATTATTGAGTTATTCAGAAAGATTAGGAATTATTAGCATATATGCTGCTAATTTTATTTTTGCATAGTGTTAGGAAATCCATATACATGCAGTGTAGTGAATAACTTACATCTTACCTTCTCCCTGTGCCAAAGTCAGGAGGGAGGGAAGGAGAAAGGAGGAGTGGGATAAGGAGAGAAAGAGAGAAAGTGAGTAAGAGAGAGAGAGAATATGAATAAGAACGAGAACTAAAACACATTCTTCATCTCCAGAATTGAATCTTGGGAAGGAGTTCAAGCATAGCAATTTCTCTTAAGCAGTAAGCTGATTTGGTAAAGGAGATAATTTAGTTAAGATAGCAAAAATTGGAAAACCTTTTCCCTACCTTCTTTGTACCTATGTATGACTTTGTGACATTTGACACAGCTGCCTTCTGTCTTGGATTTCCTTTTTGATGTTACCAAATGTCCTGGAGATTAGTAGCTTGGTGATCAGCTTTCTTCTTTTTTCAGTTTTTCAGTAGTTTTCATGCTATACCTCCTAGGTCCCCCAGTACATGTAAGTCTTAAACAACAAGAGAAGTATAAAATGAGACTTCTTTACAAATCCTTGACAATATTCAAGCATCATATTTCCAAAATCCTGCAAGGGTGATGATACTTTTGTAGGAACAATCTTTAAAATAAATTATTATGAAAGTCACCCCTTTTTGATAACTTATTAAGGTTTAAAAACAACATGTGTAATTAAGATCGTCTTTGTCATAGTCATAAGTAATTGAGAGAATTTATAGATAAAAATATATATAAGCCATTAGTAAGTTCTATGTAATTTATCTACCATTTCTAGGATATTCACTAAATATTAAGCAATAATAGAACTTTATTTAATATTTGGACATCAGTTGTTATGAATTGTCAGAGATTATGGTAAAGAGCTCATAAATAAAATACATCACTTCCAGAATTTTGTAATCCAAATTCACAAAGACACCTACTTTAAAAATTAATTAACTTTTTGTTGCGGTATGTATTTTTTCTTTACCGTCAATGAAGTAGTTATCATCTATCAAATCCAATAAATGTCATCTGTAATGTTTTCTCTTTAAAGAGTATATAGTTCTCAGCCACATCATCAAAAAATTTTTATTTTGCCTCCTGAGGACTTAAAAGTCTTATAGCTTGGAGGAGGATCATTACTTAGTCTGAGACAGAGACAAATTTAATACTTTTCAAAGTCTGTGTTTATGTTAATAATTTAGTTCAGAAGAGTTCTTAAAAATCAAAAATATAACTGCCTGTCAGTTTTTTTAAATTGGTTTTCATTTCTTTATATCGCAGTTATCAAATTCAACCTCATTCCCAGATCCTCTTTCTCTCCAGGTGAATCACATTGTTTTTGAAAACAATCAGCAATTATTATGCTTGGAAGGAAATTTTTCTCAAAAGATCCTGAAAGTAGCTGTCTGTGACCCAGTGAAGCCATATCAAAAGTGGAAATTTGAAAAATATTATGAAGCCTGAAATGGAGCTGATGTTGTTTTTATATAGTAAATGCATTAAATACTGTGAAAATAACACTGAACTTGTTAACTATATTTCTCAGCGGTAGTTTAAATTTTCAATTTTAATAGAATTTGAATGGAAGATTTTTTATAAATCACAATATTTGGAATACCAAAAGATAACTCAGGAAAACAGTCCAACATTGGACTGAAGTCCTTCTTCAGAACTGGGTGGCCTTTTGAATTGCCTGCTTTCCACCCTGTGCTAGAACTCATCCTGCAAATTTGCCTGTGAAGCTAACAAGTAACCGGAAATGAAGACAGAAGGACTTGAGAAAGCATGAGGGTATTCCCAATGACTGTGTTTGATAATAATCAGCTCTTCTGGCCCACAAGTAGGAATGATCAATGAGAACTTAACTTAGTCCTTTATTTGGAGATTTTTTCATCAAACAAAAATTTCTTGAGTTCTTACGGCTAGAAGACCTTGGATGCCCACAGCTATCACGTTTGTGAAATCCCTCCAGACTACATGCATACTTACCTAACAGTTTGAAATGGTATTGATCTACTGCCAGTAACCCTGCTTGATGGCAGCATTTTGATCTAAATTACATAATGGTTTTTCCCAATCTGAATCAGTGGAAAAAAATTTAAGTGAGGAAGAAGAGGGCTTCAAATGCTTATTTAATTCTAGGTGTGAACACCATTTCAGCTCATTTTGTGCTTTTAAAACTACAATTTTAAAGATTTGCGATACCAATAACTTCCTAGATTCATGTGGATTTTTTTAAAGGCAATGAAAAAAGGCTGGATTATAACACACTGTAGTAACCAAAAATGCATTTAAGCATTGAATGCACTCTAGTGCAGGGCCAAGTAAGAGGAGTTGAAATGAGTAAAGCAGAAATAGAGCTGCTGAAAGTTTATTTTATATAAAAATAATAAAATACGACTTTAGATATAGTAGCAGTCACAGGAATGAAATATGCTAAAAATGGGCTCTAAAATATTTCAGAGGGAAAGTAAAGTGAAGGAAACACCATGAAACGGGAAAGGAGTGAGGTAAACAAGTCTTAGGAAGAGAGTTAAGAAAAAATTCCCCTGGACTTAACCAGAGAAGGAAGGGGATCTGGTATCTCTATGAAGGAAAAAAGAGTAAAGCCCTCAGTGTGAACCCAGTGAAAACACTGAAAATTTGGGAAAAGTTAAATACTGATTTCATCCAAATAAAGCCTCTAATCTTAAGTATCCCAATACATTGGCATACCAGAAGAGGCCTTAGAAATCAGGATAGCCTTTGCATTTATTTCATTAAGAAAACTGATGCTGAGAGGACAAATTACCTAAAAATCTTAAAACCCAGGCAAGTCTGTCAAAGAATCAAGATTAGAATTCAGGTTTCCAGAGACAGGGCTCATTCTGCTGCCTCAGGTCACTGGCTGGCCTGAACAAATCTGCTTCACAGAATTCCTTAGAAAGAGGTACACAAATTTCTTTGCTGGGATTGGGTCCCTGGAGGACAACCATACTATATTCTTGTTAATATGTTTTTGTTTTTTTTTTTAAGTTAAACCTTGGTTCAGTTGAGATGAAGGTGAAACTAGGTATATTTCGTTCTGACTTCTAGTTTAACATTTAATTTTAACTTCTAGTGAGTTAACGTAAAAGCAAAACTATAAGAATGGGAAAAAAGAACTATTTCTGCACATTTGTAACATATTTAAGATGTTTTCTTCAAATAATTGAAAATTGTAGATGAGTAAGAGAATGACTAGAAAATGAGATACAGTTATATGACACATAATGATGTTTTAGTCAACAATGAACCACATATTTGACATTGGTCCCAAAAGATTATATTAATAGTATGGTATCTTTACTCTACTTTTTCTATGTTTAGATATGTTTAGATACACAAATACTCACCATGGTGTTACGATATCCTACAGTATTCAATACAGTAACATGTACAAGTTTGTAGCCTAGAAGCAACAGGGATTCCATATAGCCTAGGTGTGTAGTTGGCTACCTACACCATCTAGGTTTGTGTAAGTACACTCTGATGTTCACACAACGATGAAATTGCCTAATGACACATTTCTCAGAATGTATTTGTGTCATTAAATGATGCATGACTGTAATTCTTTTCAAAACAGAGCCATATGGGGCAAGGGGGGCCGGGGGACACAAGTCAGTTGCCAAAAGACTAATTGAGTTAGTGACACACTGAATATGCTAGGTGCTTCACGTAATTCTTCATGTAACTAAAAAATGTTGAGAGGTTTTTCCCCCCGGGTATATAGGCTCTCTTTTTATCCAAAAATACTTTCCACAAAGAAGTCAACTCTGTTCTGAAAAAAAAAATGAATTGTGTTTTGAATACAGTCATCTTTGGGTATATCAGCTAAAGGAAGTTGGATTTTTTTCCTTAACAGAACCTTCTGCAGTCCTCTCAGTTCACATCCTTCCTGACTTTACCTTGACCAACTTATTATATAAAGCTATATTTAAATCTATGTTGTCAATATAACAAAGGATTATTTTCAAACATCACAAATTTGTTCTTGGATAGAATTTTATACATTGCTTTTGTCATATATTTGCTCAGTTACTCTAAAAAGCAAGGAACTGATCACTATTTGGGAATTTATATGGGCCTAAACTTGAGTGTATTGATTTATTATGAAATTCACTACCAACGTTTTCTCAAGCAGAACCTTCTAAATTTTTTTCAGGAGACTGGAATAAAGGTATAAATGCTACTCGATCTTCTGGTACTTCTAATGATAAACCTTTGGATGAGACAGGTACTAATCAGTACTGAATTCTTCAATAGGAGACTGTGTTATAGGAGCTACAGATTTTTCCCTGACTTAGCTTAGGTCATTGCCTTTTCTTTAAAAAAAAAAAAAAAAAAGTCTATGCATCTTGTGACCTTGAATACAAGGGTGGTCTTGATAGTATTTGACAGGACTAACCAACTTACCAAGCCATCTAAGTGCTTCTGAGACTTTTCAGTTTGCACAATTTCTTTCTTTTTCAACAGTTACCCAGCACTTCTGCCCTACTCTCTTGTAAGCTGACACAGCTGTTGTTGGTACAACCGTGTTTTATCACCAGCATCAAATTTGCTTAATACTGCTTGCTGACATCCCCTCAGCTGTCACTCACAGCAAACCACCATGTGCCATGATCACAATGTATTATTAGCTTCACCACACTAATTTGGAAACATTCTCTTAGATATTAAAACACCTTGCTTCTAGTATTAGTTTGGGACTGAAGAGGGGCAAAGATACCATTTACAGTGTATAAGAGTCCAATATTCCCAACCAACCTTGATTTCATGAATGGCTTGTAATTATTTTTAGTGGGCACTCATGCAACAGAATGAGGTTTAAACATACCAGAGAGTACCATCTTTCTTTGTTTTAACATCTCTGATTGAATTCCTATATTCAGAATACAAGAAAGAAATTTTACCAACCTGGCACAGTGGCTCAGGCCTGTAATCCCAGCACTTTAGGAGGCCAAGGCGGGTGGATCATGAGGTCAGGAGTTCAAGACCAGCCTGGGTAACATGGTAAAACCCCATCTCTACTAAAAATACAAAAATTAGCTGGGCATGGTGGTGGACGCCTATAATCCCAGCTACTTGGGAGGCTGAGGCAGGAGAATTGCTTGAACCCGGGAGGTGGAGGTTGCAGTGAGCTGAGATTGTGCCACTGCACTATAGCCTAGAAAACAGAGCAAGACTCCATCTAAAAAAAATAAAAGAAGAAGAAGAAGAAGAAGAAGAAGAAGAAGAAGAAGAAGAAGAAGAAGAAGAAGAAGAAGAAGAATTTTTACCTCAGAAGAAAGCCCCAAAATCTTAGATTAAAAATGAAAAAAGGACAATGGGTGATGGGAAAAAAGAAAGGAACTAATTATCATTGAGTATGTGTAGGCACTATTTGTGTAGGCACTATATGTGTCCCCTCTCACTGATGGGTACAACTCACGAAGTGAGTCTCATTCTCCCTGTTATACGAAGAAGTAGGATAACTCCCATATACAGATGAGGAATTTGGTAAATTGCCCAAGGTCATCCTACAAGTAAGAGACAAAGCCCAGTTTCCATTTTATCTGGCTCAAAAAAACATTTCTCTTACTATACCATGATGCTATATAATTAATTTTCTTCTTTACATAAGGCTGTCATCTCAGGTGGGTGCATTTAAAAGTTTCTTGGTCTCAGATTACTGATGCCACAGTATTGAAATGAGATTGAATTAAACTTCTTTGGTCTCTTTTGGATGTTGTATAAACAGAAAAAAGAAACTAGGTCTCTCTGTGATAACCAAATGATGGGTAGGTATAACCATGGCTACCCCCACATGTTTTGCTGTGATCTGTCTCTTTGACTTCGTGCAGAACCTATTCTCTTTCATCTCCTGGACCAAATATGAGAGAAAGAAGTGGACATGTGGAAGGTTCTTCCTCCGTGAATAATATTGAAACAGCTCCATATTCTGGGGAAATACCCATGGTTCATTGTCTCATGCCAAGATAGAATTCAGGACACAGACACACAAGAAGAGTGGGTCTAGGAGTGGAAAGTTTAATAGATAAAGAAGAAGAGAGCAAGAAAGCTTACACATGTTGAGAAAGTGAGTTGCTCAAGAGAGGGTTTTCCAGGTTTGGGGCAAGATTTGATGGATTTTATACAGAGGCTTGAGGAGGTGGTGATTGATTTACATAGAGCTCAGGGGATTGGTTTAACCAGGTGTACTATTTACATAGCCAGTGAAAAGACTGGCCCTCCCACCCTAATCTTTTATTATGCAAACGCAGCTTCTACCTGGCTGTCACCATGACCTTGCACACGTGGCTTTACTTGACTGGCACCATGACACCCACACACCTGGTGACAAGGAAAAGGGAGCGGGAATTGCCATATTGAATGTGCCTGGCTTCCAGGTACAGCTGCTAGCTTTACATATGTGAGCCTCTAGCTTGCATATCTATGCTTGCAACTTGATTTTTCAGGCTGCTTTTTGTTAGAAAACAAATGGTTTGGGGGCCGCTTTTTATTAAAGGAAAAATTCACCGAGAACTATTTTACCCTTTCTAATGGCCTAAAATAAATTTTTAATGACTCCTGTATTAATATTACCAACTCTTGATTCCTCCAACCTTTAAACAAAGCTAGCAGATTGCTCATCTTGAATAGAAATAAAAAGTTAAAAAGTTGGAGTCCTTTAAAGCACAAACCATGACTTTTTATTTCTACTGATTGTGTAGATTGTCACTACTGTGTTTTGCAACAACTTTTACACGGGTTACTCAATAGTTGCTACAAGACAATATGCCTTACAATCAGAAAAAATAATATTAGCCAGAGATATTGTACAAAATATTTATTTTTTGGCAGTTTTGAATAAGCCATATGAAGTATTGTATATCCCTAATAAGGCTTAATGGATGGTATTCTAGGTGTTGGTGGTATCTGTATCTCAAAGAAAGAAAAAAAATAACATCACACTAAACAGAAGTAATGCCTCTGTTTTCAACCTAATGCAACAATAGTTATCATTTCAATTAGGGTCCCTTTGCAAGTTTATGTGATTCGTTGCTTTGTAAAAACACAAAACACAAGGGAAAATTCTCATTTTCCAGCAAATACAGCAACTTCTATTATGCTGAGTTTCTAATAATGAGTTGCCATCAAATAAGTAATAAATAATTTCTTTGAAAACAAGATCTTTCTGTTTTATTATTGATTGACAGGTATTTACCAGTTTAAGGATATTGTCCATAACTATCTATATAATCAAGCCTTTATATTAGATGTTAAATTAAAATTTTTGATAGCATGAATAGATTTTTAAGTGACCGTTCAAAAACAGCAATTTTTGTAAATATACTGTATGTGTGTAGATGTGTGTGTATATATATGTATCTAAATATTTGTTGATGCTTTGATCTGGAAGAAAGAAATATCAAGAGTTTCTACTCACAACGTAAAGAAAATTAAATGTTTTTGGATATTTTTAATTCTTTCAGGTGTATAGCTTTGTCTGCATCTGGCCTTCTGTACAAAAGTATCTCAAGTGAACTTTCACTCTGGATACCGTTTTCCAAACTTCAAGGAATAATCAAATTCTCAGTTATCAGGGTGCTTGTTATTTAGTTGAAGATTACACATGTCTTCTGCTTCAAGAAACTACCCCAAACTTGCTAGTTTTATATATATTGGCTTAAAAACAAGAGAAGTCAAAGATTAAGTAAGTGAATTGTGTTAAGGATTGCCTGAAAACGTTTGCTAAGGGGAGAATAAAACTAAAACTATGGAGTATAAAGGATGTTGGAATTAAACATCTTTAAGTACTTTTTTTCTGCATCTGACCAACTGAAGTTATTATAAAGAAGGAATCAAGTATGTAACTTTAAATTCTAGGTAAACACCCAAATTACGTTCTAAATTCATTTCCAAAATTCTCCTGTGCTGGCAGTTAGCTACTAGAGATCCTCATTTGCTTTTGCAGTTTGCCATGTTCTGAGTGACTTCAACTGTTTACTGCTACCCAAGTCATTGTGTTTGTATTGATTGCCTGGCTCAGTTATCTCATGTTCTTCGTGAGCTATATACACATTTTCATTGTCTTTAAACAATACTGTGTTTTGAAGTTAAGTAGAATATTGTACGGGTTATCAGAAACCCATATTCATTGTGTTATGTTTCTGTCTGATATTTTAATGTTGGCAAATATAGTTTTTAACATTGCATTTTACAATCCTATTGGTTTTTAGAGTGATGAAAGTTCAAGTTTTAAGAGAAGTGGTTGCCTTTCTCATACTGTCAAACATATTTTTTCTTTATTATACTCTGGTGCTTTATCCTTCTCCATAATTTTCTATTATTACTTATTTTAAATGTTTTCCCTATCACATTGAAAAACTTAAATGTCCGTTCTCCATTTGAAAACGTGCCAAAAGTACTATCCCATGTAAATATGCAGAAACAATTAATATGAAAATGTCAGCATAGTTTAAATGTATTACTTTGATGATTACAGAGATTTTTTTCAAGTTGTTCATGTTCAGATGCATCTTAAACAGTATCTCAGTTCCTTAAAAAATAATAAAAATTTTTCATGTATATTACATATCTACCTACCAGAAATCCTTTTTACAATTTTATATAAATCATTTTAAGACCCTTTTGAAATAAATAATGCAAATGAATTAAAATAAAGTGTTCTCTTGATTTCTGAAGAGGCATTCGTTAATTATCTTAGTAGCTGCTGATATACAAGGATTCTTTCTAAAGTTTAAAAGGCAGCTAAATAAAATAAAGTCTAGAAACCAGAAATAGAGACAAACTTTTATTGAGAGTAAGTCATACACAGCAGTTCTTTATTTAAATTGTAGATAGATAGGTAGGTAGGGGGAGAGAGATATGCTAGCAAATTCTGTGCCTTCAATGTGGCATTGTATGAAAGGTAGATTTTATATTGGCAGAGAAATAGAGCTATTATTAGTTTCTGTTCATCTAGCAACAAAGGCAAACAGTCACGTAAGAAATACCAGCATTTGCACAATAAATTAATTCTCCCTCTTCCCTGGTTTTAGAGTCCTTACCACCCCTGAGCTTTGAATCACAAAAGCTCAAGTAAACCTTCATGTGTAGCTAACAGTTTGTGTTATTAATCATCTTCCCCCGAGTTTCAAATATGTTAAAAATCCCCCACACAATCTGAATCAGACCTTTGTGTTTCCTAGGTTACAAAGGCTCAAATCGCCAGCCATCACCATTATGTTACCTAAGGTCACTTAACTCTGTGGCTTTCATGTAAGATGGCGGTATAGGGCCAGGGACACCAAGCCAAAGAATAGTTTCAGGGTTTTTTTTGCAAAAACATTGCATCATCCATGAACATGAAGCATTTACCAACTAAACATACCCTAAAATAGTTTCTGTTGACTAAATCTTTCATAGTTCATTCATTGACTGGTGAGAGCACAGAGCTAAGAGGACCAGCGTTAGCATATATTAGAGTCCCATAAGAGCTACTTGCTTTGCTGTGCCACGTAACCATAGGTCACCCACCTCTACTTCTACAGGAATCCATCATTTCTGTTGGAATAACTCAAAATACAGGCTCTTGACAGTAGGTTAAAAACATGGTCCTGTTATGTGATAGATAACACATAACAGGTTTTGAAATTCAGTAGAAAATTGTAGGGGTTATCAGTAACCCGGAAAACAGGTTGTCCAGGCAGAAAAATTAGATGATCTAAATTAAACTGGAAATTGTCCTATTGAATCAATCTCCCTAACTTTATCAATAAAGACCTGATTTCCCTCACTTTTATTCTGGAAACTGACATTGTAACACATGAAATCTATAGGTTGTATAGAATGAGGGTAACAGAACTTTTATATGGTATCTGTTTGAAAGAATAAAAGGAGCACTGTAATCCTGAATTCAAATTTGAGTCTTGTAAACAACTAAATAATAGTATGTGATACTATGGAAATATAATATATGACCCGGAAGGATTAAAGAAGTTGTCATTAGAATATGTGGGATTTATGTTACACATAAATAAGCAGTCATCCAAGAGGACTAACCCGGAGTTTTTCACAAAATGAAAAAGAAATAAACAAAGGGTTGAATAGTACAATGAAGACTGTATTACATTCAGACAATAAGGAATTGTCTTTTTATTTGCAGGGCAAAACAAAATCTTTATCTGTGGTGATAGAAAGTTCAGGGTAATATATATGGAAGCATGAAATGAAAAATTGTGGAACAAACTATCTAAGAATATAAATATAGTCTCTCTTTTCATAAATATTCAATACGTTATTTGACACATTGGTTTGAGTGAAGCTCCACAAGTACAATTTTAAGCATCTTGATTTGGGCTGAGGTCCAGTAAATTATATATTCCCAACAACTATCAGAGCTCTCTCACTAAAAATACATGCTCACGCTCTACTTTGAAAATATTCTAAGATAATTATTTCCATTTTCATAGTAACTAGTACAGTTATGACTAGCGTTGTCTCAGGTTTCTAAGGAAAGAAAATTATTCTGAGATACTGTTAATAAGAGAAAATGTGGTAATAGAGAGGGGCATTTTCTTAAAATTGTGCTAAAGCTGTCATTTTTATTTTTAATGACTTTAACTGTGCTAGACAAGATTTTATTTTCAGCCACAGAAATAAAACTATCCAACATAACTCTTTAGTCTGCTGCCCACCAATCTTCTAGCCCCTCCCAGTGTCAACCTCACAATGGGTTTAATTCAGTTTGAAAGCATAAAGGCAACATTTAGCAAACAGAATTCTCCTGACTGACAATTGCTCATCTCCCTCTGTGAGAAGATTCAGTGAATGGTAACACCTAGGAAGGAGGGCTATAGAATTTTCTCTCTGTAGAGGCCAAGGAAAGCCACTTAAAATCTTGTTTGGAGATAACAGAAAAGGCGCAGAATTTTGGAAGGCTTATTGCCAGAGTCTGTAAAACCATGTTTAAAAGTAAGAAAGGTTTTAATACCAGACTTTCCATCACTCCAATGTACAGGAAGGAAGACGCCAAAAGAAACACAGGAATCATTTCAAATAGTCCCCTCAAATAGTCTCATTTGATGACCACCTTTCCAAGCACTGCTACATTTATAGCCAAATTATGCCACATTCCCCCAGGGGACTGACTGCTTAGTGCTGATCACACAATGCTGTATTAGTGAAGTTTTAAAAGACAAACGCCCAAGAATGAATTTAAAGCTTTTTGATTTGAGGTTATCAGACTGAATTTTATCTAGAGTTATTTCCACATTATTCTACAGTGAAAAAGAGAGCCAATTTCCACCTCCCCCCAGGTGATAACTCAAAAAAGGCATGGAAATATGCACCCTGGGACAATAGAATTAGCTTTTCCTTTAGTGGGCATGAGACTTTCTCAGTTCCAGTTAGTTTATAAATGCATCATAGACTCGAACTCGTCAATTCTTTGCTTGGTATTTCCCTTTCTGATTTTCCGATAGGATATTGTATTGTATCTGGAATAAGCATTTCTGGAGATATCGCTCTTCTTCCCTAAGATTGGCTGCTCATCAGGTGTCACGGCTTGGGAACTGGCACTGCTCAGTGGGGAGTCCTCACTTGCATCACCTTCCTCTTTAAATTGAGAAACCTCTTCATGTTTTTTCTTAAATTCTATCACTCGAACTTCATCTTCGTCATCATTGCAATTATCATCATCATCATCATCATTAATTTCTTCATCCCAAACCTTCTGCTCCTCTTCAGGTTTAGAATGTAACGTGTCAGCTTGGCTAGGTTTTCGAAATCCCAGCCATTCAATTTCAGCTGCCTGGTGACCTTTGTTCTTCCTGTCCTCATCTTCTTCCTCTTCAAGAGGTTGCTCAGCAATCCTCTCCTGTCTTCTTATTTCCTTGTTACTGCCACTCAAAGGAATCTTCTCCCACTGATGCCCTGTAGCAAAATCAATTGGTAGATGAGATGTGTAGAGATTCCAAAATATCCAGCCATTAGTCTGTTATTCTCCAAATAATTTTTCTTGCTAATCACTTCCCAACACGTGTTTTATGGGATATGATTCTGTGGGTTACCAATATGTTTTGCACAACAGGCTACACAGTCGAAGTCATTTCGAAAATACTGCATTAAATACAGTTAAATAAGCATCTTCCGAATTTTTACAAGCCTTTGAAATGTTAATGAGTATTTTAAATCTGTAGGAAAGTCAACAACCTAACTTCATTTGTCTGTGGAACTCTGTTGTGGACTAGTATATTTAGTGAGACTCGTATTCCCTGAGACACACTTAAACAAAAAAATCTTGTCTAGCCAGTCACAACTGGATATGTGCACATGTAAAATGAAATGTTTGGACTTATGTCTCTCTCACACATATACACACACGCGCACAAACACACACATACACACACTCACACCTCAAGGAAAATTAGAAAAATATTTCAGAAAGAAAAAAATCCTTGTTTCCAATACTGAAAATGATGACTGTCCATGACTGGTCACTTTTCAAACAGTTAGATCATACCATCATATACCCTCAACAATATTGATTGAACTTGGTAAGAATTAATTGTAAGGAAGCTGCGGTTGTTCTCTGAGCCTTCATCCCTGCAAGGCTTCTGTGGGAAGTTTCAGTCTGTGGTGTACACAACTCAGAAATCTGTCTGGGTTACACCCCTTGTCAGGCCAGAGTTCACCATTTTCTTTTGACACCATGAGAGTCTATAAGTAAGGTGAGAGGCAACGTTCCTCTTTGTCTTTTTCCTCCACAACATTCTACTCTCTCTGAAAGATGTTCACAAGTCCATTTTCATCCAAGGTGTTTAGTTCTCTTTTTATTTTTTGTTGTTTTCTCACTCTAGGGAATATATAGTAAACTTACAGAGATAGAAGTAAAAACGGGTGATCACCCTAATTTGTTACACACAGCTGCTCTCAGGTCGCTAGTGTCCTGTCAATGTTCCTAACTTTATCCATAAATACACATTAGAATGTTTGCTATAATCTTATGCTTTGTTTTGTTTTATTTTGTTTTCCACAAGAAGCAAAGTAAGTGATATTTTGTTTATATTCATGATTCAGGCATGAGATTGTCACATATAAAATTACTCCTTGAATTTATAGTTTTTCCTCAATATTTTTAGCATCTTTATATGTTTTAATCCAGTAACATTCTTTTTGAAGATTTTATAGCTGTTTGCCACTGTGAAGATAAAAGACACCAAAATCTGTGCCTCTATTATAGAGGAAAAACATACTCCGTCAAACAGCAAAGGATTCATTGAGGGAAAACTTAACCGGCAAGACCATCTAGCTGAAAACTACAGACTGCTTTCATTCTCCATTTGATGAAAATGAAAGATCTAGACAACTGTTATCTGCAATGGACTCCTGATCAAACATTCGAAAGATGCTCTAGATGATAGAAGGTTGAGATTCTGCCTCTGAGAGCTTGTTACATTGGAAGAAGAAAAATTAGGGCAAATAGGTTATTTAGTTCACATTGTGGAGTCTTAAGTCTTACAAATTATCTCTGGTAATGTAACAGCTTGACACTGGCTATTGCTTGCTACATATTTCCTTAAGTGGTGATACACTGCTAATCAGACATAGTCTGAGAGGTGTTCAGGCAAAGGGAGCAGATGTAGGAAATAGCCAATCACATTCCTGTCCTCCTTGACATCTACTATTTTATGTGATGTTCTAATATTTCAACCAATAGTCTCTTCAATATTTTGCCTGTTAAAGTCCTAACAAAGCTAAATTGGTTAGATTTAGCAAGCTGACTTCAATTTGACATAAGATGTGTATGGCTGCAAGAAAGGAAAGAAATGATTAATTAATAGATTTTATCCTACACTTTATTTGGAAACTGTTTAAATGTAGGTGTCTTCTTAGAAGAAAAATCTAAAGGATTTTGTGTCTCCTAGTCTATTAAGTTTATTTAAAATTTAACATAATCACTTCAATGTTTCTTTTATTCTTCCATTATCTTAAAGAACACAATTAAAATTAACTTTATCAACCTGTCTTTCTTTAACATGAAATAGTTAACAATTTTGTACTTACATTAGAGGCCTATAAAGTAAATCATTTCATGAGATTACTTTAAACTGTATGTTGGCCGGGCACAGTGACTCATGCCTATAACCCCAGCACTTTGGGAGGCCAAGGCAGGTGGATCAACTGAGGTCAGGAGTTCAAGACCAGCCTGGCCAACATGGTGAAGCTCCATCTCTACTAAAATACCAAAAAAAAAAAAAAAAAAAAAAATAGCTGGGCGTGGTAGGGGCACCTGTAATCCCAGTTACTCAGGAGGCTGAGGCAGGAGAATTCCTTGAACCCAGGAGGCAGACAGAGGTTGCAGTGAGCCGGGATTGCACCATTGCACTCCAGCCTGGGCAACAAGAGTGAAACTCTGTCTCAGTAAATAAATAAATAAATAAATAAATAAATAAATAAATAAACCTGTGTGTTAATTGTAGACTTTTAGGAAAGACCCGTTTTTGAAACATTTACATTTCACAAGGTGCACACACAGATTTGGACACACCAAATCAAAAAGTAGGGTTGACTCAGTGGACTAACTTAAGAGATAGACATCACGTTGGCATGCCAATCAGCTATGCCAGTCCATGCAGCCTCAGCCTTGAACAGTCTGGAATGCTTTATAAGGTGGAACCCACAGATAAGTTTATACTCTTTTATCTGTCTACAGCAGCTTTGAAAATTTGAAGTCATTGCCTGGATTGCTTTGTCAATGCCACATTCATGCAACATTTCATGGAAAAACTGTCATCCATATTCAGTCAAACAATTTCTGTGTACAAAACTGTAGTTCTTGTTACCTTCTCTGAATGTCATTTCATCAACACTTGTTTCTTGGAGAGAAAGATCTGTGATAGCCTTATGAACAATAAAGAATTTCTGTTCTGAGTTTTCTAGAAAAAAAAATAAAATTAGTATTTTAGCATTTAAAATATTTACTGGTCAATGGTTAATAAGTTACCAATTTAAACTCTAGGTAGATGTCTTTAATTTTAAATCTGATCACTAAAAATTACTATTTGACTCTTCAGATTCATTCTTTATCAATTCAATTTATTTACTGAATGATCACTTCATTGATTGGTAATCTCTCCTTTAATATTTATGTAAGATATATATATCTATAAGATATAGAACCATAAATTCAGACTTCAGGTATATTTAGGAGGAAATTTAAAAATTTTGAATTCTCTTTGTTCAATTAATAGTGGGGCTGCCCATTATCATAATAAATAACAGTAGTGAACATTTAGCCAATACTTACCCTACACTTGTAGGTATTATTATTAGTATTCTGTCTTCTTCTAGTGAAAAAACTCAGGCTTCGGGAGACAGAAAGTTGTCTGGGGTCACAGAGCTATCAAATAGACAAGCCTGGATTTCACCAGAGGAAGAGGTTTAGTCCTTATGCTATGCATAGTAGAATAAAGGGCTACATTTTTGGGGTGTCCAGCTCATTCTTATAATAGTTTATCAAAAAAAAAAAATCCAGGGCAAATTTATAAGTCAAAACAAGAAAATTAAGGAGAAGGGAAACACTTTACCTTTTAGAATTTTCTCCTCCATGGATGAGTTGAGCAACATGTTCCCTTGTAATTTTCTTCTTTCCTCCCGATTTCCTTTGCTGGGAGCACCTTCGAGACTGGGTTCTACCCTGTAGTGTGGCAGGGGGCTGTCCACATCAGTCAATTCCTCACTAGTTTTAGTGATTGTTTGTTGACCGTTTTCAGGTGGTTTATCCCCATTACATTCAGCCTGGGTAAATGTAGCTGGAACATCTGTCATGATGTGTGGTTGAATCTGATTTGGAGAGAGAGTTTTAGGGAAACTGAGTGAGTAGATTCTTGATAAGATACCTGCTCTTGCCTTCAAGTCCTATAGTTCCAACCCCTACTCTAAGAGCACAAATTATTCACTTTTGTACATAATAACACGGTTCTTTTCCTAAAAGTATCCAGACAGAGCTTAGAGCAAAAGTAAGAGGATTTGTGAGATCTGCCAGGAGCCATGAGCAAGAATCCAGCCAATCACCACCTTCGTTGTTGCTTGCCAGTCCCCTGGCAGAGTTAAAGGCACCCTTTTGATTTACATAAACAAACAATCTGAAGCAATCAGGCTTTTGTGTTGGCATGTAGAGAGGGACTTTCAGCTTGTCAGTGCCCCTCTGGGAACAGAGATTTTTGTCCCTTTTCATAATGGCCCATTGTAATTTTCCCTGTAACAGGAGCCACAATTGTCCCACAGCTTTAATCCAGAGAGAATGACCACCTTGAGGCATATTAGTTCTGTGTAACCAGCTTAACATTTCCAAACAGATTTTGTTCAAGTAAAACCTCAGCTATTTTGTAAAGGACAATGGCATCGTTTTTTATTTAATAAAAAATAAAAACAGCTTATCAAAAAAGCTATAAACAGGACAACTTTACTGTAAATGCTTCTGGCTGCAGATTTCATGGTGTGCTTTCAGCGGGCTGCAGAGGGGACCTAAGAAAAAAACAAATTCTACCAACTTGCTAATACCAAAAGTTTTATAATTTCAGAGTCATTTACTTAGTCTACAGCTTTTTGTCCTCTAGTTTATGTCCACTGAAGCCCAACCGATCCTTTAAAACCCTAATAAAATTATTGCCACGAAGTTTTCTCCTCCCCCAATCAGAATTAGAATCCTCTCTATTCCATATTGATATTGCATGATGCTAGTAAAATGTAGAGGGCCAATGCAATCTGCCCTTGGGAGAAAAAGGTGATTATGTTAAATGACTGCTACTGACCACTCCTTCCTTTTTAAGTCTTTTTCTTTTTTGGATTTCTCATAGTACAAAATGGTTCCAGAGGCTTTGCCCACACAGCTCCTTCTGTGTGAAATGCCCTTCTCTTCCTCAAGCCCAAGCCCCTGGGCTAACTAGCTCCCCTAAGTTCTGTGTTTAAGCTTAAATGTCATCTCTTTACACTATCTCTAACCCACAGGGTTAGGACAGGACTCTGTTACACATTGTCTTTGCCCTTCAGAGTATTCTTCATGGTTGTAACTAAATAAGCAACTGCACAATTATCTCTGTAATGTCTGTTTCACCAAGTACAATCTAAGCTTCATCTGGCCGGGGGCCATTTTAACTTGCTTACATGTGTCCCCAGCTCTAGGCATCTGACTTGAAATAATAGCACACAATAAAAATAATTTTATGTATATATATACACACACACACACACAAATAATTATATATACACACATATATAACAAGAATTATATATTATATATAAAATAAATTTTATCCCCAAGAGAATACATTTCAGATCATTTTTAAAGAGAAGAAGAATAGGTGTTGGAGAGTAGTAATAAGTGTATCACCTTTAAAATTGTGTCTAGGGCTGAGTCCATTGGGGTCTATGTCAGGGACAACCCCTCACTCTTGGATAATCCCCTCTCCCTTGTCCTTGGAAGACATCTCTAGTAGATCCTAGATCTCCCTCCCTCGTCATCACCAGCCCTTCTCTAGTCAGCACACTAATTCTCTGTTTGTTTGATTATTTAACTGTTTTAACAAACACTCATATCACACTTATTATGTGCAAGTTACTATCCTAATTGATTCATAAACAGTAATACATTTAATCTTCATAACAGTCTTCCAAGGTAGGTGCTGCTGTTATCTCCATTGTATAGACTAGAAAAATGAAGTGCAGAGAGATTAAGGAGCTCAGCTAGTAAGGTCACAGAGCCAGCAAGCCTACTGATGAGAGCTTGCAGCACAGATGAAGCTAAGCGCCATCCCTGGCCTGTGTGCAGATGTTTCCTTGGACCAGAGATCCCACAGTAGTTCAGGATTAGCACCTTGGCAGTAGAGACAGTTGTGGCCAGGAGAGAGCAGCAGAGAGCCTAAGGCAGTCTCAAGACCTGCCCCAGAGACACACTGCAGCTGCTGAGGACCCTATTGTGGGAGTGTCCTCCCAAGAAATTCAAGTAGCAAGCTTACTGCTGAGAAAATCTTGAGTGGAATCATATGGGAGAATGCAGAAACTAAGACCAAGCCTAAGAACAAACAGGGACATACTAGATTGTGAGATCCTTAGGGCAGGAAGTGGCACTAATTCAACCAAATGCCCTGCAATACACACAGAAGTATAGAAATACATTAGCTCCAAAGGACATGCCTCCAACCACTCCCAACTCCCTTGGGGCTGCCAAGTACCTCAATCGAGGGACATAGCAAAGTTGAGAGAGTTCAGATTCATTCACAGGAGAGTCTCTCCTACTCCTAGATTTCTGTTACCCCATGGCAACACGTACCTCATACCTATAGCCTAGCTTTTATGGAAATTTGTGTCTTTATTTTTGGATTGCCTTCTTTCTAAAACAATGCTCTGACATTTTTTATGGCCTTAAAATTATCTCAGATTTGGAAAGATAGAGAAATGATCCAGAGTTCTGTCAGCCTTGGCTAATCATGTGTTTACCTTTATTTAAAAACACGCTTTTATGCTGCCCTAGGGAATAATGGAGTTCAGGTAAATGGTTTGTAATGTGCATTATTTTTTCCTGCAAGTAGACGGCAACATGAGACACATTTAGCAACAAGATGAGTCTATCTACTAGATAAAACATAGGCTATTTTGTTCATAACGAGGTAAGTTGTCCCCCATTATTTGTAACAACCTATGACTTAGAAAGTATGTGAGAATTTGCCCTATGATCCTTACTTCAAATACAATTGCAGAATCTTCACTGTATGAAACATGACTGTTTTATGTAGTTTACTGGATCATGTGGCTTTTTCCTTAGTTATTATCCTTTTTTTATTTTTTTGAGATGGAGTTTTGCTCTTGTCACCCAGGCTGGAGTACAGTGGCATGATTTTGGCTCACTGCAACCGCCGCCTCCTGGGTTCAAGAGATTCTCCTGCCTCAGCCTCCTGAGTAGCTGGGATTACAGGCGTGCACCACGGCACCTATCTAATTTTTGTATTTTTAGTAGAGACGAGGTTTCTCCATGTTGGTCAGGCTGGTCTCAAACTCCTGGTCTCAGGTGTACCGCCTGCCTTGGCCTCCCAAAATGCTGGGATTACAGGTGTGAGCCACCACATCTGGCCCCTAGTTATTATTCTTAATGCTAAAGGACATTGTACAAATGTAGCCATTATTAAATCTAAAGTCAAAAAAAGATAACGAAAAGATCTTCATATAAGAATGTAAAGAATCAAAATAAAATTATGTAAATATTCACATTCCATTTGTCCAATGCCAAATGCTTACTGTTAAGGCTATCTTAGGTCCAGAATCAGGATTTGGGGAAACGTCATAAAATCTTGACCTTTAATCTTAATCACATGTGAAAAGCCACAAGCTAATGTTATGGCTAAGATATGGTCACAGAGTACTGAATAAAAACAAGAAATACATTTAAAAGGAAAACATTGATCCTGGCAGCTTGAAGTCAATCTTATACAAACATTGACTTACAGAGTTGGGACAGGGGTATTGTTTCAATTAGGGTTGAAACAGAAAGGTAGAACCACTAAGAGATGGAGCAATCCATCTATCAATCGATCAATTGATTGATCAGTCGGAAGGGATTTGACTTTACACAATAGTGGGTGCCAGTGAAGCTGCCTCTATATATCTGCTGTTGCATCTGATGCTGGAGCCTGAAGTCTGCGGGGCAGGAAGTTGGGAAGGGAAGATGGATAGAAACATAAAGGCGGGGAGCAAGAATAAACTGCATTCCCAGGTGTAAGCTGGACACACAGGGCAAACTGAAACATGTGTCAGCTCTCAGTGCCTCTGACCTTAGCAAATGGAATGCCCTCCCGAAGAAGCTGGGCCCAGGAATCATAGAAGCTGGAGGAAGATCCAGGGAGGTGCAACAGTTGCAGGCCCAGCTGCTGCCCATGCACCAGGTGAGACAGCAGACGGGCAGCAGTGTGTGCCAGCTACAAAATAGCTGCTTCACTTCTGCCCCACCAAATTCACAGAACAATGTTTACTTTGGCTCACGTGTCTTTTTCAGGAAACATTCAGGGAAGAAAATTCAAGGAAATGTAGTTTAGCCTAGTCAGACTGACATGCAACAGTCACAATCCTACCAAAACCCACAAAATCTTCTATAAGGAATAGAGCAAAGCCCCAGGGAATGTGCAACCATAAACAAGCCTGAGGAGACAGGATCATCCCAACTGGTTCACTTCATGGATTAAAATTCCAAATTGAAGGGACATCCCAGCTAAAGTGAACTGCTACAGAAATACAGACTATCATAACACAATAAAATCAATCAACAGCCATATATTTTATTTCACAAAACAATAATTGCCTGCCACCTGGTATAAATCAGATTAAATTGATTATCCTGTGCCATGTTCATGCTTTGCTTTTACTTTTTTTTTATTATTATTATTATACTTTAAGTTCTAGGCTACATGTGCATAATGTGCAGGTTTGTTACATATGTATACTTGTGCCATGTTGGTGTGCTGCACCCATCAACTCGTCAGCACCCATCAACTCGTCATTTACATCAGGTATAACTCCCAATGCAATCCCTCTCCCCTCCCCCCTCCCCATGATAGGCCCCGCTTTGCTTTTACTTTTATGCCAAGAGTGGAATAATGGCTGCCATTCTGATGATACAGATTCCCGAAGTAAATAATGGTTTCTCCCAGGAAACCAATAGTGAAGTCTATGGGTAGCTCATGAGTATTAAGGATTTAACGTAACAGAATTTCAAAATTTAACTGCATCTTATAAGAAGCATGCTTTTCAATGTTGGAGGCAGGGGAGGGGAGAATTATCTATTCTCCCTCTAAAGATAAAATATTTCTTATACCTTAGGAAAGGTATATCTCTGTGGTTCTAGCATCTACAGCCTGGCCTTCCAGTGATCCAGTGAATACCATTTTAAAGAAGAGCACTGAAATAAATAGGCTGAGTATTTGGTGAGGATAAGAGGAGAGTGTGGCCCTGAACATAGGACCCTGTGGCCAAGATGAGTAGAAGTGGAGACTGAGAGGGAGAGTACTAACTGACAGTTAACAGTCCCCTTCGAATAGTGGACAAACAAGCATTCTCATCAGTGACCCTCATAGGGTAAAGAGGAGAGTCTTAGCTTGCTCCCATATGACCTTGGGCAAGTATACAAATCAGGCACGTTTGGGTTAGAGATTATAGAAACTTAATTGAAAGAATCATAGACTCTGAACTCAATAGCTAATTTGACTGGTAAGTTCAGAATTGGTTTTGTACTTTTTTGGATCCAAAGATTTAAACAAGACCGGGCGCCATGGCTCATGCCTGTAATCCCAACACTTTGGGAGGCCAAGCTGTGTGGATCACCTGAGGTCTGGAGTTCAAGACCAGCCTGGACAACATGATGAAACCCCAGCTCTACTAAAAATACAAAATTCAGCTGGGCGTGGTGGTATGTGCCCATAGTCCCAACTACTCAGGAGACTGAGAGGGGAGAATCGCTTGAACCTGGGAGGTGAAGGTTGCAGTGAGCTGAGATTGTGCCACTGCACTCCAGCCTGGGTGACACAGTGAGACTCCATCTCAAAACAAAACAAAAACAAAGATTTAAACAATGTACCAGGTAACCGGTCTTTTTTGATCACAAAGAAAGTGCATATTAGGAGGTACCTGGGTGAATCTGAGGGTCCCTAATGGCTCTAGCTAACTGTTATAGGCTAAATGATGACCACCCTCAAAGATGTCCACATCCTAGTCCCCAGAACCTGTGAATTGTTACCTTACCTGGTAAAAGAGACTTTGCAAATGGGATTAATTAAATTAAGGATGGGAGATTATCCTGGATTATAGGATGGGATCCAATGTAATAATCACAAGAGTTCTAACAAGAGGGAGGCAGGAAGGTCAAAGACAGTAGTAGAAAATGTGACACGGAAGCAAGATGTTGAAGTAATTCAAGAAGTGGTCATGTGCTAACAAACATGAGCAGCCTCTGGAACAGGTGTGTCCAATCTTGTGGCTTCCCTGGGACACATTGGAAGAAGAAGGATTGTCTTGGGCACACATAAAATACACTAATGCTAGCTGATGAGATAGAGAAAAAAAAATCACGAAAAATTTTATGTTTTAAGAAAATTTATGAATCTGTATTGGGCCACATTCAAAGCCATCCTGGGCTGCATGCAGCCTGCAGGCCATGAGTTGGACAAGCTTTGCTCTAGAAGCTGAAAAAGGCAAGGAAATGTACTCCTCTGAAACCTCTGTGTGGAGTGCAGCCCTGCCAACACCTCGATTTTAGACTTCTCACCTCCAGAACTGAATGGGGTGGTACAGCTTTTAAGTCATTAAATTTGTGGTAATTTTTTACAGTAGTAATAGGAAACTAATTACTAGTTTCCTGCTTCTCTGCATTCATATTCTTTTCTTTTCTTTTTTTTTTTTTTTGAGACAGAGTCTCACTCTGTCGCCCAGGCTGGAGTGCAGTGGCGCGATCTCGGCTCACTGCAACCTTTGCCTCCCAGGTTCAAGCAGTTCTCCTGCCTCAGCCTGCTGAGTAGCTGAAATTACAGGTGCACACCACCACGCCCAGCTAATTTTTGTATTTTTAGTAGAGACAGGGTTTCACCATGTTGGTCAGGCTGGTCTCAAACTCCTGTCCTCGTGATCTGCCTGTCCCGGCCTCCCAAAGTGCTGGAATAACAGGTGTGAGCCACCTTGCCTGGCCTCTGCCTTCATTTTCATGGACTAGCAAAGGCCAGAAAATTTAGCTTTTCTGACTTGTTACAGGATATGTATTTTTGAATCTCAGCTATCTTGGATTGCTTTCTGTTCACTGAAAACACCTCTCTTTGCAAGGTTGTGTTTTTTCTCTCAGCTTTCTGACAGTCCAGGTTTGACTGAAACTTACTTGTAACAGTTTATAAAAGGTATAAGAAAATCACAAACCCTCCAGCATCCTGATATTTTTCCAATAAGTCTCTAAAATTTAACCTTCAGTAGGAAGTGGTTTTAATCAAGATTCGCGAAGACCATTTATAGTAATTACGGTCAGCTTTCAGAAGTAGGGATGGGTGAATTTGTACTGCTTCCCATTGTGCCTCTAATGAGCCAACCCCATCCTTGGATCTGTAATCTGCATCCCATCCTTGGTGTCCCTTTTTTATATGGTTGACAGTGAAAGAGATTTAATCCAAAACAGATTAAACAGAAATGGGACTTAATCTGGCTTCTGGGAGGTTCTCTCTCTCTCTCTTTCTCTGTCTGTCTTTCTCTCTCACCACTCTCATTGTTCTACTTTCTTTTATATTGGATTTTTCTCAAGTAGGTTCTCCCTAGGTCATGGCAAATATTCCTCTGGCATCCCTAAGCTTACATTAGCAAGATAACTAGTGATTCAAAAGAAAGGAGCCTTTCTTTCTCATTAATTGCAGCCCAAATCCCTGGGATGGCCCTCACTGAGCTAGTTTGGGATATGAGTTAATCCCCGAGCCAGATACTGTGACTAAAAAGGATAGAATATTCCAATTGTCCAGGTCTAGGACAGTGTCCACCCCTGAGCAGAAAAACGGGCATAGAAAATGAGAGACTGTAGGGCAAACAAACAAAATAAACAAACTGAAAGGAAGCAGATGCCCACCACATTAACAAACTCAGATCCGTCACCTGTTAGAGGTGGATAATAATATGATATACTTCTTAGGACTGCTGTAAAAATGAAATGAATTAGTCCAGGGAAAGCATTTAGCACAATGTGGCGTAGTAGGTGTTCTTTCAATATGTGTTTTTATTGTGTTACTGTTACTACTACTGTTAATTACTATTATTATTACTCCTAGTCATGTAACTTTGGAAAGTCACTTTACCCACCTGACTCATTTCTTCTTCTTTTCAAAGGGCTGATGACACACACCTTGCAGCAAAACAATGAAAGTTAATAGGCACAAGGTACCTAGCACAGGACTGGCAGATGGTAGAGACCTGTGGATACATGATATTATTTTTATTGCTATTTGAGAAGGAAAGTCTCCTGAAGGAATAAGATATACATGTCTCATCTACATATTCATGGATCTTTTTACAAGCCAAATTCTAAAATTCGAATTCTGAGATGGTCTAAGGTTAGATTACTGAAGAGCTCTTTTTACTCAGTAAGAAGCAGGGTAGCTGCAGAGATGCTCCTGCTCCTAACACTGGCCCATTGATGTGGAGTTCACATCTAATATGATGTCAGTCCTGTTCCTTGCTGTAGTCCTGGGGAAAGCTTCAGTCACTGGCACCCTTTAGAATGGCTTGTGGTAGGGGGTCACTGAAAACAATGATGAGTGGCATCTATTCCCTCTAATAATACACACCCAGGCAAGTAACACGGCTTCACCTTCTCATCTCTGATTGAGGTTCGTGTGTGAGCACCGGCCTGTGACCACCACAAACATCCTAATGCATGGACTTGGTAGAAACTGACCCTATGAGAGTATAAAATAGTGAAGTGACTCCATAGACCTTGACCTATAGATCTGTCTCTCACAAGAATCCATGCAGGTAGAGAATGAATTGTATTTTAAACTGTTGCAGAGCAATTGTACACGTAAGAAAGAAAATCATCTCACTCTCTTGGTCATAATATTAAGAGTATATCATCCTAAATGGATAAAGGAGTGTCCCCAGTGGACTGGGCTCTCTATAGCTTTTAGCTAGGCAATTATAATTCTGTTTTACTTACAATGGGATATTTCTTGATGCATTTTAAATAGAAAGAATGGTTTCTCTATTCATGGAGACTCCATAAGTGTTAAATAGATAGAAATGGAATTTGTGTGGGTATTTATAAAATCACAGAAAGAGAATTTTGAATTATATATGCATACACGCTCTTTGGTCGTTTGAAAGCATTTTCAGTCCGCCTGGGGAAGCAGAACTGTAGGAAAGTGATATCACTGTCAGCGTCATTCCTCCCAAACTATTTTGAATGTCACTAGGAGTTAAGGCAACATGTTGTTTTTCAGAGGAGAAAGGCAAGAAAATAATTAAACACATTTTTCCTTAAGGAAAAAAAAGAGAAAGCAAGTCTGCTGTGAGCCTGCTTTGTAAGAAAGTGATAGTAATGTGACTATGAACAAATACAATTTCTCCTAGGATATCTTTGAAAATTCAGCTGAGTAAACTTTGTCTCAGGGTAAGTAGGAAAAATTCATACACTCTCCGTGAGTGAAATAAATGCAGATATATCAGGATCTCTTGTCAAGCTTTTGTGTTGAATCCAAGAAAGGAACATTGGACAGCTGTGCAGATTCTACTGACATTTTGGATGGGAGAACAATGATTTTTAAACCTATACTCCATAATTAGCTTACTCACCCCCCAGAACTTGAAGCTAGACAAGAAATGCTCTTCAGGAGTCATGCCACTCAGAGAAACGTGGGAAGAGCAGCACACTCAGTGGGATCTACCCAATAACTGAAATGGAAGCTCTCGGAATTGCTCATCTGCACCATTGTAATAGTCATCTAACTGGTCTCCCACTTTCGATCTCTAATCCCCTTGTCCCCACCTCTGTCCATCATTCCTACTACCACCAGATTCATATATTCTGACAGCAAGCTTCTAAACACGGGCAGAAAAAATAATTAAGATATTATTATAAATCTGATAGCACATTATCTGGTTCATAGTGTTTGATTAAAAAAATAATTTTTAAAAGATTCTCTACTTGCCCAAATTTCTCCCCCACCACACACACATGCGCGCGCGCGTGCGCGCGCGCGCGCACACACACACACACACACACACACACAGACACACTTAAAAACTCAGCTTTTTCCTTTCCACCACTGCTTGTCATATTAAGTACAAACTCCTTACAACAGGATCTAACTACCATTTAGGTTTATCACCCAATTTGCCCAGTCCCTTTATTCTACTCTTGCCACAGTGAACTCTTTTGTATCTCCAAACATGGTTTCCATTTCCATGTCTTGGCTTATTATTTCCTCATGCCTGGAATATCTGCCTCCTCACAATCACCTAGGATCCTTCTCACCGTTTCTACCAAAGCTGGAGCCACATTTCAAGGCCCAGCTCATACATTACAATTTCTACTATGTACTTCAAGACACTTTTACCCAAAGGCTCTACTTGTACTTTTCTTTGAGCCCCCTTAGTAATTTATCTTTATGTTGTTTTAATGATACTCATTTGGCCTTCCATTATTATTTAAGCAATTGTCTTACTTTGTTACCGGAAAATCTTATATTGCAATAGAAAAACCTCAAATTAAGTCTCAGTTCTGCCACTGAAAAGCTACCTGAACTTAGGCAATTTTTAAAATTTTCAGAGCCTCAGGGCATCTGGAAAATGCCTACCTCGTGGAATTTTTAAAAGGATTAAATTGCATGACAAAATACATGTAGATCATCTGGTACAGTGCCTGACACCTAGTGAGAGCTGAATAATAGTAACAGTGCTACTTATTAACATGTTGTCAGGTCTTTGCAGACTTTGTGTGATTCATTCTTGCATTCCAGCGTAGACAAGCATAGCACCTGGTTCATGGTTTATGTTACATAAATATGCTTTGAGTTGGCAATAATTAGAGGTTTCCAGCATTATAGTGTGACAGTACATTTATCTCAACATATTCCTTGCCCTATTTTCCATTCTTCCTGTATAAATCTGCTTCTATCTGTTTAAAAAAATATATTAGGGATTCAGAGTCTTAAGGATCGAGCGTCCTACGTTGTAGAATTGGGGTGTGGATTTAGCAGACGCCCCCTACTGGCAGAGTTGATGTTAGAAAATGAAATAAACCACGACCCAACTGAGGATGGTTCTCCCAGCCTTTGCTCTTCACCCATCCTCCTGGCTGTTTGCAGACAGCCCGTGTTCAGGAAGATATACATTGGCTAATGTATTATTCATGTGGAGGTGGATCTGTGTCATCTTTGACTTAATTGGGAGGTGAATATTATGCGTCACATTCCCCAAAACAGAAAGCCTCAATAGAGGAGGAGCTTGGGTTCAGACAGGATGTAAAATGTTCAGAATGTTTAGGAATACCAATTCTGAACAGGTAAACCCAATTCCATTCCTGATGTGCCCCTCACCAGCAGATCTTGAGCAAATCATTTAACCCAGATACTGTGAAAGCCACAATTTCTGATCTGAAAAACTGAGCTCATAATAGAACCTGCCTTCAGAGGCCTCTTGTGAAGATTTAATAAGATTATATCCCAAGAGCCCAGTGGCTGGTGTACAATTTACCCTCCAGAAATTGACTTGTTGCTGTGATTAAGCTAATATCGGCCATGCTTGCTTTACTCCGTTGTCTTCAAACTCCAATTTGCCTCAGGATCTTCTGGGCACCTCATTTAAAATACACATTTCTAGATTACCCTCCCAGATATTCTGATTTTGTTGCGGACCAAAATGTGCTTCTTTTTTTTTTTTTGAGATGGAGTCTCGTTCTGTCGCCCAGGCTGGAGTGCAGTGGTGCGATCTCGGCTCACTGCAAGCTCCGCCTCCCGGGTTCACGCCATTCTCCTGCCTCAGCCTCCAGAGTAGCTGGGGCTACAGGCGCCTGCCACCACGCCCGGCTAATTTTTTTGTATTTTTAGTAGAGATAGGGTTTCACCGTGTTAGCCAAGATGGTTTCCATCTCCTGACCTCATGATCCGCCCACCTCGGCCTTCCAAAGTGCTGGGATTACAGGCGTGAGCCACCACGCCCGGCCCAAAATGTGCATTATAAACAAGCACTTAGGTGATTCTAGTACAAATCCTAATAAGCAATGCTACAGTTTGCAATTTTCAACCCAAACAAAGATAAATGAAAGCAACTCTCTTGGAAGACAAAACTTTTTTCATTTATATTACTTAAGAAATTAAAGCCTTGTGACAATAAACTTCTAGGAATAACTAATAATAATAATAACACATACATCTAGCACTTATTATATTTCAAGCATTGGTCAAAGAGCTTTTCGTACAATAACCTTTAATCTTTACAACAACTTTTTGAGGCAGGTACTCTTATTCTCATCATTTTATAAATGAGAAAATTGAGGCACAGAAAGTTTAAGCACCTTGCCTAAGTCATCTATATAGAAATGGACAAAGCCAGGATTTGAATCAAAGAAGTCTAGCTTCAGAGCCTATGCTCCTAAACACAAATCTGTACTTCATTAAAAATATAGCAAAATTCACTGTCTCACCAAATCACATAGACCTCTTCCATATAAGAGGCCAAGTTTTCTGCAGTGCTTTCCTATTCAGTGGTAGCCCCAGGAGAAAAGGTAACTAATATGGCAGTCACTGACTCTCTTTCTGATGCATTCTACCATTGTGTGTGTGTGTGTGTGTGTGTGTGTGTGTGGTGTTGTTTTAGTTAATCTGAATTAGGATGGTCTCTGCTTCTTTTTTTATATTATCACAACCTGTATAAAAGGCCAGTTTTGAGGGAAATTAATAACATACAGCAGAAAGCCTAAAGGTTACAGCTCATTTTTAACATCTACAATAAGAAATATCATTTAACGGGTAGCATCTCCCAGGCTATGTTCTCATGAGATTTTATACCTAAGAATAAAATCCATGCCTAGGTCAGACTTTTGTAACAAATTTTAAGAAGTGACTTGCCACTTTTTCCATCCAAAATCCTGAGGGAAAAGAGGAAAAGAAGTAAGAGAATGGCAGGAATCAGAACTCACAGTCATTCCTAAGAAGAAATTCGTGGCAATTCAAAAGTGATTTGTTTTCTTTCCCATGTCTAAGCCCCCATGCTCCTTCTGCACAGACTTTCGGATAATAATAATATGCATGCAGATGGCGTGTTCCAGGTTTCACAGCCCTTTCACAACCAGCCATTCATTTGAGATGATTGAAGAAAATCATTTCAGGCTGAAGGCAATCGTGAGCTATTCAAAGGCAACACCTGGCAGCCCAGGATCACAGACGTCTTGTCATTGACATGACATGGGCTTAGAGAAGCTGAGGGTGAGCAAAGACCTGTGTCTTTGCATCACACACAGAGAGCTAGGACAGTGCCTGCTTGCCAGGTTTGTACTTCATAAATGTTTGTTGAATGAATAAACAAAGTATCACATCCATCTGCTTCCTTTTATAGATGAAAGACCCAGACTTCACAGAGGTGGAAAATTTAATGAGGCAGCAGTGAAGGCATGAAGATTAGTCAAGGGAGTCAGGAAAATAAAAGAGAACTTCCTTCTGCCTGCTTCCCTCCTTTTTCTAGGTTTCTCTCATCCTTCTTTCTCTGTATGTCTCTGAGTCTTTCTTATGCTTCTTCGGTTCCTTCTTTACTAAAGTAACTAGTATTAATATGTAAGTAAAATGTGTTTATGTGTAGAATTAAGGCAAATGTCAGCATTTTAAAACTCTCCTTAAAAAATAAACTGACCTCAGGTTTGAGTTGCGTACTCCTCTGTGATAGTGAACTGTTTTTATTTGTCTCTCTTTGGATTAATAGCCCTGACAAATGAAGACGTTCTCAACTCATGTTCTAATTTACCAGCAGCTTGTCTTGCTAGTTAATTTATATAGTTCTTAGCTCTCTGTTTTATGGCTAAAGATGCAAATAAACTCAACATAATGCATATAGTTTACAGAAATGGGAGAATTACCACTAAGAACCTCCACCTTTTGGTCATAGAAACAAAGATGCTCAGGGACTAAGGGATCTTTGAGTTGAGTCTATAAAACTGACTATCTGATAATTGTATCTTCTCTACAACATCCATTCCAGGCATTTGACTATTGCCTTTTTGAACATCTTAAAGTAATGGGGAATTCAGCACTTGATGGGGGCAGCTATTCTTTGAACTACTCTGAGTTCTGAAAACTTTTACTTGTGTAGAGTTGAACTTTCATGCTCTAAAGCTTTCACACGTTGATTGTTCTTGATTGAACCCTTTGGAGACACACAGAATGAGTCTAGCCTGTCTTCCACCTGACAATCAGATATTTGAAGACAGATATTTGAAGACAGCTTTCATGCCCACCCCCTTCCCCTAAGTCTTCTCCTTTCTGGAATAAACATCTCTGCTTCCTTTAACAGATCCTCATATACCTTTATAGTGAGTGTCTTCACCCTGTTAAATATTCTTCTCTGAACATACTCTTATTTGCCTATATACAAAGCTGATAGTGGACAGATACATACTGGGATAGATATAATGTGAATTAAAATATGGAAATGGTTTTACTAAAGTTGATAAAAAGCCATAGTTCTAATTCTCTCACCAAGTGCCCATCACTTAGGACCCTCCTGACATCATAATGACCAATAACCAAGGGGTTGTTCCTGAACCAATGTCCTTTTTCATTGGTAAATGCCCAAATCATACCAGTTACTAAATAAGTCAGACTCATTCCTAAATATCCTTTTAAAGATTTTGTCCAGAAATCAATAAAAAAAAAAAAAAAAACTTAAAAAAAACCAATCAACATCTACTCAGAACTGCTTATTTGCCCAGCATTATGGCGTGTTTTTAACCTTATCCTTATTTAATTTTCACAGCAAGACTGTGAAATAGGAATCATTATTTCTACTCTATAAATAAGCTAACTAAGATCCTCAGAGTGTTTTGCCTAGTGTTTTCACAATTGTTAAATTGCAGAACAAGAATTCCAAAACAGATTTATGGTCAAATAAATTTGAAAAATAATACAGGTTCTTTATTCACTTGAAAAAGCATGGATGAAATTGAGCAATGAAAGTTTCTAAGAAGTTCTTCATTAAAGAAAGAGGTTTAACCCAGTGTATTTGAGATTGGGTCTTTTTCTTGTTTAATACCTGTAAGTGTTACAGGACAGGGGTCCCGATCCAGACCCTAAGAGAGGATTATTGAATTTCTCGCAAGAAAGAATTCAGGGCAAGTCCTTAGGGCAAAGTGAAAGCAAATTTATTAAGAAAGTTAAGGAATAGGCCGGGCGCAGTGGCTCACGCCTGTAATCCCAGCACTTTGGGAGGCTGAGGCGGGCAGATCACAAGGTCAGGAGATTGAGACCATCCTGGCTAACAAGGTGAAACCCCGTCTCTACTAAAAATACAAAAAATTAGCCAGGTGTGCGGTGGGCACCTGTAATCCCAGCTGCTCAGGAGGCTGAGGCGGGAGAATGGCATGAACCCAGGAGGCAGAGCTTGCAGTGAGCTGAGATCAGGCCACTGCACTCTAGCCTGGGCGACAGAGCGAGACTCTGTCTCAAAAAAGAAAAAAAAAAAAAGAAAGTAAAGGAATGAAATAATGTCGCTCCATAGACAAAGCAGCCCTGAGGGCTGCAGGTTGTCTATTTTTATGGTTATTTCCTGATGATATGCTAAACAAGGGGTGGATTATTCATGCCTCCTCTTTTTAGACCATATAGGGTAACTTTCTGACGTTGCCGTGGCATTTGTAAACTGTCATGGCTCTGGTGGGAGTGTAGTAGTGAGGACAACCAGAGGTCACTCTCATAGAGATTTTACTTTTGGTGGGTTTTGGCCGGCCCCTTTCCTGCAACCTGTTTTATCAGCAAGGTCTTTATGACCTGTATTTTGTGCTGACCTCCTATCTCATCCTGTGACTTAGAAAGCCTTAACCATCTAAACGTCTGGGAATGCAACCCAGTAAATTTCAGCCTCATTTTACCCAGCTCCTATTTAAGATACAGTTGCTCTGGTTCACACATCTCTCACACAAGCACTTTGGCAAACTGATGCTGTAATTATATTGGAAGCTAATCCCCACTGTTGACTCACGATAATAAAAATGATGACTCAGAGCCCCACACTGTTTCCATGAATGTCATCGTTAAGGATCCACTCCTCTTTCCTATCCATGAAGGATATGTTTTGAAACCAAAGCAGGAACTTAAAGTTATCTTTCATATGATACATTTGGTAAAATTCATGTCATTGTCCAGTTTAATAGTATCACAAACCTGCCACCTTATATTGTCACTATTCTTATTGGTTTAATTCATCTTCAACTGGCTGACCAAATTCTTTACATCTTCACCTAGACAATTAATAAATGTTAAACACAGAAGAATTGAGGACTTCCAGTTTCAGGTCTAATATGTAAATGTCATGCACATCCATGTGAAGAGAGTAACACAAAACCTGTTGGTAGACTGTCTTCACACAGACAGACATGACATTTGGTGCCAAAACCCAGGAATAGTCAGGGAAGCAGATAATTTAGTTAAATGCCTCGACCTAATAAGGGAGCTGGATGGGTGGGGACAACTGAAAAGGAGTGCATAAAAGAATGTTGTCCAAGTTGGCACCAGAGTCAGCAAGTTTTAAGAGAGTTAGAAGCCTGGGCATCAGTATCCACAACAGTTATGGAGGCAAGGGAAACAGGCCCTTGGAAAAGAAGGTAATGTGGAGTGGGTAGCCTCCATATTGATTAAGAAGGAGGTGGACTTACCATGCACTGTAAGAGTTACCCAAAGCATCTGTGATTGTCCAGGAGGCTTCTGAGGTGATCAGGCAGCATCAGTCTTCAGCCACTGACCTGAGAAGATCTGGGAAGGAGTCAGTCAGACAGCCTTGGGCCAGAGTTCCAGGGGTTCTGGGAGTGGCTGCCAGGTGAGTTAGACAGTCCAGTTTCCAGTGGGTTCCCACACAGATGGGACACAGCTTAGGAGGAATCCCAGGCTGGGCATTCCTTGGCCCAGTGGCCAGATTTCCAGCACTTGAAGCAAGATCCTGGGGGAAGAGGTCCTGGAGGAATGCCTGGCCACTGCAGTTTAGGCATTTTGAAGTTTTTGTGTGCTGGAGATGTGGCTAGGGTTTCTCTCCCTCACAGTGGAGGCAAGTAATTCCAACTCAGAAATACATTGCCACTTGGCTGCCTTTTCTCTATTATTGTACGCCTTGAAGGCGAGGTTAATTAAGTCCTGTTGTAGGGCTTGAGGGCCAGAATCTAATTTTTGGAGCTTTTTCTAAAATCGGGAGCGGATTGGGTGACAAAATGCATATTGAGAATAAGACGGCCTTCTAGCCCCTCTGGGTCTAGGGTGGTAAAGTGCCTAAGGGTTCTTGGCAAACATGCCATGAACTGGGCTAGGTATTTATATTTGATGTAAAACAGCCTAAATGCTAACTGATTTGGGAGAGGTTGGATAAAGAAAAAGGAGCATTAACCTTGACTATGCCTTCAGCTCCAGTCACCTCTCTAAGAGGAAATTGTTGGGCAGGTGGGAGAGAGCTAGTCGCGGAATAAAACTGTAAGCCAGAATGGGTGTGAGGAAGGGAGGCAATAGAAGGATTATAGTGTGGGGGAGCAGAGGCTGAGAAAGAATTGGGACCTGGCTTGACCTGGTGAGGAGCAGCCTGGGGAGGAGGGGAGAGGTCAGATGGGTTCCTAGAACAGGAGGATTCAAAGGACTCAGAGCTTGGGGTGGAGACTGAAGGAACAGATAGGAGAGAAGGAAGAAAGCTTTTGGACAAGTCACATTGGGAGCAGAGACTAGGGAGGGACCAATGTGTAAAAGAATGCCTGGACGTCAAGCACCTCAGACTATTTGCCGAATTTTTGACAAAAATTATTTATTTAGATCTTGTAAGATGGAGAAATCAAAAATGCCATTTTCTGGTCATTTAGAACCACTGTCAAGTTTGTATTGGGGCCAAGCAGTATTGCAGAAGAAAATAAAGCATTTAGGTTTTAGGTCATGTGTGAGTTGAAGAGGTTTTAAGTCCTTGAGAACACAGGCTAAGGGAGAAAAAAGAGGAATGGAGGGCAGAAGTTTGCCCATAGTTGAAAGGTAAGTTTAGAGAAAAAAGAGGGTAGAGACATGGTGCAGGGTGGGGGGGTGGTGCGGGGGAGGGGGAATGGGGAGGTGGTACTTGCTACCCAGGGAAGGTGGTACTTGCCACCAACGTGAGGGATCAAGGCAGGCATCCCCGCAGTAATTAAATGCCAAGGGAAGACTGCCTTCCCAAGTTCGTGACCAGCGCCAGATTTTTGAGTTCATGGATAAAACGTGTCTCCTCTGTCTCTACCATAAAGGGAAAGGAACCAAAATTAAGGAAGGGAGAGTTTGAAGGGTGGAGGGCTAGCAAGAGAGGTTAGAGAAGAGAATAAAAAGAGGCCACTTACCTGATTTAAAATTGGTGAGATGTTCCTTGGGCTGGTCTGAGGACCTGAGGTCATAGGTGGATCTCCTCACGGAGTGAGGGCAAGGACAGGGGACCAGTCTCCTGAAGGAGTCCCCTGTCCCAGGTCTTCAGCACCAAATGTTATGCATGTCCATGTGAAGAGACCACCAAACAGGCTTTGTGTGAGCAATAAAGCTTTTTAATCACCTGGGTGCAGGTGGGCTGAATCCAAAACAAGGAGTCAGCAAAGGGAGATAGGGGTGGGGCAGTTTTATAGGATTTGGGTAGATAGTGGAAAATTAGAGTTAAAGGGAGTTGTTCTGTTGCGGGCAGAGGTGGGGGGGTCACAACGTGCTCGGTGAGGAGCTCCTGAGATTCTTTGTCCAGGAGAAGGAATGTCACAAGGTCAATTGATCAGTTAGGGTGGGGCAGGAACAAATCACAATGGTGGAATGTCATCAGTTGAGGCAGGAACTGACTATTTTCACTTCTTTTGTGGTTCTTCAGTTGCTTCAGGTCATCTGGATGTATATGTGCAGGTCACAGAGTCTTATTCCAAAAGGAAAGAAAGGCAACTTTCTCCTTATGTCAATTCCATCCCCCCAATATTTGGACCCCTCATGACACAAACAACTATCCCTGTTGCTGCTCCTTTATGCATCTCCCAACAGCAGCCTACTGGAATCCCTTTAGGCAACCTTCCACCATCCAAATGTTCTTTTACTCTATCTCCAGAACCCAGCCACATACATTACCAAACAGATGGGAGTATTCCAACTTTGCATTACTGATAAGCCCTCTATCATTATTGACAAACTAAAAAACATTGGCAGTCACTATTGCTTAGGAAGACACTTATCCTGCATCTCACTCCATCCTTGGCTATCCTCCCCCTGCTCGTCTGAATCTCCTCCTAGCCCTTCCTCTTGCTTTCTTATACCCAGCCCCATGAATAGCAGTGAAAGGTTACTCATAGACACAATGTGCTTTCTCATACACCATGAAAACCAAACCTTTCCCTCTATGAGCTGCACCATCAATCCCTGTTACAACCTGTAATGGCTGCTGCCCTTGCTGGAGCTCTAGGACTTTGGGTGCAGGACTCCTCTTTCAGTACACCCTCTCACCTTTTCACTTTACATTTCCAGTTCTACCTGACACAAAGTCTCTTCTTTTATGTGACTCTTCCACCTACATGTGCCTACCTGCCAACTGGATGGGCACATGTACTCTAGTCTTCCTTACCCCCAAAATCCAGTTTGCAGATGGGAATGAACAACTTCCTGTCCCCCTCATGACACCAACATAACAAAAAAGTCATCCCAGTAATCCCTTTACTTGTGAGTCTAGGACTTTCTTCCTCCACTGTTGCACTTGGAACTGGAATACCAGGCATATCAACCTCTGTCACAAGATTCCACAGCCTCTATAATGACTTCTCTGCTAGCATTACAGATATATCACAAACTTTATCTGTCCTCCAAGCCCTGGTCGACTCTTTAGCTGCAGTTGTCCTCCAGAACCACCGAGGCCTTGATTTACTCATTGCTGAAAAAGGAAGACTCTGTATATTTTTAAATGAAGAGTATTGTTTTTACCTAAATCAGTCTGGCCTGGTATATGACAACATAAAAAACCTCAAGGATAGAGCCCCAACCAACCAAGCAAACACTTATGCTAAACTCCTTTGGGCACTCTCTAACTGGATGTCCTGGGTCCTTCCAATTCTTAGTCCTTTAATACCTGTTTTTCTCCTTCTCTTATTCAGACCTTGTGTCTTCTGTTTAGTTTCTCAGTTCATATAAAACTGAATCCAGGCCATCACCAATCATTCTATACAACAAATGCTCCTTCTAACAACCCCACAATATTACCCTTTACCCCAAAATCTTTCTCCAGTTTGATAGCTCCCCTCTACATTCCCATGCTGCCCCTAATCCTGCTTGAAGCAGCCCTGAGAAACATCGCCCATTATCTCTCCATACCATCCCCCAAAATTTTTGCCACCCCAACACTTCACCACTATCTTGTTTTGTTTTTCTTATTAATATAAGAAAACAGGAATGTCAGGCCTCTGAGCCCAAGCTAAGCCATCATATCCCCTGTGACCTGTGTGTATACATCCAGATGGCCTGAAGCAAATGAAGACCACAAAAGAAGGGAAAATAGGCAGTTTCTACCTTAACTGATGACATTCCACCATTGTGATTTGTTCCTGCCCCACCCTAACTGATCAATTGACCTTGTGACATTCCTTCTCCTGGACAATGAGTCTCAGGAGCTCCCCACAGAGCACCTTGTGACCCCTACCCCTGCCTGCAAGAGAACAACCCCCTTTAATTCTAATTTTCCACTCCCTCCCCAAATCCCATAAAACTGACGGACTCCTATCTCCCTTTGTTGACTCCTTTTTTGGATTCAGCCCACCTGCACCCAGGTGATTAAAAAGCTTTATTGCTCACACAAAGCCTGTGTGGTAGTCTCTTCACATGGATGCACATAACTGTAATGAGATGAAAAGTCACCACTTCCATTCCTACAGCAACAAGAACAACAAGCTAGATAAACAAAAACAATGACTTTTCTTGGACCCATCAAATAACTGAATTTTCAGGGCAAAACACTACCCCCAAATTTGGAGAGACAGGTGTATCTAGAGACACAGCTGGGATCTGCTTATGTGGAAAAGAAGCTGTTGGGATCTCCTTACCTGGAAAAGAAGGTGCTGGAGCCTTAAATTGTTAGGAGCACTTACATGGTAATATTGACAAATTGCTGGAGGCTGTGTGTGGACTCATGTGAGAAAAAAAGTTCAGGGGGGCCACAGTTCTAAGGGTACCCTCACACATTTGTGAGCTTCACCTCCAAGAACATGTCCAAATTCTCATAGTAAGGATGTGAGAAAGATCCTCCCCCAGATTTGACAGGAAAAGAGGATGAAATCCCCTTGGAGAATTCTCCATAACAAAGGCCTACTTTGCAGGGGAAAGACTTTTCCAGGGCCTTATTCCAGAAGGAAGGAAGGAAGGAAGGAAGGAAGGAAGGAAGGAAGGAAGGAAGGAAGGAAGGAAGGAAGGAAGGAAGGAAGGAAAGGTATTCCTCTCTCTCCTGTCTTCTCTAGCCTTCTAGTCCTCTCTAAGGGAAAAATTAAAAAGCTATGACACTGGAGAAACACTTGTGCCGCTGACAGTTAAGAAACATGGGCCCCCCAAAAGATGGAGTTTTAACAAGATTATGGAATGCTTCTCCCTCCCAGAACCTTCTCACCTCAGCAATAGGGCTCCTGTATGACAGTTGATTACAGTTGAAAAATCTGCAAAACAGAGATTCTGAGAAGTACTTAGGGAAGCCTAAAGTCAAGGTGAGAGACAAAATTAAGGAAGAATTTGAAGCTTCTGACACCCACACCAATAGCAAACAGTAAACATAGCCCAGCACTTAGCTAGATTAACATAAATCCTCACAATAAAGGCCTACTTGCCTATTTGTCTATTTTTCTGTCTGATTTGAATAAAAAATTACAAAGCATGCCAAGAAAAAACAAACACAAACAGTCTAAGGAAACAAAGCAATCACGAGAATCAGGCTTAGCTATGACACAGATGATGAAATGATCAGACATGGAATTTGCAATATCGTAACTATAATTAATATGTCAAGGGTTTTAGTAGAAAAAGAAGGCAACATGCAAGAAGAGATGAGTAATGTAAGCAGTGAGATGGAAACTCTAAGAAGCAAAACAGATGATCAAAATAAAAAACAAAAACAGCTAAGGAAAACAATCAGTGAGATTGAAGATCATTAATAGCAAACTGAAATGCAAAGAGAAAAAAGAATTTTTTAAAAATAACGTATTCTCTAAGAACTATAGACACTTTTAAAAGGTATAATATACATGTAATTGGAATATCAGAAGAAAAAAATTTAAAGAGAACAGAGAAAAAGAAATAGCTGAAGTAGTAATAGTTAAAACTTTCCAAAATTAATGACAGACACCACATCACAAATTCAGGAATATCAGAGAATATCAAGCCAGATAAATACCAAAAACAAAACAAACTGCAGAAAACCAAACATAAAGAGAATATTATGAAAGAAGCTAGAGGGGGAGAAAACTTTGCCTTAGATGAATGAACATAACAATTATAATAGACTTCTTATCAGAAACTATATAAACAAAAGGAGAGTCACATAAAATATTTAGTCTCGAAAGCAAAAAAACCCAACAAGCTTGAATTCTATATCCAGTCAAATAGTCCTTCCAAAGTGAAGGAGAGCCGGGTATGGTGGCTCACACCTGTAATCTCAGCACTTTAGGAGGCCAAGGCGGGCGGATCACCTGAGGTCAGGAGTTCAGGTCAGCCTGGCCAACATGACAAAACCCCATTTCTACTAAAAATACAAAAATTACCCAGGCATGGTGGCACATGCCTGTAGTCCCAGCTACTCAGGAGGCTGAGGCAGGAGAATCGCTTGAACCCAGGAGGCGAAGGTTGCAGTGAGACAAGATCATGCCATTGAACTCCAGCCTGGGTGACAGAGCAAGACCACATCTAAAAAAAAAAGGCCAGGCACGGTGGCTTATGCCTGCAATCCCAGCACTTTGGGAGGCCGAGGCAGGTGGATCTCCTAAGGTTGGGAGTTCGAGACGAGCCTGACCAATATGGTGAAACCCCATCTCTACCAAAAATACAAAAACTAGCCGGGCGTGGTGGCGGGTGCCTGTAATCCCAGCTACTCAGGAGGCCAAGGCAGGCTCCAGCCTGGGCAACAAGAGTGAAACTCCATCTCAAAAAGATAAAAATAAAAATAAAAGAACGGGAAATAAAGATTTTCTCAGACAAACAAAAACTAAGCTTCATTACCAGCAGATCTAGCCTGCAACAAATTTTAAACATGGAAAAATCCTGGGAAGAAACATTAAGAATCTCCTCTTTGAATGCTGTCATTTTGTTAAGCGGACCTTGTTCAGATACATAGGAACCATCTTCCAACTGGGTATTTATTATTGCATTAAACCCACTCTTCATGATTTCTCCAGAAATATCGTGAAAGTGTTCCCAAAATGCCTGTGGAATATCAGATACACTCATTCAACAGTCACTATTTCCTGCTAAAGAACAAAATGATGTTATTCCATTGTGAAGTAATCTTAGTGATCTCTTGCTGGATCTCCTCTAGATTTTTATGAATCATGTCTTTAATAGTTCATTCTAGGACCTTGTCCAGGGTTAACTTAAAGCTCTCTAGTCCTGAATAGCAACATATATCTTTTTATCCTCTAAAATGTGAATCTACATTTACATTTTCCTCTTTTCCATTTTCCCTTTCTCCTTCACATATCACTGTCCTCATTTGCACCCTAGAATATTATATTCTGGGGTTAAATTTGCTCACAAGATGAAACTTGAACTCATTTTTAGCAGTAGGATTATCTCTTATAGTATTTTATCCCATTTTCGTCTTCTGTTCCTCCCAATCAATGTTTGTTCTACACAGCTTAGTGATGAAATCAGTCTCTTTAAGAGAAAAGACAAAGCAAAATAGAGATTAAAGAGTTCTCTCCTACTTCAACCATCAAACTTTACACTCTAAACCACAGCACTGAGTTTATTCATTTGATGATCTTATTCTTACCCTAATGTAACTAGGGTCTTCTGATTATCATTGGCTTTATCAAAAGTTGCAACCCATTTTATACTTTAGTCTTCCTAAATCTTATCTTCAGTTCTTTGCTTCTCCCTCTATAGTTGCCTTGTATTTTTCAACTTTAGGAGACTCCATTTCCATTGCTCTAAATCTGAGGTCACTGGAGTCCATTCTCTATACTGCCACCCAGGGTCACATCTCTTTCCTTTCCATATATCTATTACAATATACAAAAACAGATGAATAAAATTTACTTACCAAACTACATCCCTCTTAAAGCACACCATTAGCAGAGGCTGTTTCTCTAATTAATAAAATGCTTATCATCAGGGTATTAAAATATGGAAAAATCAGCTCCCTATAGCTTGATAAAAAAAATTCAGTAATTGTTGTTACTCACTTATTTGAGTTCATTAATAATAAAATTGCATGAAATAATAGCTGTACAATATATAAGACATAATAGTATATAACATAATGATATAATGATTGTATAATGGGAAACAACTTTTGTCCCTCCAAAATCTGGGTTTGTGTCCATATCTACCACTGATTAAATACAGATGGGTGCCTTTTAACCTCTTTGTGCCTTTGTCTCCTCATCTGTAAAATTGGATTAATAAATGAATATGTTGTTATTCTTGTAAGGCTAAACAAAATGAACTACATACACTTGACCTTGGAAGCCTTAAGGCAGTGAATACCAAAGTGTGGAACATGATGATTTTAGATGACTATTGGACATGTATTCAATAATATTAAATCACATGGTATGAAAATTACTTCAATTTTATTTTAATCCTTGTAATTACATAAAAAGGAAAATCCCTATTTGGTGCCAGTATGTTTTCACACTTTCTAGCACTTACTATTCTCCCTTTTAAGCAAAGGAAGAGTAGGTAACAGGTCTTCCTTCAGCAAGCAGAAGTATTTTTCTTGAATTGAATTACATTATTTTGTTTTAATTGTACTTACTTTTACAATTACATTTTATTATGGCAGACAATACTTCTTTCCAAGTTCCCTTTTTTTTTTTTTTTTTTTTTTTTTTTTTGAGACGGAGTCTGGCCTGGGCTGGAGTGCAGTGGCATGATCTTAGCTCACTGCAACCTCTGCCTCCCGAGTTCAAGCGATTCTCTTGCCTCCCATTTCTTTTTCAAATGAATTAATTTAAATAAAAAGAAATAACTTGTTTAGATAATAAGGAAATGTATTACAGGTGATTTGAGGTTTGGCAAAAATTATAAAGTTAGTATATGGAAGATTGAGGAAACAGTCTAAATATAATATACATATTTTTAATCTATTTGCCTGTTATCAATGAAGTTATATTTTTACTAATTATTATTAAAAAATAAATCTTTGAAAACTTTGTGCTTTACAGTAAAAAATAAGTCTTTGAAAAATTTGTGCTTTACAGGTTCCTAAGCATGATTCTCGAAGCTTCTCATACAGAAGTTTTAAAAGATTCACTATAAAAAGAAAGTTTGCATTTGATATCTGACTTTTATTTCCTCTAGGTTAGGGGTAATATCTACCTTCTTTATATGCTCTACAGCATCTATTAGAAGGCTGAGTGCACAAGTGTTTCTAAGTAAATATTCAAATGTGCTGAATTGACATTTAGGTGTGTCAAAAATGTTTGTGGTTGATGTATGTGTGCCTCCCCTGCTCTTCTCAAAGAACCTCCAGCTGTTAACACTACCAGGGCATTTTCCACCCAATTTCCCTCTCAACTCTGGAGTTATAGCTGAGATAATGTGGAGACCAGTCTGAATCACAGAATCTTTAGCTATTTGTCATTTCCGTAATGTCTGCCAGCATCCTGTAAGCTGGCTGTGTGATGTCAAGACCAGATAAAGGAAATATAATTTTCTCCATAGCTTATATATGCTAAGTCCCTTTACCACAGTGTAATGTCTTTAATTTCTTCCCAATTCAGTCGCTGCTCTCCAATGCCATGACAACACACATCCTATAAAGAGAGTCTTTACCAACAGTCATGAGATGAGACCTTTTGACTTTTCTCTTCAAGAATCTTATCCACATCCACTTTCTCTGCCTGTGGGTTCTTGATATTTTAATGTCTGAAGAACTTACATTCTATATAACTAATAGGAAGAGGAAAATAATATCTTTACTTTCTGATCACAAAGAAAGTTGTTCAAAGTCCTAAGCCCAATACAGTATGCAAAATGTTTCCAGAATTCTTGAGTGAGATATTTCAACATTCATGAGAAACATTATTTACCATTAAAATATCTAAAGAGGAACCCAAAGGCTGCAGAAGTAAGCACGTTAACAGTAGATTTAAAATGTTCTGCCCTTGAAGCTGTGTTTGTAGAGCTCACACCAATTCCATTTGATTAGCATCTTCTCTAAATCTATGTAATCCTCTCAACTAGTTCTATACTTTTCCTTTATCTCTGACTCTTGGTGTTAAAGCCGTTAATTAAAAAGTAGCACAGATGACTGACAAGCACATACATATACATACACAATTGGCTAGAATCCAAAATTCTAACATTTTGTCTAGCTGCTAGGTCATCCATTGGAGCCTAGATTTTGAAACTTTTGAATATCAGGCTGGCTGACTGCCAGCTGATGGTTCAAACATTCAACCAGTCTTCCATCTAATCTGCCCTTGGGAAGAAATCTGGGAAAAGCCAAGCCCTGATTTTCCCTTTATATATGAATTCTCCCATCATCCTCCCAGCAGCCCAATAAGATAGGTCTTATTAACTGTATCATATGGAGTAGGAAACCTGAGCTTAGCAAGTTAAATAAGTTGCTCCAGGTCATGGAACTAGTGAAGGGCAGGGTGTGGTTAAAATTCAAGTCTGTAGGATGGGAAAATCCATTTTTTTCTACTATACCAGCCAGCTCCATAATGGTGTTATTCAAAAAGCGAATCTTAAGAAAGCTTGAGAATAGTAAAAGAAATATTAACTTGTCTTTAATATCAGCTTATCACTTGCTTTAGGAAGCCACTATTCTTCCTCATCTGTCCAATCAGATACTCAACTCTTAACAGCTGTTAAATATCATCTCCAGCAACTTTTGATGATAAAACAACTCCAACATTCAAATGCTGCTACTGTTGCTTCATGCAGGCGTACCTTGTTTTATTGTTCCTCACTTTATTGCTCTTTGCAGATATTTCTTAGAAATTGAAGGTTTGGAGAAACTGCATGGAGCGAGTCTATCAGCACCTCTTTAACAACAACTGTGCTCACTTCATATCTTGCCTCTGTGTCATACTTTGGTACTTCTTGCAATATTTCAAAGTTTATCTTTATTATTATATCTGTTATGGTGATCAGTGATCTTTTTTTACTGTCTGTTTGCTTTTTTTTTTTTTTTTTTTTTTGGGAATTTGAGACAGGGTCTCACTCTCTCACTCAGGCTGAAGTGCAGTGCCACAAGCATGGCTCACTGTAGCCTCAACCACCTGGGCTCACATGATCCTCCTGCCTCAGCTTCCAGAGTAACTGGGACCACAGGGTATGCACCACCACGCTTGGACAATCACTGATCTTTGATGTTACTATTGTAATTGTTTTGGGGTGCCACAAACAAACTGTACCTGTATAAAATGGTGAACTTAATAGATAAATGTTGTGTGTATTCCAACTACTCCACTGACCAGTCATTTCTCCCCTCCCCCAACAGCTCCTTGGGCATCCACAATTTTCCAAGACACAACAGTATCAAAATTCAGCCAATTAACCCTATGTTGGTCTCTAAGTGTCCAAGTGAAAGGAATAGTCTCTCACTTTAAATCAAAAGCAGGAAATACTTAAGCTTAGTGAGGAAGGCATGTTGAAGGCCAAGACCGATAAATGCTAGGCATCTTGTGCCAAACAATTAGCCAAGTAGTAAATATTAAAGAAAATACCTTGAAGAAAATTAAAAGTACTACTCCAGTCAAAACACGAATGATAAGGAAGTAAAACAGACTTTCACTGGAAGAAGATGCCATCTAGGACTTTATAGCTAAAGAGGAGAAGTTAACGTCTGGCTTCAAAGCTTCAAAGGACTGGCCAACTCTCTTATGTGGAGCTAATACAGCTGGTGACTTTAATTTGAAGCCAGTATTCACTTACCATACTAAAAATTCTAGGGCCCTTGAGAATTTTGCTAAATCTATTCTGTTTGTGCTTTATAAATAAAACAACAATGCCTGGATGACAGCACATTTGTTTATAGCATAATTTACTGATTTATTTATTTATTTATTTATTTATTTTGAGATGGAGTTTTGCTCTTGTTGCCCAGGCTGGAGTGCAACGGCATGAGCTTGGCTCACCACAACCTCTGCTTCCTGGGTTCAAGTGATTCTTGTGCCTCAGCCTCCCAAGTAGCTGCGATTACAGATGTGCACCACCACGCCTGGCTAATTTTGTATTTTTAGTAGAGACAGTGTTTCGCTATGTTGGTAAGGCTGGTCTCAAACTCCCAACCTCAGGTGATCTGCCTGCCTTGGCCTCCCAAAGTGCTGGCATTACAGATGTGAGTCACCACACCCAGCGATTTACTGAATATTTTAAGCTCCTTATTAAGATCTGCTGCTCAGAAGAAAAGATTCCTTTGAAAACATTACTGCTGCTTGACAATGTACCTGGTCACCCAAGAGCTCTACTGGAAATGTACAAGGAATTTTATGTTCTTTCCATGTCTGCTACTACAACATTCACTCTGCAGCCTATGGATCAAGAAGTAATTTTGACTCGAAAGTATTATTATCAACCTCCTGCAGCCTTGACCTCCTAGGCTCATACTATCCTCTCTCCTCAGCCTCCTGAGTTGCTGGAACTACAGGCATTTGCCACCACACCCAGCTAATTTAAAAATTGTTTTTCTAGAGACAGGGTATCACTATGTTGCCCAGGCTGGTCTTTAACTCCTGGGCTCAAGCAATCCTCCAGCCTTGACCTCCCAAAGTATCCAGTCTTATTATTTAAGAAATGTATGTTATAAGGCTATAGCTACCATAGATGGTGATTCCTCTGATGCATCTAGGCAAAGAAAATTGGAAACCTTCTGTAAAGGAGTCACTATTCCAGGTGCCATTAAGAATATTCGTGATTCATGGGAGAATGTCAAAATGTCTACATGAACAGGAGTTAGAAATAAATTGATTTCAACCCTCCTGGATGACTTAGATGGTGTAACAGTCTGTTTTCACACTGCTGATAAAGCCATACCCAAGACTGAGTAATTTATAAAGAAAAAGAAGTTTAACTGACTCACAGTTCCATGTGACTGGGGAGGAGTCATAATCAGAAAGACAGAAAGCAAAAAGCCCTTCTTACATGGTGGTAGGGAAGAGAGAATGAGAACCAAGTGAAAGGGGAGACCCCTTATAAAACTATCAGATCTTGTAAGACTTATTCACTACTGTGAGAACAGTATGGGGGAAACTGCCCCCATGATTCAGTGATCTCCACTAGGTCCCTCCCACATCATGTGGAAATTATGGGAGCTACAGTTCAAGATGAGATTTGAGTGGGGACACAGCCAAACCATATCAGATGGATTCAAGATTTCAATGAAGGAAGTCACAGCAGATGTGATGGAAACAGAAAAAGAAATAGAATTAGACGTGGATCTTGAAGTTGAGAGTGAATTGCTACAATCTTATGATAACACTTTGACAGATGAGGACTTACTTCTTTTAGATAACTGAAGTGGTTTCTTGAGATGGAATTTACTCCTGGTGAGGATGCTGTGAACATCGTTGAAATGACAGCAGAAGATTTAGAATATTCCATAAATTTAGTTGATAAAGCAGTGGCAGGATTTGAGAGGCCTGACTCCAATCTTGAAAGAAATTCTACTGTGGGTGAAATGCTGTCAGACAGCATCACATGCTAAAGATAAATTTTTTATGAGTGGAAGAGTCAATTGATGCGGCAAACTTCATTGTTGTCTTATTTTAAGAAACTGCCACTGCCACACCAACCTTCAGCAACCACCACCCTGATTAGTCAGTGGCCATCAACATTGAGGCAAGACACTGCACCAGCAAGAACATTACAACTCAGGTTGAAGTTGCATGTGATCATTAGCATTTTAGCAATAAAGTATTTTTGAATTAAGGAAGTACATTTTTTAGACATAATGTTCTTACACACTTAATAGACTACAGTATAGTGTAAATATAACTCGTATATGCTCTGGGAAACAAAAAAAATGTGCTACTCACTTTATTGTGATATTTGCTTTATCGTGGTGGTCCGGAACAAAACCCACAATATCTCCAAGGTATGCTTGTATATATATGATGGGAATGAAAGATGGGTACTATGCCTTTTTCCTTCTCCAGAAACCATTAAAAAAAAAATGGGCTTCCAATTATAATGGTCTGTCATTCAGACTCCTAAACTGCTGTTTAAATTCTGCTTTTCTATTCACCTTCTGTGGTTTCTTTTTTACCACTAACTTTTGACTGTTGCTTTTTTATCCAGTTCAAGAAAGTCGTACCTCCTGGAGCTCTTTAACAACACTTCCCACCGACCAACAGCAATTGGAAATGTAATAAGCCTGAGCACTCTGCAAATATCACTTCCCCCCATGTGTGTATAATCAGACCGTGGAGAAATATCCTATGATCCTTTTGGCTTGCTCAAAGACAACAAGATTCCATCTAGAGGAAAACAAAGTTTGGAATAATTGGCTGCCTGAAAAAAGCTTCCATATGGAAGTCAGTGATTCTGAAATTTTCTGACCAGCAATGCATGTTGTCATCTCCTTATTGCAGATAGAGGCACTCTAAAGTATGTTCATTTTATATCCAGATTATTTTTGTCTTCATGTCTCTGAACAAAGTTTTCTTCCTTCATAGTATCTGTAAGTCAAAATTCTTTTTCTGTTTACTCTCTGAAACATACCCTCTTTCTACATTTGTGCCACACTTTCCTGAGTTCTTCCAACAAACAAAGCATTAGAAGAAAACACAACAGGCTCTCCTACCCCAAGAATGCTTTTATGAAGTTCTAAAAGTCCTTAGGATGCAGTTTTCAGAAATACCAACAAAATAGTAAGGAGAAAGAAAGCCCACTATCATTATCGTTTAGTGGGACAGCTTATTACCACCACTCTTCAGTTCCCATCAAGAACAAACTTCCATACCTCTCCTAAGAGAAAGCAGTTTGGGAGGATGGCCTTCTCTTCTCCCCCATGACTCACTCTGGAGGAATGCCTTTATTGTTGACACCGAGGAGATGAAACTAAGCAAGTGTAGCCCAATCTATTCTTGCCCTTCTCCTCTCTTACTTCAGGACCTTCCCTTCCTGCAGACTGAATATGTTCTTCTTTCCAACTCCTTCTTCCTTTACACCTCTCTCTCTTCTCTCTCTGTTCCTGTCATTAGAGGAAATTTACTGCTGTCCAGCTGTTCTGCTTCTACCTAGGTATATAAGTTCAATTCAAGAGAAGGTAGCAAGAAGCGTATTTGGCCTTTGATTCAATACACATTTTTCATTATATAATAACAATGAAGTAGATCTTTTCATGCCTGTCTTACTGCTGCGACTGTTTCTTAGTTGGGACAGATTGGCACAGAGAGTGGTGTGATTGATTAGCACCTTCAGACCCAACTCAAGCTTTCCCACTGGTCTCACTTTGCTATTTTGTAAATGAAGTCTTCAAACAAATGCTGTTTGCACTGTCCTACCTTCAAAACATGGAATGAGGCTCAGTTCTTAATTCCCCGGGCTATATTTATTAAAAGCTTGAAAATGCTTGAAGCTTAATATCCTGAGAAAAAAATAAGTACTCTTAAAGAACTACCAATCTTCACCAAACTTCCCTCTCCAGGCTTAGGATCTGGCATGTTCCAAGTCACAGGGAGTCCACTCTGTCCCCACGAGTGGGAATATCCAGACATCCCTCCATAGTAGGGTCTTGATCATAATTCTGTAAATCTCAGACAGAGAAGCAGGTTAGTCTACATCCTGATTTCAGACTTGCTTTCTTTCTTGCTCTAAGATGATTGACAATGGGAATGTCCATTTCCTTTAGAGGAAATCACACACTATCCGTATTTACAGTGTGTTTTTTACTCCATGGCCAGACAAAAAGAAAATCATCATATATGACAGCACATTTCCCAGTCTTAGTCTTAAACAATCATGTGAGATGTACCAAACATTTAGTTGTATTACATCACACTGTATTACGTCAAGTGTTATCTAGCTTACTTGATTGTTTTAACCTTCGAATTGATACAGAGAGATGGTAAGCAACACATCTTTCAGATGGTGCTCAGACTCACCTCCAAATCTTGAGGACTTGAATGCAGAGACCCACATATCACCACAGAACAAACAAATATTTTAGTCAAAAGGTGGACGAGATCAAGACTTAGGAAAGGAGTGTCTTTAAGTCTTTAGGTATAAAGCTAAAATGTATGCAATCTATATTACTAGGTAGGATTCAACATTTCTGTGATACACCAACACTCAGATGACTTCACTGATTCAGTCTTCCCAAAGCAATGAGTAGATGCATGCATGACTTGCATCTGCCAGGCTCACTATGGCAATCCTTCCTAGAATAAATGCAATTTCTGCCTCAAAGATTCCGTTTTCACCTCCCAAGTAACAAATTTTAATAAAGTTAAGCCTGCAAAATAACGAACAGCCTGACACAACAAAAATTAAAATTTAGTCTGCTCTAGGTACTCTATTACATTATTTGTATCACCATTACTGGTTACACAATCTGTTCAGAACTTTTTGTATATAGTATTACTTAATCATGAGCAAGTACTTTTATTATTCCTAATTCATAGATGAGGAACCTGAGGACTCATGGTCTATGTACCCTGCCAATGACTTCTGTGCTAAGTCCTGAACCTATTTGACTTCAAATGTATTCATCTTTCCCTGGTCTGGATTACTTGGGGCTGCATTTCCTAGGCTTCTATGTCAGCTGAATTATACAGATAGGGGTTTGCTGGAACACAGAGAGCAAGAAAGGCAAAAGCCATAGTTTTCTCTCCGCCCTCTCTATTTCTTCAGTATCTTTAGTGCTAGCTCTGTCCCCCATGGGCTCCAATTCCTGACACAGATGCCTAAAACAAATGTTCTGTCTTAGCCACATCTTTTTCCCCACCAGCTCTTATTCTTCCCTGTCTTTTCCATTTCTAGGTCACTTCACATCACAGGTGAAAGAGGCAGCTGGGGTATTCTGTGGGACTACCCCCAGACATCTAAGTGGAGAGACACAGGGGAGGCATTACTATTTTGCATGAAGAAAGGGCACACCGAAACAGAGAAGTTACAAATATGGTCCTAATCCTGGTGTCATTTTCATATATTTCTTTAATTCTTCTTTCAATTTCTGCCACAGGCAAAATAGCAAGAGACAAAACAATTTTTAACCTGAAAAACGTTTGCAAATATCAGAAAAGATTATTTTGAGATTGAATTCTCATTTGGAGTATTTATTATAAACAGCCATCATCTCAACAGGCTCAGTAGGCAAAAGCTGTGTGTCTGATTTAGAGGTTGGGTTGAGACAGTCAACAAAATCTAAAAACCCCTAGACCCGATGTGATGACACTGAGAGAAGTGAGAAAAAGGATGGAAAAGAGGAAAGATTTATGAGGCATAGCAAAAGAAAGCCAAGGTCGGTGTGAATGACAAGAATTCTCAAGAAACAGGTGTTGAATTGAACTTAATGAAAACTAGCTGGTAAACTGGAATTTTAGTTTGGTGTTTGAATAAGAGACTAAGATAATTCTACATAAAAGTACATAATATGAAGAATAAATAAATAATTTAGAAGAGAAGAGGTCTGGTAATTTTATTTAAAAATGAAGATGTACATAAGCATTTTTGTGAATTTTGATGACAAAATATAAAAATATACCAAGAAAAATCACATAGTGAAATAAAAATCTTAAAAGATAGTAATAAGAATAAACATTGTTTGAGCCCTTTATATGGCTCAAGCACTAAAAGAGGTGCTTCAAATACATCATCTCCTTTAACATTCCCAGTAACCTTATGAGACAAATATTATCCCCATGTTATGGATTAGGAGGCTATGATTCAGGAAGATTCATAGCATGTTTAAGGCCAAAAGGGTATTTCTGTTCCTGTAAATATTAGTAGGCGTTCAACAAAATAGTTCCATAATAAAATTTTTGAGAAACAGCCAACACTATTTCTCTCAGCTAGAGATTAGGCTCTAAGGTTGTACAGAAAAAACTTTTTAAATCCTTCTTTACCCTAAAACTTATCAAACTTATAACATGGTGGGAACTATGTGTATGTGTGCATGTGTTGTATAAATGTGTGTGTGTAATTACTACCTTTGTGGACATGAATCTTCCACAGAACACAATTAGGAAAAGACAGCAAAAAAGCTATAATAGAGCCAAATCACTAACACTAAATTTAATAGAGACAAATTTAAATCTAGCATTGATATTTTTAAAGTCCCATTATTCAAGAACAAAATTCAGGCCAAGAGTGCCTTTTAAATGCCCTGGAGGTGGGCTACCATGAGTCAGAAGATGATGATGAAACTGATGGTTAATGAAATCTTAGGCTAAATTAATAGAAATGTACTGTCTATATCAAGGGAAGTTAAGGTTTATGTCTGGCTCTGAATTAAGCCTTTAAATAGAGTGTTGACAAATAAAAGGAGGAGCAGACATTGACAATTAAGTTGAAAGTTATAGAAACGATATTATATAATATTACTGGAGAAACTGGAAATAATATTTTAATTGACATAAATACTTGGCTGGTTTAGGGTTGTTAAGGGTATCTAAGATGTGATACTTATGTTCCTATAGTTAACAGATCGCCATTAAAGTAAGGATGTAGACTTAATTGGTGTTTCTCTAGAGTCCTAGACTAGGACTAACAAATTATAAGGAATTAAGTTTAGGTTTAACATAAATAAAATGTTTCAACAAGCTGTCTCAGAAGAAAATAGGCTGATGAAAATTAGTGAAAATCCAATCAAATTAAATAGTCTCTTAGAACTTGCCACAGAAAAGGGGCATTGTCCAGTTACCTAACTTACCTTACTTACCCTGGAAATTTATTAGTAAAAAAGGAAATATCAGAAATCTCATAGATGAATTTAAAGAAGAAATGGAAATGTATGGATGGATGTCCATAATTCAATAGCATCTTTGGTCATCAAAGAACTGCTGTCTTGACTCAATGGCATCAACTACGCTTGAGATCTCACTTCTGTTTTCTGCTCTAAATAATTTAACTGCCCCACAAGCAACTGACGTCTTTGCTTCTCATGGCTACTCCTATTCTAGGCTTCTCCTGCCCCATGACTTCTCCACACTAGTTTGGTTTTTTTTTTTCCTATGGTGTTTTGTCTTCTGACATCTCTGCTATCTGCTGATTTTTCTCCATGACTTACTTTAAAATGCCCTGCTAGATAATCTTTTTTGTTTCTTGAGACAGGGTCTCACTCTGCCACCCAGGCTGGAGTGCAGGTTCTCTGCAGCCTTGACATCCCAGGTTCAAGGGATCTTCTGACCTCAGCCTCTTGAGTAGCTGGGACCATAGGTGCATGTCACCACACCCTGCTAATTATTGTATTTTTTGTAGAGACAGGGCTTCCCCATGTTACCCAGGCTAGTCTCGAACTACTGAGCTCAAGCAATCCACCCACTTTAGCCTCCCAAAGTGCTGGGACTACAGGCATGAACCACCACACCCCGACTAGATAATCTTATTTAATTGTCCTGTCAACATCGAATACAGTGCATCACTCTTAAGTTCCTCTCACCAGGCCATCTTACAAATTTCTTTCTCCAATTAGTTGCCTTTGTAGCAGCTACCCAGCCATAATCCTCTCAGCTGTGACCAGAACATTAGGGTCACAAGATAGCAAACACCGCAACCTATATGAAGGAAGTTCTTAAGAGGGAATAAATGGTGGACACTATAAATGGACTATCCAGGACCACCATCTCATAGAAATACTCTAGAAGATGCTTCTGTTGTGTATTAGAGGTTAAATAAAATCTCAAAAGTCCCTTCCAACACTAATTTTCTACTACATGAATGTATAGCTCTAAGCCATTATTGTTTCTTAATATTGATTAAAAAATATTAGGGCTTATGGAAAGAATAGGTTTACTGGCATCATATTTAATACAAAGCCTATGATATGGTTTGGTTGTGTCCTTACCCAAATCTAATCTTGAATTGTAGTTCCCATAATCCCCACAAGTCATTAGAGAGGCCCAGTGGGAGGTAATTGATCACTGGGGGTGGATTCTCCCATACTATTCTCATGATAGTGAGCAAGTTCTCATGAGATCTCGTGGTTTTATAAGAGGTTTCCCCCTGTGCTCAGCTTTCATTTTTCTCCTTCCAACCATCATGTTAAGAAGGACATGATTGCTTTTCCTTCTGCCATGATTGTAAGTTTCCTGAGTCTTCCCCTGTCATGTGGAACTGTGAGTCAACTGAACCTCTTTACTTTAGAAATTATCCAATCTCAGGCAGTTCTTTACAGCAGTGTGAGAACAGACTAGCACAGTAAATTGGTACCACAGAGAGTGGGGCACTGCTATAAAGATACCTGAAAGTGTGGAAGCAACTTTGGAACTGGGTAACAGGCAGAGGTTGGGACAGTTTGGAGGGTTCAGAAGAAGACAGAAAAATGTGGGAAAGTTTGAAACTTCCTAGAGATGTGGGTGGGCTCAGAAGACAGGAAAATGTGGAAAAGTTTGGAACTTCCTAGAGACTTGTTGAATGGCTTTGACCAAAATGCTGATAGTGATATGAACAACGAAGTCCAGGCTGAGGTATCACAAATGGAGATGAGGAACTTGTTGGGAACTGGAATAATGGTAACTCTTGCTATGCAAAGAGACTGGTGGCATATTCCTCCTGCCCTGGAGATCTGTGGAACTTTGAATTTGAGAGAAATAATTCAGGGTATCTGGCAGAAGAAATTTCTAAGCAGCAAAGCATTCAAGAGGTGACAGAGTGTAAAACTTTGGAAAGTGTGCAGCCTGGTGATGCAATAGAGAAGGAGCCAAATGTTAATCAGCAAGACAAAGTAAAGTCTCCGGGGCATGTCAGAGACCTTCACAGCAGCCCCTCCCACTACAGGCCCAGAGGCCTAGGAGGAAAAAGTGGTTTCCTGGGCCAGGCCCAGGGCCTTGCTTCTTTCTGTAGTTTCAGGACTTGGTGCCCTGCATCCCAGCCTCTCCAGTTGTGGGTAAAAGAGGTAAAGGTATAGCTCAGGCTGTGACTTTGTAAGGTGCAAGCCCCAAGTCCTGGCAGCTTCCACATGGTGTTGAGCCTGCGCATGAACAGAAGTCAAGAATTGAGGTTTGGGAACCTCTGCCTAGATTTCAGCGGATGTATGAAAATGTCTGGATGTCCAGGCAGAAGTCTGCTGCAGGGGCAGAGCCCTCATGGAAAATCTCTTCTAGGGCAGTGTAGAAGGGAATGTGGGATTGGACCCCCCCGACACACACACAGAGTCCCCACTGGGTCACTGCCTGGTAGAGCTGTTAGAAGAGGACCACCATCCTCCAGACGCTAGAATGCTAAATCCACCAACAGCTTGCACTCTGTGCCTGGAAAAGCCGCAGACACTCAACACCACCCATGAAAGCAGCCAGGAGGGAGCTGTACCCTGCAAAGCCACAGAGGTGGAGCTGCACAAGGTCATGGGAGTTCACTTCTTGCATCAGCATGACCTGGAGTCAAAGACATGGAGTCAAAGGAGATCACTGTGGAAGTTTAAGATTTAATGACTGCCTTATTGGATTTTGGACTTGCATGGAACGTGTAGCCCCTTTGTTTTGGCTAATTTCTCCCATTTGGAATGGAAACATTTACCTAATCCCTGTGCCCCCATTGTATCTTGGAAGTAGCTGACTTGATTTTGAATTTACAGGCTCATAGGCAAAAGGGACTTGCCTTGTCTCAGACGAGACTTTGAACATGGACTTTTGGGTTAATACCAGAATGAATTAACACTTTGGGACACATTTAGAAGGGCATGATTGCATTTTGAAATGTGAGAACATGAGATTTGGGAAAGACCAGTGGTAGAATAATATGGTTTGGCTGCATCCCCACCCAAGTCTTATCCTGAATTGTAGTTATCATAATCCCCACGTGTCATGGGAGGGGCCCAGTGGGAGGGAATTGAACCATGAAGGCAGTTCCTCCATGCTATTCTCATGATAGTGAGCAAGTTCTCATGAGATCTGATGTTTTTATAAGGGGGCTTCCCCCTTCGCTTGGTTCTCATTCTTCTCTTTCCAACCATCATGTGAAGAAGGGCATGTGTGCTTCCCCTTCTGCCATGATTGTAAGTTTCCTGAACTCCCCCACCCTCAGTGTTGCAGAACTGTGAGTCAATTAAACTTCTTTCCTCTATAAATTACCTAGGTTTTGGCAGTTCTTTATAGCATTGTGAGAACAGACTAATACGGCCTAATTGAAATACTATTACTTCTTCCAACAGATGCCTCTAATCCAGACCTTTTATTAATAAGTGAGATCAAAGAGAAATGACAATAAGATATAAACATGCAGACATAACTAAGTGTTTTACACATTCCACCTTGGCTCTTACATGCTGAATTTAAGCAAATCTCTTTATCTGTCTGAGACTCAGTTTCCCCATTTGAAAACTGAGAAATCATCACTTGACTTTCAAGGTGTGGAAATTAACTTTGACCACTATGACAATTCTTTATAACTTGCAAAATCTTTATAATGCTCTTAACCAATAATCCAGAAATAGTTTATATCATTGAGTTTGTCTTCCTCAGTTAGCAAAATAGGCTTTTTCAAACAACTATAGAGTATCTGTTTGGCATACAGAAGAAAATTAGACATTTAAAATTTTCAAGTGGGCAAAAAAATTTCAGGCATCCTCCTAGGTGACTGACTTATTACCATTCAGCTTTTCTACCTCAGTTCTCCTCTTTCTCTCCCCAACTTTTCTACCATTTAATTTTCCTGAATGACTCATAAGTATAGAACCACCAATTATTTTATATTTCATATTAAGCTGTGCAAGCCAAATTGAGTTACAGCTTAGACAAGAAATCCTAGGGGAAACACCCAGGAGACTGTCATGACACATTTCTTGTTCTCTGGCATAAGCAGAGATAATAATTAAGCGTCACATGACATATTACTCTAAAAATAGATGCCCTGTGTGGTTTTTGTCGCACACACATCCAAGGTGTTTTTAAAAAATGTTTATTTTAATGTGTTACACATTTAGCCTCTGGGAATCATTTCACTGAGCAGCTGAAAAGCTGCAGTAAATTCTTGGTTACTGAAATGACATGAAGATGAGTTATTTAAATATCTTTATGTTCATAACATAGATTTGTTTGAAACATATCTTCCTGCTGTGGCTAACTTATAAAGATCTCATGATCTAAGTAGGAGATACCACATATCTTCTTTTTTTCTCAATGCATGACTCTCTTTGGATATTCATTCATTCAAGAAACATTTATTGTGCATGCACAATGTACCAGGCACTGTTTTCAGGACACAGGATACTGCAATCAACCAGACAAATGAGTACAATGCTTGATTAAACCTACAATTCTATTTTTTTAATATGGCAAACAGTAAACAAGGAAATAAATTAATACATAATTTCAGATGAAGGTAAGTGTTATAAAGAAAATTAATGATAATAGAATAAGGAAAATCAACAGAGATGGAAACAAGGAAGAGCTTATTTAGATTAGGTAACTAAGACAAGCTCTCTAAGAAGTGAAGAACTGAATGAGAGGAAGCCTGCAAAGCAAACCCTGGCAGGAAGAACAATTATAGCCGCAGGGAACCACAAAGGTAAGCATGTCATGTTTAGAGAAAAGAGGCCAGTGTGGCTGAAGCACAGAAGTCATAGTGTGGTTGGAAGTACAGTCAATGTGGTAGGCAAGAGACAGATCCCTCAAGAATAATTGTGGAGGTGAATGGATTTAACGCAATTCAATGAGAAGCAATTGGGGAATTTTAAGCAAAGAAGTAATATGATTTAGTTTATATTTTAAAAGCTTACTCTGGTTAGATGGGGGTGGAAATAGGAATGAAAGAAGGGAAATCATTTAGATATTCAAAACATTCAGTAGTATAGGCAAAAACAGCTGATGGCTTAGATTACCAATGCAGGCAGATGAGTAGCAAAAATGGTGGTCAGATTTAGGGCATACTATAAAGGTAAAACCAACGTGCTCCTCTGACTGATGTGATTTACAAAATAAAAAAAGGAATCAAGGCAACAATTTCTCTACTTTATTTCTCAGTCCATCTTATGGTGCTCACTGCATTTCATGGTAGGAGTTCAAAGGTAACATTAAAAATAAGGAGTATCTACACAGTAGAAGGTTGGAGAATAAGGAAGCATTGACCAGATATGAGAGAATTACAAAGCACTACATTGTGACCCCTGTAGGAACAAAAATAAATATTGTCTCTAGCTTTTGTGATCATTGTAGGAAGACCAGGTATCCTAGGGTTTGCAAAATTTTCCATCTCTTTCTTGTGACAGACTAGTTCTGTCTTTACATTTTACACAAGACCATAGATTTTGCACAGTGTTTCATTAAGCCCCACCAACATGTTATCGAATCTTAATAAAATTTGGTGAGCAGAGATGTAAAAAATGCAGAGGAAACAAAATAAAAGTGAAAAAGAAAATGTGGAAGCAATGACGATTAAAAAAATAGAAAACAAAGACCTGAAATATGCCTGGAAAGTGCAAAAAAAAAAAAAAAAAAAGCCGTGCATTTCTAATTATCAGCTTCTGTGTACTTTTGAACTGAGGAAGTTTTGAACTGAATGAGTTCAAAAGGTGGCCAAGACTGATGAAGTGTCTTTGTTAACAGAAAAATTTAAACTGAGTCTACTCAAGAGAGGCATATTTAGAAGCTCTAATGAGCTTCTCAGTGGAAAAAAATTCCGAACCTAATCTTTTGGTTCAATAAGTTAATTCTCTTAGTGAAAGATGAGTCGAGTGAGCCAACCTTTATGAACACTGAAAGCAAAACTGCAGACAATTGAAGCTCTGAGCCACTGCACTTCAGGCCTTTCCTCTCTGTTTTGTTTTCCCCCCTTTCTTTCTTTTTATCTTCTTGGTTGGCTAATCTAGGAGCAGTTTACCAGGCTGCCAGGCAATGCAAAGGTCTAAACTATTTGTGAAGAGAATTTGAAATAATCACGTTATGTTTGTCAAGGCTTTGTATTTGTGGAGGTGAACAGTAACAAATAAGAGAAAAAGTCTGCAATCTGTGTTTGTATCACAGGGATGATGCCCAGGATTCTTTGTATTTTGTGGAAGAATAGCATGGGGTCTCAGACTAAGTCCTTGAAGTACAAATATGATTGTAAAAGGCTTCCGATAGAAAATGTCTATCTTGAATTTCATGGCCCTTGGTATTTTGGTAAACCTAGTTTTATAGCCTTATAAATGATGCAATCAAATTTCCATAAGGACATCATGAAAGTATGCTTAAGTTGTAGAAAATTGTATGAAGTTTACTTCTGTATGTCTCAGTGTAACTGTAAACATCCTGTTTTACCAGCTCATGGCATCTAGGAAATATTCAGCTCCATGTAGCCACATCACAAAAGGTAGAAGAAATTTAAAGGTTCAGAGCCTTAAACTCTTTTACCCAGTTACAGAAGATGTTTTGTCAACATGAATAAATAAAAGTGGTACTTCAGTTAAAATTGAAGGTATTGCTTCACTAAATAAGTATTTATACAGAATGTTTCATGGTAAAACAACCAAGGTAAATTGGATAATGGGGCTGGAGATGGTGCTCATTATTTTTTGTGATATGAAACTAAAGAACAAGTTTTCTTTGTGTGGTCATCAGCAAGTATCAGTGTGCTACTCTGGAGATAATATTTTCCATCAATGGAGGGAAAAGAACTAGCATATATGAGTGGTTAAGTGGAATCTAAAAAAATATATATATCAAAGGCAAGACCGTGCATTATAGCTTAATCCATGTATTTAGTCACTTGACTAGAAAGCCTTATGGTATTGCAAAAAAAAGCACAGAGTATCTAATAAGAAAGATGTGTTTGTATCCATACTGTACCTCTCACCGGAAACTGATCTCGGGCCAGTTACTTCACCTTTCTGAGCTGCAATGTCCTTAACTATAAAATAAAGATTCAAAAATCAATCTCATGGGGCTATCAGAAGAAATAAATGTCTCTAGCTTAGAGATGTTTATAAATATCTATATCATCTTATAAGTACCCGACTCATGGTAAATAATATCTAGAACACCTTCACATCTACTTCACAGGGTCTTCACTGATATAGATAGCAAAGGTATATCAACTTGTATTCAAAGAAAACTAACATCTGTTCAAGAAATTTTAGAACTACAAGAATTAGTTGGGTGTGGTGGCTCACACCAATATCCTAGCACTTTGGGAAACTGAGGCAGCAAGCTCACTTGAGGCCATGAGTTCGAGACCAGCCTGGGCAACATAGGGAGACCCTGTATCTACAAAACTTAAAAATATTAACCAGGTTTGGTGGCATGCACTCATAGTTCCAGCTACTCAGGAAGCTGAGGTGGGAGAATCACTTGAGACTGGGAGTTCAAGGCTGCAGGGAGCTATGACCACCACTGCACTCCAGCTTGAGCAACAGAATGAGATGCTGTGTCAAAAAAAAAAATCTACCTTTCAATTTTCCTTTAAAATACTGCATCCTCCTCTGTAATTACATCTGGAGCATTTTATTAGTGGGAGGGCATTAACCACCTCTTTACACAAATACACTTCTTCTTGTTACCTTAGAAGCTCAGGTAACAATAGGAGACTTGCCTTGTTTATAGGCTTAGAAAGAAAGAGAATATATTCAAGTAAGAAGCTCACAAAATCAGGAAATTTCTTCCCTCTAAGGCATTTCTGGAAAAGTTAGCAGAGTTTCTGGAGAAGAGCACCAAATGTGGATTTATACAAGGTGAATTTTATTAGTTGAAAGTAATGATCTGCTTTACAGGAGCTCAAGTGAGATTATCTATAAATACACAGAAATTCTAGAACTGGTGAAAGAGTTTCTCAACTTTCATCCTCTTAAAAGAGTTTGGAAGACAGAAGTCAAAGTATGGCAGTTTCTAAACATAATTAACATTGGCTGAATCTTTCTTATGGACCAGACAGTGTACTGAGAGCCTCCACTAATGACCTTATGTTTTTCTTTCTTTTTAATTTTTTTTTATTATTATACTTTAAGTTCTAGGGTACATGTGCACAACGTGCAGGTTTGTTACATATGTATACTTGTGCCATGTTGGTGCGCTGTACCCATTAACTCGTCATTTACACTAGATATATCTCCTAATGCTATCCCTCCCCGCTGTCCCCTCCCCACAATAGGCCCAGTGTGTGATATTCCCCTTCCTGTGTCCAAGTGATCTCATTGTTCAATTCCCACCTATGAGTGAGAACATGCAGTATTTGGTTTTCTGTTCTTGCCATAGTTTGCTGAGAATGATGGTTTCCAGCTGCATCTATGTCCCTACATATACCCAGTAATGGGATGGGTGAGTCAAATAGTATTTCTAGTTCTAGATCCTTGAGGACTTGCCACACTGTCTTCCACACTGGTTGAATTAGTTTACAGTCCCACCAACAGTGTAAAAGTATTCCTATTTCTCCACATCCTCTCCAATACCTGTTGTTTCCTGATTTTTTAATGATTGCCATTCTAACTGATGTGAGATAGTATCTCATTGTGGTTTTGATTTGCCTGATGACCTTATTTACTCATCCAACAACTCTGTGAGTTATGCAACAATTTAACCTCTATTTTAAAGATGAGGAAATAGGCAAAGGTCACACAACTATTAGAGAATACTGGCATCTGATTCCAAAGGCCAAATTTTCAACTACTTTACTGTACTCTTTGCCAAGAATGGTAAATCTCATGAGCTTCTGCTCAAATATTTCCACTTACCAATTACAGTCTCCTGGTGTTTACCTTTCAGAATCAAATTCCTCAAAAGGAATTGTATCACATGAGATATAGTCTGACTGTTTGGTATTATTTTCTTAAAGAGTCCATGAAAGTTATATTGGGATTTTGGGAGTTATTTTTTCAAAAGAATTTATAAGCAAAACTCTTCCCATTTTATTTTTCTTTCACCACTATCACTAGATCCCAATTTTACTAAACTTTGACTGTCCTACTGATTTGCAAGAATTCCCTCCTCTGATATAACCTCCTGCATTCAATAGAGAAATAAATAAATTACTTACAGTCCTTGTAGATAGCACTTACTGAATGCTTACTATATGCCAGCCATTGTGCTAATTGCTATACATATTAATAACTTATCCCATTGCATCCTTACAAATCCCTACAGGTAGGTGCTGCTATTATCTTCATGTTATAGCCCAGGAAAGAAAGGCCCAGAGAAATGTCATGCCCAATATCACAAACCCAGTAAAAAGTAAGAACAAGGTTTGATTCCAGAGCCATGTGACTACAAACTCAAGATCTTAGTCATCATAGAATAGGATTACTTTCAAATTTTACCAGTTATGTGAGTCCTGAGAAAGACATATGCATTAGTCTGTTCTTGCACTGCTATAAAGAAATACCTGAGACTGGGTAATTGATTTTCTTAAAAAAGAGGTTTAATTGGCTCATGGTTCTGTAGACTGGACAGGAAGCATGGTGGCATTTGCTTCTGGGGAGGCCTCAGGGAAATTACAGTCATGATGGAAGGCAAAGTGGAAGTGAGGCACTTCACATGGCCAGAGCAGGAGGGAAAGAGAATGGGGATGTACTACACATTTTTAAACAATCAGATGTCACTGTAATTATATTATGAGAATGGAACTAAAGGGAAAAATTCACCCTCATCATCTAATCACCTTCCACCAGGCCCCACCTCCAACACTGAAGATTACAATTCAACACGAGATTTGGGCACAGACACAGATCCAAACCATGTATCATTCTGCCCTGGCCCCTCCCAAATATCATGTCCTTCTCCTATTTTGAAATACAGTCATGTCTTCCCAACAGTTCCCAAAGGCTTAACACATTCCAGCATTAACTCAAAGTTCCAAATTCCAAAGTTGCATCAGAGACAAGCCTAGCACCTTTCACCTATGAGTCTGTAAAATAAAAAACACATTAGTTACTTCCAAGATACAATGGGTGTAGAGGCATTAGGTAAATATGCCCATTCCAAAAGGGAGATATCAACCAAAAGAAAGGGGCCACAGGGTCCATGCAAGTCTGAAACCCAGCAGGCAGTCATTAAATCTTAAAACTCCAAAATAATCTCTTTTGACTCTATGTCTCACATCCAGGGCACATTAATGCAAAGGGTGGGCTCCCAAGGTCTTGGGCGGTTTCATCCCTGTGGCTTTTCAGGGTTCAGCCCCCACAATTGTTCTCATGGGTTGGCGTTGAGTACCTATGACTTTTCCAGGCACAGATTGCAAGCTGCCAGTGGATCTACCATTCTGGGGTCTGGAGGATGATAGCTCTCTTCTCAGAGATCCACTAGGTGGTGCCTTCATGGGGACTCTGTTTGGGGATCCAATCCCACATTTCTCCTCCACACTTCCCTTGTAGAAGTTCTCCTTGAGGGCTCCACCTTTGCTGTAGAATTATGCCTGGACTTCCAGGCTTTTCCATACATATTCTGAAATCTGGTTGGAGGCTACCAAGCCTCACCCTTGCACTCTGCACACCCACAGGTTTGCTACCATGTGGAAGCCACCAAGGCTAATGGCTTGCACTCTCTGAAGCAATGGCCCAAGCTGTAGCTGGGCCCTGTTTAGCCACAGCTGAAGCTGGAGCAACTGGGATGTTCAATGTCCCTAGGCTGCAAAGACCAACAAGGCCCTGAATCTGGCCCATGAAACCATTCTTCCGTCCTAGGCCTCTGACCTATGATGGGAGGAACTACATCTCTGAAATGCCTTCCTTCTAGTTATGCAAATTTGTGCAGCCTGCTTAAATTCCTCCTCTGAAAATGCGTTTTCTTTTCTACCACATGACTGGGCTGCACGTTTTCCAAACTTTTACACTCTGCTTTCCTTTTAAATGTAAGTTCCAGTTTCAGGTCATTTTTTTGCTCATGCATATTAGCTTAGGTTGTTAGAGGCAGCCAGGCTACATCTTGAACACTTTGCTGCTTAGAAATTTCTTCTTCTGGATACTTTAAATTATTTCTCTCATGTTCAAAGATCCACAGATCCCTAGAGCAGGAGCACAATCCCAACCTCTTTGCTAATGCATACCAAAAGTGACCTTTGCTCCAATTCCCAATAAGTTCCTCATTTCTATCTGAGACTTTATCAGCCTGGCCTTCACTGTCTATATTATTATCAGCATTTCAGTCACAATAATTTAACAAGTCTCTAGGAAGTTGTTAACTTTTCCTCACCTTCCTGTCTTCTTAGCCCTCCACACTCTTCCAGCTTCTACCCGTTACCCAGTTCCAAAGTTGCTTCCACATTTTTCAGGTATATTTATAGCAATGCCCCATTCTTTGGTACTAATTTTCTGTATTAGTCAGTTCTTGCACTGCTATAAATACCTGAGACTCGGTAATTTATAAAAAAAAAAAAAAAAAAAAAAAAAAAAACAAAGAGAGAGAGGTTAAATTGGCTCACAGTCCTGCAGACTGCACAGGAAGCACGGCAGCATCTACTTCTGGGGACGCCTGAGAACTTACAATAATGGCAGGAGCCAAAGGAGAAGTAAGACACTTCACATGGCCAGAGCAAGAGGGAGAGAGAGAGTGGGGAGATACTACACACTTTTTTTTTTTTTTTTTTTGAGACAGAGTCTCACTCTGTCACCCAGGCTGGAATGCAGTGGTATGATCTTGGCTCACTGCAAGCTCCACCTCCCGGGTTTATGCCATTCTCCTGCCTCAGCCTCCTGAGTGGCTAGGACTACAGGTGCCCACCACCATGCCTGGTGAATTTTTTGTATTTTTAGTAGAGACAGGGTTTCACTGTGTTAGCCAGGATGGTCTCAATCTCCTGACCTCGTGATCCACCCACCTCAGCCCCCAAAGTGCTAGGATTACAGGCATGAGCCACCGTGCCCATCCAAGATAGCATATATCTTAGAGTTGAAGAGTACTGGAGTATATACAGTAAGTATTAAACAAATTCTGACTAAAATTTTAATTCCACCCAATAATGTTCTTTGAATAGAAATTATTAACTCTATACAAACATAGTCAGGAATATATTGAGTCCCATGGAGCATCAGGTTGCCATAATGACAAGACAGAGAAACATCTTAAGAAGACCTCAACATGATCATATATTGTAAAAATGCTTCTGTTGTTGGAGGTTACTCTTGCCTGAGTTTGTCCTCTGGCTCATATTCCACTCTCAATGTGAACCAGTGTCTGAGTTTTATAGAGAGGGTCAGGTATAGTGAAAGCTCACATAATGTTTTTGTATTCAAAATGCTATAAGACTCTGGAGGATAAAAACTGGAATGCAAGGTGTCACTTCATGATACAAATAACATGAGAGAAAGGGATTCCTCTAAAATTGTTTTTTTGGAAAGAAGTTTATAGTGCATGCACTTTTTTCCTTGTTCTGCTATTTGTTTTGGCCACTTTGCAGCTAGCTTCTCCTATTATACCACATCAAAGGACTATCCTCCAGGTTTACATTGAAAAAGAAACAAGCTGGGCCTTACATTTAGCCCTATCTTTACGAAATTGTTTGGGTTTTGAATTTAAGGAAAATATATCATATTAAAGACATATTTATTCTACACTCTTCCTTGGAATCTACCAATAGTACCAAAAACAGTTTAAAATTTAAAGAATGTAATATCTGCAAGTTCAGAAATGAGTGGCAAAACAAATAAATAATTATGGGAACACACACACAATCTACTGGTTTCAATAAAATGTGGACCAAAGTGAGGGATAAAGCAATGAACCAGTACATCTTAAAGTAACACAAAAGATCTGTAAAGACTCTTCCTAAGACATTTTATGTAAAATAAGGAGGAATGAGGGTATGTGAAGTCCACAAAAGACTCAGGGGATACCTCTAAATAAGTCAAAGTCAACACTGCAAATAGCATAAGAAAAACTGCCTCTGAGGCTAGGATAACTTGACCTCAGAAACCATCTGGCAGTAATATGAGGAGGAGAAGAATGAAAGAGAAACACAGGCCAGATTTGGAGTTAAAAATGAATGCAGCTGAGCAGAAATAAATCCAGAATGATTACTTCTAAAACTCTGGTAAGCCAAGTAGCTCTACTCTAACCCAAGGTAAACTCTCACTAGTTCACCTGATCATGCTAAAAGGAAATGTGCCAGATAATGATGCTGAATTGATGAGTAGAAGTTGTAAAGTAGCATTCCTTTGAATAACAATTAATACCAATTGTTCTCAAACTATTCCAAAATTTAAAGCAGAGGGAATTTTTCATAACTCATTTTATGAGGCCAACATAACCCTGATACCAAAACCAGACAAAGACACAGCAACGAAAAGGGAAACCACAATTCAACATTCCTGATGAACACAGGTGCAAAAATCTTAAACAAAATGCCAACAAACCGAAACCAACAACACATCAAAACAATAATATACCACAGTCAAGTGAGATTTATCCTAGGAATGCAAAGATCATTCAAAATATGCAAATTAATAAGTGCTATACCTTACATCAATAGAATGAAGGACAAAACTCATATGATCATATCAATTCAACAGATTCAGAAAAAGCTTTTGATAAGATTTAATCTCACTTAATAGTTAAAACTCTTAATAAATTAGGTACAGAAGGAAAGTTCCTCAACATCATAAAGTACATATATGACAAACCCTTAGCTAACATCATATTGAATGGAGAAAAAAACTGAAAGGCTTTTGTCTAAGAACTGGAATAAGATAAGGATACCCACATTAACCATTTATATTCAGCATAGTACTAGAAGTCCTAACTAGAATAATCTGGCAAGAAGAAAAAAAAATGGCATTCATATTGAAAAAGAGCAAGTCAAATAGTCTCTGTTTGCAGATGACATGGTCTTATCTTATATTTCAAAAAGCCTAGGACACTGGACTTGGAAAAGATTTTATGAAAAACACCTCCAAAGCATAGGCAACAAAAGCAAAGACAAATGAGATTATATTAAACTAAAAAGCTTCTGTACAACAAAGGAAACAATCAACAGAGTGAAAAGAGAACCTGCAGAATGGAGAAAATATTTGCAAACTACTCATTTGACTGGAGATTAATATCTAAAAAGCTTCTGCACAACAAAGGAAGCAATCAACAGAGTGAAAAGAGAATCTGCAGAATGGAGACAGTATTTTTGGACTATTCACTTGACAAGAGATTAATAGATTAATATCTAAAATATACAAGGAACTGAAATATCTAGATAATAAAGAAAAAAATCTGATTAAAGAATGTACAAATGATCTGAACAGACATTCCTCAAAAGAAGATATACAAATGGCCTACAGGTATATGAAGAAAACATGCTCAACATCACTAATTATCAGGGAAATGTAAATGCAAACGGCAATGAGGTATCGTCTTACTTCAGTTAAGATGGCTATCACCAACAAGATAATAAACAGCAAATGTTGGCAAGGATGGGGAGAAAAGGGAACTCTTATCCACTGTTGATGGGAATGTAGAATATTGCAGCCACTTTGGAGAACAGTATGAAAGTTTCTCAAAAAAAAAAAAAAAAAAAAACTGCAAATAGAACTACCATATGATCCAACAATCCTACTACTGGGAATTTATCCAAAAAAAGGAAATTATTATATCGGAGACACATCTGAACCCTCATGTTTACTGCAGTACTATTCAGAATAGCCAAGATGTGGACTCAGCATAGATGTTCAACAACAGATGAACAAATAAAGAAAATGTGGTGCATATACATCACAAAATAAAATTCAGTCATTTGCAGCAACATGGATTGAACTGTAGGACATTATGTTAAGTAAGATAAGCCAGGAATAGAAAGTTAAACATTGCACATATTCACTCATATGTGGAAGCTAAAAAAAGTTGATCTCATAGAAGTAAAAAGTAGAACAGAGGATACTAGAGGCTGGGAAGGACAGGGGGAAGGGAGGAATAGAGAGAGATTTGTTGAACAATACAAAATAATGGCTAGATAGTTGTAGTGTTCTATACCACTGTAGGATGACTATAGATAGCAATAACATGTATATAGTTTTAAATGTCTAGAAAGAGGATATTGAACATCACCAACACAAATAAACCATCAAAGTTTAAGATGATGGATATGCTAATCACCCTTATCTGATCACTATACAAAATATATATCAAAATATCACTAGGTACCCCATTATATGTTCAATTATTATTTGTCAATATAAAAAAGGAAATTTTAAAACACACAAAAAAATCCACTTTGAAAGAATTATAAACTAAATCAGACTTCTAAAAAGCAAAAACTGAAGAAAGAAATAGTGAAATAAAATATTCAATAGGTTGTGAGAAAAAGCCACATGTCTATAGTTATAAACCCAGAAAATCCTTATTTAAGAAAACATAAAATGAATATTTTTTGTATATTAGGCCACGCGCCGTGGCACACACTTTTAATCTCATCACTTTGGGAGGCAGAGGAGAGTGGAATGCTTGAGCTCTGGAATTCAAGACTAGCCTGAGAAACATGGTGAAACCCCATCTCTACAAAAAACACAAAAGTTGGAGGCATCACGCTACCTGACTTCAAACTATACTACAAGGCTACAGTAACCAAAACAGCATGGTACTGGTACCAAAACAGAGATCTAGACCAATGGAACAGAACAGAGTCCTCAGAAATAATACCACACATCTACAGCCATCTGATCTTTGACAAACCTGAGAGAAACAAGAAATGGGGAAAGGATTCCCTATTTAATAAATGGTGCTGGGAAAATTGGCTAGCCATAAGTAGAAAGCTGAAACTGGATCCTTTCCTTACTCCTTATACGAAAATTAATTCAAGATGGATTAGAGACTTAAATGTTAGACCTAATACCATAAAAATCCTAGAGGAAAACCTAGGTAGTACCATTCAGGACATAGGCATGGGCAAAGACTTCATGTCTAAAACACCAAAAGCAACAGCAGCAAAAGCCAAAATTGACAAATGGGATCTCATTAAACTAAAGAGCTTCTGCACAGCAAAAGAAACTACCATCAGAGTGAACAGGCAACCTACAGAATGGGAGAAAATTTTTGCAATCTACTCATCTGACAAAGGGCTAATATCCAGAACCTACAAAGAACTCAAACAAATTTACAAGAAAAAAACAAACAACCCCATCCAAAAGTGGGCAAAGGATATGAACAGACATTTCTCAAAAGAAGACATTCATACAGCCAACAGACACATGAAAAAATGCTCATCATCACTGGCCATCAGAGAAATGCAAATCAAAACCACAATGAGATACCATCTCACACCAGTTAGAATGGCGATCATTAAAAAGTCAGGAAACAACAGGTGCTGGAGAGGATGTGGAGAAATAGGAACACTTTTACACTGTTGGTGGGATTGTAAACTAGTTCAACCATTATGGAAAACAGTATGGCGATTCCTCAAGGATCTAGAACTAGATGTACCATATGACCCAGCCATCCCATTACTGGGTATATACCCAAAGGATTATAAATTATGCTGCTATAAAGACACGTGCACACGTATGTTTATTGCAGCACTATTCACAATAGCAAAGACTTGGAATCAACCCAAATGTCCATCAGTGACAGATTGGATTAAGAAAATGTGGCACATATACACCATGGAATACTATGCAGCCATAAAAAAGGATGAGTTTGTGTCCTTTGTAGGGACATGGATGCAGCTGGAAACCATCATTCTTAGCAAACTATCACAAGAACAGAAAACCAAACACCGCATGTTCTCACTCATAGGCGGGAACTGAACAATGAGATCACTTGGACTCGGGAAGGGGAACATTACACACCGGGGCCTATCATGGGGAGGGGGGAGGGGGGAGGGATTGCATTGGGAGTTATACCTGATGTAAATGATGAGTTGATGGGTGCAGCACACCAACATGGCACAAGTATACATATGTAGCAAACCTGCACGTTGTGCACATGTACCCTACAACTTAAAGTTTAATAATAATAAATAAATTAAAAAAAAAAAAAAACACACACACACACAAAAGTTAGCCAGACATGGTGGCACATGCCTGCAGTCCCAGCTACTCGGGAGGCTGAGGAGGAAGGATTGCTTGAGCCTGGGATTTCGAGGCCGCAGTGAGCCATGATCACAACACTGTACTCCAGCCCAGATGACAGTGAAATCCTGCCTCAAAAAAATAAAAATAAAAAAGGGTTCACCACTAGATTTTCACAAAGGATCTTCTGAAGCAGAGGTGTCCAATCTTTTGGGTTCCCTGGGCCACACAGAAAGAAAAAGAATTGTTTTGGGCCACACATAAACTATCACTAATAATAGCTGATTAACTAAAAAACAAAACAAAAACCCAAAAACATCTCATAATGTTTTAAGAAAGTTTACAAATTTATGTTGGGCTGCATTCAAAGCCATTGTTGGGCCACATGTGGCCTGTGGGCTGCAGTTTGGACAAGGTTGTTCTAAAGTATCAATACAAGGAAGAAAGAAAATGGTCTTAGAAGCAGTGTCTGAGATACAAATAGAAACAGTAAGAAATTAATAAAGATGAGGGTAATAAATATTGTCCTTATAAAATAACAACAATTATTATATTTAACTTGTACGGTTAGAAAAACAAAGTTGAAATATCAGGAAACAATATCATGTATGTCAAGAGAAGACTGATCAGAGGTAATGGGTAACATTCTTACTTTCTTCAAAACAAGAGATTGTTTTATTTAACTTCAGACTTTGCTAGGTCATTAAGTGCACGTGGTACAAGTTCTAGGGTGTCTATTAAAAGACCAGAAATAGAATATATACTCTCCAAATAAACCCAATAGAGTGAGAAACAAAAAATAAAATTTGTTAACTTAAAAGGGATAATTGTGACAAGCATAGAAAAGCAAAATAAATTACACAATATATTAGGACACCTACTAATAAATGAATAATTAAAATAAATAAAATAGCATTAAGTATTACTTTTGCACCAATCTGATACTTCAAATTAAAGACAGACATTGTAAGGATGACCTTTCAAAATCCAACTATATTCTATTTACAAGAGTCACATTCAAGAATAGAGATCCAAAAATGTTGAAGGCATAGAAAATAATATGCCAGGCAAATAATAAGAAACCCCATAATATTTATATTAGAAATATAGATTTGAATACAAGTATTATTAGAGATAAACATATCTCTTTCACATCACATAGTGATGAAAGTTTCCAGTCATTATAAAGATATATTTCTATACTTTTATGCATCTAATAAAATTGTTTCAGAATATATATAGCAAAATTTTACTTAAATGTGAGAAATTGACAAATGTAACTCAAAATGGAAGACTTCTAAACACTTACTTCAATTTAATGACCAAGCATTAAAAATTAAATTATATATAATTTTGCATCCAAAATGAGAGAATATATATATCTGCTTGAATGCTCATGAAGCAACAGTAAAAAGTGGCCATGTAACAAGCAAAATACAAATTTCAGCTAATTTTAAACAATAACTGTTATGTACATCACATACTTGTATTGTTTATCAAATGCCCTTAATAAACACAGCCAATATTACACTGAATGGCCAAAAGCTGGAACCATTCCCTTTGAAAACTGGCACAAGATAAGGATGCTGTTTCTCACCACTTCTATTCAACCTAGTATTGGAAGTTCTGGCCAGGGCAATCAGGCAAGAGAAAGCAATAAAGGATGTTCAAATAGGAAGGGAAGAAGTCAAATTGTCTCTTTGCAGATGACATGATCTTGTATTTAGAAAACTCCATTGTCTTAGGCCAAAAACCCCTTAAGCTGATAAGCAACTTCAATAAAGTCTCAGGATACAAAGTCAGTACAATGCAAAAACCACAAGCATTCCTATACACCCGCAATAGACAAGCAGAGAACCAAATCATGAATAAACTCCCATTCACAATTGCTCCAAAGAGAATAAAATACCTAGGAATACAGCTAACAAGAGATGTGAAGGACCTCTTCCAGGAGAATTACAAACCATGGCTCAAAGAAATAAGAAAGGATACAAACAAATGGAAAAACATTCCATCCTAATGGATAGGAAGAATCAATATCATTAAAATGGCCATATGGCTGAAAGTAATTTACAGATTCAATGCTATTTAAATCAAACTACCATTGACTTTCATCAGAGAATTAGAAAAAAACTATTTCAAATTTCATATAGAAATTTGAACTAAAAAAGAGCCCATATAACCAAGACAATCCTAAGAAAAAGAACAAAACTGGAGTCATCATGCTACTTGACTTCAAACCATACTACAAGGGTACAGTAACCAAAACAGCATGATACTGGTACCAAAACAGACATATAGACCAATTGAACAGAATAGAGACCTCAGAAATAAGACCATATATCTATAACCATCTATCTGATCTTTGACAATCCTGACAAAAACAAACAATGCAGAAAAGACTCCCTATTTAATAAATGGTGCTGAGAAAACTGGTTACCCATATGCAGAAAACTGAAACTGGATCCCTTCCTTACACCTTATACAAAAATTAACTCAAGATGGATTAAGTTAATGAATTTATAGGGAACTTAAACAAATTTACAAGAAAAAAGAAAACAACCCCATCAAAAACTAGGCAAAGGACATGAACAGACACTTCTCAAAAGAAGACATCTATGCAGCCAACAAACATATGAATAAAAGCTTAGCATCACTGATCATTAGAGAATTGCAAATAAAAAACACGATGAGACACCATTTCATGCTAGTCAGAAGGGTGATTATTAAGAATTCAAGAAGCAGCTGGGTGTGGTGGCTCACGCCTGTAATCCCAGCATTTTGGGAAGCCAAGACGGGCTGATCACCTGAGGTCAGGACTTCAAGACCAGCCTGGCCAACATGGTGAAACCTTGTCTCTATTAAAAATACAAGAAATTAGCTGGGCACGGTGGTGGGTGCCTGTAATCCCAGCTACTCGGGAGGCTGAACAAGGAGAATTACTTGAGCCTGGGAGGCAGAGGTTGCAGTGAGCCAAGATCGTGCCATTGCACTTTAGCCTGGGCAACAAGAGTGAAACTCCATCTCAGAAAAAAAAGAAAGTCAAGAAGCAACAGATGCTTGTACTCCATTGGTGGGACTATAAATTAGTTCAACCACTATGGAAGGCAGTATGTGATTCCTCACGGATCTAGTACCAGAAATACCATTTGACCAAGCAATCCCACTACTGGGTATATACCCAAAGGAATATAAATCATTCTATTATAAAGATACATACAAAGATACATGCACATGTGTATGTTTATTGCAGCATTATTCACACTAGCAAAGACATGGAACCAACTAAAATGCCCATCAATGATAGACTGGATAAAGAACCTGTGGTATATATACACCATGGAATACTATGTAGCCATAAAAAGGAATGAGATCATGTCCTTTGCAGGGACAGAAAACCAAACACTGCATGTTCTCACTCATAAGTGGGAGCTGAACAGTGAGAACATATGGACACAGTGAGGGGAACAACACACTGAGTGGGAGTGGGGGGGTGCAAGAGCATCAGCACAAATGGCTGATACATGTGGGGCTTAATACATAGGTGATGGGTTGATAGGTGCAGCAAACCACCCTGGCACACGTACACCTATGTAACAAACCTGCACATTTTGCACATATATCCTGGAACTTAAAGTAAAATTTTAAAAAAAGGAAAAAAAAGAATCAATAAGCAGGTCGGGTGAGCACTCACAGTACATGGTTTTAACTTTATATCACTGAAAGGGACACTGAAGAGGTAAGAAAGACAGACTTGAATTGCAGATGCACTCTTTTTCTAAGACCATCAAAGTGATATCTCTGAGTCTGCAAGAACCACAATGTCACTGGGCTTAAGGTTCCCCCTAAAGTAAATACAGCTTAGATTACAACACACAAGTCCTTTTGAATATCTGAAAAGCCTTCCCAAAAAGGACAGGTACAAACAAGACCAGACAGCAAAAGCTACAGTAAATATCTAGCTTTTCAATGTCCAGACACAGATGAACATTTACCAGTATCAAGACCTTCTGGGAAAACATGACTCCACCAAATGAACTAAATAAGGCACCAGGGACTAATCCTGGAGAAACAGAGATATGCGACCTTTCAGACAGAGAATTTGAAATAGCTGTTTTGAGGAAAGTCTAAGAAATTCAAGATAATGCAGAGAAGAAATTCAGACTTCTATCAGATAAATTTTTTAAAAAGAGATTGACATAACTAAAAAGAATCAAGCAGAAATCCTGGAGCTGAAAAAATGTGATTGGCATACTGAAGCATGCATCAGAGTTTTTAAAAAGAAGAACTGATCAAACAGAAGAAAGAATTAGCTTGAGGACAGGCTATGTGTACATACACAATCAGGGGAGATAAAAGAAAAAAGAATAAAATACAATGAAGTACACCTACAAGATCTAGGAAATAGCCTCAAAAGGGCAAATCTAAAAATTATTGGCCTTAAAGAGGAAGTAGAGAAAGAGATCATGGTAGAAATTTTATACAAAGGGATAATATCATAGAACTGCCAAAACCTAGAGAAATATATCAGCATTCAAGTACAAAAAGATTATAGAACACCAAGCAGACCTAACCCAAAGAAGACTACATCAAGGCTTTTAAAAATCAAACTCCCAAAGGTCAAGGATAAAGAAAGGATCCTAAAATCAGCAAGGGAAAAGAAACAGATAACATACAAAGGAGCTCCAATACATCTTGCAGCAAACTTTTCAGTGGAAAACTTACAGGCCAGAAGAGAGTGACATGACATATTTAAAGTGCTGAAGGAAAAAAAAAATTTATCCTAGAATAGTATATCTGGCTAAAATATCCTTCAAACATGAAGGAGAAATAAAGATTTTCCCAAGACAAACAAAAGCTGAGGGATTTCATCAACACCAGACCTATACTATAAGAAACACTAAAAGAAGTACTTCAATCAGAAAGAAAATTACATTAATGAATGATAAGATATTGTCTGAAGGTAAAAAAAAAAAAAATAGTAAGTGCACAGAAAAACACAGAATATTATATTGCTGTAACTGGTGGTGGGTAAACTGCTCTTATCTTAAGCAGAAAGACTAAAGAATGAGGCAATCAAAAATAATAACTGCAGCAACTTTTCAAGACTTAGTACAATACAATGTAAAGAGTAAGAAAAAAAGTTTAAAAGCGGAGGGACAAAGTTAAGTTGTAAAGTTTTTATTAGTTTTCTTTTTACTTGTTTGTTTATGCAAACAGTGCTAAATTTTTATCAGCTCAAAATCATGGATTATAAGATAGTATTTGCAAGCCTCATAGTATCTTCAAATCAAAAATTGCAACAGATACACAAAAATAAAAAACAAGAAACTAAATCATAACAGCAGAGAAAATCACTTTCACTAAAAGGAAGACAGAAAGGAGACAAAGAAGGAAGAGAAGACCACAAAACAACTATCAAACACATAACAAAGTGATGGGAGTGAGTCCTTATTTATCAATAATAATATTGAATGTAAATGGACTAAACTGTCCAACCAAAAGACATATAGAATGACTGAATGAGTTATGCAAATATGTATAATTAATTTAAATTTTTAAATATTTTAGATATTAAAAACTTGATTCTGAATTTTATAAAAACAAACATATATACTGAATAGAAAAACAGACATTCATTTGTGAAGATTATAAACAAAGCAAAAACAAAGAAAAAATGGAAATCAAGAGAAAAGAAAGATAAGACTTGAAGAACAGAATATCCAGTTTTTTTTTAACTTTTATTACAGGTTAAGGAGTATATGTGAAGGTTTGTTACATAGGTAAACTCATGTCATGGAGGGTTGTTGTACAGATTATTTTGTCACCCAGGTGTTAAATGCAGTACCCAATAGTTCTATTTCCTTCTCCTCTCCCTCCGTCCTCCCTTCACCCTCAAGCCAACCACAGTGTCTGTTGTTTCCTTCTTTGTGTTCATAAGTTAGCATTTAGCTCCCACTTATAAGTAAGAACCTGCATTATTTGTTTTTTTGTTCCTATATTAGTTTGCTGAGCATAATAACTTTGAGTTCCATCCATGTTCCCACAAAGGACATGATCCTGTTCTTTTTTTATGGCTGAATAGTATTCCGTGGTGTATATGTACCATATTTTCTTTATCCAATCTGTCATTGATGAGCATGTAGATTGATTCCATGTCTTTGCTATTGTGAATAGTGCTGCAGTGAATATTCACATGTATGTCTTTATGGTAGAATGATTTACATTTCTCTGTGTATATACCCAGTAATGGGATTGCTGGGTCTGATGGTGATTCTGCTTTTATCTCTTTGAGGAATTGCCATACTGCTTTCCACAATGGTTTAACTAACTTACATTCCTACCAACAGTGTATAAGTATTACCTTTTCTCTGCAACCTTGCCAGTATCTGTTATTTTTTAACTTTTTCATAATAGCCATTCTGACTGGTGTGAGATGGTATCTCATTGTGGTTTTGATTTGTGTTTCTCTAATGATCAGTGATACTGAGCTTTTTTCATATGCTTATTGGCTGCATGCATGCCTTCTTTCGAAAAGTGTCAGTTCACGTCCTTTGCCCACTTTTTAACAGGTTGTTTGTTTTTCTCTTGTAAATTTGTTTAAGTTTCTTATGGATGCTGGATATTAGACTTTGGTCAAATGCAGAATTTGTAAATATTTTCTCCCATTCTGTAGGTTGTCTGTTTACTCTGTTGATAGTTTCTTTTGCTGTGCAGAAGCTCATTAGTTCAATTAGATCCCATTTGTCAATTTTTGCTTTTGTTGTGATTGATTTTGGTGTTTTGTCATGAAATCTTTGCCCATTTCTATGTCCAGGATGTTATTGCCTAGGTTGTCTTCCAGGGTTTTTATGGTTTTGGGTTTTACATTTAAGTCTTCAATCCATCTTGAGTTGATTTTTGTATATGGTGTAAAAAAATGGGTTGAGCTTCAGGTTTCTGTATATGGCTAGCCAGTTATCCCAGCATCATTTACTAAATAAGGAGACTTTTCTACATTGCTTGTTTTTTCAGCTTTGTTGAAGATCAGGTGGTTGTAGGTGTGTGGCATTATTTCAGGGCTCTCTATTCTGTTCTGTCGGTTCTGTTCCATGTGCCTATTCTTTGTACCAGCATCATGCTGTTTTGGTTACTGTAGCTCTGTAGTATAGTTTGAAGTCAGGTAACATGATGCCTCTACATTTCTTCTTTTTGCTTAGGATTGCCTTGGCTATTTGGGCTCTTTTTTGGTTCCATATAAATTTTAAAATAGTCTTTTATCTTTGTGTGAAGGATATCATAGTTAGTTTGATAGGAATAACATTGAAACTGTAAATTGGTTTGGAGAGTATGGCCATTTTAATGATATTGATTCTTCCTATCCATGATCATGGGATGTTTTTTCATTTGTTTGTGTTCTCTCTGATTTCTTTGAGCAGTGTTGCATCATTCTCATTGCAGAGATCTTTCACCTTCCTCATTAGCTATATTCCTAGATAATTTGTTCTTTTTAAGGCAATTGTGAATGGCTTTCTGGTTGGCTCTTGGCTTGACTGTTGCTGGTGTATAGGAATGCTAGTGATTTTTGTACATTGATTTTGTATTCTGAGACTTTGCTGGAGTTATCATCTGAAGGAGCTTTTGGGCCTAAACTATGGAGTTTTCTAGATACAGAATCATGTCATCTGCAAACAAAGATAGTTTGACTTCTCCTCTTCCTATTTGGATGAACTTTATTTCTTTCTCCTACCTGATTGCCCTGGCCAGGACTTCCAAAACTATGTTGAATAGGAGTGGTGAGAGAAGGCATCCCTGCCTTGTGCCAGTTTTCAAAGGGAATGCTTCCAGCTTTTATCCATTCAGTATGATATTGGCTGTGGGTTTGTCATAGATGGCTCTTATTATTTTGAGATGCGTCCCATCAATACCTAATTTATTGAGAGTTTTTAGCATGAAAGGCTATTGAATTTTGTCAAAGGACTTTTCTGCATCTATTGAGATAATCATGTGGTTTTTTGTCTTTAGTTCTGTTTATATGATGGATTATGTTTATTAATTTGCGTATGTTGAACCAGCCTTGCATCCCAGGGATGAAGCCCACTTGATCATGGTGGATACGTTTTTTGATGTGCTGCTGGATTTTTATTGAGGATTTTTGCATTGATGTTCATCAGAGATATTGGTCTAAAATTCTCTCTTTTTTTTGTTGTGTCTCTTCCAGGCTTTGGTGTCAGGATGATGCTGGCTGCATAAAATGAGTCAGGTAGGATTCCCACTTTTTCTGTTGATGGGAATAGTTTCAGAAGGAATGGTACCAGCTCCTCCTTGTACCTCTGGTGGAATTCGGCTGTGAATCAGTCTGGTCCTGGACTTTTTTTGGTTGATAGGCTATTAATTATTGTCTCAAATTCAGATCCTGTTACTGGTCTATTCAGGGATTCAACTTCTTCCTGGTTTAGTCTTGGGAGGGTGTATGTGCCCAGGAATTTATCCATTTCTTCTAGATTTTCTAGTGTATTTGCGTAGAGGTGTTTATAGTTTTCTCTGAGGGTAGTTTGTATTTCTGTGGGATCAGTGGTGATATCCCCTTTATCATTTTTTATTGTGTCTTTTCGATTCTTCTCTCTTTTCTTCTTTATTAGTCTTGCAGGAGGTCTATTAATTTTGTTGATCTTTTCAAAAGACCAACTTGTGGATTCATTGATTTTTTGAAGGGGTTTTGTGTCTCTACCTTCTTCAGTTCTGCTCTGATCGTAGTTATTTCTTGCCTTCTGCTAGCTTTTGAATATGTTTGCTCTTGCTTCTCTAAATCTTTTGTGATGTTAAGGTGTCAATTTTAGATCTTTCTTGCTTTTAGTGTGCATTTAGTGCTATAAATGTGCACTCCTGTGGGCATTTAGTGCTATAAATTTCCCTCTACACACTGTTTTAAATGTGTCCCAGAGATTCTGGCATGTTGTGTCTTTGTTCTCATTGGTTTCAAAGAATAACTTTATTTCTGCCTTCATTTTGTTATGTACCCAGTAGTCATTCAGGAGCAGGTTGTTCAGTTTCAATGTAGTTGAGTGGTTTTGAGTGAGTTTCTTAATTCTGAGTTCTAGTTTGATTGGACTGTGTTCTGAGAGACTGTTTGTTATAATTTCTGTTCTTTTATATTTGCTGAGGAGTGCTTTACTTCCAACTATGTGGTCAACTGTGGAATAAATGCGATGTGGTGCTGAAAAGAATGTATATTCTGTTGACTTGGGGTGAAGAGTTCTGTAGATGTCTATTAGGTCTTCTTGGTGTAGAGCTGAGTTCAGTTTCTGGACATCCTTGTTAACTTGCTGTCTCGTGGATCTGTCTAATGTTGACAGTGGGGTGTTAAAGTCTCCCATTATTATTGTGTGGGAGTCTAAGTCTCTTTGTAGGTCTCTAAGGACTTGCTTTATGAATCTGGGTGCTCCTGTATTGGGTGCATATATATCTAGGATAGTTAGCTCTTCTTGTGGAATTGATCCCTTTACCATTATGTAATGGCCTTCTATGTCTCTTCTGATCGCTGTTGGTTTAAAGTCTGTTTTATCAGAGACTAGGATTGCAACCCCTGCTTTTTTTATTTTCCGTTTGCTTGGTAGATCTTCCTGCATCCCTTTATTTTGAGCCTATGTGTGTCTCTGCACATGAGATGGGTCTCGTGAATACAGCACACTGATGGGTCTCAACTCTTTATCCAATTTGCCAGTCTGTGTCTTTTAATTGCAGCATTTAGTCCATTTACATTTAAGGTTAATATTGTTATGTGTGAAATTGATCCTGTCATTATGATTTTAGCTGGTTATTTTGCTCATTAGTTGATACCGTTTCTTCCTAGCATTGATGGTCTTTACAATTTGGCATGTTTTTGCAGTGTCTGGTACCGGTTGTTCCCTTCCATGTTTAGTGCTTCCTTCAGGGACTCATGTAAGGCAGGCCTGGTGGTGACAAAATCTCTCAGTATTTGCTTGTCTGTAAAAGATTTTATTTCTCCTTCACTAATGAAGCTTAGTTTGGCTGGATATGAAATTCTGGGTTGAAAATTCTTTTCTTTAAGAATGTTGAATATTGGTCCCCACTCTCTTCTGGCTTGTAGAGTTTCTGCCAAGAGATCTGCTGTTAGTCTGATGGGTTTCCCTTTCTGGGTAACCCGACCTTTCCCTCTGGATGCCCTTAACATTTTTTTCTTCATTTCAACTTTGGTGAATCTGACAATCATGTGTCTTGGAGTTGCTCTTCTCAAGGAGTATCTTTGTGGCATTCTCTGTGTTTCCTGAATTTGAATTTTGGCCTGCCTTGCTAGATTGGGGAAGTTCTGGATAATATCCTAAAGAGTGTTTTCCAACTTGGTTCCATTCTCCCCGTCACTTTCAGGTACACCAATCAGACGTAGATTTGGTCTTTTCACACAGTCCCATATTTCTTGGAGGCTTTGTTCATTTCTTTTTACTCTTTTTTTCTCTAAACTTCTCTTCTCACTGCATTTCATTTATTTGATCTTCAATCACTGATACCCTTTCTTTCAGTTGACTGAGTCAGCTACTGAAGTTTGTGCATGTGTCACGTAGTTTTTGTGCCATGATTTTCAGCTCCATCAGGTTATTTATGGTCTTCTCAACACTGTTTATTCTAGTTAGCCATTTGTCCAATCTTTTCTCAAGGTTTTTAGCTTCTTTACAATGGGTTCGAACATCCTCCTTTAGCTCGGAGAAGTTTGTTATTGCCGATCTTCTGAAGTCTTCTTCTCTCAACTCGTCAAAGTCATTCTCCATCCAGCTTTCTTCCTTTGCTGGCAAGGAGCTGCATTCCTTGTGGGAGAAGAGGTGCTCTGATTTTTAGAATTTTCAGCTTTTCTGCTCTGGTTTCTCCCCATCTTTGTGGTTTTATTTACCTTTGGTCTTTGATGATGGTGACATACAGATGGGGTTTTGGTGTGGATGTCCTTTCTGTTTGTTAGTTTTCCTTCTAACAGTCAGGACCCTCAGCTGCAGGTCTGTTGGAGTTTGCTGGAGGTCCACTCCAGACCCTGTTTGCCTGGGTATCACCAGCGGAGGCTACAGAACTACAAATATTGCAGAACAGCAAATGTTGCTACCTGATCGTTCCTCTGGAAGCTTCGTCTCAGAGGGGCACCCAGCCATATGAGGTGTCAGTCTGCCCCTACTGGGAGTTGCCTCCAAGTTAGGCTTCTTGGGGGTCAGGGACCCACTTGAGGAGGCAGTCTGTGTGTTCTCAGATCTCAAGCTCCATGCTGGGAGAACCACTACTCTCTTCAAAGCTGTCAGACGGGGATGTTTAAGTCTGCAGAAGTTTCTGCTGCCTTTTGTTCAGCTATGCCCTGCCCCTAGAGGTGGAGTCTACAGAGGCAGGCAGGCCTCCTTGAACTGTAGTGGGCTCCACCCAGTTCGGGCTTCCCTGCTGCTTTGTTTACCTACTCAAGCTTCAGCAATGGTGGGTGTCCCTCCCACAGCCTCACTGCCACCTTGCCATTTGATCTCAGACTGCTGTGCTAGCAGTGAGCAAGGCTCCATGGGCATGGGACCCTCCAAGTCAGGTTCGGGATATAATCTCCTGGTGTGCCATTTGCTAAGACCATTGGAAAAGTGTAGTGTTAGGGCGGGAGTGACCCAATTTTCCAGCTGCCATCTGTCACGGCTTCCCTTGGCTAGGAAAGGGATTTCCCTGACCCCTTGCACTTCCTGGGTGAGGCGATGCCTTGCCCTGCTTCAGTTCACACTCCGTGGGCTGTACCCACTGTCTGACAAGCCCCAGTGAGATGAACCTGGTACCTCAGTTGGAAATGCAGAAATCACCCATCTTCTGCGTCACTCATGCTGGGAGCTGTAGACTGGAGCTGTTCCTATTCAGCCATCTTGGAACCTCCCCCACTTGTGGCTTTTTCTATTCTCCGTTTCTCTTTTCAGAAGTGTGGAAGCACAATCAAGTAAGATCCCAGCATTTTCAAAAGATTTAGGACAGAAAATGGAAACATGATCAATAAAGATTGGTTTCCAATGCTGAATCTAGCAATCAGGGGCTTAGGAAATTAATTTACATATTAAAGAGATATGATCTTCTGTTCATGCTGATAAAGCATGTTTTACTGGTTAAACTCAGAAGAGGTAAAAATAAAAAATATTTGCTGGCCTGAGGAAAGAAGTCTGTGGGTAAGTAACTATGTAAGAAGTGAGAAAGATATGTATTCATTTCAGTTAGAAATAGCGAAGAGAAAAAGGAGATAGAAATCACTGGAGGCAAGTGAACTGAGGGAACTCCTTCTAGATGGCTTCCACTTCAGCAGACTAGGAGTCATGGTTACATGCAGAAAATGATGTTGAAAAGGGTGGAAATTTCATACAGTCATGTTGGAAAATCTAAGAAGAGGTTATTAGGAGGTAGCTTTCTTCTTAAGACAATTTTAATATTTTTGACTTTTTTTTTTATCATTTTGCTTATACTCCATTCCTAATTACAGTTCACCAACACCAGCGCTAACAGAGAAATTATAAACTTCCAGAGTAGTGTTTCCCAAAACATGGTTCCTAGTTATTAATGTAAGAATCTTTTAGGGAACTTGTTTATACAAAGATTTCTGAAACCCACCCAGGCCTATTCAACAGAATCTCTGGGGCCCAATGCCTGAGAATCTGCTCAGGTGATTCTGAGGCAGCAAGCCAGCATTTGACAGAAGGCTGCTGTTTTAGAACCACTAGCTTAGCTCATGTCTCGTCCAGGGAGTCTCATGCATGACTATTCACCCACATCCTGTTTTTAATCAGTGGCTCTGTCTGTAGTTTTAAAACTCAGAATAAAATGTCACACACTGTGGTGAGGAAATAACAACCATGTCTTCAAATACAGCTGGTTGGGATCAGATCCCTACTCATTATCATTTTCTATGTTTTTCCTATTTTCAGTTTATAAATACTTTTAAAATGTACTTGTACATCATTTATTGATGACCAATAATGGTAGAGTTTTTATAATTCAGCAATTTTTATAATAATAAGTTGCGTTGTCAAGCAAACTCATTTCTGTCTTGTTTTCTCTATTTACGTGAAGCAGTGATAAGGTTTGGAGCTATATTGACCCATTAACTTAATTCTCAACATTTGAAGCCAAAGTAAGTGCAGAGTTTCACCCTCTCAACAGTGGAAATGCTATTCCTCTTCTCATTTCTCCTCCATCCATTAGTGTTCAGGCTGGACAGAAAATAAATGTGGCAAAAATGAAAGACCACTCTTTAGCCTTTGGAAAGGAAAGTAGGTACCACCCAGTCCTCTCTGGTCTTCAATCCGAGCATGTACACTTTCTTTAGTAATGAATTTGTAATACAACCAGAATGCTCTCAGATCACAATCACCAAATCATCACTACTGTGAAGAAAAGGCAAGCTCAGTTTAAATCCAAGTGATTTTTTAAACAGTTTTGTAATTTCCTTTATCATATTACTGATTTTATGTTATAATATAAATGAAGTTATTTGAATTTCTCCCCAGAAGAGTTCATGTATGATAACGATCACATTTCTAACTTCAGACTGAGTTATGTCATACTTCTGTAGGCTCTTACATATCTTTGCCTTGGAATTTATCATACAGTAGTATAAATATTTGTCTTCTGTCATTAAGTATTAAAAAGAAGAACTTTTTATTTATTTTGAGTTTCTAACACGGTTCTCATAGAATTAGGTTAGAAATTGTTCATTGACTTGTTGGATGACTGAATAAACAAATGAAAATTGAAACTTTGTACTATTTTGCTAGAAAAAATCTTGTTCTTAACTAGTGAATGCAGAAGTATAAGGAAAAATAATTGTACATGGCACCAACAGTGAGTTAAGTTGTACACCTTTGAAAGGCTGGTAGACAATCTCACAAAAGGTATTACAAAGTTCCTTTCATTACCATGCAGAATTTAGAGTGCCTATGTCTCTCCTTAGTGTTACAGTTGTGCAGATTTAATTCTTTCAAGATAATTATTGTTCCTTATGATCTGCATTTGTTCTTTGGTTGCTTTTCAGATTTTTCACCAAAGTCTGACTTTGATACTTCATGGTTCCACTACAATGTGTGAATGTGAGTTTGTTTTTATTTTTTATTTTATTGTTTTTATTTTGTCAAGATGTTGCCTTTTCTGACTCTAATAATTCATGAGATTAAAAAAACTCAATTATAGCAAGTTCTCAATCACCATCTCTTCAAAGATAGCCTCTCTCCTGTTTTCTGTATTTTATCCTTCCAGAATGTTCATTGGATATATGTTGGAACTTTCCTTTCTCTCCTTCCTATCTTTCGTCTATTTCTAATACTTCTACTCTCTTTATCTGTCTTTATATGACAGGACTTCAAAAAGCTCATGGAAAAATGCATATTATGAAAAAATTATGCATAGATCTTAAAAATTTTTGCACCAAAATAAACTGATACTAACTTGTTATAACATGTATGAATGGGATCCAGTTTGAGGCATTACAACGTTTAGGACATCAGTTTGAAAAAAGCCCTTAACAGAGCAATAAGAATTTTGCTAAAATTGAGGCAAGCACGAACGTCAACTTTATGGTGAAACTTGGGTGGAAACATGGTGAATTTATTGATTACTTACAAAAAGTTTATGGGGACAGTGCCCCAAAGAAATCATCAGTTTGCAAATGGATAACTTCTTTTAAGAAGGGTCTGTATAATTTTGAAGAGGAAGCCTGCAGCAACAAATAATCCACATTAATTTGGGAGGAAAAAATATTAACCCTGTTTGTGCCCTAATTGAAGAGGACCAATGATTAACAGCAGAAACAGTAGCCAACACCGTAGACATCTCAATTGGTTTCACTTAAACAATTCTAATTGAAAACTTAAAGGTGAGCAAACTTTCCACTCAATGGGCACCAAAACCATTGCACCAGATCAGCTGCAGACAAGAGCAGAGATTTCAATGGAAATTTTAAACATTTGGGATCAAGATCCTGAAGGGTTTCTTTGAAGAATTGTGATAGGAGATGAAACATGACTTTACTGGTATGATCCTACAGACAAAGCACAACCAAAGCAATGGCTACCAAAAGGTGGAAGTGGTCAAGTCAAAGCAAAGTGGATGGGTCAGGAGCAAAGTTCATGACAACAGCTTTGGGTGATGCTCAAAGCATTTTGCTTGTTGACTTTCTAGAGGGTCAAAGAACAGTTTATATATCTGTTATTTATCTGTTTATTATGAGGGAGTTTTGAGAAAGTTTGCCAAAGCTTTAACAGGAAAAATATCCAGAAAAGCTTCACCAGAGAGTCTTTCTCCACTACATCAATGCTCCATGCTCCTGCTCATTTATCTCATCAAAGAAGGACAATTTTGTGAGAGTTTCTATGGGAAATCTTTCGGCATCTACCTTACATTCCTGATTTGGCTCCTTCTGATTGGTTTTTGTTTGTTTCTTAATCTTAAAAAGACTGTAAAGGGCACCCGTATTTCTTCAGTTAATAATGTATAAAAGACTGTATTAACATGGTTACATTCCCAGGACCCTCAGTTCTTTAGATGGCTGGTATTATTGCTTACAAGAATGGCTTAAGCTTAATTGAGCTTATGTTGAAAAATTAAGGTTTATATTTTTTTAATTTTTATTTTTTAATTCCATTTTTCCACAAACTTTTTGAAGTCTCTTTATATATTTATTATGGTAATTTCCCTAATTTTTCAGTTCACAGATTCTCTCTTTATCTATGTATGATATGCTTTCCCACTGATGATGAGGATTTGATTTCAATAACAATTTTTTAATATACTTTTTTTAGAGCAGTTTTAGGTTGAGAGCACAGCTGAGTAGAAGGTACAGAGATTTTACATATATCCCTTGGCCCAATATATGCATATCAACATTCCCCATTATCAGCATTCCCCACCAAAGTGGTACATTTATTACAATTGCTAAACCCACGTTGACATATCTTTATCCCCCAAAGTATAGTTTATATTAGAGTTCACTCTTGGTGTTTTACATTCTGTAAGTTTGGACAAAAGTATGATAACACGTATCCAAAATTAAGAGTATCACACAAAATGGTTTCACTACCCTAAAAACTCTGTGCTCCACGTATTCATCCCTCCCTCCACCCTAAACCCTGACAACTACTGATACTTTTACTCTGACCATAGTTTTGCCTTTTCCAGGATGTCATATAGCTGGAATCATACAGTATGTAGCTTTCTCAGATTGGCTTCTTCACTTAGTAACATGCACTTTGGTGCATGTCTTTCCATGGCTTGATAGGTCACTTCCTCTTACCACTGAATGATATTTTATGGTCAGTTGTAGTACACTTTTTCCATTCACCTACTGAAGGACATCTTCGTTGCTTCTGAGTTTTGATAATTATGAATAAAACTGCTGTAAATATCTATATACAGGGTTTTTTGCATACAAAAGTTTTTAACTTCCTTGGATAAATGCCAAGGAATGTAATTACTTCATGCTCTGGTTAAAGTATGTTTAGTTTCCAAACTGTACTCCAAAGTGGTTTTACCATTTTGTCTTCCCTTTAGCAATGAATGAGATTTTCTTTTTCTCCACATCTTCACCAGTATTTGGCGTTGTCAGTGTTCTGGATTTTGGTCATTCTAATTGGCATGCAGTGGCATCTCATTGTTGTTTTAATTTGCATTTTCCTAATTATATATGATGGGGGGCATCTTTTCATATACTTATCTGCCATCTGTTTTTCTTCTTTGGTTTCAACTTAGATTATTAACCCTTTTTAAATTAGGTAGTTCATTTTATTATTGTAGAGGTTTTGTATATTTTGGATAATAGTCCTTTATCAAATACATATTTTGCACGTTTTCACTTAGAATGTACCTTGTCTTCTCATTTTCAATGATGTCTTTTGCTGAACAGAAGTTTTTAATTTTAATGAAATCTAGCTTATCAATTATTTCTTCCCACGGTCATCTAGATTTTCTTCTATGTTATCTTTTAGCAGTAGTATAATTTTGAATTTTAGGCATATGATCCATTTCAAGTTAATTTTTATGAAAGCTGCAAGGTCATGTCCAAATTCTCTCTCTCTCTCTCTCTCTCTCTCTCTCTCTCTCGGTATGTTGATGTCCAGTTGTTCTAGCACTATTTGTTGAAAAACTATCTTTTCTGCATTTCATTGCCTTTGCTTCTTTGTCAAAGATTAGTTGGCTAATTATGTGATTCTCTTTCTGGGCTTTCTATTATGTTCCATTGATATATTTTTCTATTCTTTTATCAATACTATACTGTCTTGATTACTGTAGCTTTATAGCAAGTATTGTACTTGGGTAGTGTGAATCATCTGACTATATTCTTCAATTTTGTGTTGGCTATTCTAGGACTTTTGCCTTATGCACTTTAGGATCAGTTTTTCAATATTCACAAATAAGTTGGTATTTTGATTGGTATTGCATTGAATCTATAGATCAAGAAGGGAAGAACTGATATTTTGACAACATTGAGTTTTCCTAGCCTTGAACATAAAATATCTCTCCATTTATTTGATTTCTGTCATCAGAGTTTTGTAATTTTTCTCATATAAATCTTGTACATATTTTGTTAGCTTTATACCTAAATATTTCACTTTGATTATATGATAATATAAATGGTATTGTGCTTTAAATTTGAAATTCCACTTCTTCATTGCTAATATATAGGAAAGCAATTGACCTGTGTATTATTCTTATATCCTGCAACATTGCTTTGATCACTCATTAACTTCAGGAAATTTGGAGTTTTTTCTGTTGATTATTTTAGATTTTTTACATAGACAATCATATTATCTGTGAACAAAGATAGTTTATTTCTTGCTTCTCAATCTGTATAGTTTTTGTTTCTGTTCATGTCTTATTGTGTTAACTAGAAATTCCAGTAAGCCATGGAAAAGGAGTGGTGAAACAGATGTCCTTGTCTTGTTCCTGATCTTAGCAGAAAAGCATCTACTTTCTCACCATTTTAAGTATGATGTTTATTGTAGGAATATTGTGTAGATATTCTTTATAAAGTTGAGGAAGTTTCCCACTATTTCTAGTTTGCTGAGGGTTTTCATCATAAATGAGTATTGGATTTTGTCAGACACTTTTTCTCCATCTGTTGATAAAATCTTGTGATTTTTCTTCTCTATGTTACTAATGCAGTGAATTACATTAACTGATTTTTCAAATGTTGAATCAGTCTTGCATACTTGAGATAAATCTCATTTGGTTGTGGTATGTAATTCCTTTTATGCACTGTTCAACACAATTTGCTAATATTTTGAAAATTTTTGAATCTATTTTCACAAGAGATATAAGTCTATAGTTTTCTTTTCTTATAGTATTTTTGCCTGGCTTTGATATTAGGGTAAAGCTCATCTCATAGAATAAGTTAGGAAATAGTTCTTCTGCTTCTATCTTCTGAAAGAGGTTCTAGAGGATTGGTAAGATTTATTCTTCATGTGTTTGTTAGAACTCACCAGTGAACCCATCTCCTGTTTTTTTCTATTTTTGAAGGATTTTATTTATTTGATTTCTATTTACTCAAATTCAATTGTTATTCAAATTCAAATAGATATGGGCCTATTCAAACTCTCTATTTCTTCTTGTGTGAGATTTGTTAGATTGTACCTTTCAAGGAACTAATCTGTTTCATCTAGGTTATCAAATTTGTGGGCAGAGTTGTTTATAATATTTCTTTATTATCTTTTTAATGTTCATGGGATTTATAGTGGTGTTTCACTTTCATTTCTGATACTAGTAATTTCAGTCTTCTCTCTCTCTCTTTTTTAAGTTAGCCTTGCTAAAGGCTTTTTAATTTTGTTAATGTTCTCAAGGAACTAACTTTTGGTTTCATGATTTTCTCTATTGAAATTCCAGTTTCTATTTATTGATTTATGTTCTAATTGTTATTAATTATATTCTTCTACATATTTTGGATTTAATTTGCATTTCTTTTAGATTTCCTAAGGTAGAAGCTTATATTACTGATTTTAGATATTTTCCCCTTTCTAATATACTCATTAAATGTTCTAAATCTCCCAATAAGCACTGCTTTTGCTGCATGCCACAATTTTTGATATGTTGTCTTTATTTTTATTTATTTCAAAATATTTTTAATGCCTCTTGATATTTCTTCTTTGACCTATGCGTTATTTAGAAGTGTGTTGTTTAATCTCCAAGTATTTGAGGAATTTTCTAGCTAATTTACTTCTAGTTTAGTTCCATTGTGATCTGAGAGCAGACATTGGATGATTTATATTCTCTTAAATTTGTTAAGGTATATTTTATTGGCCAGCATGTGGTCTATGTTGGTGAATAATCCATGTGAGTTTGAGAAGAATGTGTATTTTTCTGTTTTAGAATAAAGTAGTTGATAGATATCAGTTATATTCAGTTGATTGATGATGTTATTGATTTCAGCTATGTCCTTGCAGATTTTCTGCCTGCTGTATTTGTGCATTTCTGATAGAAGGTGTTGAATTCTCCAACTGTAATAGTGGATTAAACTAACAGGCTACAGTTAGTTTTCGTTTCATGTGTTTTGCTGCTCTGCTAGGCACATACACATTAAGATTTCTATGTCTTCTTGGAGAATTCGTCCCTTTATCATTATATAATGTTCCTCTTTATCCCTGATAATTTTCTTTGCTCTAAAGTCTCTTCTGTTTGAAATACAATTTCAATATGCTTTTCCATCACACGCTTTTAATTTCTACATGTCTCTATAATTAAAGTGGGTTTCACGTACACAACACATAGTTGAGTCTTGTTTTATTGATCTACTCTGGCGATCTTTGTGATTTAATTGGTGCATTTAGACCTTGACATTCAAAATTATTATTTAAATGGGTAGATTATTATCTATGATATCTGTTACTGTTTTCTATTCATTGCCCTTTTTCTCTGTTCCTGTTTTAGTCTTTTTACCCTGTTTGTGACTTGTGTGATTTTAATTGAGCATTTTATATAATTCTATATTCTCTCCTTTCTTAACATATCTGTTATACTTCCAATACTTTTGTTAGTGATGCCCTAGAGTTTTCAATATGCATTTACAGCTAATCCAGGTCCACTTTCAAATAACACTATACCACTTTCCAGGCAATGTAAATACCTTATAATAAATTCTAATTCCTCTAATTCTAATTTCTGCCTCTAGTATCACTGCTGCCATTCATTTTACTTATACATAAACATACATAATCCTATGCATGTACACATAAATACATATATTTGATTACATTGTTGTTATTTTAAACAAATTATCTGTTACATCAATTAAAAATTGTAAAAAGATTTAATTTTCCCTTCACTTATTCTTTCTTCAAAGCTCTTCTTTTCTTTACATAGATCCAAGTTTCTGACCTATGTCTTTTTTTCCTATAAAGAACTTCTAAAAATCATTTCTTGCAAAACAGGTCTATAAGCAGGGATTTCCCTTAATTATTGTTTGTTTGAGAAAGTCTTTATTTCTCCTTTACTTTGAAGGATAATTTCACAGGATATGGATTTCTAGTTTGCAAGGCTTTTTCTTTTCTTTTGTCCCTCAATCCTTAAAATATTTTACTCTAATTTCTTCTTGTTTGCTTGATTTCTGGGGAATCAGGTGTAATTCTTACATTTGCTGAAATATAGGTAAGGTTTTTTTTTCTTTGCTTCTTTCATATTTTTTTCTTTATTTTTTATTTTCCTCAGCTTTGAATCTGATACACTTATGTAGAGTTTCCTGGTATTTATCATACTTGTTTTTCTCTGAGATTCCTGGAATGACGTCTGACATTAATTGGGGAATTTCTCAGTCATTATTCCTTTGCTTCTATTCATTTCTCTTTTTCTTCTTCTTGTATTCTTTTTATGTATATGTTACAGATTTTGTAGTTGTCCCACTCTTCTTGGATTTTTAGCTGGTTGTTGTTTTCAGTCTTTTTTCTATGTGCTTGGCTTTGAAAGTTTCTACTGACATTCTCAAGTTAAGAGATTCTTTCCTCATCTTTGTCCAGCCTCCTAAAACATCCATTAAAGGCATTATTCATTTCTGTTACAATGGTTTATTTTAATTGCAGTAAGAACACTTAACATGAACTATATCATCCTAACAAGTTTTTTTTTTTTTTTTTGGAGACGGAGTCTCGCTTTGTTGCCCAGGCTGGAGTGCAGCGGCCGGATCTCAGCTCACTGCAAGCTCCGCCTCCCGGGTTCATGCCATTCTCCTGCCTCAGCCTCTCGAGTAGCTGGGACTACAGGGGCTCGCCACCTCGCCCGGCTAGTTTTTTGTATTTTTTTAGTAGAGACGGGGTTTCACCGTGTTCGCCAGGATGGTCTCGATCTCCTGACCTCGTGATCCGCCTGTCTCGGCCTCCCAAAGTGCTGGGATTACAGGCTTGAGCCACCGCGCCCGGCCCTTAACAAGTTTTTAAGTAGACAGTACATTATTGTTAACTGTAGGGACAACGTTTTACAGCAGATCTCTAAAACTTATTCATTATGTCTGACTGAAACTTTTCACCCATTAATAACCCTCCATTTCCTCATTCTCCCAGCCCCTGGCAAACACCCTTTCACTCTTTGATTCTATGAATTTCACTATTTTAGATACCTCAGAAGTGAAATCATACAATATTTATCTTTTGGTGACTGGCTTATTTCACTTCTCATAGTGTCCTCAAGGTTCATTCATGCTGTTGCATATTGTAGGACTTCCTTCTTTTAAAGGCTGCATAGAATTCCATTGTGTGTATATATCACATATTCTTTTTTGAGGTGACAACAACTTAAATCCAATTGCATACAAAAACTCTGTATTTTAACTTCCTACACATACAAAATGTATTATTGTTGTCACAATATACATCTATGCATATATGTATCTTTTAATGTATTTTTAGCTGTAGTTACTTTCAATACTTATATCTTAACTTTTATATTAGAATTCAGTGATTTACCCACAACCATTACATTCACACAATTTTCTGTATATGCCTATATGTTTACATTTACCAAGAAGTTTCTTCATTGTTTATGTTTTCATGTTGCCGTTTAAAGTCCTTTCATCTCATCTTAAAGAACTCCGTTTGACATTTTGAGCTCTCTCTCTCTCCTCTCTCTCTTTCTCTCTCTGTTTTAGTCTGGGAAAGTCTTTATTCTCTTTCATTCCTAAGGAGAATTTTGGGAGCTATAATAATCTTGGTTGGCAAGGGTTTTTTTTTTTTTTTTTTCTTTCAGCATTTTGAATTTATCTTCCCTCTCCTTTCTGACCTATAAGGATTCTACTGAAAAATTAGCTAATAGTCTTAAAGAGGTTCCTTTGTACGTCATACATCTTTTTTCTCTTGTACCTTTCAAAGTTCTCATTGTCTTATATGATGTCATTTGGACTTCTTGGATCTGTATGTCCATTTCCTTCCCCAGCCTTTGGAAGTTTTTTGATCATTTTTTTCTCTTTGAACAAGCTTTCTCGTCCTTTCTCTCTTCTCCTCTGGAACCTTCTTAATGCATATTTTGGTTGGCTTGATGGTATCCCATGGTCTCTTAAACTTTCTTCTCCTTTTTCATTCTTATTATCTTTTTTGCTCCTCTGACTAAATTACTTCCCAAGACGTGTCTTCAAGTGTATTAATCCTTTCTTTTGCTTGATCTAATCTGCTGTTGAAACCCTCCACTGAATTTGTTTTAGTTCAATTATGGAATTCTTCAGTTCCACAGAGATATTTCTATATCTGTACTGCAATTCTCAGTTTGTTCATGCATTGTTTTCTTGACTTGGTGAGCATCTTTATGATAGTTAATTTTACTTTTCTGGCAAGCAAATCATATAATTCCATTTCACTTGCGTCAGCTTCTGGACATTTATCTTGTTTTGTTGTTTAAACATCTATGCCTTATTATTCATTTTCCTTTACTCTCTTTTTTGGTGTCTGCCCATTAGGCAAAACAGGCTCCTCTCCCAGTCTTCGCAGACTGATCTTGTACGCAGAAAATCTCCAACAATTAGCTAAATCAGAGATTCTGGGGAGCTCTACAAATTATTCTCCTTCCCAAGGAGAAGCAGGGAGCTGTGTTTTGTGTCTGCTTGCACTCTGCTGAGCCAGGGCATGTTGGAGAAGCTATGGAATCCCAGACTAAGCCACAACCCCTGTTCATCTCCAGGGAGATTGACTATGCTGGACCCATCAGAGATCTGGAGACAGAATCAAGTCTTTTGGGGGACCTCCTTGGGAAAGTTGGTGGAATAGGCACATCAATCCCTTCCTTCCCATGGGTAAAGCTGAGAGTTTAGATTGTCTCTCCTAATCATATGGCATAGTGCTTGGGGTAGAGTCACCAACAAGATGGTGTCCTGAATCTCCTTACTGGCTTTGGAGGGTGGGGGGTTGATTTTGCATTATCTTACAGTAGATATCCTTTTAATTAGTTTCTGATATCCTGCAAAGGAAATTTGCCCATGAATTTTTACTGAATCATTGTGTTTATGCAGGAAAAAAGGGTCCAGGACTTCTTACTCTGCCATCTTCCTGATGTCCTTTCCTCTGTTACAGTGTTTTCCATCTCTAGCATCTCTTTTTTATTTTTTCATAGAATTTCCATCTTTCTGATTACATTGTTCATTTGTTCATGTATGTTATTAACTTTATCCATTATGGCCCTTCACATATTAACCATGGTTGCTGTGATTCCCCAGTCTGATAATTCCAACATCCTTGCCCTATTTGACTCTGATTCCTGTGCTTACTCTGTCTCTTCAAATTGTTTTTTTGTGTTTTTGCTTTTGCATTTAGTATGCCTTGTAATTTTTTTCTTGATAGTCCAGCATGATGTACTGGGTAAAATGAACTGCTATAACTAGGTCTTTAACTTTAGTAATGTGGTCGTGAGGTGCAGGGTGTACAGAGCATTCTATAGTGCTATGATAAGGTCTCAGTCTCAGTGAACCTGTGACTCTGCATTGTGAACTTCACAAGTGCTTCACGGCCCACCTCTGCCCCTACCTCCACTTACATGGAACAGAATGGCTAGAGCATGCTACAGTTGTATACTTTCCTTCCCCCAGCTCAGTTAGGCTCTGAAAAAAAAAATAGTTTAGGCCCTGATAAAATAGTTTATTTTGAGGATAGGCCTTGTTAAGAAGAACAGAATGCTCTGGCTTATTTCAAAATAGTTATTTTTCCCCTCTGCTACTGAAAGTATAAGAGATTTTTCTTCTCTATTCACACTGAGAATCTTGTAAAAGTCACAAAAACGTGGGGACAACTACATGAGAGGAACCTCTGGAAATTTTTACTGTCAGATTTGTCCACTCTGAGCCTCTAGCAATTTGTCAATTACAGTTCAGGTTTTCCTACCCTGGCATTGGTTCCCATGGAAGTTTCTGCTGTGGGTTCCTGCCCTAGTCCGTCATGATTCTTTGCATGTGCCTCTCTGCAATTAAGGGGACAGTGATTTGCCCTGTGAGTTCACTTCTTTGATGCATCTAAAAAGAGCTGTTGATTTTTCAGGGTTTTTTTCCTTTTCCTTTCTTTTCTTTTTTTTTTAATTTTAATTTTAATTTTTTTTGAGATGGAGTCTCAGTCTGTTACACAGGCTGGAGTGCAGTGGTGCGATCTAGGCTCACTGCAACCTCTGTCTCCCGAGTTCAAAACACTCTCCGCCTCAGCCTCCCAAATAGTGGGTATTACAGGCACCCACCACCGCGCCTGGCTAATTTTTGTATTTTTAGTAGAGACGGGGTTTCACCATCTTGGCCAGGCTGGTCTTAAACTCCTGACCTCGTGATCCACCCTCCTCGGCCTCCCAAAGTGCTGGGATTATAAGCATGAGCCACTGCGCCCAACTGTTAAGTTTTTTACTTGCTGTTAAGACAGAGTTGTGACTTCCAACTTCCTTACATGCCCTACCAGAAGCCACACGTCTGCCAATGCTTTTTTTGTGTCTAAATTTTATTTTATTGATATTTTTTTAGACAGAGTCTCGCTCTGTCTCCCAGGATGGAGTGCAGTGGTGCGATCTTGGCTCTCTGCAACCTCCAACTCCCAGGTTCACGCCATTCTCCTGCCTCAGCCTCCCGAGTAGCTGGGACTATAGGCGCCCACCACCATGCCCGGCTAATTTTTTATATTTTTAGTAGAGACGGGGTTTCACCATATTAGCCAGGATGGTCTCGATCTCCTGAGCTCGTGATCCACCCGCCTCGGCCTCCCAAAGTGCTGGGATTACAGGTGTGAGCCACTGCACCCCGCCCAAGTCTGCCCATGTTTTTAAAATAAAATTTTGTTTATATTCATTTAAATTTTCTCAATTAATTCAAATACTTCATTATTCCACTGTGGTATTTATTTCTTCGTTTTACTGTTTTTAGTTAATTTAAATGTGCTTATTTTTTAGTATACTTTATTTTTTAGAACAGTTTTATATTTAGGGGATAATGGTGAAGATAGCACAGGGTTCCCAATAGTAGATGTGAATAGGGGAGACTGAGTGCAAAAATACTTTGTACCCAGTTTCCTGTTACTCACATCTAATGTGATTATGGTATATTTGTTATAAGTAATGTACCAATATAGGCACTTTTTTTTTTTTTTTTTTTTTTTTTGAGACGGAGTCTCGCTCTGTCGCCCAGGCTGGAGTGCAGTGGCCGGATCTCAGCTCACTGCAAGCTCCGCCTCCCGGGTTTACGCCATTCTCGTCTCAGCCTCCCGAGTAGCTGGGTCTACAGGCGCCCGCCACCTCGCCCGGCTAGTTTTTTGTATTTTTTGGTAGAGACGGGGTTTCACCGTGTTAGCCAGGATGGTCTTGATCTCCTGACCTCGTGATCCGCCCGTCTTGGCCTCCCAAAGTGCTGGGATTACAGGCTTGAGCCACCGCGCCCGGCCTGGCACATTATTAACTAAAGTTTAAACTTTATTCAGAATTCCTTTTAACCTAGTGTCCTTCTCTGTTCCAAGTTGTTATCCAGGATACTATATTCTATTTAGTCATCATGTCTCCTTAGGCTTTTCTTGGCTATGACAGATTCTCTGACTCTACTCATTTTTAATAATCTTGACAGTTTTGAGAAGTACTGGCTGATATTTTATAGAGTATCTCTTAATTGGAATTTGTTTGGTGTTTTTCTCATGATTAGACTGAAGTTATGGGTTCTGGGCAAGAGGAACATTGTGACAAAGTGTCCTTCTCACTATATAATATCAAGGATACATATTAGCCACATAAACCTACAGCAATTGACATTGATAGTGATCACCTTGCTGGAGTAGTGTTTGTCAGGTTTCTCTACTGAAAAATTACTTTTCCCCTTTTTCCATACTATACCCTTTGGAAAAAGGTCATCATATTCGGCCCACGCTTAAGGAATGAGGAGTTCTGCTCCTCTTCCTTGAGGGTGAAGTATCTACATAAATAATGGGAAATTTTTCCATACAGGAGGTTTGTCTCTTCACTCCATTTATTATTATTTATTCAGTCACTTATTTATATCAGTATGGACACATGAACGTATACTTATTTTATATTTTGGGTTATAATTTAATACTGTTTTATTTGTTGCTCTTTGGCCATTAGGAGCCCTTCTGATTGGCTTCTATTTCCCTTTGACATATCTTAATCTTTATAAGGTTTTAAAAATATTTTATTACTTTCTGAAATTACAAGATGCTGCAGGCCTTTCTTGTATATTCCCTGCCTCAGGCCTAGAATAAGCCATTTCTCCAAGGAACTCTGGTTTCTTTTATTGGGGAATGGTATTGGAAGCCAAGATCTTGGTGCTATATGTGTTCATTGCTGCTAAAGTGTCATTACTTCCTTGACCTCTCAGCTGACAGAGCAAGAAAATAAGTGTGTATAAACTAATTCATGCATACACAGATATGTATGAATATTTATGTATGTAATCATCCATACTTTTAGTAAGCTAATATTGAGTGCATATGGATGTCTAAAACTTAAACGCATTACCACATGGGTCAATCTAGCATTCTCCCTTACTTATCTGTAAACTTTGAATCCAACAGTAAGAAATTTGGCTCCCATTATCAGCCATGAAGAATTTATTAATTCTTCAATTGCAGTATACATACATAGCACTGTCAGAGTTATTAATTGTATTCATGTGGAAAGCAAGTTTTTCTGTTAGAGTAGAATATTTTTGTATGTTTTATTTTGCCTTTCATTTTATAAACTCCAATCATTTCCAGAGCTACTTAGCTCAGCATCTTTTTTTTCCACACTGTTGTTTTATACATTTTTAATAGAGTTAGATTGTTTTTGTCACATTCTTCATCCTATGCTGGGATCCCCCAACCTCCTAAGTGGGCTTTGTGAAAATTTGCAAGCTTTAAGGATAACTCTTCGTGCTGTAAAGTGCTATGGGTTTTGGCAAATGCAAAGAGTTGTGTATCCAAGATTACAATATTACACAGAAGAGTTTCATCACTATATAAAACTCACCAGTCTTCCTCCTATTCAACCATCTCCATGCCCTCTTCCCACCCCTAACTCCTTAAAACCACTCATATCTTTATTATTGCTTTAGTATTGCCTCTTCCATCATGTCATATAAATGGACACATACAGTATTAGTCTCCTCAAACCAGTTTCTTTCAATTAGCAACATGCATTTAAGATTCATAGTGTCTTTTAATGACTTGATAGCTTATTTCTTTGTAGCTGAATAATATTGCATCTTACGGACCTAGCAATTTGTATATCCACATTTTCTCACAGCCTATGACTTGTCTTTTGATTCTCTGAACAGTGCCATTCACAAGGCAGAAGTTTTAATTTTTATAAAGTCTGATGTATCAACTTTTTCTTTCATAAATCATCCTTTTGATGTATCTAAAAACTCATTACCATGCCGAAGGAAATCTAGAATTTCTCCTATGCTATCTTATAGAAGTATTATAGTTTTGTGTTTTATACCTATGTCTATGATTCATTTTGAGTCAATTTTTGTGAAACGTATAAGAGCTTGCATATTTGACAGAACCATTTGTTGAAAACACTATCCTTTCTACATTTAATTGACTTTACTTCTGTGTCAAAGATAATTTACTGTATTTGTGTGTGTCTATTTCTAGGCACTCTGTTCTGTTCCACTGACTTATCTGCCTATTCTTTTGCCAATACCATGCTGTAATGATGACAATACTTTATATTAAGTCTTTAAAAGGATATTGTGATTCTTCCAACAACAACAACTTTGTTGTTCTTCAGTATTTTCTTGGCCATTATTGTCTTTTGCCTTTCCATATAAACTTTAGAATTAATTTGTTGAGTCTAAAAAATAACTTGCTAGAATTTTGTTTGAGATTACACTGAATCTACAGATTAAGTGGGTAAGAACTGAGTTGTAAAACTATGGAGTCTTCCAATCCATGACCACTGACTCTCTATTTAGGGTTAAGTTTACCATATAGAGATCCTGTAATATTTTGTTACATTTATATCTAAGTATTTTATTTTTTGCATGCTGTCAACATATTGTTTTTCCTCTTTCAAATTCCAGTTGTTCATTGTTGATATGTAGGAAAGCAATTGACTTTTGTATGTTAACCTTGTATCCCATGACCTTGCTATACTCACTTAGTTGTGCCAGGATTTTTTGTTGCACTGTTGATTATTTGAGACTTTTCACATAGACAACATATCATCGTCAAATGAAGACAGTTTCTTTTCTTCCTTTCCAACTTGTATATCTTTTATTTCTTTTCCTTGCCTTATTGCACTAGCTGAGATTTTCATACAATATAGAAAGGAGAAGTGAGAGAAAATATATTTGCTTTGTAACTATCTTAGAAGGAAAGTGTCGGCCGGGTGTGGTGGCTCACGCCTGTAATCCCAGCACTTTGGGAGGCCAAGGCAGGTGGATCACGAAGTCAGGAGATTGAGACCATCCCGGCTAACACAGTGAAACCCCATCTCTACTAAAAATACAAAAAATTAGCCGGGCGTGGTTGTGGGCACCTGTTGTCCCAGCTACTCGGGAGGCTGAGGCAGGAGAATGGCGTGAACCCAGGAGGCAGAGCTTGCAGTGAGCCGAGATTGCACAACTGCATGCCAGCCTGGACAACAGAGCGATATTCCATCAAAGAAAAAAAAAAAAAGAAGGAAAGTGTCCAGTTTCACACCATTATGATATTACCTGCAGGCTTTTTGTAGATGTTCTTTATCGAGCTGAGGAAGTTATCCTTTATTCCTAAGATACACATTTTTTATATTCTTTCAAACTTCTTTTTTCCCCTGAAGTTCTGATAATTTTGTGATATCTCCTAACTTTTGCTCATGGCTGATCATTTCCTTTTGTGCTTTGTAGTTTTGATAATAAGTGTTTTGTTTACTTTTCTGTGTAAAAGTTCCTACTATCCTCTGCTTATAAAGATGCGCCTGCCTAGAAGTGGCAAACTTCAGTATGCCAATCACTATTCACTTAAATGCATTCAGATTCCCCGAATAAAAATTGAAAGCAAGTAACTAGTTCATTCTTTCTTATTCTTTTAAAATCTTCTTTTATCATTTCATGCACCTAGAAGACAAAGTTAGGAGGCCAGAAACTTTCTTTATCAACTTTTTGGCTAGTTACACAATCTTGACCAGGTTATTTCATTCCAAAATTCACTAACGCTTCCATTTCTTTATATATAAATTATTATGACAGTCACTAATTTTTACTTAAGGAGATTTAGAGACAGCTCAATACCCATATGTTATCAAGTCTGTGAACTCCTTGAATGGTGTTACAAACAGACTAGGGTGGTCCCCTGATCCTTACCTCCTAATGTTCATGACTGTGTAATCCCTGCTTCTTGAGTGTGGGTGGGCCTGTGACATGTTTTTACAAACAAAACATGGTACAGTTGATAGGATGCTATTCCCACCTTAATGTTACATCATAAGGCGAGGTGATGGGAAGTCACTTAAGTGGTTATGTTACATGGCAAAGGCAATTACATTGTATTATTTAAGACTCTGTCTTGTTTGCAGCCTCTCCGTTTTTCCTCTTCATTGCCAGCTTTGAAGAAGCAAGCTGCCATGAATTGTATGGCCACCAGGAAATGATTCTGACACCAACCTGGGGAGCTTAAAGGCATACCCTTCTCCAATCAAGCCTCCAGGTAACAATTCAACCCTGGGCAACACCTAAATTGCAGCTTTGTGAAATCCTGAGCAGATTCAGCTAATCTGTGCCCAGACTCCTTGCCCACAGAAACTTTGAGAAAATAAGTATATTTTAGGCTTCTAAGTTTGTGGGGTTTTTTTTATTATTTATTTTTTTGAGATGGAGTTTTGCTCTTGTTGCCCAGGCCAGAGGACAATGGTGCAATCTCAGCTCACTGCAACCTCCGCCTCCCAGATTCAAGCGATTCTCCTGCCTCAGCCTCTGGAGTAGCTGGGATTACAGGCATGCACCACTATGCCTGATTAATTTTTGTAATTTTAGTAGAGATGGGGTTTCATCATCTTGGTCAGGCTGGTCTCAAACTCCTGACCTCAGGTGATCCACCCTCCTTGGCCTCCCAAAATGCTGGAATTACAGGTGTGAGCCACCATGCCTGGCAGTAATTTGTTAAATAGCAATACAAAAGCTAATCGTGCAAAGTCTCAATTAAGTAAGTAGTGTCTTTTAAGGTCCTCAAAGAAGTAAATGTCGAGAATCACCCGCGATTTTTTAGAAATATGCTTTTAAAACAATTATTTCTTTATGGTAGAGAGAAATGTAGGGAGAGAGACAGAGAAAGAGAGAGAAAGTCCTGACACTGAAAACTAGCATTCTTTATTTCATAAAGGCATCAAATTTTGATTTTGTAGCCCATAGGTATGTAAGGAAATGGTTATAAAATAACAATACTTTTATGATCTGAAGGGCTCAATGTAGTTGTGTATTACCTACTATTTTTAGTATGTATACATTCAAAAATGCCTGTACTTTGGTGATTAACACACACATACTATTTCTAAGTTTGATCTCTTAAGTGCAAACTGGGATTTTAAATGCTATCTGTATCATGCACTTAAGATATAAAATTATTACAAGGTAGAAAGTCATAAATAAAAGTTCACTTCCAAAAATATAATACTAATCTGTTGTCATGGTTGTGTTCTTCAGACACGTGATAAAGTAATTCCCAATCTACTTGATTCAAATTTGGTTTATCAAATGCCCTTCCAGAAAAATGCACTTTCATAACAGGTGGTCAATTAATGGAATTCACCAGTATTACATATTTGAGAACTTTCAAGTTAAAAAAACACTTTTCAATTTTTTTTTCCCAGTAAATTATATCAGAGTGAATCACTATGCACCAGAAGTTTCTTCTAAAGCCCCACTGAGGTCATAAATTGGTCTGAAAGCTATACTGTGAGAAATTTACCCACATTTCCACTAAACAAAAGCTAATTTTCTTACAGCTTGTGAAATATAGAACATGACATGCCCTTCCTTCCTGTACTTTGGTTAACCAGTACTTTTTTCTTTATTCTCAGAACATACCTTGACTCTAATTCTTACCGCAAACTAAAGTGATGCTTGCTCCATCTCTTTCTTGCCTTTTTTGTGTTTGAGGTCTACTGTCATATAGCAGTATTACACTTCTGTATTAAAGTCACAAGAAAAGCAAATGATCTATGGTCTGCTTTACCGTATGACCTATGTCATTCCATGTAGTTCTCAAAGCATTTTTTCACCTTGTAGAAGATTTCAAAGTCATCTTTCCTTAAATAAATGTGGTGTTTCCTTTCCCTGGACTTTGTGAAATAGGATAACAAGAAATGCTGAATTCGTGTAAGTAGACCTTTAGCAGGATGATTCTAGACTACGATGAGAAATGAGCAATACCAGTTGAATCATAACTGGTTTGCAAGCTCTTGTTGAATCATAACTGGTTTGCAAGCTCTTGTTGAAAATAAACGCATTGCTCATCATGTAGTTATTAAAGAACCTATATCTGAAACTTTTGTATGAGAAACAGAGAAATGTTTGTTTGTTTTCCTATTTACCCAAAGAAATACACTTATCTATGCAGTATCTATAATTGTACGTTTTAAGTATTCCTGTTGCGTAGAATAAAAAGTACTGTGATGATCACTAAACAGAACCAAAAGAATAAATGATATCTAGAATAGACTAGAGCAAGGAAGAACTGACTTCCAATTTAAACCCTGCCACTGACTAGCCTTGTGACCCTGAGAACATTTCCAAATTCTTGACTTGTTATCTGTATGCCTAACACCTACTATATAGTAATTGTGAGGATCACACGTAAAGTGTCTTTAGCCAACTAGGCATTCAGTAAATGGTAGACAGGATTGCTATTGTTTCTGTGAAAGGTGTGACACTCTGCCTTTCATATGAGTGACCCGCATGCACAGCCCACTGGATGTTTCTCAGTTCAAAGAGTTAATAGAAGGCAAGGCAAGTCCCAACTAGAAATCTTTTTTTTTTTTTTTTTTTTTTTGAGACGGAGTCTCTCTCTGTCGCCCAGGCTGGAGTGCAGTGGCTCGATCTTGGCTCACTGCAAGCTTCGCCTCCCGGGTTCACACCATTCTCCTGCCTCAGCCTCCCGAGTAGCTGGGACTACAGGCGCCCACCACTACGCCCGGCTAACTTTTTTGTATTTTTAGTAGAGATGGGGTTTCACCATTTCACCGTGTTAGCCAGGATGAACTCGATCTCCTGACCTCGTGATTCACCTGTCTCAGCCTCCCAAAGTGCTGGGATTACAGGCGTTAGCCACCGCGCCCGGCCTAGAAATCTTTTTATACTTTATCATTTCTTTGTTATCCTACATGCTTCCTTACCCTACCCTCTTTTTTCTCAAAATAACTCACTTCTTAATCAGAAGTTTACTTAAATTTAGCAGTTCTACTTAAAGTGAAGTGTTTCTGTTTCTCCCAAACACACACACGCACACACACACGCAGAGAGAGAGAGAGAGAGAGAAAGAACTTAAAATCAGCAGACTATTTATTACATAGTCCAGGTTGTCTACTCTAGAATATAGGTAATGAACAGCTGTGCCACCAGAACAGAGAATTCATAGACTTTAATGGATATTAAATAAAACATGGAGTAATTGAAAGGCTAGAAGTAATGTGATACTAACATAACCAATAGGCAAAAGACTGCTGAAGTGGTAGCTATTTAGAATATATGATATAGAGAAGTAATATGAAAAAATCTACAGGAGCAAAGTCCTTTTCCCAACTCTCACGTTTTGGATGTTAGACATTTGTAGGAAAAAAAATTGCAAAGTTGTAGGATTCGAAGAGTTCTAGATTTGCCATTAATGTTTAAGCAGAACAAAAGTTGAATCAGGCAAAAAACATGACATCCCCACCCACTTTGTTTAGACTGACTATAAAAAAGACTTTATTATGATCTTTGCAGCACCCATCTCAGACCACATCTTTCCATGGTTCTCATGAACCTTAACCCCTCCTATTAAATCTTATACTTCCCGCTTTATTGTCACTATAGATGTGAGAAAGGGTTGATGGTCATCTTTGTTTACAAGTCATTACAGGTTTGAACAAATTCAAAACTGCCTATTATTAAGCCTCCCCAGAAGCCACTGGGCATAAGCAAACCTAAGATTTTATAACTCACCAATTATCCTATAGAAAACAGTGCAGATTATTATATTCTGCCAAACGTTTATTCATACTTGACTCCAAAAGTTATCAATTATTCACAGGGATAATCTAGAAAATAAATATTAGTTTTGCTTTCAAAGACAGTACTGGAATGAGCAGGCACTTTCATGTTTGTTATATTAATTATTATTTAGTTTTCCTGTCTGCTTAGAAATTAAGCTGTTCAGGTTGAAAAATGATGTAAGAAGCAAAAACTATGACACAACAATTTAAATAAAGGTCACTATTGCTGTGAAATGGGATGCCAGTTTTGCAATTCTTCTGCACTTTCCCACCAAGCTGGGATGTGGGTGAGTCTAGAGATATTTGTGAAATAAGCCAATTTGAAAGGACACCACAATCCGTCAAAAGCGACTTTCTTCCTCTTCCACAGCACGATGAAGGCCAGGGATAAATTTCAAGAGTTGCTTTCGGACACTTCCCTTTCTGCTCTTCCGGGGCAGGGTCCCAAACGCGCTTGAGAAGTTGCCCTCCCACAAGGGAGACATGGACCCGCTGCTGGTGTTACTGATGCTCCGGTTCCTCCTTGAAGATGACCTCCTCAGAAAATCATCCCCCTCCTTGGGGATAAAGCACTCATCATCTGTGCTCGTCTGCCGACTGAAGGCACCCCTGCTGGAGTCCTCAGACACACACGTCTGGTAGCCATCTTCACTGTCCATAGTCATGGAGCTCAGCCAGCTCTTACAGCTGCTCTCACTGGATAATCGATTCCGGTCCACGAGGGCTGGGCCTGGCCCAGGCAGGGGTCCAAACAAAGACAATTCATCCACGTCCATGTTTTCCAAACTGGGGCAGTTAGCTGCATCACCTACAGCACAGAGAACAAAGTCTTCTGTGAAATGGACCTGTTCATCATTTCCTACAAATAAATACGCTGCACCAAAACTTCTCTTGGAATGACACAAGAAAGAGTAAGGGTGAAAAATACTTTTCAATGAGCTTTGGCGTGCGTGAATAAGTAACTGTTTATGAGGCCATTTGATAACCCGTATAGTAGGGTTTCCTGAACTATTGTTCATAGACCAAGGTTCCATGGTCACAAAAATTATAATATTAGAATAAATTTAAACAAGATGTTTCATATGAGAACAGTTCAACCCAACTGACAGTCTACCAATGTGACATCTGAATCTCCAAAATGATCATTTCTTCAATTTAAATAACCCTGAAACCTTTTATTATAATTCTCACAGAAAAGGGGTCCCATTGAATACACCTGGGAAATGCTATCATGATTTTCTCCATTTAGTTTCTCCGATTCTTAGGTACTGTCTTTTGAAAATAATTCTAAAATTATTATAAAATCATTTGAGGTATATAGAAAAAATTATGGAACAGATAATTCATAAGTGTTTCTTAGAGAAAGGATTTGTGAAATCAAATGTATCTTCCAACCTCAATATTCCAAGTTTCATTTTGGAATACTTAAATTCTCTGGAATGATACTGTACCCAGAAAGCATCTTTGTCCTCAAGTAAGTAATAATTTATTTGAAGAAATTGAATTTTATCTGCTTGGCTAAATTTTTTTCATTGATCCTTCACGACGTACATCTGGCTCTTCAAACTAGAATGTTAATCACATACCAATACCCTGTCCATACGACCCTCCCTGCTTCCACACTAACTGAGTTGGTTGGTATCGAGAGACAGAGAGAGAGAGAGAGAACTTGTAATACCAGCCTTGGAAAAACATAATCAGTAAGTGACTCTGCTTCAGAAAAAAATAATAGAATACTGCACACTCCAAAATGGTTTTATTTTGTACTGATTATCTTTACTGCTGCTCTCTTTTGTCCTTGGTTGATAATATAAAAAGAAACTATTTTTTCAGATGATTTGCAAGGTTGAGTACAACCAGCCCCACAGTGACTGGTCATAATGCTTTCCTTTTTGCTAATACAACCTACTTCATTTCATCTTGCAATGAGTGATGAATTTCTTTTGATTTGAGAGCAATTGCCTTATAGAATCACATGCCCTGGATGTTTACTATGCATCTAGAAAAAGCAGAACTCCCTCAATTGCTCAAAAAAATGTATACAACAATGACTTTATGAGGACCTGACCTAACAATGTTGTCTATAATACAAGGCCGTTCCTATAGAACAGCAAGAATTTATATTCACCAGGCCATTCAGGATGCTCCAGAAGTGGAAATGAGGCTAAAAAGCCCTCACATCTAAAGAAAGCAAGGAGGTGGCTGAATTTACAAGGCCATAAAGAAGTTTTTGTATTAAATACTTCTGCCTCTCTAACAAACTTCACTACCCAAAAAAGCTATTATGAATTTTTAAAAAATATTAAATGAAAATATAAAAAGGAGAAGTAACTTGTTCGTAAGTTTCAAACACTTCAATTAAAAAACACAGAACTTTATATCAGAAATCTAAGCCATAAATTAGTGACTAGTTAAGGATTAAATTGTTATCTTTTTGGTAAACAAATTGATTATCACATTTAATGGATATTCTAGGTTAGAGACTTAAGCTTGTGCTATTTAAAGAAGAGATAACCTATATTTCGCACCCACATAGTGGTTTCAGTGAATTATTTGCACACAAAAGTTCATTCCATTGGTTACATCTGTCACACAGCAAATAGCAAATTAACACATTTTAAACTCAACCCTTCCCTTAAAAATGCACTCAATGGCAAGAGCTATGCATTTACTGTTGTAATAATCTTACGCATTTCTGTCTTTGTCTTGGGGGCCATGAAAAAGAAATTCTCTGAATAAACGCAACTTATGCAATTTAAACAAAAGACAGGAGCTCTACCCAATAAGTGTGCAACCATTCCAGCTTTAATAGCTTCTAGAAACTATACAGCCCCGAGCCACGATTTTTTCAGAAATGTAATTCATTCACTGAAGTGGAAGGAAAGTCACGCAATCTTCCCCAATGATCTTCTAAAATCTCCAGGTGCCTGTTTTCGAGCGTGTGCATCAGTGTGCATGTGCGCATGCGCATCTGCGTCGTGTGTGTGTGTGTGTGTGTGTGTGTGTGTGTGTGTGTGTGTAGAGTAGTGGATCTGACTTGCCTTGAGCCTCCTCCAAATACAGCCACTCGAAAGCTCATGCCAAAGAAACACAGACACATTTCTTTGACCAGCACTAGTCAAATTTTTCTTATAATGATGATAATCTTAAAACAACTTAGAGGCAGAAATACTGAAAGAAGTAATGTTAGTGTGGTTTCTGAACAGGAAATTGCATTTACCATGAAGCAGACGATGTTCCTGTAACTGCAGAGATCTGTACTCCACCCATTTTTGTTTCAAAGTTTGCTGTGAGATTTAAAAAAAAAGGTTTTATTATTAGGAAACCCCAGTGTAGCTAGCAATTTAATCCTAGGTGTTGAGATTTGTCATTAAAATTTTTTACCTTTCTTTCTGGTACTACCAATCCATCTTATCCATTTAAAATATTTTTGCTGTATAAAAGGAGGATATTGGGCCAACAAGCTTTCTTTGAAAAAAAACAATAAAATATATTTTTATTTAAAAAATTATTTTAAAAAGATTATTTGGGTCTGTGAAAATGTACTTGCTGTTTAGGCAAGCATTTATACTCTAGGATTCCCACATCTGTAGGATGAAGACAATAATAGAGCCTAAACCCTGGAAATGTTATGAGGATTAGATGAGTGAATAGATGTACAATTTTTAGAACAGTGACTAGAACTTAGTTAACGCTCTACAAATATCATCATCAACATACAAGCCTGAAGACCTCCACCTCCCAGGTTCAAGCGATTCTTCTGCCTCATCCTCCCAAGTAGCTGGGATTACAGTTGCGCCCCACCATGCCCAGCCAAATTTTTGTAATTTTAGTAGACACGGGGTTTCACCATGCTGGCCAGGCTATTCTCGAACTCCTGACCTCGTGATCTGCCCACCTCGGCCTCCCAAAGTGCTGGGATTACAGGCGTGAGCCACCGCACCTGGCTTGGACAGCTATTTATTTTCCACACCAAAAAAGAGAACAGAACTGTCTGAAATGCTTCATTAGTGGGCTAAACTTAGAACACTGCTAAGTACCCTAACTTCTTAACTGCTTCCCTTCTTGGCTGCCCCAGCACACGAGAGCTGAGGCCCACAGTGGAAACTAAGTAGCTGCCACATGGGTCAAGACAGCACACAAGTCCTGGCCTATCCCACAGAGGGGACTGAGGCAATGGCAATGTAAAACAAACCAGGCAGAAGGCATCTGAAAAAAACACAGCTATAGGCTCACTCTCTCCCATTCTTTATCCTCTCCTCTTCCCCTTCCTTTGCCAGTTCAGGTCCCTATAGCGAGCCCAGCAAGTGGGCACAGCTCAGGTTTGCCTGTGGACTCTTATGCCAAAGGAAAGACAGCCTAGTTGAAACAAGCAGTCCTTCCCACAAAGCAATCTGCAAGGAGTAGATGAAGGCTAAAAAGGAAGAGGAAAAAAATGTATATTTAGGGAAGGATTAAGGGAAAGAAAATAATAAAATTGCAAGAACATCATTAAATGCTTGAGAGGAGCATGGCTTATTCCTCAGTCTTCAAAGATTGAACAATAACTGGGCAGAATTTTCTAAACCTTGATACTAGTAACATTTAACAGCAACCCTTATCGTTGCCAATATAAAATCGAGCAATAAATCAATCAAATGCTTGACTCAGTCAACTTCTTGTTCTTTCTGTACCATAATATAGTCTAGAATAGCTATAATACTGCTTTGAGGGCTGAGGGCAGTGGCTTACATCTGTAATCTCAGCACTTTAGGAGGTTGAAGTGGGAGGACTGGTTGAGACCAGGAGTTTGAAACAAGCCTGGGCAACATAGTGAGACCTTATCTCTACAAAATTCTTTTTTAAATTAGCTGGGTATGGTGGTACACACCAGTTCTTAAGAGGCTGAGAAGGCTGGGCACGGTGGCTCACACCTGTAATCCCATCACTTTGGGAGGCTGAGGCGGGTGGATCCCCTGCGGTCAGGAGTTTGAAACCAGACTGGTCCAAATGGCGATACCTCATCTCTACTTAAAATACAAAAATAAGACGGGTGTGGGAGCAGGCACCTGTAGTCTCAGGTACTTGGGAGGTTGAGGAAAGATAATCGTTTGAACCCAGGAGGCAGAGGTTGTGGTGAACTGAGATGGCGCAATTATACTCCACCCCGGGCAACAAGAGAAAAACTCCGTCTCAAAAATAATTAATTAATCAATTATTTTTTTTAAAAAGAGGCTGATGTAGAAGGATCACTTAAGCCTGGGAGGTTGAGGCTGCAGTGAGTTGTGATCATGCCACTGCACTCCAGCATGGGCAATAGGGTGAGACCCTGCCTCCAAAAAAAAAAAGGACTGCTATGCTGTCTTATTCCCAGCTTTTAACTATGTAAATCTGTGGTTATACAAAGGTCAAAATTAGGGACATAGGGACTATAAGGCAACAAGTACCTGGCATACGTACCAAACCCTTTCATCTTTCTTAAAGAGATTTATTTCCTACAGGAGACTAGAGTTCAGTGGAGGAGCATAGGGACAGGTCAGTAAAAACTAGAGACAGAAAGAAGAGGAAGTTACATTTCTGCACTTACTATCTAAAAATACAAAGTCAGCACTGGTCATATAGTCAATTTTTGGAAAAATACTGGTGTTGCAATATCTGATTTGTTGATTTGGCCCAGTCATTTCAGTTTGTCGTCACTTAAACCAAGAAAATACCAGTGTAAAGAGCAGATGTGTCAGAGTGACTAAGGGTTTTTCAACTGTAACCAAGCTTCCTTGTTTTTCTTTGGGTCTGTTTCTGCCTGTATTACTGACATCACAATTGTATATTTGGACATATCTGAGCTCTCATTAGATGAGAATTAAAGCACAAGTGAGATCTAACCCTGCTGGGCAGCATCACCTCACTGTGCCCAGTTGAGTGCCAGCTACATAGCAGCTGCTCAGTATATAACGGTTGAATGAATACATGAAAAAAATGGCTTCCTAAAACAACTGTCAGCTGTCACACATTGGTTCCAAAGAAGTTTGCAATGCTTTCAATCTACAGGATTGAAATACAGCTGAACATTTCCATGGCATTTTAGTACTTCAGTTGCATTTTCACTGATAACATGATATTTAATTTTCATAACTTCCCTAAAAAGTAACATTCAAAAATGAATATTCAGTGTAACAAAATATTTCCCAGGCACTACACACCCAATAAATAGCAGAAGTAGATTACAAACTAGCTCACCCAGCTAGCCCATTGGATGTGCTGTTTTCATGTTAAACATTTGAATCATAGGTCAGAAGAAAGGGAATCCCTGAAAATGTGGATCAGAAAGGACCACTGTTTCTAAAGAAGAGCCCCTGGCCTCAAGAAGAGTCTTTGAGGGAAAGAATGCTCACTTACACAGGACGCACAAAGTAAATGTCATTGTGTGGGGGGGAAACCAGCCTGACCTTGGCTATGGGTCAGACCAAGACATTTCTGGCTCAAGAGATAAATGGAATCTCATAATTTCAAGATTAGAAACAGGACAGACATGCAAGATAGAAAGCAGAATGAAACTTAAAGTCTTCTGGACACAGACAAACAGAAATAAATTTTTTGGCAATACATGGTTTAAATGCACCTATCTGAAACACAGGTCTGAGCCAGGTTTTCTGCTTAAGAAAAAAACATTGGCTGAAGCTCCATCACTGGGAAAGGAGGCTGAGAAAAGCTGCTGCTGCTGGCTATGGCTCATGTAGAGCTTGTATGAAGAAAGGCAGGAGTACCTAAACACAGCCTCATGGCTTGAGCCAAACAGCTCACTGAGTCTCCAGGGAAGGCATGTAAGCCCCCAGACCTGGCTCTGGATTGGTAGCCTTGAAATGCTGAGTGGGGCCAAGCATCCAATTATCACTTTGTGCTGAAGGGAGAGGCTATATGCCATGCGAGGGAAGTAGGCAGTCTAAATCCCCAAACACTCACAGATATTTAATGATAAAAAAGATTTTAAAATTGATAATTTTTACATGGATTCTCTAAATCAAATGAAAATAGAAAAGTGTTCAAGGCCTGGTGTGGTGGCTCATGCCTGTAATCCCAGCACTTTGGGAGGCCTAGGCAAGCAGATCACCTGAGGGCAGGAGTTCGCGACCCGCCTGCCCAACATGACAAAAATCCTGTCTCTACTAAAAATACAAAAAATTAGCCAGGTGTGGCGGGTGCCTATAATTCCAGCTACTCCAGAGGCTAAGGCAGGAGAATCCCTTGAACCTGGGAGGCGGAGGTTGCAGTGAGCCAAGATCATGCCACTGCACTCCAGCCTAGGTGACAAGGGCAAAACTCTGTCTCAGAAAAAAAAAGAAAAGTGTCCAAAAAAGACTTTACAATAAGAATGTTTCTAATCCTCTGAGAGATAAATAAGATCAATGTTTATAAGAACAAGAACTTTGGAATGAAAAAAACAAGAACAGATAGACATGAAAAAGAACTACGAGATAATAACAAAGTAATTTTTATAACTCAATAGAAAGAACACATTCTACACAGAACAGCTAGCAAGAACATTTCTGGAGATGTTACTAAAGAATTCAGAAATAATGTAACCCAAAAATATAAATAAAGACCTATGAAATAGTCATTAGGAAGCATGAAAGATAAATCAAGAAACTATGTCTAATATGAATTCCACAAGGTAATACAGGAGTGGTGTAGAAGGTATATTCCAAAAAGATTGAGTTGATAGTTTTCCAAAGCTAAAGAAAGTCTTTGAGCAGAAAGAGCACTATAAGTTCTACATAGTATAAATTTAGAAATGAATCCAGAACTAATTACATTGTAGTAAAACCATAGATCAGTAAGGACAAAAGAATATCTTAAAGCAACCAGAAAAAGATTTAAAGATGGCCACAAATATTGGTTTTCTAGAAGATCCAAAAATAGAAAATTCTGTAGAGAAAATTATCAAGAAAAAAAAAGAAGCATAAAAAGTGGTACAAGATGCAAGAAAAAAATGGGGTACACTCAAACAATTTTTGACAAAAATTTAAAACATCAGAATAATATTTTACCATCAACTCAGAAATTTTAAAACTTTGTTAACAAAAGTATAAGTCACTAAAACTGGCTTTAAAAAAAAAAAAAAAAACAGAAGTCCTGAGTAGTCTCTCAACTAATAAAGAAATTGAAACAGTTCATTAACAGTATTCCCATCAAAAAAGAATCCTAAACCAAGATGATTCAGATGGTATTATTAAAATTCTGCCAGAAAATAAGAAGAGGAAAACAGGTCATGCTAAGAGTCTAGTAAACTTGATACCAAAACTTAAAAAGATAATCTAAGAAAAGAAAATTACAGGCCAGTCTACCTGAAAAATGAGACTATCTTTCAAAATCCTAAATAAAATACTAGCAAATCAAATCTGTAATTACATTTACAAATTATAAATTTCAAGGATAAGCCAGGTTGGGTTTATCCTAGAAATGAAATGGTAGCTTTATACTAGAATATATTTGAATTTCATTCACATATTGACAGAATTTTTTCAAATGAATAAATGAGAAGACCAGCTTAACAGATGCAGAAAAAAGTATTTAATAAAAGTTAATGCACAAGCACTATAAACACTACCAGCAAACTTCGTATAGAAGGGAGTCTCCTTACTCTGAAATATAGCTCATTCCTAATAGAAAAGAAATTAGGAAAAATTTTCTTTAAAATCAAGAATAAAACAAGGATGCCTACAACTATGGTTTCTATTCATCGTTCTGTGGTAGCTCCTAAGCTGTGAAGTAAGGTAAGAAAAAGAACCAAAACTCATTCCTAACAGATAGTTATTATCGCTACAGTAAGTCCAAAATAATCTACAGATAATTCATTAGAGTTATTAAAATAGATATTACTATTCTATAATTTAGCAAAGTGTTTGAATATAGTGACAGCATAGAAAAATTAATTTCACATGTCTATTAACATCAATCAAAACTAGTTTTTCTAAAGAAGCGATAATAAGAACAAAAAACATAAGGTACAGAGGACTAAGTCTAACAGAAGATGTATAAGACCTATGTCCATAAAATTATAACCTTATTGAAAGACTTTCAAGAAAACAACAAGAAATGGTAAGATCATCTATCCATAAAAAACCTAATACCATATTATGTTGTTTCCTCAAATTAATATATAATATATATAATTATATTGTATATATAATTATTTTATATTTATATATTTTTTTTTATAGTGTGATCAGAGCCAGGAATGGTGGCTCAGGCCTGTAATCCCAGCAATTCAGGAGACTGAGATAGGAGAATTGCTTGAGCCCAGAGTTTGAGACTATAGTAAGCTATGATCACGTTGCTGCACTCCAGCAAGGGCAATAGAGCAAGACCCTGTCTTCAAAAATAGATAAATAAAATGTGATATCAATCAAAACACCAACATTTATTTACATATAATCTGCTTTTATAATTTATATAGATGATCAAAGGACCAAGAATAACTGTGCCCAATGTGATATCAAGATTTATTATAAACAATTTGAGATAAACAAATTGACCCATGGATCATATTAGAAAGCCTATCAGCAAATCCATGCATATGTGGTACTTGCTTAAAAATAGAGGTTTTACTGCAAGTCAGTTGAAGGGGAAAGGGGGACTACAAAATAAATGCTACTGGAAGAACTGGTTATTAATATGGAAAAAAATTAAATTGGAATTTTCCCCATACCTCATAATATATACAATTTTATTCTGGATGAATTAAGGATGTTAAAACCTTTAGCAGAAAATATAGATTACCTGCCAAAAATAATTAGGAGCTCTCTCATAAAAAAAATATTAAAGGAGTAATATATTCAAAGTGCTAAGGGAATTAAACACCTACTTAGAATAATTCAATTACCTATCAAAACTGTCCTCCAATAGTAGCAGTGAAATAAAAACATTTTTCAACAAAAATCTACTTACCCCCACAGAAGGAAGTACTATAGCAAGATAGAAAGTAAACCTAGAGGTAAGGAGTAGAATGCAACAAACAACAGCAAACATTCAAAAGGTACAAGTTGATGTATTTCTTCACTACCAGATATAGAACAAAAATCTGTATTTTGTACTTTAAAAAATTGATACAAATTCTCTAAAGTAAGTATAATAAGGAATATAGGGTCTTAAATGGGCATTTTAAACATTGTATGGTGTTCATGATGTTCTGGAAGAGGATGGAGATACTGAAAAATTCATATATTGGTAAGTATGTACATTAAAACTTAAGATAAAAACATGCCAAGAATAGAAATTGCTTAAAGGAAGGAAATAATGATTTGTGCAAGTTAGTACTTTATTCCATAGAATATAACCCTATTTTTCATTCTTGTTTTCAATATTTCTTTTTTCTAAGAAAAGGTGAAAAAAAATAAACTTTTTAAAAAAGATGTTCACTAAGATTATCTTTCTTTTGCAAAAACAAATTAACTTTAAATTCAAGTACAATATGAAGCATTGTTTACTACTCATAAAAATGTAGTAACAAAAATCTTAGAAATGTTTTCTTTCAAGTCAACAATAAGATTATCATTATTTACAATATATTGATGATCCTAGCCAATGCTATAGGAGAGGAAAAATAAATTAGTTTCAATAATTGAGCTAAAGGGGTGCAAAATTTTACGATCTGCAAATGATAAGAAACCTATATGGAACATATAAGGAAATCTATAAAAAATATTATTAGAATAAAGGGAGTTCAACACAACTGGATTTTTAAAAATTTCAACAAAATCATTAGCAATAAGTGGCTGAAAATTTAAAAGATTAATATAGCAAGAACAACAAGGAAGTAAACAAGACTGAATATAATAAAAGACATGTAAAAATATAGGAAGATAATTACAAAATATTTTTGAAGTCCATGACAGATCTGAATAAACAGATTGAGATCCTGAATTCAAAGTGAGAAAAGTGAAAGCCATAAAGATTTTAATTGCTCTCATTTATTTTATGAATACAATTCAATTCCTATCAAAATTTGAGCAGAGGTTTTTTCGAGGAATTTTATAAATTGATTCAACAAACCACAGAAATAAGCACAGTGGCAAGAGTATCCAAAACAATGCTGATGAGGAAAGCAAGATTTGTTGATGAATTGGATGTGGAGGAAGAAAAAGATACAAAATAAAATCCACTCTCTTGGGCTCAATAATTAATAAGCTCATATTTCATGAAGAAAACTAATAAATTTCAGCTGTTGCTAAATAAAGACGAAGTAAGCAAGCTGCCTATAGTAAACTACAGTCTCTGCTCAGATTGGCTACCTCGTCACTCTGCAAGGGGGAGATTGGGATGCAGAGGTCACTGAGACAAACAGAGAGGTCTTCCGAACTATAACTCAGATGCATGAGTGAGGGTCTGGACTTCATGGCTTAGGAGACCCTCATCAGTCCAGAGAACTGAGATTTTTAAAAGCCTCAAAAAGCCATCCCAGGGAATTTTCACTAAACATCCTGCATTATTTACTATCTCTTGGACGCTAATTTCTTCCTCCTTTGAAGTTGCTAATGTATTTGCCAATGAAAGCAGATTCAAGGACAGTCACAGGATTGGACGGACAAGGTTTTTGTTTTAAGAATGAGGCAGAAGAGAAGGACTTCAAAAGAGGACATGGAAAAAGTGAAAAACCCAGGCCCTCCAACACACTTGGGAAAATAATGACCTTTTTCGTCTTAATTCCAAACAAAATGTAAATCAACAGAGATCACAGGTGCACTAATGAAGAGTTCTTCAAGTGGCGTGCCTTCCTGTTGCCTTTCTGAGCCTCATAGACACACAGAAGGAGGAAGGAAGAAAGTGATTTACACTGGTTTGCAGAATTTGATATTCCTCCGAAGGTAATTGTGTGGCTCTTGATAATTCAGCAGTTTAGATTCATCACGACATTTCTTTTTCAAGGGCTATCTCAGTTCCTCAAATAGATCTTTATTTTACCACTCACACATTCAAGGATGAAAAATGTGTCTTGCTGCATTAAGTTAAATTACCTTTAAAACCTGCAGCTTTGCTTCAAGCTCTGTTCTTTTCAGAATCATTGTTCCATTAAGAGTCTCTATCCTGTTTTAAGAAAAAAAAAATAAAAAGAAGAAGGTGGGGAGTGAGTAACATGAGTGATTCATTTAAATAAGTACCATATTATGGAGTACTACACTTTGAGCACATACTATACTAAAAACGAAATATAAATGTTACAGTTCTCATGGCACTTCGAGTAGCTGGACCAAAGCCAAATCTTCTGATAACATTCAGAGAAAGAAAATGGGGGAAAACTCCCCTTGAGAAGGTGGCTATAAGAAAGGATCCTAGTTAATTTGTGAACGATAGCTTATTTTATAGAAGTCACTATGTGACAATGATGGCTGCTCTCTACTAGAATCTGTTCTTGTGAGGATGAGCTGAATGACCTCACTCACTTGGTAAACATTGATTGGGCATCTACTATGTACCAGATTCTAGAAACCATGCTGAACACAAGGAGCACAATAACAGAAACAATAGGAACTAGGGACTTTCACAACCATGGAATTAACATGCTACTTCTTGAAAGAGGGAGAAATCCTTTCCTCCCTAGGATTCTAGGAGCCTTTACCTCTGTAAATCTCCTTATAATTTTGGTACTAGAAGAAAGAGAAGTACAACTACTATGAAATAATAACCTTCATATGATTCTTTCATCTCAAAACATTCAGTTTACAAACTCTAATCCTAGAATTATCGACTTACCAGTGTTCTGTTCTTCCTACACCATACACATTTCTAAAACTAAAATACTGGTTCCATTCTGAGTGATTTGATTTGTTCTGTGTGTTCAAGTTAAAGGCTTTTATTTTGACTACTAAACCATCAATCTGAATATGATTTAAAAATTTCATTTGTGAATCACACACCAATTTTTAAGGTGTTGGTTCAGGTTCCTTCTTGTAATTAAGCTGTAACTCTATAAAGATACAAGGAATTTTTCAAGACATAGTAAAAGCATTAAATGTGGAGATCAGTTTTCCTCTATTTCTAATAGCATCGTGCCAGGGATAATCAGGTGGTAGCAAGCCAAATGCTCTCTGTTTTCTCCTTAAGGTGATGTTGACTCTCTGAGAAATAACGGGTATCCATATGAATCTGTTTCATTGGGATTGAATGTCAATTTGACCTGCTGAAGCAATAGATGTGTATGGGCAAAAGTGCAACCATTGATTTGGCCATTTTGCTCAGTATTTGCACAGACTGTCTCCCATTTTCCTGAATTTCCAACAGTTACCTCCATCTACCACCCCTATTTACCTATGATCTACCCTCTTCACCCATGTGGAACATGCTTTCTGACTCTAACCACCAGCAGTTCCCCTCAGACTCTGCATGGTTCCTCTCCTTTGGATCCAGGGTTCTCTAGAGCAAGAACACCTCATCCTTTACCCTGAACTCACAGGACCTATAGAGTTGGACTCAATTTGTTACCACCACCATCTTTCATATCTACTCTCACAAACGCCCAAAGCATCCTTTGAAGTTTTAGACCAGAATCACTGAAGAGCATCCAGCAGATTTTCTACTGGCAGCTTCCAAGGAGCAGTCATAGCTGAAAAGGACAGATCCTGGCATCCAGAGCAAGTGGTCAACTCCCAACCCTATCACTTACTGGTTATGTGACCTTAACTAAGTCCTCTCTAAGCTTCAGGCACTTCATCTATAAATAGGAATAAAATTAACCTCACAGGTGGCTGTGAAGAATAAATGAGACAACATAGGACCACCTCAATCAGAATAAAACTCAAACTTGTTGGCATGGCCAAAGAGATCCACGGTCTGTCCCCAGGCCAACTCTCTGGCTTCATTTCTTATTATACTTTCTCTAATCCATCAACTACCAATTATACTGCCTTTTTTTCTTTCCCTTGTACATGCCAAACCCATTTTGAGAACTCAGAGACCTCTCTCTTTGCCTGAAGTGCTCTCACCAGGAGTTCATTTGGCCATCCTTCTCTTCATTTAGATCTCAACTCAAATATCGCCTCCCCAGAAAAGACCACTTTACACATCTAAGCCAAACTAGCAGCCTCCTTACCCAGCATGACAGGCCATTGCTGTTTTGTACTTTTCTCATAGTAGTTATTAATAACTGAAATATAAACATTACTTAAATTTCAGGCTTTTCTGAGCCATTTCCTCCCATAATTATTAACGTACGAAGAGATTCTTTATCTTGGTCTCTCCTGAGCCTATCACAGAGCTGGAAACATAGTATTTGCTCAATAAATATGATTTTAATGAATGAGCGAATTTCGTCATTTAACTATCCTAATAAGATTTTATTAGGTGCTAGTATTGTTATGGTAGAAAAATCAGTCAGACCTCTAACTGGGAAAGCCACTGTTCTATCAAGAAGTTTGGGGCCGGGCACGGTGGCTCATGCCTGTAATCCCAGCACTTTGGGAGGCCGAGGCGGGCCGATCACGAGGTCAGGAAGTCGAAACCATCCTGGCTAACACGATGAAACCCTGTCTCTACTAAAAATACAAAACATTAGCCGGGCGTGGTGGCGGGCACCTGTAGTCCCAGCTACTCGGGAGGCTGAGGCAGGAGAATGGCCTGAACCCGGGAGGTGGAGTTTGCAGTGAGCCGAGATCGCGCCACTGCACTCCATCCTGGATGACAGAGCGAGACTCCATCTCAAAAAAAAAAAGTTTGGAATATTTGGAACACATGGTGTGAGTATGTGTGTTTCAGGGTGGGGAGGGTTGAACAGACTGTTCTTCCTTTCCAAATGGAACACTGGAAGAGAAACACAGGTGGCTTGTCACATAAGACGAAAAACTCAGCCCTTCTGACCTTTTATTTGTTTTAGCTACACAGGATTATATCAACCATGAAAATTGGATCAGTTCCTCCCAGTTTAAAGAGAATGTGTGCCAGTTTAATTGAATTTAACATTAAAAAATACATTTTAAAGGCCATCCTTCCCACACAGACGTTTGGGCTATTGATATCCTCTGACTTCAGATGTTGACAGTATGTTCAAGTGTGAGGAATCTTGAGAAACAAAAGGAACTGATAATGTTTGTACCCCACTCTAAAGCTCCAGTGCACTGCCTCCCCCTGTCTTGTGATGCTGAACAAAAAGCCTATTTATTCACTCATCAGGCATTATGAGAAAACATAACATTTTGAAGCCCCATGGGAACTAGACAGATAGTTACGTTAGCAGGTTTCCAGACGATCTGATCAGGTCAACAACTTGTTTGTAGGTAAAACCTTCTGTGCTCACACCATTGATATTTGCAAGGACATCACCTGGGAGATGCCAAGAAAAATGAGTGTTATGTTGGTTAGTTAAATAATCCCTCCTGACATGCAAATGAAACAAGCAGCTCCAAGTCTTAAAAACATAAAGGAGCCAAGAAAACTCAAAGCAACGAATACATCCTGACCTTCACTCTCAAAACATTTTATTTTCTTTCTATTTAAATGATTCCTAACATGAGCAAAAATTTAAGTTACCAGCTTGCAGGCCAGCACAGTGAGCTGGGCTGTCCTCCTGTATTTTGCATATCAAAGCGAACATTTCCGAGGAGCAGGCATTCTGATTCTGGGGCCTGTAAGACTGTAAAAATTAAGGTGATATATAGTTACTATTTAACAACCTCAACATCTATTTGCCAAAATTTAAAATGGTGTCAACTATCATTAAGCAGTATAACAGGTAAGTCCAAAGGACAATTTGGAAAGGATTTCCACTATAAACTGAATCAAGGTATCAATTTTGCAATTCTGCCAGACAATCTGTAGCCAACTCCATTCATAAAGACATCTGTCATGAGAAAGAAAGTGAAATGAAAGTGGCTCAAGATTTTATATTTTCAAGCCCAAGATATCACCTGATGCTGTCATAATTACATATTTATTTTTAAAAATTGAGTTTCTCATTTCCCAATGGGATAAAACAACGATGGCCAAGTGCAATGAGAAAAATCCCTATGTGGTTCTCCCAAGCTAAAACACTCATTATAGGAGTATGAAATTGTACACATGCAGCAAGGAGACATGCCAACAATGATTATTTTAAATCAGAGTTCTGCACATAATGACAATCTGCCCTGCATTTATTCAAAAGTACTATAATTGACTCAATTACCTTCATTTCTGAGCACCCTCTGGTATGCCTGTCCTGAATCCTCACCGGTTCATTAGTCACCCAACTAAATTAGAAAAAGTTAAGCTTTGACTCTTGCCTCAATTAGGCACAAGAAGTTTGGTGGTGGTGGTTTTTTTTTTTTATTTTTAATTATACCAAAACACTGAATAAATGTTTGCTAGATATAGTGTCCCAATGACCTATAACAAATATAATTTTCTTTTTTTCACACATTTAAATTATGAAGTCTAGTCCCACTTAGAAGCAAAATCAGTGTTCTGAGTAGGGTACGTCTTTTAAACATCTGATTCCTAAAATTAAGCTACATTAAAGTACTACTTCCTTGCGAAAAAGTTAATGTCTGATGTTCATTCTTTCTTATTCAATAATCCCCGAGGCACCACAAGTCAGCCACATGCAAGCAACTTCTAGAAACTTGGGTCTGTTCACCTCTAAAGGAGTTCTATCTAATCTATAAGGCACTTAGAATCCCTATATCTTAAAGGTAGAAGGGACTTTAAAAGATCATGCACTATGTTCCCATCTATGTCAGAAACTTCATTAACAGCTTTCCTGCCAGGTGTCTTCTCAGTATAGCCTAGACCCTTCTGGAGATGAAAGACTGAACTAGTTCATGTGGTACATGAACAAAAGATATAACTGACACTCCTTTGGGAAACCACTGTTCTAACAATTCTCATTAGCAGTGAGACTCTACCCTCCATTCCCAGAGATCAAAGTGAGTACAGTGCAGTGGAAACATGTTGATTTATGTAACTGGCACCTCCATATATGTTCACATTGGGTGTAAAATTTGGTAGTTAGACATAGAAAAAAATAGAAACCCCAAAGCTACAGAAAGTATTAATTGGATACTTCTCTCCCTTCTCCAGTCTTCTAGCTCCTACTAAGGGATCAGTGACACAATGATCACCTGCATTTCTTAGAGACACAAAGATCTCGTTGTCCTTTCTCATGCCCAGTTACATTCATTCTAACACCTGTCATTTGTGGATCTTCTATTGGTACCAAGCACATCACTAGGTACATTGCATGTATTGTTTCATTTAAAACTCCTAAGGACCCCATAAGGCAGTCATTGAGAGGATATGAATTCAGGTGTGCATGAGTCCAAAGTCTGCATTCCTATCGGGCTGCATGATTCTCATAAGCAGCATAAAACTAGCTCCCATGGAGAACCATGGATCTGGTCTCTTCCAAAGTGTCATTCCTCTAGTAGGCCACATCCCAAATACGTACTCACACTGTATGCACAATATGGGTACATGAGATTCTATCTGATTTTCAAAAAGTTCCCGGAAGCATGTCTCCTATTTGTTGACTGCTGCCAATCTGATGAGTACTAGGGAATAGATTACGGTGTGTATTTGACAATGGGGAGCATATACCAGAGGGAATTTACAGGGGTAAATTTACAGGTTCCCGCATCACTGAGATAACACATGCATGCTGCCATTTAGAGGTGCCCTTAGTTCATGTTGATCTACAAAAGTTCAGTGGTGGTGTGGCCTGACATAGTTTTGACTCTTGCTGCATGAAGAATAAGTGTTTATGGTATGGGAGAAAAACTTAAGAAAGTAGTGACATATAATATACATATATACACATATATATGATGTCACTACTCATTGTTCAATGAGTAGTGACATATATTATAGCAGTGTAAGAAAAATAAAGACAGGTGAGTAGTCTTTCATCCTGTTTTCAGTAGCCACTGCTGCACATCCTTGAGGATAATTCTCCTTTAAAAAGAGGCAGTGACAAAAAGCAGTGTCTCTACAACAGAATAGGGAGTAGTTCATACGACTGGGGAATAAGAGGGAGTACCATGCTTCTAAAACCTAATAGATTTCACCAATTACTGTGGTGAATTACAGATTTCACCAAATTTAAAAGTAGAAGAGTTCAGCAAGTGGAAGCAATCCTCTTTTCAAAGTGCCTTCTCTGTCTTCATTGCAGCTAGAGTTCCATTTTGTTTCTTTACTCATAAAACATGTTTTACTTAGCAGTTTCCTGTTCCTAATCTTAAAATACACACTGACTTTCCAATTGTGGGGCTGATATCACACCAAAGTTTTCTGAAAGCAGCACTAAAGCTAAGATCTAAAATCTGATATAGAGTGTAAGAATATGATTATGCAAAACACATCCAAAAGACATGCAAACGTACTACGGAAAAAAAAAAAAAAAAAAAACAGAAATGCTTAAGCTACTACTGTCGCACTTAATTGGGTTAGATTTCACTTGACCTACCTCACCCACTTTACCAATGTGGTCATGAAAAAGCAGACAGCAAATAAGCAATGAAATTCTTAGGCAATTATGCTGAAACTTATAAAGACTTAAAAATTTCCTACAGCATGAGGCAATCTGCAAGTAGAGCCAAATGTTCTCAAGTGTTTCAAATAACAATTATAAAGCATTGTCATTAGGGGAAAAAAAGCTATAGGTTTCTCATCATGTACAATATGAACTCTTTAGCAGCAAAACGCACCAGGAGCTATCCATGAATATATGCATTCCATATACACAGATGTATAGTCTTTCGAGTGTCTCTTGAATGCCAAAGTAAATATTTAAAATCTGATATACAGTATAACAATATGATTATGCAAAACACATTCAAAATGCAAATATATCAAATGCACATCTGTAAAATGTATTTCACTCTCTTATCTAAGACCTGGCTGGTACCAACCATTTCTGATCAGTCTGGGACTTAAGGGAAGACCGAAGTAACCAAGCACAAACTGTTGAACATATCTCGGGGGTTTCATGTTATCTTCAAGTTTTCCTTCCTTAACAGTACTCAACACACTGAAAAACTACCCCCAAACAAGCACACACTGAATAAAATCATAGACTCCATCATTCTCTAATCCTAACTTCATTATTTCTTTGCACATAACATGACACTACCAATGCCACTTTCTTCCTTGGAAGTCTAGAAAATGTGAAAACTGCCCACCTGAATTTCAAATCCAAATGTTTCATTATCCTGCTTCTCCACAGTAACAAGCTTTCTGTAATAAAAATGTTTAAAAAAGAAACTGCATGAAAATTAAAGTATCACATTTGGCACAGATTTATCATTAAAAATAACTGTCACAATTAAAAATAACTGACATTTATGTAAATTGTAGTATGTAAGATTCTGTGTGTGTGTCTGTGTGTGTGTGTGTGTGAGAGAGAGAGAGAGAGAGAGAGAGAGAAAGGGAGAGAAAGAAACAGTCTGGAGAGCTGTGTTCCTAAATATTTTGGGAGAGACAAAAAATAATTCAATATCTTTACCTTTGAGACCAGGAAAAGTCACTTAAAGAACTTGATCTGGTCAAAGCAAGCTGAAAAATACAAAAAGCATATAGTTATCCCAGGGTCTTCAAGATACACTGTAAAATGTTCTAAATCTCTCTCTCTCTCCCTTTCTTTCTCTCTCGCTCTCTCTCTCTCTCTCACACACACACACACACACTGACACACACACACCCTGTTCTTTACCACCTTCTTTGGCCCAGCTCCTGGGAAATTGTTGCATAAAGGCAGCCATTTCCATTCTCTACATTCTCTAGTGACAGCAGAGGAGAGTAGGGAGACAGGATTCTAGGCATTCCAATTAAAAGATTGAAAGAGGCTTAGATAGTAATACAATGTGGCAAAAGAGTTAATATAATGTGGCAAAACTCCAAAGCTCCCAAACAGAACTTCCTCTCTGGTCTGTATTTAAAACAGACTCTGAAAGATTAACCATAGCAATTTGTAATCACACTGAAATCCAAAGAAAAATAGCATACGTAGAATGGCATATGAAACCCAAATACTTTATAGTTTTTGGAGATGATGATGAAACGACTGTGTTTACTATAATAATTCAACATGTTACTGTTTTTAGTAGGATAAAATAATCTCTAAACAATCAACTCACACACACAATTCAGGTAAAACCAGGAACTCAAAACCTCATTTCTGCTTATGATTTATTTTTGTAATAGTTTTGGAAGACTGAAGTGAAATTTCCAGCCAAGAAAGGAAAGAAACCTCAGCATAGTATAAATGGTATAAATAATATCACCTTCATTCCTCTGCACTTTCAGAAAAGATCATATAAACATAAGCTTTCAGGACACATTCTACTGCTGTAAACAGAAGCAGCATCAACAAAAGGTGACAACTTATTTTTTAGGAAAATTGCAGCAGGTTTTTGTGTGTGTGTGTGTGTTTTGTTTTTGTTTTTGTTTTTTGTTTGTTTGTTTCTTTGTTCAGAAAATGTTTATTAGCCCTATTCTCAAGTGTTGATTCAAGAACCCGACACATAAGCTCCTAGCTAACCCAGGGTTTTTAATTGTCAACCTGAAATGGCTGTCATATATAAATGAACACATAAAATATCAAGAGATCAATGCCTAGTCAGTCCAGAGAAGACAAAATAAAATAAGGAAAGGATGAAAACTAGAAGGGGGAAAATATGTAAAAGATATTAATGCTTATGTGACAAGTTACACAAATGAAATGCTTATTAAGACATTCATTAGGAGTGATGCCTACACCACTGTAGGAAATTTGAATTACCAGGTACCAAATGCCAGCATTTACACACATTTCCTGGAAGGGACCAGTGTTAAGAATTCAGCCACGAGTCCATAAACTTAATGTGATGGAGAAGTGATCTCTTCTTGCCAATTTGCTGTAAATTAATTATATTTTCCTCTATTGTTAGTTCTGGGCTTCAACTCACTTATGTTGCAATGAAGACTGAAATAGATGGCTCAGACCCAAAAAGATTCTCTAGTCTTGCTAAAAAGTATCTCTTTTCAGTTTATAAGCACTAACTGTGGAATGCCTACAAGGATTGGTATGGTTTGTTGTAACCTGATTTTGTACTTCATATGTACCGTTAACAAGGATAGTGACTATTCATCTATGTTAGTGGGCCTCCTTGCAGAAGAGAGCCACAAACTTGATATTTCCAAGCATTCTCAGTCTCTCCCTTATATTGTACTCATATTTTCTTAATCTATTTTTATCATCTTCAGCTGCTTGTTTTCCACCCTTAATTCAAATTATATAATCATACCTAGGGCTTTTTTATTGTTTTTATAAAAGAAGTATCTTATACCTCCATAAATAAGGGCTTATATTTTTAAAGTATTACTCTTGCTATCAGTATTCATCATATTATTCATATATCCATATAGAGAGAGCTATATATATGTATACTTATATGTATATATTTATATGAAATGCATACTGGATCAAATACTTCACATCTGTACATAATCATCTGTGTGATTTGGGCCTCTTGGGGAATGTTATTTGTTTTACTTTCTGCCTCACTGCCCAGCACAGGGCCTGGAATAGAATGGAAACTTAAAAATAGAGAAATAGATAAAAATATATAAACTACTAAATGAAAATGGAAGAATCTGAGGTGATTGAAGAGCCAAGTGAAATATTCAAGTTCAGGAGAAATATGTAAAGATGGTTTTCAACATTGTCCTTTCTTAAATTCAATATCATGGGAAAAACTCAAGGATAATCACTAAAATACATAAAGTAAAATTTAAAAATCTTAAATATGTAGCAAGATTTAAAAATGAAAGAAAACAGACAACTGTATATCCATATGCAGAAGAAAGAAACTAGACCATACCTCTCACGCTATACAGAAATCAACTGAAAATGAATAAATGGATCAAAACCTTCATGTAAAACTTGAGACAATAAAACTACTGGAAGAAAACGTAGGGGAAATGCTTCAGCACATTGGACTGGGAAAAATTTTTATGAATAAGACTTTCAAAAAACAGGCAACAAAAGCAAAAATAAACTAATGGGCTATATTAAATTTAAAAGATTCTGCACAGCAAACAATCAACAGAGTGAAAAGACAAGCTGTGGAATGGAAGGAAATATTTACAAACTACTCATTTATATATCCAAAATATATAATGAACTGAAATACCTCAAGATTAAAAAAAAATTTTTTTAATGGACAAATGATCTGAACAGACATTCCTCAAAGGAAGACATACAAGACTGGGCATGGTGGCTCAAGCCTGTAATTCCAGCACTTTGGGAGGCCGAGGAAGGTGGATCAACTGAGGTCAGGAGTTCAAGACCAGCCTGGCCAACATGGTGAAACCCCGTCTCTACAAAAATACAAAAATTAGCCAGGCATGATGGCAGGTGCCTGTAATCCCAGATACTCGGGAAGCCGAGTTGGAAGAATTACTTCAACCCGGGTGGCAGAGGTTGCAGTGAGCTGAGATCATGCCATTGCACTCCAGCCTGGCAACAGAGTGAGATTCCATCTCAAAAAAAGAGAGAAAGAGAGAAAGAGAGAAAAAGAGAAAGAAAGAAAAAGAAAGAAAGAAAGAAAGAAAGAAAGAAAGAAAGAAAGAAAGAAAGAAAGAAAGAAAGAAAGAAAGAAAGAAAGAAAGAAAGAAAGAAAGGAAGGAAGGAAGGAAGGAAGGAAGGAAGGAAGGAAGGAAGGAAAGACAGAGAGAGAGAGAAGATATACAAATGGCTAACAAATATATGAAAAAATGCTCAATATCACTCATCATTGGGGTAATGGAAATTAAAACCATAATGAGGTATCATCTCACGCCAGTTAGGATAGCTATTATCAAAACGACAATGAATAATAAATGCTGGTGAGGATAAGGAGAAAAGGGAACTCTTATACACTGTTAGTGGGAATGTAAATTAGTACAGCCACTATGGAGAACAGTATGGAGGTCCCTCAAACAACTACAAATAGAACTACCATATGATCCCACAATCCCACTACTGGGAATTCATCCAAAGGAAAGGAAATCATTATATCGAAGAGACATCTGCACTCCCATGTTTATTGCAGCACTATTCACAATAGCCAAGAGATGGCATCAGCCTAGGTGTCCAACAACAGATGAATGGATAAAGAAAATGTGGTATATATACACCATGGAATACAATTCAGCCATAAAAAAGAATGAAATCCTGTCATTCACAGCAACATGGATTGAACTGGAAGACATTATGTTAAGTGAGATAAGCCAGGAATAGAAAGTTAAACACCACATGTTCTCACTCATATGTGGAAGCTAAAAAAAGTTGATCTCATAGAAGTAAAAAGTAGAACAGAGGATACTAGAGGCTGGGAAGGGTTGGGGGAAGAAATGGATAGGGACACATTTTTTAAAGGATACAAAATTACAGCTAGATAGGAAGAATAAGTTCTAGTGCTCTATACTGTAGGCTAACTATAGTCAACAATAGTATATCATGTACTAGTTTCAAATAGTTAGAAGGAGGATATTCAACAGTCCCAAAATGAAGAAATGATCATTGTGTGAGATGACGGATTTGCTAATTACTCTGATCTGATCACTATACATTCTATGTATCAAAACATCACTATGTATACCATGAGTATGTATGATTATATATCAACTAAATAAATACAAATTTTAAAAATCAAATAAGTTAAAATGAAAGAAAACAGACAAGAACAAAAAAAAATTCAATCCAAAACAAGAAGTATAGAAAAAGTACTAAGAGAAAACAATTATAGTAGTGCCTCAGTACATAACTGCTAAGTGGATGAATGGTGGCAAGAATTAATAAATTATTAGTAAAATTTTGAGCCTTGTGAATTTTAAATGCCCTTTTACTATGCCAGAAATCAATGCATCTATTAGGAACTTCAAGATTTCATCCAACCTGTCTTTTGAATCAAAAGTCATTCTGGATAGATTCAAATGTAAAATCTTTTAAACCATAGGACAGACCTGAAACCTCTATAGATATTTCCCCTACCACTCTACTTCTAACCTTTCTATCTAGCTAATTGACTAGTTAAAGATGAAAATATTTGTCTAGCACAACATGAGAAACATAGCAGATTTTCAGTTCCTGTGGACTGACTGATTTGGGTTATCAGCCACACCAAAAGTCAGATTAAGTCAAATTACAAATTAGTTTCCATTCTGTATTAGCTAAGAGGCTGTTTCAAGCACCTAACACTTAAACAAAAAACAATTTAAATAAATTAAGTTCCGTCAAATTCTCTGACACGTGCCACATCTTGACACAAAGCCTACTTGTTTGTGATCTGGGCTGTCAGACTTAGGCGATGTGGAAAGGAATGTTTCCAGGGTTCGACCTAGCTCACACACCAAACTACCTGCCTAAAGTGAAATGAAGTGTGTCTAAGATCTTATCAAGGGTTTTGCACCTTGGAGAAAAAAAAAGTCTTTCCTGTACCCCTTTCCCTAGGGTGAACAGCCCTATTCAAGGATCTGACCAGTGGGGTCTATGTTCCCCAGACAGCCCTCCCAGGCAGAGCCTTTTCTAAGGGTTGTAGTGATGGCACCAAAAATCATGAATGAGGAACTGGTGTGCAATTCACAGCATATGCTGGCAACAGCTGTCTTTTATTACACATTATCTAATATGAGAAATCTAGGTTTAGCAATTTGGCAGGCTTGCAAACTACACATTCAATTATGACTGCTGAATAGACAAAGCTTCTTAACTCCTTTCTAGCCATAATACACTGATACCTAGGGTTGGGCTTACGATCACTCTTCTGTTTTTAGTCAGATGACCTAAAAGATCAGGCATTAATATTCAAAATTTAGTTTCTTCTGCTCTGCAGTGATTCCACACATTCCTCTTCAGTGGGAAACCAAGATCAATACTTCAGCTGTCAATTTCTGAAAGATAGGAGTAATTGGCAGCTCAGCCAGATAGCCAGCCTTCCTTAGAGAAGCTCAAAATTCAACACTGTAGCCACTCTGGGGCTCTTACAGTGTTACTTCCTCTTGGTCCTCACTCTATATACTCATCTCCTGAAAGTGTTGGGGAGGGTGCTGAGGAGAGGCTACTGATTCAAGAGTGAGGTTTTTTGTCACTGGTATTTGTTTCAAAGTCCCCAAAATTATGTGCTCTGCGGCCTTTCCAGTCCCCTGCCTCACTCCCTAATTCTTCCATGCAACTCCCACCCCCTTTTAAGTAAGGAGCGTTAGGATATTAATGCTCCACAGACTGTTCAAAGATGCAACAAAATAATGGAGCTGAACTTAATTGCCTAATGTTAAGTGCCCGGAGAAACCAAAATACAATACTCCCATTTCCAAGTAAGGTCTGACTGTAGGCTCACAGACCTCTTCAAGAAAAATTATTGTATATTGATCATGCATGCCACAATATGGATTAAAGAATAGTTTTCAAAGTCTTTGGTAGTGAAATTAGCACAGTTTTCTACCTAAAATTGTCATGAAGTGATTAAAATCCTTTGGTGTAGTTCAGGACAATTGAGAGTTACAGCACCTAATGGGTGTGCTGCTGGACACACCGTGAAAGCCGCTGCAGGGCAGAGCCCTGCCCAGCAGTGTACACATCCCAGAGCAGAGCACACATTCCCTATCTGAACTTGTAGATGAAATCAGCATTCCAGAAGTTGCCTATTTAGCAATCATGTGATAACTAAAAGAAAATGAGGAAAAGAGAGTCAGTCTGTGGTACCACTAAAGTTTGTGGACTTGTTTGTCAGGTCCCTGGTTCTCACTATAACATTCTGTAAAAACTGCTTTCCAAAAGCAATGTACTACAGTTATGAGAGTGGGTGGTAAGACAATCACTACTTCTTTGGCGCCATTGATAGAGGCTGTCCTTAATTCCTCCTGTCTCCTTCCTATCGAGCTTTCCATTGCAAAGATTTTCTTTCTTTTGCCCTAAAACTATGTTCACAAGCAGAAGCCATACTGGGGTGTCTGACACTTCCTACCAGTACAGGTAGTGAGATGACATGCACATAGAGAAATCTATTTTTAAATAATTCTGAATGTAAACACCCAATTGATTCTGAAGACTAATTTGAAACTACAAGCTAACCAGATATAGCTTTGCAGAAACCAAAGCCAACAACAACAAGAAGTATGAGCTGTTGACGTCAGCCCTGAAAGTGTTGAAAATAACAGTAGGCAGAGAAACACCTGCTCATGTGACTGCCTCACAAGGATCTTGTTGCCTGCAATTTAGTCAGTGCCAAATGGGTGATTATTCTTTAAAAACCAGTTAAAGGAAATGAACATCCATTTGGAAGATTGTGAAATGTTGGGATAAACTTGCATCAAGTCTCATTGATGATAATTGTACGGAATCAGAACTATCGTGTACAAGAAGTTTTGTTTTGCTATTTTTTAAAGCAATTCTCACAACAGTAAGAAAAAGCTGTTTGGATATGGGGAGTCTACCACATAAAAGAATTTGAGAGAAGGGGAATGAGAAGACCTAGAAAAGATGAGAACATCTGCATAAATTAATTAGTATGGGGATATGTGTGTGCCTGTGTACATATGTGTACATGTACATATGCACATACACACACATACGTGCATTTCATATGCCAAAATCCCTGTCTTTACTTTCTTCTGATAATCAGCCTCTCCTACTGATTGCCTTCTTTCAGTTCATGCTATCTTCACTCTGGCTTAAACCAGATGTGACTCCTCCATCTTCAGTTCCTTTCATATTAAAGCTTTTCAGTCTCCTTTCTGTTCCCCGATTTCTGCTTTCTCCAACTACTGCAAAAGTTCCTCCCTCACCACTAGTCTCTACTCACTTACTAATCCACTACATTTCTACAATAAGGTTCCTGAAATCTTCTACTTCTCAAACATGTTCAGTGGCCCTCGTGCCGGCTTTTTCAGAAGTTGTCCAAATGTTCTGTAAAGCAGCCCAGCTCTGAGGTCTCCTCTCACCTCCTACACACTAACCAGGTTCTCCTGACACACTTAATATTGTGTTGTTACACAAAAAATCCTCAAGGCACCAGGATCTGTGCCACAGCTTCAGTTTCTCCCTTGCTCTGGAATACCCTTCAATATCTGGAATATCTATTTCCAAGACTATATTTAAAGATGTTTCACTTGGATGAGAGTATTCATGTTGTTTTACTTTGCAGAAAACCCATTCTTTCTGCTTACTGAATTGTAAACAGTATATGGGTAGAAAACATTCCCTTCTCGTCTTTTTGCCTCCTACTCTAGCATGATGTCTGTCTCCTTGTAGGTGCTCAGGAACCATCTGTTGCATTGAATTGCATGGGCTAGAGAGTAGATCAAATGAGTGAGGTTGCAGGTATGGAGGACATAGAGGGTGGAAAGTTCCCACCCTGATTCAAAAAATACCGACTCTCTTCAGGAAAAAAAAAAACAAAAAAAAAACAAAAAAACATAGCCTAATCAAGTGAACCATAGTTAGTGTGATAGCTTCATGGCAAATATAAAGAAAATCTGACTGCTTTATATCTGAAAACTGAAAAAAGATGTCGGCATTTCTCATGTTGCTTTATATTCAGACAGGTTGTAGATTGATAAAATGTGCATCACTACATTAAAGTTTGTATCATAAAAGCACTTTAGATTGAGAACGATCAATAATCCAAATCATGGAAAATTATGCCCTTATCATTGTGAAAAATGCCAAGGAATCAGCTATATACATCACTGAAAAAAGATCATGTCTCTCCCACTATGCCATACCTCTCTAATCCTGAATTTAGAAGGCATAAGAGAAGCACATGATGTACATGCAAGACTTCAGCACAAAAATTCTTGCTCTATGGCAATTCTAAATATTTTCTGTAGCAAGGCTGTATCAAAATTCAAATATGTACCTGGGGATTTAGAGCAAGTCGTTTTTAAAAATCCTGAAGAGGTATTATGGTTAAAAATAGTTTTTTTACATGCTAGAAATTGAAGAACAAAAAATCAAAATAAATTCAGTTAGACATAGATTTTTCCAAATGAGTTTTCATCCCTAGAGACAAACTTTGCAATAAAAATATTAAAATGGCATAATCTGGCAGTTAATAAGCATGCACTGAATGCCAGTCACTGTGTTAGGCACTGCACAGTTCCTTATTTAACCAACATAAGAACCCAATAAGGGTGGTTCTATTATTAACTCCATTTTAGAAAAAAGGAAACTGAAGCTTAGAGAGGCAAGTGGCTTGCTCAAGATCTCACAGTCACTAAGTGGTGAGCTGATATTCAATCTGGCACTCATCTATCCAAAAAAAAATCTTACTTTCCAATAGCATGAGGTATGTGCCAGTGCCCAAGAGTTGAAGATAATTAGTCAACAAAATTTGTCCTCAAAAAAAGTATTTCTTATTTGATTATGAACTGAAATGACCATCAAGGACTGCAAGTGAGGATGGAAGGGAAAGAATCAAGGGAGACACAATGGGGAAAAGATCATTAATTCTCATACTGGTTGTATCTATATAAACCATCTTCAAGTTTGTTATGCGTAATGATTTTTGTTTTATCTGAGCACTTCTCCAAATGAGAAAAACAAACTAATTTTTGCCTTGAAAAAAAAGTTTGATTGTGGTCTCAAATCTTTGGACTGGTTCACCCAGCTCCCTGAGCATCTCACCTCCTTCGCCCATAATAATCAGCCACAAATTCCAAAGCCTCTAAAATATCACTATTAGTATGAAGTCAGACAAACATATCACTCTGCCCGCAAGAGAATGTGAACACTCTAAAAGGTACAAAATAGCAATCATACCTGCTTTCGTCCCCGAGGTAGAGTAGCCACCGTGTCTGCCAACATTTGAATCCTTCTATTATCGTCCATCGTAAGGCTACCTGTGAGTGTGGAGTAAGAGCTATACGCTGGCCCAGCACAGAAGTCCGCCAAATTGCCATTGCTGCTGTGTTGCAGGAGCCTTTGTAAAGACATTGTGAATAAAGATCACTCCAGCTAGCACATGGTTGAGTGGCCTTGCAGGATGGGGGAAGCTAAAAGTACAACTCTGACAAGTAATCAAAAGTAGCAAAGCAGAAAGAGCCCATGTGACCTCTGTGGTTTGAGGAACTTGTTACACAAACCCTATCTTGCAATTCACTCCCATTTCTCAAAGCTTTTTTTCTTTAAGCTCCTGAAAGAACCTGGAGCTAATTTTTACAATTTAAAAAAAAAAAAAAACTTATTTTTTCACCTCAAACAGCGGAACTCTTACACTTTTATGTTTTGTGGCAAGTTGCATTCACACCACCATTTGCCATTTTTTTCTTTAGAGAAGAAAGAAAAATGTCCCCAAGTGCTACCATTTGTTTCCCATCCGTTCTCTTACTTAACATGAGCAATGCAAGGCAAAAGTCAGCACACGAGGACATTCAGTTCTTGTGAATACAGGCAAGAATTACAGGTGCCGGTCACAATGTTCTCTCTCGAAGTCCTTGCAATGTACTTTCCCTGAAGTATACCCTAGATCATTAATGTTCATCAAAAAGACATCATATCTGCCACTGGGGATGTAACCATTCAGCATTCTTCTGGTTGTCCTTTTGCTACTTTGTCCTTACTAAAATTACCCATGATCTTTACAAAGTACAATGGGAAGGGAAAGTCAGCACATTTAGGGCACAATGTTGCCATTTCTTAGACAAGACTTTGCCGCAGCATCAGAAAGTGGTCCCAGGGGAGGAAAGGAGTGAGCAGGAAGGTAACAGGCAAACCAAGGTGGCGCAAGAATGTTGCCTGTTGGTCCCTGCATGTGCATATGTGTCAAGGGCACCATCACCACGTACTCAAGATCACAGATGCTTTTTTTTTTTTCTTCCTTTGGCTGAGGTTGGGGGCAGGTAGTTTTGAGAGAAGTGGTTTCAGTGGAGGAGCAGGGGAGGCAAGTAAAAGGAAGAATCGAAACAAAAGTCAACAAGAGAAGTTTTACACGGCACAAAAAGTCAAATGTGCTTTTTAAAATCTCCGAAGGTCAATACCAGCATTTAAAAGAGTTAGAAATCTTTGAACTAAAATGGAATGTGTGCGTACTGGAAGTGAAGATGGATTCAACTCAAGTAGAAATTGCCAAATAGAAATAGTAAAATCTGAATTAATAGTGCTTCAAAAGTTGAAGCCAATTATAGATTTTAAAAACTCTATCACAGCATGACTCATTATACTGGAATTGAATTTTGACATGGACAGAGTGATATCACCAAAAACATACAACGGTCTAAATCGGAAATTAAAAACACATGTTTTCAGAAGCCAGGTGTGTAACATAAATGTGTAAGGCAAAAGGGAGTGGTAAACACCTTGGCAACTGAAGAATACATCAGTTAAAAAGACATTCACGTAAAATCTATAATTATAGATATGTACAGATATGTATACAGGTATATGTGGTGTGTGTGTGTGTGTGTGTGTGTGTGTGTATTAGGAAGAGAGAGAGAGAGAGATTGATTTTAAAAACATTTCCAGACTATGAGGCACATAAATTAAATCAACACTATTAATGGATGACAGCAGTCCACTGTACCCTAGGCATTTGATGAGGTTAGGTAAATATTTTTAATATTTATTCTTAATATTTTAAAATGCCAAATGGAAATTATACATTTGCTTAATATAAAGCCATGCACTTAGGCCAACTGACTCATCCATTTTTATAAATGACCACTAAAATTGTATCAATTCATTGTTATACTGACCTTAAGCTGATGTAAATCATAGATCATCATTCAATTAAGAAACTGGAAAATAATTTACTTATTACTTAACTCATGAAATGTGTTTAACAAGTAAAATTTTTCAAATCATCATAAAACAAGGGTCAAAAGCAGCTCTGACATCCAACCAACCCATATCAACATGGTTACACCTGTTAATTACAAATTTATGACCTAGTCTATTTTTATTGGTCAGTTCCCTGTTCTGTCATTGCCTGTGTCATGCCAGTCACTAATATCCTGATCAAAAGTGTCCCTTGTGATAAAGGGTAGAGAAACAGTCATCTTTTAAGGGGGATGTGACTTTCAAACAACAAATCCTTGACTTACAAAGGTGTTCTACTGTCTAGAACATCTCTTTTCTTTTAGGATTTACCTTCGGAAAATTATGATAGACCAGACTCTCTTCCCCTTCAGCCTCCTCTTTATTTTGGAGAGGTGATTCTGGAAATGAATTGAATCAAACTATCTAGGTACTCGAAAGATTTCAGGAGTATCTCACTGTTCACAAAATAAAATGAAATAAAAATTATTTTATATTATCTGATTTCATTCTCTGAAATATCATATCATTTTTTAGATTCTTCTTTTGAGATTTAATATATTCTAGTTAGGTCACTAGTTAATTGTATACAAGTCTGCTTCTCTACTAATGTCTAATTTCCTTGAAAGCAAAGAACACCTTTTATCTTTAAACGTATACTTCATGTCCTACATACAAAAATTGTTCAATAAATGTTAATAAAAAGAGAAAGGTGGAAGCAGTAGATATTAAACAAAATGAATTAAACAACAGTGTTCTTGGTATTAGTAAGGAAAAAATTAATTAATTTGGTAGGAAATGTATGTACTACAAGCTCATATTCCAAAGTGCTACAATTTTCACTAAGGGGTGATCCGAGATGAGGACAAAGTCTCTTAAAAATACGTCTCATCTGCCATATGCTCTAAAAGCTAATATTTGTTATGTGGGGCATGCCTCTTATTTGGAACATTGTGTTCATAAAGATGCAAATACCCTTGGAAGGAATTAATCTTTAGTACAAATGAGATGAACACTGAGGGCCTACAACATGGAGATTTGGTAGAGTCAGGTGAGAGGAATATGCCTAAAACATGGAACAGAGAAAGAAAGGTGGAAAGGTTTGCAAGACAAACTGAGCCTACCTTATAATCATCTATGAAAATCTTAGGCAGCTGTAAGAGGGTTGACAACAGGGTTCCAGTGTCACACCACTTAGATTCAAATCCTAGCTCTGCTGCTTTAAAGGCTATGGACTGAGTTGTGTCCCCAAAAAATTCATACATTAAAACCCTGGGCTTCAATGTATCTGTATTTAGAGATAGGGCCTATAAGGAAGTTAAGGAATCATTTAAGGTTAAATGAAGTCATAAAGGTAAGGCTGGGATCTGATAAGATTAGTGCCCTCATAGGAAGAGGTGGCAAAGGCCTCTCTCTCCACCAAATGAGGACACAGCAAGAAGGCAGCCTCCTGCAAGCCAGGAAGAGAGCCCTCACCAGAAATTGAATCTGCCAGCACCTCAGCTTGGGCTTCCCAGCATCTAAAACTGTGAGAAAATAAATTTCTATTGTTTAAAGACACGCAGTCTATGATATTTGTTATGCTATGGTATTGGTTATGGTGGCTTGAACTAATACACTCCCTAAACCTTAGTGTTCAAATATCTAAAACAAAAATTTGTAGGGAAAAATAGACAGAATAGCCCACGAATAGCACATGGTATAAAGTAAGCTATATCTACTGAATTTTGTTTTAAGTAACAAGGCTTCAAAAGGAAAAGCTAAAAAAGGAAATGACATAAATTCTATATGAATAGCCCTATTCATTACCAAGTGCCTCTATGTGCAGCAAGGATGCCCTTGCTCACCCTGGAGAAGTCTAAAGGCTACAATACGTGTAAATTTCTTACCATCGAAAATCAAGATGTGTTTGAAAATCATCATCAGAGCCGATGTCTGAAATTTCTGGATTATTGTAAGATACAAAAGAAGAGTAACTGGTTGCTAAAGAATGAGACTTCCTCTATGCCCTTCTGATCTTAAGATAGTTGTTGAGTTTTTGTTTGTTTTATTTTTGCAGTTTGCCTTTATTTGCACAAGAAGATTTTACTTGGCTTCCCGGAACATCATAGGATTTTGTTTTGGTTTGGTGTGGTTTGCCAATTTGTTTTATTTTGGCCTTTTGCCTTCATTTGGAAGGGAAGTTTTTATTTGGGTCTCTGGACTGATATAGGAGATGGGTTAAAGTCACATAGACAATATTTGAATGTTGTGCCTTTGAATTTATATAAGGTAATATTAATTTAGTAAAGTTACTCTCATATATGAGGATCCACTAACTGTGAAAACTGCTCTGTCCTATGTATCACCTTATTCGAGTGTTGGAGTTGGGTAGACAGATGTCCTCATCCAACTCAGTGTGGATCACTGGGATTATGAACACTACTCCCCAGAGAGTAACAGCCTTCTTCAGAAAAGGATAAACTAAAAATCTGTAACTAGGACAAGCCCTGAAAAACAGGCAGCTCAGGAAAGGAAAATAACAGAAACAAAGGTCATAAAGACCCTATGTTAGAAATCTTAGTGTGATATAAGCCAAATATTGGCTTAGAGTTGTGACATGCATATTTAAAACAGCACAAAGAAAAATTTTAAACCTAATATAAATAATAGCTAGCAATACATCAAATCTATTATGTTTTTAATACAAGTGCAAGGAAACAATTTTCTGATTTATTCAAGTTTAATTCAATCAAATCATGAAGCTATGGGTAGATTGCAATATCATTCAAGGGATTAAGCCACTAAATTCAATTTGGGCTTTAAATAGATTATCTAGATCAGTGTTTCATGAAATAACTCAGTAAGATAATGTCAACATTCTTATAGATGTAAAAGTAGACACATTCATTTGGTGCACTTATCACATAGAAACATCATTAACTGCATTTTTAAAAATTCCATTTGCTTCTTTATTTCAGGTTTAGCGGGAGTACCTTGAGCATGTTGGGCATATGGCAGGGACGGCTCCATGTTGAAGGGTCCATGCTGAAGGTACACAGTAGTACTGGGGCCTCTTGGAAGCAGTCAGGATGTGCGTGGGATTTAAAAGGCAGCTTCTCCTGTGGACTTATCCATATATCTATACAAAATGCTCTGTGAATGCATCAGGGTTGTTTTGAGTCTTAAGAGGTAGTCTATGCAATGATTTTAAAACTGTACTCATGAAAATGTAAGATCCTTTGAATGTCCTGGGAAAAAAAGGAAGAAGAGGAAAAAGAAAAAGGCATGAGAGGGGGATTCTGAGGTTTTCAGTGCTGCCATCAACCACAGTAGTCGTAATTGCTTTGCTTTATATTGTGTTCCCATTCATGCCACACGATTTAATCGGGTTAAAAAATAAAACTGAATGAAAATACAGGCTTATAGAAAACAGAAAAGACTATTCATATAGAGTGTGAAGAATGGTAGACTATTGGATCCCTCTATTTAAAAAAAAAAAAAAAAAAGTGTCAACCCTCTAATGAGTTCCCCAATTTCTGCCAACTATCACCTTTTTGGAGAGATAAAGCCCTAACAGTAAAAATCCCTTTAAAAAGAAACACAAAGTAACCAGGATAACCAATAGTTAAAGGAACCCTAATTCTGGATTTGTGTAAAATTCATTCAAAACAATCTTTTGTTCATTAACCTATTAAGACAAAGGTAGAGAGGGTTTAACTCAACTGGAATGAACAACATTTCTGTACTAAGGCAATTGTCCTATAATATAAAGATGCCTTTCCAAGAAAGATTAAGGCTTTAAGAGAAATATATAATTGGTTGACCACTTATTACCAGGAGTATTTTCCTTCTTTGAGGACTATTGTATTTTTTTTAAAAGTAGCTATTTTTATTTTAAAGTCACTTGATTAATAAAATATTTAAGACTATGTCCAATCAAGTTCAAATGTCAAGATCAAGATATAGAGGCATATAGAAATCTACCTGTCTATATATAGCGAGAGATAGATAATTTTCATTTAGTTTTATTTTTAACCTGATGCATATATATCTTTATCTTGCTGCCATAACAGCCATGAAATGAATTATATTAGCCACACCCAATAGAAATTGGCTTCAGTGAAGAGGGCTGTTTCTATTTGAATATAGGAATAATTTATTTTATTTATTTATTCATTTTTTTTTGAGAAGGAGTCTCGCTCTGTCACCCAGGCTGGGGTAAAGGGGCACGACCTCGGCTCACTGCAAGCTCCACCTCCGGGGTTCACGCCATTCTCCTGACTCAGCCTCCCGAGTAGCTGGGACTACAGGCGCCCGCCACCACTCCCAGCTCCGGCTCATTTTTTTTGTATTTTTAGTAGAGACGGGGTTTCACCGTGTTAGCCAGCATGGTCTCGATCTCCTGACCTTGTGATCCACCCACCTCAGCCTCTCAAAGTGCTGGGATTACAGGCCTGAGTCACTGCACCCGGTAGGAATAATTTATTGAAATCAGTTCATTCAAATCTATTTGAGTCAAAGAGCATGACCTTAGGTAACAAAATAAAATCACTAAATTTCTGCATTAAAAAGAAATTAAATTCAATGTAATAGATGTCGAAGCTATTAAGATTGATTTTTGCTTTTAAAAATTCCAAGTAAGCTGGGGATAGAAGGAAAAATACCTTAACATAATGAAGAGCATCTACCAGAAATACCCACCCAACATTAACCTTAATATCGAAATGTAAATTTTTTCATTATTGTAAGAAGGAAGACCACGATGACCATAACCCATCATCACTCTTCACACTTTTACAGTATATCACAAATAAAAGGTATAGAATTTATAAACAAACACAACAAAACTGTCAAGTTTGTTGATTATATGGTTTCATAACTAGATTATCCAGGACAATTCATGAAGAACAAAAACCTGGTAAGAATTTTTCTGAAATACAGCATTCAAAAGACAACATAAAAATATAAAGAAACAAGTTTCTTATACAGTAGCAGTTATTATGTTATATATTTGTTAATATATTATATTATAATATTATCTTATTACAAAAGAACTTGTAAGAATGGGAGAAAGACACATCAAAATAGCCAAAAAGTCATAAAACAGAAATGAATTTAGCAAACATTTTTAAGATGTTATGAAGAAAATTCTAGAGTCCAGACTAAGGAAAAGGCATGCCATGTTCTCATATGAGAAGAGCCCATCTTGTGAAGACATTTATTATCCCCAAATGTTCTAAAATAGTTCACTGCAAGTCAAAATCTCTATAGGATTTGTTTGTTTGCTTGCTTGTTTGTTTATAAAATTTGACACACATTCTTACACTCATCTGAAAGAGAAAGTGCACAAGAAAAATCTGAAAATAAAAGAGGTAAGAGATGGAGGTAAGGATGGGCATTGGGAAAACTATCTTTAATGTTATATGGGTTAGAACTGTATTGTCAAACAGAAAAGGTCAATAAAAAGAATGTCTATAAATATAATATTATGAAAGAATAGAGACTCCCCAAACATACCCATGCATATGTAAGAATTTATATTTCCATAAAGTTATTCCAGTGTACTAGGAAAATAATATATCTTCCAATAAATAAGACTGGAACCCATTTGAAAAAAATTAAATCTTAGCTTTGTATGATAATATAATAGCAATTTCCAGGTAGTGTAAGGAGTTAAAAAGGTAAAAATAATTTAAAATCTATAAAAGAATAGCAGAAAATATAGAATATTTAATATAATTAGGTTGGGAATGCTTTTCCTAACATTACATAAGAGCCCAGAAAGCATTAGCTATATAAAGATGAAAAACTTCTGTTCAATGAAAGCTTTAATGTTCATAGGTGAAAACTAAGTGAAAGATAGCAAGAAATTATTTGTGACAGACAATTGTTTAGTGGTTGTAATAGAGTGTTTAAAATTATACTTCTCAATGAAGTATTTTTAAATAGCAAAAGCTATGAACAGATAATTTACAACTGAAATACAAATTGTCCATAGATTTATTAAAGGAACTCACCCTAATTAGTAATCAGGAAAGCAAAAATTGAAATAGATACTACTTTTTGCCCACCAAATAAACAAAAATAATAAAAGTTAGTGATGTCCAGTATTGGCAAAATTGCAAGTAAGTGAGCACTTAAACTCTTTTAGTAGGAATACAAATCAATAAAGACATAATAACAGTGTGGTAATTTGACAGTATCAAAATTTTAAATGTGCAGCATGTAATGTGTTACACTTTTGACAGTTAATGGCAGTGAATCTTCTTTTAAGAATTGACCCTTAGTGCCGGGTGCAGGGCCTTACGCCTGTAATCCCACACTTTGGGAAGCCGAGGTGGATCACATGAGGTCACGAGTTCGAGACCAGCTTTGCCAACATGGTGAAATCCATTTCCACTAAAAATACAAAACTTAGCCAGGTGTGGTGGCAGGTGCCTGTAATCCCAGCTATTCCAGAGGCTGAGGCAGGAGAATGGCTTGGACCCAGGAGGCAGAGGTTGCAGTGAGCCATGGTGGAGCCACCGCACTCCACCCTGAGTGATGGAGCAAGACCCTGTCTCAAGAAAAAAAAACAAAAAAAAGAGAGAGAGAATTGACCCTATGGAAATACTTCCATATGTGCAAAAAACAATTCCAGAATGATTCTTATGGCATTGTTTGTGATTGCAAAAAACTGGAGTTTTAAATTTACATTAATAGGGAACTGGTGAGATAATTTATGGTAATTTAATTCAATGGAATACTTTGCACCCATTAAAAAGCATACAATAAACATTAACATGCTGATAAAGATTTTTAAGACAAAGTGGAGAAAAAGGTGGAATAATAGGTATGGTGTGATCCCATTTAAACTTTTTTCTTAAAGTTCACATACGTATATGTACACTAACATGTATAGACATAAAAGACCAGAAAGATATATACCAGCCTGTTAATAGAAGAGTGGTTACTTCTTGAACCATTGTGGGAGAAGATGGGGAGGAAAGTTCAAAGTGTATGCCATATGTGGCTTGAATCTTTTACAGTAAGTATGCATTCATATATTATTTGGTCAACTTTAAAAATATCAACAATTCAAAAAGAATTTTAAAAAACCAATCACATACAGTTCATAATGTCTTACGGTTTTAAAGGTCCTCATACTTCTGTTTATGCTTACCAATGAGAATTATTGGTTTATCCACTGGCTGTTTGGTGTTTGTTTACAGGCTAAGATTTTATTTTGCTTAATGTGATTTTGTTTTCATTCTTTGAGGCAATTCTTTCATATTTATCTTTTTTTCCTCCTCAAAAAGATCTACTGAAGTCTCTACAAAATAATATAGCAGCAGAGAGGAGCCATTAATTTTTATGGTGGTAAAGGGCGTTGGTGTGTTCTTTTGAAATCCACTCTTTCTAAAGTGGCAGTTATCTAGTGTCAAATTCACTTATTACCCCTACCCTTCTCTACCACATACACAGTTCCATTTCAAAATCCAAATCTTTTATCAAAATTCAAGGTAAATAAGTGACAGAGTTCCTTCCTCTTCCCTTACCTAGCATCCTGCGTCACACTCAGTGCCTGACTTTTACTTAATCTTCACTCTTGCCCAATGGGTGTGGGCAGGCAGCCCCACAGAATTGGCAAGGGCTTCAGGGCTGTAGAAAGTAACTTCTTAGAAAGCAAGAAACCTGTTTGGGGACTGGAATTTTGTGTAATACTTGGAACAACAAAACATCCACATGAAATCTAGGTGATTTTCCCCGGGGCTTCGAATAAAATCCAAACTCCTTACCCTATCCTGCAAGGTCCTGCATGTTCTGGCAGATCCTACAACTTCATATTACCCTGGTCACGCTGGCCTTCCCTCTGTTCCTCTGGCAGGAAGCAATTCCTCCTGAGGGCTTTTGCACTCACTGCTTCTTCTGCCCAAAACACTGTTCCCCTTGGCCTGCTTCATTTGTCTTCTCTCTCTTTCTCCACATCCCAGTTCAAATATTACCGACTAGGGAGGTCCCAACTCAACCCATTGAATAAAGGTGATAAGCCACATCCAGATGTGGATGGACGAGTTCCAGGGAGAACTTTCACTTTAGTGTTCCCCAAATAGACCCTCCTCCAATCTGCTTACCATCTGGAACTGCCTGGATTAGCTCTGCCCCCTATAGGGGCTTGTCTTTGAGAATGGTAAGTGGATCAGCAGAGAAAGGTCAGCAGGAAGCAACAGTTGCAATGTTCCTCACCTTCTCCGCTTTTGTTTTCAGAGTCTAGAAGGTTATGTATGTGTGTGTGTATGTGTGTGCGTGTGTAGCAGAAGGAACTACAGAAGAGCAATAAGGTAACTTCTTAGAAAACCAGAATCCTCTATTTTATTTCTTTTCCTGCCTGTTTACAAGTTGTAAAAAATGGTATGAAATCTCAATTGTTTTGAGATTCAAATGTAACACAGGGAATAGTATACCAGTCATTTTTGGGTGCCCATAACCTAGCACAGAGCCTGACTTACAATAGGCAGCCATAAATATTTCTCAAATTTTATTTAATTGACATAATCCATCAAATACATACAGTGCAGGGTAGTAAGCACAGGAGAGAAACCAATAACAATAGAGCCCTCTAATAAATCCATACTATTTGTTAGACTCCTCAATAAAGAATAGAATTGAGTATATATTGGTTTACTATATATATCAAATATATATATACATTTCTCTTTTCTCTCTCTCTCTCTCTCTCCATCTGTATATCTCTAGTCATCCCTCGATATCTGTGGGGAATTGGTTCCAAGATCCCTACAGATACCAAAACCCACACATGCTCAAGTCCCTTATATAAAATAATGTAGTACTTGCATATAATCTATGCATATCCTCCCATATACTTCAGATCCTCTCTAGATTACTTATAATACCTAATACAATGTAAATGCTATGTAAATAGTTTTTGTTTAGGAAGTAATAACAAGAAAATAAAGTCTGTACATGTTCAATACAGCTACAACCATCCATTTTTATTTTCTAGTATTTTCAATCCATTATTGATTAAATCCACAGATGTGGAACCCATGTATACAGAGGAGTGACTGCATATATATATGTGTATATGTATATGTATATATACACATATATATATGTAGCAGGAGAGAGCACATATATTTATTTATGTATATGTATGTGTGTATATATACATATGTATATACGTATGTGTGTATGTGTGTGTGTATATGTATTCTTGAAGTCATAAGAAGACACTAGCTGAATTCACAGACTGGAAGGGATCTTAAAGTCATCTCATCTGCTCCCTTAGTTTGCAGGTAAACAAACTAAGGCTCAGAAAAGATGGCAGTCTTGCCCAAAGAAATAGAGTAATTTAATGGCAGAACTATGACTAGACTGTTTGGCCTCCTTGAATTCAATTCTGCAAGCACTTACTGAGTATATAATTATAATAACAGTTAGGCAATATGCAAAATGTGTCTAATTTCATATAAACCGTAAGAAGAGTATGATATTTATCATTCTTTTCAGATGAGGATTCTGAAGCCAACACACTTGCCTAAGGTTAACAACTAAGACCCAGAACAGCCAGAATTACAATCCATATCATCATTTTCCAAACATGACAAGGTTAGCCACTCTGCAATACTGTTTCCTGTTAACTGTGCTAATCCCGTGAGAACATAAAAATGAGCCAGATCCCTGCCCTCATGGAGAAAAAAAAAATCCAGTAGGGAAGATAGAGACTGACAAAAAAAGTTTTGTATGATCACAATTAAAACAATAATTCTAACAATACTATGGATTTACCAAAGAGGATCAAAGTATTTCTTCTATTAGAGCTCAGCTCATATGCCTAAGAAATTTACAATCGTGAGAAAGTGATATGACGAGTATGTAACTAACCATAATAAAAGGAAGATTGTCAATTATTGGTTCTATCTTTTATGGACTGAATTGTGTCCCCCTAAAACGATATATTGACATCCTTGCCCTTGGTACCTGTAAGAGTAACCTAATTTAGAAATAGGGTCTTTTTTTTTTTTTTTTTTTTTTTTTTTTTTTTTTTTTTTTGAGACGGAGTCTGGCTCTGTCGCCCAGGCTGGAGTGCAGTGGCCGGATCTCAGCTCACTGCAAGCTCCGCCTCCCGGGTTTACGCCATTCTCCTGCCTCAGCCTCCGGAGTAGCTGGGACTACAGGCGCCCGCCACCTCGCCCGGCTAGTTTTTTGTATTTTTAGTAGAGACGGGGTTTCACCGTGTTCGCCAGGATGGTCTCGATCTCCTGACCTCGTGATCCGCCCGTCTCGGCCTCCCAAAGTGCTGGGATTACAGGCTTGAGCCACCGCGCCCGGCCTATTTTTAAGGTGAAGTCATTAGGGTGGGCCCTAATCCAATATGACTGGTGTCCTATAAGAGACTGAAATACCAGGTGAAGACGGACACACCAAAAGAACCCCATGTGATGATAGAGGCAGATTTTGGATTGTAAACTTTGTAGCTGCAAGTCAAAGAGCACCAAGAATTGACAGCCACCACTAGAAGCAGAGAAGAGGGAATAAAGGCTTCTGTGCAGTCTCAGAGGAAGCATGCCCTGGTGACACCTCCATTTCTAACTTCTAACCTCTAGAACCATAAGAAAATAAATTTTGGTTGCTTTAAGCCACTAAGTTTGTGGTAATTTGTTATGGCAGTCCTAGGAAATTTATATGCTATCCATTCTTTCTTACATTTAGAGATATTTAAGACCATATTAAAAGTGGAATGTGCTGTCTACCCCAAGAACGGAGAACTACCCAGTACTTCCTTTGCCTGGATATTGACTCAAAACAGAGTGGAAGGTCTTTGAAATGAGCATTGAAATTTTACAAACAAATATATGGCAAAAAAAAAAAAAAAAATCATGTTGAATTGAGAAAGAGTGACACTTGTTCTTTAGCCAAGCACTGTGAACATCTTATTTTACTTATAAGCTGAGACAGGGAAGAGGTTGTGAAATGAATAATTTAGCCCAAGGGAGTTGGACAGTTGGCCTAGTTCCTGAAAGAGAAGCCTAGCGAAATTGCCATGAAGCCCAGACACTGAGCTTCCAGAGGTAGTCAGCTAGGATTGCTCCCTACTCATCAACGGAAATGTACAGAAGCTACTGGGCAAACACCCGACCTCCTGCTTCTGCTAATGTCAGCCAGAGAATGGTCCACTTTTCTTTCTTGGTAAGAATACTATCTCCTACTTAAGAGAACTGACTTCCAGTGTCAAGCAAACCTATCAATTCTCATATGCATGCTTATTTATACCTCTGATTGTAAAAAGGGGGATTGCTGAGACAAAACCAGTAAAAAGAAGAAAGTGCCAAGGACTAAGCAGAAGATAGTAGCAATTATCTAGGCTCCAGATACCTTGTTTCTTTCCCTGGCTCCACCACCTGTTAGCCATAGGGCTTTGAGACAATCAGTGCCAGTTTGGGGTACATTTCCCCTTGTAACCAATACAGGAAGAAATGCCACATCATTATGAGAATCAAAATAAATGAAATAGGCAATAGAAAAGATCTTTGAGAATGCAAAGTCTTATGAAAAGTTAGAAGTTTAAAGATCCCCTGAAAGATGCTAGAATTTGACACACAATCTACACTTCCCTGGTACCATATTGCTTAAGACCATTATGGTTCAATTCTATACTTCCCTGGTACCATATTACTAAAGACCATTATGGTTCAATTCTACTATACACACCATGATGGTAGTGACATAGTGTTCCAAATCTAGAGAATGTTGTCACTTCAGCTACAGAATAAACTCCAAACTCTTTAACCTTTAACATAAGTTTGCAACACCTCCCCTAACCTGTGTTCAGCATTCTTTCATAGCTGAACATCACTGTGTGTGTGCTCTTACATGCGTCCTGCTTGCAAAAGAAATAAAGACTACTGGTGATGTTTGGGCTCTTAGCCCCTTGCACAAGTTATTTAACTGTGCTTCTGTGTCCTCGTCTACAAAATGGGACCAATAACACCGCATATCACCAAGTGAAACACAACAGTGCCTGGCACATAGTAATTGCTCAGCAAATGCTTCCTACAGTTATCACTGTTATTGCTTATGGTTTGCACTCCAACTACTCTGGACTGCTGTGTTCCCTGAACACACATGGTCCTTTTCAGGTTCTGACCTCTATCTACAGAAATTCTCCCCACTCTCCTGGCCCAACTTAAATGCCACATCTTCCCTGAAGTCTCGTCTGATATTCCCAAGCAAACATGAGCATCCCCTCTTCAAATAATCCAAAGAACAACTTGGGGATCTCTCTTATGATAATCATATTTTGCCTTGTTAAAATTATGTATACCTGTCTTTTCTTCTTGGGAACTCCACCTCTCCACCCCCAATTCCAAGACAGAATTCTCTTCTCATTTATGCTGTGTCCCTCTAGCACCTAGAAGAGTGGCTTTTTCCTAAGAGCTAGTCAGTAAACATTTGATGAATACATGCATAATCTGCCCAAAGCTCTGACAATTGACTTATTTTTACAGTGATTCTTTACTTTGGGCAATGTAGGTGTTTGTTGGATATTATTTGCTGTATTTTTAATATTTAAATGTATTTTATGCATTCTAGGCTGTTTGGCTTAATTGCCAGACTATAGAATAATTTTGTTTGAAAAACAAGACCCAAAACAATAACTTTGTTTTGAAAGCAAAACCCAAACACAACAATAATGTACACTTTATTTATTTGATGATAAGGTATCATCAATTAAAATATGCATCGTTGATTTACTAACTGCCTTTCAAGAAAAATTTCCATATTAAACATATCCATAGATGGTAAGACATATCCTAATTTCAGAAATGTAAAGCTGGAGAAGATGAGCATTCAGAATGAAGAGTGTACTTTGCACAGCCCACTCCATGCGCCAAGAAATGCACACATTAAAGTAGAGAAAGAACAAGACTCACCAGGACAATCCTGTAGGGAACACAGCTCCCATCTTATTTGTCTCAGACTTCTCTTTTTCTATTCAATTAGACTTCCCATTTTGTTACCTCTGCCTCTGGAATGTCTGATATCTCTCTCTTCTTTTCCATGACCACCAGCAGCTTCCTAGTTGAGGACCAAAGTTCAGTCCTCAACACAACACAATAGATGGCGACTGGTCTCCCATATACGGTCTTCCTAACCAAACTATTCCTATCTAATAGTGCCAAGTTCCCAAGTTCAATAAATGTTGAACTAAATTTGAACTTCTTAGCCTTGCATTCAAAATCGTCTACAATCTAATTTGTACCTAATTTTCCAGTCTTAGCTTTTAGTCGAAATATATTGGCTTCCTGCTCCAAGATATGATAGCCTTCCTCCTGACAATTCATCTAGCATTATCGTATCTCTGTATCTTTGCTTAAACTGCTCTCTTTCTGAAACCCCCTCCCCATTCTCCCCATCTCTATTTTTCACCCCCTTGTTTTTTATTTTTTAAATTAACAAAACAAAATTGTATATATGTATGGTGTACAGCACGATGTTTTAAAATATATATACATTATGGAATAGCTAACTCAAACTAATTAACATGCATTATCACACATATTATTCTGTGGTGAGAACACTTAATATCTACTGTTTTCACAGTTTTCAAATATATAATGCGTTGCCATTAACTATAGTCATTGTGTTGTTCAGTAGGTCTGTTGAACTTATTCCTCCTGTCTAACTGAAATTTTGGATCCTTTGACCAACATATACTCCACCCCATCTTTGTTTGTTGAAATTTTTTTTACTTAGGAGCTGTGTTTAAATGCCACCTCGTCTTTGAAGTATTCCCTGATAGAAGCAACCAGAAATGTCTCATTACCACTCCTGGACTCCTATAAGATTTAGTGTTTGCCCTACTCACATAGCTCTTGACACATCAGCATATATCGCAGTTATTTGTTTGCATGGCATCCTCTTATTAAGACAAGAACCTCATTTTACATATATCTATGATATGTAAGAATTGCATAAATATAAGTCAAATAAATAAAATATTTGGAGCAGATAATTCAGTTGATTGAATGGCACATAATGGTTTCTGAGATAATATGGAGAAAGTCAAAGCAGATAAAAGTGGCCAAAATTAAAAATCTTATTCTAAACTATTTCATACCCTCACTGGGTGAAATACTCAAAAGTTTTGTAGACGAATGCTGGGCATGTTGAGAATGCATTGAGAGATACAACAGCTATTGTTCCTGACAAATTTGTCTTCTTTAGACTAGGTAGAACCTGCGCGATGTGGAAATAATGAACATTCTTGGGGTCAGGGAAGGAGAAAAGCCAAAGCATATGCAATCACCAAAATACCTCTGTTTTAGATTAGCAGTATCAGAAAACGATGCCCTCACCCATTTTACAGAAGGACTGAGGAAAGCAGCTTATGCCCTTCCTGCTAATGGTACAACAAGCTCTGTAACAGAACTTCACCCTTCTTCGTAACACTGGAGAAGAATAAAAATGAAGTATGCGTAAGAGATTTACATCTGGAAAGAGACAGTAATTACTGGCCAGGACTGATTAAAATTCTTACTAGGACCTCAAAAAAGTACACTGATCATGGCTAAGCAAGGAAAGGAAAACATAACAGCTGCTCACCAGAGCACGTGTGGAGGGAGGAACAAAGACAGCAAAATATATCACTGGCTTCTAGCCACAAGTTAAGAAACTGAATGAAGTAAAAGCCAGATTGTATCGATCTGTCACTTCTATCTATGATATGATATTCAACTCCATAATCAGTGTGTAGAACAACAGTTTCATTCGGTGATAAGCAGATTGTTAATAGTTCCTAGTCTTTCTTATGCTGCTGTATTTTATCCCCGTAAGTAATTGCTATCTCTGGGTAAAATACGTTTTCTCTTTTTATCTGATTTATAACACCTCGCAAAAAAATTATGTATCCAATACACACAAATGTATAACCATATAGGGAATGTTTCCTTCTCTCTTCACCCTGGAAAAGAGACCCAAAGCTTTACACCCACAACAAGCAGAATGATTTATTTTTATTTTTTATTTTTTATTTTTTGCCAGTGTATTGATGCCCCTCTTTCACTGGATAGCGAGTCAGTTTATTAGCTGGATTTTAGAGGAGATTTTTGTTTTTGTTTTTATAATAGATGCTTTTGAAATCCTTTCTAAAGTGCAAGAATTCCACAATCAAGTGTTCATTACAATTAAACTTTGATTTGTTTTCCAACTACTGGAAACATTGAATTTCTCATAAAGTAAAACTTCTCTTAAATACTAAATAGTTTATAAGTGCATAGGCCATTACAGCTTTTTCACTCTACACTGTGTCCCTTGCTTATGGCTTGGTATTCTTCGCTTAATGGTTTAGCTTTTGAAACATGACTCACTCTCCCAAGCAGCTAGAAAACAAAAACCCACCTAAACCGGTGAACTCCCCAAGGGAGAAAATAATTGTGTTTGTATGGAATGCCAGAGGTGTTTAGAGACACACTCAGAGGTAAAATAGCTTTTGTCATTTTTCAAATGAGCCACGCTAGCTTCCTCTACACTTCCCTTTTTCCCACTTTTGAAATGTGATTTCCCTGAGGGCAGAAATCATGTTATGGAAACTCTGGACCACATAGGAAGCTGAAGACCATCTAGTACTTGCCCAGCAAACCCAGAGGCCTTCTTTGTCATACTTCAGGTGAAAGCAGTTACTTATTTACTTGTTTCCATGAGTTCCTGAAGGACTTGGGTGCAGAGGGGAATTTGCTCTTATTTTGCTTTTAAGTATTGGTAGCCTGTCAGTTTTATTTAGTTTTGTAATTCTCATTCCTTTTTTAAACTTTTTGTTGTTGTTGTTGTTGTTGTGCAAAAACTCTAACAAGATTTGCAAAGAAACACAACACATTGGTATGCAAGCCAGGTTTGAGAAAAAGTAGGGGAAGCTGAGAGGAAACCAGTGGACTCCCCAGAAGAAATTATACTTGCATTATTTTTTCTATTTTTATTTTTATTTTTTTCTTTCCTAGAGCTTGTGTGTGAACACTGCCAAGAATAAGCAAAACACAATGGGCTTTGCAAAGGAAAAGAAAAAAAGATAAGCACTGAACCCAAATGCCAACATTATAAATGGAATAAAATTTCCCAAATTCTATGAGTGTTTCACCCCTAGCTTTGCTGTATCTTTTTTGATTTTTTTGTTTGTTTTTTTTCTTAACAGGGCTAACTCAATACACTCTGCACACTTCTTTTTGTTTTATATTCTTGGTAGATAAAAAGCCATTATAAAGTTTGAGCTGGGAGGACTTTTAAAAAAATCACTCAATACAGTGCCCTCATTTGACAAATATGGACAGTTTGACACAGGGGGGTCACTGGAAGAGGCTGCGGCCAGGCTCTGGCCTTCTGTTTCCGAAACTGTCACCCTTCCCACCAAACCACACTACCTTTTACTGGAAGGTCATCATTAGAACTTTGCCTTTTTAAAATTTTTCCTCATAAATTCAGTCTTCCAAACTTTAATCATTCTTATTCCCTTTCAACTAATCTCTAAAATTTTCCACATGGCATAAGACAACAGATAACTTTTCAATAAAACATAAAATAATTAGCTCATTTGTTCGTAATGGTATCAAACATTCCCACTTTCTAGCTTTACTTTAAAAAAAAAAATTCTAATAAAAGTAATTGTTTGCTATTTTCTGACTGGAGACCAAATTCTCATGCATATATCTGTTTTTGCTCTTTTCCAGCTTATTTTCATGTACTACAGATCAGATTGCTAAACTTTCTGAAGCCTAACACAAGAATTGTTTAATACGGAATCCTGCTGCCTACTGCCTGTCATCTGTCCATCAATTCAAAAATGAATATATACAGATGTATTTCATAGTATTGACAGGACAAATTTTCTAAAGACTGAATGACTTTAAAACCTTTTCTAAATTGTTTGAAATCTTCTCTGACAAAAAAAAAATTCAATACTAAAAGATAGTTATAGGAAAGCAACAACAAGAAAAAATAGGTCATCACTCTTCACACACTCTTCAGGTACATGGAAAATGTCCAAGAGAAAACATCACTAAATTAACTACTGATTTCCTTTTTTCTGTTCTTTGAAATCAAATAAATCTAAGACGACTTTGGTGCTTAGTTATATGGAATGGGCTAGCAAAGGAGATAGAATATAGGCTTAATCATTGTAACTGGACTTTCATTGAAAAATAAAATAAATACATCAAACCAGTAAAAATGCACTACATTGACTGGGCACAGTGGCTCACACCTGTAATCCCAGGACTTTGGGAGGCTGAGACAGGAGGATCACTTGCCTCCAGGAGCTCAAGACCGGCCAGGGCAACATATTGAGACCCCATCTCTACACAATATTAAAAATTAACCAGGTGTGGTGGCATGTGCCTTTAGTCCCAGCTACTCAGGAGGCTGAGGTAGGAGGATTGTTTGAGCCCAAGGGTTGAGGCTGCAGATAGCCATGATTATGCCACTGCACTCCAGCCTGGGTGACAGAGTGAGATCCTGCCTCAAAAAAAAAAAAAAAAAAAAAAGAAAGAAAGAAAGAATGAAGAAAATAGAGGAGCATAAGGGGGACAAAGAGGAAAACAAAAGGACAAAGAGAAGAGAAAGAAGAAAAAGTAGCAGGAGGGCAGAAGGTTGGAGGCTCTTCCTGAGTCATTCAAACACTTCCTCAGAGGAAGAGAGAGGATCCAATTTGACTCCCAAATTACTTTGAACACTGTACTTTATGTCTTTCTTCCCAGCTGTCCCTTCTAATCACCTTTCTATCCACACTGAAAACACCGAAGTTTATCTAGGATAAACACTGAAGTTTATCTAGGATCACAAAATCAAAAAATATGATTACAGTTAAAAACATTTTTGGGACAATCTACTTCCTCTGCTTAATTTTACAGACAAGGAAACTTACATAGTAACAGAGTGTTCAGTTTGCTGAAAAACACATGGAAAATTATCCTAAATAAGTTAGTAAATGTAAATTACTGGTTGGCAATTCATTCCAAACAAAATTTTGTTTTGTTTATTCTAAAACAAAATTACTCTTGGTGGTGCAGGCGAGTCCTTTAGATTAGTTTAATAGTAAATGTAGTTTATATCTGAATATTTAAAGAACATTTTTCACTTGTCCTGAAGTGTTCAATCCCACGCATATATGAAAACACACATGTTGGAAAACTAAGAATTCCCTTTAGTTAAAATTAAGAATTTCCTTTAGTTAAAAGCAAATAATGTCCTTTAGTTAAAAGTTTAGTTTCCTTTAGTTAAAAAGTCTCTGGAGTGTCCCTTCCAGATCCTTAAATTTCAGAACTGAAAGAACTGGAGTGGAGCTGGTTGGTGAAAAGCAAGCTTCCTCCACTGAGTTTACTTCTTGTGGGAGAAATTTAAATGTGGGAAATAATTTCAGGGTAAAGAAAGCCTCAATTTTAGCCTTTCCCAGGTTGTAGAGATCTGGAAGATAATTCTGAGAAAGAAACCAAGAAGAAGCTAAGACCTCAGTTACAAGGTCTGGAATGGTCAGGTCAGCGCGAGGACTGTCCTATGGAGTCTTTCGAAGATCTAAAGGAGTACAGGACACGGCAGACCTGGCACTCCTCAGACCTCCAGACGAGAACCAACCGGTTATTTCTCTTCAAGCAATCACTTAAGGTGGCAGTTCCCTGAAAGGAAAGACCATTCACTATTGCCATGGATTGTCAAGGGAATTTGTAGATAGTCTTCTGGGCCAGGCACGGTGGCTCACGCCTGTAATTCCAGCACTTTGGGAGGCCAAGGCAGGCCGATCACGAGGTCAGGAGTTCAAGACCAGCCTGGCTAACATGGCGAAACCCCATCTCTACTAAAAATACAAAACTTAGCTGGGCACGGTGGTGCATGCCTGTAATCCCAGCTACTTGAGAGGCTGAGGCAGGAGAATTGCTTCAACTCAGGAGGCAGAGGCTACAGTGAGCTGAGATCGCACCACTGCACTCCAGCCTGGGCGACAGAGCAAGACTCCATTTTGGGGGGGAAAAAAAGATAGTCTTTTTCTTAAGTTTTAAATTTTTCAGTGTTAAGCAAGACCTCTGGGGAAGAGGGTTAGATGAAATCCAGTGACCACACGTAAGAACTGAGCGGTATCATTGAGCACCCATCTGGCCCTAAAAAAGCAGGGAAAGTATCAAGAATACATTAAAATACATATCTTATTCTCTCTCTCTTTTTTTTAAAAGGGGGAGGCAAAATGGAAATTGCCTTAGTCTGAATCCTAGCATTTGCAGAAGAGAACATGCTGGAAGACACTATCAAACATCATCAGTTTGTGGGGCCACAGTTCCTGCCCGAGTAACCTAATTGTCTGACTCACTTTTAATCTCAGTGGATGTGGTGAGAATGGCTGATGCTGCTTAACAGCATTTAGTCTTGGTGTTAAATATAGAAAATTTACAAAAAGATTCTTATCTATAGAGGAGTGGAAAACATTATCGCACAGAGATGAAAGAGCCCAAGAGATGAGAAGGTGGGAATCGTCCCCTTCCTGCCACACATTTCATCTGTGCATGTAGCTCCCACTGGCTTCAAAGGAAAATCTGCACCCAAGCACCCAAAAGAAGTAGCTAAGTGTGTGGGGGGACTGAACAGCAGGCCCATTACAATAGCATTACAAAAAAAAAAAAATTAAAAAGCCAAGTATGTATGGCCTGAAGGTACTCATGGAAAAAAGACAAACTATTCAAAACTGAAAAGAGGCTTACTAAAATATTGCTGCTGGGTGCAAAGAGAATCCATTCTCAACATTGTAATTTTTAATATAAGAGACGATTTGGAGCAACAAATCAAAGAGATTTTCTAAAAAAAAAAAAAAAAGTTGTATGACTTTAATATGCAATTTTCTGTGCCCCTAATTCCCAGACTAGCTTACACATCAGATGTTAGTATAGTTGAAGATGGAAAGAAACATTGCTGGTTCCTCTTCTCATAAATGTACCATGTGATAGAGCTCACTTCTAAAAAGAGATGAGGAAAATAAAGGCATAAGATATATATATACCATGTAACAAAACTGCACTTGTACCCCTTAAATTTATACAAGGTTTTATAAAGGCAAATGTAAGTATGCTTTCTTTAAAAAACTAAAAAGATACATATATCAAAATATTTAAAGTCTTCTCATGCCAGCATATTGAGTAAACAACCTTTGGCATTACTACATATTTTTGCATCTATAAGAGTCATTAGTTGTTATGTGCTAACATATAAAAGGAATCAAATTTAATATATCCAGTTTGGAGGAAATTGTCCTATTGTCATTTGTCAATTACATGTTTTAAACATCCTTCATGAAATCACATTTTGATTTTTTGATTTAGGAAATATGATCAGAATAATTTGACATCAAATTAATCATCCCTACTTTTTTATCATATTTGCTTTACACATTTTATAGACACAAAAACTTGAGTTGATGGTCTAGATTAAACTTCACCATTTGCTGGAGAGAATCTGCAAACACTCTGTTCAAATCAACAGCATTTAGCAAAGGTCTACTACATGTCTGGCTCTACGTGTGGGAGAACGTGATGCTGAAGCGAGCAAAGGCTAGCCTCTGCCCTGCACGAGCCTCCAGTCCAGCAAAATAACTCTACATGCCCACCTCTACGGAGTACAAGACAGAAAAAAGCACAAAGCCATTCAAAGGACACAACAGAGAAATTCATCTCCTCTTCAGATGGGAGCAGAGATTGCCTTTGAAGGTGAAAGACAAATTTAGAGAATCAGCACAATTTCAAGTCAGAAATGGTACCAGGGAAGAACCAGCATTTCACACGTGAATGAGAGTCATCAAGAGGAGAAAACTGGGAGAACTATCAGAGAACAGCGACAAACCCGGTATGGCAGGTACGTGGGCAGCTGCGTAAGACATAACTACCGAGCACCTCACTGGGGCTGGATGGGTGAGGACTCTTCTCTACTATGATGAATACACTGGACTTGATTCAATTATCAATCTTTTTGTGCAAAGGCATGCATTTCTCATTGGGGATTTTAGGAAAATTGCTAAGGCAGTGGCTTATAAGATAGTTGGAAGGAAGAAAGCTGAAGACCAGTTCAATTAGTGCCACCATCTTAAAAATAGTCAGTTAAAGCTTGTACTTGAGGCTGGGCGGGATGGCTCACGCTTGTAATCCCAGCACTTTGGGAGGCAAGGCGGGTGGATCGTTTGAGGTGAGGAGTCAGAGACCAGCCTGCCCAACATGGCGAAACCCTGACTCTACTAAAAATAGAAAAATTAGCCAGGTGTGGTGGTACATGCCTGTAATCCCAGCTACTTCAGAGGCTGAGTCAGGAGAATCCCTTGAACCCGGGAGGCAGAGGTCACAGTGAGCCGAGATAGTGCTGTTGCACTCTAGCCTGGGAGACAGAGGGAAACTCTGTCAAAAAAAAAAAAAAAAAAAGGCTTGTGCTAGTGCTAGTGTCCGTGGGTAAGAAATGGACAGAGTAGAAGCAAGAAGCACTGCAGAGGGATAAGCAAGTTGTGACTCCTAGGCATAAGGAGCAATGGGAGAGGGACTTGCAACTCTGAACCATCCTGGGGACCAGGATGATGCTATCACAAGCAGTGATAGCAGGGAACCTAAGAATTTTGCTGTGTTATATGACCCTAATTCATTACTACCACTACAGCCAAGTGCTACCAAAGAGTGTTCAACCTCTGAGGCCCAAAAATTAACTCAGGAAACCCTTGCCACATTGGGAAATCTAATTTTTTTTTTTATTTCACACTACAGAAGCCATTGGCAATGGAAGGTTAATAAGTAACAACATTTCACAGCTTTCCAAAAACAATCACTCTGAAAGCCAAACTAAATACTCATCTTGAGCTCAACTAGAAAATGGAGGGTCTGACCATCTCTTCAGACCAATATCCCATCAGGGAATCTGGCCTGAACATCAAAAGGCTGTCATGAAATTCATTTCAATTGCCATCTTCTTCTATCGGGCAACTGCCACCCTGTGGTTACCACGAAGTCATACTCTATCACTGAATCTTATGAGTAGGAGAAGTGCTTTGATGGCAATGGTGAGGCAGCTGGAGGTGGGCCTTTAAGGACCTGTTCAAAGGAATGGTTTAGAATAGTCTAAACTGTAAAAATAATCATAAACTGTATTAAAAGGAAAATGGAGTTAGTCAATGCTATGGATGCCCACCTGAGTGAAGAACATAGTGTAGGTAGCATGGCAGACAGCTCCTATAAGTAGCTGGAAATATTTAGCTCACAATATTGGCCTTGTCCCTCTGATAAATGTTTTTCAAATACACTTAAATATGAGCACAAGAAGGTCTTTTTCAATAGTGTCTCTGATTCTAAGCCCTTGTAAACACATTATTACCTATTGTTCACTCTAACACTATTGGGGCCAAACTGGGAAGGAGAGTAGAGCTCTTGGAGCTTGAATGGCCAAATGAAGATCCCTGTGAGATAAGACCTACAAGGGAATGCATGTGTGTGACGGTGGGGATTGATGTATTGCCAGGGGCCAGGTTGGTCTGATTCCGGGCTATCAGTTAAAGTGATGTGATGCTAGGAGAGAACAAGCGTATCAATATCCAGGGAATGGAGAAGGCTGAGAGCTGACTTGGAAACTGAGTGTGACAGTAAGAAGGACAGTACAGAGGAGAATACAGAGGAATAAGAAAGACAAAATAAGACACAACAAGGATGAGTTCCAAAACAAATCCATGAGTATCACCTTCCATCCTGTCTCCACATCTCTCTTATGCATAGCCTACTTTGCTGTGCTTGCCTCAGATGTGTTCTTCAACAGCAGACTTCAGCTGGAGTGACAGGCTTAGTTTCAATGTCAGAGGGCCAACATCAATGATACCAGTTGTTCAGGCCCTGCTCTGATGGGCATCTATGATATTTGTTAGCATCAGATCTAAGAGCAAACAAGACACATCCTCCACACTTGGCTCTCATTTCTTCTACCCAGTTTTACCTTCATATGAATCTAATGACTGTAGACCATGGAAGGCTGTGAACAATTTGGGTGAACTTCACTAGAAAGGGGAAGAGCTTCAAATGTTAACTGGTTCCTAAAGGATGCACAGTTTAACTGCATCTGCTCGCCAGAAGCTCAGCTTAGCACCGCACCTTGATTTCCCTTCACAATCAAAATGGCACTTCCCAGAAACCTCCTGGACAAAGAAAATAGCTCAGAGACATCTGCTAGTTACCCCAGGGGGATTATTTCAGAAGCACTTTTTCTAGCAACCCCTAACAATTGTCCCTGGTGGGATTTTATACTCTGGATCCTACTCTCCTATGAGCTAGCACCTCTCCTCCCCTGTTAGGTCAGCTCAGTTCACAGAGCTGCCTCCTCCTACACCTGATTCACAATTCAAAGTCCTGGACATTAATTAAGCACCTACTGTATACAAAACTGTAGGATAAAGCTGTGGCCAGTGAGGGATATGCCTGAGATAAAAAGATACTTACGGCAGATCATATTTTCCAAAGATGCCTTCATCAATATATCCCATCGCACCTGCTCTCCTTAAAATGTGAGTTGATTCTGGTTAAGACTGTGGCCACTACAGAAATGATGTCACACAATGTCCAAGAGTAAATTATAAAAAGCAATATGGTGTCTGCCCAATTATCTTGGGATGCTTGGAACCCAGCCACCATACTCTGAGGAAGTGAAGCAGTTCCACGGAAAGACCATGTGAAGGTGTTCCAGCCACAGTGTCACCTGCGGACGCAGCTGAAAGCCAGCATCAAATACCGCACATGTGAGCAACTGAGCCTTCATGTGATTCCAGCCCTTCACCCCTGCACCACCCCAGCTGATCTCCAGTGTAGCAAAGATGAAGTTTTCCAGCAAAGCCTTGTTCAAACTACAGATCTGTGGGAAAATAAATGTTGTTGATTTCAGCCACTAAGTGTTGGGATCATTGGTTACTTAACAGCAGATAACCAGAACGGCATAAATAGTATGACTTCAGAATTTACAGTGAATTCAGGGAGACAAGCATGTTCACAGATGCCTCAACCATGTCAGTACAAGGTACGACACATGTACTTTAATTGATCCATACATAAAAATGAATGTGCATGCATATGCATATCTGGTTTAGGCATAGAACATTTCTAACACAGAAAATTAACAATAGTTACCTCTGTGGAGTAGTCCTGGGGTGTTAGGGAAGGAAGAGTACTTCCCTTCTATTTGTCTCTTCATATGTTCTAATCCTTGTCTTATACATGTTCTTACGTCATAACTTCAAAAACAGTTTAAAGTGTCAAAGTAATAGTAAAATAAAAGAAAAAAAAGGCTAAACAAGTCCTATAGGTACCCCATGAAGACTACACTTTAGATACCCCCTGAGGACAGTAGGCAAGCAAGTTGTTGGGAAAAGCTGCATTTTATCTCTGTGTCTCAGTTTCGCATCTGTGTAAAAAATAGTGCCAACCTCACAGGATTTTTGTGGAAATTAAAGTTCTGTAGGACCACCTGACACAATAGCAAGCACTCAATAAAAATTAATAAAAATATCTAAGAAACCTGGAGCTGCTGAGTACTGGCATGGCACGTGAACACAGGGCCCCAAGTGGCAAAATCCGACTGTTACTGTAAGGAGAAATACCTTTTGTTCTCCTTATAGCGAAGGATAAAAAGGAGCCAGCATTTTAGATACAATGGCAAGGGAAGGTGTAATCTGGCTCTGATAACAATGTGATAGCTTCTGCAAATGCCACATTGACTTACATTTTCCAAAACACAAAAGACCATGAAATTAAAACCTCCATCCCACTTCCCCATTCTACTTCTCCTTCTTCAGGGTGTTCATTGGGTGTGACAAGTTGTCTGTGTATTACAGATGACTGTCATCCATAGGTGGCCTAGGAAATTGTGTTTACAATAGTTTTACATCTAATGTTTAGCTTCTCCTGGTATTTTAATAAACTAGACATTATCTCAATTATGTAAAAGAATTACCAATTTTTTCATGTGTTTTCATGTGTAGTTTTCCCATTCAAGTTATATAGGGTGGGCTAAGTAACTTAAACAATAGAGTGGGGTGATTCAGCCTTCTTCTTCCCCAAAGTATTCCATGTTCTAAAAAAGTCTGCAAAAACATGATCTAGTTGTAGAAGTATGAAGGGTTGGAGTAGTATAAGGGATATGGAGAAATTGAAATTGCCCATAAGATTACGTGATAGAAGACCATAACCGCAAGTATTTTCATAATTGACACGGAGTTATTTTAAGTTTTTTATATTTCAGGGTAATGGCATCATCATTCTGCTTGCAAAGTCAAATGAGTAATGATCAGTTCCTCTCTGATTCAGGGACTTCAGTTGTTGCTTCCTGTTAGGTTTAACTCACCCAAGTGTCTTAGAAACATGAAATATTGTTTCAGTTTGGTAAGGGTATCTGGGCTTGATTTTTTTTTTTTTTTTTTTCCTTACAAACCAGGTGTTTTACCCCATGCAAATTTCTGGCATTTCGGGAAAAAATTTTTGTTTTCTTATCTTCAACTTGAGGATGATTTCACCTACTCAAAATATAAGAAAACTCTTTACCTCCACAATTTTTTAGATGCAAAAACCTTCCAAAAATTTGAGAAATGATGCTGTGTGGTCAAGAATACTTTGTTGAATTTTATTAATTTAGCCACTTTAAATCCATTTTGGCATAAACTCGGTGAGATTAAATAAACCAAGAGAGTGACTAAATAACAAAATCTCTGATTCCATCACTCTCCAGTGAATATGAACAAATGTGTATGTGAATTTTAATGAATATGAAGAGTGGGCAATACAAATTGCATACTTGAAGTTCTTAGTGATACATTGAATTGAATTGTATAAGGGCATGAAGAGTTCCTAATTAATTCTATATGAAGTTCTTGAAAGAGGAAAAAAATTACCTACAGGAATTCCGTGACAACCCTTATCTGGGACTTTTAAATGCTGGTTTAAATCACCAGCAAACAAGTTGTGCATAGGATTTACATAGTCAATTCATGTTGATAAAACACAGCTCCAGGTCTTCCAGACCATTTCCTCCTCATTTTGGAAAAGGAAACCATCTTCAGATAACAAGCCAAGGACTCTTTTTGATATCTTGTAAGCTCCCTTTTATCACAAGTAGTTAGCACACAGACTGCTTCAACAGAAAGGCCACTGAGGTTCACATTACTTCAAAACAAGATGTACAGCCCCATTAGCCCATAGTCTGGGGCTAACCACTTCTTCTATTCTTAGCTTCCCAGGATCCATCTCTTACTCCACCACTGAAACCATCTCTTCAATGCTCTAATGAGAAACAACAGGACACCTACTCTAACTTCATTCCCTCTCGGTAAGGAATTCCACACTTTCCTACCCATCTGCCAAAGTACACACACCAGTTCACAGCCTCTTACCTGGGGAAGAGAATAAAAATTTAAACTTCTATTTTTATGCATTATTTCCTGCTCATTTGCATGGGCCATGTATGCTTGTCAATTTAACATAGTTAAATCCTGGGATGCAGTGGAGAACTTCAGAGGTCTCTAACTTTCCTTCAATAATGGTATCTGCCCACACAATGGAAGTTTATTAGTACATGAAAACCCTGCTTATTCAGGATCTAAACAACTGGAAAGCTAGAATAAGCAATTCTAATTCTGTAGCAAAGAGAAAAAACAGAAGTAAAAATTTTTTGTTACAAAATTTTGTTTCAAATAATAAAACTTCTACAGGATACCAAAGGGTCATTGTATTGGCAGGGTAAAAAAAGGGATTGCTGATGTTAATTTTGATTTGATAATCCAAGAACTTCTCTCCCTGTCCTCAAGAAGGGTGGTTTCAACTACAGAATTTCAGATCATTTTTCACCAAGAATTAACAGCCCTAAGCCCATAACGACTGACACCCAGCAGTCAGTACAAACAAAAATGAAACAAAACAGGAAGTCAGCACCTAGTGACTCGGACGGAGTGGTCAGACCTCTCTGCCACTTGCTGACTCTGGAGTCTGACACCCTTGCTCCCCTCCAGTGGGTCTGTTTGCCCTCAAGAAGACCCTTTTCTTGCCTTGAAACCTGCAATAACCATCAAAGCCACAGGGCCCATCTGGCTGTTCCAGTCAAGTTGCTGCCAGTGGTACCGGTAACAGGAAGCATGGCAGCACAGGTTTCCTGAGTCAAGGGTATTGAGCCCTGTGCTCAATGGAAGTTTGGTGTTAACAATGGTATATTAAGTTTTATATTTGTTCCGTATGCTGAGAATACTATCCAATGAACTGAAGTTTCTTAAACTCTCTGAACCTCAGTCACCTAAACCACAAGATGAACATAATAATATTTATTTTTCCAGACTTGTTCTGAAGATATGGAAAAAAAATGCCTAGGACAGTAGCTACTTACTGTCACTCAGAGACAAAACCCCGGCCGGGTACAGTGGCTCACACCTGTAATTCCAGCACTTTGGGAGGCCGAGGTCAGCAGATCATGAGGTGAAGAGTTCGAGAACAGCCTGGCCAATATGGTGAAACCCCATCTCTACTAAAAATACAAAAAGTAGGTGGCCATGGTGGTGCACACCTGTATTTCCCAGCTACTCGGGAGGCTGAGGCAGGAGAATGGCTTGAACCTGGAAGGTGGAGGTTGCAATGAGCCAAGATCGCGCCACTGCACTCCAACCTGGGTGACAGAGTGAGACTCCGTCTCAAAAACAAAAACAAAAACAAAACAAAGCCCTTAGTACTAGTCGTCGTAATAGTAGTGGTAGTAGTAGTTAGAAGTAGCAGTAGCAGTAGCATTAATAAAGATATTTGGAATGATATTAGAACAATGATGAGAAGGGGGAAACAAGCTGAGACCCAGCATATCACTGACCAACAAAGATCTGAAGAACAATCGCGGCAAGCATGAGGATGCTAAAGTTCAAGAAGTTTGAAGGCCAGCACGGTGGCTCACACTTGTAATCCCAGCACTTTGGGAGGCCAAGGTGGGAGGATCACTTGAGACCAGGAGTTTGAGCTCACCCTGGGCAACATGCCAAGACCCCATCTCTACAAAAAGTAAAAAAAAAAAAAAAACAAAAAAAAAAAAAAAAAAAACCTGGGTGTGGTGGTGGGTGCCTGTGGTCTCAGCTATACAGGAGGCTGAGGAGGGAGGATCACTTGAGCCTGGGAGGTCAAGGCTGCAGCGAGCCAAGTTTGCACTACTGCACTACAGCTTGGGTGACAGAGTGAGACCCTATCTCAAAATTTAAAATATCAAAAAAAAAAAAATTGAGTCAGTGAAGTCTGCTTCCCAGCAGAGCAGAGATGAATGTACAGAAGGCATCCTGGAGAAATGGCAGCATCACTTCAGCCCTCTCCACTCCACCCACATCCTCTCTAATGAGGCTGTTCACTAGTGGGGTCCATTCTCAGAGGTCACTCCAGTGGGTCTCAAACCAACCTCCAGAGAAGTTAGACCTGCAGTCAGACCCCAGAAGAGTTCTTCAATCCAGGGAAGCATCTTCAAGATTTTTCTTCATGAAAAAAAAAATCAGTTTTAATACATTTTTCCTTTTAATGTGTGTTAAATAACCCTGAGAATACACCTCAAAAATTTCAGTGATGCCATCATCACCGAGAACAAACGGAGATTAAAGATTTGTATGGCCCCATTGCTTGCCATAGCCTGTCCAGGCTTGGTTTGGATGATTGACTGCTCTGTCGCCCTGGCACTCCTGGAATCCCAGCGTATCCCATGGGGGGAGACCTGGAAGCATGAGACCCACAGCTTTAAGCCTTTCTTTTTTGGGTTCCGCATTACTTTTCTGGGAAACTCTCCCCCATCACTCCTTTTAAAGGGTAATCTGAGTGTCCTTTCTGTGGACTGGGTTCCACTACAGCACAAAGGATTTTTCTTAACACTGCGTATTTTAATTAGCTCTCTTGTCTGCATTTCCACTATACTGTAAGCTCTCACATGGTACAGTCTCTTTCCTCTTTTCCTCTGTGCATGTCTAGCACCTGGCAGAGTGCCTGGCAATGGTTCATGCTCTCTCTATATTTGCCATATGAATGGATGAGTGCTAGAGCTAGAGGTATTGGTGGCAGAGTGCATACATCACAGGTTAATGGCAACAGATTCCAAGAGGGAACAGAGGGGTTTATGGGACATGAAGTCAAGTCCCAGGCTAATACACCTCCATGCCTCTAAACAAACTTAGTGACTCCAAGGGTATTTGAGCCTACTTGTAGACATTCCAGTTTTAAATTTGCATTTTACAATTCTGTTTGTGACTTTATACTCACAAGCAGCAGCCAAAGTTATAGCTATACTACCGGTAGGTATGTACCACAGAGAGGTGAACTGGCCCAAGGGACAAGATGTTCCTGGAAACAGGCATTTGCATTTGAAAATTTGGCATTTGGGGTGCAGTACTTGGTGGCAGCCAAAACTGCCTTCAGAGAGAAAGCAGAGATGGAAGAAGAAAGTGAGAGTGGAGGAGTGTGAATACATATGCATCATCTCTTTGGCTCAGCAGAGCACAGCAGCAAAATAATACATATGCCATGATGATTAATGCCCTGGGACTCAGTCATGCTTTGCAGATCCAACAACCAGCATCTCATACCTTGGGCTGATGGAGAACCCAGTGCAATCTTACTGAGACTAAGTGCAAAGAAATGTTCTAGTAGAAAGAAATGTTGTAGTGACAATTCAATGGAAAATACAGTTTTAACTATATTTTATTCCTATAAAAGTTTATTGGGCATAAGCAATTATGTTTATGTTTTAACAAAAATATACTAATACTTCCTAAAAAGAAATTCAGGAAAACAACTTTTTATTCCACTCAGCCTACGTAAGTGATCACTTGCTGCTGGAATATGAGATTAGGTAGTGGAAGACAAGCTATAGCAAGAGAAGACAGGATCAAGGCCCCAGGGTAATTTGAGGAGGCAGGGAGAAACTGAAACAATGAACATGAGTGTGTGGACCAGGCATCCATTATGCTGAGAACAAGTATGGAAAGGCCTGACTTCAGGAGGCCTTGCTCAGTACCAAGAAATCCAAGTGAGAACTAAAAATTAGGGACATAAATTCTCCTTAGATTCTATAGGCAAGAGATAGAAATATCTACCTTCCTGGGAAATAAAGTGTTTGAAGAAAATAATGAGACCTTCAAACTCCTCTAAGGCATTTTAGAAAGTCTAACTGCAATAAAGGTAAAAAAGTTGGAAACTTTCACATATTTAGACTATAAAAATCAAAGTAATAGCTAATAGACAAATTACATCTACTTTTGCTACCCCCCCCCCCCCGTGAAATTATAATATTGCATAAATTGGAAAGGTCATGGACTTAAACAAAACAAAGAGAAAATAGAGACTGATTTTTGAAGATGTATTATTTTGAAAACATCTTAACCAAAACATTATAGAGGTTGAAAAGCTATGTGGCATCTATAAAAATGTAAATTTGGGCAGGGAACTGGTTTGTTTTAGAAAAACACTCACTTTTATCACAAGACAGAGAAGCTCAGGTCTTTCCTTGCAGCTGTTCTATACACTTCAGTGCTTTGAAGGAGCTGGCCAAGAGCACTAATTCCTCCAATATTTCTATTTGCTCTAAACTCCATTTCAACCCTACCATCACTTCAGATTTGAGGTCACATCCATGAGCCTCTCACCATTTCTAATGATCTGCCCTTTTTTCTTTGTCTCTGTATTTCCTGTTGTGGTTGTTTATTTTTCTTATTTAAATACATTTTTCCCATTATTATCTTTCTGTTGTAGATAATTTATAAAGTAGAGAGGATCCCACTACCACCAAAAATCATCATAAGCATTTATATTAACCTCCCTAGTCCTTTTTCATTATTGATTTTAACCAAATGAGATAATTATGCATAAATAACTATGTATACTCTCTTGCTACACTTAAAACATTACACACCATGGAGTACTATGCAGCCATATAAAAGGATGAGATCATGTCCTTCGTAGGGACATGGATGAAGCTGGAAACCATCATTCTCAGCAAACTATCACAAGGACAGAAAACCAAACACCGCATGTTCTCACTCATAGGTGGGAATTGAACAATGAGAACACTTGGACACAGGAAGGGGAACATCACACACCAGGGCCTGTCATAGGGTGGGGGGAGGGGGGAGGGATAACATGAGGAGATATACCTAATGTAAATGACGAGTTAATGGGTGCAGTACACCAACATGGCACATGTATACATATGTAAGAAACCTGCACGCTGTGCACATGTACCCTAGAACTTAAAGTATAATAATACAAAAAAAATTCCAAAAAATTGAAATAATACCAAGCAGCTTCTCTGACCACAATGGAATAAAACTTGAAATCAACAATAAGAGGAAGTTTGGAAACTATACAAACACATGGAAATTAAACAGTATGCTCTTTAATGACCAGTGGGTTGGTGAAGAAATTAAGAAGAAAATTTGAAAATCCTTGAGACAAATGATATGGAAACACAACATACCACAACCTATGGGATATAGCAAAAGCAGTACTAAAAGGGAACTTTATAGCTATGAGAGCCTACATCAAAAATAGGGAAAACTTCAAATAAACAATCTAATGATGCAAAAAAGCAATTATCTTAAAACACTATTTGTTACACGTAAACACTAACACTACCCACTATAATTTTCTTTTGTCACTAAGAACTAATCACAACATGATTTTAATAGTGACATGACACTCTATACTGTAGTGGAACCATAATTTTCTAATTTGGTAGTAATCTTATTTTATTAAATATTGTTATTTCTAATATTTCACTGTTAGAAATTACAATGTGATCAAATCTGAACATAAATCTTAGTCCATATAACTATTAGGATAAATCCTTACATTTAAAAAAGTGGTTTAAACCCCATTAGAAAGTGGGCAAAGGACATGAACAGACACTTCTCAAAAGAAGACATACATACGACCAACAAGGATATGAAAAAAAGCTTAATATCACTGATCTTTGGAGAAATACAAATCAAAACCACAATGAGGTACTATCTCACACCACTAAGCATGGTTATTATTAAAAATTCAAAAAATAAGGGATGCTGGCCAGGTTTCAGAGAAAAGAGAACACTTATCCACTGTTGGTGGGAGTGTAAATTTGTTCAACCATTGTGGAAAGCAGTATGGCAATTCCTCAAGAGCTGAAAGCAGAACTACCATTCAACCCAGCAATCCCATTACTGGGTATACATGCAGATGACTATTAATCATTCTACCATAAAGACACATGCAAGCGAATGTTCATTGCTGCACTATTAAAGATAGCAAAGACATGGAATCAACCTAAACACCCATCAAACACCATCAATGACAGACTGGATAAAGACAATGTGGTCCATATACACCATGGAATACTATGTAACCATAAAAAAGTAATAAGATCATGTTTTTTGTGGGAACATGAATGGAGCTAGAGGCTATTATCTTCAGCAAACTAATGCAGGAACAGAAAACCAAATACTGCGTGTTCTCACTTTTAAATGGTAAGAACTTATGAACACAAAGAAGGAAACAACAGACACTTGGGTCTACTTGAGGGTGGAGACAGGGAGGAGGGAGAGGAGCAGAAAAGATAACTATTGGATACTGGGCTTAAAACCTGGGTGATGAAATAATATGTACAACAAACCCCTATGACACGTGTTTATCTATGTAAATGAACCTTCATATGTACCCTCAAAACTAAAAGTTAAAAAAAAAAGTGATCTGAAAAGTATAACTATTTTTGAATCTCTTGATGGATATTGCTAAATTATTGGCAGAAAGATTGTGTGTGAAATTACTGATCTCGCAGAACTCCCAACAGCTTTAATTATTACCAGTTAAAAGTCTTCGATAAAATGTGCTCTGTGGAAAATGCTTACCAATTTTGCTTTATTTTCCATTTTTAAAAATTTGCCTTTCTTATTTTACAAAAAAAATAGTATTTTTCATATTTTCTTCATTTTTTTAAGCACTTCTGTCTTCTCTTTTGTTATTTTCTTCAGTGTATATAAAAATCATAATTTCTTACATGTGTTAGTTATTTGTCTTCATTTTATTTATGACATACAGAAATATTTCTTTTTATTCATCAGCCTTTCCTCTGTGATTTTCTTAATTGCTTTCATGTTGAGAAAATCATTTCCTACCCAGAGATAAGATAAAATATTCATCTATATTTCTTCCAAGTTATTTTGGTTTAACTCTTTATATTTAACTCTTTAATCCACTTGGAATAAAATAGGCAATTATCTTTAAGTGGGGATTGGCTAAACTGGACTTTTCAATCCAAATAACTCATTTCTCCAAATAGCAACCCTTGTTGGGTTGGATAATTTTATAATGAAACTATACCCTAGTTTCAACCTTCAATCTATTTATTTTTGTTACATAAATAGTTCTAATTTTTAACCAGTTCCATATTGTTTTTATTATTGTGGCTTTTGGCAACCCAGTAGAGTGATTAAGAACCCTACTTTGAAGCAAGGATGCTTTTACTGAGATCTCAACTCTACCCCTTAGTAATTCTCTCACAGTGGGCTAGTTGTGGCCTCTCTGTGACTCAGTTTCTTCATCTGTGAAATCGGCATACCAATATTACTTCCCTCATGAGGTTGCTATGAAGATTAAATGAGTTAGTTGTACAAAATCTCTTGTGTCACAGAGAAAAGTCTGAGAGACCAAGGCACGGAATGAATGTCTGTAGCTAAATGTGAAAGAACAACATTGTAGGCAAATATCAGTTTGCTGAAGACATTTCTCACAGCTATGCCATGTCCAACTTGCCAGCTCCTCTATTTCTCATAACCTGGTTTCATGACTAAAGCTGTGAACACAAAAAACAGTATTCTAAGAAAACAGAATCTCAACTTTCAGAGACTGCTGTTTTTCTAGGTAATAAAGAGTCTCTATAGAGTTGCGTCATTCAGAACAATAATGGTGACACATAGTTTTCTGCAACTTTGGAAGCAGATTCACTATCAACGGTAAGCCTTCCAGGAAGAGGCGGTCTCTCCTCACCCACCTATGCTGCTCCCTACTCATCTATCAGTAGCTATGAAAATAAAATGCAGAGAGAAGGTAGAAGGCTCAACTGCGTCTATGATGCACTAGACATTTTCTGTCCAAGGGATGGAGTCATAAAACAAAACATTATGTATGGGGCTTAATACCTGGGTGATGAAATAATACGTACAAGACCCTGTGACATGTGTTTACCTATGTGACAAATCTTTACATGTACCCCCAAACCTCAAATAAAAGTTTAAGAAAAAGTTATTCTGTCCCATGCAAAGGTGAAGAAATCTGTTAGCTATCTATTTAGAAAGCCAATTTCTCTGATTTGGCTACCTGTGACTCTAATATTTTTATTATCAATTAATCTTCAGTATATTTTATTTTTAGAGCAGTTGTAGGTTCACAACAAAATTAAGTGGACAGTGCATAGAGTTCTCATATATCCCCTGCCTCCACATATGCACAGCCTCCCCCACTATCAGCATTAGGCACCAGAGTGAGACATCTGTTACGGCCCCTCTATGACTCATTTTCCTCACCTGTGAAATGGGTATACCAATATTACTTCCTTCATTATGTTGATATGAAGATATTTAATAAACCTATATAGCCAATCATTGTTACCCAAATACAAGCAATCATTTTTACCCAAATGTAACCCATGTTTACATTAGGTTCACTCATGGTGTTGTATATTCTATGGGTTTTGACAAATATATAATGATACATGCAGCATTGTGATATCATGCAGAATAGTTTCATTGCCCTAAAAATCCTCTGTGCTCCACTTGTTAATCACTTCTTCTCACCTAATCTGTGATCTTTTCACTGTCTCTACAGTTTTGCTTTCACCAGAATGTCATATAATTGGAATTATACAGTATGTAGCATTTCCACATTGGCTTTTCTCACTTACTAATATAGATTTAAAGTTCTTCCATGTCTTTTCATGACTTGATACCTCATTTCTTTTTAATATTGAATAATATTCCATCATATGAATATACCATAGTCTCTTTATCTATTTGCCTATTGAAGGACATCTTAGTTGCCTGTAAGTTTTGGCAATTATGAAAAACATCCACTTATAGGTCTTGTGTGGCCTTAAATTTTCAACTTATTTGGGAGAATACCAAGCAGACTGGATCCTATGGTAGGAGTATATTTAGTTTTATACGAAACTGCGAAGCTGTCTTCCAAGGCAGCTGTACCATTTTGCATTTCCACCAACAATGAATGAGGGTTCCTATTGCTCTACATTCTCATCAACATTTGGTGTTGTCAGTGTTTTAGATTTTTGCCATTCCCATAGGCCTGTATTAGTATCCTGTCATTTTAATTTACATTTCCTGGTGGTAGATCAAGATGGCAGAATAGAAGACTCCACCAATCGACCCCCTCCCATACCCCAAGGACACCAATTTAACAACTATCTATGCACACAAAAAGGCATCTTCAGAAGAATCCATAATCAGGTGAGCACTCATAGTACTTGGTTTTAACTCTGTATTGCTGAAAGGGGCCCTGAAGATGTAGAAAAAAAGACACAACCCTTCCCCTCCACCTCCCCACCCCAGCAGCAGTGGTATGGTACAGAAAGCTTGTCTGTGAAGTGGGGGAGGGAGAGTGCAGCAATTGTAAGGCACTGAACTCAGTGCTGTTCTGTTCTAACAAAAAGGAAAACCAGTCCAAACTTAGCTGATCACCCACCCAAAGAAGGAGCATCAGCTAAGTTCTCACCAATCCCAGTGGTAAGAACTGGAGTTCCCACAAGCCTCACCACCATGGTCTAAAGTGCTCTGGGGCTCTAAATAAATTTGAAAGGCATTCTAGTTCACAAGGACTGCAACACCTTGGTGAGTCCTAAGGCTAAACTGGGCTCAGAGACAGTTGACTGAAGGGGCATGTGACCTACTGGGACACTGCAGCACCTAAGGCAGGGCTGCTATTAACACTACCCTAACCCCAGGTTGCATAGCTCACAGCTCCAAAAGAGACATTTTCCTTCCACTTGAGGAGAGGAGAGGGAAGAGTGAGCATGAATTTGTCTTGCATCTTAGATACCAGCTCAGCCAAAGCAGGATAGGACACCAATTGGAGTCATGAGGCCCCCTTTCCAGGCCATAGGTCCTGGATAACATTTTCAGACATACCCTGGGCCAGAAGGGAACCCATTGCTTTGAAAGAAAAGACCCTTTCCTGGCAGTATTCATCACCTGCTAAGTGAAGAGCCCTTAGGCCCTGAATAACCAGCAGCAATATGCAGGTACTAATTGAGGGTCTTGGGGGAGACTCTGAAACTTGCTGGCTTTAGGTGACTCAGAACATTCCCAGCCATGGTGGCTATGGGTGAGATTTCTTCTGCTTGAAAAAAATGAAGGGAAAAGCAAAGGGGACTTTATCATGCACGTTGGCCACAGTGGGGTAGAGCACCAAGCAGGCCTCTTGGGGTCCTCAATTCCAGAACTTGGCTCTTGGATGGCATTTCTAGACCTGCGCTGGGCCAGAAGGGAGCGCACTGCCCTGAAGGGTGAGTCCCAAGTCAGACAGTATTCACCACAAGCTGACTGAAGAGACTTTGTGCCTTAAGGGAACATTGGTGGTAGTCTGGTAGCACTCCCTGTAGGCCTGTGGTGGTGGTGGCCATGAGGTGAGGCTCCTCTGCCTTTGAAAAGGCGAGGGAAGAGTGAGATGGACTGTATCTTGTAGTTTGAATGCCAGTTCAGCTGCAGTATAATAGAACGCGGGCTAGACTTCTAAGGGTTTTGACTCTAATCCTTGGCTCCTGGGTTGTACCTCTGGACCTGAATGGGGCCTGGGGGAACTTGCTGCCCTGATGGAAAGGACAAGGGCCTGGCTGGCTTTGCCATTTGCTGATTGCAGAGCCCCAAGACCTTCAGAAAACACAGGGAGTAGCCAGGGAGTGGTTACAACAGGCCTTGGGTGAAATCCAGTACTGTGCTGGCTTCAGGTCTGACTGAGCACAGTCATAGTGGTGATTGCCACAAGGGAGCTTGTATCACTCCACCCCCAGCTTCGGGTGGCTCAGAATAGAGAGTCTCCATTTGTTTGAGAGAAAGTAAGGGAAGAGAAAAAGAGTCCCTTCCTGATAATCCAAAACATTCTCCCAGATCTTGTCTAAGACCATTAAGGCACTACCTCTACAAGTACGCAATAACCACAGTGTTACTGGTGCCTCTTGAAGCAGATACAGCTTAGATCACAACATCCAAGTCCTTTCAAATATCTGGAAAGCCTTCCCAAGAAGGACCAGTACAAACCCCAGACTGCAAAGACCATGATAAATACCCAGACACAGATTGAACATCTACAAGTATCAAGACAACCCGGGAAAACATGACCTCATTAAATGAACCTAATAAGGCACCAGGGACCAGTCTTGGAGAAACAGAGATATGTGACCTTTCAGACAGAAAATTTAAAATAGCTGTTTTGAGGAAACTCAAAGAAATTCAAGAGAACACAGGAAAGGCATTCAGAATTCTATCAGATAAATTTAACAAAGAGGTTGAAATAATTTAAAAGAATCAAACAGGAAATCTGGAACTGAAAAATACAATTATCATACTAAAAAATGCATCAGTTTCTTAATAACAGAATTGGCCAAGCAGAAGAAAGAATTAGTGAGCTTGAAGACATGCTATTTGTAAATACACAGTCAAAGGAGACAAAAGAATGAAGGATAAGAAACAATGGAGCATGCATACAAGATCTAGAAAATAGCCTTAAAAGGGCAAATCTAAGAGTTACTGGCCTTAAAGAGGAGGTAGAGAAAGAGAGCTGTAGAGAGTTCATTCAGAGGGATAACAGAGACTTTCCCAAACCTAGAGGAAGATATGAATATCCAAATCCAAAAAAGGTTATGGAACACCAAGCAGATTTAACCCAAAGAAGACTACCTTGAGGCATTTAATAATTTGCATTTCCTAATGAGATATGATGTTGAGCATCTTTTCATATGCTTATTTGCCATCTTTTGTTCCTCTTTGGTGAATTGTGTTCAAATCTTTTGCACGCTTATTAATCTGGTTGTACATGTTCTTATTGTTGAGTTTTACAATTTCTGTGAATATTTTGGATAACTTTCCTTTATCAGATAAGTCTTTTGTAATTATTGTATCCCAGTCTGTGACTTGCCTTTTCATTCTCTTGACAGCTTCCGTTGCAGATGAGAAGTTTTCAATTTTATATCAATTTTTGTTCCCCAAAGTATACAAATGTAACAGGCTACTAAGTACAAGTTTTTCTGTTACCCCAAAGTTGGCAATTAATGCCACAATATTAAAATAGAGAAGTTGGAGAACTGATAACAACTAGAGCTGACCACCTTCTTTAAGGCTTACGAGGCCATAACCAGGTAAAGGCTCTGCTGCTCTAAATCATCACCCCAAACTGTACCTTCTCCCTCTCCAGTCAAATCTGAAAGGAAGAATGAGGTGAGAACAGAGAAGAAGGAAATGATTAGAGGTGCAAGGTAGCCTTGGTAGGGGTGGGAAGAGAGTAATGCTTCAGTTTTCTATCTATTCCACCAAGACATGCCTCTCACCACTGAACCAAGTGCTGGGGCTGCCATGAGAACCACTCTTAAAGCTTGGAAGGAGTGCCTGTAGGAAGAGGAGGCCAGCATTTCATTTCTAGCTTTGACATCTGCACCTGCAGTGGCCTTGCCAATCCAGCCCCTGTACCTACCTGAACTGAGGGGAAAAAAAGTGACATAGAAAAGGGAGAGAGCACAGCCTTGGGGCAACCCACATGTGTATCTCCATGGGCCATGTGAACTTGGGGGAAGTAGCTAGGTTTGTGTTATCTTGACAAATTCTACCCACAAGGATTGGCCATTGAAAGCACATCTCAGCAGCAGGAGCTGGGGAGTGTTCCATGTATGAGATATCAATGACTGTGCCGTGGTGAGGTCCCTTAGGGGCTTCTGAAAACTCCCAGATAGAGACTTCTGCCTCTCAGTCCACATTAACCACAGAAACAGTCAACATTTTACAGATGACAAACTTCAGCTGCACTATTAAATGTGAGAGACTTGTCCTTTTTATTCTTTCCCAAATCACCACAAACTGTGGAACCCTAGAAGAGGGAGAAGGCGATAGTATCCCAGAGGCAGACCACACGCATGTCTTCTGTTCCCGACACCTTATATCTGATCTGTGATGTTGGAGGGAATAGCTCTAAATTAGATTGAGATTGAAGCTTTTCTAACACTAAGTTGTTATGGTTTTGTTTTTTCTATAGAAGCCTAACCAAAAGATCACAGGATCTGCCCAAGTAAAAGAGAAATTTGACAAAGCTTAAGTAATTGAAAAAAAAAAAAATCTTACTTTCCTATATATGCCCCGGGGAAATTCAGAATATTCAGCAAAGTCATTACTAAAAGTAAACAAAATAATATGATATTACTATTAGGAAGAGAAGTACTTCATTAAAGTGGTCACAAATGAGAAATTAAGGAGGACACTAAGCATACACTCCATACTGTATTTTTAATAATAATTAGGAGACTTTAAATCAAAGAGCAAACTATATAAGATTAATAATGATGGCACTCAGTATAGCAGATTTACAGCATATTATAGTAGTAGTAACATGGGCTACAGAATGAGAAAGACCAAGATTCAGTCAAGTATTTTGATGAATGGCCCTCAATTTGGTTTTATCTGATGTTTTGTCATGAATTCGATTGAAGCCATAAATTACTGGAAAGGCTATCACGGAACTGTATTTTAACATAATTGAAAGTATTTTCTTCAAACAATTTTGAAATTGTATTTTTTCAACGTATTATATCACACATTTTATCTCTTATCAATAACACTTTTCATGGGCATTATTTTCTCATCTGAGGAGATGGAGACAATAAATAGATTATATTGACATATATAATAGACTAGTGCAATAATATGACAGTATGGCTCAGATAACTTTTAAAAGCTATGACAATGTCTACTGTCATCAAGAAATATTAATTGGGTGGGAAGAATTTGAGCTAGGCTTTGCAAGGTAGGAAAATATTGCTAACCAGGGAGGGTGAAACTTTATATACCAGGCAAAGAGGCAGAGGAAGGAATATATTAGGAATAGGAACCCATAGTATGGCATAAAGATGCTGTAAAGCCATCACCCAGCAGATTTTGAAATCTTTTCAAAAATATTGCATTCTGTTCTAAAATATAACTGTGAAGTAGATGTCATCATCTTATTTTCACTAATAAAATTAATTGAGGCATAAATAAGTTGAATGATTTTTTACTAGACCACTCAGTATAAACACTACATGAAAAGTCAAATCCAGATTATTTGGATTTCTAATTTTATTGTCTTTCCATTACATTTTTAAGATTCTCTAACATTAACTTGGAATAAATTGGTGTTGAAATAAAAAATTATTCCATCTAGGCCGGTCACGGTGGCTCATGCCTGTAATCCCAGCACTTTGGGAGGCTGAGGCAGGTGGATCACGAGGTCAGGAGATTGAGACCATCCTGGATAACACAGTGAAACCCTGTCTCTGCAAAAATACAAAAAAAATTAGCCAGGCATGGTGGCGGGCGCCTGTAGTCCCAGCTACTCGGGAGGCTGAGGCAGGAGAATGGCGTGAACCCGGGAAGCGGAGCTTGCAGTGAGCCGAGATGGCACCACTGCACTCCAGCCTGGTGACAGAGTGAGACTCAGTCTTAACAAAAAAAAAATTATTCCATCAAAAAATGTCCTGATGTATTTACTACCTCTGTGACCTCTCAGAATCCACATGGGAAATGGCCAGAGTAATGCCTTCTAACAGGGTTACTGACAGGATTAATGATGAAATATGACCTAGCAGATGATAGGCACTTGAAAAACGGTGGCTACTGTTGCTAGCATTTTTTCTTCATCATTTATTCATAATTACCACCTATTAAGGTGATTATTTACAGAAAAGATATCAGTGACATCCAGAATCATAACAGTACTGGTAAAAATATATTTAAGTGGAAATTTTGGCTTATGGAAAAAAATCATAATTCAGGGTAAACAAAATTCCTCAAAGTAGCTAGCATTTCACAGTAACTTAGCTGCCCTAGTTTATGGACTACTCTGTAGGTAAGAAAAATATAAAGTGATGGGTTTTGTCCCATGCTATATGGCTTATAACATTGTATCAGGACTGGAAGGGCACTCAGAGGGAACATTTAGGCCAAAGGAGGCTAAAGATATGCTCAGGGACATCTGATCCTACCTCAGCCCCACTCATCCTTCATCCTTCATATGCCCCATCTGTGTGTTTGCTGGATGTTTCTATCATACCATACATTTATGTGCTGCCAAATTTCATCTTTGTCATTTAAGGAAGGCACCTAAGATACCAGTATTGGTTCTTCTGCTCTTGGTACTTCATTTCGGGGGAGTACTTGGCCTCACCATCTGATTCAACACCACTTAACATTGCACTGATTGACCAGACAAGTATTTGACTCGTGAAAGTCTGTTTGATTTGTGATCCCTGTATTCCCTCCCCTCTTTGACCATTATTCTCTTTATTCATTCTTCCTTCCACGCAGAGGGGGTAGCAAATACAGTAATTTTTTTTTTTTTTTTGAGACAGAGTTTTGCTCTTGTTACCCAAGCTGGGTGCAATGGCATGATCTCGGCTCAGTGAAACCTCCCTCTCCCAGGTTCAATCGATTCTCCTGCCTCAGCCTCCCGAGTAGCTGGGATTACAGGTATGTACCACCACACTTGGCTAATTTTTTGTATTTTTGTAGAAATGAGGTTTCACCATGTTAGCCAGGCTGGTCGCGAACTCCTGACCTCAGATGATCCGCCTGCCTCGGCCTCCCAAAGTGCTGGGATTACAGGCGTGAGCCACCACACCCTACCGGGGGTAGCAAATATGAACCAGTCACAGTATTTAATGCATTTCACTTTGTTCTCTTTAGAAGTTCTCATAATTGTTGTCCTGAGGAAAATCAATTAAACTATTGACTTAAATACCATGTGGGATCAATTATAATTCCAATTAACTGTGCCATCTGGGTTGCTCATTACCACTTTTGGAAAAAACTTGTTATAGTGAGAAAGTGTGTCTCCTGTCCTCATGTTTATTCATCATTAGGTCTAGAATTTACCGTTAGACACTGCCCCTGCATCCTCAAGATCCCACAGCTAACCTCCTCTATTGTGATGCCTTGGGTCTGTCTGCCCCAAACCATTTTTCCTGGTCACAGAGGACTTGTTACTGGCATCCCTCTTCCCTTCCCACTGCAAGAGCTAACACTTACTAATTCAATACATGTCAGTCACTCTGCTAACCCACTTTGCATGCATGATTTCTTCAAATCCCACGAGGTAGACAATACTGTTCTCCTCTTTCAAAAAGAAAATACTTGAACCTTAGAAAGAGAAAGATGCCTTTTCCAATGCCACAGTGTGTTCAAACACAAGTCCCTGAGACACAGGCACTGCCCCTCAACCCAGCTGTCCTGAGCCTTTCTCAGAGCCAGGTTCCTGATGTGTTCTGAGCTCATAAGCCTTTAATGAGATAAACAAGATAGAGAACCCCAGAAATGTTTCTCAAAATTTAGATCCTTCAACACCAGCATCTTTCACAAAATATAGATTCCCAGGGAAACACATCCCCCCACCTCATACTTACTGAACCAGAATCACAAGAAGCGAGACCCAGGAACTAGTGCTTGAATACCATCCAGTGGGGGTTACATGCTTAAAAGTTGAGATCTTCTGTCCTGTGTCTTTCTTACAGAACACCTCAAGTGTACTTAACAAAGTCTCCCCAGAGACAATACCCTGACTCCTGGTTGTCTATCCCTAAAATGTAACTCGGATATGATCTGGATTTGAGAGAAAACTTTGTGATACACTCAAAGCTCACCTTTTGACTGACAATTTATTTGATGAAGTTTCAGCTGCCTCTGGCTGAGTTCCGAGCCCTATGTCACAGAAAGCACATAAAAGCAACTAGTCTGCTGATCTTTTTTGTAGCAGCCACAAAAAGAGATACTCTATTCAATTAAAATGTTTGTTGATTTTCTATTCTTTGCAGATAATACAGAGGTGAAAGGACAGGGTTCCTGTCCTGAGAAAGGCTGGAGTAGATACAGATAAGAAAATAATCAATTCTCTCTCTCTCTCTCTCTCTCTCTCTCTCTGTCTGTCTCTCTGCCCCTCCCTCTCTCCTTCCCTCCCTCTCTCTCTCCCTCTCCCTCTCCCTCTCTCCTTCCCTCCCTCCCTCTCTCCTTCCCTCCCTCTCTCTCTTTCTCTTTCACACACACACACTCCCATGAGCCAACTCAACCTGTCTTCATTAGAATATCACGTTTGCGTTCTAGTGCTTAACCAATGTAAAATTGACTTTTCACCATCTCCCTCCTTTCTTTTTTCTTAATAAGAACCTTCAACTTCCTAGACCAATCTCTTGTCTCTTCCCTTCTCCTTGTGTTGATGTCATACTCTTGCATGCATTGAACCCTTCCATTATCAAAAATAGATGTCTAAATGTCATAAACTCAGCATCTGCCTTGACATAAGATATCCCCATAGCAAATCCACTGATATAAGAAAAAATAGGCGAAACCTAGTATCAACAAGTAGAAGTCCAAAATACTTAGATGATGAGTCAGTCAGCTTACTCATTAAACACTTGAATAAAAACTTTCCAGCAATAATTTCCTCAATATGATATTTATTTGAATATATAACACTGCATTAAAATTTGTTAATTTCTTCCCCTCCCCAAGATCAAAGGAAATAATGAATAATGAGAATCAACCCACACCATTCAAACTCAAACCTACCATAGAACTCTGGTTGGCAAATCTCAGTCAGTGATTCCTCCTGGTTCCCAAGCCAGAGCATAGGAGGTTTCGTCTACTCTGCTCTAAATAAATGTACAGCCTTCTGAAATGCAACAGGTCATTAACATAATGAAAAAGGAAATACAGCCTCCCCCTAATTCTCACCTCATCTTCCCTGAAGTGAGTTCTCATCCATTTATTTCAGGACATGGACAAACTGTCTAGTATCAAATACTCACAAATAGAGATTGGAAAAAAAAAGAAAAATTCGATGATGCCTATGTGATTCTCAAGCTCTGTACAAATAAAAAATTCATCTTATACTGAATCAGGTGGCAAAAGAAACCATTTCTTTCTTTCTTTCTTTCTTTTTTTTGAGACGGAGCCTCGCTCTCTCGCCCAGGCTGGAGTGCAGTGGCCGGATCTCAGCTCACTGTAAGCTCCGCCTCCCGGGTTCACGCCATTCTCCTGCCTCAGCCTTCCGAGTAGCTGGGACTACAGGCGCCCGCCACCATGACCGGCTAGTGTTTTGTATTTTTTAGTAGAGACGGGGTTTCACTGTGTTAGCCAGGATGGTCTCCATCTCCTGACCTCGTGATCTGCCCATCTCGGCCTCCCAAAGTGCTGAGATTACAGGCTTGAGCCACTGCGCCCGGCCAGAAACCATTTCTTATCTGGTGTTACTCCCAAATAAATGTTGTACTTGTGACTTTCATGTGGACTCAGCTTTCCGGGTTTCATATGCTACTTACTATAATCTAACTACAAATTCAGCTCCACCTACTTTTGTTTTCGGGTAAATAATGAGTGTATTTTAGTTGGAAGGAGTTTCCTTCTATATATATATATATTTTAAAAACAAAACCTAAGCCTTACTCTTGGTTAACTTCATGTGGTTCAACTAAAGTCAGACTTAGAGTTTTTTCTTTGAAGCAGGATAGACATCACTTAGGTTGCCTATCTTCTTAACAATGCCATGTTGGCTTTTTTCCATGTGATATTTAATTCCAACCCCTAGAAATAATTTGTAGAGAGAGCAAATTTGCCACATGTACAGCAATTAACATGAAAAATTTTCCACACACATAGAAAAGCTCATGATATGGTCTGGAAAACAAGCCACTTCCAACTTGTGGAAAACTGAAGGTGTTCTTGCCTTTAAGGCAAGATCTGCCTCCGATAGTCATTCTAGTTATTCTGAACCTGTAACTGCCTCTCCCTGTTTTATTTTGAGATATTTATCATGTGTGATCAGTTGAAAGTTAACCTGGTGTAACACAAAAAGAAAAAAAAAACTCCTTTGCTTGAATTTGTTCACAAAGGACATCCATTCTTAACAGAAAACATAGCTTTTGTTTTCCAAATCGCATGTGAGTTGTTTAATTATGAATTCCTAACAATGATGGCAATTTAAACAATAGTTACAAATGCACTGGAAACTATTGCATCCTTGGCCAACCATATGTGACACAGAACTCCGTTATTTGCCATCATCAAATATGAAGAAAATAATGGGGAAAGAAATCATAGCAGTTGAAAATTGTACTCATATAAAAGAAATCTGGCTTATCTTATGGGTTCCTCCTAACAGAACTATGTAACATTTTGCTGCCAGTTACTAGCCAAGGTTTTGTATTATGTATATGGGCCACATAAAACTGAAAAAACAGTTGCTTCCACACATACCCCCAATTGCCTATATAACACTTCTATCTCCCCTTCAGGATCTAGCTTAATGTGTCCTCACGGATGAGTCTGTCTGTCCAACAGCTCCTTCCACAAGTGGTCAAGCATCTGCATGCCTCTAAACACCAATCCCCGTAAGAATCACTAGTATCGACCCAAGTTTCATTTCTCCTCGGTGGCCTTAAAGAAATCTTTTCGATGTTTGCTGTGTCCCTACCTGTCCTGTAGTGCTGGAGCTGGCTGGAGAGAGGCAGTAAAGGCCGTGAGGCTGCCCTGTGGGAGACACTGGCTCTGCACAGAGCTGGGGGAGGGCACATTGCTGGCAGCTGGAGGAAGAGGAGGAGGAGGAATTTGTGTGCCACTGCAAACAATACACAGTGCCAACAAAAACACCATCTTTTTCCCAAGAAGTTCAAAGCACTTTGCAAACATTAACTTATGAGCTCACATAGTCATGAAGCAATTATTACTTTATTACACCCTTAAGATAACTACTGCAAGCAAAGTGACTAGGATAAAAATAATGCATTCATTGTTTCATTATTCCTTGGCTATTTATTGCATACCTACTATGTGCTGGGCACTGGAGGTGAAGGAGCTCCTATGGGCTCTCACACTACTCCATGTTCTTTTGCCAACCCAGTTAGGGCACTAAGCACCTGGCTACACTAGTTATTATGTTTATTTACACTTTATTTTTGGCCAAATTGTTTAATGGAATGTGCTCCATTCTTCAGAATGCCTATAATGTGCTAAGTGCTAAGCGAACAGACAAAGGAAAAACTTTTAAAGTCACCTATAAATCTCATTACCACTTTAGGAACTGGGGAATAGCAATTCAAAGTGCTTTCTTTTAAGATGCCGTAAACAAGCTTTAGTGTGTGCAATCTTTGTCTCTTTCAAAGTCTGTGGAATTGCCATAGTGAATAAGGAGAGTTAAGATCAGTAATATCGTGCCGAATAGTTTATATAAATAATCTATATATTTTAAATCATTAATTAGATGAGTAAGCATGTTTGGTGATGCAGAGAGCCTTTATCCATGGGTCTTTTTATGATCTCCCTTTTATTTTATGTGACAAAATGGCAGGTCAGATATAGAAAGTAGTTGACGCCGTTTCTAAATTCTTCTCCTTAGGCATCGGACTCCAGATATTTTAGAGTATATGTTGTCTAAGACTAATTGGACAGAAGAGGCTGGTGGCTGCTTTTTAAAAATACATGACTTTTTGATGAATCGAAAGGGACTCAAGGTGTTGTCTTTTAAAGATGCAAGCTAAGGATTCTAGTCTGTTCAGGTGTTACCCACACAACAGGTGGGATAAATTGCTAGGCAGTTGACAGTCCAATGACCACAACCATGGAGGATTTAAGAGGGAGATTTTATTATTTGCAACAAGGAAGGAGGACATCTGGGATAGTTCCCCAGGCAGTGCCTCCAGGAACAACAGTAAAAGCAGGGCTTGTATTAGGCTGGTTAGCTGAGTCATTGTATGTGGAAGTGGTGTAAAGGCAGGGCAGTTGCCTGCTGATCATGCCTCTACATACACTGCATGTACAGAAAATGGCAAATAAGCTCCTCCCTGAGCAGGGTTTGTTACTATGGTTAATGAGGAGAGTTGGCCAAAGTTCATCTCCAACTCAGGCATCTCTGGATCCAACCAGTTTTAGTGTTTCCAGGACTGAGCTTCTTCCCAGGCCTTTTTGAAATAAGAACTCAAGATACAACAGTCACAAGTGGGGATTTCCTCACAGTGCATACCCAAAACCCTGGCACCCTGGGTTACACAGGGAGTCACTAACCCACCCTAGTTTGGACTGAACATAGAGGCTGTTGTGGTTCTCACTTAGACATTTATATATATTTTTAAAGTCATAGAGAATGGTAATGCCACTTAAAACCCAACATTCCTCTCTAATAAATACTTCTCTGACAAAACAGAATATAATGGACGTATAATATTGATCCAACACTCAAATGTATTGGTTACCACACATACCCCATGAAATTCAAGCTCCACATCTTAGCATTTAAGTAGCACCGTCCTTTGGCCCCTAAGTACCTTTCCAGTCTCAGCCTCATCCTCATCCTCCTTATCACTCTGGCCACAGCATAGGTTTTCATAATAGTATGTGATTCTTACCTGGTATCCTCTGTCTTGAAGCCTGCCCCTGCCCAGCTCCAATAGACACACACACACACACACACACACACACACACACACACACACTTTTCTACCTGAAAAACTTCATTCTTCAAGAGCACATGATGTCTTCTTAGCCAATTTATTCCCAAAATATATCATGTATAGAGATCATATCTTATTCCTTCATATCTTCAGCAACTAGTATAAATCTTTGTTGAATGTGGATTTTCAAGAACACATCAATATAGCACTTACTAATGAGGGCAAGGTGATCAATTACTTGGGTTTACTCTTCAGCTGGTTGCACAAATGGGATTTAAAAAAAATCTTTTTATTAAGCAGAGCTGCTAATAAAGAGAATAAAATCAATTAAATAAATTATTAAGTTAAAAGCAGATCTATTATTCTTTATTAAAAAGGTGCCACATTAATAATACCATTATTACCCAGCTTCTCACACCTTAGATAGCAAAAATCTTCAGAGCCTGGGCCATGTTCTATCTACTCCAAATATAATAATAGCACTGAAGGGGAAACTATATACCTGTGGAACTGCTACAGGAGGATGAAAAATGGCTAAACATCAACAGCAATGACAATGCAAGCTGAAACTGCTTATTTCTAGTTTCAACTTACATAGGAAGAGAACAGAATAAAGGGACAGGGAAGGATCCAGAACAAAAAAGAAAAGGAGGAGAGGAAACCAAGGGAATGGCTGCTGGAAAAGATTATCCTTACAATTAGGTTCTGCCATTTTTCTCTTTATGAAAGTGAGAAATAGAGACATTTCTATTGATTGCACAGAACAGAATGACCAGCAGTTGGAGATAAATACTACTTAGTAAAAAGTTGTCCTATCTTCAAAGGCTTTTGCAAAAATTAGGGGCTGCTGATCTCTTTCAATATTTTAGGAAGAGTCCTGTCATTACCTAGATTTGAAACATTGATGTCTGTTTTTCAGTTTTACTCAAAATAAACTTAGGGAAATCAATAATTTAACCTGTGCATAGCATGTATATTTAAAACCACATACTTTTAGTGGGCATAGTGAAGTACTCCTGCAAATATTCTTAGTTCACTCGATCCTCACAGCAACCCTTCAAGGTGAGTATGGCATCTTTTTACAGATAAAGAGACTGAGTCTCAGAGAGATTTAGTATCGTGCAGAATTAATATATAAACCCCAACAGTCTAACTGTACCCTGGGGATACTTTCATCAAATTACAACACTATGTGAATACTTTAAGAATTATTATAGATGCAGCTTTTATTCTTTATAGAACAAAATGCTGGCACTTTATATTATGCACCCAAATTTACTGAACAAGAGGTCTGTATATTATATAAAATGATATTTTTCCTTGATACTTGGAAATTACCTGAGAATCCTGATGCCATTTAAGGAATGCATTTCCAAGTTAATTAAACCTCATCAACACACAAGCAAATATTTATTTTCAGTTCTAAAAGCTTTCAGCCTTAATTCATTCTTTAGCAGACAATGCAAATTCATGTTTCCCGCCAAATCCAGCAGAGGGCAGGATACTCCCACCAACAGCCAGCAGCTGGCTCATGCCTCTAGCCAAGCCAGTGCAGTTACCTGGTGCAGTGTTCCCGCACTGGAGTAATCATCACCTTCTCACCTGGATCCGAAATGCAGTGTAGGCTTGTGCTGAAAATAGGGAATGTGGGATGTGCCCTTGGAAACGTCCAGAAAAGTTTTGACTTAGAGGCAACTCACGTTTTGTTTGAGCTAAAGATACCTGGAAACTAGCCAGTTCCAATTATCTTCCTGGAATATCTTGCTGAGGATGCTATGCTACGGAATTAATTTAAGATATATCATGATAGTTTCTGTTTCTGGCTTTAGGCCATCGCAGGTCATAGCTGAGCTACTCCACTCTTGGGCTCCATACCTGTTTCCCATACCTTCTATCTCCCTGTGTCCCAAACAACTCTTAAGAACTACCCATTGCATGACCTCCTCTGTCTGTCATCCCTGCATAACCTCCACTAATCAGAAACAATGACCTCCTGCCCACTAATTCAAATTCTCCCCAAGCCCGACTTATGGGCCACCTCCTCCAGGAAGTTGCTGGGGGTCCTGGCCCCAGTGGTCATCATCAAGAAACATTTGCCAAGGTCAAAGTCAAAGAAAATATAAAGAAGAATCTCTAAACTCACTTTTTCATTTGGGAATCCCAGAATTGCAATTTGAGTCCTACACAAACACAGGGGTGGTCTTCAGTATGTCTGAAGAACAAAGAGAAGGTTGAGAGTTTCACTGGAAAGAGAAATGTTATGTTATTTTGAAAGAAAACTCATTGGCACTAGCAAAGTTTTGGGGGGGCTGGCAAGCTCTGATTGGTGAGTGATGGTGGTAGGTAAAATTAATCTTAGAGTCTCAGCAGTTTGTTTCAGCAACTGGACATGTGGACAATTCTTGGGGTAGCTGTTATGTGCCCCTAGTCATTTTCCCCCTTACCCCTTGAATCTGATTTAGTTCGGTATGATAATAATAAATCAATGTGTGTAATTAACTTTCACAGTAAGCGAACTATTAGGTGAAGGTTTTGTACTAGAGCTTGGATCTAAAAAGATATATCCCATTCCTTCCAGTCCAGATAGTAGCATGGTAAATGTAACATGGAAGAGAGCAAGGATAAATGTCACAGTTCACAGGAGAGAACAGTGCTTCTGAAGGTGGCAGAATAATTGTAGCAAACTTCTAGAATTTTCAAACTATGGACTACAAGTTTGTCATTAGGACCTCAAGGGCTCCCAGGGTGAGGTGGCAGTAGGGGAAGGGATGGGTAGTTGGACCAGCTTTGTACCACCCCCAAACCCACTTCCCTACCCTCACTTCTACCCACCTCCAACCAGATTAAAACAATGCCATTTTAACCTGTATTATTTGTGTACACCTCTAGATACTACATAAAGAGTTCCAAAAGGGGATCCACAAGTAAGCAAACAATCCACCCACCAATAATCATAACAACAACAAGACAAATTTTTAAAAAACAGTTTAAAAATCACTGTTCTAAAATTCAAAGGCCTTTCTTCACTGTTGAGGAAACCATTCCTGGAAAGGAGGAACGACCAAACTAAGTTGTAGGCTGGTCAGTGAGGGAACTGGAATTTGAATTCCATCTAGCCTCGAAAGCCTAACACTTTTGACTAAAAGATGAGGCTTATTTTGAGCCTGAAAGAGAAGGACGCATTAAATAAAGGGATGAACCCCCTTAGTCATTCTTAGATAAAAAGAGTCACCCAACCAGCAAAGCCATCCAGAGCAGAGGTGAGGGGCAAAGTTGCTTGCATGAACTTAACCAGCCACAGATTAAAGTTATGTTTTAAACCACATTTATTGGCAATGAATTGAGCACTTGGACAGAGTGGTGAACCAGAGAGATGTGACAACTCTCTGTGTTCATGGAGCTTACATTCTAGTAAAAGATATAGACAGGTCACTGTCATTTGAGAAATGTTACACTGGAGAAGTACAATGTTCTACAAGGGAGTTATTAAATTCTATGCTTAGCACCACCTCCCAGATTATTCTTTCAGCCATGTCTAATTACCTATTTAAACAACTAGTTGTCCCAATTGCATAAAGTCCAGCCTGGCTCTCTTTAGGCCTTTCCCCCACCCTCAATGCAGAATGTCATCCAGGATCTCAAGTTGCACTTAGTTGTCATGTCTACTCAGTCTTCTGCAATCTGGGACAGCTTCTTAGTCTTATCTTTTCTTTTTCATGACCTTGACACTTTTGAAGAGTATGGTCAGCTGTTTTATAGAATATTCTTCAATCTGTTTGTCTAATATTTCCTCATGGTTAAGTAAAACTCGTGTATTTTTGGCAAGAATATCCCCAAAATGATGCCATACTCTTCTCAGTGCATCATATCAGGAGTCCCTGTTGTCAGTGTGTCATATTTTAATGATGTTAACTTTGATCACTTAGTTAAGTTAGTCTGCCAAGTTTCTCCACAATAAAGATACTATTTTCCCTTGTAATTAGCTAGTGAAGATAGTCTGAAACTGTGTAAGTATCTTGTTTCTAATTATATTTTTGCACACTAGTTTTAACATCAATTGAATTGTCCTTAAAACAATTATTACTGTGCCATTAACCAAATGGAGACTTTATATTTCCACCACTTCTATATTTACACTTTGGAATTCTACTGTAAGGAAGACACGTCCTTTCTCCCTCATTTATTTATTTATTTATTTATTTGTTTTCATCAGTATGAATTAGTAGATATTTATTTTATTCAATGGATTATAATTCATTTATTTTTTGGCCCATATTGTCCAAGTTTTCACCTTCAAGAGCTCCTTTAGATTGGCTTCCAGTCCTTTCAATTTGCTCCCTTCATTTTTGAGCATTCACATTCTGGCATCACAAGATGATTCAAGGCTAAGCACAGTGGCTCGAGCCTGTAATGACAGCACTTTGGGAGGCCGAGGGAGAAGAATCACTCGAGCCCAGGAGTTCGAGACCAACCTGGGCAACAAAGTGAGACCCAGTCTCTAAAAAAAAAAAAAAAAAAAAATAGCCGGTGCACGTGTAGTCCTAGCTACTTGGCCTACTCAGGAGGCTGAGGCAGGAGAATTCCTTGAGGCCAAGAGGTCAAGGTTACAGTAAGCAGTGATGGCACCACTGCACTCCAGCCTAGGCAACAGAGTAAGACTCTTTCAAAGATAGATAGATAGATAGATAGATAGATAGATAGATAGATAGATAGATAGAGGCATATCTTTTACTTTCTGCATCCCAGCCCTCAAATTAGCCATTTAACTGAAAAATGGTACTTAGAATTCAAGTTCTGGGTAGTAGGATGCTCATGGCTGCGGGGGTGTCATTGCTTCCAGCCCTAAGTGAACAGAGTTAAGGAATATATGCATATACAGTCAGCCCTCTGTATCTGCAGATTTCAACCTCACATAGAAAATAATTCAAAGAAAATAAAAGTTAAAACAATATAGTTCAACAATTATTTCATAGCATTTACATTATATTAGGCATTGTAATATCTAGAGATGATTTAAAGTACACAAGATGTGCATAGGTTATGTGCAAACATTATGCCATTTTTATAAAAGGGACTTGAGCATCTGTGGGGTGCCCTGGAACCAGTTCCCCATGGATACCTAGGGACAACCGTATATACACAAAAATACATGCACATCTATGACTATTTCTGTAACTATCTCCTCTCTCTCACTCTCTCTCTGTGAGAGACTGTGTGTGTGTTTGTACTCAGAACCAGTCTATACAGAAACAGTAGCTCAAACTGATACATGTGAGTCTAATCCATAGGGATCATTCTCACCTTCCCTCTTTCCTCTTCTGTAACTCTTTTGTCTGATAGGGAGAAACTGGCTGTCATTATTCACCATTTTTTTACTTATTTGTTCGGTCTTAGAATACATATAGTTTTAGAATTACTAGCACATTGTCCTGTGAAAAATGAATTCCCTCAGAAGGGTACAATATTTTTGTGCAGTTTTTTGTCTTTGCCCTTATAGAATATATTTAAAAGATTGTTTTTCAGTATTACTTAGATTCATTCTTTTTTATCCTATTTATTATGGTGGTATTAATTTTTGGTATAGTTATATACATTGGTTACTGTTTGTGCTCTATTTTGGTTCCCCACACGTCCTGGTTAATATTAATTAGTTTTTTAAATATATGAAACACTACTTTGTTCAAGAAGTTAGAAACATCCCAGAAGATGTACTTGCAGAAATGTCCCACCTCATTCCTTCTAACCACTCCCATTCCCCTATTCTTTCCACCCCATTCCCACTGATCTCTGTAAATAACCAATAACAGTAGTTTCTACTTTTACCTTCCCATACTTCTTTTTGTGCAGATGAGAAAATATATGTTTATTTTGTTATATCTCCTTCTTTCTCATCTGATGGTACCATACTACAGATATATGTGCACTTTACTTTTTTCACTTAAAAGCGTATCCTGGGCCAAGCGTGGTGGCTCACACCTGTAATCTTCCCAGCACTTTAGGAGGTCAAGGTGGGTGGATCACGAGGTCAAGAGATCAAGACCATCCTGGCCAACATGGTGAAACCCCGTTTCTACTAAAAATAAAAATAAAAAAAATCAGCTGGACTTGGTGGCATGCACCTGTAGTCCCTGCTACTCGGGAGGCTGAGGCAGGAGAATCGCTTGAACCTGGGAGGCGGAGGCTGCAGTCAGCCAAGATCACGCCACTGCACTCCAGCCTGGCGACAGAGACTCCATCTAAAAAGATGAAAAAAAAAAAAAAAAAAAAAGGATATACTGGATACCAGTATAAAATCAGTCCAGAGATTCTTCACTCATTTTTACACCACCATAATACTCTCGATTGTGCAGATGCACCATAGTTTATTCAACCATTCACCCTAAGTATGGGCATTCTGGTGTTTTCCCATAATTTGCATTTACAAACAGTGCTTCAGTGAATAACATTGTGCACATGCATTTATTTGTATTGCTGGAGCTGTGCTTTCAGAATAACTTCCTAGAAATAGGATTAATGGGTCAAAAGGCAAATGCATGTATGATTTTGTTGGTTATTGCTAAATTTTTCTAGGGACTTTTAATAGCTGTTAATGTCCAAGCCACACCCCCAGAGATTGCAACATAATTGGCCAAAGATGGAGGCTGGGCATTAGTATTATTTTTAAAGTTCGTACCCCTTTGTTGAGATGTAATTTACATACTATAAATTCACTCTAAGTGTAAGATTCAATAACTTTAAAGTAAATTTATACAACTGTTCAAGCATTACCAGTATTGGTATCTTTTCAAAACTCTCCATGTGATTCCAATGAGAGTTGAGAGTATAAGGCAACTAAACAAGGTCATTATTGCTGATGCTTTTCACTACCATATGGTGTTGTTGTCCTGCTACTTGAAGGCACACGGCTTTTCCTACGCTATAGCGCCCTGCCGTTTTAAATCCAGTGGAACCTATTTCACATTAAACCAGACTTCTCTTTAAGTATATTGTCTTATTCATGTCAATGGGTCCCTTCTGTCCCAGTAACCAGGTGAGCATAATCCTAGAAAAAAAGAAGTCAACATACATTTTGAATATCTCCCATAGTAGGTTGTCTTTTGAGTGGTTCCCTTAAGAAGGACTCATACTATTTCGTATATAAAGGGGCTGACATAGACCCACTCTGGGAAATGCTGGGAATGATTTCCTCAGGCAGGTGACATTTGAACTGAGTTTTAACTGATGACTATGATTTAACCTGTTGAAACACAGTGGGTAGAGGAGAGCACATTCCAGACAAAGCAAGCAGTACAGGCAATGACCCTGCAGTGGGGCTGGTGTGCCTGGTGCACATAGAGCTTATGGTGCGATATGTTGCTTGGTAAGACCAGAAAGGTAGACCTAAGGCCAGATCATCCGAGCTCTTTTAGGCCTAAAGGATTTTGGTCTTAATTTTAAAAGCACTGGAAACCCACTGAAAAGATTTAAGTGCTAGACTAGAGAAGACGTGGGCTTGTGTAACATGGTCAGATTTATTGAGTAAACTTCACTGGGGCTGCAGCATACACACAGACACACAAGACTGGAAAAAGTGGCTAGTGGAAGACCAATTAGAGAACAAATGCGCTGAAGCACAGAAACATGATTTTTTTTAAACCTACTTGGCGACCAGAGTGGTGCTAATATTGAGAGAAGTGATAGACTGACAGGACTTAATGATTGGCTGAGAGATAAATGTATCAAGGATGACTCAGGTTAACAGACTACACCTCCCACTTCTCCTTGCAGTCATCCCAGGTCCTCTCCTCTTTACTCCTCCTCATTCTTTTGGAGCTTTTAGCTTCCTGCTCTCTGTCATTCTCTCTATCCTGCCATGATTCTTGATGATTTCAATATATATGCAGATACTCCTTCCATTATCACAGTTGCTTAGTTCCTTGATTTCCTCTTACAATCATTTTGTATTCTATGTTATCTTAGCCACTGATTCCCACAGACATACCCTTGAGCTTTCACTACCATTAACTGAAATCCCTCCGTAATTTCATTTGCAAACACCCATTCTAGTATCCCAATTCAAACAATCCCTTGACCCTATCAGGATCTATATCCCGTTGATTCTACCACAATTGCACTGCCCCTCATCTCATCATAGCCTCATTTTCATTACTAGACAGCTTAAGTTACAAAATCAATCATTGCAATCACTTTCATATATTATCAACTCACTCAGACCTCTCTTAATTTGTACAATCCCTTGGCCAGCCACCATTATTACGATTAAATGGTGCCCTTTAGAGTGGTATAAAAACAAGATGTATACCAGATACCTTTTATTTCCCCCCAAGGATCAAATGTCCCTCCTTCTCCCCATTCTATGTTCTGGGAAGCTGATCTATAAGGATTACAGCAACAGAGCCTTATGCCCTCTGTCATTCAAATGGTTCAAACAATGGAGAACCCTGGCAGGAAATAAGAGGAATACAGAAAAATTGAGTTACAGTTATTTATTATACTTGTTTCATCCTTGCAAATTCATCAAGAATTATTTGTATCGCTACTTGAAGTCAATTCAGTGGCCTTCCTATCTAGAGATATTAGCAGCTCCACTGCTTTTAGACCTGGGTTCCTGCATTATCCCTGCAGTGTAGTTGTACTCCATGAACAACTTTTGTTTTACATTTATTATTAAGGTGAAATTGACATAGTGAAATGCATATGAGCCAGTCAACTTTAACAAATATATACACCTGGAAAATGCATATTCCAATCAAGGTATGGGACATTTCCATCATACCAGTAACTTCTCATGCCCCTCTCCAATCAATACACTCTCTGCCGTGGCAAACGCTATTCTGGTTTCTATAACCACGGATTACATTTGCAGATTTTAAACTTTCATAAACTGAATCGTGTAATTTTTATTCTATTGTGCCTTGCATCTTGCTCTCAACATCATGTCTATAATATTCATGATAGAGCTTCATCAGCAATTTGTCTCTTTTTTTCTGTACTATGGCATTGTATGAGTATACTACAGTTCATCTCTTCTCCTACTCATGGTCATTAGGGTGGTTTCTAATTATTTGCTTTTATATATAAAGATGTTATGAATATTCTTGCACAATCCTTTTGTAGGCATATATTTGCATTTAAGGGGATAATTGAAGAGGAGTGGAATTACGGGTCACAGAGAAAATGTATCTTTATCTTTGTAAGAAACTTTCAAACAGTTTTGCAAAGTGGTTAAACAATGTTATGTAAGTGTGAGAGTTTCAACTGCTCCACATTGTGGCCAGTATTTGGGGTTGTTATGTTGTCTTTATAATTTTAGGTATTCTGCTGAATACAGTAGTGTCTCATTGTGGTTTTGACTTCCATTTCAAATACTGAGTACATTCTTATGTGCTTATTGACCATTTGTCAATCTTCTTTTGTGAGATGTTCCAGTCTGTGGCCCAATGGGGAAGAGGGCATTTATTTTCTTGTAATTGAATTATAAGAGTTCTTTTTATATTCTCAATGCAACACTTTTGCAGATGTAGATTTTGCCAGTATTTTTTTTTTCCTGTTTGGTGCCTTGCAGTTCCACTTTCTGTAGATTAAACGATGGTATTGTGCCATTGTTAATTTCCTATTTGATAATTGCCATGTGGTTATCCAGTAGAATATTCTTGTGTTTAGGAGATGCATACTGAAGTAGGGAGAAGTAAAGAAGCATCATATCGGATATATATATATATACACACACACACACACATACACACACACATATATACATATATATGTGTATATATATATACACATACATATCTATATGGAGAGAGAGAATGATATAGCAAATGTGGTAAAATGTTAACATATGGGGAATCTGAGTGAAGGGTAATTAGGAATTCTTTATACTAGCAACTTTTCTGTAAGTCTGAAATTATTTCAACATAAAGTTTGGTAAAAAAAAAAAAAAAGAAAGAAAGAAAGAGAGAATGTATGACATTAAAGAAATATAGAAATAAAGCACTTTAATCAGAAGGAGAGCCTTATAGAGTGAATGTTTGTGTCCTTCCTAGATTCATATGTTGAAGCTCTAACCCTGAATGTACTAGGAAGTGGGGCTTTTGAAAGGTAATTAAGTTTAGATGAGGTCATGAGGGTAGAGCCTGGTGATAGAATTAGTCCCCTTATAAGAAGAGAAAAAGACACCACAGCTTCCTTTCTCTGCAGTGTGAACATACAGCAAGAAGACAGCTGTCTGCAAACCAGGAAGAGGGCCCTCACCAAATATTGAATCTTCTAGTACCTTAATCTTGGACTTTCCAGGCTCTAGAGCTGTGAGAAATAAATTGTTGTTTAAGCCTCCTAGTCTATGGTATCTTGTTACAGCATCCCAAACGAACACAGAAGTATTCACTAAACTTTTGTTATGGTAGGAGGTCAAATGAGATAAAAACTGAAGAATGTTGAAAGAGTATGCAGAGGCTAAGTTGTAGATGTCTTACATGCCAAACTAGGGATAACTGACTATATTTCTGAGGACTACAGGAATGATATGGATATAATTAACAATTACTGAACTTGAAAACAATTACTGAACTTGAGAACCACATGTGTAAGGTATTATTTCAGAAAGATTAATCTGGCAAAGGCATTCTTGGAAGACAAGAGTCTAGTTGGAGACATCAGTTAATAGATAATCACAACAATCCCGGAAATGAAGATTTAGACTTGGATCTAGACGAAGATTAGACCACTGGATCAGTGGTCAAAGGGAACCAGATTGAGGCTAAAGAAAATGAGAAATTACTATGATAAAAATGAGAAGCAAAGAGTGGCAGAGTGAAGAGTTAAAGTCAGTTTGCTGTAGTCATCACATAGAATGTAATAAATTGGTGAGGTGGGGAGAGAAAAGGACAATTATGTGGTTTTTTACGGCAGAATGACTTTTCTCCAGTTTTTTAATGCTAAAACACAGAGTATGTCTCTGTGCGGTGCAGTGGAAGGTCATGAGATAGAAATGGCAAAGAATAAAGTACATCACTGGAACGTCTTCTGAGTAGGCATTTGCTCCCCTCTTAAACAAATACACTCTTAAAGATATACTGAGAAGACCAAGATTAAGGTACTAGAAGATTCAATATTGTATTAGTTCATTCTTGCATTGCTATAAAGAACTACCTGAGACTGGGTAATTAAAAAAAAAAAAAAAGAGGTTTAATTGGCTCACAGTTCCACAGGCTGTATAAGAAGCATGATTGGGGAGGCCTCAGAAAACTCACAATCATAGCGGAAGATGAAAAGGAAGAAGTCTCATCCTACATGGCTGGAGGAGGAAGAAGAGAGAGCAAAGGGGGAGGTGTCACACACTTTCATACAACCAGATCTCATGAGAATTCTGTCACAAGACAGCACTAGGGAGATGGTACTAAACCATTAGAAACCACCCCCATGATCCAGTCGCCTCCCACCACGCCCCACCTCCAACACTGAAGATTACAATTCAACATCAGATTTGGGTGATGACACTGAATCACACCGTATCAAGTATCTAGTGAAGACCCTCTTCCTGGTTTGCAGATGGCTGTCTTCTTGCTGTATCTTGCTGTATGGCAGAGACAGGAATCTCTGGTGTTTTTTTTCTCGGGTCATGGTAATGCGAAAGAAAAGGAAGGAACAGAAATGAAAGCATTATGGTACAGTAGCTCTGGTTAGGCCTTATAAGTTTTTTGTTGAGACGGAGTCTCGCTCTGTCGCCCAGGCTGGAGTGCAGTGGCCGGATCTCGGCTCACTGCAAGCTTTGCCTCCCGGGGTCACGCCATTCTCCTGACTCAGCCTCCTGAGTAGCTGGGACCACAGGCGCCCGCCACCTCGCCTGGCTAATTTTTTATATTTTTAGTAGAGACGGAGTTTCACCGTGTTAACCAAGATGGTCTTGATCTCCTGACCTTATGGTCTGCCCACCTCGGCCTCCCAAAGTGCTGGGAAAACAGGCGTTAGCCACTGTGCCCGGCCGAGCCTTAGAAATTTTCAAGCTGCCCAGAAACTTCTGATACATAGTCAGACATGGTGAAAAGTTTGAGACTAGGGAGGTACTGGTACCACACGGTGACATTAATGAAGACATGACTCCTGGATAGAGGGCTCAGTGGTCAAAGGGAACCAGAAACTGGGAGGTTACTATGATAAAATCGTACATTTAATTACTATAAGATAGAACATTTGAACAAAATGAAAATTCAATGTAGTAAATCCAAAGAGAATGTAATAAATTAGACAACTCTGTATTGACTGGAAATGGAGCCAGGGATTCGGATGGGGGCTGTTAACATCGTTTAGTACAAAATATGTTTATATCTTTATCAGGTTATAATGCTTTTCTTTCTTTTTTTTTCTTTTTTTTTTTTTGAGACAGAGTCTCACTCTGTCACCCAGGCTACTGTGCAGTAGTGTGATCTTGGCTCACTGCAACCTCTGCTTCCCGGGTTCAGGCAATTCTTGTGCCTCAGCCCCCCGAGTAACTGGAATTACAGGCACACCCCAACACACCCAGCTAATTTTTGTATTTTTAGTTTCACCATGTTGGCTAGGCCGTTCTCGAACTCGTGGCTTCAAATGATCTGCCCACCTCAGCCTCCCAAAGTTCTGGGATTACAGGTGTGGGCCACTGCACCCAGCCCAGGTTATAATGCATTTTAAGTTTTATCTCATGTGTTTAGGGGACAATATTAATGTATTTAAAAAAGTGATATAACACAAACTCTATCCACCTCTCTTTCTTCGTATCACTCCTTATCCTGAACTATGAAAATCTCTGTGTATTTCTTAAAGAGTGAAACAAACACCTTTTCAAAAGACCTTCCAGTGATATACTTTGTTCTACGCCATTTCTATCTCATGACCTTCCACTGCACAGCGTACAGAAATGCTTTGTGCTTCTGTGTCAAACAAACTGGATGGAAGTCACTCTGCCATAGTCAAAGGAACAGCATAATTATCCTTTTCTCTCCCCTTTCCCTCCAGAAAGAATTCAAATAGTCACCAATAATGAATATATTTTTTAAAAGATCAAATCAGGCTAATCCAAAAAGTAAATACATCGACAATGGCATTAAATGGGAATTGCATCAAGTACTTGTCAAGATAGTCAATGAATGATAGCCTCTCTACCAACACCACCATCCACCATTTGAGAAGGACAAAAGGTAGAAAAAAACAACTGTTACAATTTTAAAATAAAGTTCATTTATGTTTGCTGCTCACCTTAGTTCTCCCACAGACAACAAATTCATTTCCATTAGGTCCTGTCAGAGTACAGTCTGTTTCCCAAAAGGGGTACAGAGAGGTTACAAAGTAACTTTCAGGAGTATTTTTTGCTTATTGTGGGAGGAGGGAGAGAGAGAGAGAGAGAGAGAGAGTAGGCAAAGAACTCTGGGAACAAAATTGTCTCTCCCACTAATTCTATCAATTAGAGATTCAACGTAGTTAATGAGCTGTTCTTTTAAAGTGTAAAGGTCTTGTAGGGTTATGCTTCATTTGCACCTGAATGTTATTAAACAAATAATCAAGATTAGCTAAATTTCAAGGCAGAAAAGCCTGTGGCAGGAGCAGGCGATTTGAGGAGCTTTATGGAGGAGTAATGGAGGAGGCAGCCAGACTCCCAACAGCCGAAGACCCCTAGGGCAGTGAGTATCTGAAGGTAGGGAAGAAATGGCAAGTGGCAGCAGGATTTCAAAAAGGAAAAGGTCAGTGGCCAAGCTCAGTGTAGACATTTTTGTTCCGAAGTCAGAGAGCAATGGGTGTGTGCCACTCATATTCCAGCATGACTTTTAGATGACTACTTTAAGATATTCAGACATAAGAGTTTCCCTTATTTGCATACAAAATTATAATCTTTACAACTTGCAAGATAGATATTATATCCTCATTTCAAAATTGAGGAAACTTGCACACAGAGAAATTATATAGGTTGATCAAAGTCCCGCTAAGTTTTGTAGATATGAGGGCAAAATTTGACCATAAAAATTTTTTACCACAAAACATGCTTTGCTTTAAAGGATAGCCCCTACACTTGCTGGTTACAAATCTCATTTTCATTCTACTGGGCTCAATCATCCTGGGCTAGAGCTGAATGGACTTTCTAGTTCAACTCAACGTCTTTCTAGTCAACCTATGCCATCTTACAGGAGTGGGTCAAAAATTAGAAAGAACTCAAACTTTGGATTCCAACACACAGGTTCACAGCTCAGCACTGCCACTTACATGCTATATAGCTGTCAGCATATTTCCTTTTTGTAACACAGATGATTGTACTTAACTTACAGTACTCTTGGTGGATTATCTGGTCCTGCATTAGAAAATCACCTCATATTGTAATCACTTAGAAATGATACGTATTTCACTCATAATTTTGTAATGTGATCAGGTATGTTAGAGATAGCTTATCTCTGCTCCACTCAGTGTCTGGGGCAGCTTGAAGGCTGAGAACAAGCATCATCTGAAGTCTCAGTTACTCAGAAGTCAGGCAATTGATTCCAGCCGTTGTTTGAGATCTTAGCTGGTACTGACAGCCAGAATATTTACACACGGCCTCTCTCTGTAGCTTGGGCTTCCTCACAGCATGGGGCCCAGATTTCAAAGGCAAGCATTCCAAGACAAAGAGCAGTTAGGTGGCAGCTCTATTTCTTTTTATCACTTAGCCTCAGGAGTCACATAGCATCACTTTTGCAGCATATTTTCTTTGAAATAGTCACAAAGACCTACCCAGAATTCAGGGGGTGGGACATGTGTCTGTTAAAGGGGGAGTGGCAAGGTTCTGTAAGAACACTGAGATCAGAAGTATTATGGAGGTCATTACTGGAAACTAAAATCTACCACTATCCACTTTTAGGTGACAACAATTCACATCTCTTCCACATGCAAATACACTTAACCCTTTCCCCAAGACTCCCTCCCAAGCCCATCAAGCTTGAGGTTCAGGATCCTGTCATCTAAATCAGATGAAGTTCCTTGAATGTGATTCCTTAAGTTTAGCCCTTTGAATGTCATTCCTCTTGAAATGGAGATCTGTGAACTAAAAGATGAGTCATCCACTCCACACACACCTGACATGCAATGTGATAGATTGAAGAAAACCATTAAGTGTATGTATTCACATTCAGTAAGGAGAAAACAGATGAAGTACGGCAGGTACTGAATCATTCTGAAATACAGCCACGTACATATTTCCATTTCCTTAATTAGGAATCAGTCCTGCTACCTAGGAATTCTCCATAGCTCTTTGCTCTGCCTTTTGAGCTGTTTGACCCATTGACTTATCTTTCCCATTTCATAAAATGTAAGTTGTCTTTGTAGTTAAAGTTTTCTGGGTCTGCTTCTTGCACATGGAAATTTAGGAGTTAAAATCCTCTTTTAATTATGTTCTGTCTCCATCCTTTTCAATACAAGATACTAAAATTCCTTTAAACACTTTGTGGGTTTCTTATGAATCAATTTATAATCCACTCCATTAGAGAAAAGCCACATGCCCAAATCCCACAGAGATAAGACTTTTTCTAACTTTGGCTCTTTTTAAGAATGCCTCCCTTAAAATTTTTAGAAACCCTATTGTTATATGGAAGTAGTCTGTGAAACACCTCTTAAGGTCATTAGTGGGCTTTTGTCTGTTCTAAATGGTCTAAAATACACTATCTCAAAACTTTATGAGGCCTTAACAAAAGGTTTTATCTTTAGACCATGTTTTCCTGACAGCACCCTGGATTTGATCTCTGCTCAGAAGCCACATCTTAATTTTAGCATCATTTGCCATCTGGAGAGGCTGGGAATGAGAAACAGTTTTCTTTTCCAACCCAGCAAGTCCTGGAGACTTTATATATAACAGTGCTTTCTTTAGCTCATCTCTCTTCCTTGCATTTTACTACAGGCAGCTAGGAAGCAGACAGAAGGCAAAGCACTTTCAACCCTCTTTCTGAAAAACTCTTTAGCTAGAATATAGGTATATTTCCTATTTTCCATTTTACTGCAGGAGACATTATTGCTAAGCTTTCTGCCACTACGTGAGTCCCCTTTCCTCCAGCTTCCAAAAACATTTTCCTCTCTTTTCTTCAAGTTCTCACCAACAGCCTTTTCAAGGTCACCAGGCTTCCTCTGATAGTTTCCTTGATCTCTTTTAAGTTTTTGGTAACACTCCCCTAAAGACATTTCCCATTTCCACCTGCCTCTGACCCTAAAGCTATTGCCAAATATATTATGTTTAGTTTTAGCTACACTTCAATTTCTGGAACCAAATGTGTTCCAGCTATCTACTGCTGCCAATAAAATCACCCTAAAACTTAATGAATTGAAAGCATGACACTTCTTTTGCTCAGAAACCCGCAATTTGAGGAGTATTCTGTGTGGATTGCTCATCTCTGCTCCACTCAGACTTAGCAGGGGCAATTCAAAAGCTGAAGGCTAAATTCACATTTTGTCTCTGCTCCATGATATTTGAGACCTCAGTGGGTAAACTTAATGTGTGTGGATAACTTGTAGGCTAGGACCTGAAATCCTCTGAAGGCTTGTGCACACTCATGTCTAATGGTTGATACTGGATGTTGGCTGAGATTTTTTTTTTTTCTTTTGAGACAGAATCTCACTCTGTTGCCCAGGCTAGAGTGCAGTGACATGATCTCGGCTCACTGCAACCACCACCTTCCAGGTTCAAGCGATTCTCTCTCTCAGCCTCCCAAGTAGCTGGGATTATAGGCGCTTGCCACCACGCCCGGCTAATTTTTGTATTTTTAGCAGAAACGGGGTTTTACCATGTTGGCCAGGCTGGTCTCAAACTGCTGACCTCAGGTGATCTGCCTGCCTCGGCCTCCCAAAGTGCTGGGATTACAGGCATGAGCCACCGCGCCCGTCCATTGGCTGAGATCTCACTGGGGCTGTTGGCTGGAACACCTACATATAAAGTCTATGTGTCCTGGGCTTCCAAACAACAGGGGCGGCAGGTTTCCAAGAATGTGAGAGAAATAGCCAGGAAGAAGTACTGCCTTTTATGAATTAGCATCAAAAGTCACGTATATGGACATAGAGTGTGGAATAATAGACACTGGAGACTCAGAAGGGTGAGAGGGTAAGGACAGGGGTGAGGGATATGAAATAATTAAATGGGGACAATGTACATTATTTGGGTGATGGTTACATTAAAAGCCCAGACTTCACCACTACACAATAAACCCATGTAACAAAACTGCACTTGTACCCCTTAGATTTATATATTTTAAAGTCATGTATGGCACTTCTGAAACATTCTTTTTATTGAGACAGTGACACAGGACCCATAAGTTCAGGTGGTAGTATTTTAGAAGAGCATGTGAGACTAAAAATATTGTTTCTGCCATTTTTGGATAACACAATCCATGTCAAAAAGGTTAAATGAAATAATTTACACTAAGAAAGAGATGCTCAACTGGGCACAGTTGCAGATCCCTTGAGCCTAGGAGTTTGAGTCCAGCCTGTGTGACACAGCGACACTCACCTGAGACTAGCCTGTGTGACACAGCAAGACTCACCTCATTTAAAAAAAAAAAAAAAAAAAAAAAACACATGTCAGTTCCCTGCCTCAAGTAAAATATACATTCCTCTTCCATCTTAATCCAAAGTATTGCCTTAAAATGAAGTATATGGATGGTCTTTAAAGGCATCTTAGATTGAATGTAAAATCTCTTGAGTATAAATGTGTGTATACTTTTTTTTAATGTTGATCAAAACCATCAAGTTCTTAAAATATCAGTGACCAGGAAAAAGTAGTTATTTCTATGGTCTGTATCATTAAGAAGAGTATTTTTAAAATGTATTTTAGGAAAGTGACCTATTTTCTGTAATGCTGAAGGTCAACTTTACAGGTATTTCCTTCAGAAAAATTAGCAGGAGAAAAAAAGGCACATCAATACAAAAAAGGTGAAACTAAAAATTGTTTTTTCTAATCCAATAGATACAAATTGCATATACTTAAGCAAACACATATTCTCTCTTTGTTCCATCTTGCCCTTAAATAAGCTCTCTCAACTGAAACAGAAATCAATTTGCAGTAATTCAGCATTCCTATTTCATTAGAGTGGGCATGAAAGACGGTACATTATGATGAAACTAAAAGCCACTGGTGATTGCGTCAACCTGCCCCTAGAGTGGTTCTTTCTCAAATTTCAATATACAAGCTCTGGTTTCATGAAGCTAGCCTCAAAAGAGCCTAAATGTAGCTTTATGCTAGATTTATATGAGTCATAATTCAGAGGTGACCAAGCCATATGAAGGAGGAAGTAATGAAGCAAAATTCTTTTCCTTTTCTAAACCAGCCCTAAGCACTACTGTCCTCATTATCTACTGCTTCTTGAGTAACTAAGATTGGAAAATGGAAGAATACACAAACTCTGAAAGAAGAAGAAGAAAAAGTGGGAGTAAGAAAAGGAGGCATAGTGTCACATTACGGGGCATATCAAGCACCTGCCCCTCCAGCCCCTAACATGCCAGAGGGGAAAAATATGTATCTATCAGAAAGAAAATAGAAATGTTGAACGTGTATATAACTATGTACATTCACAGTGAATAAAAATCTATAATAATCTGTAAAAATTGCAAATTTCATAGATAACTAACCCTAAACATACAAGGAACATAGGCACTACAAAAAATATTATATTCCAGCCATTCCTACAATGAGATTGATCATTGCAGGGGTAATTGTGTAGATGTGTGAATGGCTTACAAGTAGTCCATAAAGTTGTTATCATTCAGCACCTTGAACTATATGTTGAGGAGTTCCCTCAATATGAATAACTGATTGTGAAGCTCTTTTGATCTCTGTCCCTCTCACACTCTTTCTCTGTCTGTCTCTGTCATATGAACACATTTTAATAAATTGGTCATGTCCAAAAATTTATTTTAGGCATTTATTATTCTGTTGCACTTGACTTGATTCAGTCTCAAAAGACTTAGTCCATAGAATACATAAGCTTTTAAATCAGTAATTGAATAAACAAATCTAACGCATTAAAAATCTTACAAATTAAAACAGGGACTTCTGCTTCCATCCATGGCAGACTATCTGGTACTAAAATTGCCCTCCTGCCATAAACAGCTAAAAATCAGGAGAAAAAAAGATATATACATATGAATGAAACATATATATATGTATAACATATGTGTGAAATATATGTGTGAAATATGTGTGAAATATATATATAACTATATATATACACATATAAAATAAAACTCAGGCATTTAACAACAGGTGGCAGCATAGGATTATAATCCCTAAAATAAGGGAAACACATGAACTGAGCCCCACTATTGCCCAGGGTCTTTCTTTTCCTGGAGGCACTTCTTGAAAGATTGTGAGGAGAAAGGCCGAACCAAGCTAAGCTATCACATGGCAGTCTTGCTGAGTTAAGGAGACAGATATTGAAGTTTGACAAGTCTAAGATAACTGGTATTTGCAGAACCAGAGGGAGCTTCACAAGGAAGCAACTTTAAAAGTCGGCAGCGAGGTAGCTTTGAGTCTTTTTCTAAATACTACATAGTACCTACTTAGGGGAATCTTCATGAAACAAGGCAAAGAACAATTTTTGAGAAGCAGTAAACAGAACAATCCCCAGAGTTCACACAGAACTTGGGAGATGTTTGTGTACTGACCAAGAAGAGTGTAGAGAGTTTACTGAAACCTGGGGCATTCAGTTGAAATCCAGGAGGGTTACACCTTTGTAGTAAGATTAAACTAGTCCTAGCAATAAAGCTACTCTAGACCTTTACAAAACTTAAAAACGAGACTTAAAAGGATCAGACTATTCTTCGATGCTCTTAGACATCTTCCAAATCAAACTTCAACTCTCCTGATAGGATTACAGTAAGACCTAGACACTCAATAATGTAAGCTTTACAATGTCCAGCATCTAATAATAAATTACTGGATATGCAAAGGGAAAAAATATAATTCATAAATGAAAGAGCAGTTTTAAAAACACAGACTCAGAGGAAGACAAAGATTTGAAAATAGCTATTATAAATATGGTCAAGCACTAAAGTAAACACAGAAATAGTAAACGGAAGCTATATAAAAGAGATAAGTGATACTTCTAGGACTCAGAAATACAGTATCTGAAATGAAAATTTCACTGGAAGGGTATATTGGGAGATTTTAAAATGCAAAATAAAGGAGTAATAAACTTTAATAAATAAGCAATAGAAATGAATCAAATTGAAGCACAGAGAAAAAAAGAAGCTACAGAAAAATGAGAACCTCAGTTACCTATGTAACAATATCAAGTTGTCTAATACACATGTATTTAAGCACCCTAGAATAGAGGAAATAGTGCATGGAATAGAAAAAAAAAACTCTGAAGATATAGTGGAGCACAGAAATTTTGCAGATTTAATGAAAACCATAAACACACAAATCCAAGAAGTTCAGTGAAACAAAAGTAGGATAAAAACAAACAAAAACCACACCTAAGACCATTATAATAACATTGCTGAAAACCCACGAAAAAAGAAAAATCTTAAGATGGCCAAAAAAAAAAAAAAAAGTTACAATGCAAACAGATAAAGAGAATTACTCCTGACCTCATCAGAAACAATGCAAATTAGAAGATAAAACAATGTATTTAATGTGCAAACAAAAATAAACCAGAAAACTCCCAAAACTGCTTAGAATTCTATGTCCACTGACAATATCTTTCAAAAATGAAGATATTTTTAAGTTAAAAAAAGTTGAGAGAATTTCATGCTCTATAAGGAACATTAAAAATAATCTTCTGACTGAAAAAAATAATATCAATCCAAACTCAGATCTATACAAAGAAGTTATGAGCAATAGCTATAGTAAATATGAGAAAAAAAGTTCATATTAAAAATATTTTCAATGTAATTATTTAAAATGGACCGTTTAAAGCAAAAAATTACATCACTATATTGTGAAATTTATAATACAGAAATAAAATGTATGACAACAAAACTAAAAAGGACAGGAGGGAGAAAACTAAAAATACTTCGTAAGATTGTTATTATATGTAATGTGGCATAACAGTTTTTGAAGGTAGATTATGATAAGTTAAAAATATACATTGTAAATCATAGAACAAACCCTTAAAAATTAAAGTGAAATCACTAATAAGTCATAGAGAAAATAAATTGGAATATTAAAAATAGTGAACTAATGAAAAACAAGAAAAAAAGTAAAGAAAAAAAAAGAGGAGATGAGAAAAGTGGAAAAAAATAGTAAGGTAATAAAATTAAAATTAATTATGTTGATAATTATGTTAACTATAAATGGTATATACACTCCAATCTTTTTTATTTTACTTTAAGTTTCAGGGATACATGTGCAGAATGTGCAGGTTTGTTATATAGGTATATGTGTGCCATGGTGGTTTGCTGCACCTATCAACCCAGTATCCAGGTTTTAAGTCCCGCATGCATTAGCTATTTGTCCTGATGCTCTCCCTCCACTCGCCCCCCAAGCCATGAGAGACCCCGGTGTGTGTCGTTCCCCTCGCTGTGTCCATGTGTTCAACTCCCACTTCTGAATGAGAATATGCGGTGTTTGGTTTTCTATACTTGCACACTCTAATTTTTAAAGGTAAAAAGTCGTCAGACTAGATAAAAATGTAAGACCCAACTGCACACTATCTGTAAGAAATCTACTCTAAATATAAGACCCATATATATTAAAGTATGCAAAAATATATACCATGCAAATACTAATCATAACAAAGCTTCAGTGGCTATATTAATATCAGATAAAGTAGCTTCATATCAAGGACTATTATCCAACATAAAATGGGATATTTCATAATAATAAGGGAATTCATTCATCACCAAGGCATAATAATCTAGGTGTGCATATGTACACACCTAAAAACAGTTTCAAAATACCAGAAATAAAAACTGATACAGTGCAAGAAGAAATCAGCAAATCTATAATTATAGTTGGAAGTATCAACACCTTTCTTTCAATAGTTGGTAGAATAATTAGACAGAAATCAGGATAAAAATATTTGAACAACACTGTCAAACAACTTGACTTTATATTTACAGAATACTATACACAAAACTACAAATATATATTCTTTTTGAGTGCTCATAGAACACACACCAACATAAGCCATATTCTGGACCATAAAACAACTCAATAAATTGAAAAGGATAGAAACCATTCAGAATCTGAACAACTCAGGACAAAGCTATCAGTAAGAAAGCGAACTAGTTTTCAACTCAGAAGATTGATTCTAGTAGCCAGGTCCACTATAACATGCTATCAGGCAAAGGAAAAACACTGCCAATATCTGAGAAGGTGTCCCTTTTTTCTCCAGGGGCTTATTAGTCAAAATATATATGCAGCAGAATCCATACATGCAGAAATTACTTGTGCCTTTTTGACACGTAGAAAGAAAGGGAATGGAATATTACCTCCACCCACACTCTATTTTCATCCACTGAAGTTTTCCAGGTAGAATAGCCTCTCTTGTTTTCAAATTCATCTTTGGGTTCCTTGGCAATCTAGAGCCAACAGCCAGTTGTGAAATTTAAACTGTAGCATGTCTCTTTTCTCTAAACCATTCAGATTTCTGTGCTTATGACTACCACTACTACCATACATCGCGAGTTATTTAATATCTGTGCCTCAGTTTTCTCACCTGTAAATGAAAAGCTGTTGTTGATTTACTTATTCCATAGTTTGTTTAAAAAGTCACCTTAGGATTATTATTATTATTATTATTATTATTATTATTATTATTATTTGAGATGGCGTCTCACTCTGTTGCCCAGGCTGGAGTGCAGTAGTAGCATGATCTTGGCTTACTGCAACCTCCACCTCCCAGGTTCAAGCTATTCTTCTGCCTCAGCCTCCCCAGTAGAGTAGCTGGGACTTAAGGTGTGCGCCACCATGCCAGGCTAATTTTTGTATTTTTAGTGGAGACTGGATTTCACCATGTTGGCCAGGCTGGTCTCGAACTCCTGACCTCAAGTGATCCGCCTGCCTCAGCCTCCCAAAGTGCTGGGATTATAGGTGTGAGCCACCATGCCCGGCCACAAGATTTTTAAACTTTACGAAGAATATATGGCATCTCTATTTTTCTGGGGACTAAAACTTTAATGCTTCACTGATTGAACTTAGACTTTGAGCTAAAATAATTCTCAAGCATAAATTCATTACATTAAACATATATTTACCAATTGCTTTGTATGTCTAAGCCACAGTTCTCAGTACTGTGGATAAATGAAAAGTCGTTAAGGTGAAGCCTAAGCCCTGGGGGAACTGATCTAGTAACATCGATTGTGTTTCCAAACATTACCACAGTGGAAAAATTGAAAAAGGAAAATTTTAAAAACACCTTTAACAATATTATCTTAAAAGCAGGCAATACTCAGCGAGAAATTAAGCAAAATAAGTGCAATATAAATAGATGGGGAGAAAATCTTCAAAACAATGCTTAAATAAATTAAAGAAGACATAAACAAATGGAGAAATATACAATGTTTATGGATTGGAAGGCTCAATGTTTTTTTAAGGAAATCATTCTCTCCAAATTGATCTATGACATCAATGCAATCCGAATAAAAAAATCTCTCAGGGTTTTTTTTTTTTTGTTTGGTTTTTGTTTCTTTTGTTGTTGTTGTTGTTGTTGTTTTTGGTCAAAAATGACAGTCTGGTTCCAAAATTTATATGGAAATTAACAGAATTAGGATAGCACAAAACAATTTCAAAATAGAACAACAAAGTTGGAGGACTTATAACTGCTTCATTTCAAGACTTACTATAAAGTGACCGGGCGTGGTGGCTCACGCCTGTAATCCCAGCACTTTGGGAGGCCAGGCGGGCGGATCACGAGGTCAGGAGATCCAGACCATCCTGGCTAACACGGTGAAACCCCGTCTCTACTAAAAATATAGAAAATTAGCCGGGCGTGGTGGCGGGCGCCTGTGGTCCCAGCTACTCGGGAGGCTGAGGTAGGAGAATGGCGTGAACTCGGGAGGCGGAGCTTGCAGTGAGCCGAGGTCGCGCCGCTGCCCTCCAGTCTGGGCTATAGAGCGAGACTCCGTCTCAAAAAAAAAAATTAATAAAAGACTTACTATAAAGTGAGAATAATCCAGTGTACAACTGACACAGCAAAGACATACAGATAAAAGAAACAGATAGGAAATATAGAAACAGATCCACAAATATATGACAAACCGAACTTTGACAAAAGTGCCAATATATTTAAATATGAATTTTTTTCAACAAAAGATACTGGAACAATGAGACATCCATATGGATGTGACCTCTGTCTCACACCTTATACAAAACTTAAATCAAAATGTATCAGGGATAAAAAGTTAAAGCTAAAACTGTAAAACTTCTAGGAAAAAACATGGGCTAAGATTCTTCACATTTTTGAAGTAGACAAAGATTTTTGGATAGAACACAAAACAAAACCACAAAGAAAAAAATTAGTAAACTGGTCTCCATCAAATTTTAAATTTTCTGCTGGGGAGTGAGGGATAAAAGACTACGAACTGGGGTTCACTGTATACTGCTTGGGTGATGGATGCACCAAAATCTCACAAATCACCACTAAAGAACTTACTCATGTAGCCAAATACCATCTGCTCTGCAAAATCCTATGGAAATAAAAAAATAATAAAATAAAAATAAATAAATAAAATAACATTTCTACACTTATTAAATGAAAAGACAAGTTACCAACTGCAAGAAAATATTTGCAATGCATACACTTAAGAGTACATACTGTATAATTCCATTCGTATTAAATTGATTTTTGCATATCAGTCTTATATCTTGTGGCCTCACTAAATTAAAGTATTAATTCTAGTAGCTTTGTGTTAGATTCATTAGGACTTTTTAATATACACAATCATGTCACCTATAAGAAGTAAACCCCATTTACTTCTTATTTTTCAACCTCTATTTTTTTTTTCTTTTTTAGAAACAGGATCTCACTCTGTTGCCTAGGCTGGAGTGCAGTGATGTGATTATAGCTCACTGTGGCCTTGAACTCGTGGGCTCAAGCGATCCTCTCATCTCAGCCTCCCAAGTAGCTGGGACTACAGGTGCATGCCCCCATGCCTGGCTATTTTGTAAAAGCTTTTTGTAGAGACAGGGTCTCACTATGGTGCCCAGGTTGGTCTCTAACTCCTGACCTCAAGTGATCCTCCTGCCTCGACCTCCCAAAGTTCTGGGATTACAGGCATGAGCCACCACACCCAGCCCCAATCTGTATTTCTTTTCTTCCTTTCTCTTACCTTATTTCACAAACTAGATCTCTAATACAATGTTGCATAGAAGTTGTGAAAATTAATATTAATTTGTTGCTAGACTTAGGAGAAAGTATAGTCTTTAACCATTAGGTATAACTGTAGATTTTTCATAGATTTGCTGTGATTTACAGAAAACAGTGTAAGATTCAAATATACACATGCTTATTTATTTATCCCAATTATTCATCTGAATTTAAGGGAAATAAAGTGAAGGTCCTCATTTTGTCTGCACTAGCTTTGCACCTCCCAAGAAAACCATCAACACCTAGACCCTTCCTCGGACTCTCTTTCTAGAAAACTCTGATTAAGACAGGTGCCTACATCAAGAATGAATGAGATAATATTCAAAAGAAGATCATGTTTAAACTGAGCCTGATCAGAAATAAAAGTGAATCATGTGAGTTAGACAAAGACAGGGAAATTCCAGAAAGGTGGAAAAATAATTACATGAAATCCAAGAATCATAGATACACATGCAGTGTTTATACGGTTGCCAGTAGTTTTAGTTGACAGGTCTATTAGAGAAAGAGGTGAGAGATTAGCTGAGGGAGGAGGAAAGGAAGGAAATTGAGTTGCTATGAAATTCTAATTTTGTCCAGAAATAAACAGTTTCAAATTGAGATTTAAAAATATTTTAAAGAGGAAAATAAGCTGATTATACTTCTAATTTAGAACAATCACTAGTAGTTATCTGAAAGAGGGTAAATTAATAGGAGTGGAAATGGAGACACAATATGAGAAAAGACCATGGCAGACACCAAAGTAACAACTGGTAGGGGCCTGAAGTGAGACAGTGGTATGGTGGCATACAGATGAAGAGGAAGGATAGATATATTAAGGAAGAAGGGACCATAGGACTGGGTTGTTGGGTTGAACAAGAGGGATCACAGGCAGGGAAACAAGTTTGTCATGAAAAAAAGACTTGATATTTGTCAAATATTTGTATCCAGAATCCATAAAGTATACTTACAACTCAATAATAAGAAAACAAACAACCAGTAAAAAAAAGGGGGCAAAATATTTTGATGTACTCCAAATATACAAAGTCAGTATTTATAGGAAAAGAAACTAAATATCATCAGTGATCACAGAAGTGCAATTTAAAATAACAATAAGATATTACTGCACTTCACCACAAAACTACAATGAAAAACTCTGGAGCAACTATTACTCTCATACACTGATAATGAGTATAAAATGGTACAAACACTTTGCACCCCTAAGTATTTACCTAATTCTACTTGTAAGTATTCACACTCCAGCAATTATAGTGTTAGGTATTTACTCAAGAGAATTGAAAACACATATTCATAGGCACCTTAAACATCAGTGTTCACAGCAGATTTATTCATAACAGCCCCAACCCGGAAACAACCCAAATGTTCAACAAGTGAATGTGTAAACAAATTGTAGTATGTTAATAGAATAGAACCGTACCCAGCAATATAAAAGAACAAGCTGCTGATACATCTAACAACATGACTGAATGTCAAAAACAGTATGCTAAAGTCAGACACAAAAAATTACATTTTGACATTGGAATCAGAAGTGACTATGTTATAACCAAGTGGATACATAAAGAAGAGGCTGGACATTAGGGCCTGGATCTTAGAAGAGAAATCTGGAACAAATATGCAGGTTTGAACATCACCAGTCTTATTAGAGACAAAAGAGTAGATGAGATCGCCAAGGAGGAGTGTTGAGGACAGCCAAAGCTAGACTCATGGAAATATTAGCATTGTAGGGACACAAAGAGAAGAAAATACCGTCCAGGCGCGGTGGCTCACACCTGTGATCCCAGGACTTTGGGAGGCCGAGGCGGGCAAGCAGATCGTTTGAGCCCAGGAGTTTGAGACCAGCCTGGGCAACACGGTGAAACCTTGTCTCTACAAATAATAGAAAAATTAGCCAGGTTTACTGGCACACGCCTGGTCCCAGCTACTGGGAAGGCTGAGGTGGGAGGATCACTTGAGCCTGGAAAAGTCGACGCTACAATGTTTGCCAGTTTGGGTAACAGAGTGAGACTGTCTAAAAAAAAAAAAGAAGAAGAAGAAGTGCAGAATGCAGACAAAAAGAAGAAGTAGGGGGAGGATAATCAAGCAAAGGACAATAATTGTGGGAGAGGACAGTCTGTTGCAAAGGCCAGAGAGGGACAAAGGAAGAAAAGGGTAAATATCCTTGCACTAGACTGCTACAAAATACTTAGCACAGAGGAGGCCATTTTACAAGAAGAGTCAAAAATTCTATTGTAGTGGGTGGAGGAGTGAATGGGCCGAGAAGATGGGGACAGAGAATGTACCCTACACCTACAAAAGTGCTTTGGAAAGGAAAGAACTACAAAGTCTATGTCTTTGCGAATGTCATATTTCTACCCAATTGTAAATTTTTGGTTATTTCACAAATACCTCACAGTGACTACATTCTCAGTAAGATGTTTACGGTATCACCCATGTATTTCTGATAAAGGAAAAGCTGACATAGAGAAAAGTGCATTTTATGAACTAGTTCATATATTATATAAAAGTAAAGAGCCAGATTGCAGTATAGAATTGAAATGTGTTTTGCAAATTCTTGCTTTTGCTCTATACAAAAATCCTAGGCTGTATTTCCCCTGTTCCGCTTCACTTATATCTTATGTGATTGTCACCTTGTGTTTCTCCATTTAAAAATAAAAGGCAAACTCAGCAGTTCCTTTTTCTTAAACTGCTTCAGTAACCAGCAGTTGCCACATTAAAAGCTTTAGCTGCAGGACTATAAAAATAGTCTAATGCTCCCTAGCAAGTAGCTACATTTCAGCCAGTTCTCTTTTCAGGGATGTAGCAAGGTCAAATCTAATGGCCAGGGAAGGACAGGCTATGAGAAAGAAGGGAAAGCCAGTCGACATTCACAGAGCAAAAGTGCATTGTGCTTGGAATTTTTTGTGTAAATGTTAAACAGTGCCCACAGTTAACCACCTGCTTGTTGTTTAGAAGGGTTCAAATGAACAATTTCAAGCACAATTGAATAACACTCAAAAGAAAATCAAGTGTAATTTCCTAAGTTGCTGAAGCAAGGATTCTTCTATGAAACACCATTAGTATTTCTAAACCTGATTTGATTATGTTTGAAATTTAATGCACACAGTGTAGTGGCACCTAGAAATTTCTTTGTGCAAAGATGGAATTACAAGGTAGACCTTTATAAATGATTGTTTCTTTCTGTGTATGTATTTTTTAAAATTCTTTGTGTCATGATTGTAATAAAACTAAATGATTAAAGATTAAATGTCATTTCTTTTTTGTCTTCCTTATGACAATATTTTGTTTTGCATTTAAGATACATTAAAAAGTAGGGAAAATATACCACATAAAAACACTCACATCACACCGCTTGTATAGCTCGTCTTGAAATTCTTCACCTGCGTACTATCTCTAAATATTTATCGTTAGGAAAGAAAGGGTATGTTGGAATCTTCTGGTTACTTTGATAAATCTCTTAAGAGGGTAATTCTTTTACTGCTTTTATTAAATGCCAACTTCACGTATCACTGCTGCTTAAAAACCTTTTTCCCTCAATGACAGGATCAAGTTAATGCTGTAATCTAATCCTTACAGAATCCCTCAATCCCAGCTCTGTAGGTTACTCACTGCCATGAGCATCAGCCCTTGTTTTAGACACGTTTCCAACCAGGGACAACCTCTTCCTTGTATTCTACTTAAACGAATCTTTCCCATCCCACAAGCCTCAACATGTCAATTTTCTTGACTATTTCAACAGAATCAATATCTGATTTCTATGTCTCCATTCACATTTAATATTTGTACCCACACTAGGCCTTAATAATTTTCTTTCTTACAACCTCTCTTATATCACTATCTTCTAACATTAGATAGCTTTCCATGTGCATCATCTTCCTAAATAGATTATCTTCTTGAGTGCAAGAACTTAGTGTTTTCTTAACACATAAATGACTGCTAAGATACTATACACTTAGCAGCAACGTTTGATAAGGATTTGTTAACTAATATTTGAAGGAAAAAAGAATATTAACCTCCTTTAAATATAAAAGTGATTGTAATTACAATTTTGTTACATACATCATTAAAAAGACAAACAAAAAATCGCACTCTGTGGGAAAATATTTCTAATAAATAATTTTAAAGAAACTATTCAAATCAATGTTTTAATAACTCTCTACCAAAATACGTATATTTCTTCTAAAAGTCACAGAGCATTTCTTGAAAATCACTTCCAGAACACCTCATAAAACAGCCTGAATTCAGTAATCCCCTAATCTCCAGGAATTTATCCCGAGGCAAAAAGTAACTATCCAAGTTTATGTTCACACTGTAGGTAAACTATTGCATCAATGTGAACATTCACCAAAGTTTGCACATATTAATGTTTTAAAATTAAGATGCTGAAATTGCAGAATTACAACTGAGGGAAGAAAACGCTACGGCTAATGCCACTGAAACTAAAGCATTCGTTTTATTTCATGCATAGGTTTCACAATCTACATTGATATGATATAAATATTTTGCCTTTCTCTGCAACTCCAAGCAGCAGCTAATAATGAAGCAGTTGAGAACCTGACTTAATGATTGCTAACCAATAATATTTGGCTGGTGAAGCTGGTTAGCACTGACTTAATGCAAAATATTCAGGACACTTATCAAAACTCCCCCCAAAATGGAAAAAAAATAGATAAGCAAAAGAAGTTAAGAATCTATACCAAAAGTAAAACCAATTCAGTGTTGTACCTCTCTTATCCTAAGTCTCAGAAAACATCAACTTTGCAGGGTTCAGAATATAAACCAAACAACTAATCTTCTCATAATGTCATTCTGAAACAGCCATCATGAATTAGAAATCAAGCTGAACTATTCTTGATCGGGTAAGAAACCCAATCTGAAGGTTTATTGCAGATATTGGGGTGTGAATAATGAGTTTCATGGAGTATTTTTTTACTGTCCCAAACAATACATTACTCTTAATATTTTAAAACTATATCTTCAAACCTAAGTGAAATGACCCCTAATTCCCTAATTCCAGTGCTCAAGGATTTAGTCATTTTGATCATACATACTAGCAGATATATAATTGAATGCCGATTAATGCTAAATGCTGTAAAGAAAAAATTACACAGGGGAAATGGGTAGTGAATGACAAAGTGTGCTTCTTTTGAAAGGGTAGCAAGAAAGGTTAATTTGCTGTGATGGCATTCTTACAGAGACCTTTAACATTCCAGGAAGACCAAACAGCAGGAGCAAAGCCCTGGGACAGGCATGTGTTTGGCAAGTTCAGGGAACAGCATGAAGCCAGGGTCTGGAGAACAGTTGGGGATGAATGTGGGGACACTGGAAATGAAGGTAGAGCAGTTGTTTGGTTCCGTGTCCTGAAAAGGCTTGTAGACCACATGCTTGTGATTTTAAGTGTAATGGGAGCTATTTTAGGTTTGAGAGCAGGTCAACCCAGTAGTCATTTAGTAAATGTTTAAAAAGTGCAAAAAACCAGTTGCTTGGTAGAAAAAAAAGAAACAAAATCTATTGTCCTAAGTGCCATGTAGAGAAATGGCTATTGAAGAAGTATCCCTTCCAGTTCTGAAATTCTGGAATTCTGTAACTCCTTGGTTGAAAGGAACGAAGGAAGTAAAATTCCAGTGCCCATTGGAGCCAGCTTTTAAGTCTCCAACACCCTCTGCATACACTGCATACAAATAAAACACAATTTAAAAATAATCCAACATAATTATATAGAAACCAAACTACGACACATCTTCCTTTATTTAAAATAGAGTTCTATATGCTTCACAGAAACAAGTGCAAGTGCTTGATTTATTATCTTTCCCACTTTACAAAACAATACATTTTCAGAAAATGCATACATAAAAATATAACATTTAGGCAGATAATTATTTACATCTGAAGACAGATGAAAGTTACGTGATAATATTAAAAAGCTTTAAAATAAATACTTTTATGACTTGCTGTTGGTAAAGTTAAACATTTTGGTATAAAGGCTATCACTGAGTTTTTAATAAATTCTAAAACACTACTATTTCTAAATAAAATAAGTCTATACATATTACTATAAAATGCATATTTTCACAGACTAGAAATTAATGAAACATCTGAATATCATTCACTTGTCTTTGGAATTTGAAATTCTCTTCACCTTCAACATTTAAATTACAACTACTAAAATCCATCTACATATTTTTGATACAGTTTATTGCCCAATTCTTATTTTAAAACCTAATTTTTTTTTCATATTCCTTCCTTATATACATTCCTTTGGGCCTGTCGGCTGAAAGACAATCTTTTTACATACTTAAGAGTATCAGCTAGCTTACAAAAAGTCTTTACAACGGTGATTCTTTTCACAGTAGTTCAAGAGTTCAAGGCATGTTTTGCAATGTCAAACTGCAATGGTTTTGACATTTGTAATATGTTCTTAGGTATAAGAAGAGTCACGCTACCAAAAGAAAAGTATAATTAGTATTAGTACTTTGAAAGTCAATCCAAAATTCCTTTTTTGAGATCTGAATCTAATTTTCTGTTTTTAGGACATTTAAAAACCTGAAACACAGATCAAGTTTGAATAATCTTCTCCAGTCTAGAATTAGAAGAGTACATGAGCATGACACTAGTCATTGCAGAAATGAACTAGAATTTAATATTTTGGCTCAGATACTCTTATTTTGTATAAAGAGGAAAAAAAGGGCTGGGTCTTCAAAAATAGTTGCTATTATTTAGCCTATGGAAGAAATAGAAATATTAGTAAATTTCATTCTATGCTTGCATTTCCTAGACAAAATTTAGGCACACAATCCTCTCTTTACAGGCAAAGTCAGTAATTAGCTCCATGCATAGAATGAAAACTGTGTGTAAGATGTCAAAATTAGGGTCCATGTGCCTTGCTGCAGATTGTCTGGGTTGAAAAATTAAACCAACACGATAAACATACAATTTCTTTTCTCTCAGGAATGCCAGGATGAAAAGATAAAGTATTATTTCTTCTAAGTTCTATGTTCAATTTGCAGACGTCAAGAATTATTTTGGCTTTTTAATTCTCATTTTCTGAAGATGTATAAGCCAGACCATTCTTTAAACATATATAAGCCAATAAGATGCTTTTCTGTAAAATATAAAATTATGTCTGGGAGCCAATTGCAGTTGGATTTTAGCCCCCATCTGCCCCTCAGCTGGGAAGATTTGTATAGAGCACAGCAGGCCCGACTGGATGTGATGGCAGTGGGTATAAGGGTAATCCCCTAAAGCACTCAGATTCTCAGTGGCCCTATTAAAATTTAGATTAATGTAACCCACAGTAAACTCTTGCAGTTAAAACTGTTAGGTCTGGAGAGAAAAATTTCTTTTAGGATAACCTGGACCAATGATCAGGAAATACAGTCACATCTGAAAATATTGAAATCTAGGATGAAATAGAGCTCTTCTCTCAAATGTATTCACCTACAACTGAAAGAGAAAAGTATGCTGGCAGTTCTATTATTGTTAGGGGAATTTTAAAATAGAGATTGTTACCTAATTTTGCTGTATTATTATATTCCAAACTAATAGCATAATGGCTTAGTTTTAAGAGATGTCAAAAGCAAAACAAAGCAATGGTATGGAACAGCAGAAATAAACTGAGCAAGCACATTATGGGGCATATATTTCAAATTGTCTTTCCCAGTCACTATTTCTCAAGTGGGATTTAGCATTAAAGCAAAAGTAGACATTCTTTATATGTTAGCTAAAAGCTAGAATACCATTAACAGCTAGTCTTTTTAGGTTTTGGAAAAAAAAAATCATCTCTGCCATTAACAAATACTCTATAGTGCCAAATGAAGGATTACTGGAGAAGTTACGAGGTGAAACCTCTTATACATCAGTGGGGAACTTAAAATCTTGTTAAGAAGTTCATTGTGTAGCAGTTTGGACAGATTAAAAGATAACTAAATAATTACAGGAATTATAGAGTGACTTGGGATTGATGAGATCTGCCAAACATTTTTTAATGCACTAAAAGAAGATGGATGCCAAAGACAAACTAATGAGAAACTGATGGGGGAAAAAAAAGAGAAAGAGAGAAAAGTCAGATAATATACCACTGGACATAGTCCCAAATTCAGCTATTAAATCACCTTTCACCCCCATTCCAAAGTACAAAGAGAAAGAAGAATCCTTACAGAAAGGGTGGGGGATGTCAGGAAGCTTCTCTAATTATTACTGGCACTAAGAAATTCTGTACTCTCACTGTCCCTAAATTTTATCCATTAATTTTATCAGCACCCCAGTGGTTGCCTACTTAGCTTGACAACCATTCTACAAATCTCTTTGCCTAGTTTAGTTTTTCTCAGTGACCCCACCCTGAGTGAGTAAATTATTTTATTAGAAACACAAGAAGTGGGATTTTATCATCATCATTGAATGGCACATTACGTTAGTGTGCATTCAAGGTAGGTTTAGATGCGTGCAAATTAATTTTTAACCAGTAAAAGTTGGGGATATGGCAAGGAACAGTGCTGGGTGTCACCACCTGGCTTTCATGAGAGTTCTGCTAATAACTAGTAGTCATTTAATCTCTGATCCTTGGTCTCGTCATCTAAACAAAACTGGAATCAAGTTATATAATCTCTGAGAGTACTAAGGGATTCTCTTTCATTAGAAGGCTAAATTCCAGATGGTTAAGTTAAATAATAGTTACTTTTTTTAATTAGAAACTAATGATAATGTTGAAAGATAGGGAATATTAAGGAAAAAAGTGAGAAAAATAATGAAATATAAAGCAAGGCTAGATGGAAAAAAGAAAGTCAAATATCTATATATTTTCATTAAAATGTTTTGAAAAATGCCCATATTATAAAAATTCTACTTAATATTAACGTTTTTTAAAAACTTATATTCCAATTGACTTGTTATTTAGAAGCAGCTCTCAAGATAAAACAATTACTGTTTTCACTAAAATAGCAGAAAAACTCCATGTAGGTATTAGCACACAGAGCTAGAACTAAGCATTGTCAAACAGAAATGGTATGTTTCACAAAAGATGTTTAAAATATCTTCGAAAACCACAATGGTGCCATTTTAAGATACCAATACTAAACATTCCTAAGTAGCTTGTAATGATGTGTTTGTGAATTTATTTAAAGGAATGATTATTGAAGACATCAACTGCCAGCTTTTATTCATTTGGTACTGTTATTTTCTTAATTTTCCAGTGGGAAATAAAATTTCTATATTTTAAATACATTTATTTAGCCAAATACACTCTCATACTTATTTCAATCAAAGACTATGCCCTAACAAGCAATTTTAAGTTGTTTACTCAAACTTTGTATAATAGCAAACATCAACTCCCTGTTTTCAGATGATTTGCTAAGCAGGTTCCGTTCCCTGGTACTTTTGCGCAGACTCAAAGATAACCCTGAGTTTTCTCTGCCCCAATGAGTCACATGGTGGCAAAATTCCAGGAAAATAGAAGTAGTTGTGTTTTATTTTATTAATAATTCTACAATAGTAGCTGTAATAAAATAATAAATTACTGTGGAACTTCTAACCTAATGAATCTATTGTAGATTTTCATTTTTAAATAAAAGCTAATTTTAATTTTTTCAGATACTGCAACCAGGTTACTATTTTCATACAATCATGGAAATTTAAAATGCAAAGTTAATTGAAAGTATAAAGATGAAAAGCAAGTGCTATGCCTAAAATAGTGCACGACAGTCATGTTTCACTTAACTCTCAAGTCAGAACATAAATTAAGAATTCTAGATGTGACATGCCAAATATTTTAGACATAGAAGAAAGCATACAACAGAATCTGTACCAATTACAAACTTAAAGGCAAAATTTACAAGGCAACAAGTTCATGCTGAAATACTGACAACAAATAATGTTTCTCTTATTTTCAGAAAGTGATGCTGCATTTAAATCCCATCACCACTTTATACAGTACTGAAAATTCATAATAGCGTTTTCCCAAGTCTTGTATTATACCCCAAAGCCAAAATATCTGTAAGGAGTAAAGAACACTGATACTCTGAACCTAACCTAAGAAGAATTTTTTTTTTTTTTTTTTGCTTATAACAAAATTTAAAAGAAATAAATATTACACAAAGGGACTCCATTAAAAACAATATAACATTTGACAGCATAAGTATATACAAGAAGCCTGCCTTATGCTCTAAACTTCATCATCCTATTTTTGTAAGTGAGCATATTCTATATATAATCCTGTTAAGAGTAAAGGAAATATTACAACTTTTAACATTTTCCTCACCATTTTTGCTGCTCTATTCCCTTTCTTTAAAAATGTGTTTTGTAATTGAAATATAAGACTACTCAGCTAGGAGTCATAGTTAACCAACACAAGAACAAGAAAAATACCTCAAAATGTACTAACATACGGATTTCTTCAGAGTGAAAGTTGAACCAATAAAATATGAAATTATATTTAGACACCCTCAAATAAGCTACAAAACATAATGACAAGAAGAATGGAGATGTTAAAAAATCCTCTCTTAAAAATTCAATAAGCATATTTACCCAACATAAGTAAATAAAACAGGAAATATCATTCTTGTTTATTTGAGGCACGTACAACTATAGTAAATAAATAATTTCATTCTTATATATGCAGAACAACAATCTATGAGAAATTAGTAACAAGCATAAGCAAGATTACCCCTTCACATAGGCTCTTTTTAAAAATCACTTCACATAGGCACTTTTAAAAACTGATGATATATTTAGATTGTCTGTAATATCCAAATAAAGCTACTTTCTAAATGCGCTGCAAATGAAAGCGATTTTCAGACCTATCCTAGAAACCCACTGTCATGCAGAACTCAAGACATCCCACTTCATATTTTATCTGTCAATTTATTTTCTTCCCCCACACACTCACATCCCTATTCACATTCCCAAATTAGACTTTAAAATCCCTGAGGGCAGGACCTATCTATCTTTGTATTCCCTCTTGTACCCGATATTGTGGCAAGCAAGATATGGGTACTCTATGATTATTTAATAAGTGGATGAGAGCATTAACAAGCATGGAAGTACACGCAAATTCCATAGCTGTCAGTGTTTTGCCTTCCTTATTTCAGCTCAGTAAAATGAAGATATATTCAGTAACATATTTTCATAGTGAAATGAAGCATAATCACTAAATTGTATTCTATGAGAAAATACAGAAGTATATCCTTCAGAACACTATTACCCAAGCTGTGCTTTGCTTTATAGAACAGTTAAATATGGGATAGTAAAAAGTTTCTCCTCCTCTTAATAAAAGGGTTCCACCACGATCAAGTAATCTGAGCAATCCAGTTTAAAAAAAATTCAAGTAGCATTTCTTTACTGTTATTAGTTTTGGTTTTTTTGTTTGTTTTTTGGTTTTACCATTATCAATAGCATTTATTTCACTCTTCAAAATACATTATATGCTAACATGTACTATCACTTTCTAAGCAATATCAAAGAACACTTTAGTCTTGGATCATCTCAGCAGAAGAAAGTTCTATGGAATGGAGTTTGACAAAAGATGTTTTAGGAGAATAAAAGACATCATGTTAAATTTCCTTTACCAAAATAGCATTATAGATTTGAAGGGCATATTTAATGTCCCATTAAATATTCATTACTCTGTGTCCACAGAAAGTAGAATGAAGGCGGAACTATCATGAGCATTCTTCTGTACTCACTCACTCATTGTGAAAGGGTAGAGGAATATGTATTTGCTGTTTCTCATACCCTCTGTAGGGTTTGGTTGTTACACTTCATTGAAGGGTTTTCTTAATTCTTCTCAATATATTCTCAAAATATTTCCTTCTTTCCTCTTCCTCTTCTGTCTTTTCTTTCTAAGTGTGTATGTACAAAGGAAATAGGGACCTCTGAATTGTATCTTAAAGATATTTTCAGACAATGAATATTTATGTTTGATTAATCTTTGGAAGTGTTCAGAAAACATTAATACTCATTAACGAATGGGATAACCATGATATTTCTATAAGAAAAAAATGTCAACAGATATGGTTCTGAGATTTCATGCAGGTCCATCATGATTCTGCAAAATAACTCAATTTGCCTTCTGCATGACTAAACCACAAATATCATAATAAAAGATATTGCATAGGGAGAAAAGCACTATTCAAGGAAAAGTAGGAAGCTAGCTGACTCTACAGTGCTCATTATCACAAGATGTGGACCTAGTGCCAGTTCTGCCATTAGCTGTGTGACTTTGGGACATTTCTCAGTGTCTCAGGATATCAGGTATGTCTTTTGCAAAGGAAAGGAACAAGTTTAGTGGCTCAGCGACTGCTGCAGTAGTGGATTATGAAGGAGAACAGCAGAAGGGGAGACCAAGCACATGGGACACCGATCTCACTTACATCTTCCACTGAGCAGCTCCACTTTCACATGTTTGATATATTAAAATTTAGAGCAATATTTATTTTTAAAAAGTCCTGCTAACTTAAAAATGGGGAAACATAGATTGCATGACCTAAATTTCTATTTAAGATAGCATGGTCTAGTTCGCATGTTTAATTAATATGTTTTCGTCTCAGGAAAAAAAAAAAAAAGTTTTAACATCTTTTCCTGTTCATTCATGTGCTCTTGGTTCAAGTAAAATAAAAACTTAATGACTATATCATTTTTATAGAGCTTATTTTATACTTTTGTAATATATTTCTTTCTTATTAAATAAAAAGATGAGTGGAGGTGTTGCTTTCAAAATAAAATTAAACATAACAGAGAGATTGGATGAAGTCAACTCCTGCCCATGCTTAACTTTAGAGTTATCTTTTCATGCGGCCTTATGGGCACTTAAATACTGTACTGTCTTATCTTTGAGGTAGAACAAAAAAAATGGCAAAAACGTTCACATAAAGGGGAAAATGGAAAAGAAAGCTGTGAGAGATTTCTTTTTAACATAATTATCATCATTAGGCTTTGCAGTCTTCTTTGACACAAAGTTGAGATATAGTCTTCTTAATACGAAGAGCAGTTAGGCGGGCCGCTCCGTTGGCATACCAACACTCACGCATTATTCTCCCCATGACTCGGAGTGCCTTTAAGAGACAAAAAAATATCAAAGACTTTAGCTACTCACATAAAACAGAGCACAAAAGAAGTAAAGCCATAAACCCAGGAATTGATGCCAAGTTTCTTTATTATTTTTTAAGAGATGGGGTCTTGCTATGTTCCCCAGGCTGGAGTGCAATGGCTATTCACAGGTGCAAGCATAGCACACTACAGCCTCAAACTCTTGTGCTCAAGCGATACTCCTGCTTAATCTTCCAAGTAGCTGGGACACAGGCATGCACCACTGTATCTTCCACTGATGCTAACTAAGCTTTGATGAAGAAATAGTAAATGTAAAACAATATGAGAAGAAGATTAGGGTCAAACTCCTTCAAAAATGATATCAAAACTCAAATATTAACCTTGTAGAGACTAACTAAAAAATGTCTCAATCCACTGATTTCTGGGAATATGGGACATGAAAAACATCAAGGGATATGGGAAGGCTTGGAAATTCCCTGTATCTTGATGTTGGTGATGAGTACACAAATGTAGACATATGAAAAAAATTCATCAATCTGTATAAGATTTGTGAGTTTTACCAAATGTAAATTATACTACAATAAAAATTATGTTCCAAGTATAAATATCAGAAATTCTGGACTTTAAAAATGAACTAGCAAAGAGATAAGATAAATACTAAGAGGGGAAAACAATGAAAATGCATGAAACCAGAGAAATAAAGGAAACTGCTGAAGCAAGTGGCTGCTGTAGGGGTATCTGCTACTCTCATGGTCTAGAACTTCAGAACTGGTGGATCGCATGTAATAGACAGTACAGCCCACAGCACACAGAAAGTTTCAGATCAAGATGCCAGCCAGGCAGTGTCTCATGCCTGTAATTCCAGCACTTTGGTAGGCTGAGGTGAGAGAATTGCTTAAGCCCAGGAGTTCAAGACCAACCTGGGTAACACAGGGAGACCCTCTCTCTACAAAAAAATTTAAAAACTTAGCCAGGTGTGGTGGTCCCAGCTATGCAGGAGGCTGAGGTGAGAGGATTGCTTGGGCCCGGAAATTCAAGGCTGCAGTGCGCCATGATCACACCACTGCACTCTAGCCTGGGTGACAGTGCAAGACTCTGTCTCAAAAAAAAAAAAAAGATGCTTAGAAAGCCCTCAATTTAAGGATGACTACTTCCCTGAAACCCTCTAAGGGAAGTTGCCTAAGTCTTGGCTGTTGGTGAAGAAAAGAACAATCAAGCCCATGCCTTTAAACATTGCAGTAAACCTCAGCTCATAATGAAAATTCACAAACACATGAGGAAAAAAGGTACCATAAGCAAGAGTCCGTTGTAAATAGTAGTTTTGGCCCATAAAAACATTAGATGCTAGAACTAAATGATATAAGTACATAAAATATGTTTTTAAAAGGAAAGAGAAATACAAAATATGAGTAAAAAATGACAATATTTTAAAACGTGAAAAAGTACCAATAAAACATCTTGATATCAAAAATATAACAATTGGCCAGGTGTGGTGGCTCACGCCTGTAATCCCAACTCTTTGAGAGGCTGAGGCGGGTGGATCACCTGAAGTCATGAGTTCGAGACCAGCCTGGCCAATGTGGTGGCACGTGCCTGTAATGCCAGCTACTCCAGAGGCTGAGGGAGGAGAATCATTTGAACTCGGGAGGCGGAGGTAGCAGTAAGCTGAGATCATGCCACTGTACTCCAGCCTGGGCGACAGAGCAAGATTCTGTCTCAAAAAAATAAATAAATAAAGTAGAAAACTCAGTGGATGAGTTAAATAGCAAATTAGACATATCTGAAGGCAGAATTAAAGAACTGAAAAATAAATCTTGAGAGATACATACCATAATGACACAAATATAGAAAATATGAGTGAATTAAAAAAGCAAATTATAATGAAGGGTCTAACATGCATCTAATGAGTTCTCCAAAACTGAGTAATAGAAACAATCAGAGAAAAAACTATTTGAAGAAATATGACTCCGAATTTTCCAGAACTGAGGAAAGTCACAAACCACTAGAATAAGATAGTCCAAATATTCCAAGCAAGATTAACCAAGAGATATCTATACTGAAGACATCATAGAGAAACTGCAGAATGCTGAAGACAGAGTTCTTTAAAGTAGTCATAACGAAAAGCTAAATTAACCAAAAATTTATTGATTGATTATTGCTGACTTCTCAATAGCTAACTGGAAAGTAGGTAATAGTGGGATAATAACTTTAAGGTGTTTAGAGAAAATAACTGTCAACCTAAATTTCTACGGTTAGACAAACTATTTGTTCAAGATTGAGGACAAAATAAAGACATTTTGGATAACCCCAAACTGAAAAATCTTACAACCACTAGGCCTTCTCTAAAAAAACAAAATAAAATACTTTTAAAGGATTCATGTCAGGAAGTCAGAAAATGATTTGAGAGGTAAGAAGAAATGCTAAGCAAAGAAAATGGTAAACATGTGAATAAGTCTAAATAATGATGGCATAAAAAGAGGCCAATATCTATTACATGAGATTGACATAAAACAAGACAGAAACAAAAGTACTGGACAAAAATTGCATATATCAGGAATGTACAAAATTGATCACACTAAAATGACTATGTTGGGTCTATTCCAAGAATGTATATTTGGTTTAACACTGGAAAATCTATAAATGTAAGTCATTGCATTAAAAAACTAAAGCAGAATGCTATATCATCACCTCACAGATATAGTATATGCTTCTATTATATGGAATACTACACAGCAATGAAAATGGACAGATTATAGCTACACATATATAATGGAGAGTGAAAACATTTTGAAAATAATATCTACAGTAAGTTTCAATCACATAAGTTTCACAAATATGCAAAAGTAAACAACATATTGTTATTCTGGATATATGTATATATTCTGAAAAAATATACATATAGTAAAATTCTAAAGCAAAGCAAGAAAATAGTAAAGAAATAATTGATTATAATACTAACCTCTCAGAGGGGTAAGGAATCTTCAAAGGTATTGAAAACGTTCTATTTTTCAAACCTGGTAGTGGATTCACTAGTTTTCATTCTATTATACTTTAAACACTATATGTTTATATTGTTTCATGTACATAAATTATTAGAAAATTTTAAATTTAATTTCAATTGAATTATAAATGCTTCAAAATTTGCTTCTCAAGTATGTAGGTAAGATATCTACACAAAATATAAAACTAACAAAACACAAATCTTGTGTTTTAAATTAGAAATTAGAAAAAGGGTTGAGAAACATGATTAAATTAGAAAAGGGTTGAGAAACATGAAGGAACAGAAAAATGAGACAAAAAGGCAACTATAGAAAATGTTCCCTAAAACAAAACCAGACTAAAAGACATCACCTAAAAAAGACCTCATTCATTACATTAAAATATGGCAAAAAATAGACAGCGATAACTGAAATGAGAGACATTAAAGTATCAGAATGGTTCTGAAACTAGTTAGATGGTTTAGACTCTTTTTCCCACCTTCTACTCTTTTTCCTTGTAAGAGCTAGAAAAAAATCTCTATCTTCACATAAGGCATAACAAGTATTGCAATAACCATTTACTGTTTGTCTAGTACATTACAGTTAAGTACTGGTTTGCTGGAGATGATGAGATAAATAACAATGGTCTCTGATGTGAGGGAGCTTTTCTAATGAGAGAATAAGTTCAAACTTCAGCAGGTTAGAGATGAGGTATAACTTATTGAATATAAAGATGATTGGATTGTAATATTCTGTGTGGCAGAGACATTAACTGTCCACTGAGTCTACCTGTGTTCCCTGCAGTTCCTAGCCCCACTGCAGTTTGGGGGGACTATGTGATTCTGGTCTGAGCCATGAGTGGAAGAGATGTGTGTCACCTGATGCCAAAGCATTAAAGAGCCAGTGTGTGATCCTCCAGCTCCTCTCTTCACCTGACCTAGAGATCTGGAAACTACGTGTCCAAGGATCAAAATCAGAGTGATTACTGAGTCACTGCAGTGAGAACAGGTGCCATGGGGAGTTGCCTAACCTGCAGAGCAGTTTCTGTAAGCAAGAAATAAAGTGAAAAGTCACTGAGATTTCAAGATTTGTTACTGTCACATAACCTAGCATTATGCATGCATAGCACTAAAGGGAAAAAAAAACTCTTCTGAAGACTTATAAAAAGACATGTCGGGGGGCGGAGCAAGATGGCCGAATAGGAACAGCTCCAGTCTCCAACTCCCAGCGCGAGCGACACAGAAGACCAGCGATTTCTGCATTTTCAACTGAGGTACTGGGTTCATCTCACTGGGGAGTGCCAGACGATCGGTGCTGGTCAGCTGCTGCAGCCCGACCAGCAAGAGCTGAAGCAGGGCGAGGCATTGCCTCACCTGGAAAGCGCAAGGGGGAAGGGAATCCCTTTTCCTAGCCAGGGGAACTGAGACACACAACACCTGGAAAATCGGGTAACTCCCACCCCAATACTGCGCTTTAAGCAGACAGGCACACCAGGAGATCATATCCCACACCTGGCCGGGAGTGTCCCACACCCACGGAGCCTCCCTCATTGCTAGCACAGCAGTCTGTGATCTACCGGCAAGGCAGCAGCGAGGCTGGGGGAGGGGCGCCCGCCATTGCTGAGGCTTAAGTAGGTAAACAAAGCTGCTGGGAAGCTCGAACTGGGTGGAGCTCACAGCAGCTCAAGGAAACCTACCTGTCTCTGTAGACTCCACCTCTGGGGACAGGGCACAGTAAATAATAACAAACGCAGCAGCTCTGCAGACGCAAACGACTCTGTCTGACAGCTTTGAAGAGAGCAGTGGATCTCCCAACACGGAGGTTGAGATCTGAGAAGGGACAGACTCCCTGCTCAAGTGGGTCCCTGACCCCTGAGTAGCCTAACTGGGAGACATCCCCCACTAGGGGCAGTCTGACACCCCACACCTCACAGGGTGGAGTACACCCCTGAGAGGAAGATTCCAAAGCAAGAATCAGACAGGTACACTCGCTGTTCAGAAATATTCTATCTTCTGCAGCCTCTGCTGCTGATACCCAGGCAAACAGGGTCTGGAGTGGACCTCAAGCAATCTCCTACAGCTACAACCTACAGCTGAGGATCCTGACTGTTAGAAGGAAAGCTATCAAACAGGAAGGACACCTACACCAAAACCCCATCAGTACATCACCATCATCAAAGACCAGAGGCAGATAAAACCACAAAGATGGGGAAAAAGCAGGGCAGAAAAGCTGGAAATTCAAAAAATAAGAGCGCATCTCCCCCGGCAAAGGAGCGCAGCTCATCGCCAGCAACGGATCAAAGCTGGACGGAGAATGACTTCGACGAGATGAGAGAAGAAGGCTTCAGTCCATCAAATTTCTCAGAGCTAAAGGAGGAATTACGTACCCAGCGCAAAGAAACTAAAAATCTTGAAAAAAAAGTGGAAGAATTGATGGCTAGAGTAATTAATGCAGAGAAGCTCACAAACGAAATGAAAGAGACGAAAACCATGGCACGAGAAATACGTGACAAATGCACAAGCTTCAGTAACCGTCTCGATCAACTGGAAGAAAGAATGTCAGCGATGGAGGATCAAATGAATGAAATGAAGCGAGAAGAGAAAACAAAAGAAAAAAGAAGAAAAAGAAATGAACAAAGCCTGCAAGAAGTATGGGATTATGTAAAAAGACCAAATCTACGTCTGATTGGGGTGCCTGAAAGTGAGGGGGAAAACGGAACCAAGTTGGAAAACACTCTTCAGGATATCATCCAGGAGAACTTCCCCAACCTAGTAGGGCAGGCCAACATTCAAATCCAGGAAATACAGAGAACGCCACAAAGATACTCCTCGAGAAGAGCAACTCCAAGACACATAATTGCCAGATTCACCAAAGTTGAAATGAAGGAAAAAATCTTAAGGGCAGCCAGAGAGAAAGGTCGGGTTACCCACAAAGGGAAGCCCATCAGACTAACAGCAGATCTCTCGGCAGAAACTCTTCAAGCCAGAAGAGAGTGGGGGCCAATATTCAACATTCTTAAAGAAAAGAATTTTAAACCCAGAATTTTATATCCAGCCAAACTAAGTTTCATAAGTGAAGGAGAAATAAAATCCTTTACAGATAAGCAAATGCTTAGAGATTTTGTCACCACTAGGCCTGCCTTACAAGAGACCCTGAAGGAAGCACTAAACATGGAAAGGAACAACCGGTACCAGCCATTGCAAAAACATGCCAAAATGTAAAGACCATCAAGGCTAGGAAGAAACTGCATCAACTAACGAGCAAAATAACCAGTTAATATCATAATGGCAGGATCAAGTTCACACATAACAATCTTAACCTTAAATGTAAATGGACTAAATGCTCCAATTAAAAGACACAGACTGGCAAACTGGATAAAGAGTCAAGACCCATCAGTCTGCTGTATTCAGGAGACCCATCTCACACGCAGAGACATACATAGGCTCAAAATAAAGGGATGGAGGAAGATTTACCAAGCAAATGGAGAACACAAAAAAGCAGGGGTTGCAATACTAGTCTCTGATAAAACAGACTTTAAACCATCAAAGATCAAAAGAGACAAAGAAGGACATTACATAATGGTAAAGGGATCAATTCAACAGGAAGAGCTAACTATCCTAAATATATATGCACCCAATACAGGAGCACCCAGATTCATAAAGCAAGTCCTTAGAGACTTACAAAGAGACTTAGACTCCCATACAATAATAATGGGAGACTTCAACACTCCACTGTCAACATTAGACAGATGAACGAGACAGAAAGTTAACAAGGATATCCAGGAATTGAACTCATCTCTGCAGCAAGCAGACCTAATAGACATCTACAGAACTCTCCACCCCAAATCAACAGAATATACATTCTTCTCAGCACCACATCGTACTTACTCCAAAATTGACCACGTAATTGGAAGTAAAGCACTCCTCAGCAAATGTACAAGAACAGAAATTATAACAAACTGTCTCTCAGACCACAGTGCAATCAAACTAGAACTCAGGACTAAGAAACTCAATCAAAACCGCTCAACTACATGGAAACTGAACAACCTGCTCCTGAATGACTACTGGGTACATAATGAAATGAAGGCAGAAATAAAGATGTTCTTTGAAACCAATGAGAACAAAGATACAACATACCAGAATCTCTGGGACACATTTAAAGCAGTGTGTAGAGGGAAATTTATAGCACTAAATGCCCACAAGAGAAAGCAGGAAAGATCTAAAATTGACACTCTAACATCGCAATTAAAAGAACTAGAGAAGCAAGAGCAAACACATTCGAAAGCTAGCAGAAGGCAAGAAATAACTAAGATCAGAGCACAACTGAAGGAGATAGAGACACAAAAAACCCTCCAAAAAATCAATGAATCCAGGAGTTGGTTTTTTGAAAAGATCAACAAAATTGACAGACCACTAGCAAGACTAATAAAGAAGAAAAGAGAGAAGAATCAAATCAACGCAATTAAAAATGATAAAGGGGATATCACCACCGACCCCACAGAAATACAAACTACCATCAGAGAATACTATAAACACCTCTACGCAAATAAACTGGAAAATCTAGAAGAAATGGATAATTTCCTGGACACTTACACTCTTCCAAGACTAAACCAGGAAGAAGTTGAATCCCTGAATAGACCAATAGTAGGCTCTGAAATTGAGGCAATAATTAATAGCCTACCAACCAAAAAAAGTCCAGGACCAGATGGATTCACAGCTGAATTCTACCAGAGGTACAAGGAGGAGCTGGTACCATTCCTTCTGAAACTATTCCAATCAATAGAAAAAGAGGGAATCTTCCCTAACTCATTTTATGAGGCCAACATCATCCTGATACCAAAGCCTGGCAGAGACACAACAAAAAAAGAGAATTTTAGACCAATATCCCTGATGAACATCGATGCAAAAATCCTCAATAAAATACTGGCAAACCGGATTCAGCAGCACATCAAAAAGCTTATCCACCATGATCAAGTGGGCTTCATCCCTGGGATGCAAAGCTAGTTCAACATTCGCAAATCAATAAACATAATCCAGCATATAAACAGAACCAAAGACAAGAACCACATCATTATCTCAATAGATGCAGAAAAGGCTTTTGACAAAATTCAACAGCCCTTCATGCTAAAAACGCTCAATAAATTCGGTATTGATGGAACGTACCTCAAAATAATAAGAGCTATTTATGACAAACCCACAGCCAATATCATACTGAATGGGCAAAAACTGGAAAAATTCCCTTTGAAAACTGGCACAAGACAGGGATGCCCTCTCTCACCACTCCTATTCAACATAGTGTTGGAAGTTCTGGCTAGGGCAATCAGGCAAGAGAAAGAAATCAAGGGGATTCAGTTAGGAAAAGAAGAAGTCAAATTGTCCCTGTTTGCAGATGACATGATTGTATATTTAGAAAACCCCATTGTCTCAGCCCAAAATCTCCTTAAGCTGATCAGCAACTTCAGCAAAGTCTCAGGATACAAAATTAATGTGCAAAAATCACAAGCATTCTTATACACCAGTGACAGTCAAACAGAGAGCCAAATCAGGAATGAACTTCCATTCACAATTGCTTCAAAGAGAATAAAATACCTAGGAATCCAACTTACAAGGGATGTAAAGGACCTCTTCAAGGAGAACTACAAACCACTGCTCAGTGAAATCAAAGAGGACACAAACAAATGGAAGAACATACCATGCTCATGGATAGGAAGAATCAATATCGTGAAAATGGCCATACTGCCCAAGGTAATTTATAGATTCAATGCCATCCCCATCAAGCTACCAATGAGCTTCTTCACAGAATTGGAAAAAACTGCTTTAAAGTTCATATGGAACCAAAAAAGAGCCCGCATCTCCAAGACAATCCTAAGTCAAAAGAACAAAGCTGGAGGCATCACGCTACCTGACTTCAAACTATACTACAAGGCTACAGTAACCAAAACAGCATGGTACTGGTACCAAAACAGAGATATAGACCAATGGAACAGAACAGAGTCCTCAGAAATAATACCACACATCTACAGCCATCTGATCTTTGACAAACCTGAGAGAAACAAGAAATGGGGAAAGGATTCCCTATTTAATAAATGGTGCTGGGAAAACTGGCTAGCCATAAGTAGAAAGCTGAAACTGGATCCTTTCCTTACTCCTTATACGAAAATTAATTCAAGATGGATTAGAGACTTAAATGTTAGACCTAATACCATAAAAATCCTAGAGGAAAACCTAGGTAGTACCATTCAGGACATAGGCATGGGCAAAGACTTCATGTCTAAAACACCAAAAGCAACGGCAGCAAAAGCCAAAATTGACAAATGGGATCTCATCAAACTAAAGAGCTTCTGCACAGCAAAAGAAACTACCATCAGAGTGAGCAGGCAACCTACAGAATGGGAGAAAATTTTTGCAATCTACTCATCTGACAAAGGGCTAATATCCAGAACCTACAAAGAACTCAAACAAATTTACAAGAAAAAAACAAACAACCCCATCCAAAAGTGGGCAAAGGATATGAACAGACATTTCTCAAAAGAAGACATTCATACAGCCAACAGACACATGAAAAAATGCTCATCATCACTGGCCATCAGAGAAATGCAAATCAAAACCACAATGAGATACCATCTCACACCAGTTAGAATGGCAATCATTCAAAAGTCAGGAAACAACAGGTGCTGGAGAGGATGTGGAGAAATAGGAACACTTTTACACTGTTGGTGGGATTGTAAACTAGTTCAACCATTATGGAAAACAGTATGGCGATTCCTCAAGGATCTAGAACTAGATGTACCATATGACCCAGCCATCCCATTACTGGGTATATACCCAAAGGATTATAAATTATGCTGCTATAAGGACACATGCACACGTATGTTTATTGCAGCACTATTCACAATAGCAAAGACTTGGAATCAACCCAAATGTCCATCAGTGACAGATTGGATTAAGAAAATGTGGCACATATACACCATGGAATACTATGCAGCCATAAAAAAGGATGAGTTTGTGTCCTTTGTAGGGACATGGATGTAGCTGGAAACCATCATTCTTAGCAAACTATCACAAGAACAGAAAACCAAACACCGCATGTTCTCACTCGTAGGTGGGAACTGAACAATGAGATCACTTGGACTCGGGAAGGGGAACATCACACACCGGGGCCTATCATGGGGAGGGGGGAGGGGGGAGGGATTGTATTGGGAGTTATACCTGATGTAAATGACGAGTTGATGGGTGCAGCACACCAACATGGCACAAGTATACATATGTAGCAAACCTGCACGTTGTGCACATGTACCCTACAACTTGAAGTTTAATAATAATAAATAAATTAAAAAAAAAAAAAAAAAAAAAGACATGTCTACATATATGGAATGAATTGGATGCTTACATTAAAAAGGAAAAACTATACGGTCTCTGAAAATTCTCCCTGATACTCACCTCAAAAATATAATAAGAAAAATATAGACAAAAACATAGCCTTACTTCACAACTTTGCCACTGGTTTGGGATACTTGGTCGAAACTTCTGGTCACAAACAACCTTTCTCATTTCCTCTATCGAGGGATCTGAAGGCACCATGTCATAATAAGGCAATTGGTACTCCTCAACAATTCCTGTAAGAAATTTGCGTAATAAATTTCCATGTGCAAATAACAAACAAAGATGTCTATTTCAAATAATACCAATTAAGTTTTCTAGGCACAAGTGACACCCCAGGGAACTGGAAAGCCAAGTCTATTAAAATAATGTGTCACTATAAAATCAAGATATAAATTTAAATCACCCAGTTGAATAAAGTTATAAAAAGTTATATTATAAATTTTTTCATAACTGTAAAATGTATATAAGATTATATAAAATTATAATAAATAAAATAATTTTATAATTATTTAATACATAAAATTTCTATTTTATAATTATATAAAATAAATTTTATATTTTTCTATAATTAAAATTATGTAAATTTTTATTCAATTAAAATGCCATTATACAATATAAAAGTAATGCCTTTCTTTTGATTATGAAATTTGTAGCACAGCTTCATTGCTTTGTGAATGAAATGCATATATTTTCCCATCAGATAACTTTTCCAAAACAAAACAGCTTTCTCTCTTTGAAAACTTTTAGGCAATCTTTTTAACATTGGGTTTCTTACATTTAGACTTCAGAACTACTGAACCTGAGAATGTTCTGGAGAAGAAGCCAAAGATAGTTGAAGATAGACCGTTCAACATGAAGGTTAATATTTAAAGAGTCTCAAAGACAAAGACAAAGATGACCTTAATTATTAGAATACTACTTAAATTCCAAGAAATCCCTTATAAAATCTTTTTAATTAACTGCAATGCTTTTAAGTTAAAATATGTGAGACATGCTATAATACTAGACAACTAACTATAATTCACGTCTGCTAAATTACTATTTTTATAGTTGAAGAAAAGTTAAGGACAAAATCTAAAAGCAACTCTAGACTAATATCAATATGAAATTTTTACAAAAAATTATTAACATGTTTGAAATCTTGCTATTTGCCATGAATTGCCCTAATGCCTTTACAGGTTTTAACTAATCAGTCCTCAAAACTACTGACTAAACAAGGTACAGTATTATTTGTTTTACAGACAAGGAAACTGAGGCACAGAATGTTATGAATTTGTTCAGAGACACAGAGGTACTAAGTGGCAAATCTGTAATTCAAACACTAGTGTCCACTAGGGTTTTATAATGTTTTATAATATCATCTATGAATAAAAGAGAAAAAGTATATATGTTTGCTCATTCAGACATACTTTTAACCTTAGAAGCTTTTCATAAAATCTGCAAGGTTTTTTAAAAAATGAGATTAATGTAATGCAAAATGACATCAATACAAAGTGCAAAAATATGACAATAGTTTAATAATGACAGCTCTTTAATTGAATGTTTACTGTGAACAGGCTCTGTACTAAAAGCTTCACATGAATTAATTCATTAAATCCTTAAAGCCCAAGGGATCAGTTTTTGTATTATCTTCATTTTACAGATGAGGAAATTACTACTAAGTAACTTGCCTGAAGTCGGACATTGAAGGAATTGCTAAACCATTGCTTAGTCCTAAGTCTGTCTCACTTGAAAGTGGAAACTCTAAACCATTTTCTACCAGCATTTAACTTTTTCTCTACTGATGCAACAATTTCATCAGACGTATTTACAGGGCTTCCCCCTCCCTAATTCTTTCTCTCATTATTAAGTACCTTTTTTTTTTTTTTTTTTTTTTTTTTTTTTTTTTTTTTGAGATAGAGTTTTGCTCTTGTTGCCCAGGCTGGAGTACAATGGCGCAATCTCAGCTCATGAGCCCCCACGCCTGGCTAATTTTGTATTTTCAGTAGAGACGGGGTTTCTCCATGTTGATCAGGTTGGTGTCAAACTCCTGACCTCAGTGATCCACCCGCCTGGGCCTCCCAAAGTGTTGGGATTACAGGCATGAGTCACATTCCCAGGTGCATTATTAAGTTCTAAATTGCTGGGAGCAGGAAAGGTAGGAAGTTTGTCTTTGTCCGCCTCTTCCCACACCTTTATCCAACCCCACAACATTTATCATATCACAGGGAAGAAAAAAAAAAACAAGAAAAGCTTAAGAAATTGAACCCTTCAAGTCCTGTTGCCTCTGCAAATCATTTAACATCTTTGGGATATAAGTTAGGAATACCAGCTTATGGCTTACAAACTCAAATAATTTTCAAGTACTTCATAAAGTGTCATATGGAAATAAAAATTATCAGGAGAACTGTCACCCCACTAAGCAGTAATCACAATATAAAATCTCCATTACAAGCAAGATATCCCACTTTTGCCACTGGAAATATATCACCAAAAGGTATTCTTTTCAATATAGTGCTTGGGGAAAAAAGAATATCACATCTTGTATTCAGAGTATCAAGGAAAGGCAAACACAAAGGATATTTCCAAAATTTTACCTCCGACCGAACACCTCCGGGCTATTTCCCAGTAAACCAGACCAACAGAATAGATGTCAGCTCGTTTGAAGGACTCAAAGATATTCACATTCATTGTATCATCAAGCATTTCAGGAGCCATATACCTTCAAAAACATGCACATTTCAGATTCTGTGTATGACTTTATAGCACTCCAGTAAAACAATCTTAATAAATTAGGATAGCTTATGCCATTTTAAAAGGCAGATTTGAGGCATGAATAAAATCAAAGAATACATTATTGACTCAACCATCAAGTGTGTTCAGCAGCACTCCACCCATACTTTCTCTCAGTGAACAATTTTATTATACAAAAAATATAGCCATGTTTGAACAAGAGTCAGTGTAAGAAATCTACAGTCCATGGACCTGACCGAGCCTCGCTGTACTAGGGAGATTTTGGAGATTTCCCAGAATACTGAAGTGAGGATGCAACACCATCCCAAGTTCTTGCAAGGGTGTTAGATCCTCTGAAGGAATCCAGCATCCAAGGCTTCCCTGAAGGTTCCTGATGTGGGGATAATCAGATGGGTGAGCTAAGGCTTTTCTTGCACAGGGAAAAGAAGTCCCTTAGGGCTACCCAGTGTGAATAAACTGCCCGGAAGTGCTCCTGGGGTCTCATTAAAGTCTCCCAGTGAATCATGAGAGGCATTCACAGGCACTGTCCTGGGAATCTCAAATACGGCTTGAAGGCCAGCTATAGCAGCTTAGAATTTCTGTACTCTCAAGGGCCTTTAACAACTCCAAAAAAATATTTTGGTTGTTTCTAATTTCAAGGTGAAGAACTCTGGAATTTTGCCAAAGTAATATAGAGCCTGAAATTCAAGTAAAAAGAATTGGAAGTAGGCTGGCCATATGGCCAAAGGCTGGCTATAACAAGAAAAACACCAGAAATCCCATTCCTAATGGGCCGGACCTGACACATGCGTGGTATATGTTGTTACCTCACGCTCATTCTTAATCTTCAGATTCTGTTCCTTGAAAGTGGGAACTGTATCCAAACTCATATTATCTTAATACATGTCAATTTGGGAGACTTAATGATAAGTAAAAGTATAGGTAATACATAAACTGTGATTTAAAGAATAAGGCAATATAGTAGCACATAAGTGTATTCCGCATATAGAGTCCCTACCTATCTATTTCAACATATTGATTCTGTGTCTGTTGTGTAGAACCTGAATATGTAGAACTAGTCCTGAGTTTCAGTTCATTTATGGGATATAAAGGCTTTGGAGGAGCTACATACTGCTGACATTTTTTTTCTTATCTGTAGGAAAATGCATTCTCAGAAGATGGCACACTAAAAATAATACATCACTATCTCTTCCACCGTTTCTCTCCACTGGACTCTGTAGCTAAATGGCTGCAATCCATGTGGCCCAAAATGCCAGCTCTCCTTGCTTTATAACCATTATGCCCACTAACTTCTCAGTGACCCAGAGAAGACTTCTGGATTTCTTGGACCCAGTGGTTTCCCATTTGGACCTGAGCCTCCTCCACACACATGAGGACATTCATGCTTATTGGGCACTCTCACATCTTACTATGCTACCCAAGTCAGTCATCTTACCTCTTCGTTCCCACTTTAGGATTCTGAGGTATGTCGATAGTGTTCAGTATTGAATCATGCTTCACAGCCAACCCTAAGTCCGCTATGGCACAAGTTTCACATTTTTTCACTAAGATATTCTTTGATTTTATGTCTCGATGAGCAATAGCAGGTTTACCTATGAAGCATAAGAAGAACAAATTCATTTTTTCTTTACCGAAGACTGTTCAAGAGAAATCATCCTGAAGACTTAGCTCTAAATGAGCTAATTCAAAAAGAGTGTTCTTCAAAGCTCCTGTCACTATCTAAATTATCTTGTTTATTTATGTACCTGCTGAATCATCTGTCTCTCCCAAGTAAACTGTAAACTGAATAAGGACAGTAACTATTTTGTTCAACAACATTCCTCTATTGCTTAGAGCACTAGATGACTAGATCACTAATAAATATTTTTTAATAGATGAAGTGAGAATTAGTACTGCTATGTCCTCATAAGAGCATAGCAAATATTGTTTTACAAAATAAGTCTGAAAACTTCTATTACCCCACACCAGCAGTTCTCAGTTGTGGCCAAAAGATCCCTAAGGTCCTTGCAACTCTTTTCTAACTATGCATCTGTGTGACACCACCTTGTCTTCACATATTTCAACCAAAACAACGTATGAGAACAGACGGAATGAAGAACAGGTATGAAAATCCAGACATCAAAACAGACATTAAAGGGATTTGCAACAATGTAAAACAAAACCAATATTTTCGATTGATCAGTTTTTGTATTAGAAAAAAATGTTGTTACATTTAAAATGTTATTTATGTTAACATTTAATTGGTTATTATTTTAAGCAAATTAATAAGTACTTTTAAATTCCTCAATTTTAATTTCTAATACTGTAAACGGTAACAGATACAAGTTACATACACAAAAACCTTTGTAGTCCTCAATAATTTTAAGAGTGTAAAGAGATCATGAGTTCAAATTTGAGAACCACTGCCCTGTCTAGACTAATTGACTCTCTAGAGTCAACCTCTTAACTCAATAAATAGAAACGGCAGTAGGTACTATTTGGCTTCAAGTACATGATATACAATTTTTTTTTCAAAATCACATTATACTTTCCAATTACTTTTTTAATTATCAAAAGTAAACATTTAAATTATTTGTATTCTGTGAATATAGGACATTTGCCACTAAAGCAAGATCTCTGGGTACATATGCTAAATGGCAAAGATGGAACCACTAGGAATAATTTTTTTTTAATATTATTATGGATAAGATACAAAATAGTGAGTATATTGATGAGAGTTGGCTATATCATGACAACACCTTTAGCTTTAAAAATTACCTTTATTGTTTCTTTACCCTTTTTTTTTTTTTTTTTGAGATAGGGTTTCGCTCTGTCACCCAAACTAGAGTGCAGTGGTGCAATCGTAACTCACTGCAGCCTGGAGGTGATCCTCCTACCTCAGCCTCCCAAGTGGCTGGAACTAAAGGCACATGCCACCACAACCGAACTTTTTTTTTTTTTTTTTTTTTTTTTTGGTAGAGATGGAGATCTCACTATGTTGCCCAGGCTGGTCTCAAATTCCTGGCCTCAAGTGATCCTCTCACGTAGACTACCAAAATGCTGGGATTATGGGTGTAAGCCACCATGCCCAGCCTAAAGAAATAATAATTAATTATTTCTAATAAATTAAAATATAACTAAGTACTTCTATCCTCATATTCAAAGTGGAAAAAAATGAAAAGGAAATATATACCTTGTGTCCCAACAATCTCCATATGAAGGTGTGCCAGACCACTAGCAATTGAGAGCGCCAGCTTGATCATTCCAGCCACCGTCACTATATTTCTATTCAAATAGTCATATAAGGAGCCCTGTTCATGATATTCAGATACCAGCCAAAGTTGAGTCCAGGTTCCATTATCTAATAAGAAAATATAATTTTGTTGTTGTAAATACATATTGAGAAAGAAGCCAAAAGCTTTTGACAAATATCAGTGTTTAATCAGTGTCTAATCTGTATTGTTAACAAAGCAAAGTTAATTGCTTCAGTGGTAATGCTTACAGTCCAAGTTAGTAAAGAAAAAATTCTCAATGAATTCCTGAAGATACTGATATGTTGGAACCATAAAAATAAAAAGTTGTGAGGTTGTGATTGATTCTAACAACTGAATAACTCCTTTCTCATTTCCTCTCTATCAATACCTGCTAGCAATAGTAACCACATTATAGGAGAAATCACTGAGAGATGCATTTAGGCTCAGTGTTGTGTTATAAATTACTCTGAGCTTTTAAGAAAAATTGTACCAATAAAGATTAGAAATATAACAAATGTACACAAAGTATTATTTCTATCATAAAAGCTCTAACATTCTAAAAATGTTGATGTTATTTACCTTTCAAAATATAAAGTTGATGATTTTCCCCAAAAGCTTATAGTAAGAGCCAAACACAATTACTAGACATTTTCAAATAATTTGCCTCATTTAGCCAACACCTAATCCAGCTTATAAAAGACGTTTAGAAAAGCAATCACCCTAAAACTTTTCTACATATTAGTAGAGTGAGCTTTAGTTTTTGAAATAAAATGTCTACAGTAACCCTGGGCGGTCCTGACCAGTTCTGACACTCAGGGAAAGGATCTATAATGAACATTTGCTAAGGACCTATCTGACCAAATGCTTTATGTATAACAGCTCTTTGTTATCCAAATATTTAATTTCCAAATCTGGGTAGTGATAAAAATTTCCTACGAATTTAAAAGTCAACATAACATGGTAAAGCTCATTAACATACAACATATAAAAATAATCCTTACTCACACCTCTCTCCCTGATTGACACCAGTGGCTATCTTGCCCTCTAACATCAATGCTTTTGTCAGACAGTTGACTAAAGAGTGAATCTGTAAATGTTGCAAAAGGTAAAGGAATTAAAAAATCAAAGTGAAGTTAGAGATCATTTGGAATCATGCAAAAAGCCACTGACAAGTTAGGAGATGATAGAGGTAGACCAGTTAAACTCAAGAAGAGAAAACCAAGGATAATATCTCTAGTGCATATTATTATTTTATTTTTATGTATTCATTTTTTGAGACAGAATGTCACTCTGTCGCTCAGCTGGAGTGCAGTGGTGCAATCTCGGCTCACTGCAACCTCTGCCTCCCGGGTTCAAGCAATTCTCCTGCCCCCGCCTCCTGAGTAGCTGGGATTACAGGCATCTGCCACCAAGCCCAGCTAATTTTTTTTTTTTTTTTTTTTTTTTTTTTTTTTGTATTTTTAGTAGAAACGGGATTTCACCATGCTGGCCAGGCTAATCTTGAACTCCTGACCTCAGGTGATCCGCCCACCTTGGCCTCCCAAAATGATGGGATTACAGGTGTGAGCCACCATGTCTGGCCAATGCATATTATTTTATAATCCAATAAACATCATGATTAAACTAGCCCATGAAGATGATCCATGTACAGTCATAACTGCTTTGACAGAGTTGCTGCTTAATCCAACCAGCAGGAAGTTCAGCTCAAGATTAGGAGGGAAAAGAAAGCATTCTTAACAGCTAAATAAGAAATGTCTCCTCAATGATCTGGATACAGTTTCAAAGTATATGTAGTTACAAATCTGGAAAGAACTTTTTTTGTTAGCCGTCTTGCCTTTACCCCGTTTCTCCTTAGCAAATCAGAAATGGCAAATCATTAACAAACATAATTATGGCCAAAATGTATGCTAAATGCTAAGCCTCTCTTTTTCCATCCAAGTAATAATGAATACTTTTATGATTAAGTTTATATTAGATAAAATTGACTATAGGTTCTGAATTTTCACAGGCAATGGTGGATCCTTGACATTCATAGATAATTTGTCTTAACACTTTTTTAGACTGGGGTTACAACCTCGACTCTACCAAAGTTCTTCCTGAGTATTACTAACTAGAGTTAAGGTTTAAAAGCCGACTGAATCAAGTTTTCCTCACTTTTGTTACCTATTGGGGCACTAATGAACAGTTAAATAACAATTGCGTAAAAAAGAAGAGTAAAAGCATAGATAATCAACGAATTTTATATCCAATCTGTGATTATACAAGCATAGGTATTTCAAATATAAGAAAGCTGATGCTCTGACTTGCTCCATGAAACTCAAAAAATAACAAACACTACATGGCACCGTTAATGGTGGTCTCAAGACACAAACTGTGCACAAAGTAACATTCACAGAAAAGTTCACTAAAAGTGTCTTGCTTGCCACCATTCCAATACAATCAAAAGAGAATATTTTCAGAAATTTTGAGTCTTGAAGATGAAGGCTGTTATACGGATGAAAAATACAGCCCTAACAAAGTTGAGCATTCAGCTAGTATTAATTGGTATGTCTGTATTGGTTATTAAAATATTGAAATATTTCTGTCCTGGTTGGTAAACAGCTGCTATTCAAAACTCCTGGGCTGGGCGCAGTGGCTCAAGCCTGCAAATCCAGCACTTTGGGAGGCCGAGGAGGGCGGATAACGAGGTCAGGAGTTCAAGACCAGACTGGCCAACATAGTGAAAACCCTGTCTCCACTAAAAATACAAAAATTAGCCAGGTGTGGTGGCAGGTGCCTGTAGTTCCAGCTACTTGGGACTACTTGGGAGGCTGAGGCAGGAGAATCGCTTGAACCCAGGAGGCGGAGGTTGCAGTGAGGTGAGATCGTGCCACTGCACTCCAGCCTGGGCAACATAGTGAGACTCTGTCTCAAAAAAACAAACAAAAACTCCCAATGATACTCCTTTGCCCTAGACATCCAGATGCCTCCATATCTCTTCATGACCAAGCAGCATCTAATGGGATAAAACCTAGCACGGCAGAGTTCTCCAGGATTCTGCTCCAGTTGAGGCTTCTGTTCTGATTAGTTGGTTCCTGCACCAAACAAGTTAGCAAACATTTTAAGCACCACCCTGGCTATCTGGACATCATGATTTCCTATCACTCATTTGCCCTGCTTCATTGTATGGTTATGTACATTTATCTGTGGGAAAGAGGAAAGGATTTTATGCAAATTAGACTTTCATATAGACTTTATTAAAACAAAGAGATGAATTTAATTTTTCTTATCTGATACTAGACAACATTTTTTCACTTGTTGAACACAATTAGATTGGAAATACCTTTGTTGTCAGCAGCAATGAAACCAAGGATGTTTTCATGTCGCAGCATGACCGTCTGGTAAATTTCTGCCTCACGAAACCAAGATCTTTCATCTCTGGAGGAGAATATTTTCACAGCCACATCTTCCCCACACCATCTTCCATGCCACACCTCACCAAATCTACCTTTTCCTACTATTTCCTGAAGCACAATCGTCCTTGCAATTGTCCTTTGAACCAACAGAGGTAGACCTAACCAAAGAAAAGATGGAATTGATGATTAAACACAAATGCCAGAAAAGAACTCTCATAATAATCGCTGTTTTCAGATTTTAAAAAAGCAAGTATTTAAGTGCTTTAATAATTTTGTCTATTTTGAAGGAATAAGTACCATTGTAGCAAACTTATTTAATGTCAAAGCATGCTGAAAAAAAACTTCAAATTATGAATATGAATTTGTCTTCTCGTATTCACAAGTAAAAATTTTTTGAACATAGCCTGCTGCTGCAGATACCTGATTTCCAAGAATTGCTGGAAATCTCCTTCATTTGCCCATCAAAGCCAGTCAGGTTACTAAGTACACAAGAGTAAAAGCAAAAAAAAAAAAAAGAAAAAAAAAATGTGTTAGCCTCTAAAATAAAATGTATGGTTCCTGGTACAACTGGAAGTACAAAATAATTATTTGTGAATTTTTTCAAAACCAAGCTGAAATTGGAAAGTGAAGAATCAAATGCAATGATGATGTGAGACACTTATATTACACTAAAAGCAAGATACAGTCAAATGAGATATCAAATAAATATTTTCTGCGGAACAGAAAAAAATTTCAAAGAAAATATATCCTGAATGCATGTATGATGCTTCTATTCTTTGAACTACTAACTCCACCTCTAGAATTCTGTCGCAAATACCTAATGCAAAATGCAGAAAAATTTATGTCAAGATATTATTATTTATAGGAAAAAATAAGTAAAAGTGTCAGGTAATGGAATAATTGTGAAATAAAGTGTAGAGATTGAGAGCACAGGTGGGTTCAAATTTCAGCTCTGCCACCTGATAATCACGCACAAGTTCTTTCACCTGTCTGTGCTTCAGCTTCTTCATCTGAAAAGCTGGGGATAATCAACATTACCCATCCCATAGAGATGATTTGAGAATTAATAAGCCTGTTCAGCACCTAGCACAGTATCTGGCCTATTACATGCTCAGTAATGGTTAACATTATGTTAATCTTAGGACGGCTTACTCAGAGCCAATAATAATGATGACGCTTATGAAGAGATATTTAATAACATAAAAAAATTTTTGCTATACTATTAAATAAAAACAGCATAGAACATTTTATTCTTATAAATATAAGTGTACCTAGCTATTCAAAATACGCACAGAAAATAAGACTCAAGAGGAAATATGCTAAATGTTATGATGGTTATTTCTCTTGGTGAAACTGGGGTGAGTTATGATAGTCTTCTTTCTAATTTTCCACATTTTCTTTATTTCCACAATAGATATTTATTACTCTAAAATCAAAGGAAAAAATAGTTAAAGAGGTTACAGTCTACGTGTATTCTGAAAAGTCACATTCAGTTACTGTGTTTGTACTCAGCTAGGGAGCCCTCATAGCAATGACCCTGTCTTGCGAGGGCTTTGGTCCCTGCACCTAAAACGGGTCACTGTTCGTTCACATGTTCTCATATGAACATATAAGCACAGGCTAAATAAGCACAGACTACAAATCTGTTGTTACAGATCTCAACAATTAGTCACAAAACCCTACAGAAAGTTTTTTTGAAATCATCTGGTGCAACCCTATCATTTTAGAGATGGCAAAACTGAGGTCCCTCGATAATCAAAGTCTTTCCCAGGATTATGCTGCTAGTGAGAGGCAGACCTAGAATTAAAACAGGGATCTTCAGTGCAAACTCTTCCTCTCTAGAAGCAAACTATAAGGACTGTTTTTGTTTGTTTTTGTTTTTTGAGATGCAGTCTTGCTCTGTCAGGCTGGAGTGCAGCAGCATGATCTCAGCTCACTACTATCTCCACCTCCCAGGTTCAAGCAATTCTCCCACATCAGCCTCCTGAGTAGCTGGGATTACAGGTGTGCACCACTATGCCTGGCTAATTTTTGTATTTTTAGTACAGAAGAGGTTTCACCATGTTGGCCAGGCTGGTCTCAAACTCCTGACCTCAAGTGATCCACCTACCTCGGCCTCCCAAAGTGTGGGGGATTACAGGCGTGAGCCACCGCGCCCGGCCTGGACTGTTTTTGCAGGCAACAATCAATTTTACTACTTGACCACACACTAAGAGTTGTACTAACAATTATTACGTCAAATCTCAATCTCAGTCTCTCCCTTCCTCCTGCTACCCTATAGTCTTATCTGCATACACACACACACACTCACAGAAACATCACTACCAACAACCAGCACTACCCAAAACACAACAAATGGATAGAGAGCTAGATAAGCTTATGCTTTCAAACGGAAAATTAATCAAGTACATAATCAGTGGTGCAGATCAGGAACAAAGTAAGACAACAACATATAAAGTACTCAAGACAGCAATTAAATTGAGACATTAAAACTCAATAAAACTTGCTTTGGTATCTTTCAAAGCAATCACCAAAATGAATCTAATTCTTCTGGTATGCACCTAGACATTTGATTTGAAGATACATGGATTTTTGCTTCTCCCTGTAGGTTCATTTCAATCTTTTAAGCAGGGGTTGTAGAAAGTTAGCTTTCAAGAATGTCACCATCAGTCAGAATTGTTACACTACAAGGGAAAAGCAGCAGCCTACCCAGTTTCTTGGAAGCCATCTGAGACACCATCCATTCTCATCAGTCCATTTCCCCTCTTGCAGGCATTATATACATCTTTGAAATTTGTCCCTGACCAGGTCAAGAATAAGCTTCCCAGTTTTTGTTCCTCAGCATCCAACAAAACTGTCTCACATGTAAAGTTATTGGCCAATTAAGAAAAGCAGAGGGAAGCAGACTCCCCCTTCCTCCAATCCCCTCCCTACAGGTGAGTTTTTAGGACTGAGGTCTCACTGCGGATACACCCATTCTCTGATTATCATAGGCAGGGAGGCCTTCTGTTACTTTCAGCTGCTGGTCACTGCCAAACATATGCAACTGGCTTTGGGGGAAAAAAATGCCTAACGCTCTTTCAGATTGGTATTTCAAGAAATCATCCATGCTTGGGTACATTTACTACTTTTTATTTTTTTTTTAAACGAGAGATCTTAGAAAAATCTGAAAAGGAGAGAGTCCAGAATCAGTAATTCCAGATTTAGGTTTAAACATGCAAAAAACACCAGAAAATGTAATATTAATTTTTGATTTATGCCCAAGTCCATTACTACTTTCTCAAACTAAATCCCAATCTCTAGTATTAAAATCTGAATTACTTTCATTTGAAAGGAAAATCTTTGGTTATCTTAAATGTATTTAAGGAATAGCTCCAAAATACCTAACATCTTCAGATAAATTAAAATGTTTTGGGGGATGGGGATTAAGCAGAGAGTTATGTAACCTCTTGAACCTTATAAAGAAATCATATAAGGTTTCAAGAAACTTGCCATAAATCAGAGGTCTTTGTGCCTAGAATGTTGTCAATATTCAAGAAATCAAGGCACGGTGGGCCTCAAAGTGTCAGAGTCAAATAAGGAAAGAGTATTGAATACCAAGTTTTAATTTTAAAGAAAAATCTGTCTGGTGCATTGGCTCACACCTGCAATCCCAGCACTTTGGGTGACAGAGGCAGGCAGATCACTTGAGTTCAGGAGTTTGAGATGAGCCTGGACAACATGGTGAAACTCCATCTCTACTAAAAACGCAAAAATTAGCCAGGTGTAGTGGGGCACACCTATAATCCTAGCTACTTGGGAGGCTGAGGTAAGAGAATCACTGGAACCCAGGAGGGAGACGTAGCAATGAGCCAAGATAGCACCACTGCACTCCAGCCTGGGTAACAGGGTGAGAATCTGGAAAAGAAAAGAGGAGAGGAGAGGGGAGGGGAGGGAAGAGGAGAGGAGAGGGAGGGAAGGAAAGAAGGAAGGAAAGAAGGAAGGAAGGAAGGAAGGAAGGAAGGAAGGAAGGAAGGAAGGAAGGAAGGAAGGAAGGAAGGGAGGGAGGGAGGGAGGGAGGGAGGGAGGGAGGGAGGGAGCGAGGGAGGGAGGGAGGGAGGGAGGGAGGGAAGAAGGAAGGAAAGAAAGAGGGGGGAGAGAGAGAGAAGGAAGGAAGGAAGGGAGGGAGGGAGGGAGGAAGGAAGGAAGGAAGGATGGAAGGAAGGAAGGAACATGCCAGTCTTCTAGCCAATAATTTAATTTAATTTAATTTCCGGTTTTTAAAACTTTGCAGTTTGGGAGTTTTCTTACCAGTATTCTTCCCTTGAAAGATGCTACCTAATGTGTACAGTGATGGTGTAAACATTTAGACTTTGTCAGTGGGGGGCCAGGTGATTTTGCCCCAGAAGGAGCAAACTCTCTGGGTTCGACTATGCTTTTCTTTTCTGATGAATACAAAGCTGCTTCACGCTAAATATGGATGCACACAGAGATGTTATCACCCCTCTGTCCCCTACCTCTGTTAATTGTGTCTGCGTGAATTTTCCTGAAAGCCATTGGCAAGGGAGTTCTTCAAAATGTTGGGCTACAATCTTAATGATCCTTCCAAAACAAGAAGAGATGCAGGGGCCTCTGAAGTGGTTCACCTAGGGTTACTCTTGTTCCTATTTCCGTAAACCATGAGCTAGCAGGATTTCTGGATATATATATATATAGAATCCCCTACCATTTTATGGAGTTTGTTACTCTGGGAAAAACTGTCTTCCCACTAACCCCAACCTCCTGGAAAAAAAAAAAAAAAAAAAACAACTTCAAATGCTTTGTGTTGTGAGAGAGGCTCATTTAGGCTATAATACAGCCTGGTACTTTGAATGCTTTACCTGGGGTTCTGGAGTTCCATTAAAGAGGAAGAGGGTTATTAATATACAACTGTAGCCAGCAAAAGCCAGCACAGGAATGCTACACTGCTGTCTGTAATCTTCTGTTTCTTTGCTTTAAGAACATATTCTTGATTTAATTTCAGGTGTGTTCCCTGTTAGCTTCACACATATCCCAGGGGGTGTCTATAGATTCTGAAAATCCTCATAACCACAAGCAAAAGTGCTCAAAGAACACTACTTTGTATAACCCACATCTTTCCCTCAGAACTCAACACCTTAAATACTATAACCCTAACTCTTTTGTGTCCATAAAACATTACCAAGAAAGCAACAGTGATTGTTAGTAACCATAATAGGGGGAGGTAGGGAGGAGAGAAAGGAAACTGCTTTCTTGCTTCAGAAATAAATTCTGAAGGAAAGTGAACGTAAGAATCTGAACACCTAAAGTTACAAAAAGCAACTGAGAAGACTTAATTCTATAGGCCACAATGGTTTTTCTCTACCTCAGGTACTAAAAGGAGTTCCTATACCAGAGCGCACCATGTATCCTTTCAAGATGGAATGCATAGTATTTGGGCCCTTTTGTTAAAAAGTTTTTATTTACTTTTCAATAAAGAGTTTGCTTATGAAAAAATGGACAATGGTAACATACCAGAGCCAGATCCAGAGGCAGTTACATCATAAATCAGATCTTTCAGGGTTTTTCCAGCATTTACCAGATTGCACTCAGAGAGTGGTTCCTCCACATTCGGTCTCTTTTTCTTCCTGTAGGAGCACTGTCGACCCTGGCATGCCCATATTGTCAGCATCGCAGCTATGGACAGGAGGCAAACAGGCACAGTAATAATGATGGCCAGCTCCATCGGTCCAAGTTTTGGGGCATTTGGTGACGCTAAAGTTTAAAGAAGAAAGAACATGACCATAAATCAACCCATTTTAAGTATTTTTGGAATTGGAATTGCAATCACCAAAATTTCACATCCAGAATATGCAGCTACACAGTATGCACTTATGTTCATTGGTAAAGGCTCTCTGTGGTATAAGAAAAGATGGAGAAAAAGAAATGAGATGAGGCTGCAGCTAGGAATGGTTATGGCAGGTGACAATAAGAAATATGATTAGGATAATGGAAACTAGCACATGGGATCTGTTTTACGATCTCTGAAGCATTTTACTCTTTTCTATCTACTATTTTTCCTCCATTATTCAGCAGTACACTTTTTTTTTTCACTCTATCACCCAGGCTGGAGTGCAGGGGTGCAATCTGGGCTCACTGCAACCTCCACCTCCCAGGTTCAAGCCATTCTCCTGCCTCAGCCTCCTGAGTAGCTGAGACTACAGGCGCCCACCACGACACCCGGCTAATTTTTGTATTTTTATTAGAGACAGAGTTTCACCATGTTGGCCAGGCTGGTCTCAAACTCCTGACCTCAGGTGATCCACCCACCTCAGCCTCCCAAAGTGCTGAGATTACAGGCGTGAGCCACCATGCCTGGCCACAGTAGTCCACTTTTAAAGTATGTACATTCATTCTTTCATGCCAAAATAATTATTGGGCTCTTGCAATGTGTTGCTGCTATTCCAGGTGCTGGATATACAATGGTGAGGAAAGAGCCCAAATTCCTGTTCTTGAGTCATATATGTTCTCACTCATCTACTAAACAGATGTTTAACACAAAAGCAAGAAAGAATGGTGCTACAGAAAAAAAAAAAAAGAAAGAAAGAAAATGAAGCAGGGAAGAGAAAGGGAATGATGGTGGGATGAAAAGGATTAAGAAAAGGACTGTGAATTTTATTCTAAAAAGTTGTTTCAGGGTTTTGGTAGGTGAGAAGCATGATCTAACTTTTATTCTGAGTGGCCGCTGTGTGAATAGGCACTAGAGAAGCAAGAATAAACGTGAATAGGCCAATTAGAAACCTAATGCAAGAAGCCAGTTGGGAGACCGTGGTGTTGGCTGACAACCTTACCTAAAATAGCACTTCTTTCCCATTCCCTGTACACTCTCAAGACCCTTGTCCTGCTTGATTTTAATTCCTAGCTCTGATCACCACCTAACACATCACATACTCATTTATTGATTACCCAGTTCCCTCCAGAAGACATAAGCTTCGGGAGAGGAAGAAGTCTGCCTGCTTTGTTCCCAGCCATATGTCCAGTGTTTACAATGATGCCTGACACATAGTAGATGATCAGTAAATAGTTCTTCAATGACAGAATCACTAAAAGTTCTACTAGTGGTATTCCTATAAGAGACAAGACTTTTCATTTTAGAAAAATAAATGTGATCATTGAAACCAAGTAACATAAGGATATAATTAAATTTGTGATTCTAATTTTAAAAACACATGAAGCCAATTTTTTTTTTGCTTAAACTTCATCTTGCATTTAAGAAATCTTTTTTTAATTTAGAAAAAAAAAGTGATACATGAAAAATCTATGATGACAGATAATTTCCTGTGTTTTTCAAAGAAGTTATTTTGACACTTGAAACTGACACATTGTTCATTTCCTTTTCGTTGACTAAAGATAGCCACTGCATCAATCCCATTTCATCCCTTTGTCCTACTACTGTGGTGTTGATTTTTGTTTTTAATAAATCTTACAGCATATTTGATAGACTATGGGAACAGAATTGAAGAGATTTAGGTTCTCAAACATCAAGGAGAAGGAGAGGAATCCAGGTTTTAGAGACAGAGACACCAGCTCCACCTGTGGGCTGCCATCTTCTTGCTGTGAACCTTTGGCAAACTGCCTCCCCAGCTGATTCCTCACAGACCAAAGAATGGGAGACTATGCTTGGAAATCAATAGCCTGACACCAGCACCAGGGCATCTAAACAAATGGCAATGATAATGGGCCTTGATAGTTTTGCCATTCCCCAGATGTCCTCCTTTGCACTGACAATGCTAAAGAGCTTAATATCTTAGACGTTCTTACACTTTACCTACGATGTGTCAAAAAATACATGACTATCATTGAAAACAAATATTAATTAATTCTGAAGGAAAAAGAATCAAATTCCTCATAAATGTGTTCATAGAAATTTCACTATAATGCCAAAGATAGTAGTTTATCTACTATCAGTAAGTAAAATATTTAAAATTGTTAAGTGAACTTCAGAAATGATCATAATCCGTGCTGTTCTACTACTTTGCCTAGTGAATTTTAACTGATTACCAACTTTTCTTCCCTGAGTGTTTCAGAATTCCTCTGAAATCATTAGTAGTTATACAGGTGCATATGAGGAGAAATTGGCCTAGAGTGTTCTTAGAATAGGTACTAAAAGAATTCTCTGACTTGACTTTGTTTTAGTAATCATTAGCCACAGTAATTCCAACTTCTAAAGTTTGCTGTTCTAAAATTGTGTATTTCACAATGATCTTTCAAACTGTCTCTATATTTTTATGTCTGCACAAAGGTATTCCAGTTTTTCTAAAAAAGCCACAGAATGCATTTAATCTCCTGCATCTTACATAAACATCTACTTAAATGTGTTTTTAAATATACAATTCCACTATTGAATCCAATTACATGACTAAATTTTATTTTGATATGTGTTATTAGGAACCATCAATAAAACATTAGCATTAACAAGCTTATTGATCGTCATCATTTTTGTAAAGCTCTATTAAGCAGAGCTCACATCATCACTATAGCAACTAATAAAAAAGCAAAAGGTCAGCAACCCTAAAAATAGAATAATCTCCATAAAAGTATACCACTCTAGCGATGGCTATGGCTCTCAGAGATGTTTATTATAGATGAACAATGTTTCTACTTTTGTGAACAAATTTACCAATATGAGTCAGTAAAGAAAAAAGATTACTCAGCTAGAAAAAGTCTAGCAACACCATTCTGTAAGAACTCCTTAAACACTGAGGAATTTTAAAAGCAAACATTTGTAAAACTATGCTTTAAACGTAATGCTGATGATAATCACTAGAGGAGATAAATTAAAAAAAAAAAACAAAAACTGTAGTCTACATCCAGCAAATCATGGTACAAGAAAACAATCATGCAGCTAAGAATAGGTTTCAATAATAGCTAACTTTGATGAACATATTAATTTTTCTAGCAGTTTTACATTCTTGATCACAGGAAAACTTATTATTTATATGCTTTGCAATTTAGGGGATTTTCTGTGCCAAGTGAGATGCATTCTCCATGGAATTAGCAGCTCCATGGAGGGACACGTTAAATCCCAAAAGTGAGGTGGGAGGAGGGCTGCATTGTTAATTCAAGTCATTTCACTCCTTAGAAAATTAGGTTGAAGAGGATGGGGAAAATGAGAAAAAAGCACTAACCCAGAAAGGGTGAGGGCCTAGCTGACAAATATTTTCCCAAAATAAGCCCTACAATATGTTAAACTGAGATAATGCAAGGGAAGGAAGTATTAACAAGATAGCAGGAAGAGAAGGGGGAAGGGAGAGAAGGAGAGAGGAAAGGAAGGAAAGAGGAAGGAAGGAAGGAAGGAAGGAAGGAAGGAAGGAAGGAAGGAAGGAAGGAAGGAAGGAAGGAAGGAAGGAAGGAAGGAAAGAAAGAAGGAAGGAAGGAAGGAAGGAAAGAGGGAGAGAAGCAAGAAGGCAGGGAGGGAAGGAAGAAAAGAAGGAGGGAGGGAGGGAGGGAGGGAAGGAAGGAAAGAACGAAGGAAGGAAGGAAGGAAGGAAGGAAGGAAGGAAGGAAGGAAGGAAGGAAGGAAGGAAGGAAGGAAGGAAGAAAATTTTTAATTTATCTTTGTGACTTTTGCAACTCTCCCTGGAGACCTGCGTGGAACTGGTGGTTGTGAAAGTCACCGCTGGTTGCCACTGTCCAAGTGAAGACTTAGTTTAGATGCAGCAGCTTCTCCCAGAACAGTTTACTATTCCCATTACCTCCTCACTACTTCCTATTTCTTGCTTTAAGGAGCGCCTCAAGATGAAAAGAAAAAGATAAGACAATGTAGACATCATCCCCACATTTCCTTCCCTGCTCCTTCTTTATTGAAAGTATGAGAAAATATTGATGTTTATGAGATTTACATGACCTTCAATTTAATTAATTTACATTTCCTTAGCATATGCTATAAGAAGGAGATGGCTATGTGAACCTGAAAAAGTCAATCCCTCAAGATGAATCCTGAGTGGCAAACAGGACCTAAATTTAAAATAGAACCAAGTGGCCATTTGCTGACTTGAGGTTACACACACACTGTGAGTTCCCAGAAAAGCCATACATCTGCTTAACTCTGAAACTTTCATAATTAACTGTTCTTGCCCATGTTACCTGAATCAATCAATAGACTGTGGTCTGCATCAACCAATCAGAACTAAGCAACTTCTAATCTTTCATTTTCATAGGAGGACCTGACTGAAAACCTAAATGGGAACTTTCTCTATAAAAGCCAAACAAACCCTGCCTTTGTTCTCTGGAATGCACCTTCAGTTTATCCTGAGGGCTATTTCTACCCAGTTTGCAAACTGTTTACTAGAATAAAATCTCTTTCCTCTAAATTCCTTCTCAGAACTTTTGCTCACACTTAGAAGTGGAGGTGTGTACTTGATCAATTGCTTCAAATAATCATATGGACTACTGGCATGGAAATCTTCTAGTATAATAGCTACATTTCAAATTACAGACACATTTCCCCACTATATTAAAATGGCAATCAGCTGACTAAAAACCAAAGCATTACAATGGAGTGACATATTAGAAACCCTCTGAGAATAGAGGAAGTGAAGAGATATGTCCTGCTGGAAAATTGTTTAGAAACAAACAAACAAACCAGACATCTTCATCCAAATAAAGTTCATTCTTGTAAAACCTTTCAAGGTTAGTGCTTCCATCCCAAAAGTCACTGTCATTTTGCATTAAAACTACTCTCCCTGCCGGGCACGGTGGCTCAAGCCTGTAATCCCAACACTTTGGGAGGCCGAGACAGGCGGATCACGAGGTCAAGAGATCAAGACCATGCTGGCTAACACGGTGAAACACCGTCTCTACTAAAAAAATACAAAAAAGTAGCCAGGCGCGGTGGCGGGCGCCTGTAGTCCCAGCTACTCGGGAGGCTGAGGCAGGAGAATGGCATGAATCTGGGAGGCGGAGCTTGCAGTGAGCTGAGATCGCGCCACTGCACTCCAGTCCTGGTGACAGAGCGAGACTCCGTCTCAAAAAAAAAAAAAAAAAAAAAAAACCCTCTCTCTCCTATTATTAATAGTTTTTCCCAAGTAAAAAGATAACATTTTGCAAGGTCCAATTCATGAAGGTGTAACTATTAATATCAAGTCTTCAACTGCTTTCTCACTCCCCTTCACCCATAAAAAGAAAGCATTTCCTTCTCCAGCTTGTGACTTTGAAATGTTCTCAGGTAACACACCAACCAAAAGGGAACATTGCTGGAGATGCTCTTTTTTTTTTTTTTTTTGAGACTGAGTCTTGCTCTGTTACCCAGGCTGGAGTGCAGTGGTGCAATCTGGACTCACTGCAAGCTCCGCCTCCCAGGTTCAGGCCACTCTCCTGCCTCAGCCTCCTGAGTAGGTGGGACTACAGGCTCCTGCCACCACGCCTGGCTAATTTTTTGTATTTTTAGTAGAGACGGGGTTTCACCGTGTTAGCCAGGATGGTCTCGATCTCCTGACCTCGTGATCCCTCTGCCTCAGCCTCCCAAAGTGCTGGGATTACAGGCGTGAGCCACCGCGCCCAGTCGGAGATGCTTTTTGATGGGTCTGTTTCTGTCCTGGCACCTGAGAGAAATGCCACCACTGTCAACTGAATGACACGATGATGTTCTGTCCATCCACCCCTATAACTCTATGACACAGTCCTGTGAATTCAATTAAAGGGACTTTATTTAGTTCACAGGTTTCTGGGGGAAAATAAGTAGAAATAATATGTACAGCTGAAATAGAAGAGAGAATACACTACCACTACAACATTCAAAGATAGCTCGTTTATTAGTTCAATGGGAATAATTGCTTTTGTAAAAACAGAGTGACCCGTTAAGCAATGAGAAATCTCCCAAATCGTCATGATGAACCTCCCTTAACCTGCCACTTCACAGCATCCAAAAATGTGGGTACCATTATTTCCAATATTTGTTAGATGGTAATGAGAACACATTTCTAACTGGTTTCTTGACACTTTACTAAGTTGGTTCTAAAGATTAGCTCCAAATGGATTGCTTTGTATGCACTGACTGAGAAAAACTCTTTAGAGGGAATGCCAGAAAAGCAGGGCAGAGTCCATGAGCTTGTGGAATTTAAGATCTACTACATAATATATGACCCAACTAGAGAACAATTCCCAAGCAAGTTCACAAGTAAAAATATGGAGAAGGCTGGGCGTGGTGGCTCACGCCTGTAATCCTAGCACTTTGGGAGGCAGAGGCAGACAGAGCACAAGGTCAAGAGATCGATACTATCCTGATCAACATGGTGAAACTCTGTCTCTACGAAAAATACAAAAAATTAGCTGGGCATGGTGGCTCGTGCCTCTAGTCCAGCTACTCAGGAGGCTGAGGCAGAAGAGTCACTTGAACCCGGGAGGTAGAGGTTGCAGTGAGCTGAGATCGTGCCACTGCACTGCAGCCTGGCAACAGAGCGAGACTCTGTCTCAAAAAAAAAAAAAAAAGTGTGTGTATATATATATACACACACACACACACATTTTAAAAAGTGTATGTGTATATATATATGTGTGTGTGTATATATATAAACAAACACATACATACATACATGGAGAAAACTTTAAGATTGGGGGAGGAGGCCCAAGACTAAACCAGGAAGAAGTTGAATCCCTGAATAGACCAATAATAAGTTGTGAAATTGAGTCAGTAATACAAAGCCTACCAACCAAAAAAGAAAAAAAAAAAAAAAAAGCCCAGGACCAGACGTACAGAGAGGAGCTGGTACCATTCCTTCTGAAACTATTCCAAACAATTGAAAAAGAGGGACTCCTCCCTAACTCACTTTATGATGCCAGTGTCATCCTGATACCAAAACCTGGCAGAGATACAACAAAAAAAGAAAACTTCAGGCCAATATCCCTGATGAACATCAATGCAAAAATCCTCAATAAAATACTGGCTAAGCAAATGGCAGCACATCAAAAAGTTTAACTATTACAATCAAGTCAGCTTCATCCCTGGGATGCAAGGCTGGTTCAACATATGCAAATCAATAAATGTAATCCATCACATAAACAAAACCAATGACAAAAACCACATGATTATCTCAATAGATGCAGAAAAGGCCTTCTATAAAATCCAACATCCCTTGATGTTAAAAACCCTCAATAAAGTAGGTATACAGGAAAATATGTTAAAATAATAAGAGCTATTTATGACAACCCCATGGCCAATGTCATACTGAATGGGCAAAGGCTGAAAGCATTCCCTTTGAAAACCAGCACAAAACAAGAATGCTCTCTCTCACCAGTCTTATTGAACATAGTATTGGAAGTTCTGGCCAGGGCAATCAGGCAAGAGAAAGAAATAAAGGTATTCGAATAGCAAGAGAGGAAGTCAAACTGTCTGTCTGCAGAGGACATAATTCTATATTTAGAAAACTCCATCATTTCAGCCCAAAAAACTTCTTAAGCTAATAAACAACTTTAGCAAAGTCTCAGGATACAAAATCAATGTGGAAAAATCACAAGCATTCCTACACACCAACAACAGACAAGCAGAGAGCCAAATTAAGAATATACTCCCATTCACAATTGCTACAAAGAGAATAAAATACCTAGGAATACAGCTAACAAGGAATGTGAAGGACCTTGAAGGAGAACTACAAACCACTGCTCAAGTAAATAAGAGAAGACACAAACAAATGTAAAAACATTCCATGCTCATGGACAGGAAGAATCAATATCATGAAAATGGCCATGCTGCCTAAATTAATCTATAGATTCAATGCCATTCCCATCAAACTACCATTGACATTCTTCACAGAATTAGAAAAAAACTACTTTAAATTTCATATGGAACCAAAAAATAGCCTGTATGGCCAAGACAATCCAAAGCAAAAAGAACAAAGCTGGAGGCATCATGCTACCTGACTTCAAACCATACTGCAAGGCTACAGTAACCAAAACAGCATGGTACTGGTACCAAAACAGACATATAGACCAATAGAACAGAACAGAGATATCAGAAATAACACTACACATCTACAACCATCTGATCTTTGAGAAACCTGACAAAAACAAGCAATGGGGAAAAGATTCCCTATTTAACAATTGTGCTGGGAGAACTGGCTGGCCACATGCAGAAAACTAAAACTGGACCCCTTCCTTACACATTATACAAAAATTAACTCAAGATGGATTAAAGACTTAAATGTAAAACCGAAAATCATAAAAACCCTAGAGGAAAACCTGGGCAATACCATTCAGGACATAGGCATGGGCAAAGATTTCATGATGAAAATGCCAACAGTAATTGCAACAAAAACCAAAATTGACAAATAAGATCTAATTAAACTAAGAGCTTCTGCACAGCAAAAGAAACTATCATCAGAGTGAACAGGCAATCTACAGAATGTGAGGAAATTTTTGCAATCCACCCATTGGACAAAGGTCCAGTATCCAGAATCTACAAGGAACCTAAACAAGTTTACAAGAAAAAAACAAACAATCCCATCAGAAAGTAGGCAAAGGATATGAACAGACACTTCTCAGAAGAAGGCCTTCATGCAGGTAATAAGCATATGAAAAAAGGCTCAACATCATTAATCATTAGAGAAATGTAAATCAAAATCACAATGAGATACCATCTCATGCCAGTCAGAATGGTGATTATGAAGTCAAGAAACAACAGATGCTGGCAAGGCTATGGAGAAATAGGAATGCTTTTACACTGTTGGTGGGAATGTAAATTAGTTCAACCACCGTGGAAGACAGTGTGGCAATTCCTCAAGGATCTAGAACCAGGAATACCATTTGACCCAGCAATCCCCTTACTGGGTATATATCCAAAGGAATATAAACCATTCTACTATAAAGACACATGCACACATTATGTTTAATACAGCACTATTTACAATAGCAAAGACATGGCATCAATCCAAATGCCCATCAATGATAGAACAGATAAAGAAAATGTGGTACATATACACCATGGAATACTACGCAGCCATAAGAAGGAATGAGATCATGTCATTTGCAGGGAAATGGATGAAGCTGAAGGCCATCATCCTCAGCAAACTAATACAGGAACAGAGAATCAAACACCACATGTTCTCACTTATTAACTGGGAACTGAACAATGAGAACACATGGACACTGGGAGGGAAACACACACACCGGGACCTGTCAGAGGGTGGGGTTAATGGGAGGGAGAGCATTAGGACAAACAGCCAATGCATGTGGGGCTTAAAACCTAGATAATGGGTTGGTAGGTGCAGCAAAGCACCATGGCACACGTATACCTATGTAACAAACCTGCCTGTTCTGCACATGTATCCCAGAATTTAAAGTAAAATTCTTTTAAAAATAAAAAAAGAGTGGGGGAGGAGGTAAATAAGAAAAAGATTATCATGAGATATTTCATTCATGATGAATGGAACATTCATAAAAGAATATGTAACTGCACTTTGATAGGCATTTAAAGTAGAATAGGCTAAGAAACTAAGTCACAAACATCAATTTTTTTGTCTACTCCTCTCGTGTAAATCTGTACTTACTGGTTGCAGGCAGATACCCCCTTCACTCTCCCATCCTTGACTTCCTTCCCTTACGATGGTCACTTCTTCACAGTGACCATTGTAAGTTTCATCAAGAATCATCCAATTACAAGTTAATTCACTTAGATCCCTCCAACATGCTCCATTTGCCATGCAGCAAATGGCCTCCCTTTTGCAAACAGCAAACATAATTATGTCAGAGGGGTTATTTGGGATCAATATGAACCTTATATACTGAATAAGGGCAGAAGATTTTCCAATCCAGAGATCAAATCAAGCCATGACAGAGGCAGAAATAACATGACAATTATTTCTCCCTTTTAACTGAATCAAAAGAGCTATTGATGGGCCATTCCATTGTTTGGTGCTCAGTCTATAAATGGCTATTTGCATAAACTATCTTCTTCTGGCCAGGTTTCATAATGGAGTGCCACACATAAAAATATCTCCTGTGTGTGTTCTCCTTGTGCTGCTGGTTTTCTGGGAGTAGATGACAAACATCAAGAGGCTGCAAATCTTCTTTCATCCATTAGCATTAGAATTTAAGAAGAATGACATTTTTATGCTTTAAAGAAACAATCTTGGATTAAATAATATAATCGTTGTCATAAAAAGTATGAAGAACTTTCACTCAAGCATAGGTAAGCTTAATAAAATGTAAACAGAATATAAATAGGTTCCATAATCAGTGTTCTTAATTTCAGGACACATACCTAGCAGAAATGATAGTCTCTTAATCTTTGTTATCAAAACACATATTCTCAAATAATGCATGTCTGTAAAGAACTTAGATAGTAATTGTTCAAGAAATGTTTTAGGGTTCCTTTTTTCTTAAATCAACGCTTTACATAAAAAAAAATGAAAGTCTTTGGAGCAGCATCCATATCTCAATTTCTCTGTTTCCCCAGCACATAATACAGTGTTATTCACAGAAAACACTTAAAATATTGATGACAGGGGAAAGTTATACTTCTCTGTCCTAAAGTCTATGCTAGCATAACTTCTCCCACAGCTAATATATTCACACAAAGCAGCTTGTTTACTTGGAAAAAACTGATGTGAGATAATTACATTTTGGCCTAGCTCACATATAGCTTACATATAGCTCAATGTCCTATACGTAATAATCACCTCAAAAATATTTGCGTAAAAAACATCACACACCGGGGCCTATCATGGGGAGGGGGAGAGGGGGAGGGATTGCATTGGGAGTTATACCTGATGTAAATGACGAGTTGATAGGTGCTGACAAGTTGATGGGTGCAGCACACCAACATGGCACAAGTATACATATGTAACAAACCTGCACGTTATACACATGTACCCCAGAACTTAAAGTATAATAATAATAATAAAGTAATGGTATTTAAATAACTGAGAGAGTAAAGCCTTATATAATGTAAAATCCTCAATTTAGAATTAGCTATAAACTTTGCTTTCAATTTCCTATTACATCTCTATGAACAAAATTTCATAATGTAAATCAGTGTACTTGTTTCTGGAGACAAGAAATGCCTGCTATATTAAACTTTAAAACACAAGTCTGACTTTTAAATGCTTATATTTCAGAGTACTTTCCAAACAATAAAAATCATAGCACCTTTCATTTTAGGGGGGAAAAAAGCCAGAGTCCCCAGAGAGTGAGCTATAAATGGATTTGTTCGTGTGATGACAGAACAATTCCACAACGGGTCCCGTGAGTATTTCTCAGCATGCACATGTCACCTTTGCCTGACTAGAGCAATGAATTTATGTATCAAATAGAAAACCAGAAGAAAGTTAAGAAACAACAATGAGTCTTTTAAGAGGAATGAAAATAACAAGACTTTTAAACTCCCAAAAGAATAACACTCACTTTCTGAGTCTGCAATTCTTATAATTACAGCTTGCTTTACAATTATTAGTTTTTTATAAATTTGATTTTAATGTTTTGGCAGCTTATCTTCTTTTAAATGTAAACTTTGGTTTGGTTTAAAAAGTCTAATTTAGACATGTGCCTAATCAATATGTATTATATACCTACCACAATTGATACAAATTATCAATTTTCCTTTTCCTCTTTATGCAATTGAGAACAGAACAGGAAGGCAGAAATTGTACTGAAGTTAATAAAGCACCCACATTTTAATGTTTTGTCATATTTTCTTTATTAAAATAATTATTTGAATTAGTGAAAAATATAATGACATTATTAAAATAGTATATTGAAATCTGGAGGAAAAAATCAGAAATTATTACAACACTTACCCTTTTAAGCACTGTATGTTTTGGTAGCAAAATGGGAACAAAGATAACTGGAATTTGAAGGGTTTTTTTTGTTGAATAGTCTATTTCCATATGAAGGGCTGTAATTAGTGCAAGCATGAACTAAGTAGCAATTCTTATCAAAATTAACCCTAAAAAGTGCCAGCTTCTCTAGCCCAGTCTTCCTGATCTTATTCTGGATGAATTTTCATAGACAATTTTAAGGTGCTCTTGGTGCTATTTGACATCATCATAATTTCTCTGAGCATGTCTCTGCTATTACCCAGAGTCTACAGAAATCATTTCTGTCACAAACCAAAATACAACCCAGCCATAGAGGAACCAAGCAACAAAATGGGATTCCTTCACATAGGAAAAAAATACTTGTCTAATATTAAGGAAGTAACATACAAAATTGTATTAAACAGAACAAGTCAACTATGCTAAAATATAACTAAACTATTGATAGTGGGAACTCTAGGCCAGTGGATATAAGCACAATACATCATGAATGAATGAATGAAATAAGAAAAGCCCATGCCCCACACAGAAGAGTCAGTAACTATTCAGCTTCGGCCAACTGATAGCATGAGACTTCAAGGATGTCGTATCTTCTGAATTTTCAAGACCAGCCAGGAATCTGGATTTTTATATTAAAACTTTATCTTCATCCATTCTGCAAAATAGCATACACTGGGTAACTTATAAAGAACAGAAATTTATTTATCATAGTTCTGGAGGCAGGAGGTCTGAGATCAACATGCCAGCAAGTTCCATGTTTGGTGAAGGGCTGCTTTCTGGTTCATAGATGGCACCTTCTCCCTGTGTCCTCTTACGGTGGAGGGAGCAAAGGAGCTCCCTTGGACCCATTTTATGAGGGTGCTAGTCTCATTCATGAGAGCTCCACCCTCCTGACCTAATCAAGTCAAAAGACTGCTACTTTCTAGTACTATCACCTTAGAGGTTAGAATTTCAACATATGAACTTAGGGGGAACATATTCAGACCACAGCAGACTCTTAATGTTTAACATTATAAACAAATTCAATTTTCTTTCCCAGAAACTGTGTAGATCAAATAAAACCTGTCTACGAGCCTATCTCATAGACAGGTTTTATTTGATCTACAAACAAAAATTCTACCTTCTATGAGCAGGTAGGCTTGCTTTGCTGCCTCTCTGGATGACTTGCTTTGCTGCTTTTATGTTAGTTAGAATTTAATTTAACTACAAATAACAGAGGAAACCAAATAAATCCATTGTTTTTCTCCCTCATGGGAAAGAGATCTGAAGATGGGTAGTCCAATAGTAGCAGGATGGTTTTATAAAGTTTTCAGTCAGGCCCCTGTCAGTTCCCTTGTTGTGGTCCTACAGTGAAACCACCATCCTCATGATCCAAGGCAGCTGCTATAACTGCTATAACTCCAACCTTTGCATCCAGGCAGCACGATGATGGTGGTATACTCATATGCCAATTCTGTTTTGTTTTTTTAATTTAATTTTTTAAGAGACAGGGTCTTGCTCTATCACCCAGTCTAGAGTGTATTGGTGCAATCATAGCTCACTGCAGCCTTGGTCTTCTGGGCTTGAAGGATCCTCCTGCCTCAGCCTCCCAAGTAGCTGGGACTACAGGTGTGCACCACCATACCCAGCTAGTTCTTTTTTTTTTTTTTTTTTTTAAGGAGTTTTGCCCTTGTCACCTAGGCTGGATAGCTGTGGTGTGATCTCGCCTTACTGCAACCTCTGCCTCCCGGGTTCAAGCAATTCTCCTGTCTCAGCCTCCTTAGTGAGTAGCTGGGACTATAGGCATGTGCCACCATGCCCAGCAAATTTTTGTATTTTTAGTAGAGACAGGGTTTCACTGTGTTGGCCAGGCTGGTCTCAAACTCCTGACCTCAGGTGATCCACCCACCTTGACCTCCCAAAATGCTGGGATTACAGGCTTGAGCCACTGCACCCAGCCTAATTTCCTTTATTTTTTGTAGAGATGCAATTTCACCATCTGGCCAAGGCTGGTCTTGAACTCCTAGGATAAACAGATCCTCCTGCCTGGGCTTCCCAAAGTGCTAGGATTACAGGTGTGAAACATTATGCCTGGCCACCAGTGCTGTTTTAATGAGTCTTCTCCAAAGTCCTCCAAAACACTGCCATTTATCTAATTAGCCAGAGCTTAGTTACATTACCACATTTAGCTGCAAGAGTAGCTGAAAATATTATCTGTTAGGGAGACAGCCACATAACCAGCTAAAAAGTCTAAGTTATCCTGTGAAATGGGTATGGAAGAAAACCAGATGTCTTGGATACACTTATTTATAGTCATATTAACTTTTGACTCATTAGGCTTTTTTATTAGAAAAAGAATATATGTGCAACAAAACAAGCCAGACACTATACAAATTGACAAGGTAAGAGTTAAAGAACGTCCTTTGCCTGTCAGCTGTCTCCAATACCTACTCTGGATATCAACAGAATGTGTAACCTTCCATAGATTTACCTATACTCACACATTACTTTGAAACTTGATGTTTTATTCTTCTTTTGTTGTGAAATATAATGAATATACAGAAAATTATGTACAATATATAGGTAGAATATAACAAATAATTATAAATGTCCATGTAAATCCCCTCTCTGCTCAACACTGGCACCCCCATTCTGAGAAACTCCCACATGATCACAACCTTATCCCTTCCCCCAGGACAACCATTATCTTGGCTTGAGGAATAATCATTTCCTTTTTTTTTTTTTTTTTGAGACGGAGTCTCACTCTGTGGCCAGGCTGGAGTGCAATGGCTCAATCTCGGCTCACTGCAACCTCTACCTCCCAGGTTCAAGCGATTCTCCTGCCTCAGCCTCCCAAGTAGCTGGGACTACAGGCATGTGCCACCATGCCCTGCTAATTTTTGTATTTTTAGTAGAGACGGGCTTTCACCATGTTGGCCAGTCTGGTCTCCATCTTTTGACCTTGGATTCCACCCGCCTCAGCCTCCCAAAGTGCTGGGATTACAGGCGTGAGCCACCGTGCCTGGCCTGGAATAATCATTTCTTTGCCTTAAAAAAATAGGTCTATCATTATGCTTGATCATTTTCTTGTTAACTTGGGTAAACTTGAACTATGGCTCCCAGAGTCTCATTTCCTATATGGTTCCAGGTCAAAGTTAGGATGCTTGCATACACGTTCATGAATGAGAATGGCTTGTACTTTTCCTTTTCTATACTTCGTTTGGTTTTGATATCAAATTTATGCATAAAATGAGATTCCTCCTTGTCTGTGCTTTAGAAGAGTTTGTGTAAGAATTACCTGTTCCTTGAAGTTTAGCACAACTTTCTGGTAGAGACTTCTGGGTTTTGAAATTTTCTTAATGAAAATACATATATTACTGCCCATTTTATAAATGATTCAAGTTCTTTAATGTCACAGGACTGTTCAGGTTCAGTAAATTATAATTTTTGAAAAAGTAGGTTGTTCATAAATCATATTGTTTCAACCCTGTATATTCTCCTAATTTAAAAAAAAAATCTACTGTAATATCAATTACCAAGACAGTGGTATGTTGAAATCTCCCTCTGAGATTGTGGACTTTTCTATTTATCCTTATAGATCTGTGAATATTTTCTTTATTTTTAAGACTTTATTCTTAAGTACATAGAAATTTAGATTTCTTTAAAAATCCCTGGTAAACTAAAACTTCAGCTGTGAAAAAGTGACATTTTTAAACTCTAGTAATTTTTTTGCATTAAATTCTGTTTTGTCTTCTATTAATTTAAGTAAACTAACACTTCTGTTTGTTTAATATATGTATACTATATATTTACCATCACAATAATTTCAACATTTCTGTAAACTTTCATTTTAGATACGTATTTTAAACATTTAATTGAATTTGTTTTCTACACTTTGATAATCATTGTTTTTTAACTGGAATGCTGAGTCTATTTACATTAAACTATTTACATTTAATTATTACTGATATATTTGGGTGCTCTCTCTTTGTCACATCTTCTGTGGGCTTCCTTTTCTCTCTTTCCTTGACTTCTTTTGGTTTTTCTGTCAATTTGTTTTGTTTTGTTTGTGTTTTTGTTTTGGAGACAGGGTTTTATGCTCCTGCCCAGGCTGCAGTGCAGTGGCACCCAGGTTGGAGTGTAATGGTGTGAGCATGGCTCACTGCATCCTTGACCTCCTGGGCTCAAGCAAGCTTCCTGCCTCAGCTTCTCAAGTAGCTGGGACCGCAGGCACACGCCACCACGCCTGACTACTTTTTAAAAAATTTTTTGTAGAAACAGGGTCTTGCCATGTTGCCCAGGCTGATTTCAAACTCTTGGGCTCAAGCAATACTCCCACCTCAGCCTCTCAAAGCATTGGGATTACAGGCGTGAGCCACCGTGCCCAGACCTCTTGACATTTTTTGGATTGTTTTTATTATTCCATTTTTCCCTACTGAAGATTAGAAAGAATATACTCACAATCTGTTCTTTTAAAAGTAACATAGAAATGACAACAGGCACATTTTAAAGCATTAATGCTTAAAAATATCTTTTACCCTTCTCCTAGACAGAATAAGGTCTTTAGAACATTTTGACCCCATTGGCCCCTCTCCTGACACATCCAGAATGCCATTATTACACTGAATGGTTTATATTAATATTTTTAAAGCCCTATCTGATTATTGCTGTTATTGTCAATAATATTCTTGAGAATTAGTCACATGTTCTCACTTTCTTTGCTTTTCGTTCCTCCTTGCATGTCAGAACTTTGGTGTTTCTTTCTTTCTGCCTGAAGTACATCCTTCAGAATTTCCTTTATCAAGGTGTCACTAATAGCAAACTCACTCTATTTCTGTTACTTTACAAGGGCCTCTTCCTTACCCTCCTTCTTTAAAGATATTTTTGCTGGATATAGAATTCTGTTACTAGCTATTTTCTTTCAAAATATTGCATATATAATTGCACTGTTTCTCTTTTCACTTCTTGCTATTGAGAAGACAATGTTAATTCTACCTGGGTTAACATGTTAATAAATGTTCATTGATTAACATTTAATTCAATTTAATTGAATTTAATTAAGACAATTCAAAGGAGCTGAATTTAATGTTAATCTATTTACTCGAATTTAATGTTAAATTGAGTTTAACTGAATTTAATGTTAAATTTAATGTTAAATAGAACTTAACATTATATTCAATTAAACTGATGAACATTAAATTAAATTCTGCTCTAATTAACTTTTTTCCTCTGTCAACTTTTAGGAATTCCCTTTGTCTTTGGTGTTCTGTAGTTTTACTATAATGTGTTAAGCTTTGGAAGTCTTTTTATTTGTCCTATTGATATTCATTGACTTTCTTGGGGTTGGGGACCAGTGTTCTCCATTCTGGAAATGTTTGAGCTGTTATCTTTGCAGGTACCGCTTTTGCCCCATTTTCTCTCCCCTCTCTTTTGGACTCCCATGTGAAAGCATGTATTAGCTCTTCTATCACTTTCCTCAGTTTGTCATCCTCTCTTCCATACATTCCATTTCTATTCTCCGTGTACTGCATACAAAATTATTTCTTCTGACCTGTATTTAAGACCCCTATTTCTCTCCTCAATCATTCTTATGCTAACTGTTCTTAAACCCATCCCTAAGTTTGGTAAATGAGTTATTGTATTTTTCATTTTTAAGAGTTTTCTTCTGTGCTTCTTTAAATCTGCCAGTTCACTTTTTAATGGCTTCCTATTCTCTAAAAATATTTTCAAGTTTGCCTTTTGTTTCTTTACATTTGGAAAACAGACATAATTTTTGTCTGTTAATTCCAATATATGACGCCATCATCGGTTTCTGGTATATGCTCTTTTCTGCTGTCCTTATTCATACTGCCTCGCATCCTTGTATGCTTGGTTGTTGGAAGTACTGAAATATGGAAGTAGGCTGGTGACATTGTCAAGCCTCTTTATTAACAAACAATAGACCCTGACTACTTCCAGATTTCTTGCCATGTGAGTCACTGAATTTCCTTATTAAGATATTATTATCTAATTTTTGGATAATTTTATTTAAAAATGTTCTGGCTGATAGAACATTTTTTTAACTTTTGCCCATCTAATAGGTGGGAAAAATGGAATCCCAGCTAATAGTGAGGTTAAACATCTTTTCGGTATTTGACCATTTAGATTTTCTCCTCTGTAAATTTTGTTTATGCCCTCTCATTTTTTGTTCATTTAGCATTTTCCCTTTCTCAGTCTCTCTCATGTACCCTCTCTCTTTCCCCAACCCATCTTGCAATTAACACATACACAGACACACACACACACATACACACACACGCCCTCTTTATCTTTTAAATAGTTATCTTTTTCCAGTCATATATACTACAAATATTTCTACATTTCCACCCAATATTTAAATTGTTTTCTAGTTTTATTTATGTTATCTTTTGTCATTCATTTTTATTTTAGTTTTCATCAAGTCAATTATATCTTTCTTCTCCTTTTATAGCAGCTGGGTTTCCTGTCTTATTTAAGAACAGCTTCCATACTATAAAGTCATAAAAAATCTTTTTTTCTAAATTTTTCTCTGACATTTAAATTGTTTTATATTTCACAATTAGATATTTAATCAAGCTGTAATTTATTTTTGTATATGGTATGACACTGTGGTACAGTCTTGTTTTCTTCCAGATGGATAGATAATTATGCCAGCATCATTTCAAAAATAAACTATCTTAGAATTTCCATTTTTGCCAAGTTACACTTTAGATGTCCACAGAAACCCTTCTTGCTACAGTACACATAAAAATGCTGAATAAAATATCAATAATTTTTTTCTATTTTATGATAAAGCTGGTGCAAAAATAAATGAATTGCTCGACAGCCAAGAATAAAGTACAAATCCAGAAAGGGGATTGAGCACTGTGGCTGCCTTGACCCTGGAGGCATCTGCCAGCTCTTGGTGGTGAAGTGCTTAGTTTACCACACTGTATCACGAGGCTGGGAAATAAAGCATGATTCCTGAAACAGCAAAAGGTCAGATCAGCGATTCTTGCATAAATCAGACAACTAAGAATGGCACTGCCATGAAAACAAAACAAAACAACAAAACAAAAAGTTCTACAGAGAGAGATAGGGTATATGCTTGTGTGTCTCAAGTCTGACTTTGGGTAAAGCAGAAAAAAGACAAAAGAAAAAAAATCTGAGATTTCCTCACTACAAGTGCGTATCCCTTACAGGGAGGCTTAGAGTCAGAAATCACTCCATTACATTGCCCCAAAAAACCTAATCAAAACACTGAATGGTTTTGGGTTGGTAACACCCCCCGAGGCAGCTGGCAGAAGCTAATATAAATCTTCTCTGGAGGAACAAATTTTAAATACAGGCTTCAAAACTTTCCTCCAGATAAGGTTTCCCAAGACCATGAGCTCACAATAAAATAAATCATTAAAAAACACAAGGAAAGAAGTCACCAAAACGGCAGAACCAAAAACAGCAGAACCAAAAACAGCAGAACCAAACCCACAGAGACTATAGATACTGAAATCATCAAAGATTCAAAAATTAGAAAATATGAAAAAACGGTTTAAGAGACATGTTGAATAGAGACAGGAGGCCGAAATTACACGAAATCAGGAAGGAATTGTCAGAACTGAGGGGGATGGATTAGGGGCCTCACAGACAGAAACCACTGTAAGGATACACACCTACTAGGGGAAGAGGGGAGGGGAGTCATGAGCTCTAGTCAGGAGAAAAATTTTGTCACACACACAAAAAAATAAAGCAAAGTCCCCACCATAACAAATAGGATCTAAGTACAGAAGAGAGGACCAGCTGAAGCATGAGACTGAGTTACTGCACTTACATCAAGTCAGCTACCCTTAGAAATGACCCCACCATCTGGGGTGACTGATGAAAGAGTCAGAGAGGCAAGAATCCACTTGGCTTTCAGGTGAAACTGTAAAGGGAAGTCCGAGATTTTGTCCAACCTCTTCTGGTCACCTCCTGACCTTTCTTCTACTGCACATGGACATGATGCAGACTACCAAGTACTGTAGAAATATCACACTGTCTACTTTTCAGAGTACATTTCTGTATTTCCTGTTTTGTGATCACTTCAAAATTGACAAATCCCTACAGGCAGAGGGTGAGATGTCAATCACACTCACTGATGACACAGAAATGGTGGAGCTGTTGGCACTAGCTTCATCATCCAGTACTCAGCCTGAAAGTCCCCAACTTTTTCAAATAAAAAGGTTTGCATCTGGCCAGGTACAGTGGCTCATACCTATAATTCCAGCACTTCGGGAGGCTGAAGCAGGAGATTGCTTAAGGCCATGAGTTTAAGATAGGCCTGGGCAACACTGTAGGACCACATCTCAAAAAAAATTTTTTGTTTTGAAATGAGCCAGGTGTGGTGGCATGTACCTGTAGTCCCATCTACTCAAGAGGCTAACGTAGAAGGATCACTCGAGCCCAGGAGTTCAAGGCTGCAGTGAGTCATGGAGCAAGACACTGTCTTAAAAATTTTTTTAATTAAAAAGAAGCTTAAATTCAATTAAATGTCACATAGCATTTCTTGTAGACATTAATTAGTGGCCAGACAACACATATCTTCCCTATTATAGATAATATTTGAAAACCAATTAATGCAATCCATCATATGAACAGACTAAAGAAGAAAAATCACATGATACTCTCAATAAACTCATGAAGCTACTTTTTAAAAATGTAATATCCATTCATGATTTTAAAGAGAAACTTTCACCAAACTAGGAATACAAGTAAATTCCCTCAATTGATAATAGGAATCTACAAAAAGCCCACAGTTAACAACATACTTAAGGGTAAAAGAATGAATGCTCTCCTCCTAGAATCAGGAAAAAGGCAAGGATCTTCACTCTTACCACTCCTATTCATCAGTATATTGGCAGTCCCATTCAGTTCAAAAACTCAAGGAAAAGAAATAAAATTCTGTATCTTCTATATATCAGAACAGAAGATATAAAATGGTCTATATTCATTGATAAGATGATTATGTATGCAGAAAATGCTAAAGAATCTAGGAAAATAAAGCTACTAGAATATAATTTCTTTTCCTTCCTTTTTTTTCTTTCTTTCTTTCTTTTCTTTCTTTCTTTCTTTTCTTTCTTTCCTTCTCTCTCTCTCTCTCTCTCTCTCTCTCTCTCTCTCTCTCTCTCTCTCTCTCTCTCCTTCCTTATTTTTTTTTAACAGTGTCTCACTCTGTCACCCAGACTGGAGTGCAGTGTGCCACGACCTCAGTTCACTGTAACCTCTGCCTCCTGGGTTCCAGTGATTCTCCCACCTCAGCCTCCCGAGTAGCTGGGACTACAGGCATGTGCCACTACGTCTGGCTAATTTTTAGTAGAGATGGAGTTTTGCCATGTTGGCCAGGCTGGTCTCACACTTCCAACCTCAAGTGATCTGCCCGCCTCAGCCTCCCAAAGTGCTGGGACTACAGGTGTGAGCCACCGCACCAAGTCTATAAGTTATTTTCACAAGCTTTCAGGAAATCATAAATAAGATAAAAAGAAAATTAATTTTATTATCATATACTAGCAGTTAACATTTAGAAATTGAGATATTTAAAATACCATTCACAATAGCATCAAAAACATGCACTAGAGATAAAGTCAACAAAATATTTATAAGACCTGTTCTCTGATAACTACAAAGCACTGCTAAGAGTAACCAGAGAACTAAATAGGTGAAGAAAAAAAAATACTAGGTTCATGGATTAAAAGTTCAATATTGTGAACATGATTATTTTCTGCAAATTAATCTATATATTCAACTCAGTTTAATCAAAATCTCAGCAGGTATTCTTGTAGAAATTGTCAAGTGGATTCTAAAATTTAGATAAAAATGCAAAGGATAATAGGCAAATTAATCTGGAAAAACAAAGTTGGAGAATTCACAAAACCTGATTTCAATACTTACTATAAAACTACAATAATCAAAACAGTTTGGTGATAGTATAAGGCATATAGAACAATTGAACAGAAGAAAGAGGCCAGAAATATACCCACATATATAAAGTAACTTTATTTTCAACCAAAGTGCAACCATCACTCAATGAGTAGAGCATAGACTTTCAATAAATGATGCTAGAACAACTTCAAATCCATATGGAAAAATAAAATTCCACCTTAACCTCACATAATAACACAAATTAAGTAGAAACTGAATGTAAAAATTGAAACTAATTGTAAAAACTGAAATATTAAAACTTCTGGAAGAAAACAAAAATATATATGAATTTTGGGTAGACAAAAACTCAGGACATGAAACTAGTAAACTATCATAATTATTTAAAAAAAAAATCAGACTTCATCAAAATTTCAGCCTTGTGCTCTGTAAAAAATAGCTTCAAGAAAACAAAATGGCAAACCATAGAATGGAAGAAAATAGTCACGATTTATCTATGTGATAAAGGACTTGTATTCAGAATATATAAAGAACACTTCCAATTCAACCAGAAAAAGATTAAAAAAAAAAAAAACCCGCCTCCCAGGTTCACGGCATTCTCCTGCCTCAGCCTTCCGAGTAGCTGGGACTACAGGCGCCTGCCACCACACCCAGCTTATTATTATTATTATTATTATTATTTTGTATTTTTAGTAGAGACGGGGTTTCACTGTGTTAGCCAGGATGGTCTCGATCTCCTGACCTTGTGATCTGCCCGCCTTGGCCTCCCAAAGTGCTGGGATTACAGGCATGAGCCACCACACCTGGCCAAAAAAACTCAATTTTTAATAAACACTCAAATAGACACTACACAGAGGAAGATACATAAATGATGACTAATATGTACATGACAAAATAATTTAACATTATTAATTATTGGGAAATGCAAATTAAAACCACAATAAAATACCAATACAAAACCCTTGAATAACTAAAATTAAAGACTGATTATACCAAGTGTTGGCAACAATACGTACTAACTGAAACTATCACACATTTCTGTTAGAGATATAAAATATTATAAGCAGTCTGAAAACTATTTGGGAGACTATAAAGTTAAACATATACTTATCATGTGACCCTGCAGTTCCACCCTTAGGTATTTTCAAAGAGAAATAAAAGCACATATCCAAAGACTTGTACGTGAATGCTCATAACAGCTTTGCGAATAATAGCCTCCACATGGAAATAACCTGAATGCACATCAATGGATGAATGGATTTTTTAAAATTGTAATATATACGTAGAGTGGGACATTATTCAGCAATAAAAGGAGTAAACTACTGATAAACTCAGCAACATGAATGAATCTCAAAAACATTATTCTGACTGAAGAAAGCCAATTCCTCACCCCTCAAAAAAAAGTTTCATAATGACTCCTTTCATGGGAAACTCTAGGAAAAATAAATCCAATCTACAATGATAGAAAATAGATCAGTGGTCTAGCACTGGTGGAAGTGGGACTGAGAACATTTTGAGGTAATGGAGATGTGGTGGTGGTTACAAGGGCATATGTATGTGTCTAAACTCATCAAACTATATAGTTAAAATATGTGTATTTTAAATGATAAAGGTTTGAGATGATGAATATACTAATTACCCAGATCTAATCACCCACTGTCCTCCCACTATTCATCACACACATTCTCGATAAAGAAACTATTTTTTGTAAATAAATAAATAAATAATAAAACATGCGCATTTTATCATGCCTAAATTAGACCTTAATAAAGTTGATTTTTGAAAAAGAAAGACTGGTTACTGATTAACTTAAGGGTAGAACATATAGACCTGTCAGTACTTTGGCAGAGCTTACAGTTAGGTTGGGAAGGACCTATATTCTAGCTGCATTGAGTACATTTGATTTGCCCAATTGCATATGAGACATCTTGCCCTCTAATACCTTTTGTTGTAGTTAAAGAATATAGTCTTGAGGATCATTCACTATTGGCAAGACACATTACAAGTCACTGCCACAGCTAATGAGGAGACTCTTTTTTACCCCTAAAATCCTTTGTATTTGGCTATGGAGAAGACCATCAAACATAAGGAAGCTTCACTTTAGGGTGTCTCTGGTGCACAGATAAACTGGGAGATAAAACGTAAGGAAACAAGTGCCCATAATAGATCCCAGATCACTACCAAAGCAAGGAAGTCTATGGAATCTGAGATAGAAAGAATAAATATGGTCTAAAATCCATGACTGCAAGTAGCGTTCAGGGATGAAATATGCCAAGTATAACTTTTGAGGTTGCAATATACATGATAATGCCTTACAGCAGTGTTTCCAAGGACTGGGATAAGTACTAGTGGTGGTACGTGGAATTACTTTAAGAGTTTTTCTGAGATGAATTGGGATGGCAAACAAACATGATATTAAATAACACTGAGTCATATTATGATTCCTTCTCTTATTCTCTTAGTTTTTTTGTATTTTGTAACAAAAAGTCTCATTTCCTGCTAATATGTCTTATTCTTCTGTCTTCTCTCTTTTAAAAAGGAGAAAATGCAAATACCTAACTGAAATGCAGGAGCATTTTTTGTTTGTTTACATAGTTATCTTCTATTTAGGGCAAGTTTTTAAATTTGTGATAGTGATACTATATTTTATACAATAAATGTTTTTCAATTAAAAGGCGGTTAGCTTATTTTAAAAATAGGTAAACAGTACGTTAGTGGTATACTGATATGATGACATATGAACACCTGAGCTTAGATAACATTGCCTTAAAATGTTAATTTGTAAGGAAGTACATGTATCTCTGTATAGATACATCTATATTGATAATCATTAAATTATTGTTATATTAAAAATATTAAAGAAGTTCAATAGCAGGACTACTTTCACATCGTAAACTAGTTTTAAAGTCAGAATTACATGCCCCTTAATGTCTCCCAAAGTTTCAGATCCCAGTTACTGATAAAGAGCCAGATCAGGATTTTTAGCATCTTATAAATTGGGGTAAAGCACTGTATAATTGGACGAAAGGCAGAAAAATATCTGAACAACGATGAAGGGTCAAATTCCACTCTGCCTCTACCTCTCTGGGGTGTGCTCTCACTTGAATGTGGGTAGATGGAGAAGATATGCAGAGGATGCCCCTGAAAAAAAGATTCTGTCCCCAGAAAAGTTGGCAATCTGCTATTTTTAGTTATGCTCTTTTTCTTCTCAGTATATTTCTCAATGTCTTTTACACGTGATCTTAGCCAAAAGGCCGAGAAGCGATCTCAATTTCTTTTTGAAAAATCCAAAAAAATTTACATTTGACTTTAGGTCCATTAATCATTTCAAAAATACATCACATGGACAAATTTCTTCAAAATTGTTACGTTGCTGTCAATGTTTTGACAATGATGTGCAATTTTTTAAAAACTTAACCTCAGCTAGACTCTAGAGAATTTTACCAGCCAAAATCAAAAACAGAACTGTAAAACAGATTTTCTTATTTAAAGAAACACAAGACAGTTTGATTCCTACCATTTCTTATAGTTTCCCAAGAGTAAAATTAAATTTGGAATGAAGAAAGATAAACCCCTTACCTGTTGGAAGGTGCAGTGTTATGTTGTTGCAAAAATCTGTGAAGCAGCATTCGGTTTTGGTAACATTGTTGGAACTATGACAGAAGACTTGAGCATTCAGTTCTGGAAGGGAGACACAGGATTTGATCACCTGTTCTTTTCCATTGGTTAGCATGACTGATGCCCAACATGCTCCTTCTGTTTGGCAGGTAAAGTTTGAAGAATCACACAAAAGACATACACACTTCAGTCCTGGAAAGAGTAAGGCAAAAAGATTTAAAATACAAAAGACATCATGCTACTTTACTTGATAATACCTCAGAACATAAATTCAATCTTAATGAAAATGGAAAAAGGGTTTAAATAAAAACACTTGCTAAACACATGCTAAGCTCTTACTCCCTCTCCATCATGTATTTCACTAAACATCTTGTCCAATTATCATTTACTATTGCTAATATTTTTGTGATTTATTCAGTTGCTACTATATTTAAAGCATTTTTCCCATCCATGCTCTAAATACCTCCTTATTAAGTTCAATCAGCTCATTCCTAAATCAATAGCTCCTAGGAAATGCTAGGAAACAGTATCACAGCAACCAAGAGGAGCTGTCCAGCAACACTCACAGAACATTAAAGTGGGGTTATGGCAGCTGTGTAACCAAACAATTCAGTGTGTTCTGTTCATTTGCCCTCCTTCCTTTAAACTTTTAAGCAAATGTGCTAAACGCAAAGCTAACCATAGACATTTATGTCTCTAAAAAGTAGTTGTGACACTTTATATTTATTTTCTGTGATACTTTAACACAATTGTTATTGTCATAGTTCCTTTAAGACATTGGTGAGCCACTATATTTCCCCTCTTCACTAAAGAACATATATTAGAATGAATCATTTGAACAGACACCATGACCTTCAGGTAATTTTCTTTAATTCACACATCCAGTCCATAAAGTAAGGCACACCAATAATAGAATTTAGAATATCGATACCAATACAACTGTGAAAAATTACACTTGGTTAAACTAATCTGTTCACTATCTACACCTCTCCAACATTCTTCACTTATTACACACACACACACACAGTCACCACTAAGTCACATGTCCAAAGTGGTGCCTATTTATGTTTTGATGTAAAATATTCATCAGCATGAAGCATCTAGTGGTTGTGAGTTATTTATTCAAATTTTATTTAAATATATTGTTTCTAAATAGCATAATACTAAATAAGCTTTGTATTACTGTTTTAAAATTCTTTAAATTTCAATAGCTTTAGGAGTACAAGTTGTTTTGGGTTACTTGGGTGAACTGTATAATGATGAAGTCTCAGCTTTCAGTGTACCCATCACCCGAATAGTGTACATTGTACTCAATAGATAATTTTTCATTCCTAACCTCCCTCCCACCCTCCCCCACCTCCTGAGTCTCCAATATCCTTTACGTCTCCCTGTTTGCCTTTGCATACTCACAGCTTAGCTCCCTTTTATTAGTGAGGACATGCAGTATTTTGTTTTCTGCTTTTGACTTACTTCACTTAGGATAATGGCCTCCAGTTCCATCAAAGGTTGCTGCAAAAGACATTATTTCATTCTTTTTTATGGCTAAGTTGTAGTCTATGGTATATATACACACACACACAAAAACACACACACCATATATATATACGTGTGTGTGTATATATATGTGTGTGTGTATATATACATGTGTGTGTATATATATACATGTGTGCATATATATATATGCACATACACATACACACGTTTTTATTCATTTATTGGTTGATGGGCACTTACGTTGATGCCGTATCTTTGCAATGTGAACTGTGCTGACATAAACATACATGTGCAGGTATCTTTTTGATAACCCAATAGTGGGATTGCTGGATCAAATGGCAGTTCCATTTTTAGTTCTTTGAGAACTCTCCATACTGTTTTCCATGGACATGGTAATAATTTAAATTCCCATCAGCAGGGTATAAGCATTTGCTTTTCACTGTATCCACACCAACATCTATTGTTTTTTGACTTTTTAATGGTGACCATTCTGGCTGGGGTAAGCTGATATCTCACCATTATTTTAATTTGCATTTCCCTGGTGATTAGCGTTGAACATTTTTTCATATATTTGTTAGCCATTTGTATATCTTCTTTTGAGAAGTGTTTATTCATGTCATTTGCCCACTTTTTAATGGGATTATTTGCTTTTTTCTTGCTGATTCTCTTGAGTTCCTTGTAGATTCTGGATACATCCTTTTTTGGATGTATACTTTGCAAATATTTTCTGCCATTCTATAGGTTATCTGTTTATTCTATTATTTCTTTGTGCAGAGATATAGATGACACAAACAAATGGAAAAACATCCATGCTCATAGATTGGAAGAATCAATATTGTGAAAATGACCATGCTGCCCAAAGCATTCTACAGATTCAGTGCAATTCCTATCAAAATACATCATTTTTCACAGAATTAGAAAAAAAATCCTAAAATTTTTATGGAATCAAAAAAGAGCCTGAATAGCCAAAGTAATCCTAAGCAAAAAGCACAAATCTGGAAGCATCACATTACCCAACTTCAAATTATTCTATAAATACAGGGCTACAGTAACCAAAATGGCATGGTACTGGTATAAAAGTAGACACATAGACCAATGAAACAGATTAGAGAATCCAGAAATAAAGCTACATACTTACAACCAACTGATCTCCGACAAAGCACACAAAAACACACACTGGGGAAAGGATACTCTATTCAATAAACGGTGCTTGGAAAAGTGGATAGCTACGCGTAGAATAGCTACGCGTAGAAGAAAGAAACTGGATCCTCCTCTCACATTATACAAAAATTAACTCAAGATGAATTAAAGACTTAACTCTAAGCCCTAAAACAAGAAAAATTCTAGAAGAAAACCTACAAAGACAAACTATTCTCAACATTCCCTAGGTAAAACATTTATGACTAAGACCCCAAAAGCAAATGCAACAAAAACAGAAATAAATATATTATTAATGTTATGAACTTTTTGTTAAATCACAACTTTCCTCCCATAATTATCTAAATGTCCAAATTTTTACCATATAATCATTGTTAGTAAAATTAAAGTCTTTAAATTGCTAATCGCTCAAATGGGAGTTGATTTTACACTTGTAAAATATTTGATACATAAATGACAACTTTTACTTAACTTCAAATACCGATATGGGAGCAAAAATGGGTACTATTCCTATATAACTGAATATTTAACAAAGAACAAATTCTATATCGATCATATAGAAATTATTCTCTTCTATCAACAATTTTTCTTAACTGATGAAGCATCATTTCTAAAAACATTTTTAATACTGGTATCCTACAGGAAATACAATCTTAAAATAAAATACTGTTTTGTTATCAACACTGAACCAAGCATAACAGCTCACTTTCCTATTTATTCCAATGGTGACCAACATCAGTAAATATACTTTGTCATCAATATTTATGTGATACAGAAGAACCATATATTCTAACTTGATTGGGATTCTATAGAGCTATATAGATAAAATCTAGTGCTTTAGAACATGTTTCAAGGCACTTTCCTTGCAAAAAGAGAACTCATGGGCAACCATTCATCTAGGTTTCTACTGGCAATGAAATCTTTCTAGCATTCTCCAGTTCCAATCTTAGAAATTTGATTATACTAGCTTTGCAATCTTAGGCATTACTTTGTCTCCTGTACCTCCATTTTCTTACATGAAAGGCAGGACTAATAATAATATATCTCCTCATAATGTTGTTGTGGAGCATAAATTAGTTAACCTATGTAAAGCCCTTAGACAAATCTCTGGCACATAGGAAATACTATATAAAGACTTAGGGACTATCTCTCCTACTACTGAAGGAGGTAAAGCCAGTTGCCTTATGCAAACAAGCAAAACAGTCAAAATACATTTGTAACCCATAAAGGAATAGCCAAATGAACTAGGATGCAGAGACAATTCAAAAGCCATAATAAAGAAATGCATCTCTTTCTGCTCTGTCAAGAGTGATTTGACTGCTCTCCTTCTTTTAATGACCCAGACTAGATTCTAGATGGTCACACAGCAGGTAGTATTTGGTGATGGTCCAGCCAAAGAATTCAGGAAAAGACAAAAGTTCCAGCCCTCACTCTGTCACTAACTTGCTGATTGACTTTGGAGAAGACATTTAACCTTACAGAGTCTCAACGTTGTTCTCTGAAAATAGAAAATGAATAGCATAGGGAAAGTGGGTCTAAAAATCTTAAACTCTTACATAACACCAATATTTTATGACTGTACTTATTTACACCTTATGGAAATCTACAATTACAAAATAGGAAAACTCATTTAATGTTAACTCAATTGCTGAACTATGGTTATTCTTCACTTTCATATTTTAAGGGGCTAAAGGTAGGAAAAAGAGTAACTCTTCCAACACACAATCTCAAACTGTTGTCACTAGACATTTCATCAGAATCTCCTTGGACACTCTATTTCCAAGAGAAGCTTAGCACTGACACAACCAACTAAGGAATATGAATCCGCTGAGTGAAGACAAACATAAAGCACTCAACAATTAAATATATGCTAGTTTCACATGCATTCATCATCTCATATAATCCCACTGCAACTGTGGGAGTTAGTTGTCACTATCTCCATTTCATATATAACAAAATGAGGCTGAAAAAGATAAAGTGACTGACTTATGTAACAGTCTCTAGACTAGTCAAGCAAAGGTACCATTTTTTAATGGCACCTTACTCATGAAAGGTGCCATAAAAAAAAATAGGTATGTGAACAATTCTCCCACCCCACAAATTTCTAGCAATTGTGAATAAAACAGAATTCTAATACAGCAGAAAGAAGCTGTTAATGAATTAACAATTGAAAACTAGGATTCTGATCGGTATTATCCTAATAGCCTTTAAAACACAGTTGGTATTTTTGAAACGAATTCTACCTACCTATTTTCTGAGGGGACATGCAGTCAAATAAAATTCAGTGTCATGTGCCTTGCATCTAAAATAAATAATCTCACCTTACAGCTTTATCTAAATTCTGTATTAAGTAAGGCTCTGGGTACATAATCTGATACTTTCTTTTTGAAGCACTACTGGCTCCTTATAAAAATGATTACATAATAGTTCTTAGCAAGGAATTATGCAGATATTCACTAAATGTTTAACAAGCTATAAAAATTTACTTTGGTTAAAAGTAAAAGGTACAAATCATAAGAATAATATATACCTAGGTGATATAGTTAAGACAGAAAGTGACACCTTACTTTAAATCTTGCATGATGAAAAACACTGGCAAAATTGAGGATTTGTTAATGATAATGGCTTCAAACATCTGCTAAATGTTCCCATTTATTCCAGTTCAGCTGGCAGTACGATAGGACTGACAGCGAACAAACAGCAAACTAAATAGGACCTAAGATGAATAAGTAACATACAACATACTCAGACTCTCATATTTCATTTCGCACCAGTCCACTATATCACTGCATTTGACATATAATTCAACTATATTTATATTAACCATCCTCAACATAGAACTTTTGTGCTGCCAATTACAATATAAGTTGCCATTAGTGATTAGACATGATTTCGTATTTTGTCTTTTTCAAAAAAAAACTGATGTTCATTGAGTTAATTATACTACAATATTCTGTGACAGAACAAATCTGGTTGTTAGCAGGCAGTAGTCTTGTCTCATGTTTATTTTATACTTTCCCATTACAATGTACTTGAGTCGTATGGAAAGGGGCAGCAAATGAGGTTGAAGAAGGAAAACAATTACCCATAATAAGGAGGTTTATTAGATTTTTCACCACAAGGAAGATTGTACTTTGCTTTTGTCTCCTCCTACCCCTTTAATTATCCCCTTTTATCCACTCTGCCAATTCGTCTCTAAAAGGCAAGACATCTGTTACCCACAAGACATCTGTTACCCACATCAACTAAAGGATGTGCACATTCCTAACCAACCAGAAAATAAATATTCATCCATATTTACATGTGATGGCTAGCACACCCTGGTGTCCAGAAATATAAAAACCATCTGACTACAAAAAAGAACCAAATTCGTTGATCTGCATTTATGTGCTATTCTTATTAGAAAGCCAAATATTTATTTGGCAAATATTAGGTGCTTTGAATTAGACAGTATTTTCAATATGTTGGTTACATATTACTATGTTCCCTATGTTTGGGGTCTAGATGCTAAAATTAACCAGTGCTTAACATAAACATCTGACATAAACTCTTTCTTCTTTTCCAGACATCAGTTTATTCAGTTTCTCTAGTTTTAGACCAGGCTATGAAACGCAAAATATTTTTTTTAATTCAGAAAACCATCTCGGATTTGACCTGCTGAATATGTAATCTTTTCATCATTTGCAGGCTTCTGAGTTAACAAAGGGAACAATTCAAGCTTTTCACTGTGCTGAATATGAAAAGTACAGCAGCAGGAAAGAAGCCAGGAAAACTAGCACTAGTAAATCTGAAGGAAAGCCAGACAGGGTCAAAGAAAATCAGGCAAAGATCTAGCTTCCTTTTCTATTCCTTGTTAAAATTTTATTTTCTTGTCATGTGGTCATTTCAAATCATTCGCCTTTCTTAATGGTAAGGAAAAATAGAACAAAGAATGAAAATAGCATTAATAAAATATGGTTAATATAAATGCAAACTTTTAGGTCAAATGAGCTTTCAATAAAGATTCAGCTGGTAGAAATACTACTTCTCAGGCTGCAACCAAAAAATTCAGAACTCCACAAATAAGGGAAGACACCCATCACAAAGAAAAACTGTTCCTTTGCACAAAGTAGCAATTACATTCCCCATTAAAGAAGGTTTAGAGCTGAGAAGGAATGAAACCAGCAGGGATTCTGTCCAGGAGAACTGCTTAAACTTCCAGCTGCAGTGCTCAATTTAGTTAGAGTTCAGCACATTGTAAATTATTCGTACTAACCATTTGGAATTTTCTCAGTCCAAAGGCAACATTGATTGAAACTCAAGGTTTTAGCTCACTTGACCACCAGCCACCCGAGACTTTAGACAAGTTCCCCAATCTCTCCAGATCTTATCCTCTTCACCTGTAAAATAAGGAGGTCAAGAAGCAGGCTAGAAGACTTCTAAAGACCCCTCCAGTTCTCTAGTCCTCTGCTACTCTGAACTTGTGTCACAGTTCTCAATATAAGTGACTTAAGGATTACCTATGATAGATGAAAAGAGAGAGCTGGGGTTAGGGATGTGAACAGGATTGGTCTGTGCCCCCAAATTCACACGCTGCTATTTCAGAGGGTGAGAGAATTCTACTGGTTTCTAAATCAGCAAAACTTCTCCAATTAATGTTAAAGATTGTTTATCTTGTACTATATATATTACACAAGAATTGAATGTTCTTTTCAATATCAGCATGAAATCTGGGGGCGATGGGGGGAAAGTGATGGAGGCCTGAAAATGTTCATAGCCTCTCTGAGTTATGTGAGACAATCTAGAGACTGTCACAGGATCACAGAAACGGTATGCAAGACCAAAAGCAACTCAAAAGAGCACCACACTTCAGCAATCTGAATACTCTACATTCTACTAAGTAGATATGAAAACGTTTCCCAAAAATATTTCAATGGCTGACAGCAATTAGAGCTTAAAACTGACTAGAATGATGTTATTTATTTACTTATTGCCTCAAAACTTTGAATACATATGGAAAGGACACGTATGATGGCACAATGTCACAAAGCTTTTAGTGCAATTTTAAAACTTAACGGGAAAATTTCTATTTAGCATTTTTGCTTATCAGCGTGGTGATTAACTGAAAGTTTCACCTTTCAAAGAAGGCTTTTTCCAGAAATACCATTAATAACCTTCGCTGCTAAGCTCCTCCAGTGTGGGACAATTAGTAATCAACCATAAAGGGATACAATATAATCAAAATGGTTCATGACAAAATTATTTGTGTGGATTCTCTTAAAACATCCCTTTGAAAGGATGAAAATGCAGGATTCTTAGATAGGAAGATGGGCAGCCTTCTCCTTCCTGCCTTTGGAAGTCAAGGCATGAATGGGCAACAGGCTAGCAGGGGTGGCAGTTGGTGATACTGCTCTTGGGTATATAGCAGTGTTTCCAAGGCTTAATCTTTGTTTCCTTAAGGAGGATACAGCCTATCTGGAGTCCTCTGGCCCAGTTTAGACTTTGCAGCCATGTAGGGGAAAAAACAGACCCTATTTGAAGGGTCAAAGAAAAGAGTATTCCCAATCACAGGACACGTTTCCTCTGCCACTCCTCACATACAATTCTTGCTTGGTTTGAAAGGTTATTTTCTTACCCTGGCAGCCTAAATGATTCCTCATCAAACTGTTTCCCAGTAGTTGGGGTTTCTTAATCTACTGTCTTCTGCTTTGGAGAATATTGGTGTTTAATGGATTCCAATTACATTTAGAATAAAGCAAAATCCACAATCATTATCATGACCTGATAGGCTAATAGTCTGGGTTCATCCCACTCATCCAATCTCATCTCTCATAACTCAGCCTTCCGGAGCACTTGTCTCCTTTTCGCAGCTGTGATATAACAAGTTTCCCACCTCATGGCCTTTACTCATCTTTTTCCCTTTGCCTGTAGTGCTCTCCCCTTTCTTCTCATTCTCCAGGTCTTAGCTCAAATGTCACCACCTCAGAGAAATCTTCAGTAACTACCCTTGCTCAAGGATCTGTTCCCCATCCTTCCTGCTATGTATCACAATCTATAATTCGCTTTTTAATTGTATTAGCCCCACTAGAATGAAAATTTCATGAGGGCAGGGCCCTTCTCCTGTTTTATCTACTATCACTTCCCCAACATTTAGAATAGGGTCTGGCAGTGTGGTAAAATTCAATAAAGATGTATTGAATTACAAATTGTAGAAAACTGCAAAGTACAGAAGAAATTTTTGTCCATGCTATTTATCTCTTGGATGAATTTTAAAGTTTCTTCTCAGTTTGAAAGAGGTTTTTATAAAGATAGAATAGAATAGAATAGAATAGAATAGAATAGAATAGAATAGAATAGAACAGAATAGAAATATAGAATAGATTTAGCTTTCATATAGCTTTTCCCACTTTCATATTTATTTGCTTTTTCTAACACATTACCTTTATTATTTGGGGGGTAGGGGGTGGAAAGATACTTACCCCTTGTCAAAAAGAAGTCAAGTAATACACATAAAGAAGGAAGTAAAATAAAATACATCACCCTTAATCCCAAATCCCCCAAACCACTACTGTATACAACCTCTCCAAATATTACTTTGTGGAGTTTCACACTAGATATGCATAGTGATGTTCTCATTAAAAGCCTAATAACATGATAGACATAAACTGTGTCTATCAATATTTTACTCTGCAATTTATTTTGCTTTAAAGCTTAGAAAATCTCCCATCCAGATATTTTCTAGTCAATATTTTCTTCCAGTTTCTGATCTGTTTCTTAGACACTTAAATATATATGCAATTTTGACATGGATCATCCAAATCATAGATAATATACAAATCTCCTTGACAGTAGTAAGTGAATTACTTTATGGCAAGTCTTTAGATACATTTTTAAAATCATTATTTAAAGAGTACTTTACTATATGCCAAAATACTAAAAAACTCTTTGGCAAAGAGTCAAGGCAGGGAGGGAGGCAGAGAGGAGAGAGAAAAGGCATGCACTAAAGCAACTTGACTGTGTAGGTTAAAGGATGTTAGGACAGTGTGGTAAACTGAGCCAGGGACACATGTAGGAGCTGCGTAGGAGCTGCGAGCTGCGTTGGGACACAGAAGTGAAGCACTACTGAATCCGGCTGGTGCTGGGGGTAAGAGATAGGGGCAGGGGCGGGAAGGTTTCTTGGAGGAGAATCTTGAGAAGCATACCTGTTCACCCTTCCTGCCGTTTGGAGGACGAGTCCCAGCCCATCCTCTCAGTAGTCCTCCAAGACGGTCCAGAGAGCACCCACCAGCCTGAGGAAACCGCGGCAGTCCTCCCCCACCAGGCAGTGTGGAAATACCTCCTGCTGCGAGGCGGCACCGCATGGACACTAACTGCCCCCACTTTGTCAACGGGTTTGGTAACACTCACTGCCCCAATGGAACTCCATTCCCGGTCCCCAGCCCGCTCCCCACCCCAACAATGACCTTGGCACCCCAACCCACCCCCGCGGAGCTCCCCTTGCCTGGACTTGCAGGTTGGAGCTCGGAGCCCTACCCCAGAGCAGCGGTCAGCGGCTTCCGCCTCCCCTTCGTCTGATGAATTTGCGAAAGGGCACCCTGGGGTCGCCGGGATGCCCTAGCTGTCCGCTGGACCTTGGTGCAGTGAATTCGCCCCCGACGACAGCTCCCGCGGGGCTCAGCCACCTGCCCGAGGGCAGGGCAACGTGCTCCGACGGCTTCCCGGCGCATCAGGGTACCATCTAGTGGCAGCAGAGGCAGGACGCAGGCTATTTTTTACAGAATGACCTCCACTCCGGATTAGCATTTCTCAAGCATTTTTAAAACCTGTGTGTCTTTAAAATAATCATAAAATGTTACACTCTCGATTTTGTTATTTGAAATTTTAAAATAAAATGCCTTGTCTAGAAGCAAATCAATGCAGTGATGATTTGATGACGCTTTTTCATTTGGAAATAGTGGCCCTCCACTCTCCAGCACCCTTGAAGATCACCATTTTAGCCTGGGAGGACTTGCTAGACCGGTATTTATTGAGAGAAATCTCTTGTTTGAACCAAAAGATTCCACCTATCCAAATACTGCCAGTGAAGTCTTTCCAAATTGTAAGAAGAAATGAGAAACTGATAAGCCCTTAATGTGTATTATAATTTGCATATTCTTGGGAGGCCGAGACGGGCGGATCACGAGGTCAGGGGATCGAGACCATCCTGGCTAACACGGTGAAACCCTGTCTAAAAATACAAACCCTACTAAAAATACAAAAAATTAGCCAGGCATGGCGGCGGGCGCCTGTAGCCCCAGCTACTCGGGAGGCTGAAGCAGGAGAATGGCGTGAACCCGGTAGGCGGAGCTTGCAGTGAGCCGAGATTGCACCACTGAACTTCAGCCTGGGCGACAGAGCGAGACTCTGTCTCAAAATAATAATAATTATTATAATTATTATTATTATATTATTATTATTTGCATATTCACGTAGGTCCTGTTGGTCTTATAGCTGTTATATTTACGCTCACATAAAATCATACCTGATAATGGTGGTTACCAGATTTGCAAATTACACTGACCAGTAAAATTTCAAAAATAATTTGGGGACCCAACCAAGGGTTACATCAAATTTTTGTGTTGTCAAGGAAGAACATTGAAAAAAAAAAATCGGTGGCTCATGCCTGTAATCCCAGCACTTTGGGAGGCCGAAGCAGGCAGATCATGAGGTCAGGAGATCGAGACCATCCTGGCTAACATGGGGAAACCCCATCTCTACTAAAAATACAAAAAATTAGCCGGGCATGGTGGTGGGCGCCTGTAGTCCCAGCTACTCGGGAGGCTGAGGCAGGAGAATGGTGTGAACCCAAGAGGCGGAGCTTGCAGTGAGCCAATAATGCACCACTGCACTCCAGCCTGGGCAACAGAGTGAGACTCCATATAAAAAAACAAAAAAAAAAGCATTCTCTATTACCATCATTTCAAAAAAGAACTCAATTCACATGATTTAATCATTTCACACTGTATACATATCAAAACAACACATTATACCTCACAAATATATACAATTATGATTTGTTAATTAAAATATTTATTAAAAGAAAACAATAAAATAGCTCACATTAAAAAAAGAAAAAAGAGCATTATAATACCAATTAAGAAAGTAAAGACATAAATCCCAGAATTAAGGTCTGACTTTACCAAACTCAAGGATATCTTTTAAAAATTTTCAAATGTGGATAAATATAATTGCATTTTATAATGTTACATTTCTTTTATTTCTTTTAATGGTCTTTTCTTTTTTTTTTTTTTTAGATGAAGTCTCACTCTGTCACCCATACTGGAGTACAGTGGCACAGCCTCGCCTCACTGCAACCTCCACCTCCTGGTTTCAAGTGATTCTCCTGCCTCAGCCTTCCGAGTAGCTGGGATTACAGGCGCTCACCACCAAGCTCGGCTAATTTTGTATTTTTAGTAGACGGAGGGTTTCCACCATGTTGGCCAGGGTGGTCTCGAACTCCTGACCTCAAATGATCCATCCATCTCGGCCTCCCAAAGTGCTGGGACTGCAGGCGTGAGTCACCCGCCCAGCTTTAACAGCCTTTTTCTAATAAAAATTATTAATCTAGGGTTGACTGCATCAGAAAGTGGAGCTGAGTGTCCAACCTGTTATTATTCCAACCTATTGTGTTCACAATGAAAGGCCATACTCCACATGGAAACGCTGTCTCAAGTGGAAGGGGCAATTGTCTGTAGTGCTATTTTTACTCAATATGGAATATTCTGGAAACTGAAAAAAGCTGAATAGTCCGGGCACAGTGGCTCACACCTGTAATCCCAGCACTTTGGGAGGCCAAGGCAGGCGGATCACGAGATCAGGAGACTGAGACCATCCTGGCTAACACAGTGAAACCCCGTCTCTACTAAAAATACAAAAAATTAGCTGGGCGTGGTGGTGGGCGCCTGTAGTTCTGGCTACTTGGGAGGCTAAGGCAGGAGAACGGCGTGAACCCGAGAGGCGAAGCTTGCAGTGAGCCGAGATGGCGCCAATGCACTCCAGCCTGAGTTCAAAAACAAAAAAAAAAAGCTGAATAATAATAGCCACCCACTCCAAGCAACAGAGAAAGCTAATAATGGCCGACCAGGTGTCTAGCTAACAAGGCACATCTCTGCCCAGGGAACAGAGCTGCTGAGCTTTCCTGGCTCAACAAACTCACTCTAGATAGATGTTCACCTACCAGAAATTCACTTGGCAATGCCTCCATCAGTACTGGAGCACAAATCTTAACAGTGTATTTGATCAGCCTGCACACGTTGGTCTATTTTACAGAACTTGGAAGATAGTATGCATTTTCTGAATTAGTACAGTCTTGTGTTCAATATATTGCTTGTCAAGTCTATGATTTACTTGATGATTAACTCCTGATCAAGAATACACCATACACTTTTAACACTGTTTCTACAGGAAATGTTTACCAATTATAATCAATTCCGGAAGGATACTATTTCCAGCAATATCTTGCAGTGGTAAGTAAGCAGGGATTGCTACTCTGTAGCATGGAGAAGTGAACCTGTGTAAAGAAAAAACACCACAGGATCCCTAATCCAGTCCAGGGCATTTAGGGAACAAGTTAGGAGACTTGGGGTTCTAATCCTAGTTCTAGTAATATGGCCTCTGGGTCTTATGTGTTCAACTGATCTGTTTAAGAAAGAATTCAATTAAATGATCTCTAATGTGCCTTTCAGTTGTAACATTCTATAACCCTAAAAGCAGAAGGCATCAATGGCCACCATCCAGTATCAGAAAGAGCAACATGAGTGACAGCATACCCAGAAAACCAAGTTGTTGCCCTAGAATCACAGTTAGGGAAGAAAACTGTTCAGGAGAATTAATGTATTCTGATAAAGACTGACATGAATAATCAGAGTTCATATTTTGAAGGTCTGTTCAGTCAGTGAGATCTAGTTTTGTGTTTTCAAACTCTATTAAAGTAGAGAACATAGAAACCAAATGAGAAAAGAGCAGAGTTCAGTGATGAAAGGAGTATATGGCATAATCAATCTATTTGGGAAATATGCCATGAAATGCAAAAAAACAATTAACCACAAAAAATATTAAGTTCCAAACTAAAAGCTAAGAAAGCTCTGACTTGTTAAGCAGAAGCAATTAAAAGTAACCAGTAAGTAATCAACAATTAATAGTCATATTATGCAGTTACAAGATTGAAGAGATACAAAAACAGAACTGTCTGTCTCAAGTTTAGAATGAAAGTAGCAAAGAAAATTGAAAAGGTAAAGTCCTCAAGGGTTCTCAGGGGCTCATTCGTCAGAAATTTTTACCACAATCCACAGCTGCATATTTATATATGATCAGATATGGTAAAGAATAGATAATTCTCAATCTAGAAATAAAAGGAAACTATCCTAAGAAGCTGATCTAGCTAAAAAATAGAGTGGCAAGCTCAGAGTTGAAAAGGGAAGAGGAGGACAAGTGATTTGGAAGGATCTTTTTGTTTCATTAAGGCTGATCCTAGCTGAGCATCTTTCCAACATTGACCATGAGGCTCAAAAGTTTAGCCTGGATAATATGAAGAACGCATATACTGTGCAAACATAAAAAGGGCAGCATCACCTACCGCTCCCTTCAAAGAAGATGGGTGGGAAAGGGAGCTGATGAATGGGGAGCACATTTTAAAAATCCACAATGCTTTTTTAAAATATAATTCTTAGACTTCTAGGAATTATCATAACTATTTCCGAAGGTAGGTTACTGGCCAGGCGCAGTGGCTTGCACCTGTAATTCCAGCACTTTGGGAGGCTGAGGCGGGTGGATCACTTGAGGTCAGGAGTTCAAGACCAGCCTAGCCAACATGGTGAAACCCCGTCTCTACTAAAAACATAAAATTAGCCAGGCATAGTGGCAGGCTTCTGTAATCCCAGTTACTCAGGAGGCTGGGACACGAGAATCACTTGAACCTGGGAGGCAGAGGTTGCAGTGAGCCGAGATTGTACCACTGCACTCCAGCCTGGGTGATAAAAAAAGACACTCTCAAAAAATAAAAATAAAAATAAACTAAAAAAAGAAGGTAGGTTACCTGGCTTCTCCTGATTCCTTTTATCTATCAAGATACTGTTGAGTAACGTAATTGCCTGTTTCTTTTTTGCAGCTGCCCAAATATATTTCAAGACATAAAAGTATAAAAGTGAGGAAACATAAGAAAGAAGTTATAGGACCTCCAAAAAGTCTCAAAGAATTCATATTAGCCAGATGAAAAGGAAAGTCTAAGGTAGGTCATCTAAGTCTTGTTGCTTCTTTTATAGTGATATAAAACAAAACAAAACAAAAACTATAGCAAAGAAACAAACGAAAACCTTGTTTTTAGCTGTGTCTGAGTTTAACATTGTTGGAATTCAGCAAGGTGCAGTAAAAAAGATCCTACACTTTGGAAGATGCCTATCTGTAGTTCTAATCCTGAGTCACCCCTAACCCTGCTATGCAGCCTGAGAGGTTACCACACCTCTCTAAATCTGTCCATGCACTGATGAAGTAGGGATAATAATTCCTATCTCACAGGATTATTATGAAAATTTTAAAAACAGATATTCTAGATAACACATTTAACACACCACAGATGTTTAAAAAAAAAAAAAAAAGGAAAAAAAAGAACACCCAAAAATTAAGCTCCTGCTATTACAAGTTATGGGCTATTCAGAGCTCAACATTTAAGGCACAAACCACACTCCTTAAAAATAGCTTTCAGTGTTTCTCACAACTTTCTGGTTCTGATTAACGTTTTCCTTGGTAGTGACACTGCCACACTAAGGTGATAAAATCAGCAGCTCCAAATCAAGATAGATATTTTTGTTAAAATTTAAAAAAATGGTATCCATACATAATGAACGGGTAGATGTATCTGGAACATTAACTCCCATATTGGTTACTACACTAATTTTTCCTTTTCAATCAATTATTTCTTGGGCCTGATAATTTCAACAGAAAAATGAACAAAGTAGATGAACAGAGAAAGAAAAGCTGTCAATAAACATGAAAAGTTTAAATCTCACTAATAATCAAAACAGAAAATTAATGCAAAGACATAACTTTCACTTGCCAAATTAGAAATGATGTTGTAAGTTACAACACCCAGAAATGGTTGGGGGGTTGGTCAATGAAATTTCATCTTCATACACAGTTGGTAGAGTATCAGTTGGTACAAACTCTTAGATGTACAATCTGAAATATTTATCTCAAGTCATAAAAATATTTATGATATTTGTGGTTGTATTTCTACTTCTACATGAAATAAACACAAAAGTTTCTTTAAAACTTCCATTACAGAGTTATTATTCACTAAAGTAAAAAACAGAAATAGACTAAACACCCCCAAATCAAGTAATATCCTCCTTTTTAGTAATATTTAGATTGGAACTTGCTCACTATAAATATGAAAAGTAAAATAATTAAACATACAGGATATGTGCTCAATTTTTATACATGCATTGAAATAAATTGAAACACATTCAAATATTAATAGTGGTTATCTCTGAGGTATGGGAATAAAGATGATTTTTACATTTTCAACACCTTTTCCTAATTTCCAATAAAGAATATATTAATATTCTGTAATCAGGAATGAATATTATTTATGAATATTATTTTGTTAAAGTTCACTTCTTGTTCTGTCAAAGTATTTAGTTCACAGGGAGTAGCTAAACATATCATAGAGACATCTTCAGTCAGTTTTTCAGCAAAGGCCTCTAACATAATCCTGATGGTGGGGTCTGGGTAAACACCCACAGGTTCGACCGCTAGACTATACACCATAGCTAAAGCAAATCTGTTTTCAAGTCCAAAAATTGGAATTTGTGGTCTGAAACAGGCTAGCATACTTGAAAGCAGGGCTGTCCCTGGAAATTCAAATACATCGTCATCATAAAATGACTCCTACTCTACATGGAAACTTACCTGATCTCTGGGACATAAATAAGACTAGCCTAGTTTGATGATCTTTCCATAACTTTTCCTCTTACCTTTTAATTGTTGAGAGAGGGTTACAACAGACACAGTGACTTTCCCTGACTGAAGAAGATAATCAAGAAAATGCTGACTGCCCACTATGTGCATGGCACTGTACTCAACAAGGGGTACCTCTAATCTGACTCAGCAAAGTAGGTTTGTTAACACATTAATGAGCCTCTGTAGAAACTGCAGATGCAAGCAAAATTCTCCATAAGCAAGCTTAATTCTATAGTAAAGAGAGAAAAGGAGCCCAAGTAGCCCATAAGTGTTCTCCTGTAGGTGATAAATGACCTTTCAAGTCTAACCAAGTGCTTTCACCTAAAAGAACAGGTGAGCAAATGTTGCATTTACAATGAGCTTTATCTGTGTATGGACAATGTCCCTGACTGCAATTTCCTTTGCTAAGAGAAGAAATCACTATTCCATGTTAACAAATTAAACATAACCTAATTTATCCTAACTTGATTTCATTTCTATCTACTTAATACCATTTTGCAGAATGAAGATTACACAGATAAAAAACATTTTAATATGTACAGAAATTCCTCACTTTCAAAGAAGTTATAAAACATGGGTAAATTTTAATTATTTATAATTTTAAAATATTTCTATTGAATTAATGTTATAAGTGCACATGGCAAAAAAAAATAGTATAGGAAGAATTTAAAAGAAAAGCATCCATCTAGTGACCCACATCTCCCCACTCTCACTTCCCAGAGGTACCCACTTTTAACTACTGTTGTTATTATTTAGGACATTATGTTAGGACATTAATTTTAAAAATATATCTGATTAACCAATTTGAAACATAATCTGTTGACTTCCTGATCTGTATGACTTCTTAGTTTATCTATAGGCTCTCCAATTTGGGGAGGAGAGCCGGGTTTATTGAGCTGTAATTTACATATAGCAATTATTACAGTAACTATTTTAATGTAGTTGTATGAGTTTTGACAACTACAATTCCATAATCCCTCCTGCCAAACTTATACTACTTTTCAGACAATTTCTCTCTCTGTCTCAACTGCTGGCAAGCACTGATATTTTCTGTTCCTATACTTTTGCCTTCTTCAGAATGTCAAACAAAGGCAGTCTTTTGAGTCTGGCTTTTTGCATTTGGTTTAAGGCACTTGAGATTTATTCACCATGTTGCATACATCAGTAGCTTTTTTGAATGCATATACAACTGTTTGTTTATCCATTCATCAGTTAAAGGACATTTGGATTTTTCCCGTTTTTCTGGATTAGAAATAAATCTGTAATAAGCATTAATATACTGTTTTTATGTAAAGTAAGTTTTATTTCTCTTTGTTAAATATCTAGGAGTGGGATTACTATTTTGTATAGAAGGTGTACATTTAACTTTACATAGAATTGCCAAAGCGTTTTCCAAAGGGCTTGTATCATTTTACATTTCCACCAGTAATGTATGAGAGTTCCAGTTACTTATAGATTTCATCCACTTCTTACTGAGTTGTTTCCTTATTATCGAGTTCTGAGTATTCTTTATATTTTTTGGAGACAAGTGCTTTATAAGATATGTGCTTTGCAAACATTATCTCCTGGCCTGCATCTTGTCTTCACATTCTCTTAACGGCATCTTTCAAGGAACAGAAGTTTGTAATTTTGATGAAGTCTAATTTATTCAGTATTTTTCTTTTACAGATCATGCTTTTAGTACCCTCATCTAAGAAATGTTGCCTAACCTAAGATCAAAATGTTTTCTATGTTTTCTTTTAGAAGTTTCATAGTTTTAGATTTTATTCTTAGGTCCATTTTAGTTAATACTTGTAAACATGCAAGGGATTTTGATTATTTATTTATTTATGTATGTATTTATTTATTTATTTATTTTTGCTTATGAATGTATCCAGTGTAATTTGTTGAAAAGGCTATTCTTTCTCCGTTAAATTGTCTTTATAATTTTGTCAAAAAAATCAATTAACATATATATGTATGTGGATCTATTTCTGGTTTCTCTATTCTATTCTGTTGATCAATGTGCCTCTCCTTCTGTCAATACCACACTGTCTTAATTATTGTAGATTTATAATGAATCTTGAAATAGGTACTACGAGGATTCCAACTTTGTTCTTGTTTTACAAAATTGACTTGGGTATTCTCATTCCTTTGCCTTTCCCTATAAATTTTAGAATCACCTTGGTGAATTCTACATAAACTCCAGTTGAGATTTTGACTGAAACTTTGCAATCTATAGACCAATTTAGAGAAAATTAATAAATTGACAACACTGAGCAATTGATTCTGTGAATATAGTACAATACGCCCTCAATATCCGCAGGGAATTTGTTCCATGTCTCCTGAGGATATTGAAATCCATGGATGTTCAAGTCTCTTCTATAAAATGGCATAACATTTGCTTATAACCTATGGACATCCTCCCCTATACTTCATTTTACTTTTATTTAAATATTTATTGATACATAATGTCTTATAAGGCACATATCAGCATTGGTTACATGCACAGAATGTATAATAGTCAAGTCGGGGTATCTACTACCTTGAGATTTATCATTTCTACGTGTTGGTAACATTTCAAGTCCCCTCTTCTAGTTACTTTGAAATATACAATATATTGTTGGAAAGTACAGTACCCCTAATCTGCTATCAAACATTAGAACTTATTTCTTCTAAATAATTATATGTTTGCACCCATTAACAAACCCCTCTTCAGCACCCCCTCCCACTTTCCCTCCTTCCCAGCTTTTGGTATCTGTCATTCTATTCTCTATGTTCAGGAGAGCAAGTCTTTTAGCTCACATATATGAATGAGAATATATGGTATTCGTCTTTCTGTACCTGGCTTATTTCACTTGACAAAATGACCTCCAGTTCCATCATGTTGCTGCAAATAACATGGTTACATTCTGTTTTATGGCTGAACATATTCCATCATGTATGTATATCACATTTTCTTTATCCATTCATCCACTGATGGACACTTAGGCTGATTCCACAATGTAGGTTTTGAGTAGTGCTGTGATAAACATGTGAGTGCAGGTATCCCTTTGATATAGTGATTCATTTCCTTTGGATAAATACCCAGTAGTGGGATTGCTGGATTGAATAGTAGTTCTAATTTTAGTTTTTTAAGGAAACTTCATGCTGTTTTTCATAGTGATTGTACTTGTTTACATTCCCACCCACAGTGTATAAGAGTTCACTTTTCTCTAGATACTTCGTCAATATCTGTTGTTTTTTGTCTTTTTCCTAATAGCCATTCTAACTGGGATGAGATGATATTTCATCTCATGGTGGTTTTGATTTGCATTTCTCTGATGATTAGTGATGTTGAGTATTTTTTTCATATACCTGTTGGCCATTTGTACGTCTTCTTTTGAGAAATGTCTATTCATAATCTTTCCCCGTTTTTAATAGGATTATTTGTTTGTTTGTTTGTTTTTACTGTTGAGTTTGGGTTCATTTTATATTCTGGATATTAGTCTCCTGTCAAATAAGAAATTACTAATATTTTCTTTCATTCAACAGGTTGTCTCTTCACTCTGTTGATTGCTTCTTTTGCTATACAGAAGCTTTTTTTAGTTTAATATAGTCCCATTTGTCTATTTTTATTTTTTTTGCTTGTTCTTTCATAGTCTTAGCCATAAAATCCTTGCCAAGACCAATGTCATAAAGTGTTTCCCCTGTGTTTTCTTCTAGTAGTTTTATAGTTTCTGGTTTTACACTTAAATCTGTAATCCATCTTGAGTTGATTTTGTATGTAGTGAGGACTAGGGGTCCAGTTTCATTCTTCTGCATATAATTATCCACTTTTCCCAGCATCATTCATTAAAAAGGGTGTCTTTTCCCCCAATGTGTATTCATGGCAGCTTTTTTGAGATCAGTTGGCTGTAAATACTTGGATTTATTTCTGAGTTCTCTATTCTGTTTCATTGGTCTATGCATCTATTTTTATACCAATACCATGCTGCTTGGTCACTATAGCCTTCCAATATGTTTTGAAGTCAGTTAGGATGATGTCTCCAGCTTTGCTCTTTTTTGCTTAGAATTGTTTTGGTTATCTGGGCTCTTTTTTGGTTCCATATGAATTTTAGGATTCTTTTTTTATATTTCTGTGAAAAATGACATTTGGTCACTATAGCCTTCCAATATGTTTTGAAGTCAGTTAGGATAATGTCTCCAGCTTTGCTCTTTTTGCTTAGAATTGTTTTGGTTATCTGGGCTCTTTTTTGATTCCATATGAATTTTAGGATTTTTTTTCTGTGAAAAATGATATTAGTATTTTGATAGAAATTGCATTGAATCTATAGATACCTTTAGGTAGTACAGTCATTTTAACAATACTAACTCTTCAGATCTATGAGCAAGGAATGTCTTTTCATTTGTTTGTGTCCTTTTCAATTTCTTTCATCATTGTTTTCTGGTTTTTCTTGTATAGATGTTTCACATTCTTAGTTAAGTTTGTGTATGTATTTTTGTAGCTATTTTAAATGAGATTGCCTTCCTGATTTTTGCTTAGCTAATTCATTACTGAAGTATATAAATGCTACATATTTTTGAATGTCAGTTTTGTATCTTGCACCTTTACTGAATTGAACAGTTCTAGGAGTTTTTTTGGTGGAGGCTTTTGATTTTTCTAAATATAAGATCATGTCCCCCGCAAAGAGGGATGATTTTATTTCCTCATTTCCAATTTGAATGCCTTTTACTTCTTTCTCTGGTCTGACTGCTCTGGCTGGGTCTTCCAGTACTATGTTGAAAAGGAGTGGTGAGAGTCAGCATTCTTGTCTTGTTGCAGTTCTTAGAGGAAAGGCTTTCAATTTTTCCCCATTTAGTATGATATTAGCTGTCGGTTTGTCACATATTACTTTTATTATTTTGAAGTATATGCCTTCTACACCTAGATTATTGAGAGTTTTTTTATCAAAATGAATTGCTAAATTTTATCAAATACTTTTTCTGCATCTATTGAAATAATCATATGATCTTTGTTCTTCATTCTGTTGATGTGAAGTATAACATTTATCAATTTGTGTATGTTGAAACATACTTGCATCCTTGACATGAATCCCACCTGATCATTATATGTTATCTTTTTGATGTGCTGTTAGATTCAGTTTGTTAGTATTTTGTGAAGGATTTTTGCATCTTTGTCCATCAGAGATACTGGCGTGTAGATTTCTTTTTTGGTTGTGTCATTGTCTAGGACTATCAGGGTATTGCTGGCCTTAAAAAATGAGTTTAGGAGAATTTCTTGCTCTTCAATTTTTTCTAATAGTTTTAGGATAATTGGTATTAGATCTTCTTTATATGTTTGGTAGAATTCCACAGTGAATACATCTAGTCCTGAGCTTTTTCTCGCTAGAAGACTTGTCATTACGACTCAGTCTCACTACTAGTTATTGGTCTGTTCAGGTTTTCTATTTCTTTCTGATTCAATCTTGGTAGGCTGTATGTTTCCAGGAATTTATCCGTTTCCTCTATGTTTTTCAATTTGTTACTTTATAGTTGTTCATAACAGTCTCTGATGGTCTTTTGTATTTTTGTGGTATCAATTATAGTATCTCCTTTTTCACTTCTGATTTTATTTGTGTCTTCTCTCTTTTTTTTTTAATCTAGTTAACAGTTTATTACTTTTGTTTATCTTTTCAAAGAGCCAATTTTTCATCTCATTGATTCTTTGAATTTTTTGTTGTTGTTATTTAGTTCATTTAGTTCTGCTGTGATCTTTATTATTTATTTTCTTCTGGTAATCTGGGGTATGGTTTGCTCTTGAGGTTCATTGAGGTGCCTTGTTAAGTTATTTGAAATCGGGTGTGGTTTTTTTAGTGTGGGCATTTATTGCTATTTAGTGTGGGCATATAGTGCTAACTTCTCTATTAGCACTGCTTTTGCTGTATCCCACAGGTTTTGATATGCTGTGTTTCCATTTTCATTGGTTTCAAAACTTTTTTTTTTAATTTCCATCTTTATTTCTTCCTTGACTCAATGGTTGTTTAGGGGCATGTTGTTTAATTCCCATGAATTTGTATAGTTTCCAAATTTCCTCTTGGTATTGATTTCTAGTTTTATTCCACTGTGATCTGAGAAGATATTTGATATAATTTTAATTTTATAAAATTTGTTGAGACTTGTTTTGCAACCTAACACATGATCTCTCCTGAAGAATGTTCCATGTGTTGATGCAGAGGATGAATATTCTGCAGTTGTTGGATAGAATGCTCTGTATATGTTTGTTAGGTCCATTTGGCCTAAGGTCCAGTTTAAATCCAATGTTGTTTTGTTCATTTTCTGTCTAGATAAACTGTCTAATGCTGAAAGTGGGATGTTGAAGTCTCTCACTATTATTGCATTGCAGTCTCATTCTTTCTCTAGAACTAGTAATATCTGCTTCATGAATCAAGGTACATACGTACTTAGAATTGTTATCTCTGCTTGCTATATAACAACATTCTTTGTCTTCCTTTTTACTGTTCTTGATTTAAGGTCTCTATTATCTGATACAAGTATAATGACTCCTGTTCACTTTTGGTTTCTATTTGTGTAACATATCTTTTTTCATCCCTTTACTTTCAGTGTATGTATCTTTACCGGTAAAGTGCATTTCTCGTAGGCAGTGTATAGTGGGATAATTTTTTGTATCTATTCAACCAGTCTGTATCTTTCAAGTAGAGAATTTAATCCATTTCTATTCAACGTCATTATTGATATGTGAGGTTTTGTTCCTGTCATATTGTTAATTGTTTTCTAGTTGTTTATAAATTCTTTGTTCCTTTCTTTTTCTCTTAATATTTGTCCTTGTGGTTTAGTGGTTCTGTAGTGGTCCTATTTGAGTTATTTCTCTTCCAAATATGTGTGTGTGTGTCATGTCAGTGAGTTTTATACTTTCATGTGTTTTCATGATGGTAATATTTTTCATGATGGTTGTCTTTTTGCTTCCAGGTTTAGGACCCCCTTGAGCATTTCTTATAGTGGCGATCAATTCCCTCAGCATTTGCTTGTCTAAGAAACACGTTATTTCTCCTTCATTTATGAAGGATATTCTCACTGGATATAGTTTTCTTGTGTATCAGTTTTCTTCTTTCAGCATTTTAAATATATCATTCCATTCTCTTATGGCCTATAAGGTTTTTGTTGAGAATTCAGCCTTTAAAAAGATGGGAGTTCCTTTATAGGTTATGACATACTTTTGCTGTTTCTAGAATTCTCTTTTCTCTTTGACTTTAGACAGCTTGATTATAATGTACCATGAAGAAAACATTTTTGAATTTTATCTGTTTGGTAATCATTGGGCCCTGTACTTCAATGTCTAAATCTCTTGCTAGAGTTGGGAAAGTTTTCATCTATTACTTCACTGGATAGGTTTTTAAACCCTTTTGGTGTCTCTTTGCCTTCTGTGATACTAATAATTTGTATATTTGGTCCCTTTATTGTGTCCCATATATTATGAAGATTTCGTTCATTCTTTTTTATTATTTTATATTTGTTTCTTTCTGGCCAGACTTTTTTGAAAGACCTGTATTCAAGTTCTGAGATTATTTTTTCTGCTTGACCTAGTCTTTTGTTGAAGCCTTCAAATGTATGTTGTACTTCATTCAGTAAATTCCTCAGTTCCAGGATTTATTATTATATCTTTGGTAAATTTCTCAATCATATCCTGAATTGTTTTACTGATTTCTTTGCACTATTTTTCAAAGTTCTGTTGTATCTCACTGAGATTCTTTAAACTCAACAATTTGATTTCTTTATCTGGGATCTGTAGAATTCCTTTTAGATTGGGATATATTGCTAGATAATTATTATGTTCCCTCGAAGGTGTCATATGTCCTTGCTTTTTAATGTTTCTTGTGTTCTTACATTGATATCTGCACATCTGACTTAACAGTTACTTCTTCCAATTTTTCAAATTTCCTTTTGTAGGAGAGGACTTTTTCCTAAAGATGTATCTATGGCATTGGTTGGGTAGGGCCCTTCCTCTTTGATTTTGGGTGCATGCAGTAGTGTAGTCTCTGTATGACTTTTTCGTGGTAAATAGCATCAGTGGTATCTATGATTTCCTCAGTGAGTTACAGTATGGTTATGAGTGGAGGCTGTGGTGAAATTGTGCTGATGACAGGAATTCCAGGTGGGCCAGTCTTTAGGCACGAGTGGTGGCAGCAGTGGGCTGAGCGTGCCTGTTGTTAGACTCCAGGGTGGCATATGTTGACTGTGATGTTAGTGGGTCCAGATGGGTCCATTCCTGGGCCTCCGGTAGCTGCTTGGGATGCTGGCAGGTGGGTGGGTGGGTTCTTGGGCCCCTGGGCAATAGGCTTGTTGTGGGCAATGGCAATAGCAGTTGTGGGACAACTTTCTGGATCCTGAGCAGTGTGTGCTGGTGTTGGCAGTATCTGTGATGGGTTGGGTAGACCAGTCCCCAGGCTCCTAGGTGGCATGTGTGGGTGTATTTTGTCAGAGGTGTTGACAGCAAGCTGGGTGGGCCAGCTCTTCAACTTCCTGAGGGAAGTGCACACATGCCAGAGGTGGTGAAATGGGCAGGGTGATCCCCAGGTTCTCAGGCAGAATGCTTGGGCTCTGTGGATGCGGTGCCAGGGTGGACAGGTCTGACCTTGGTGCCCTGGTGATATGCACGGCATGGGCTGTAGTAGACAATGTGAGGTAATCTGTGGTGAAGGGTGTGGAGAACACGACTCCAGGACTCATTCTAGAGCACAGCATTCACGCTATTGGGATACATGGAGCTGCTTTTAGCAGTCCCCTGTGGTTAGCTCTCGGGGTCTGAGAAGTGCACACTTTGTCTCTGGCAATAGCAGTGGCCAGAGAAATGTGTGGGGAGCCTGTATTCAGGCCACACACTAGAGTGCAGAGGCTGTGCTCCTGGTGTGGGCAGAGTTGGTGACCACAATCCCAAACACAGAGCTCTTAGGTTCTAGGTAGCACTTACTTCAGCTCCTGGCTGCAGGAGTGACTGCAATGTTTTGGGGGGTTAGTGGGAGGGATCCTGCCCTCCTTGCATGGGCCCCAAAACAGAGGCTACATTGAGAGTGGGGGCTTAGTTACCACTCACAGCCCCAGACAGGCAGCTCCAGACAGGCAGCCCACTCCAGCCTCTGGCAGCACAAGGGCAGCTGTGGTGCAGTGGTATGAGTGAGGGACAGGATCCCACTTTTCTATGTGCTAGCCTGAGCACAAGGGCTACACTGCCAGCGGGAACAGGGTTGCTACTCCCAGTCCATCAGCGCTCAGGCTCACCCACCTCAGGTCCCGGTGGCAGCAACTGCTGCAGAAGTGTGTGGAGTTGGGAACGGGTCCCACTCTCTGATTGCAAGCCCAACGACAGAGTCCATGCCACTGCTGGGGACAGGGTTACTTCTCACTGCCCCAGACAGGGAACTTTCAGGCTCTGGAAAGTATACACTCCAGTTTCCTTTGTCCCAGGAGCCACCTCCTTGGTGTGCTGCACAGTTCCTTCCCCAGAGAGTAGTACTCCATGTGGACTAGAGTACTAAGGACCACACAACACCTTTGGGTCCAGCCAGCACTGTGCCACTGTAGCCCTCTAGCTAGACACTGGGGAATGTTAGTGGAGGCTTCCAGAATGTAGAACTATAGGGCCTATGGTTACCAGGGCAGGATGAATCCAACTGACAGCAAAACACTCACAATTATGCTGTTTTGCAGCTGCTTAGGTCTCAGGGAGGTGTGTGACCCAGTACAAGTTCCCTGTCTAGTGTAATGTCCCCGCAGAGTCTCTAGATCATTGTCCATGTTAGTCTAAGGGTTCATACAGGTAGAGGAGCTCTCCCATGGCAACAGTCTAGTGGGAATGTGGACTGCTAAGGGTCTCTCACTTACCCATTCCCTGCAATACGAAGCCCCTCTGGGCTCCCAGCCAATCTCAGCCACTGGCTGCTCACTTCCTTTTTCTTCCTTGTCTCGGTTGTTTCCTATGACTTTTCTGTTGATCTCCAGTGATCTCTCCTAGATGTTCTATTCAAGATGTGATTATCTCTTTGCAATTTTGGTTCTTGTTTCTGGGGAGGGTGAGTGTCTAATGTCCCTAGTCAGCCATCTTAACACCCCTATACTTAAATAATCTCTAGATTACTTGTAATACCTAATGCTACATAAATAGTTTTAATACTGTATTGGGTTTTTACTTGCATTATTTTTATTGCTGTATTGTTAATTTTTGTTGGGTTTTTTCCCCAAATATTTTCAATCTGCAGTTGATTGAATCTGCAGATGTGAAACCCACAGATATGGAGGGCCAACTGTATAGGATTTCATTCATTTAGGTTTACTTTAAATTATTTCAACTGTGTTTTATAGTTGAGTGTTGTCATCTTGTTTTAAATGCATCTGCTGATATTGTCATATGGTTTTTCTTTAGTCTGCTGATACGGTAAATTGAAATATCAGATTTTTGAATGCTGAACTAGCCTTGCATTCCTAGGACAAACTCCACAAGAAAATAATGTATTATCCTGTTGTTATATTTCTGTTCAATTTGATAACATTTTGTTGAGGATTTTTGCATCTCTATGAGAGATACTGGTCTGTAGTTTTCTTTCATTGTGATGTCTTTACCTAGTTTAGCTTTCAGTGTATACTGGTTCCATAAAATGAACTGAAAGATGTTCCCTCCACTTGCACATTCTGGAAGTTTATGTAGAATAGACATTATTTCTTCCTAAAAATTTTGATAGAATTCACCAGTGAAGTCACGTGAGATTAGAGACTTTTTTGTTGGAAGTGTTCAAGCTTTGCTGCAATATCAACATCTTTAATCTCTTTAGGACTATTCAGGTTATCTATTATTTCTTGATTAGTCTTTGGAAGTTTATATCTTTCAAGGAGGGATTTGCTCATTTTACCTAAATATTTTAATTGTGAATAAAATGCAACATTCTTTTATTTTTAGTTTTATGTCTGTAGGGGGGAGAGCAATGTCCTTCTTTCATTTATAACATCAGTAATTTGTGTATTCCCTTTATTTTCTTTGTAAATCTAGCTAAGGTGAACCACTTTGACCTATGAGTATTTAGAAGTTTGTTGCTTAATAAGTTCCTGTTGTTGATTTCTAGTTTGTTTCCATTATATTCAGAGAACATATTCTGCATACTTTAATTTTTAAAAAATTTACTAGGTTTGTTTTATGCCCCCGCAATATGGTCTATCTTGGCTAATATTCTACATGCACTTTAAAATATGTGTATTCTGCTGTTAGTTGGAATGTTACATAAATGTCAATTAGATCAAGTTAGTTAAAATTATTTTTTAGATTTTGTATATCCTTACTAAAGTTTGGTTTACTTATTCTATCAGATATGAGAGAGGAGTTTGAAGACTCAAAATATAATTAAAGATGTGTCTATTTCCCTTTCAGTTCTATCTGTTGTTGTTTCATGCATTTTGAAGCTCTTTGGCTAGAAGCATACACAACATTATGATATCTTGTCAGTGAAGTGATATCTCTATCACTATGGAATATCCCTTGCAGCATCTTATCTTTTGATGTCTATTTTGTTTGTTATTAATATAGCCACCCCAGCTTTCTTATAATTAGTGTTTGTATAATTTTTTCCATAGTTTTACTTTCAATCTATTTGTCTCTTTATATTTAAAGTGCATTTCTTATATTAAAGTGGATTTCTTATGATAGCATATAGATCTTGCTTTTTTACCCAGTCTGACAATCTGTCTTCTCATCAATATACTTAAACCATTTACATTTAATGCAACTATTGGTATAACTGAATTGAAATCTACCATATTGTTCATTGTTTTCTCTTCATTATTTTTGATCCCTTGGATATTTTATCCTCATGCTTTTGGATTAATTGAATGTTTTTATTCCATTTTGTTTACATTATTAGCTTATTATTTTTACCATTTTAAAAATATTTTTGAGAGATGTCCTTGCAGCAGGGCACAGTGGTTCATACCTATAATACTTTAGGAGGCCAAGGCAGGAGGATCACTTGAGGCCAGGAGTTTAAGACCAGCCTGAGCACTGTAGTGACACCCTATCTCTACAAGTAACAATCACACGAAAAAAAATACACAAAAAAGTAGCCAGGCGAGATGCATGCTTCTGAGTTTTTGTGGGTTTTGTTTGTTTGTTTTGAGACAGGATTTCACTTTGTCAGCCAGGTTGGAGTGCAGTGACATGATCATAGCTCACTGCAGCCTTGACCTCCCGAGCTTAAGCAATCCCTCCCACCTCAGCCTCCCCAGTATCTGGGACTACAGGTGTCTACAACCATACGTGGCTAATGTTTTTCATTTTTTGTAAAGACAGGGTCTTGCTATGTTGCCTAGGTTGGTCTCAAACTCCTAGGCACAAGTAATCCTTCCACCTTGGTCTCCTAAAGTGCTGGGATTACATAAGTTCTTATTTATTGGAAAATGTCTATTTCTCTTTTAGTAAACAAAACAAAACAAAAAACTTCATGTAGTATGGAATATTGGGTTGGCAATTTTTTACTCACTGCATTTAAAGTTGTCACTTTATTGCATTATGGCTGTTCTTGTAAAAATACTAAAAATTTAAAAAATAAAATCACTTAATTGGTTTGTGTTTTGCAGTTTCTGCTAAGAAGTCTGCTGCAATTCTTAACTCTGCTCCTCTTTATGTAAGAGGTATTTTTTAATGCAAGCTGTCTTCAAGATTTTCTATTCACCTTTGAATGTCATCAGTTAGAATGTGATGGATGTTGTCTATTGATGTAAGGTTTGGAAGTAGAGAAATTTGTCTGGATTGGGCTCTCCAAGCTTCTGTGCTTGGTGGTTTGATGTCTTTCATTATATCTGGAAATTATTAACCAACATCTCTTCAACTATTTCTTTTGTCCCATTCTCCCTTTTTTTCCTTCTAGCATTCCATTTACACATATGTTAATATATTACTTGATATTACCCTATACCTCTTGGATGCTCTATTGAGTCTTTTTGCTCCTCCCTCTTTATTACCTTTGGACACTTCCCTCTTTAGTGTAATGGCTTTAAACAAGTATAAGTACACTATTATAAGGTAATTTCTAGTGATCCATTTTCAAATTTATGATTCTTTCTTTGGCTGTCTCAGGTCAATTGATGAGCACACCAAAGGCATTCTTCATTTGTTTTTCATATTTAGCCTTTCCTTTTGACATTTTCTTACACTCTCTACCCTTCTAATGAAATGTTACATCTGTTCAGGCATATTTTCCACCTTTTCTACTACAGCTTTTAATCATAGTTATTTTAAATTTCTTGCCTAATAGTTCTAAAATCTGCATCATATCTAAATCAGGTTCTATTGAGTGCTCTGTCACTTGTGAGTAGGGTTTTTTCTTAAGTATCTCCTCATTATTATTGGTTGATATAATTATACTATTGGTAAATTTAATCATACTATCATAAAGTCTTTACACTAAACCTGGAGGTGTCAGGGTAAAGAGAGAAGCATGAAGTAAGAAGATTGAAGTGTCAGATGTGAAGAGTAATGAATGAAATGACACAGTATTGATTCAAAAGGAACATTAAGAAAGAATACAGTTAAACATAGAGCAACCACTTATAAATAATAATTAGAAGAGAGAGTTAAGAAAGTCATAAAGTAAAATGAAATACTCAAAAAATTACTAGTCAAACAGAGGGCAAAAAAAGATGAACAGCAGAATGATAAAAAGAAAAATAAATAGGCTACAAATTACTATACTAATTGTTAATGAACTAAACACCTTAATTACTGTCCAAGTGTTAAAAGGTAAAAGCTAAGAACTAACTATATGCTGTGTACAAAGGCTATACTTTTGTTATAAAGAAGCTGATAGAAAGTAAAGGAAAGGGAAAAAATACACGCAAATACTAAACATAAGAAAACTGGCATGGTTATACTACTATTAGAGAAGATTTCAAGACAAACAGTATTACTGAGATAAAGAGGGGCATCTTTTATTAATGAAATAGTCATTGCATCAGGAAGGCATGGAAATTGTAAATGTGTACGTGCCTAAGTGTTTCAAAATATATAAAATAGAAACTAATGAAACTAAAGGGAGAAACAAATACATGAGTATAGCTGCACACTTATCTCAGTAAGAAATACAGATGATGAGAACAACACTATCAATAAACCTCATCTAACTGGCATCTACAAAACAATACATCCAAGAGCCAAAACTAATCTATGGTGGAATAAAGAACAGCAGATGCCTTTGGGTGTACCGCATTGAGATACGACTAGGTAGACATGAGGGAGCTCACTGTGATGATGCTTATCTTTAATATCTTGAAAAAGGTTAGGTGAATGTATTTCTCAAAATTTCATGAGTACACACAAAAGACTTGTGAATGTCATTATATATAAATATTTTATCCAAAGAGAAAAGTGTTGAACTCTGTGTAATAATAGGCATGCTGAAGTACTTCAAATGAAGTATACTGCTATCTGTAATTTACTTGGAGTTGCATCAGAAAATAACATATATTAATGGACAGAAGGATAGATAAATGGATACATATGTGATAAGGCAAATATGATAAAATAATGATGGTATAATACAATTGGTCAGTATATGGGTGATAACTAAAATTCTTTTAATTCTGGTGTATATTTGAAGTTTAAAAATAAAACTTGGGAGGAAAAGTAAAGCAAAATCAAACTTTCCCCAAACAAAAATGAATTAGAATGTGTTGCTATCAGAACTGAACTACAAAAATTGAAGGAAGATCTTCAGGCTGAAAGAAAATGACAAGAGATATAAACTTGGATTTACACCAAGTAATGAAGAGTACTAAAAGTGATAAATAGGTGGGTAAATGTAAAATAGTACATTCATTTTTAAAACTTCTTTAAAGGTAACTAAATACTTAAAGCCAAAATAATAACTCTAAGTTTCAAGGTTTATAAAATATTTAGAAGTAAAACATATGAGATTAATAGCACAAAAGACAAAGAGAGGGAAATGGAGGCATATGACGGTAAGGTTCTTAAATAAACTATGGTAATCAAAGGTATTATAAATTTTGGAACAATCACCAAAAATAAAGAGGCATAGCTTAGAAACTAATAGTGAAAATAATATATAAAGCTAATATTTAGTCAATTTAACCAAATGAAGGCAAAAGGAGGAAATGAAAGAGGATATATAAAAATAAGATGACAGATTTATTACATACAACCATATTGGTAAATACATTAAGTGTATATGTTGTAAATGCTCCAGTTAAAAGACAAGTATGCAAGACAGAATTAAAAAAAGCAGGACCCAAACATATGCTCTCTATATAAGAAACACAATTTAAATATAAAGATATATATGAGTTAAGCATAAGAGAATGGAAAATTTATAACATGTAGACATTCAGCACAAGAAAACTGGAATAACAGAGTAACTATATCAATAGTTTAAAAAAGTAGATATATAAATATTAACCATAAGAAAGGTGGGATAGTTATATTAATATCAACAGAGTGGACCTCAAGGCAAAGCATATCGCCAGTAATAAAGATAAGCATGTCATAAAAACAAATATTACCAAGGATAAAGTAGGAGTTTTCCCAATCATAAGTATGAATCAAGAGGACATAATAATTCTAATTGTGTATGTACCTAAAAACAAAATTTTCAAATATAGGAAGCAACAATTAGAAAAAAACAACAAAAAAAGGAAATACATAAATCCACAAGTAAATTAGAGATGTCAACAATCCTTTCTCAATAGCTGGTGAAACAAGAAGACAGAGAATTAGTAAAGATAGAAAATACTTCAGTAACACTGTCTAGCAACTTGACCTAAATGACACTTACAGAACACTCCACTCATCCAAAGGGAATACATAGTATTTTCAAGTACATATGGAGTATTCACAAGGTCAGACATATGCCAGGCTATAAAACAAACACAAATGAATTTGAAATAAATGAAATCATACAGATTATGTTATTTCATCCCAAATGGATTTAAAGTAGAATTCTATATGAAAAAAAACTCTGAAAAGTACTAAAATATTTGGCAGTTAAATAACAGACATCCAAATAACACACAGGCGGCTCCAAAAAATTACAAAGGAAACTAGGAAGTATTTTTAATTCAGTATGAATAAAAACGCAATATCACAATTTCTGAATGAGCTGAAGCAGTTGCTGAGAAGGAAACTTAGAAGTTAAATACTTATATTAGAAAAGAAGAGCAGTCTTAAATTAATAATTTAATATGGGTCAGCAAACTGTGGCCCATTGACTATAAATAAGGTTTTATTGAAATGCAGCAACACCTATCTGTTTATGTATTGTCCATGGCTGCTTTCATACTACAAAGGCAGGGTTAAGTGGATGCAACAGTGACTATTCATTTCACAAGCCTAAAATAGGATAAACTTTGACCCTTTGAGAAAATGTTGCCAACACTTGGTATAATGTACCTGCTAAATAACTTGGAATAAAAAGCAATAAATTAAACCTAAAGAAAGTAGATGAAGAAAATAATGAAGAGAAGAAAATAACTGAAAACAAATAGAGAAAATAAATAAAACCAAAAGCTATTTATTTGCAAGAAATCAATAAAATTGATAAACCTCCAGCTAGACTGATCACGGTAAAAGGAGAGAAAATTCAAATTCCCTATGTCAGAAATATTAAAGGGGCCATCACTACAAATCTTATAAATATTAAAAGGATAATAAGGAAATATGGCAAAAAAAAAAAAAAACCCTTCATGGTAATGGCAATATCCAAAACATAGTTGAGTAAAAGCCATTCTGGGGAACATCATCTTGATTTGGCACAATAACTCTCTATACTTCTAAAGGAGTCCAGTTGTTTTAATGAAGTCAACTTTCTTCTCTCTACAAAAGGGAATGCCTTTTAATATAACATAGCTAAAGAGTAGCTGCAGGATATAAATATTTTCAAAAAGAGTTTCATTCGGTTACACATTTATTATTCTATAAGGAATCTTCTGCTAATTATATAATTATTCTGTATTCAACCTGTCAAGTTTTGTGTAATGTCTATTTTCTGGAAATACAAATGACAGATTGCAAGTAGAATTTAAGTGAGAATGCAATCTCACCATGACTATCAGAGCAGGCAAATGTCCACAGAGTAGAATTTTTACTCTTGGAGAATGAAAATGGGGATGATAGAGAAAAAAAAATACACTTCCAGGGGAGTAGGCCAGGAAAATCTCATCAGATAAAGTTGTGAGACGTGATTAGTTAATACTGTTAAATATATTTTGGCTGTGTTGTAAAACAATCTTGTTTTTTTTAAAGCTGCATTAATCTGGATTACCAGTTTCTGAATTAACATCGCTTGGATACGTATGCATTTAAAAAAACTAAATATTTGTTGTTTTTAATTATTTTTAATTGACACATAATTGTATATATTTATGGGATATAATGTGATGTTTTGATACATGTATACAGTGTCCAATGATCACATCAGGAGAATTAGCATATCCACCACCTCAAACATTTATCATTTCTTTATGTTGAGAACATTCAAAATCTGGTCTTCTAGCTATTTGAACACATCCACATCCTGAAGAATTAGATTTTTTTCTAGTCCTGTTTTTGATCATAGAGTCTTTATTTCAGTCAATTATGGAGTTGCACAAAAAAAGGTATAAGGTGCTTAATCAACATGCAGAGATGTAGCATCCATCCCTGTCTTTTTACTAACCATGAGATAAGAAAGACAAAATAGATTGGGAGAAAATGTGTGTTTCACTTTCAAAATGCGAGCATCCTAATGATTTTCTTGAAGTGAAAAGTTTAATGAAGAAGTGGATTGATCTAATTTGGGATGTTTAAGTCATTGGCAAATTTAAATTGTTTTAAAAAAATAATAATAAGCCAAGCTCTTGAGTCATACTGAGTGATTCACCCATGAATTCTTGAGATTAATTTAAAACAGCTCCAAAGAAACAGTATCTTTGCATGCCTACTCTCTAAAAGACAGAAGAGAACAACAGAAAGGAGAAGTTATTCCAGAGGAAAAAAAGTGAAGAATCAGGACACAGCAGGGCCGTGTTAGCCTGGCTGGCCAATCAGAGTAGATAATTCAAGGGGCACAGGATGAGCCAACGGTAGGCCCTGAGAAGTAGCCAAGTGCTGGCTTCTATGGAAATAAGATCTTCCTTGTCTGTTTCATACTCCCACTCACCTCCTCCATTCTTTTACTTTCTACTGGATCCCTAAGTAGGAGGAGTAGTGATTTGTATTGTTCGGGTTTCAGGGAACCAAGTGGCCCACATGCTTTAGGGATCCAACTTTCAAATAACAAGAAAAACATGGGGCTCATGGTCATGGCCATGTCTCCCATCTTTTCCACAGCAAGTGTGGGAAGGGTACAACCTGCTTCCTTGGTAGAAGAGATCCCGCCACCTCTTTCTAGACTTTCTACTTTTTCCCTCACTTAACAGTTGCCCCTGAAATTATTGCCTGGAACTCCTGCTCGAGTTTCCATGAGAGCTGAACTAATGTGAGGTATTGTAAATAGAGGTCCCTTTCTCCACAACCTCTATGGCTTCATTTTGCCAGGACTGAATAGCCTTTCAGTGGTTTCCTGGAGTTAGGATCCAGGGTTCGGGTTTATCACAGCTCCCCTGCCTTTATGCTTGGGCTCTTTAGTTGTTGAAAAAAGGAGTGTATTCAAGTTTGCCATGCTACTGGGGGCAAAAGCTCCAGGTAATAAGAAAAAGTTACTTTGCCTTGTTTCACCTCCTTTTTCTAGATGTCACCTCTTAAATGAAGATGAGACTCAGAAGATAGTGTTTGGGTATTCCTAGGTCCCATTAGCAAAAGAGTCATTTCTGTATCATTTATGAACATACCGCAATTTCTTAAACATACTACCCCAATTTCTTAAACAATGTAAGGATAAATCTTGAGATTTTGACTATTGACTGTGAAAAATGTATGACCTAGAAGACCAAAGCAATGGAAAACCAAGAAGAAACCTCACAGATACAAATGATAAGGTGTAACTAATGACATTCTTCACAGAAATAGAAAAAAAAAAAATCCTAAAATATATATGGAACCACAAGAGGCCCAGCATAGCCAAAGCTATCCTAAGGAAAAAGGACAAAACTGGAAGAATCACATTATCTGACTTCAAATTATACTAGAGAGCTACAGTAACCAAAACAGCATGGTACTGACATAAAAACAGACACATAGACCAATGGAACAGAATAGAGAACCCGGAAACAAATCCACCCACCTATAGTGAACTCATCTTTGACACAGGTGCCAAGAACATACACTGGGGAAAGGATAGTCTCTTCAATAAATGGTCCTGGGAAAACTGGATGTCCATATGCAGAAGAATGTAACTAGACCCCTATCTCTTACAATATACAAAAAAAATCAAATCAAAATGGATTAAAGACCTCAAACTATGAAACTACAACAAGAAAACATTGGGGAAAATCTCCAGGACATTGGTTTGTGCAAAAATTTCCTGAGTAATATCCCACAAGCACAGACACCCAAAGGAAACATGGACAAATGGGATCATATCAAGTTAAAAAGCTTCTGCACAGTAAAGGAGACAATCAACAAAGTGAAAAGACAATCCACAGAATGGGAGAAAATATTTGCAAACTACCTCTCATAAGGAATTAACATCCAGAATATATAAGGAGTTAAAACAACTCTGTAGGGAAAAAAATCTAATAATCCAATTTTTAAAAAGGGCAAAAGATTTGAGTAGCCATTTCTCAAAAGATGACATACAAATGGCAAACAGCACATGAAAAGGTGCTCAACATCACTGATCATCAAAGAAATGCAAATAAAAACTACAAAGATATCATCTCGCCCGAGTTAAAATGGCTTACATTCCCAAGACAGGCAATAATGAATGCTGGCAAGGATGTGGAGAAAAGGGAACACTTGTACACTGTTGGCAGGATTGTAAATTAGTACAACCACTAAGAAGAACCCTTTGGAGGTTCCTCAGAAAATTAAAACTTGAGCTACCATATGATCCAGCAATCCCACTGATGGATATAACCCAAAAGAAAGAAAATCAGTATATGGAAGAGATCTGCACTTCCATGTTTGTTGCAGCACTGTTTACAATAGCCAAGATTTGGAAGCAACCTGAGTGTCCATCAACTGATGAATGCATAATGAAAATGTGGTACATATACACAATGGAGAACTATTCAGCCATAAAAAGAATGAGATCCAGTCATTTGTAACAACATGGATGGAAGTGGAGATCATTATATTAACTGAAATAAGCCAGGAACAGAACGACAAGCATCACCTGTTCTCACTTATTTGTGGGATCTTAAAATCAAGAAAATTAGACTCATGGTCAGAGAGAGGAGAAGAACTGTTATCAGAGGCTGGGAAGGATAGCAGGGGGTTGGCATGGAGGTGGGGACAGTTAATGGTACAAAAATAAAGAAAAAATGAATAGGACCTACTACTTGATAGCACAATAGGGTGGCTATAGTCAGTAATAACTTAATTGCATATTTTTAAATAAAGCATATAATTGGATTGTTTGTAAGTCAAAGGATAAAATGTTTGAGGGAATGGATACCCTATTTTCCATGACGTGCTTATTTCACACTGCATGCCTGTATCAAAACATGTCATGTACCCCATACATATATATATCTATGATGTACCCACAAAATGTTTTTAAATAATTTAAAATTGTTTAATGATAAGGCATAATACATAGTACACTCCTTATGCTTAGAATTTTTCCTTTGTTTTGTTCTGTTTACGAATTATACTTGAAAATTCTCTTGTTCTATTATTTATTAAAATAAACTCTTCATATACATGTTGACATAATCTGTTTGAGCTTTGTAATGATCCACGCCTGCAGTTGTCCATTTAGAGGACACTACAGATCTCAAATTGAAGATAACATTAATCATTTGGTAGCCACATTTACAGGTCAAGACTAAGCTAGAGCAGGAACTAAACAGCTTCAGGATGATATTTATGTATCCAAGCCCCTTCCGCCAAAAACATGTCATTGCTCTCTTAGGAACATGCTCTAAAACTTCAAACTACATTGGAGTAACAGGTCCCATAGGGCTCAGCAGCCTCCCTATTCCTGCCTCTATCCAATCTCCTCTCCTCTTAACCTTATTTATGGCAAGAGATGCAAGTACTGCCAAGAAAAGTACAACAAAGTGGGTCTTGGCCATTGCCTGAAAGCATTTCCCCTAAAAGAGAAACATGAAAGCTTATTCAAAAGGAAACTACTCCAAAACTGCATCTGAAAATAACCAGTTTCAAAATACAGCAAACTTGGGAAAAACCAACTGCTTTCATGCAACAATCAAGGGAATCAAGAGTTATTCTTGTTTTTTTCACCCATATTTTCATGTCTAGATACTCATGTAGGATTAGGAAAAGCTAAGCAGCCTTTCAGGTTCACACAGAAGAGAGATATCCTGTGCAAAGAGTTGGGAGTGACATATCCAGAGACGCACATGAAGACAATAACAGAGCTAGAACAGGAGAGGTTTTCAGAGATGAGGGCTAGAAAATAGGTCTTCACTTCTCTTTTTAATAAAAGAGCCAGAAATATATGCATCAGCAACAGTTTATCTCACAACAGGATTTCATTTATGTTGGTTTGCAAGATAAAAGTACAGAACACCCAGTTAAATTGGAATTAAACAGCAATTAATTTTTAATATATTTGTGTTCCATGTCATACTTGTGACACACTTACACTAAAGAGGTATTCATTGTTTATCTCAAATTCAATCTAACAAGGTATTCTCTGCCTTATTTGCTAAGTCTGTGGCTCTATTTAATGCATCTTTGAAAAGTTATCGGTAAATGCCCTTGGCTCTCAATTTTTTATCATCAGTCCAGATTTATCCCCTGAACTTCAGACCCAGAAAACCAGCTGCTTACTTGACATCTCCATTTCAGCATCTTAGAGGTATTTTAAACTCAACATATCCAAAACAGAGCTCCTGTATCTGTCACCACCAACCCTTCTCTCCCCACACCAGCTTTTCCTGCAGTCTGCCTCACCCCAATTAAGGGTCCATTCTTCCATTGCTTGGGTAAGTCATCCTTAGCTACTCACTTTCACAGCTCAAAGTCCTTTATTTTTTGTATGAGTTTACCAATTCAGAGGAAATCTCTAATCATAGCTTCTCTTGGGCCAGAGATGTCTTCCTTGGAACCAGGGAGCCTCTTGCCACACCTGTGTCAATCAACCAATAAATGACTACGCTTAAAGAAGGGCAAAGGTGGCAACATCTTTTGCATTTATAAACTCAGTCAGCCCTGAGCTTTCACTTTCACTTCCAGCAACACTGTGGAAAACTCTTAGTGGAAACTGCTAACTATTGTTTGCGGTGGTAGTGCAGGGGTGCAGGGGGATGGGGGGGATGAGGGGGTGAATTTCATTACTTGAAACCCTCACTCTCACCCTGGTTATTAAGGAGATACTTATTCCATTTTTAGAGTAACAACATACAGCTTTCTGGACTATAATGCGTTCTGGACCAGAGGACAAAGGAGTTTAAGAAATTAGAAGAGAATGCACAATATGTAAATCTATGAAACATCTAAATCACAGCTTCAAAGTAGAGAACTCCAGGACATTTTCTGCCACTTCTTTTTTGGGTACACATGATGAATGTTGTGAAGCCATGTCAGGTCTCTCTTATCAGACATCAAAGCATCCAGTACCTACATAATCAGAGCAACTCAGAGCAGCCTGATTTTTTCGTTTCTTTTGTTTTTAGAGACGGTGCCTCACTGTCACCCAGGCTGGAGCGTAGTGGTGCGATCATGGCTCACTGCAATCTTGAACTCCTCATCTCAAGCAATCCTCCTGTCTCAGCCTCCCAAGCAGCTAGGACCACAGGTGTGTGCCACCAGACCTGGCTAGTTGTTCTTAAATTTTTTGTAGACACGGCATCTCACTGTGTTGCCTAAGCTGTTCTTGAACTTGCTGGCCTCAAGCAATCCTCATGCCTTGGCCTCCCAAAGTACTGGGATTAGAGGCGTGAGCCACTGCACCTGGCTAGCCTGATTTTTTAAATTCCAGTCCAGACCAATAAATAGTTTTTCTAAGTCTCCACCAGCTTTTATCTTCTGAGATTCTCAAAAAGGAGCAATGGACATCCCTAAGGTGACAACAATGTGGGGAATGAGCAACCAAAGTAAAAAAGGTTTCCTGGTTTATCATGTGTTCAGATATTTAAAGTTCTAGGCCTGCTCTGCAGAGTCAAATGAAAAGTGGTGCCTTCTGTCACACCGTTTCACTAACTATTTACATCAAGTCATTACATCAAGAACGACTTCTCATGTAACATTCCAACAATGGCAAGTACATGTCATAAATGGCCAATATGATTAACAGTGTAATTTGTAAAAGTGACCAGGTAAAAATACAGTTGGCTAAGCATGTGATAAAACCAATTGAAAAAATGAAAAGCAAAACAAAACTACCTTGAATCTTTCTACCAATAGCCAGAGATTTTTAAAAGTTAAGAATAAATACTGTAAGTGGCAATATACATTGTTAATGTGGGACACAGAGGGGTAAAAATTTCTTAAGAAGATTTGAAAATGATTGCACCTGACGTAGAAAAGTTTTTTGTAAAAGTTCAACTTCAATAAATACGTCTCTACTATATTATTCCATATCATGCATTTTTCTTAGACTTCAAATTTTAAGTGAGCGACTTTGAATGGATTATCTTTTTTTATTTTTTGCATATTTCAATGTCAAAAGTTTCCACGCCTTTTCAAGAACATGAGGCATGTTGCTATGCTCAAGGTCCCTGAAATTTTCTAAAGATTCTGGATATACAACAAAATATACCCTTGAAGCTACATTTAAAAAAATTGAATCTGTTTTTAAAATGTGTGCAGCCAAGTTATCAGCTCCTCCAAATAAAAAGAGTTGTACAGACAGCCTGCAGAGGCAGTTTCACCCCATCAAAACTGTGATATCTTAAAGACTTTTCTATGTAAATTCTATTAAATTGTCAAGAGCACTTTCAGTATCCCAAGTTAGCAGAGTTTTCACCCATTTTTTAAAGACTTTCCCATAGTTGGTTTTCTCCCACTTATAAATTTATTAACTCTAAACGCAAATATTTCACTTTATCCCATTATCTTTCTGACAGTCTTGGGCTGTTTTCCTAAAAGATAACTGAAATGCTTTAATCCTCAGATTTTGTCAATAATCAAATTTGTATTTGAATATTGTATTTAGTGATTCTCTCAGGCCATCTGAAACACTGAAATCTGTACATGACAACAATCACATCATTCAAATCATTCTGTTGCACATGTCACTAAGAGGAAAACGACCCACCATGAATATAGCTATTAATGTCAAACAGATTGTCATCTGGGAAAACAAAATGCATCAAAATCAGCTTCGGACAAAACACAGCTCTATGGGAAAACACCATATTTTTATGTGCAAATGACTTCAATGTCTGATAGGAATTTTTAAAGAATGAGTTAGCAAAGAATCTGTTCCTCCTCTGCATAATCCAGGACAAGGTAATGAAAACAGTTTTCTAGGTAAAGGGCTTTTAGTCACAGCATATTATGATTTTATCAAAGATGCATTTGCCCCACTTTCTAGTAAACATTATAAAGAAACGTCTGGCTTCTAGATTGGGTAGAGGGCTCTATTTAGCCTATCAAGGCACAGACCTGTTATAAACTCTGGGGCGCTTGCCAGAATTTTTTTCCCCAGGAACTCTGAGTAAAGATCGTACCTCGAAAGCAATGTGCGTTGCAAACCACACAGATTCAAGCTCCCACTCTCGCCTCCATAGCTTGGCATCTGCGGCTTTTGGGGTATTCCCCGCCTCCTAAAACTCAGACGAAATCACCACCTCCCACCACCACCATGCCACCATCCTTGAGCAGCTCTCAGGGGCTTAGCACAGAGCGCGTCCGACGCACACCTGCAGCCCTCCCGGTCCCTGCAGGGTGAACCCAGCTCCCAGCCATGCGCGCACCCACAAACGCTCTCCTATTTTCTCCGCTGCAAACTGCCCACAAATTAGTCACCCACCTCACCCCTACTACTTATTCCCCCACGTCCCTGCCGCCTTTTCCCTCTTCCGGTGGCTTCGTCCCCAACACACCTGTTTACCCCTACGGCTGCCAGACGTCAGGTGCCCACGCTGCACCCTATCCCGCGCCCCCTCAATCCGACTGGCTCTTCCCGGTCCTCCCCGAAGGTCAGTTTGCTCGGAGTACCCGCTGTCCCCCACCCCCGTGCCCACTCGCAGACCTCCCCCCAGCTCCCACCGTCGCATACGCCGGGAGAGAAACCAGCAACGTACCTGCCGAGAGCTCCGCGGCCGCGGCGAGCAGCAGGAGAGCCTGGCGGAGCGCTGAGCGGAGCGCCCGGGTCATCGCCACCAGGCGGCCGCGCCGGGGCTGCGAGGCCCCAGAGCAGAGCGAGGCAGCCTGGGCAGCACGGCCCGCTTTGAAGTTCCCGGGCCGCGGGAGGGGAGCGCGGCACCGACACCCTTTTGAAGTGCGCGGTTGGCTCTAGTCAGTGTGGGCGCCCCCCTCCCCGGCCGCCCCCATCCCACGCCCCCCGCGGCTGGCGGTGCGCGGCGCTCCTGCCACTGGCCCCGCAGCCGGGCGGGGAGGGGGTGGTGGGGCGGGCGGCAGAACCCGCCCCTGCCGCGCCTCCGCCCCCTGCGCCCTCTCGTAGCCGCCCGGGCCTGCTGCTGCAGGGCAGGCGGGCAAAGGCGGCCCTGTACCCAGCGGTGAGAGCCCAGAGCTGGGGCGAAGAAAGAGGGGAGGTGGGGAAGCGTCGCGGAACCTCCGGGACTAGATACTCCGGAAGGGGGCTCCGCACGAGAGGGAAAGCCCCACTGAGACTTTAGGGAAACTTCAACTACGCGGCGATTGCACCCTGGTGATCCGCTCTATAGCCTCCCGCAGAATAGCCAGCCCCCTAGCTCTCCTGACGTTTATTGTCCAGGGTCCTTAAGTCCAACCAGGCTGCGCTGTGAGAGCCCCGCGGGCTTTCTACTCGTTTGTCCCACCACTACGTCCTAGCCGTTTGCGCCTCTGGGGAAGGGCGCCCTCTCTGTTCATCCCTGGAAATGACCAGTTGTCCGACTGCCTTCTGGACCTATAAGCTTTGGTTTAACAAACTTCATCTCTTCTCGGGTGCCTTTTGGGAACTCTCCCCTCTATGAATGGCGACCAAAGTTGGACCACCTGCGCCAGGTGATGTGGCCATCTACAATGTGTGACCCAGGTCTGGTGGTAAAAGACCTCACTTATGGAAGATATTTCGGCAGCTACAATTTCAGCAATTGAAGAACTAGGGGAACATACATACATACACACACACACACACACACACACACACACACGGATTAAGGGAAAGGGAAGAATTGTTTAAAGTAATATATGAGAAATTTGTTTGAGTATTGTTTAATCCCCAGAGGCTGTCAAATAGGTATGTTTCCCATGTGGATTGTGCCTGAAAATATAAGGACAACGGCAACATTACCAATTAACAGAAATTAGCCTAAATTCAATTCACCTACGGAGTCTGAACATTAAAGTGAATGGGATTATTTCAACCTGAACAACGCGAAAAAGCAAGAATACAGTACTGGTATTATTACTACTCTTGGGGGTTCCTTGAGAAGTGATAGCATCATAAAAATTGCTTTAGAGTAAAACATTGCTTGCTTCTTCATCTAGCTCAGCACCAAATTATATGCTAGGTGTTCTTTCTAAGTTCTATGAAAGACTTATGGTGAAATGTTGTATATAATTGACTTTATTATCAAAGGATCACAATATTGGAGGTGAGATGGTCATTGGACTTTGAGATGTGGGTGGCATCCTGAGGATCCCTTCTGCCACCACCTTGGATAAGTCAAAATATTCCTAAGCACAAAAAAACTTTGTTCTCATTTTATCCTGGATCCAAACAAACAAAAAACTGGAGATGTGGGACAAATCTGAGCCCTTTCAGACACCCACAAAACAGATGCTTTTTTAAAAAGGCAAGAAAATGCTAGGACACATTATATTTTGTCTGGTTTGGCTTGCTCATTATTTGATAACTGCACCTTAAATTGTGATCTGCCAGTAGATCATGATACCAGGAGCCTAAGAGCAGAATGTAGTGAACTTTCTGGGTCTGCTTCCTCAAAAGTAAATGGAACTTAATTCCTCCCTATTTCCCAGAATTTTGACCAGGATCAAAAAGGGAAGTGTATGAGAGAGCATTGTTAAACCATACACATTACAACAATGGCAGGGATTTACTCCCCACATACTTATTTTGTCTCAAATTTAGTAAGCAACATCCTCTGCAAGTTGTAAAGCTCTCATTTGCAAAATAAAAAATAAAAAATAAAAATAAAAAAGCTTCTTATTCCAAGAAGTCGAATTTTGAATAATTTCAATATTCTACACAAACTCAATGCTTAGTCTAATGGTGCATTATCAGCACGGTAGCCACTAGCCACATGTGGGTGGATATTGAGCCCTTGAAATGTTGTCTAGACTGAATCGACATATGCTGTAAATAAAAAATACATGCTAGGTCCAAAGATTTAGTACAAAAATAAGAATGTATCAAATACATTACTAATAATTTTATGTTGCTTAAATGTTGCAGTGATAGTATTTTGGACATACTGAGTTGAATAAAATATATTATTAAATCAATATTACCTATTTCTTTTTACTTTTTAGTGTGACTACTAGAAAATTTTAAATTACACACGTGGCCCACATTACATCTCTACTGGACAGTACTGGTCTAAAGAATCCTCATCAGATGGCAAGGATCCTTACCTTGTCTTAAGAACAGTATACATATATATATATATATATATACATATATATATATATATATATGTAGTTACGTATCTTGTCAGTCAGCATATGGTCAGCCAATAAAGGAATCAGGATCTTTTAAATTCTTGGTTGAAAGTTCTGTAAAACATCAAGAAAGGTTAGTACATCAAAAACCTAAGTACTTTATTTGTAGGAATATTTTAAACTAGGTCTTTAAATACCATTTTCCCCATCCGCTTGTGCATGTTCCAATGTCAGTACTATGAAAGCTTTGCAGTAAGGTGTTAACTACTCTCAGTGTATTGAATCCTAATAGCTAGCAAAGTATACTCTTAGGAAATTATAAATATTCCTTATATGCTTGAGTTCTTAATGCCACATTCATGGCAACCAAGAAAATATCTTAATCCTTATAATGTGTCCCAATTATACTTTATTTACACACACACACACACACCCCATGGAAATTAATCCAGTCTTAATCCAGTATCTTTTAAAATGAACCATTAATAAAAAATACTCTTTGGACCATATTTAGTTGTTCGTGTTATTTAATATAAACAATATAAATGCATTATTCAAGATGTGATATAACACATCTTTCTTTCATATTTTTGCACATAACAGAAAAAGATTTACATGCAAGATTCTTTTATTTCACTGGAAAGAATTTACATGCAAATGTGTTTTTCAAGATTTAACACCCCCCCGCCACCTTAATCATCTATTTGTACATATTCATTGCCATAGCAACATTACATCATGACTCCTGTATTCTCGTAAACCAAAAGAAAACAACAACAAATAATTGAGGGGTTCATAGCCCATCAGTAAAACAGATTTTGTCTGAGTAAATCTTATATAAGCAAGGAATCCAGGTATAGGAAATGTAAATTGTAAAGATTTGATACATTGCAGAATAACACCCCAAGTTAATAAGGCAGAGAAATGTGTGTAATAATTGAACTTTGAAAAAGACTGTCTGTTGGGTGTGGTTTTTTGTTTGGGATTTTTTTTTTATCATGCAGGTTCCTTTTATTATTACGCTTTCCAGAATCTCCAAACCCATGCATCTTAATTTCTCATTTCATCTTGGAACATGAATTTATCATGGAATGAGCATATGGTGAGGAGGCATGCTACAATAATTTGCTATGCACTATCAAGGCCTAATCTTTTCTCATTTTACTGCATTTTTCCTTCCCCAAACTCATATTACCCCTAAAGAAGTGCATGGCACACTCAGCTCCACTCATCTCATCTCATCTCTTAATCCCAGAAATCTTTGCTTTGGGAAATCTTGGTTTCACTTCTATTCTTTTTTTCTTTTTCTTTTTTTTTTTTTTTTTTTCAATTCTTAATTTCCATTCCATGAAAATACTCATGTGTTTCAGGACCTTTATTGAAAATTTGCAATATGTGTCCTCAATGCATCTACCTCATGAGGCAGCTCTGGTTTCATAAAGAAGAAAAATATGGAGCCCTCTGTGGACATGGTTAACGAGGAGATATCAAACTGTTTCTTAGCTCAACTGCTGCTGCTAAATCTTAAAGTCTATTTTCAGTACTTATATTATCTGTTTTCACCACCTTCCAAAGTGGTTACACTCCTTCACTAATTTTCTTTATTTTAAAATTTTTTTATAGATTCAAGGGATGTAAGTGCAGTTTCGTTACATGCATATAATACATAGTGGTCAAGTCTGTGGTTTTAGTGTATCCAGCACCTGAACAGTGAATACTGTACCCAATGGTACTTTTTCAACCCTTACCACCTGGCTCCTTCATCTGCCCCTCTTTTGGCGTCTCCAGTGTCTATTTTTCCTATCTTCATGTCCATGTGTACCCTTTGTTTAGTTCCTACTTACATGTGAAAACATGCAGTATTTGATTATCTGTTTCTGAGTTATTTCACTTAAGATAATGACCTCCAGCTCCATCCATGTTGCTGCAAAGGATATAATTTCATCCTTTTTATGGCTGATTAGTATTCCCTGATGTATATATACGACATTTTCTTTATCCAACCATCTGTTGATGGACACTTAGACTGAATCCATGACTTTGCTATTGTTAATAGTGCTGTGATAAATATACAAGTTCATGTATCTTTTTGAAATAATGATTTGTCCTCCTTTGGGTATATACCCAGTAGTGAGATTGCTGGGTTGAATGGTAGTTCTATTTTTAGTTCTTTAAGAAACCTTCATATTGCTTTCCATATAAATTTACATTCCCACCAACAGTGTATAAGTGTTCCCCTTTCTCCACATCTTTACCAACATCTGTTGATTTTGACTTTTTAATAATGGCCATTCTGACTGGTATAAAATGGTATCTCATTGCTTACTGATTTTCATAGCCTTTTAATACTATTGACAGGGTATTTTCCCATAACTAAAATTTTGTCTGTTTTTTCTTTCACTGATCAATGTCAGTATGCTGGGCTGATAAGCTATATTCTATACAGGCCCTATAAAAGGCAGGTCAGAGATTCAGTTCCAAGTAAGCAAGTCACACCACTTGGATGATTTTCTTAGAATGGTCCCATAATTACACCCTACCCGAATGAGGTCACAAGGATGTAAGAGCATTAGATGGCAGAGTATAAGTCTATTACTTCCTGGGAAGACTCAAAGAAGACAGTTATTAAAAACCTCAGACAAAAACGTGAGGGTTCTGATGATCCTGACTGAAGTAAATGAGTAGTTTAAAGCTGCTGTGTCAAAGGTGGCAGCCACTAGCCACTTGTGGCTATTGAGTACTTGAATGTCACTTGTCTAATTTGATGTATACTGTGAGTATGAAATACAAACTAGATTTCAAAGACTTCATACCAACAAAAAGAAACTTAAGTTATCTCAATAATGTTTATATTAATTACATGTTGAAATGATATTTTTGATATATTGGGTCAAATAAAATATATTATTATTAAAATTAATTTTACTTTTTTACTTTTTAATATAGCTATTAGATCATATGTGTTGCTTTCATTATATTATATTTCTACTGGATAATGCTCATCTAATGAATCCTTATTCAATACTAAGGATTATTTTTCCTGTACTTGAAATGTACCAGCAGCAAGACTATATGAGTCCATTCTCACACTGTTGTAAAGAAAATTACCCAAGACTGGGTAATTTATAAAGAAAAGAGGTTTAATTGACTCACAGCTCTGCATGGCTAGGGAGGCCTCAGGAAACTTATAATCATAGCAAGGCCAGGCGCAGTGGCTCGCGCCTGTAATCCCAGGACTTCGGGAGGCCGAAGTGGGCAGATCAGATCACGAAGTCAGTAGATCAAGACCAGCCTGGCCAACACAGTGAAACCCTGTCTCTGCTAAAAATACAAAAAATTAGCTGGGCATGGTGGCAGGCGCCTGTAATCCCAGCTACTCTGGAGGCTGAGGCAGGAGGATCACTTAAACCCAGGAGTCAGAGGTAGCAATGAGCCAAGATCACACCAGTGCCAGTGCAAAACTCTGTCTCAAAAAAAAAAAAAAAAAAAAAAAAATTCATGGCAGAAGGCACCTCTTCACAGGGTGGCAGGAGAGAGAATGAGTGCCAGCAGGGGAAATGCCAGACACTTATAAAACCATCAGATCTTGTGAGACTCACTCAGTATCAAGAAAACAACATGGGGGAAACTGCCCCCATGATTCAATTATCTCCCACCAAGTCCCTCCCGCAATGTATGAGGATTATGGGATTACAATTCAAGATGAGATTTCGGTGGGGACATGATGCCAAGCCATATCAAAGGTCTTTCTTCCAATCACATTGCTCCAAATGCAGTTATCTGTTACTCTTTTCATTTCTTCAATAGTAATTCATATTCTGTCAATAAGCAAGTCACATTTTTGTTTTATGTTGTCTATTATCACATTAGCTGTTATTACCATAGTTGGAGCCAGAGTAATTTCATACCTGAATTGTTGTAATTACCAACTAAATCAACTCTGTATCTTCATGTTATCCCAATCTTAATGTATCCTCGAGGTTGCCATGAGGACAACTTTCTATTAGCATGACTCTTACTATGTTATTCCTTGCCCTCCAGTCTTTGATGATCACCCTTGCCTATGGAATCAAGGCAAAATTTTCTAGCACAAAGGTTCTCAAATTTTGTATATCATTATCCCTTTTCATACTTCAGAAATTTTAAGGATCCCAAAGAGTTTATGTTTAAGTGGGCTACATCTATCAATATTTGCTATATTAGAAACTAAAATTGAGAAATTTTTAAAACACAGGAATATATGCAAAGACATATTTCATTGACCTTCAGAGCAATGACATGATTATACATCATGCAGCCTCTGAAAAATTTCAGTGTATACTTGTGTGAGACCAAGAGAGGAAAAGGCAAATAACATCTCGGTATTACTTACAGAAGTAGTTTTCACTTTGTGGACTCCGAAAAGGTCTTGAGCACCCTCAGGTGTATCTGGGCCACATCTTGTGAACCACTGCCCTAGCTCATTTCCATACATTCTTCCTAGATGATATCCTCCACTCCCACAACTACAGCTTTGATTTCTGTTATGTGCTTAAGACATCCAAATCTCTGTCTCTAGCCTCGATCTTGCTTCTCAACTGCAAATCTGTATATCCTATCATCTTTACCTGAATAGCCCAAAAGTAGTCAAACCAAACATGTGTCAAGCAGAACCCTGATCCCCAAACTTGCTCCTCCTCCTGTCTCTTTTATTCCAGTAATTGTCACTACTGAAGCCAATTACCTTATTTTTCTCCTTATCACTTTCCTCTCCCTCATCCCTCATATCCAGTTAATCAGCAGTTTCTATGGATTCTAGTCTCTATAAAAGTCTCTCCAGTTTTTTCACTTCTTTCCACCTCACGGCCACCAGCCTAGCTCCATAAAAGAGTCTTGCTCTATTACCCAGGCTGGAGTGCAGTGGCACTATCCAGCCTAGTCTCATGAAACAGTCTTCCTCTATTGCCCAGGCTGGAGTGCAGTGGCACCCTCAGGGCTCACTGCCTTGACCTCCCGGGCTCAAGCGATGCCCCTGCCTCAGCCTCCCAATTAGCTGGGATCAGAGGCGTGCAACACCACACCCAGCTAATTCTCCCTTTCCTGAGGCTCGCTCCCTTCTGACCCATTCCAGAGCCATAAGCCAGAGAGATCTTCTTTTAACACAAATGTGAGCATATCACTAAAAACCATCTAAAATATAATGCCTGATCTAACACTGGCATTATTTATTATTTAACCTCTCTAAACTCTAGTTTCCTTATCTGTCAAATGAAGGTAATATTTGTAGCTGCTTCCTCTGCTTGACGTTAAGATTAAATGGCATAGCATGGAGATGCCAAGGAGCATCTGGCACATGATGAGCACCAATCCACTTTAGCACGTTGAGTTATGAGGGTGGTATTCATGATCCTAAGGCCACTGAAGATCAACTTAAAAAAAAAAAAAAAAACCCCTTGTACCCCAAACTCCCAACTTGATCATTACATATTCTACACATGTAACAAACACTCATACGCAACCCATAAATATGTAAAATATCATGTCTCAATAAAATAAAAACAATAACAAAAACATAAAACCTTCCATGGCTTCAGGTAAAATTGCAAACCTCCTTTTCTGGCTTAAAGGTACTTTACCATCCAGCAAAATGGGAAAAATCATATTTTCCCACACAAAAAACATTTGATAATGAGGTGAGATTATGGGAAATCCTTTTTGAATTAAAAAAAATTTGGACAAATACAAGAAACAGGTTCTTAATTACTTACGTGAGAAAAAAGAGTAGAATACTAAATATAATTAAAATTTACAAGTATTTACTTAGGTGGTTGATAAATGTCTTTGAAAAATACTAGAATCTCTGTTTTCCTTTTCTGATGATAAGAGTTTATGTACAGATATTGGTTTCCACAAATGACCCATTTCCAAATGAAAGGGACCACATAATTGTGTTTGTTCTCTTCTATTTGCCTGTTTCTGTTTTGTCCAGCAGAAACTTGGTTCTCCATGTTTTTCAAAACAAAATGTAAAAACTGAAACACATTATAAATATGAAACCTAGTAGGAAAAGAAACTGAAAAAAAAAAAAACAACAATGATAGAAAACACTACCACCTGAGGTTCCAGTGGTGCAAATTTGAGAATGAGGAGGAAGATGCTAAAAGATCTCAATAAAAATTCAAATCTAATAGTACGCTGTTGGATTATCATGTGACCCAATAGCTTTTCCCATTCTACTGCCAAAAAGGATACCTTTCTTCTAATGAGAGCCCCAAAATGTGTCTCTGCTCTTAGGAATTAATAAGTTTATAATAAGTCATTATCAAACCACCCATTTTTATTTAGATGAGTCCTACATTGAAACGATGAACTACTATAGACAGCACACTCTGACATTTTGGAAGATGAGTATGTTATTTACTTGCTCCCTGTCTTTATCTATTGTGTAGAGATGTAAAATAACTCTGATACCTATCGTCATTAATTCTCTGAGAATCAAGTTTTTCTTAAGAAACTCTGCTGTGTTTGGGAGAAAACATCACCCAATACTTGATCCATCACTCAAAGCCAAGTTAGCTCAAAGTTTATCATCCCCTATACCTCAGCTACACAGAGCCAAAGGACTTGGGGCAGGGCCTGATGGCCCAAATCTAGTTAAAAGAAAATGTGCCTCGCCCTATGCAAAAAAGCTAAGTAATCCTAGCCCATCTTTGATTCTTTCCAGCCTTTCTTATTTCATATTTTTTTACTCCTTCCTCCCACACAATGGCCTCCTGATCTCTCACACATTCCTCCCATTTGAACAAGAAATGTTCAGAAATCATGTATTTGTTGACCATTTATATTTCACAGTAAACAAGATTCTGTCAGACTATTACTATAGCCAGCTATTTGTACATTGTGTCTATAAGCTTGTTTTGAAGAAGGAAAATTTATTCTTAAAAGACTTTCAGGAAATAGCAATCCCATTAGAGAGAAATCTGAGGTCTATGGAGAAACTTGAAATCTCACTGTCAAGAAGACTCCAAAGGTATTCCTATAAGAAGACCAGAATCTGCCTTAATCGAGTATAATATCTTCTGAGGTTTCAATGCAGAGAATATTGTCCTGTGGGGGAGAGGTAGATAAATAGACTTCTCGATAATTCATTCTGCCACCAGTACATGAGCCCAGAGTGGGGACATGAGAGACCACAAGTAGAAGAAAATGTTCACCCTTTAATACTCCAGCTCCAATGTGGTACCAAATTGTTTTCTAAATTCCTAGTATTAGAGTTAACATGGGGCTGGAACATGTCAACAAACTCCGTTTAAAGCTCACAGATAATAAAGAGGGAAACAAAACCAGATAGGAACACAAAACCAGGAAATATAGTTCATAAAATATAATTTTCTCATGTTTTATCTTGTGTTCTCCTAGACAGGCATCTCCTCCCCTGCTCCAGGCTCATTCTCCTGTGGCCCAGGCAGCAGAGGCGGCCTCTAACATGAATTGGAGGCAAATTCCTGAGAGCAACAGGCATTCCCTCTTGCCTCCTTAAAGCCCACCTTCTAAATGCTCATCCTTTTCCAAGAATCTACCTCTTCACCACATGATTGGGCCCAAAAATACCAACTCTCTCAAGTGAGACCCCTCACTCTCCGTCACCCAACGTGTGTGGCCTTACCACTTCATAGAAGAACCATATCAGAATAAAAGAAAAGAGCACCAAAAGAGGCTCAGGCATACATACCCCCCGCCCCCACTATGACACTCCCCATCCCCACAGTAGCAAAGAACTCAATCCATTGCAGCACTAGATTTATGTCTTTGTGGATGACTGACAGTCAAGTTTGCATGCAAAAGCACCAGAGATGAGTTGCCCCTGAATAAGGTGGCCTGTTTCATCACCCTGCCGCAGCTGTCCCTTAAGAGTCCAAACCTAGAAAACAAGGTAGAAGCTGAGAATTGGACAACCGGCTGTCATCTGCTTCTTCAAAGTCCTGGAACATATGCTATAGCACTGATACACCTGTCAAACACTTATGTCTTTAGGAAAAATGAAACGGAGACAGAGGATTTTCCATATTCTTTTATAAACTTCAGAAGTCAAATTATTTGACAGGCCATGGCACAGAGGCAGAGAGAAAAATTATGGTTTTCTGTATTGATTAGATTAAGATTATTTCCATAAAGCCTCAAAGTCTTACATAAGTTTTCAGGGTCTTTATACATCTTTAGAGTATATTGAAGCTGTATTGCTAATATCTTTCTTTTCTTCATTAATTCCATAAATGAAGAAATATTACTGTGTGAAGCAAACGGTTTCTTGACACACACATCAAACAGATTTAGGTCGTAGTGTTCCCTTTTGTTAACAAAATTTTTAAAAATTGACATAATTTTTCAGACATAGTTCTTGAATGTCTTCCACATGGAATGTGTTATCATAGCCCTGGCATCCACAAGGAGAAATGTCTGGTCCTGTTTCAAGGGAGTGGGCTTATTTTTCTTAATATATTGAATTATTGCCATCTCTACCATGTGATAACTGTGTAACTATGGTCAGTTTACTCCTTGGGTCTTTTTACTTTCCCATGAGTTTACAGTGAATAATTATAGGAATTACATTAGAATTAGTATTCCTTGAATTACTTAAAGGCCTTGTAAATTGCAAGCTCTCAATAAATATAAATGCTCATCCTCTTACTTCTTGGTTTTTACTAAAATTTGTGCTTAGAATTAATTTTCCTATAATTAAATAATAGGTAAAAGTTAACTTTAATAATTTCTACAAGGTAAAATCATATAACTATTTAGAGTGGGATTTTCTAACTAATTCAAATGGGTCATCTTTTATTACCTAATTTGTTTATTAATTTTTTCAACACCTACTATGTGAAATGCAATATGCCAGGCACTGGGTATATAGAGTGAAAAAGAGATGCCATTCACTGTTCATGGAATTTATGTCAAACAAAAAAGAAACATCTTAAACAAGTAGTTACATGATTTATTAAATTACAATAAGTATTACCAAGAGCAAATACAGGGTACTATAAAAACCATAATGGACTGAATCTGTCAGAGATGGCGTGAAAGATTTTTCTTAGGAAGTGAGTCAAATATATCTTGACAGTAGAACAGACATTAGTTAGGCATCAGGAGTGTGTGAATGTGTGTGTGCGCGCGTGCGTGTGTGTGTGTGTGTGTGTGTGTAAATGAGTCAAGGAAAGAAGGCAGTTGGTTTTAGAGGAAGCTAAATAAGGCCAATGTGGCAAGATTTGAAAAGTGCTAGAGATAACTCCAAAAAAGTATTCAGATCAGGCAGGCAGCTTTTAGGCCATGTTAAGGATCTGAGTCTTAATTTTTAAAGTAATGGGAAGTCATTGAAGAATTTCAAGCAAGGAAATGATATAATTAGATGGAAATGTTAAAAATGTCACTCTAGCTTCTGTATGGAGAGTGGGCTGTGGCTAGGCAAGAGTGAAATCTAGGCCACTAGCTGGGAGGATTATGCAGTCATCTGGGGAAAAAAAGATGTTAACAAAAACCGGTATGAGCAGGGGTGATGGAGAAAATAGAATTATGTTAAGGGAGGAGGAGGAGGTAGGAATAGAGTAGAATGATTCAAGGTATCCCCCAGGATTCTAATGTCTGCACTAGGTGGACAAAGATGTCATTCACTCAAGAGGGAACACTGAGAAGGGTCAGGATGGATGCGTACAAATTCCTTTTCCAACCTTAAGTTTGAAAGGACTGTAGATGCCAAGTAGAGCTAAGTCAGTAGGTAGCTATATAGATCTAGGGCTTAGAGGATTGGTTGTGGCTGGAAGTAAAACTTTGAGAGTTCTCTTATACAGAAGGTAATTAAAGCCAAGATTATGGGTAAGATTTTCTGGATACATGTTTTTAGACTAGACATTCAATGAAACTGTCTTGAAGTGCTCCCTGATTTTTCAGTCTTCTAGCAAAGCTCACAATTGGTTCATCCTGACTTAAAACATTACCAAGACTCTTGCTATGGCACCAAGGTTTAGACTCTTAACCAATTGCTTATGGTAACTGCATAAGACAATTTAAAACTCTTTCCTAAGAAAAATATTGACTGTATGTGTAGATACCACTGTATTGGCCAACACCTGTGCCAGCATGTTGATTTTTTCACTAAGAGAGACTTCAATTTCATGTACTCAAGGGTACATAACTGAAAGAGAACTCTGTCCCTTTAATGCTGGAGTTTAAACCTTATTACTTTCATTCTATTCACAACACAAAATAGCTACAATACAGCTACTTCCTAAAAAATCCAATTATGAAAGAAACAAGTCTATTTTTGCTTGAGAATAGTATTTGGGAGGAGGGAAGCAAGATACATTCCTCTATTAGTTAAATAATCAGCAAGAAAAGTGGCGGTGATTGAAGATATTATTTTAGTCGATTATGTTGCCCTGACTGGGGATTGTTTCCTTGCATCATTGAAGGTTAAGTTATTAAAGAACAAACTTCTGCAAATTTCAAAAGCTCTGCCTCTTTTGAAGCATGGCATGGTAGAAGAGAAAGAGGGAGAAAAAGCTAAAATTTTAATTTGTATTTCTATTTGTTCCACAAAGAATTTGAGATGCTTTATAAGAATACATGGAATAAAATATATGTATGTATATTCAGAACAAAAGAAAATACAAATTGGAGTAGATGACTATGACTGAGGGGGAAGTGAAAATGCAACATGTAGGCCAAAGACTCCTACATAGGTACTAAAGTTGGATTGCAGATTTGAGTCTGAAATTTTGGCCTTTGAGTAAAGAGAAACACCATTGTATTCTTTATTATGCATAAGGATTTTTTGTTCTTCTAAACACAATTTATTACTTGGAATTTTGTTTTGAAGACACTGAAAGATACGATAAGAAACATACTCAAAAACGTTCCTAAAGTAAATACAGTAGTAGATTTTGTATACCTTTTTCTGGTAGAGTTTCTTAATTCCAGACTCAAACTTGATTCCAAAACAACTAATAATAACAATTCTGTGAGGTGAGAGGAGTAGAAAGAAGAGGCTCAGTGTGACCCAGTGATGTGACTCTGTAATAGACTAACTTAATTCTGAGCTAAACCCCAGAAGAGCTAGATGACTGATTCTTTGTTGTTTTAGATGAGATCTTCTAAGGAATCTGATGAAAGCTGTGGACCCCCAGAAACACACTCATATACACATATAGAACATAGCATATAAATGCAGATGATTCACAAATCCCTTAGAGCCCAGGTTGAAACATGTAATGTCAAGTGTCTATAAAAAGTAATTTAGAAGTAGTATAAGGGAGTACTTAAGAGTATATGCTAGGCATCCAGCAGATCTCAGTCTGATTTTGGGTTTTGCCACTTGCTAACTATAGAGCTTTAAGCAAGCTATTGAACTTCCCTAAGCCTCAGTTTTCTCATCCTTAAAATGAGGGTAATATTGTTTATTCATTGGGTAGAAGTGAGGATTAAATGAGATAATGCCTATGAAGTGCTTTGCATAATGTCTTTAACATAGTAAGGACTTAATAGTAGTTATTAGTTATTGTTAGCTTTATGCATTCATAATTAATTGAAGCTATTGTTACTGGCTATTAGTTATGCTGTTTCCATTTCCCTACATGACCAAGAACGTTAGAGAAGGGGTTATCAATTCACAAAACACTGTGCATATACATATATGTAAATATAAACTACTTCTCTAGGAAGAATATGTATAATCTCTTTCTGATTTTCAATGAGGCCCATGATTAAAAAATGTAATGACACAATGGAAAGAGGCAAACGTAAGTTTGCTGTGTTCTTCATGAAGGTACTGACTCATAGCCACTGTTCCCCACTCTCAATTTAGAGAGAACATTCATGTGCTCAGGGCACCCATTTATCTTCTATGTTGTTCCCCTAAGAAATAATAGTGGCCTCATTGGCTGTTAATGGCCCTAAGCGTTTATTGCTCTGATTCCATTTCTGGACACTCCGTTGTTGACTTTAATGCTCCTGACTCACCCCTAAGTCCTTGGTTGAGTCAAAGATATGTTAATATTAGAAATGATAGAAAATCTCCCAGGTAAGTTACTGAGCTATGCAAAATTACTTTAAAATCCCTCCCAAAATGCCAGTAGTCACCAATGCTTCCTCTGTTTTTGTCTGCTATCTCTCTTCTCCTATTCCCTGAGTTATTTTTTCCCCACACCTTTATTGACCTTATTTTGGCCTAACCTCAACTCCCCATTTTTGTCCTTTTTAAAGCTGGCATTTGCAATAAGAATATTCCTTTTTGTTGTAGTTCACCAGACAACCAATCAGAGTAAATCTTCAAATCTTTACTCTTCTTTACAGTGTTCATTGCATCATAAAGATTCTATTTGGTTTGTTATTGAACATACAGCATGGATTCTTTTACTCTTTTCCCAATTCAGAACCATTTTGGACACCTATATGAGTCTCCCTGCACAGAGCCAAGAAGGTACTCTTTTGACACGAACATCATAAAGCTTTAGGAATTGAAAACTTTTCAAAAGCCTTACAAAACTAGGGTTAGAATCAAGATGAGAATTGAGGATCTAGAGGTCAGTCAGCGAGCTTTATTTACTGGAGCTTTGCTTTGCTAATGTGTTTACATATTACGTGGCTCCAATAAAAGCCATCTCAGGCTAACACCATTGCTATTTTTTTCTTTGTTTCAGTGCCATAATTTCTGTTTTTAACATTTAATGTAAATATAGCCATGAATTTTTCAGCTCAAGTAATTTAATTAAAATAATCAAATAATGTAATTAAAATAAACCAAATAATTTAATAAAATATAAATTTAATATTTGGACAATATCCTCACAGCAAATAAATCAAACCCCTTATGAGTGCCTATGATAAAGAATAAATATAGCACACACCATATGCTAGCAGCACTCTATGATGCTGTCATATATTATCTCATTTTACCTCAATCACATTCTCCTGAGGATAGTTATCCTTCCCGTCTTGCAGGTGATATAAACTAAGGGCCAGAGGATTTGGGTGACTTGCCGTTGCTCAGTGAGTGCAAAGTTTTAATTTTTAACTCAAGTTTGTCTGACTATAAAGCCCTTGCTTCTCTGACTAATCAAGAAGGAGCCAATTAATTTCATCAGAAACAATGAAGGAACTTTACAAAATTATGTATTCTGAGCTCTTCAAGCTTCTAGTTCAGTAGATCTGGGTGGAACCTGGACCTGGAATACTTGTAAGAGCTCAATTAATAGTATCTATTGTTAGTTATTAGTTATGCTGCTTTAGTTTTTCTAATAGGACAAAGAACATTAGAGAAGAAGTTATTAATATTCAAAGCATGTTGTAAATATGCAAATGTGCATCTCTCTGGGAAGCATTCCATAACCTTGTTCAAATTCTTAGTGAGGCTTTTAAACCCAGAAGGTTAAAAACCACTGGATAGAGGTAAACACAAGTTGGTTTGCTCTATTTTTTAATGAAGGTTTCTACTTACATCTGACCACACCTCATTCACCATTTGAGAACATCAATGTGCTTAGGGCAGGCATGTTTATTTTATATATTGTACTCTAAGCTGTATAGGTCACTAAATGTCTCTTAGCTTTTTTACTGTTTAAATTACAAATACCTTGGGCCATTCCATTTTTCACATTTGTGCTATCCATCCATCCGTAGCCCCTTGGAATTTCTAAAGCCCATGTGACTCAGAGTCATAGCCAGGTTTGAGAAGAACTAGAATTTATTTAATATCTTGGTATAATAATAATCCTACTTATTAACTAAAATCTCTTTATTAACTGGCACCAGTTAATGGCCTGAAATAATGGAAATTTTTCAAAATGCATCCCATTTGTGCACAGATACTAGAGCAGTCTTTAAATAGAATATGTCTTAACACCACAACTGAATTCATAGTAGTTGTCACTCCTGTGCATCTTCTATGCTCCAAGTTGTTTATGAACATGAATCTCTAATCTTTAGAAATGCCATCTTTGGTGTGAGATGGCACTCAACATCCTAGCACTAGGACCTGTTCTTTGAATTGATTTCTAGATATGATGTAGCACACACTATTGGTTATTTCCTCAACACTCACTACCCTCTCCTTTCTGATGTGTTGGTTACAATGCATTCAGCTCCATGGAATAAACTGCCATTGGTCCAGTTCATTCCCTTTTGCCAATGGTTAGGCTTACGATACAGTTTTGTCCAATGATATATAAAGGGAGGGCAGCTAAGGCTTCAGGGTTAGTCTTAGGTCCCTGATATGAGACTAATGCTCAAGGAGAAAGGTTCTCTTTGCCCCCACTCTCTGCCTTCCTGCCAGGGACATTCTCAGGAGGAAGTAATGTTTAGAGCAAGGCAGCCATTCTGAGACCATAAGAAGAGGCAATGCTGACCCACTGAGCATGGCAGAAGAAAAAGAAAAGAAAAAGCTTCGTTCTTTATGACAGTGTTGATCTACCAAACCAACACTGAGAGTGTCCACTTCTAGTTTTCTACAATAAATAATACGTAACTATATAGGTTAATCTGCTTGCTTTCAATCAAAAGCATCTTAATTGATGCAAATAATGACAAACTATTTTGAAATATGCACATAGCTATTCACAGACATGCCACTTCTCCCCAAAATTGTGACCAACAAGACAGCCTGAATGAGGAATGTAGAATAGCCAGTGGACATATCGGAATAAAAAGGTCTTCTTAGAAATGGGATTGACAGCCCAGGAAAGAAAGTATTTTTCTTCCTAGCCCAATGCTTTAATTAGACCAACACCTACTAGATGAAAATTTACATTATTCAAGTCTCAAAACCTTTCCAGAAATCCAAGTTTAGAAACCTAGAAGTAATGGTTCAGAGTCCTGATTCCAAACATACTTTTCATGTGTGCTCTCTCTTTCTCTTTCTACCTTCTCTCTCTCTCTCTCTACCTTCTCTCTCTCTCTCTCTACCTTCTCTCTCTCTCTCTCTCTCTCTCTCTCTCTCTCTCTCTCTCTCATCACACGCAAACTTCTTAGGGAAGACGGTGGGACCATATCTTGGTGGGACCCAAATATTATTTGAGCATAGATCCTACGCTATGGGTCATGATCAGAACAGAAACTGCACATGTATCACCTCTATCCACTTGCCTGTGCCCAAGATAGACATTACTAAAAGATCACCAACTGCTTTTTCCCCTCAACCTGGGGAACAGTCTGACACTCCTCCTCAAATCAGTGTTCCAGGCAACCACATTAAAGGATGGGAATTTGCCTTTCAGATAGATCGCATCTACCATCCCGATAATAGCTGATTGAAAGCTAGCCAGAAGCTGTGGTTGAGTTCTGTATACAGACATTGGGGAAGCTTGTTAAAAATACTGTTTTGAATTTAGTACAATTGAGTGGGGCCTGAGATTCTATATTTTTAATAACATTTATAGGTTGCAAAATGGTGCCCACCAGTGGTTTTACATACGTTTTATAGGATTGACTAAGTTATTTTTATATTTTATATTTACACTATCCAATATCTAAAAATTGAGGGGAAATTATATAAAATCAAAAAATTTTTAATGTGCCGCTCTTTAAAAATTAGAAAATCTACAACACTGGGCTCTGTTCCAACATGATAACAACCAACTGGAGCTAAACAGAGCTGCCTTCTTCGGTTGGGGCATGCACTTACCGTTTTGTCTTAGTCCTCTTCCTTCCCTGATGCCTCCCTGACACTGCAGATGAATATCACTGATGTTTACCATCGTGTTTGCTCTGTTGTTTCCTTATACAAAGAGTTGTTAAAAACAGGAAAACAAATGACAGACCCAAAGGGTCAGTCTAAAAGACAGAAAATTTAGTGATATTAGGGCATCAATCTCTTTCTCATGAAATTTCAAGAAGGAAGATTAACAAGGTCCTAGAGCAAGGGCTTTGCCAAACAACTGTAAGTCCGTTTCACAATTTCAGTGATAGCAGGGAAACTTTATACTGCCACTGTTTTTCTTACGTGTTAAAGAGCAAAAGTTCCGTAGGATTACAGCAGAGAAAGTCCATTCCAGACTGTGACACTACTTGCTGCATAGCAGAATTTAGTATGATGGGGTCGGGTGCAGTTTATCAGCAAAAATCACCTCATTATAACTTATGTCCCACTCTAATGAGGAGCTAGGCATTATCTTAAAACGTGCTGCAGCAAAGCCAGCACCTATATTTGGTGGTTTGTGAACAATCCTGTTATATGCCCAGAATATTTGTAATTTCACAATTGATTCTCCAATTGTATTCTGAAAATATAAATTATCCTCGGCAAAATTTTATAAGCAATCCTCCATCACACATCACAGCAAACAGTATTATGTAAGGTTAACCACGGTATCTTTTTTCCAGTTTATTTACGGAAGCACACATGAATACACTCTAGTTATAAACGTTTTTAACAACAAAGAGGTACAGAGAATAAAAAGTGAAAATCTCTCATATTCTTTTACCTCCCCACTGCCCTGCCCTCCTCGCTCCTCTATTCTCCTTATTAGAAGCATTCTAAATTAACACTTAGTTGTGTGTTTTTCCAGACATTTTTCTATGTTTATATATATATGACATGTACTTTTATCTGGAGGATTTCTCATCACTTATGACACTGTTACACTATACATTTCTCATCACATACATTTTGTTTTGCGACTTGCTTTTTTAAATAATAATATGCTTGGGAAATCTTGCCATATCAGAATTTACCACATGCTTTTTAACCATTATATAGCATTCCAAATCAACCATTCTTCTATGGATGAATATTTAGATTGTTTCTTCTTCCTTATGAAGTTGCAATTAATTCCCTCAATCATATATCTTACTGTACACACAGGAGTATATAGAAGAGATATCTAGAAGTAACATTTGTCTGTTCAAAGTATACATATATTATTAACTTTTTACCTACTCCCAAATTGCATTTTACCTGCAATGTATGAATACCTAATTCCCCATGCTCTTGGTTATTATAAATATTTAAAATATTTGCCTATCTGAAGGCCAAAAATATATCTCTGTTTTAATTTGCATTTAAACATTTTCACATTATTTATTAGCCATTTGTAATTCTTTGAATTTCTATTAGGCTGTCTTTTTCTTCTCAATTTGCATGAAATCCTTAGATATTAAGGTTGTTATCTTTTTATGTATATATGTTGCAAAATTTTTTACCAGGTTGACAATTGTCTTTTAACTTTGTTCTTTGACATGAATTGCACAGAAATATTCTGAATTTTTAAATATTAACATCTGTTGAGGCTTTCTTTTATAACTTCAGAATTTTTTAATTCCCAGGAAGGTTTTACCTACTTCATGGTTATAAATATATTCTCCTTTATTTTCTATACCTGTTACCCACCAGGCCTGCTGGCCTGGATTTGGATCTCACAATTAGATGAATGTGAGTCTGCAGGCTTCTTGAAAAGCTTGGTGGACACTGGGCATAAGCAGGACCCTTCAAAGTCAAATGATAATGTGCAATGCACAATTAGCGAACAAGTCCTAACCAGCTCTAAAATTTTGTGGCTTTTGTAGTATGGCATGACTAGAGACAATACCTTAGACAATAACATTCCCACTAAGTGCACCGTTTTTTGTTTGTTTGTTTGTTTTGTTTTGTTTTGTTTTTTAAGATAGCATTTTGCCATATTGTCCAGGCTGGTCTTGAACTCCTGGGCTCAAGAGATCCACCCCCCGAGGAGGCAGCCTCCCAACGTGCTAAGATTACAGGTGTGAACCACAATGCCTTGGCACTAACTGCACCTTTGACATCACTGAAATCCTCTCCAGATCAGCAGAGAAAGCTATCTTATTGAGACTCTGCTGGCAATTAATAACAACACGGTATTATCAATTATTATCAAAAACAACATTAATGATAATGTTGATGAAGATAACAGCTAATATTACCACGTACTTACTATATACCAGGCATTTAGCATGTATCATCTCACTTAATCCTCACAGCAACCTTACAATAGCAACATTACCACTACTATGGCCATTAGCTTCTACTGAGATTTCCTGAAGGTGCCTCAGCTAGTAAACAGAGTTATAATTGAAATCAAAGTCTATCTGACTTCAGAAGTCACAATTATAACCAAGGAATTATTCTCTCTCATACTAGACAGTTTGTGAAATAACCCTTCGGGAATATCAAAAAAAACAACCAAGGGAGACTAATGGAATGGCTGATATAATCGAATCCGGTAAATAGGAGTTTGTGTAATGTAAGTTGATCATTAAATCAGTATAAGTAGATTTAAAACTTGGTATGTAAAAATAAACCAAATAGTTTTCAGACGCATGTGAGAATTAACAGAGAAAAAAATTAGCAATAGAAGTACTAAAAAGATCAAGTGATTTTAAAAAACAATTTGGAAGAGGAAATGAACTTTCAATATCAAATAAAACTCAGAAAGCACTAAAAATAGATGATAAATTCTACTAGGTAAAAATGAAAACTTTTTTCATTGCAAAATAATTACAAAGCCAAATGATAAATGATAAATTTTGCTTGAAGGGGGTGGGGTAGGTGAATTTGCAATTAACATCACCAATAAAAGGTTATATGTGAAGAGTTTACATGACTCTTCAATGTCCAAGAAATGTCCAAGAATCAAATTTGGAAGAAAATGAAATATATATATATATATAGAAAAGATAATACAAATAGTTCTTAAACACGTGAATTATTTTTCAGCCTCACTGATAATTTTAAAATATAGAAAACAAAATCATAATGAGGTATCATTTTTTAATCTATCAATTTGGACATGATAAAAAGAGAGGGGGAGAGAGAAAGAGAAAAATTGTGCTGGACAATTGTAGGGAAAAATGCTTTTATATATTCCTAGTACAAGAGTATACTGTTACAACTTCTCCATACAAAAGGTTTAAAATCTGAAATTTTCCAAAACAAAATTGCATATAGGTTTTGATCCACCGATTCCACATACATCTGATGCTACAGACATATGTTCATCTGTGAAAATGGCATATGTATAAGGTAATAGAGAAGATGGAAAACAAATTAATAAGGAGCTATTTAATATTTAATGCGTTAAATAAATTACACTATATCCATATAATAAAATACTTCATAATAGAAAGAAAAAAGGGATAGGCAGTTTAAACCAATTGATCTATTATTAAGTAAAAGAGCAAGGCACATAGGAGTGTATAGATTATGGTAGCCTATGTGCAGAGAAATTTTACATACATATATATACACACTAAATAATCCCCAGAAGAACTCTTTAAAAGCTGAGTGGTTAGGAAATAGGAGTAGAAGGGAGATTCATTTCTTAACATATATGTGCGTATCTTGAATTTTGAGTCAAGTATGGATTTCATCAAGTATAAAAATCAGTATTAACGTTATTGGGAGATCTACAGGAATCTTTTCACCAGGAATCATTTTATAGAAAATAATTTAGAAGATGATTTCAATATCTATAAATAAGGAAATTATTTTTTAAAAGATGATAGATGGAATAATATTTAGCTGTTAAAAAATTAATTTAATCTTTATATGTGGCTAAATTTAAGATTTAAAAAAACAGGTTACCATACAGTAAGTATAATCTGATCTCAATGTTTATAAAACAAAATTAAAAATGTATCTGTAGATGCATATACACAGATAAGTTTGTGAAAGAGAGCATGGAATTTTATACACTATGGATACGTAAGAAATAGGGAGTGGAGGTGGGCAATCACTTTTTTTAATTCACTTCTGTGTTGTTTGATTTTTACAAAGTAATGTGTTACATTCATGGTTAAAAATGTATGTTATTCATAATTTAAGTCATGAAGACACTATTTGTATTCAGAGGATGGATAAGTTAGGGATCCAGTGATTATATAATATTATTATTTTTGTCTGAGTTTCCATGGTATTTTCTACTTGATATACTCAATATACTCAAACATTAGGAAATACATATCAAATAACTGAAAAATATTTACTTGCTTACCATATGTTAAAGTTTATATGCTGAAATCAACCTATAGTCAACATTTAGACCTCAATGAAAAAGAGCTTAAAATAAAAGACACTTGATTTGGTCTCAAAACAACAACTGGGATTTCAAATTAAGTTAAGAAAACAGCCTCAATTCTAACTCTGAATTTTTTAGTATGTATTTATTCTTTTGAAGCTCTATGTCAGGCCAATTTACAGATGGTCTGGTGAGCCACAGGAAAATAACCCTGTTTAGCTCATGAATCATAAAGAGTTACTCTAAATAGTTATTAATGCAACTTCTCAAGGCATCTGCCTTAACGCAAGGGAATATTTTACCCATAAGTTTAAATCTTGCTCAAAAGCAAATAGGTAGATTGATGCTCTGCTTATAAGTGAAACTGTCTCATAATGAAGCCCTTTGGGTACTCCATAATCTAAATTCCTCACCACAAAGAAGGATTAAAATTAGTTCATTAAAACTAGATTCTGTTCTTTAATTAATAGAACTTAGAAGAAGAAACATGTTCTTTAGTTTTCACAATTGAATACTATTGAGTATCCTAAAATACTAGGAGACCTTCCCTTCCATATTTTTTAGAATGTCAGCTATTAAGATGAAGAGAGCTTATTTTCCACATGTTCTTTAGTGTACTTGAATCTTTTTTTTTTTTTTTTTTTTTTGAGAAAGAGTCTCTTCTGTCGCCAGGCTGGAGTGCAGTGGTGCAATCTTGGCTCACTGCAATCTCTGCCTCCCGGGTTCAAGTGATTCTCCTGCCTCAGCCTGCCGAGTAGCTGGGATTACAGGTGCACGCCACCACACTCAGCTAATTTTTCTTCTTATTATTATTTTTAGTAGAGATGGGGTTTCACCATGTTGGCGAGGATGGTCTTGATCTCCTGACCTTGTGGTCCGCCTGCCTCAGCCTCCCAAAGTGCTGGGATTACAGGAGTGAGCCACCGCGCCCAGCCTACTTGAATCTTTAGTTGTATTCAACACATATTAACCAATAGCAATGTTTCAGTTTTTAAAACAAGCAACTTATTTGTCTTGTATGTACCTAAGGAACTAATCATGAACTGGAATGGAATGGTGCAAGGATTGAAAAAGGCAAGCCAAGTCTCATTCAAAGTTACTCAAGCACTGTTCAACTTTGTTCTAGGGCTGTGAATATTTAAACTTATTGTTATTACATACTAGAAAGGTACACTATGATTTCGTGATATAACTCAATATTACTCAGTTATGAATGATATGAAGACAATAGGTATAAAACTACTGGACTACAACCCTTCAGAATTAAGGATGCTGGAGATAAAATGGCTTCCCTAAAAGGCTAAAAACGAATCATTATTCTACACCATTTATGAAATATCTTGGTTAACAGGGCATCACAGGTAGTAATGAATATAAAAATAGCCCTAGAATCCAATTTCATCAACAGACTGAGTCTCCACTCCTACCAAACATTGTATTTGTGAAAGAGTGTAAAGCTTTGGTTTCTACCTTTTTTCCCTTATGAAGTGGACATTCTGGTGGAGATTAGAATACCTAGAAAATAGGGGATAAAGTATAATATTAGATCACTGGACTAAAAGTCAAAAAATGTGAATTCTAATCAAAATTCTATCAACAATTGGTTGACTGTCAAAGGAAAGCCAGTTCTTTTCAATGGGCCTCAGTTTGCTTATTTAGCAAAATGAAGGACTAAAATTAAAATTGCCTAACATCTCACCAGGTCAAAGGCAATATAAAATAATGTTTAAGAGACTGTCCTCAGTTATATATACTAGGTACATACATTTGGGTAAATTATCAAACTTTTTGCCTTAGTTTCATAAAAATAATCAGGATAATAATATTATCTGCCTTATTGACTTATTGAAAACCACCAATGAGTTGATATGTGTTAAGTTGTTAACACGTGCTCAATAATAATAATGGTGTCTTTGTCTGTCTTGTGCTGCTATAACAGAATATCTAAGGCTGGATAATTTAAAATGAACAGAAATTTATTGGCTTACAGTTCTAGAGGCTAGAAAGTCCAGTTTCAAGGTGCTAGCATTTGGCAAGGGCCTTCTTGCTGCATTATAACACGGCAGAAGACAAGATAAGAGAGAGCAAGAGGGTCAAAATTAATTATTTTATAACGGTATGAACCTCACCCATGGGGTGGAGCCCTCATGGCCTAATGTCTTCTTAGAGGTCCCACTTCTTAATACAATTACAATGACAATTAAGTTTCAGCGTGAGTTTTGGAGGGGACAAACATTCAAACCATAGCAGATGATAATGATGGAGAAGGTGATGATGGTTGTGATGAAGATAATTTTATGTACTCAATGTTATAATGGAAGAGAGTAAAACCAAATATATGATCTGTGATGACTAATACTGAATGTGAACTTGATTGGATTGAAGGATGCAAAGTATTGATCCTGGGTGTGTCTGTGAGGGTGTTGCCAGAAAAGATTAACATATGAGTCAGTGGGCTGGTGAGGGCAGACCCACCCTTAATCTGGTTGGGCACCATCTAATCAGCTGCCAGCGCAGCTAGAATATAACGCAGGCAGAAAAATATGAAAAGACAAAACTGGCCTAGCCTCCCAGCCTGCATCTTTCTCCCATGCTGGATGCTTCCTGCCCTGGAACATCAGACTCCAAGTCCTTCAGTTTTGGGACTCATTCTGGCTCTCCTTGCCCTCAGCTTGCAGACAGCCTACTGCAGGATCTTGTGATCGTGTGAGTTAATACTTAGGAAACTCCCCTTTACATATACATATATATTTTATATTAGTTCTGTCCCTCTAGAGAACCCTGACTAATACATTATCCCTTGTCTTGTTCTTATCCAGTGGTATTCCTCATACCATGCTTCACTCACTGTCTTAACCCAGAGATGGATATTTCTCAGTAATTTGGTCATAAAATGTTCATCTTTGAAGAGTGAGCCACTCATCCAAATGGATTACAAAAGCGTGAGATGAGCACATACAAACATGTAAATGCAAGTCAGGCGATCTGCATTGTATTTGCAGCTCTCCCCATTTTGTTACTTACTCTGCTACTCTTGGTCAAATTCTCAGTTGCTCTGTGTCCAAATATGGGATTCTTAAAAGTGACTAAAGCACTATACATCCCTTTCCTATATCACTAAAAAAGATCAGAAATTTATAATTGATATCTCATATTTAGCATCTTTAGATTCAAATATACTTTTCCTTAGGTAACTAACATATTATAATTGTTTAAAATGTGAAAATGAAGCTCTTCTTTTTTACTGCCTCTTTCCTCCCCTCACAAACAGAAATACCACTGGATCATACTTTATAAATCCACTCTCAGAAATATTCCTAAAATATTCCTGCAATAAATATTCCCACATATTCTTACAATTAAAAAAACCCTTCACAAGTCAATGAAGTAACAATGTACCACCTGCAAAAGGAAGTATTTAATCCATAATTTCTCTGCCTAGGTGACCAGTAGCAGTTTCACCCCAGAGTTGAGTGTGCCCACTGGTTCCCCTACTGATTCATAGAGCCTCTTTATCGTCACTCTTGCTACTCTCTGGAGAAGCCTCCTCTAGCCACTGACATGATGCAACTTAGGCAGGCCCCAGGAAGTACTCCTTTGCCAAAAAAATGGTGTAACTCCAATTTGAGATTTTCCGTTTGAAGTCCAGATCCTTATTAAAGAATAGGGTATAAGATTAAAAGCCACTCTCTTTTGGTTTGTGGGAACTCTGTAGTTGGTACTTGACTGGACCTGTTATCAATGCACTAGAACCATTGTCAGTTGCACACACCAGTGGAAAATGAGAGGGGATGAAGCAAAGGGTAAGGGATGCAGTTGTTTTCAATAAAAGGTATGGTGGCTTTGAAAACAGATTTAAGCTCAATCACATCCTTCATAAGAAAGTCAAATCAAAATTGTCTGTTTTATGCTTCTTGTATTTCTAAAAATGCATTTTCAATACTATCTCCCAGTTCAAGTGAACAGAATCAGCCCTCAACAAACTTATTAGTATTTTGGAGGGAAATCTAATCTCTTCTTTTGACTAATGCCCGAGGATAAGTAGGTTTCTTTTTAAATTTGCTGTGAGCTACAAGAAGATACCCAAACACATTAAAATGTTGTGTGAGATAAGAGTAAATTGGTTAAAACAAAGGCCTGAATTATCTTTCTTCAAATAAAGCACATGAGCTTTAGTTGATAGACCCAGTGACTTCTATTTTAGACACTCAGAGGCTCAGTTTTACTTACTGGATTGCTGTTATTTTTCAAAATTTGAGATTCTTGAATTAATGAGCTGTTGCACCTAATGAGCACATTTGTCATCACCCATACAGTTGTTCAGTCATCTCCGTCAGTCTATTACGTCTGCCATGAAGTATGAAGATGCACAAAGCACGGGCTCTGCCTCAGCTCTTTCACACAAGTCCTGTGTGGCACAGGCCACGTGGCACTTCTACTACCAAGTAAAAGCAACAAAAGAGATTGAAAAAACAACTTGAGTTTGGAATAAAAAATGAAATCCATATCTTCCTGTTTGGCATACAGTCCATGAGGCCCAAAACAGTGACGCATTTACCTTTGTATCCCCAACAAGGAATGCAGTGTTGGCATATTACACATTCATTGCCTTAGTCATTACTTGCTGAAAATAAATAAATAAATAAAGCCTTTAAACCCACTTATGAAACAATGCAGCATGGTGGAGTGACGGGAACAGCTTCCCTCTGTGAGTCTAGTTTCTTCATCCACAGAGCATGTCTTGTGCTCTAGACAGACAAGACATGAAAGGTGGAGGTGGAAGAGTATCAGTCACTTACCCTACTTCACAATTTTACATAGAACTTGACTGTGGAATAATGCCTATCCTACAAGGTAATGGTAAGGAGTTACTGAAATAACCTGTGCTGACACAGGACTTGGCCCATAGAAGGTACTCTGGAGCTATTTGTGGAAATAGAATCATAGATACTTTTAAGTGAGTTAATAGACAAGGAAGGAGCATGAGTTTCACCCATTCACAGAGTTTATTTGGATCAGAACAGCTCGCTACAGAAGGAGGAGGTAAACTTCCCTCCATATGGAGAACATTTATAGATAGCCCCATTCCCTAGATATGTAGACTGCATTTATAACAGTGAAGGATTTTGACAAGAGCAACATGCAACAATCCAGAATCTTAAATCTGTATAATTGTCCCATTCACCCTGTGCTCCATCAAGTCATTCAAGGGTAGTAAGGAATACAACTAAAATTTAGAATTGCAAATCTCCTTAGGTCAGCGTCTCCAGCCCTTCCCAGCTGAGAGACTACTTCAATGAATCTACATAACCAGCTTCATATTTCAAGGGCCTGAATACCCACTTTGGAACATTGAAGTCTCTTTTGTTTCTTTTAGACACAATTTTTATTTTAATTGATTCATTTGAAACTGCTTCAGAGATATGGTAAAGTCAAATAAAGAAAATTTTCAAAACCAATCAAAGGTATTATTTATTAGCTATAGAAATGGTTTTAGTAAGGGCAGAAAAAGGTGACATCAAAACCATGGTTTTTAATCCATTGCCATCTCCTGTTACAGTTATAAATTGAGAGTGCATAGGACTATTATCCTCAGGTTCCAAATGATACAAAGTGTACTTTTACGTAAATTAATATGGTAATACATTTAGAGCATGTTTTCCTCTTTAATAAAGGAATCTGAGCCCAAGGTTAGTGAAATAAAAGACTTGAGCAAAACAACGGCAACAAAAACAGGCAAACAAAACCAACTTCTGTGTCTTCCTCACTGCAACAAAATGTTTTAGGGATGGAGCTAATGATGAGATTTATTAAATTTCCTAGGTGGACACACTGGGTCTGCCCATTTGCAAAAGAGTACTCTGTGTCCTTGACTTTAGGTTTTATTTTGTATTATTTTGGAAGGGTAAACAAATCTCCTCCTCTAAAGGGGAACATCATGTGCTGCTGGAAACGCTCTCTGCCTTCCCACGTAACTAACTTACAGAATATTTCACAGCCCTTGCTGGTAATCACATGGAAGTTTTGTTTGATGGCAAACACTATCACACTGTTCCACTGCTCAACATGATTCTTACAGGGTTCCAGGAACTGTCCCCAGTGTAATGTCTCAAGAATAATAAAAAAATAGCCTTCTTTTGCATGACTTTTTTTAAAAAAGTTAGAGCCACCAAAACAGATTACGAATAGCAAATGACAGCTTTTTAGAAATTCAACCAAGCCTCTCTTCCTCAAAGCTCAGAAACAGTGAAGTGGACAGAGAGTGGGGGTATTTTTGTCGTTGCAATAAAATGGAGCACTGTGGTGTACAATAAAACAGCAACAACTTCTGACTAGCATCACTAATGCTCCACAGCCACTTCTGGGCTCAAAAAAGAAAAAAACATGCTCAGGGTTGGCCTCTTTGGCAAAGTACATGGCTGCTTAATGGTGTGAGTTGAGGCATACTTAGAGTCCTTCCATCCTCCAAAATATTCACTTTGCCAATTTCCATAATCCTAAGATTCCTTCACCAAGGCTTTATTTCTTGTGGTTAAGACATATAGCCTGTTAACACAGTGATACTCCTGAAGCCCATTAATGTTAGGCCACCATCCAAACTATTTGCACATCCTAGAGGCAATACATTATCAAGAGTGAGTTCTATTGGGGGCCCTCCTCAGTCTCCAAAGATACTTAGATCAATATTTCTCCAACATCGACATGCATATGAATCACCCGAAGATCTTATTAAAATACAGATTCTAACTTATTATGTTTGGGGATGGACCTAAGATTTCTGTATTCAAAGGAGACTACTTCAGTCTGCTGCTGCTGGTCCACAGACCACACTTGGAGTAGCAAACTCCTAGACTCTTCCCAAGATCTCCTAGATAAGGACTCAAGACCAGGGGTCAGCAAACTTTTATTGTAAGGGGTCAGATAGTAAATATTTTGGTTTTGTAGGCCACAGGGTCTTTGTTGCAACCACTCAGCTCTGCCATTATAGCAAGAATGTATCCATAGACAGTATGTAAATGAACGGATATGCCTGTGTTCCAATAAACTTTATTTATAAAAATAGGCTGCAGGCCAGATTTTGTCCACAGGTCATGGTTTGCTAACCCCTGCTCTACCTACGCCTAATAAAGTTAAAGAAAAATACATTAGGAAGCCAAGAAAGCAATCAGAAAGCAAGCTGGGTTTGAGTATCTTTATAGGAAATTTGGAATCCCCTTCAAAAGCCAAAATTTGGTGCTCTAGACAGACAAGACATGAAAGGTGGAGGTGCAAGAGTATCAGTCACTTACCCTACTTCACAATTTTACATAGAACTTGACTGTGCTCATCTTGGGCTTTCCCTAGGGACCCTAGGAAAGGGAAAGGAATAAAGCAAGTTTATATTCTGTGAGTTTATATGCCAACAACTCGCCTTTTGTTAATACAGACAAAATCACAGAACGCTTTTTTTCAGTAGCCAAGAGAAAAGGTATGCCTGAAGGGCAAGGTCTGTGTACAAGTAACACAGATGGCCCACCCCTTTGTCTTACTGTTAAACACCCTGTACCTATCCACTCCACTACTGAGGTCTTACATGCGTTGATAATCTCCTAGGGATTCTCATATGTCCAGATTTATTCATTTACTCATCACATATTTCCTAAGCATCTATTTGATAACTGAGAGAGCAGTAATTCCTGAGAAAAACATGGAAAAAACATCCCTGATCTTTGCCCTCAGAGTTTATGGTATAGTGATGGTCTCAGACAAATATATGCACAGTTAAGCTTCAATGTGGAAAGAACCATGAGGGTAGAAATACTGGTGTCTGAGTGATGGTAGAACAGACATATAACAGAACTGTGCCATGACCTGAATAATGACTTGCCATTAGGTAGCGTTGAAAGAAGATAAAAAATGACCCAGCAGGAGAGAAGAATATGGGCAATAGACTGGAAGCTAAAAAAAGGAGTATGTGTCAGGCATTTATGAGGCCAAAAACATACGAAAAAACATTTGTCATCACTGGTTATTAGAGAAATGCAAATCAAAATCACAATGAGATACCATCTCACACCAGTTAGAATGCTAATTATTAGAAAGTCAGGAAACGGCTGGGCGCGGTGGCTCATGCCTCTAATTCCAGCACTTTGGGAGGCTGAGGTAGGCAGATTATGAGGTCAGGAGATTGAGACCATCCTGGCTAACACAGTCTCTACTAAACCACATCTCTTCTAAAAATACATTAAAAATTAGCTGGGTGAGGTGGCGGCCGCCTGTAGTCCCAGCTACTCGGGAGGCTGAGGCAGGAGAATGGTGTGAACCTGGGAGGCGGAGCTTACAGTGAGCCAAGATTGTACCACTGCACTCCAGCCTGGGCAACAGAGTGAGACTCCATCTCAAAATAATAGTAATAACAATAACAATAAAGTCAGGAAACAACAGATGCTGGTGAGGCTGTGAAGAAATAGGAACGATTTTACACTGTTGGTGGGAGTATAAATTAGTTCAACCCTTGTGAAAGACAGTGTGGCGATTCCTCAAGTATCTAGAACTAGAAATTCCATTTGATCCAGCAGTCCCATTACTGGGTATATACCTAAAGGATTATAAATCATTCCATTATAAAGACACATGCACACGTATGTTTATTGCAGCACTATTTACAATAGGAAAGACTTGGAACCAACGCAAATGCCCATCAATGATAGACTGGATAAAGACAATGTAGCACATACACCATGGAATACTATGCAGCCATAAAAGAGAATGAGATCATATCCTTTGCAGGGACATGGATGATGCCGGAAGCCATCATTCTCAGCAAACACAGGAATAGAAAACCAGACACCGTATGTTCTCACTCGTAAGTCGGAGTTGAACAATGAGAACACATGGACACAGGGAGGGGAATATCACACACCAGGGCCTGTTGTGGCGAAGGGGGTAAGGGTAGGGAGAGCATTAGAACAAATACCTAATGCATGTGAGGCTTAAAACCTAAATGACGGGTTGATGGGTGCAGCAAAGCACCATGGCACACGTATAACTATGTAACGAACCTACACGTTCTGCACATGTATCCCAGGACTTAAAGTAAAACTAAAAAAAAGAGTGTGTGTCAGAAGAACTGAAAGGCATTTGGTGATACTGGAGCAGAGTTCAGTTAGGGAATGGTGAGAGAGAGGCCAAAAAGGTACGTAAAACCCAGATGATAAAAGGCCTTATAAGTAGGGTAAGCATATAATCTATTGACCAGTCCCGGACACTTGTGAGAACTGTTAATAATTGTGCTGAAATAACAGGCATAAATTGAGACTTTAAAACCATATAAAGGAGATAGGTCTATGTGCAAAGGGCAATGGGAAGCTGTTGAGTATTCAGAGTGAGCGGTGACATGACGAGATGTGTGCGTCAAAATGATCATTGTGTCTGCAGTTGTAGCAAAGCTGGAGGGAGGAGATCATTAGGCAACTACTGTAGTATCCAAGTGCGAGAGGATGGTTGCCTCAAATAGGGTAGTGACAACAAAGATGAAAGAAGTAGATAGAGTCGAGAGCTGCTTCAGGCTTAGATCAGCAGAACTCAGTATCATTAGGCTGGCTGGCTGGGTGAGGTGGCAAGGGGAAGGAGGAAAGGAGGAGTAAGGATGAATTCTAGGTCTCCACCTTGAGCAAATGGATTCATAGTGGTGCCTTTCAATAAGATTAGGAAGCACGATGGTTGTTGTAGATAAGATGAAATAATTATGAATATAGTTTTATACATACTAAGTTTGAGAGGTCATGGAATATCCAGGTGGAAATACTCACAGGCAATTAGCTACATATCTGGATCTGAAGCACGTGAGAAAAGGTCAGGCTGTAGAAATGATTGGATTGTCATTGGCTTGTAGATGGTAATCACCTTTGTAACCACAAATTGCCCATGGAGAATGTGCAGTATAAGAAGAGAAAGTACCTTAAGACTGAGCAGATATGAATTTCACAAGCCCCAGACAAAGGCATGCAAAAATGTTAACTTCCTTTATTTTTGGAGGCATTGTATTACATTTTCACTGCCTCTCAGATGAATGTCCTTGGTAGAGTGAATTCCTTTATTAAAGTTATCATTAAGTGTATACTCTACAGCAGGTGTTTACATAGACTGGCACATAGTAGGCTTTTTATTGTATCTCTTATGCCAACAAATATCCAGACCACGTATTATTTACAGCAGTGGACGCAGTCATTATCAAATGAAAACTGCCAACTGAGGCAGATTCCTCCCTATAAATCTCCTCAACAGGGCCCACCACAGCAGTACTCAGGCCAGGAAGACTGTTACCATGTAGTTTCTCATTTCTGAGTTAGATGCTTTGTTTGTCTTTAGCAAATCTACTAACCTTTTGGACCCTACATTTCTGCAATGGGGAAACACTAATAAATAATTTTGTGACGCTAGTTATCTATTTAGATCCCTCTTACCCTCTTTTACTTTCTGTTTCACTTCTAGTCCCCCCTTCTCTTGTTCCTTTCTTGTCAAGATTTGACAGAATCAATGCCACATTTCACCAACACTGGGCAATTTGTCATTATTGTCCAAACCAATAAAACATGAGTGTTGTGTAGAATGACTCATATTTTAAAACATAATCCACGCTAATACCATTTATTAGGTGCTTAGTTTGCACCAGGTATTGACATGATGTAGCACAGAGTAGGCCCATATTACCATTTGATGAGCTTCACACAAAACTCTCCCGGCCATTCTTACCAACCTCAAAGAGAGTTTTATCTTCAGTTCACAACCAGGGAAATTAAGGCATTGAGAGGTTATTTAACTTGTCAAAGTCACAAGCTAGAAATGGCAGAAACATATCTGTGATTCCCTGCTTAGGGCGTCTGGTACACCAAGTAAGTAATTTTGTTGTTTGAGGTGTTTCTTTCTCAGTAACACTTACAGGAAACACTTAAAGGAACACTTAAGTAACACAGTAACACTTAAAGGAAACACTGAGAGTAACACTCTCAGAGGTAGTAAGTCCTTGTCTTCTAATAGTTTGTTTTTTGGTTTTTTTTTTTTTCTGTTCAATTGAAAGTTTTTGGAGCTCTTGATACCAGGTGCTATGACTAAAACAGGAGATTGGCACACCATGAATCCAAAGGCTCCTCTGATCTAGCAAAGTCATTACTTTATAATGGCAACAAGGACAAGGTTAATCAAAGCATATCAGGTAGAACAGCAGAGAGAAAACGTTATACACAGCTCACTTTTTAACAATCCATCCTTTATTAATTCAACAAATACTTAAGGAGTCTATTACCTACCAGGCACTATGCTTGGCACTGAGGTGCAACCGTGAACAAGAAACAGTCCCTGCCGTCAATGGGCTTCTAGCTCATTGAGGAAGATGGCAAGGAAACAGAGGACACAGCACAGAGTGGCAGGTTCTGTGACGGAATTAAATTTGTGTTGCTTTGAGAACATTTAAGAGGGGATACCCAGTCCAGTCTACGGGGAAGGAGAATAGTTCCTGATCTTGTCCCAGTAGTCTCAGAGACCACGTCCTTTGCCTCATTTCTGTAAGATCCTTTGTTTTAGATCACTGCCTCAGTTAGCAGAAGTTTTAATCTGATCATGGCTGAGTCCACTGCTGGGAATAATACATGGTGCATATGTCCACTCCATGTTCTCATAGAAGAAATCCAAATCCTTTTTATCTATTGGCAATCGAGGGCACTGTGATACAGTTCTGAGTAAAAAGACTTTTTTTAAAGACTTCAAGTTTTGTGGATTTAACCTTTTTATAAAGATCATTTATAATACTGTTTTAAAATGTGAGGCAATAAGAATTACTTTATGTTGGATCTGAGGAGCCTTTGGTAAAACAGTTTCATATAAAAGAAAGTGGTAATCCTCTTCTAAAATAGCAGTAACTGAAAATGAAAGTGTTAATTTTACCTTGTTTAAGTTATCAGGGAACTGAGTAAGTAATATCAAACCATTTTATAAATGATATCAAAGAAGAGTCAACAATGATCCAGTAATTTTATGTTGCAATATTGAGGGATAATTTTATTTTGTAACATTAAGGGTTATTAAACAGAATCATTCAGGAGACTTTACAAACCTTTCTTATCTGGAAATAATGTCATTTATAAAGGGACATTTTTATGTTTTTCCCTTTTTTATGTTGGTTAATATAACACAAAGAGATGTTTAGGAAAATTCTTACTGATGAGGTTTATTCTATCTGTTTTGAAAGCACAGAGGTTGCATTCTAGATAACCTTGTTTATTAGCATGGCATATTTTAATCATTATTTGAGACTATACTGGGCCTGATTATTTTAGCTAAATTCTTGGAGATTGTGTGGGACAGGAAAGCATGCATCGAAAAATTTCTAACCATGGTTATTTAAACATGATCTGAAAACATCTAACCCAAAGGTAAGTTGCTATTTTCATCGCAGTTGCCTATGCCCAGGGAATAAGCTGTATTCTTTATGATTGAATTGGTTTTTCCCGCTTCTAACTGGAAACAAAACAGAAGGGGTACCATAAATTTGAATAAGCAGAACATACTGTTCTCAACATACTGCAATCAAAAGGAGGAATTTCAGTGTGTCTCTGTGTGTGTATGAGAGAGAGGCTGTGTTTCATGTGTTTCAAGGTCAGAACAGGTTTTTTTTCAACTTGGTCAGTAGAAAATGGACATCAAGTTTGAACAGATAAAGCACGGACAGCCTTTTGTTATTGAAATGCTTGTAGATTTGGTGCCAATTTTCCACCACTGTTTACTTGGTTGCTATTTAAAACTGTATCAGCTCTAATGGAAGAATAAATTATTTGTGATTAAAAAAAAAGAAATGAGAAACTAAAGAGTAGAATTTGAGGTTTTCATTCTTTGTGCATGAAGGAGTGCTCGCCAAGAATGGGCAGAATAAGGCCGGGTGCGGTGGCTCACTCCTGTAATCCCAGCACTCTGGGAGGCCTAGGCAGGTGGATCACCTGAGGTCAGGAGTTCGAGACTAGCCTGACCAACATGGTGAAACCCCGTCTCTACAAAAAATACAAAACTTAGCCAGGAGTGGTGGCATGTGCCTGTAATCCCGGCTGCTCAGGAGGCTGAAGCAGGAGAATCGCTTGAACCTGGGAGGCAGAGGTTGCCTTGAGCTGAGACAGTGACACTGCACTCCAGCCTGAGCAATAGTACAGACTGCCTCAAAAAAAAAAAAAAAAAAGAAAAAAAGAATGGACAGAATAAGACTGTATATTTGACATGTAAACATTTGGGTGTGTGCCTTGACAAATTCTTTACATTAAATCACGTGCAACCATTGACAGAGTTCCAATAGACTAGGCAACAGATGACAGACAGATTCTGGAGGCAATTAAAATAGCAATTTACTAGGTATGGAACACTAGAACATGAAATGGAAACAACAACTGTGATATTGCTGCTAAAGAATTTGGCCCACCTTTTTCTTCCCTAATTACTCACATTTCAGAATGAAAGAGAGTTGCATCCAAAAGTACTTCAATACACCGAATCAGCAAGTTTCATTCCAAATCGCCTTTCAACCACTAGAGTGGGCTCCTTTGATGTACTGGCAGGGTGAGCATCACTGATATAAACATTAAAGAGCTCCTCGTTCCAAAATCTCTCCCCCAGATTATTTAGGGGTCTTAAAATATGAAAATATGCACTATTTATTCAACTTTGTAAGAATTCTTTTAAGAAAACAATCAAAATAAGACAGAGTAGGTGCTTAAACATATATAGACTGAACAAATGCAATAATGAATAAATGACTGACTGAAAGAAAGAAAGAATGAAAGAAAGAATAAAATATTTTTGGCCAGAGTGAAGTATAACATAGTAAGGCAGAATATTAATTGTCCTAAGATCCATTTTACTCTCCTTCCTGTGTACATAGCCAAAATGTGGTCACAGCTAGACGAGACTATATGACCAAGTTTGGGCCAACTTCTGTGACATGCGCCACTCCCAGCTTATTTTTAACCTGAAGACAAACTACTTTCTTGATTTTTGACTTTTCTTTTTCACATGGGCTGGAACTTTGATATGACAATGACCAAGGGCTGGTAAAGCTATAATTAGAAGAAATGTGGATTCCTGAATGTCTTTGTGGAGCAGAGCTGCCTAAACAACTTAGACTAACTATGAAACCATTATATGAGAGGGAGGGGAATCAACTAATATTTTATTTAGCCCACTATGTTCTGGGAGTCTCTGTTATACTAGCTAAGTCTTTACAATTTTACAGTAAGCAGCAGTATCAATGAAGATAGGGAAGGAGTTGAGGAGCATTGATGACAATCTTGAACTTTTTCACAAGTAAGCACCTCTCTAAGGTTCAAAGGAGACATAATTGATTGCAGTCATTTTCTCCACATATTTTAAAGCTTGGATTAGAAATAGAATGGGTGAAGACATAAAATGTTTTGAAGGATTTTGAAGAATCAGCAGTATTTTTGTAGGAGACTTTAAGTAGGGAATAAAATAAAAGTTCAAGATTTGAACTTGGAGAATTGAGAAAGTAATTTTACCAAATGGGGAAAGTTGGGAAAGGAAGACAGCCAGTTTGTGGCTGTCTCAAATGTTAACTTGGAGATAGGACTAAAAAAAAAAAAAAAGGCCATGAGAAAGGATTTCAAGATTGAGTTCCTTAATACAGTAGTTTTCCATACTTTTAATACACTAACGTGCAAGAGCAATCCCAAGAGGGAAGATACAGCATGATATCTAAACTTAGTTGATCACAGACCATCTCCTCAGAGAAGTTGAACTTGATGTTCCTTTTTTTTTTTTTTTTTTTTTTTTGAGACAGAGTCTCGCCCTGTTACCCAGGCTGGAGTGCAATGGCATGATCTCAGCTCACTGCAACCTCCACCTCCTGGGTTCAAATGATTCTTGTGCCTCAGCCTCCCGAGTAGCTGGGATTATAGGCACCCACCACCACGCCCAGTTAATTTTTGTATCTTTAGTAGAGACAGCGTTTCACCCTGTTGGCCAGGCTGATCTTGAACTCCTGACCTCATGATCTGCCCACCTCGGCCTCCCAAAGTGCTGGGATTACAGGCGTGAGCCACCGCGCTTGGCCAGATGTTCTCTTGTTATGTTATGGCCTCTATCAAAGTTCAAATTTCAGATGCTGTGGCAATACCAGTAAAGGGGTGTGGGACCTGGCTTTGAAAATAGTTGGATTGATTTTAATATAGTCATATTTTAGGAGACTATTCTAACATTCAACAAACTCACTCCTGACCTTGAGAGAGCTATCCCTTTGTAAAAATTAGGCTGTGAGAGGTGAATGCAAGTATGGAAGTCCTGAGAAGACAACCAGGCAAGCTCCTTGATGGCCCAAAGTGGTATTGTAAAGCACCAGCTAAGGATGGACTTAGAATTTTCTGGAGTGATGAAAATGTTCTGTATCTTGATCTAGGTGATGGTTACATGGGTATATACTGTGTGAAAAAAGTCATCAAGCTGCACACTTAAGAGCTATGCTTTTTGCTATATGTTAATTATACCTCAATTTTTTTTCAAAAAGTAAGAAAAATGGAGGGAGGGGCAGATTGCTTCTGGTGAATTAAAAAAGCATTTAAATAGATTTTATATAATGACAAAATAAGCAAACCTCACAGTCTGTGATACCTTCTCCCACTCAAGTCTCACACTTGATTACTAGAATGTCTAAAGTCACAAGGGTCTGAAGTTTATCACACATAATGAGATACAGCCTGAATAGGAATGCTAATACAATTTAGTCTTTGGTCTTTAGAAAGAATTTATGGAGATCTCGCTGCGCACCAAGGAATATAGAGTTTGGCCTAGATTAAATCATTTAATCTTCCCAATAACCCTGGGATATAGGTACTATTACTGCTTCCTATACTATATTACAGATGAAAAAATTAAGATGCAATACATTGTCTACATTTATATTAAATCTAGGCAGACTGTCTCCAGAACTGTACTTTTTACCACTATGCTATATAGCCTCTCAATAAAGATGGTAATTTCTTTTGGAATCCAAATTTACATAGAACCATAACATTATCTTTTCAATGAGAAACTTGAGTTTGCTTCTACTACCTTCACGTCTTCGTCATTTTGCCCCTGGATTACTGCCACAGGTCTCAAATTGATTCTTCTATTTCCTGTCTTGCCCTTCTCTAAATTTTAAAACATTCTTCACACTACTGTTATTTTTGTTTCACTTATCCATGTCTTCTAATCAGCCAACTTTAATCTTCTTAAGAACAATAAAGACCCTGCCTTTATTTACTCCATATCCTCAGGGTCCATCATCAGTACTTTGCACTTTATATGGTAATTAAACTAAAGCCTGAAGGTGAATGGAGCGGGGTGGGGAGAGAGAATTTTGGAGCCAATAGCATTTAGTCAACTGTTAAAGGCCTGTCTCAAATGTTACCTCCTCTGCGAAGTATTTCCTAAATCCTGAAGCTGGAGGAATGGTTATTATTAGATTGGTGCAACAGTAATTGTGGGTTTTGCCATTAAAAGTAATGGTAAACAGTGTGATAATATATATATAAATATGTAATATCTGTATATAAACGTGTAATATCCCAAATCCAATCCTCCACCATTTAATCTATGCCAAAGTCAGTGACTCTTACTATATATACAACCTGAACTCAATAAACAGGTTGTATATATAGTAAGAGTCTCAAAAAAAAAAAAAAAAAAGAAACAGATATATTTAATACATTGCTGGCTCCAAATGCAGAGAAAATGTGTCATAACCAGCCTTGGATCCCAGAGCCTAGCACATCTGGAATGTAGTAGATTCTCAATAAATATTTGATTGCTTAATGAAGGAAAACACTTTTGAAGGTGTTTGGGAAACTGAACTATCTTGTATTAAAGTAGCAGCATTAAATTGATTGAACAGCAATCAAAACTGACAAATACACATTAAGATTAGTCAATGTCTGATTGCTAATTATCAGTCCGCTCTAATAGTCCTTGCATTTATTTGGCTAAGCAAACATTGTTTCCAAAAAATTAACTAGTAATTTTTGAAATCATTAACAAAATCCCCTCTATGAGTTTTTCCATCCATCCCCCCAACTCTACCCTACAACCAACAATCTTGAGGAATCTATTAATGTGTTTCTTATTTTAACTTTTGCAATACTCGACAGAGTAAAGCATTTTATAATTTTGATTTCCTGTTCTTTGCAGCAACCTATACATTAGTGTTTAGATTTGAGTTCTGGATATTTCCTTAGACCAGTCTACCAAATGTCCTTGTGAGAATTACTGGGGCTATACATCTGCTTCTGTGCTCAGGGCTCTAGCTGACCTTTTGAAACGATTCAGCCCTTTTCCCTAAAGCTTCTGAATCCTTCTCAATACATTGTTCAAGACAGTCTCTACTAAATAACCAGTTGAGGACTATGTGCTATTTCTTTTTTTTTTTCTTTTCTTTTCTTTTCTTTTTTTTTTTTTTTTGAGGCAGAGTCTCGCTCTGTGGCCCAGGCTGGAGTGCAGTGGCGCGACCTTGGCTCACTGCAAGCTCCGCCTCCAGGTTCAGGCCATTCTCCTGCCTCAGCCTCCCAAGTAGCTGGAACTACAGGCGCCCGCCACCACGACTGGCTAATTTTTTGTGTTTTTAGTAGAGACGGGGTTTCACCGTGTTAGCCAGGATGGTCTCGATCTCTCAACCTCATGATCTGTCCTCCTCGGCCTCCCAAAGTGCTGGGATTACAGGCATGAGCCACCACACCCAGCCCTATGTGCTGTTTCTGATGCCCAAGACCTATCTGCCCATACTGCCAGCTTTCCTTCCAAGCCATGTTTTTCTGGTCATTGTCTCTCTCCCTCTCATTCTTTCACATATACTGGAATCACCTAATAATGCTAAATCTGTAAAGTTGCCATAGTACTCAATGTTCTACTCCACCCCAGAGACTTGAAATTTTCTCTGCCCCTTAAGCTCTTGCAGGTCTGAAGGCCTTGGTCTTCTGGCTGGATTTTGAACCACTTGCTCCTTTCTCCATGAGTACTTTTTTTCCTCCTCACATAACATTCAGAAGATTCTATTCTTAAATTCATCAATTAAGGTCTTCCAGATTGAACTCAGTAAGTGCAATTTTCTATGCTTCTGAATCTCCAGGAAAAATAGAAAGTGTGAATACTCAGAAGAACCCTAGGAAACATTAACAAAGGAAAAAACCCAGAAAGAATCCTAAAAGATCCAATAAGTCCTGTTGAACATAAATAGTCTTCAGTCCCTTCATTAGCACACTATCATTGTGAATGCCAGATTTCCTAATGGTAATAACTGGAACTGGGTCACCAATTAGTAACATAGTTTCATGAGTGGGGTTGCTGATGATGGAAAATTCCTAGAAGATTGGATAGGTTATATATAAATGCATAATATCCCCAAATCCAAACCTCCACCTATGTCAAAGCCAGTGACTCTTACTATATACACAACCTGAACTCAAGAAACAGATATATTTCATTGTTTATTGGCATAAATTAAGCCAAACTGAGTTGTTCCAAGTCTGTAACAACACTTACTGTCTCTCCATTCCTAGTGCACCTATTCGCTAAGGAACTGCTTTTCATTTATCCCATGTGATCAAGGCCTGACCAGTCATCCTCTTGCTATCATTATTGGTCCACAAAGTAGGCAGTCAGAGTTCCCTCCAGACATTTTTTTTTATGTATGGGCGCTAAGACTGAAGCTTTTCTAATCTTCTAGTATGAAATCTCTGTATGGGCCACAGACTCCAGTTGACCATAATTCCCATCACATGGACAAAGTCTGACTAAAAGTCAAGGCAACACAGAGGAAAACAGAACCAGGAGATAAAGAAATTTCTGCTGACATTATCTAAGCATCCAGATCCTTTCATATCTGACTCATTCTAACAATGACTTTGTCAATCACGTAGGCCAATAAAAATTTTTTTTCTTGCTTAGAGTGTTTTAAGATAGGTTTCGGTCAACAGAAGAAACCTGATTAATATGTACATGTATATAAAATACACTTTATATACATTAAATATGATCTTGAAATTTGGGAGACCCAAACTGTATATTAAAATATACTCATTGGAGCTGCCACTATTCTAACTTGCTGCATCTAAACTACTCCCCTGAGCTGCTACCACCAAGGACCTAAGGATGAGCTAAGAAACAAAAGCAAGAATGACTTCAATTTATTCCTGCTTTAGTTGGGTGACTCCACCTGCCTCTCGAGATAGGTAGGTTGCTCTTCTTACCTCCTCTATATTACAACTAAAGCAATGCCATTAACATTCCTATCACTAACAAAGCATGCACCCTCCCACTTTATACTCATATTTGTATATTAGATAGTTCCTTCTTAGCCCCTGGGGTCTTAGATTCCAGTGGATGCCTGAAACCATGGATAGCACCAAACCCGATATATACCATGTTTTGTCCTATACATAGACAATTATGATAAAGTTTAATATATAAATCAGGCACAGTAAGAGAATAAAAACAACTAATAATAAAACACAACAATTATAACAGTATACTGTAATAAAAGTTATTTGAATGTGAGCTCTTTTAAACATCTTATTACAATGTACTTACCCTTCTTGCAATGATGTGAGATGATTAAAATGCCTACATGATGAGAGAAAGTGAAATGAGTGACGTAGGTGTTATGATGTATGTAGTGTTAGGCTATTATTTACCTTCTGATGCTACATCAGAAAGAGGATCATCTGCTTCAGGTGATCCTGGGTTATGGAGCCATGACGATGTGGATGGTCGGATGTCAGGAGCAGATGATGTCGATGACTAACCGACGGGTAGCATGTACAGTGAGGATACGCTGGACAAAGGGATGATTCACATCCTGGGCGGGATGGAGTGGGAAGGTGTGAGATTTCACCACACTATTCAGAAGGGCACACAATTTAAAACTTATGAATTGTTTGTTTCTGGAATTTTCCATTTAATATTTTCAAACCGTGGTTGACTGCAGGTAACCGAAACCATGGGAAGTGAAGCCATGAACTAGGGGGACTACTATCCTATCTTTCTCCCTGACGAAATTGTGAGACCCTCGAGGAAAGAGACATATGTGTTTGGGTCCCCCAGAGTCCAGAGTGAAAGATCTGTCTCAAGAGAGTTTTCTGTGGATTTTTTAAAGTTGTCATGTGAAGTATTAGTTTTCCATACAGAATGCTTCAATGATTTATTGTGATTCTGGGGTTTCATTAGAGGCAGCAACTGCAAAGCAATCACTAAAACAGATTCTGGGTGAAAAATAGTTTGCTGTATTGAATGTAGGCTCAAGTCTACAATTCTGTAGACTCAGCTTCTTCTAACTAAGCACACTCCCTAGTTAAATATTCTGCACAACTGTTCATTTACTTACTTCTGTGCCATAAAGCTAGAATAACTTTGAGAATTAGAACATTCTGGTGAATGTCTTACAGCTAACCTGAAATACCTTCACGTCTACTATCACTGCTAAAACCTCTTCTGAAATGTCTAAGTTTCCACTTTACTAAGTAAAGATAGAACATAATTTAATGTGTATTTGATTCAATATATTTTAGTGCCATCAGGTCATCATTTGCAATATATTTTTTGTCATTTAGATCTAGAAAGTGTGGAACGTGGCCCCACATCTCTTCAGCCCCAGAACACATACCAGAATATTTGTTTTTAAATTTAACTAAATGCCCAGTTGTTACTTTTGAATTTGTTTCTCTCACCTAGAAGCTGAATGCAGTGGGGAAAAAAATCAAATCAGCTGAAAGATTTACACTTCTACTGTACTGTATTTAGATGAAGTCAAAGTTTATGAATGAGGCCGGGCGCGGTGGCTCATGTCTGTAATCCCAGCACTTTGGGAGGCTGAGGCAGGCAGATCACCTGAGGTCAGGAGTTTGGGACCGGCCTGGCCAACATGATGAAACCCTGTCTCTGCTAAAAATACAAAAAATTAGCCGGGTGTGGTGATGAGCACCTGTAATCCCAGCCTACTCAGGAGGCTGAAGCACGAGAATTGCTTGAACCTGGGAGGCAGAGGTTGCAGTGAGCTGAGATTGTGCCATTGCACTCCAGCCTGCACAACAGAGCAAGTTTCCGTCTGAAAAACAAACAAAGAAACAAAACAAAATGAACAACAACAACAACAAAAACAAAGTTCATGAGTTCATGAATAAGGTCTTCTTTTATATACTATACTGTCAGGCTTTGGTAACCCCTCATTTAAGTCATAATTGACACATTAAGAGACACAAATGCTATTATAGTACACATACACTGAGGGGCCCTACATTTTCCAAGGCACAAGGAACAGTGGAATTGTCGCTAGACTTAATCTGGTCAACATCTATATTTGTTAGAGTAGAAGAAAAAGCAGACCTTCAAATACATGTTTACATTCCCAGAACAAGATTTGGAAAAAGATACCACAAACAGAAGAGATCCCAGCCACAGACTTTTGGAAACTGAAAAAGAGATGGATGACTTAGCAGACCCAAGAAACTAAATCCTAAACTGGCAGTGAGGAGAAGAAAGAAGCAGCTCATTTTACACTGTAGAACTCCTGAAGACCCAGGATTGGCTGGTGCTAGGTACCTCTGGAAGCATGAAGGTAAGATTAAAATCAGAATGGTTGGTTCTAAGTGTTTTGAAGAAACAGTCTCTAAGAATCCTTCCCTCTCCTGGGAGAAAAGTGGAGCTGATTCTCCAGAGAAGGTAAAATAGAAGGTTTTGGGCTGGGAGACTCTAGACACAATTGACAGTGGGTGCCCTAACCACAAACAAAAAAGAGAGAATGTGTATAAGTTGGTATAGTAAATTTTGTGACCCTCCCAACCTTTGCCCCACTTGGATTCCTTAGTATTGGCAGCCTAGCATATACCCTTTAGGTCAAAGATTGTAAGAGTTTTCTCTAGAGATCCAACCAGCGGCTTTGAAGAAGATGACATTGAAAGCTTTTTAATTAAATGGCTTAGCCATGCACAAAGAGCTTTCAATCAGCTTTTCATGGTCCCACTCTTACCTATAATCAGCAAACATTTGGAAAACAACTCTAATATGAAGATACAAGTTTAAATTAATAAGAGGATATAACAGAGAGGAAATAATGTATTTTTATGAAGAAAAAAATCTGGAAAATCACACATGAGCCATAATTAATGTCCAGAGAATTCAAAGACAAATAGTGCAACCATTGAACAAAAATAAAATGTGTGTGTATGTGTGTACATATGTACATATATTATATATATTCAGAAATAATGACAATAAGAAAAATCCTTTGGGAATTTAAATGGCAGTAGAAATTCATAAAAGTCCAAATAACTCTAGAAGGTAGAGTTGAGAAAATCTTCCCAAAAAGTAGGCCAATATGACCTAGTATGGAAATAAGGCAGAAAACATAAGAAGATTTCAGGAAGAGTCCAGATGGTCTAAAATCTGATTAACAGGTGTTTCTGAAAGAAAAGACAGAGAAAATGAAGGGAGGGAACCATCAAAGAAATAATTCAAGAAAATTTTCCCAAACTGAACAACATAATTTTCCAGACTGAAAGGCTCATCAAAAGCTCAGTATGATGGAAGCAAAAAAGACCCGCACTGAATCAGACACCTCTTATGTATCACATCAGATCCTCTTGGTCCCCGTTGTCTCTCATTTCAGTTGCTGTGATGGCAACCAGATCTGCCAGGCTCTGCCAAGCTTCACATATATCTCAACTCATGACAGCACTGCAGGTCTCTTGACTCTTGCCCTAAGGCTTTTGGTTGGCATTGAAAAGTGGGATGCCCCAGAACCCTATTTTACACCGCACATGTTCCCACCCTGAAGTTCGGGACAAATCTTTGACCAGTGGGAAGTGGCAGCTCAAGGAGGAACTTCTTTCACCTTTCTTACCTCAGGTAGACGATCCTTAGATGCACTCTGTCCTATAGGGATAGTTCCACGATGTCAGGGCATTAGTCATTCATCTTCATATTGGCTCTACCTCTTTTCTGTTTCACCCTCCTTGTCCCTTACTCTTCATGTCTGGATTTGCATTCACAATAAAGTAATAGCAAATAACTCTTTGCCTCAAGTTTACTTTCTGGGAAACCAGTGTTAACATATATCAAAATGTATCATCAAGAAATTTTAGAACATTAGAGATAAAGAAAAACAATCTTAAAAGCTTCTGGAAAGAATAAAAGATAGGTCACATACAGAGAGTCGAGTATCACAATAGTAACACTGGAAAGCTAGAAGAAATGGAGAAAAGTTTTCCAATTTCTGAAGAAAAAAATCTAACCTTTATATTTATTGCTACAGGCATGAAAAGGCATTTGATGAAAGTTAACACTCATTTATGAAAAAACACTTAGAAAATAAGGAGAGAAAATATCTTCAATCAGATAGAAAGTATTCATAAAATGTAACCAGCCAAACTATTAATCAAATTTAGGCAGGTAAAATTAAGGCATATTACTTTTTAAAAAGCAAACAAATAAAAACAAAATGAAATAAAACAAAGAGTTCTTATGTATCCTTTCTCAGTTAATTGCCAGAAGATTTGCTCCACCAAAAAAGAAATAGTGAACCAAAGAAAAAAATATGGGATATAGGTGGCCAGGCACAGTGGCTCATGCCTATACTCCCATCACTTTGGGAGGTCAAGCAGTTGAATCACTAGAGGCCAGCAGTTCGAGACCAGCTTAGCCAACATGATCATATCCCCTCTCCACTAAACATACAAAAATTAGCCAGGCATGCACGTGCCTGTAATCCCAGCTACTCAGGAGACTGAGGCAGGAGAATCACTTGAACCTAGGAGACGGAAGTTGCAGGAAGCCAAGATTGTGCCACTGCACTCTAGCCTGGGAAATAGAGTGTGAGACTCTGTCTCATAAAAGAAAATATGGGATATAGGGAACAGGGATAACCCAAGAGAAAGGCAGAGGTAAACCTTAGGATAATGGTAAACTAAGATGCCAAGAAAAATGTTACACCCAGGACTCAGAGGACAAGATCATGTTAGAGAAGGTCAAAAGGCTCTAGAAACTTCTCCAGTAGCATGATAGAGATAAAATATCTGAGCTGTTTGAACAAAATAAAAACATAAATAAAGAACTAAAGGAGATTTGAAGATGAACTTTTCTGGTCCTAGAAAATTAAGCAAATAAAAAAAATCAAAATAGTTATCAACTCCAGGGAAACTAAAAAAAAATGTATGCAATAAAAATATTATAGTATACCATGAGACCCAGCTAGGAAAAATATTCACATACCATAATAATGTATACTGAATATCTAACCAAAATAACAATATACTAATATTGAAACGATGGGGGATGGGAAAAGTGTATGTATTGGATAAGTTTGGAGAACATGATAGAGAGTCAACTCTACATTCCCTGGTAGGAAGTCAATGTTTAAAAGCTAAAGACTTGGCCAGGCACAGTGGCTAATGCCTATAATCCCCGCACTTTGGGAGGCCAAGGCAGACAGATTGCTGGAGCCCAGGAGTTTGACACCAGCCTGGGTAACATGGCAAAACCCCATCTCTACAAAAAAATACAAAAATTCACTGGCCGTGGTGGCACACACCTGTAGTCCCAGCTACTAATTAATAGAAAGGTCTAAAAGCGATTGCCTTTGGGAGTGAGCAACAGGATCAAGGACAAGGGAGTGTGTAGTTTTGTTTTGTTTTTATAACAACTTTGCAACACTATTTTACTCTTTAAATTATGTGTATAACTTTGGATAAAAATTAAAATTATGACATATGCTTCTGGCCATTAGGAAGAAACAAAGTTTGGACTTACTGCTAGGCCATAATCAACTAGAAAACTGAACAAAATATATGGAACAAAGGTGTTCAGAAACATACCAATAGGCAGCAGAGAAGGACTGTGATGTCGGAGAGATGGAAAACAAATTAGGTAAACCGTGTGAGTACCTAGGAGTTTCAACTAGAGGTAATTTCCAAAACTCAGTGCAGAAAGAGGAAACCCAAAGATCCTCCAAAACTCTCACGGAGTTGAAGAGACAGAGTTCAGTATTCAAAGAGGCTTAGAAAGTTAGAGTGTGCAAGGAAGAGTAATAGAGAAGAGAAAAAGCTTCAGAAATATATGGGTCCCCTTTAGTCTTTGGCTAAATATTAATCTGCACTTGTACTGGGTAAAATTCTACAAGTCTGTGCAAAAAGCACTTCTGAAGGGAGACTAATTTCCAGGGAGCTATAAGAAGAGTAATCCTATGGTTCACATGTGATTGGGACTATTTGGAGCACACATGAGCCAAAGTGAAATGTCCTTGTTGAATAGAGATGGCATTCAGTAGAGAACACAGAAGGGTCAACCCTTAGTAATGCTAGCCATAAAGTTAAAACCTGCTATAGACATTCCCTAAAAAAAGTTTTAAAAAATAAATCTGGAAAGATTAATCAAATTGATCTGCCAATAATCTAAATGACTGCCAGAACAAAGTCCAAAAACACTTTTTAAAGGAAGACAACAAAATCTAGCACAGAACATAAAATTTATAATGTTCAGAATCTAATGAAAAATTACTACAAATGTATAAAAAAGAGGAAATATATAAACAGAAGGAATGTAGGTCTATAGTAATAAATCTAGAAATTACAGAGATATGGTTAGTAGACAGGAACTTTAAAACACCTATGATTATTATGCTTTAAAATTAAGGAAAAAATAAATACAAACAAGAGGGAAATGGAAGACATATAAAAAAAGAAATTCTACAGATGAAAAAATCTGAAATAAAAATGTAACTGGATAGGACTAAAAGCAGATTACAAACTGAAAGGAAAAAAAAGAGTGGATTTGAACACCATACTAGATAAACTCTCCGAAATGAAGTGAAGAGAGGAAGAAGACTTGAAGAAGAGAAAAAATAAAGAGGAGGAGGAGAAAAAGGAGAAAGAGATGATGATTCTCAGTGACATGTGGAAAAACATCAAAGTGTCAAACAGAGTACGCATGTAATTAGAATCCCACCAAAGGGGAATTATGTAAAATTATATTGCCAATATTTTTCCAAATTTGAAGAAAACTGTAAACCAAGATTGAAGAAGCATGATGATCCCCAAACAGGGCAAGCATAAGGAAAACCACAGCACATCATAATTAAATTGTTAAAAACCAGTTGATATAGTTTGGTTCTGTGTCTCCACCCAAATCTCATCTCTAATTGTAATCCCCATAATCCCCATGTGTTGAGGGAGGGACCTCATGGGAGGTGATTGCATCATGGGGTTGGTTTCCCCCCAGTGTTCTTGTGATAGTGAGTGAGTTCTCATGAGATCTGATGGTTTTAAAGCGATGGTTTATCCGTGCTCTCTCTCTCTTTCCTGCCACCTTGTGAAGAAGGTGCCTGCCTCCCCTTCACTTTCCACCATGATTGTAAGTTTCCTGAGGCCCCCACCCAGCCATTCAAAACTGTGAGTCTCTTTCCTTTATAAATTACCCAGTTTGGGGCATTTCTTTATAGCAGTGTGAAAACAAACCAACGCACCAATAATAAAGAGGAAAATATTAAACCAGTTAAATGGAAAAATAAAGGTAATTATATAAAGTGGAACAAATATAAGAATTACAGCAAGTTTCTCATCAAAAATTATGAAAGCCAGAAGACAACGTAACAATATATTTAAGTGCTGGGAGAAATTTTCAATTTAGACTTCTATGCCCAGAGAAAATATTTTTAAAAAATAAAAGCATTTTCATATAAGCTAAAACTTACTGAATGCATTGCTAGCAGAACAAGAAAAAATAGGTATCAGATGACAACTGAAATCTCCATATAGAAATAAGGAGTATCAGAAATGTTAATTAGGCAAATAAAAGATATATTTCTTATTTGAAAAATTTTAAAAGATAGTTGACTGTTTAAAACAATAATAAAAAATAAATAAATAAAAATAAAACAATAATGAAAACAATGTATTTGAAGGTTTATAATTGTATAGAAGTAAAATGTATGACAATGAAGCCACAAGAGATGAGCAAGAGAAAATAAATTGTATTGTTACAAATGACTTATATTATATATAAAGTTTTTCAGCATTTGAAGATGCTAAGTTTAAAATGCATACTGAACATCTTAGAGCGAATACTTTAAAAAAATGAATCAGAAGTAGTTAATAGGCCACTAGTAGAAATAAGGTGAAAAGAATAAATGATTAATCTAAGAAAAAGGAAAAGAAGAAATAAACAAGGAACAAATAGGACAAATAGAAAACAAATAGCAAATTATTAGATTTAAACTCAAACATAAATATGCTAAATGTAAATAGTTTAAACTCTTCAATTAAAAGGCACATTATTGAACTGAGTAAAATGCAAGCTTCAATTATAGGCTGTCTTAAACAAACTCATTTTAAATGTGAAGACACCAGTATACTAAAAGTAAATGCATGGCAAAGACATATATTGCAACTAATAATCAAAAGAAAGCTAGAGTGGCTAAATTAAAACCAGACAAAGCAGACTTCAAGACAAGAATCATTAGAATGGATAAAGAGGATTATTTCATAATAATAAAGGCATCAGTTCTTTAAGAAAATATAATAATTCTAAATGTGTATACACATGACAACAGAACTTTGAAATATCTGAAAAAAAAGACTGAAAGAATGAAAAGGACAAACAGAAAAACCCATAATTACAACTAGAAGTTTTAAAACTTCTCTCTCAGTAAATTATAAAACATGTGGAGTACTTTAACAACCCTGTAAAGCAAATGGACCAAATGACATGAATAGAACATTATACCAAAAACTATAGAATACACATTCTTCTTACATGCACGTGGTAAATTCACCAAAGTAGACTCTATGCTATGCAATACAATAAATGTCAATACATTTAAAAGAGTTGAAATAATACAGAATATTTTCTCTGAAGAAAATGGAATTAAATTAGAATTAATAAAAATGTCCCAATATTTGGAAATTACATAACACATTTATAAGTAACCCATGAGTTTAAGAAGAAATCTCAAGGGAAATTAGAAAATAATTTGAACTGAATGAAAATGAAAATAAACATAAATGTTTGTGGGATGGAGTGGTATTTAGAGATACAGTAGCCACCAGCCATGTTTGACCACTAACATTTTAATTTTAATTATAGAAGACTGATAAAATAAAAATGCATGTTCTCTGTCACACTAGCCAGATTTCAAGTGCTCAATAACCATGTGAGGCTACTGACCACCTTACTGAACAGTAAACCATCACAGAAAGGTCTATTGGTCAGTACCCTCTTAGAAGAAATTGTCAATCATCAAATGATAATTTTAGGGGAAAAGTCCAGAATTAATTACCTAAATTTAGCCCTTAAAATGCTATAAAAAGAAAAGCGAATTAAATTCAAAGTAAGAAGAAGGAAGGAATAATGGAGACAAGAGTGGAAATTGATGAAATAAAAAACATAAATAACAAAGAAAATATGATGATATAAAAAGCTGGTACTTTGAAAATTTCAATATAATTGATAAACCTCTAAGTAAACTGCATAAATGAGAGGGAAGTTGGTAATGTGATACCTCTGGCTTTGTTCTTTATGGTTAGAATTGCTTTGGCTATTTGGGCTATTTATTTATTTATTGGTACCATATGAATTTTAGAATAGTTTACATTAGTTTTGTGAAAAATGACATTGGTAGTTTGATAGCAATAGCATTGCATCTGTAGATTGCTTTGGGCAATGTGGCCATTTAACAATATTGATTCTTCCAATCCATGAGTGTGGAATGTTCGTGTCATCTACGATTTCTTTCAGCAGTGTTTTGTAGTTCTCCTTATAGAGATATTTTACCTCCTTGGTTAAATGTAATTCCTAGGGTTTTTTGCAGGTGACAATTGTAAATGGGATTGTGTTCTTGATTGGGCTTTCAACATGAATGTTATTGGTGCACAGAAATGCTAATGATTTTTGTGTATTGATTTTGTATCCTGAAACTTTACTGAAGCTGTTTATCAGTTACAGTTCTTTTGGCAGAGTCTTTAGGGCTTTCTAAGTACAGAATCATAGCATCATTGAAGAGATAGTTTGCTTTCTTCTTTCCCTTTTTGGATGCTTTTTATTTCTTTCTCTCACCTGATTGTTCTGGCTAGGACTTCAACACTCTCTTGAGTAAGAGTGGTAAGAGTGCACACCATTGTCTTGTTCCAGTTCTCAAGGGGAATACTTCAAGCTATTGTCCATTCAGTATGATATTGGCTGTGGGTTTGTCATGGATGGTTCTTACTATTTTGAGGTATGTTCCTTTGATGCCTAGTTTGTTGAGGATTTTTATAATAAAGGTATTATGGATTTTATCAAAGGCTTTTTCTGTTTCTATTGAGATGATCATATGGTTTTTTAAAAATTCTTTTTACATAGTGAATCAAAATTTATTCACATATGTTGAATCAACCTTGTATCCCAGGAAAAAAGTTGGCTTGATCATAGAGTTAACTTTTTGATGTGCTGCTGAATTCAGTTTGCTAGCATTTTGCTGAGTACTTTTCTGTCTGTGTTCACCAGGGATATTTGCCTCTAGCTATAATAATCATAGGGGAAAACCTAGGAAACACCATTCTGGACATCAGGCTTGGGAAATAATTTATGACTAAGTCCTCAAAAGCAATTGCAAAAAAACAAAAATTGACAAGTGAGATCTAATTAAACTAAAGAGTTTCTACACAGCAAAAGAAAGTATCAACAGAGTAAACAACCTACAGAGTGGCACAAAATACTTGAAAACTGCATCCAACAAAAGTCTAATATCCAGACTCTATAAGGAACTAGACAATTCAACAAGCAAAAAACAAATAACCTCATAAAAAGTGTGCAAAATACATGAACAAACACTTCTCGAAAGAAGACATACAAGTGGCCAACATATGAAAAAATGTTCAACATCACTAATCATCAGAAAAATTCAAATCAAAACCATAGTGAGATACCATCTCACACCAATTAGAATGGCTATGATAAAAAGTCAAAAAAAAAAAAAAAGCAGATGCTGGTGAGGCTGTGGAGAAAAATGGAACAACTTACACTGCTGGTGGAAATGTAAATGTAAATTAGTTCAACCCCTGTGGAAAGTAGTTTGGAAATTTCTCAAAAAACTTAAAACAGAACTACCATTCAACCCAGCAATCCCATTACTGGGTATATATCCAAAAGAAAATAAATCACTCTACCAAAGAGACACATACACTCATATGTTCATCACAGTATTATTCACAATAGCAAAGATATGGAATCAACCTAGGTGCACATCAATGGTGGATTGGATAAAGAAAATGTGGAACATATACACCATGGAATACTACGCAGCTGTAAGAAAGAACAAAATCATATTCTTTGCAGCAACATGGATGCAGCTGGAGGCCATTATTCCAAGCAAATTAATGCAGGAGCAGAAAAGTAAGTACTGCACTTATTTAGTGGGAGCCAAACATTGGGAACTCATGGACATAAAGATGGCAACAGTAGACCCTGGGACTACTATGTGGAAGAGAGGGGGCAAAAACGGAGAGAAGGGGGAAAAGGTTGAAAACCTTACTGTGGGTTATTATGCTCATTACCTGGGAGACTGGATCTTTCATATGCCCAAATTTCGGCATCACACAATATACCTATGTGACAAACTTGCACACGCATCCCCTTGAATCTAAAATAAAAATTGAGATTATAAAAAAAGTAAAACTCTCTTTATTTGCAGATGATATAATTATATATGTACACATACTTAAAAAATCTATTAATATGTATGAATTTCCTGCAAGTAATAAGTGAATTTAGCAAGGTCTCAAGAGGCAATATTAACACACAAAGAAATTTGGATTTCTATATACTAGCAATAAACAATTGGGATGTTAAATTTAAAAATATACTTAAAACAATAAAATATTTAGAAGTAAATTTATCAAGAGATATACAAGAAGCTAGGCACAGTGGCTCATGCCTATAATCCTAGCACTTTGGGAGGCCACGGTGGCACATTGCTTGAGCCCAGGAGTTTGAGACCAGTCTGGACAACATCATGAAGCACTGTCTACAAAAAATGCAAACATTAGCTGGGCATGGTGGCATGTGCCTGTAGTCCCAGTTATTGAGAAGCTAAGGTGGGAGAATTGCTTGAGCCCAGAAGGCAGAGGTGGAAATCTGCCAAGATCGCACCATGACACTCTGCCTTGGGTGACAGAGCCAGACCCTGTCTCCAAAGAAAAAAGGACAGAGATGCAAGATGTCTACACTAAAGTCTAAATTACATTACTAAGAAAAATAAGATTATAAAAAGAGACTTATACCATGTTCATGGACAGGAGGACTCAATATTTTTAAGATATCCATTCTGCCTAGATAGATTTAATGCAATTCTGATCAAAATCACAGTGAGCATTTTTGTAGAAATTGGCAAGCAGATTTTAAAATTAATATGAAAGTGCAATGGACCTAGAGTAGCCAAAATACTACACTAGAAAAAGAAAAACAGGATTTGAGGGCTTTCACACTTGATTAAGTCACAAGAATCAAGAGAGCTTGTTATTGGCATCAGGACAGACATGCAGATAACAGAACACAGATAACAAAAAATAGATTCCATAAATAAGGTCAGATGACTGTGAGAAAGGTGCCAAAGTAATTCAATGTGAGACAAGAAAGAGTTTTCAACAGCTGATACTGGAAGTAAGCATCTTTATGGAAAAATGAGATTCGTGCCTCATATCCTTTGAAACCATTAACTCAAAATGGATTATGGGCCTAAATGGGAAACCTAAAACTCTGAACACTTCTAGACCAAAAAAAAAAAAAAAATTGAGTGAGGAATGAGGAAGTCTTTGCAACCTTAGAGTAGGCAAAGTTTTCTCAGGACACAAAAGCATGGATGATAAAAGCAAAAGTAATAAATTGGTCGTCTTCATCAAAATTTAAAACTTTTACTTCAAAAGTGGCCTAAAGAAAATGATAAGGCAAGACAAAAATCAGGAAAAATATTCACAGTACATATACCTAAGAAACATACTTGCATCCAAAATATATGTCAAACTTATGCAACTAAAAACTAAGAAAACAACTCAATTAAAATAAGCAAATATTTTAACAAAACCTTCACAAAAAATATACAAAATGCCATTAAGTCATGCTTAATATTACTTATCATCAGAAAAATGCAAATTAAAATCACAGTGAGATACTTCCACTTCCTACCTACTAGGGTGGCTAAAATTCAAAAAAAGAAAAAAAAGATTGACAATGTCAAGTAGTGGAGAATATGTATGCAGAGCAACTGAAACATGCATACTTGCAACATGTATTTGTCACAACGACAAATGTGACTCCAAGAATGCAACATAATACTGGAATTTTCTTATAAAGTTGAACATACGCTTAACATATGACTCAGTAATTCTACTCCTACATATTTACTCAGAAGAAATGAAGACATATAACCACAGAAAGACTTGTACATAAATGTTCATTGCAGATTTATTCAGAATGGTCCCAAACTGGAAACAACCAAATTTCCAACACCTGGTAAATGGAGAAACAAATTGTAATACATTCATACAATAGAAAACTGTGCAGCAATTAAAAAGAACAAACTGCTGGTGCACACAACAACCTGAATAATCTCAGAAACAGTATGTTGAGAGAAAAAGCCAGGCAGAAAAGAGTACCTACTGTAGGATAACATTCATATGAAACTCGAAAAGACAAATTTAATCTATGGTGATAAAAAGCAGATCAATAGTTACCTATGCTATGTTTGCAGTTGGAGATTGAATGGGAAGAGGTACAAGACTACCTTTTGTGGTGATGGAAATGTTCTATATTTTGATTGTGGTGGTGGATCCACATGTGTACACATTTTTCAAAAGTCGTTGCCTGCACAGTAAAATGTATGCATTTATTGTATGTAAATTATACCTCAATAACATTGATTAAAGCACTAAAGTAAAACTAAAAGAAGGTAACAAATGGAGAGATAGGAAAGGAAGAGAAAAAGAAACTGAAATAAAATAAAATTATGACCCAGTTAGGAAAGGGAAGAGGAAAAAGAAAATTGAAGAAAACAAGGAAGGAAAGTGGAGGGAGTCGCAAATTAACTCTTACAGAGATCACTGTCACAGGCTTGGCACATTACTACTTCTAATATAACAACCTGGCAAATTAGAGATAATTGCCCTCATTTTGTTGAGACGATGAGAGATCAAATAATTTTCCAAATTTTTATATTTTGTCAGTGGCTTCCAAATATTTTCTAAATTAATAATAGCCTTTGGAAGTCAATTTTCACAGGGTGAGTTCTCCAGATTCAGATGCAGAGATGGAGTTTGCATGCAGAGTATGTATTAGGAATCAGCCTCTCTGGGAGTGGGGCTGAAGCAGCAGGACTGGGCAGAGGGGCATGTCAAACTGCAATGCAGGCCAACAAAGTCTCTGGCAATATGAGGGGGTCACTGAAAAGTATATGGACCCTCAGAGTGTTCTATATTCGAGCAAAATGGCCACTTCTTAATACCAGAGCTGTGATCAGTCATTAAATATGGGATGTCCCCGGAAGGGCAGAACCTTGGGTGAGATGGTCCCTTGCAACTCAAAAGTGATAACTGAAGGGCATGTTCTTACAGCTGGGGTGACAAGTCCTTCTTTAAAGAAGGATTTGGATGGCCCATCTCTGTGTCTACCACAACACAAAAGATATTGAAAAAAAATAAACGACATAAGAGGGGAAATATTCAGCTTTTCCCAACAGAAAAAGGATTGGGGAAAATTAATTTGTGTGGTGACAAATGTGACTCCAACTTGGATGCCGATCTGCCACGGTGACTTCGATTAGCCCCAGTCCTGACAATGCCTCCTGAGTCCTACTTTATTTACTTTCCTTAGTGCAAGAACATGCCAACCTTGATGTTTTCACACAAATTATAGGTTATAACACATACAACATTCTCACCTGTTCTGGTGAGAACCTGTTCAATTAAATCTGCCTTTAATTGTCTTACATAGAGTACTTATACCCTTTCCCTATGACATATCAGCCCTGGGTCTAGTGGTAACAGGTGCAGAGATCTACCCGTCTTGCAGCTGCCCAAGAACATGCTTCCATCTCTAAGTTTCCCAAATATCCTTTACAGACAAACTGTATTTGTCTGCCTCGTTCTTTTTTTTCCATCTTATTTGGCATGTGGGGACTGCTTTGCATATACGGCCCTTTCACAGAACAATTTGCAACCATTCGTGTCCTCACCTCCCCATGCGCTGTGGCACCTGCTGTCTTGCAGGTCTAAAGGGAGGCATCCTCTCCTAGACAATGTCCCCTTTCACGGGCATGATTCCAAGACAAGAAAGAAAGGAGACAAAATCATACCAATAACTGTAATAAGGAAAAGAGTTGCTAATATGTTTTATGTGCCAGGGATGATCCAAAGCATCATACATGTTTTAACTCATTTCAAACTCATAACCACCCTCCAAGGTAGATGCCAATTTTAAATCTCCACTTGACATTATGGAAACTGAGGCAGAGAAAGATTTAGCTTCCAGCCTAAGGCCACACAGCTAGGAACTGCAAATGTCAGGATAGTATCTTATAGTCTGGCTCCAGGAGGACCCACCTTCTTAGCCCCTTCCCACTCACCGCCACCCCCTCCCCAACAAACACGATGGTTCACCCAGCCTCATAAAGACACCTATCCTTTATTCAGTGACATACTCTAGATATTCTTGATTGAATGCCACCTGGAGTCCCACAGCTCCTCAAAAAAAAGAAAAAAACATAGCCACCCACCAAAGTCCTCAGGTTGCTCCTCCATTTGAAACAAGAGCCTTCTGATTAAACACAGTCTTTTTTCTTCAAGCAATCTGTTTTGACCCACTTGGGCTTGAACCAACAGCTTTGCACATAGGAGCCTCCTACAGTGGCTTTAAGTTGTGAGGGAAATGCTCTAACTAAAGCAAAGAGCCACCTGGAGGGAAAACAGAGTGAATTTACTTTGAATTTGAAATGAAAGGTTTTTGGGTACTGATACCCTGCCTCCACTAAGCCTAGATTGGTCTGTAACACAATCTGACTCTTGAATACTTAAAAATAGAGATAATTGAACACCCCACGCTGTGATGTGGGGCCTTGAAATTCAGTACTGAATTCAGTGGTGGGAGGGCTGATTTGCATTAACTTAGTCATGCCCACCTCATCAACTTAGATAACTGATGCTAGGTCCCTCGAGTTTCCTAGGAACCTAAATGTGCCTAAGAACACAGCAGACTAGGAATCAGACAAGGATTTAATTCCCAGTTCTGCGTTTAACCAGTTTTGTAATCTTAGATAATTCACTCTGTGTCTTGGGGTTTCAGTTTCTTCATCCATAAACTTTGGGGCTTGGATTGGATAAGGTCTTTTCCAGGTCGTTCTGTAATTTTCAGAAATCGAGCAGAAAACTTAAAGATCTGAGTACAAGAGACACAATAATTTAATTAGAAACCGTCCTTCCCTAAAATGTTTTTCTGGGCTTTGCTTCCGTAATGCAGGGGCACATTTTCTGCTTTCACCACATAAGAAGCCTCTTAAAGTGAACAGTGTCCTTAACATTCCCATGTTGAGATAAATGAGGGAACAGACAAGCCACAAAGGGATTAGCCCATTTTCAGGAGGCGGCCTGATTTGCGGGAAGAGCCAGGCTTGGGAGAGAACTCTAGTGTAGCTCTCCCATAACTCATCCTACCTTCCTCTCTGTTAAATACGCTTCGTAGTAACTGTATCCTCCCAGGAAAAAGGATCAAAGAATGAGAAAAAAGACGTAAAGAACTCAGAAAGTAAATGTTGCCTATTAAATGAAGTGAGTTCAAGAACAAATTAAAGAGTTTACTTCACTGAGCATGTAAGATGCATTTTGAGTCCCCTAGATTTTATTTCCAGAACCATAAGACAGGTATTGAATATGGCTACCTCTACTTCGAAAGAAAATTAGAAGGATAAAAGGGAAAGTTAAAATAGGCCTTGTATAGACAAGCTTCCCTCATTTTACTGTTAAGGAAATTGACAGCCAGGGAGAAAAACTGACTTGTACAGAGTTATGCAGAAAATTAGCTGCAGATCTATTACTAGAATCTGGGTCTGTATTCGTTTATTCATTGAGCAACTTGATAGAAAAGAAACCATCCTACCTTTGTGAGTGGACAATCAAATAATTCCATCAATACATATAGAATTAGAGCTGTGGCAAGTGACAAGTAAGGCACACAATGGTATGAGAGTGCAGAACGAGAAAGGAGATTGGAGAGGGGTGTTGAAGATAGACCATAAAAGACCTTGTAGGTCATGTTCATTCATTCATTCATTTATTCAGTCATTCTAACATAATGTATTCATTCAATACATTTTTTTTGAACACTCACCAAGAAATAGGTATCGTACTAAGCACCAAAGATTGAGCTATGAGCAAAACAGTCCCTGCCCTCATGGGGATGACATTCTAGTAGGAGGGAGTAAGAAGTAAATAAAAATTATAATGTGTCAGGTGGTGAAAGGTACTATGAGGACAAATGAAGCAGGGAAAAAGAAACGGAGAGTGGTGGTGTGAAGTGTTGTTTTAGAAAGAGTGACTGGAAAAGCTCCTTTACTAAGATACATTTTGAGCAAACAGAGAAGTGAAGGAGAGAGCCATTCAGCTACAGGAAGGGTGCTCCAAGTGGAGGAAACAGCACAGGCAAAGGGTCTGAGATGAAAAAGATGCTTTGAATATTTAAGTAATAGCAAAAGAAGCCACTGTGCCTGGAGCCCAGTCAGCAAGAGGAAGAGTAAGGATCTGGGAAGAGGACTTAAAGGGAGAGGGTTAAGGAGCCCTGGGGCTAAAGACTTTGACTTTGACTCTGAATGGAATGGAAAGTGATTGGAGCACTTTGAGCATAAGAACAAGATGATCTGACTTATGTTTTAGAAGGATCATCCTGGCTGTTCTGTGGATATAGACAGGAGGAGAGTATGGGCAGAAGGGGAGAAAATTGTTGGTAATACATTGTAATAATCCAGGCACAAAAAGAAAAAAAAAAAAAAGATGATGTCTTGGATGAGGGTGGTGATGGAAGTGACAAGAAGTGGTCAGATTCCGGATGCATTTCAAAGGCAGACACTGCATGATGTACAGATGAATCAGATGAAGGGTGTTACTGAAAAAGGAGTCAAGGAGGAATCCAAGGTCTTGGCCTGAATCCTGGTTAAATGGAGTTGCCATTTGCTGGACAAGGAGAGGCTGCTAAGACATTTTAAGTTGGAGAGAAGGGTGACATGATTATATTTGTATGTCCAAAATATCACTCTGGCTATGATATGGGGGAATGCATTGGACAATGGATGAGTCCAATGGACAAAAGTGGATATGAAGTTCTTAGGAGGCTATATAGGTTGCCCAGACAAGACATCCATTAATGGATAATTTATGAATATTTTTCCTATTTTAACAGCTTCATTTAGTACTTATATGTAATATATGTGTGTATATATATACATAACTACTATCTATGAATGATATATACCTCTATCTATCTACCTGTCTATCTAATGAGTATTCAAAAAAAGCTAGACACATCAAATCTGTGACTTCAGGAAACTGCTTACGAAGCAGGGTAACATGGTGCTTTAAATTTTAGGTAAGAAATATATTTAGTAAATAATGAAGTAGTTAGTACTTTAAAATGGAAAGAAGGCTGAGGCAGTAGAATAACTTGAACTCCGGAGGCGGAGGTTGCAGTGAGCCAAGATTGCACCATTGCACTCCAGCCTGGGCAACAGGAGTGAAACTCCATCTCAAAAGAAAAAAGAAAAAAAAAAAAAAAAAAAAACTATGTACATACCTTAATTTAAGAATATTTTATCACTAAAAAAAAAAAAAAAAATGCTAACAATCATCTGAGCCTTCAACCTGAGTCAGAATCTTTTTGCTGGCAGATGGCCTTGCCTCAATGTTGATGGCTGCTGACTGATCAGGGTGGTGGTTGCCGAAGGCTGGCGTGGCTGTGGCAATTTCTTAAAATCAGAAAACAAAGAAGTTTGTCAAATTGATTGACTGTTCCTTTCACAAATAATTTCTCCGTAGCATCTGATGCTGTCTGATAGCATTTTACCCACAGTAGAACTTCTTTCAAAGTTGGAATCAACCTTCTCAAACCCTGCAACTTCTTTATCCATTAAGTTTATTGAATATTCTAAATCCTTTGTGTTGTCATTTACACAATGTTCACAGTACCTTCATCAGGAGTGAGTTCTATCTGAAGAAACCACTTTTTAAACTCATCCGAAAGAAGCAACGCCTCTCATCTGTTCAAGTTTTATCACAAGATTGCAGCAATTGGCCAGGTGCGGTGGCTCATGCCTGTAATCCTAGTACTTTGGGAGGCCGAGGCAGGAGGATCACCTGAGGTCAGGAGTTTGAGACCAGCCTGGTCAACATGGTGAAACGCTGTCACTACTAAAAATACAAAAATTAGCCAGGTATGGGGGTGCATGCCTGTAATCCCAGATACGCAGGAGGCTGAAGCAGGATAATTGCTTGAACCTGGAAGGGGGAGGTTGCAAAGAGGCGAGATTGCGGCACTGCACTCCAGCCTAGGTGACAGAGTGAGACTCCACCTTAAAAAAAGAAAAAAGTTTGCAGCAATTCAGTCACATCTTCTGGCTCCAGTTCTAATTCTAGTTCTCTTGCTATTTCCAACACATCAGCAGTGTCTTCCTCCACTGAAGTCTTAAATCCCCCAAAGCTATTATGAGGGTTAGAATCAACTTCTTCCACACTACTGTGCATGTTGGTATTTTGACCTCCTCTCATGAATCATGAATGGTCTTCATGGCATCTAGAACGACAAATCTTTTCCAGAAGGGTTTCCATATTTTTTTTTTTTTTTTTTTTTGAGATGGAGTTTTGCTCTTGTTGCCCAGGCTGCAGTGCAATGGCATGATCTCATCTCACCTCCACCTCCACCTCCTGGGTTCAAATGATTCTCCTGCCTCAGCCTCCCGAGTAGCTGGGATTACAGGTGCCTGCCACCATGCCCAGCTAATTTTTGTATTTTAGTAGAGACAGGGTCTCGCCATGTTGGCCAGGCTGGCCTTGAACTCCTGACCTTGTGTGATCCACCTGCCTCAGCCTCCCAAAGTGCTGGGATTACAGGCATGAGTCACCGCATCTCGCTTTTTTTTTTTTTTTTTGCCTAGATGCTTCAGAGGAATTACTATGGTGGTTGTAGCCTTATGAAATATATTTCTTAAGTCGTAAGATTGGAAAATCTAAATTACTTCTTAATCTATGGGCTGTAGAATGGATGTTATGTCAGCAGGCATTAAAACAATGTTAATCTCCTTTTACATCTCCATCAGAGCTCTTGGGTAACCAGGTACATTGTCAAGCAGTAATAATATTTGGAAAGAAATGTTTTTTCTGAGCAGTAGGTCTCAACAGTGAGCTTTAAATATTCAGTAAACCATGCTGTAGAGAGATGTACTGTCACCCACACTTTGTTGTTCTATTTGTAAAGCACAGGCAGAGTAGATTTAGCATAATTCTTAAGGGCCCTAGGATTTTCAGAATGGTAAATAAGCATTGTCTTCAACTTAAAGTCACCAGCTGCATCATTCCCTAATAAGAGAATTGGCCAGTCTTTTGAAGATTTGAAGCCAGGCATTGACTTTTCTTCTCTGGCTATGAACGTTCTAGGTGGCATCTTCTTCCAGTATAAGGCTATTTCATCTACACTGAACAGAGATTGTTTAGTGAAGCCGCCTTCATCAATCATTTTAGTTAGATCTGGATACCTTGCTGCAGATTCTACATCAGCACTTGCAGCTTCACCTTGTGCTTTTATGTTCTGAATACAGTGTCTTTCCTTAAACTTCATGAACCAACCTCTACCAGCTTCAAACTTTTCTTCTGCAGCTATCTCACCTCTCTTAGCCTTTATAGAATCAAAAACAGTGACAGCATTGCTCTGGATTAGGCTTTGGCTTAAGGGAACATTGAGGCTGGTTTAATCTACCCAGACCACTTAAACTTTCTCCATATCAGCAATAAGGTTGTTTTGCTTTCTTATCATTTGTGTGTTCACTGGAGTAGTACTTCTAATTTTCTTCAAGAACTTTTCATTTACATTCACAGCTTGGCTGTTTGGTGCAAGATTCCTAGCTCTCGGCCTCTTTTGTCTTTCAGCATACCTTCCTCACTAACTTTAAACATTTCTAGCTTTTGATTTAAAGTAAGAGATGAATGACTCTTCTTTTCACTTGAACACTTAAAGGCCACTGTAGGGTTATGAATTGACTTAATTTTAATATTTTGTGTTTCAGGAAATAGGGAGGCCAGAAGAGAAAAAGAGAGATGAGAGGACAGCGGGTTGGTGGAGCAGTGAAAAAACACACAATATTTATCGATTAAGTTTGCTGTCTTATATGGGTATAGTTCATGGTACCCAAAAACAATTATAATAGTAACATCAAAGATAACTGATTACAGATCACCATAACAGATATAATAATAAAGAAAAAGTTTGAGAAAAAAAAGCAAGTATTATCAAAATGTGACAGAGACACGAAGTACGCACATGCTGTTGGAAAAATGGTACCAAGAGACTTGCTCGACGCAGGGTTGCCACAAACCTTCAATTTGTAAAAACGCAAAATCTGCTAAGTACAATAAAGCAAAGTGCAATAAAATGAAGTCTGCTTGTATTTCCAGAAGTGAGATTGCTGAATCATATGGTAGTTCTATTTTTTTAGTTTTTTGGGAAAACCTCCCTACTGTTTTCCAAGCTGTACTAATTTACAATACTACCAACAATGTACAAGGGTTCCCTTTTCTCCACATCCTCTCCAACACTTATCTTTCATCTTTTTCATGATAACCAATCTAACATGTGTGGGGTGATATCTCTTTGTGGCTTTAATTTGCATTTCTCCTATAATTAAAGATGTTGAGTATGTTTTCATATGTCTGTTGGCCATTTGTATGTCTTCTTTTGAGAAATGTTTAATCAGGTATTTCGCCCATTTTTAAAGAGTTATTTGTTTTCTTGCTGTTGAGTAGTTTGAGTTCCTTGTGAATTTTGGATACTAGTTCCTTCTTTGATAGATGATTTCCAAATATTTTCTTCCAGTCTGTGGGTTTTCTCTTCACTCTGTACATTGTTTTCTTTGCTGTACAGAACCTTTCTAGTTCAACGCAATCCCATTTGTCTATTTTTGCTTTTGTTGTTTGTGTTTTGGCATCTTATACAAGAAATTACTGCCGAGAACAATGTCATGGAGGTTTATCCCTATGTTTTCTTCTAGTAGTTTTATAGTTTCCAGTATTACATTTTTGTCTGTAATCCATTTTGAATTTTTCGTTTATAAGGGGTGAGGTAAGGGTCAAATTTCATTCTTTTGCATGTGAATATCCAGTTTTCCCAACACCATTTATTAAAGAGGTGTTTCTTCCCCATCATGTGTTTTTGGCATCAAATAAACAATTTTAAATTATTAAATTTTATTAAAGTAGGTTTAAAAATTAGTTGCTAACATTTTTTAAAAATCAGACTACTTCACATAAAAATCATTATTGAATTCCCACATTGTAGAAGAACAAGGGAAAACACATCAAATTGAGAAGTCTATTTCCAAATGAAGTAGGGTTTTGATGTTGTCTAAAAGTCATAATGTTTTGCTTAAAAGTTATTACAAAGCATTGCATAACTAGATTTTCCTCACCTCATCCCTGACCCTACCTTATCCCCCTCAGCCATAACAGTTGTCTCTCTTTCTCCCAACAAATGTCAGAGCAGGGAAGAAACTGTGGCTGACAGAATCATGACAAGGCTCAACCACAGTACATGAAACTGCCCACAGATTGTAAATTTTATGTCACTGATCTATTTCTCGACTACAGTGAAAAATCAGGTATTTTGTTTTGTTTTGTTTTTGTTTATTGAGATGGAAAATATAAATTAAAGAAAAACAATGAGCCATGTTGCTTGCTTGATATAATGGAATTTAACATACAGAATTTTGAAATTTTTCTCTTTTATAAAATAGCCCATTTGAGAAATAATGACCAGAAAATTTTTAATAAAATGTGCTTATTTACCCATGGTGAGCTTGGAGAGAGATCAATCATAACTGCATCCAATGCTTGTGTATCACCTGTGAGGCTTTGGAGGTTGGAGTATTGCCTTTTCCCTTAGGGAGGCCCCAGAAAGTCCCAGAGTTCTTTGTTACTCCTTTAGGAATGCTTTAGCACTACTACTACTACTACTACTACTACTACTACTACTACTAGTACCACCACCACCACCACCACCACTACTACTACTACTGCTACTACTACTACCGCTACTACTACTACCATCACCACTGGCAGCAATCACTACTGTTACTACCACATATTGTGTTTTTATTTTGTGTGAAGCACATCATATGAATAATTTCTAATGTTCACAATAATCCTAGAAGATAGATACTATTATAGTCATTTTACACATATCTCAATGAATACATTTTCTTGAGGCCACAGGCTAGTAATCATAACAAATGGGACTGAATACGGGATTATTGGAGTCTTCTCTTTACACCATTTTGCTCCATATGACATCTACTCTCCCACCAAACCTTTCATCTCATGGCCCACTCATTTAGGACATTTAGGACATACTTTCTTTGGTTTATTTGGTAGAATGTTGCAAACTGATGAAGATTTCAGTTGTCATTTTTCCTTAGATAATATCTTAAATAAGACCTTCCATGACCTAACTCCCAGAAGTGATTAATGACAGGAATCTTAAGCCATTACTGTGGCTCTATTTTGGTATTATTTTCACCCCAGAGGCATGTAACACTCTGCTAAAGTCATGCTGTTTGTGGTCATATCCTCTATCAACATCAGACTGACTCAGCTGGCACAGTGGGATCTGGAATCTAAAGGTGGTGTCAGCAGATTTTTTTTTTATGAAGGGCCAGGTGGCTGAGATTTTTTGGCTTTGCAGGCCATGCAGTTTCTGTTGAGACTTCTCTGCCATGACTAATGTACTCTGTTGCTGTAGGGTAAAAGCAGCCACAGAAAATAGTATACAATTGGGCATGGCTGTGTCCCAAGAAAAGTTTATTTATAAAAACAGACAGTGGGCCATATTTGGTCTACAAATTGTAGTTTGTCTACTCTTGGTCTAAGCTTGGTCTCAGACAAGCTCTGTGATTCTAGGGAAAGATACTCAAACTTTCCGAACTTCACTATTTTTATCAGTAAACGTGGGGATACAACTACCATATCAACTAACTTATGAAGATGATAAGGTTTTATTGAGGATGAAATTAGATAACTTATGTAAAATTATTTTATACACTGCCTACTGCTAGTGTAATTGTTAAAAATGAGTACACAGAACATTGAGGCTTAACCCACTAATACTGGCCTCTTGTAAACTATCACCTTTATTTTCCATTCTTTTATCTCTCTACCCAATTCTCCATCTATTTTTCCCTGTTCACTCTTCCTCCTACACATATGCCCATGTATGCACATGTGCGCACACACACACACACACACACACACACGTCCTACATCCCTAGTGCTATATTCTTACTTGCTCCAGCTATACCCTTAGGCCCTCTTTTCCCATCCATTCTCCACTAGGCTTGATTTTTACATGCTCCCTCTCAGTTGTCCCTCTTCAGATTAGAGAGAATAAACATCATAACTGGCCCAACTTTTTTTCTAAATGGGATGATTTGTAGATAAATGGCTTATTCCAAGATGCCCCTGGAGCAGCTCACAAGAAAAAAAACTATCAATTCAAGTGGAGTGTGTGATTCTTTGTAGAGTACATTAGATTACTTCTGAGAAATTCACTTATGACCAAAAGCAGCAATGCAGCTCTAGAAAACTGGAGAAATTTGGGCTTAGAGGATGCCAAGTGAAGCCACTTCCACACCGGGAGTTGTGTTTACAGGGCAGAAGCGATGGACAGCGTGTAAAGGCAATACAGCTAGAGAGAAAGGCTAAGTCTGAACTCACCTGCCAGTTGCTGAAATGAACAAACTTTTTAAAATACAGCTAGAGAGAAAGGCTAAGTCTGAACTCACCTGCCAGTTGCTGAAATGAACAAACTTTTTAAAATAATGGGTTATGGTCGTGTTGTGCTGCTGAAATGGCTCCCTTGGGGAAAGAAAAGAGAGAGACAAAGAGAGCAGCCTGATTTGTAGAATTTATTAACTTCCAAGATGTAAATTGGGGTGTCCAATCTTTTGGCTTCCCTGGCTAGAAGAACTCTCTTGGGCCACACATAAAATACCTAATATTAACAATAGCTGATGAGCTACTAAAAAATCACAAACAAAAACTCACAATGTGGCCAGGCGCGGTGGCTCACACCTGTAATCCCAGCACTTTGGGAGGCTGAGGCGGGTGGATCATGAAGTCAGGAGATTGAGACCATCCTGACTAACATGGTGAAACCCCGTCTCTACTAAAAAATATATATATATATAAAAATAATAAAAATATATAATATAAATATATAATAATATATAATATTATACATAATATAAATATAAAAATATATATATATATATATAATTTAGCTGGGCCTGGTAGCAGGCGCCTGTAGTCCCAGCTACTTGGGAAGCTGAGGCAGGAGAATCACTTGAACCCGGAAGGCAGAGGTTGCAGTGAGCCGGGATCGTGCCACTGCACTCCAGCCTGGCAACAGAGCAAGACTCCGTCTCAAAAAAAAAAAAAATCATAATGTTTCAAGAAAGTTTACGAATTTGTGCTAGGCTGCATTCAAAGCCACCCTACGCCACATGAGACCTGCAGGCCATAGGCCTCACAAGCTTGGTGTAAATACTTCCGCCACGGACAGTGTCAGGCTACCAATAATTTAATAACTGTTAGCTCACAAAATGGCTGAATACTTCCCAATCACCTGTTCCTGCCAGCTCTACACATCACTGGCTCCATCCATCACTAGTTTCAACTATTGGGAAGTTTAAATGATATAAAAATTTACCTCTAATGGTCCCTAGAGGAATGAAAGCCCTCAAATTTTCTAACTCAGATCAAGTAAGTCCATAATCAGAACCTTTTCTCCATTTCTTAATCCTTGTTTCCAAGAAAATGCACAGATATTAATGTTTTCCTCTGAATAAAATAGCATAAGTAGTTAAACTATTTCATTCATCTATACACACACACACACACACACACACACCTTACTACATTTTTTATAGGTTAAAGATTCTTTTTCTCCCTGAAGTTATGCACTCCATATGTTCTTTTATACATGTTAGGAAAATTTTTGACAATTACAAATCTAGGTTCTTGCTATTCAAAGTGTGTTCCTCAGAGAAGGAGAAGCGCATCACCTGAGAGCATATTAGAAAACTGAAATTTCAGATTGCACCCTTGATCTGATAAATCAGAATGTGCATCTTAACCAGATTTGTATGTGCATTAACATTTGAAAAGAACTGCTCTAAGCTCCATTCAATTTACACTTAGGAGACAGACAAAAACCCTGATGAAATTTGCTGTTGCTCATACCACAAAAACAAATAATCAGTCTTGTCGCTTGCAGTAATTCTGAAAATTCTATATAGATTTTTTTCATTTAAGACTTTAAAATATTCCAGAAGTAGCGAGATTTAAAACACAAAAGCAAACTGTCTTTTGCAGAATCATGACAGTGTGCTCCTAGGTAACTACCAAAAAATAAGGCAAATTAGACAAATGTTCTTGTGTGAGTTCCAACCTTCCTCTTCAACCTTATGTCCATCATTTAATTGTATGCTGTGATAAAAAGAAAAATGCTTCCCTAGAATGTCCACTCTTAGTCTCTGAAGCCTGTGAACATGTAATCTTATGTAACAAAAGAGACTTTACAGATTAAGTCAGGGATCTTGAGAGAAGATTACCCTGGAATATCCAGGTGCCCAATGGAATCACAAGGTCCTTAAAAGGGAAAAAAGAAGGCAGGAGGGTAAATAAAGATGTGATCATGGAAGCAGAGGTTGAAGTGAAGTAGGAACACGAGCCAAGGGACGTGGGTAGCCTCTAGAAGCTTGAAAAGAAAAAATATACATATAAAAACAATTTTCCCCTAGAACCTCCAGATGGAACATGATCCTGCCAACACCTTGATTTCACCCCAATGAAATCCATTTCAGACTTCTGACCTCCAGAATTGTAAGAAAACAATGTGTGTTGTTTTAAGCCACTAAATTCATGAGAATGTGTTACAGCATCAACAGGACATGAATACAAATGCCTTTCTCCTTGATTAGACTGTGAGCATTTCAAAGGGATGACTGTATCTTGCATATTTTGGTTGACTCCAGTGTTTAGCCAGTAGGTTCTTAATCATGATTTGAAGAAGAAATGAAAGAATGATGTAGCAATCCATTCTTCCACACTGCAGCTAAAACTGATCTCATTGTCTTACTGCCCGAAACCCTTTAGTGGGTGTCCATTACTCTTAGAAAAAATAAAACCCTTAACATGCTCTAAGGACCTGCATGACCAAACCCATGCCCACTGGTTTAGCTGTGTCTCCAGCACTCACTGTCAGCTCTGTTGACCATTTTTCATGTTGAATCCACTACAGCAAGAACTCTTTCCCTCCCCTTTGCTTGTAGCTCCCCTATACAGGTTAATACCTATTTCTTTCTTCAGATGTCTCTCAAATATCACTTCCTCTTTGCTTCATAAATTGTATTCCTTTCTTTTTTAGGACTTGTCTTCAATCATAAATACAAAAAGTTTTTCTTCTCTACTAGATTCTAAGCTCTATGAGAGCAGAGACTGTGTCTATTGTACATTTTAGCACTACTTCAGGACCTGGCGTAGAGTAGGAACCCTGTAATTATTTGTTGAATGAAAAATATTTGTTAAAAAAATTAGTCATTGAATGTATAAAATATAAAGAAAAATGCTTTAGTGATTTGTCAGCTTCTAACTCATAAGGAATTATAAGGTAGAAAAACAATTTTAAGAAAAACTGAACTTTCTGGAGTCCTCATAGTACACAGTACCATTTTTAGATTTCATTCTCTAACCCTGATTTAGAATCCTCCACATTGAGCTACTGCCCACATTTAACAGTAGTTGTCATCTTTCTGTTAGGGAGCTGTTAATGACTCCCCAGATTGGTTAAGGTCCTTCAATCAACATTTCCTTCTAGGGCTGTTACTCAGAGCCAGTGCTGTGGAGTCAATTGTATGCATCTCTTTCCAATTTTGTAGTCATTCCACTTTGGTATTTTGAAATCTGCTTTGGTAGGAGTATTTACACACCATGGAAATGAGCAAATGCTACAAATCAGTTTTTCTTCTCTTTTCTTTTATTTGAGCCAGTTGCTAAACATAAACCTACAGACCACTACCTGGAGCCTTTTATTTCAGAGACTTATTAAGTGGTACAGAGCCGGATATATGAAGTCTTGAGAAATTGCCAGGAAATTCTAACATGGGAGCACCAATTCTAAATCAATTGTGTCAGGTCAGGCTCTGAGACAGTCATCTTCCCTCAAACCTCATTCTGTCATGAGCTCCAACTTCTCCCCAAAGTCAGCTAGGTTTGAATGACCTCTGATTCCTCTTAAAATTAAGGATTCTTCAAATTCATACATAGCACTCTTCCTTGATGGAGCTGGGCATTAGGTCCTCCTGCACTTTGAGCTTGTAGGGAGAGAAAGAAATTGGATAACAAATCCCAAACACATTACTTTATATTCACAACTCATATATTTCAATAATTTAATATTATAATCTCATGGATGCATGCTTATGGGCTCAAACAGTTTAGAAGGTGTAATAAAAACCATGCTTAAGTATCTCAATCTACATTTCAATGAGCCTTCTGGTTTTGGCCAAGCAAAAAAGCAATATTCATTTACCTGCCTCATAAATGTCTTGAACACTCATAGGAGGATAGACAGGACCCTTACAGTGACCACTAGTTGAGCAATAGTCTTAAATAGTTACCTTCTCTCAAGGTGGAAAAGCTCATGAGGTGTTTTTTGGGGGCTTTTGCTTACTAATGACTCAAATCCCATTTAACAAATGCTTAATGGGATGATAAAGTCTCTCTAAAGTCTGCTTATCAGTGTTCTACACACAGTAGGGTTTTGCTGAATGATGGAGAGTGATTTTAACCATTGTAAATGCCCATTAGCATCCATTAACATAAAAGTTAATTACACTAATTACACTTTGTTTTACCATTTTCACTGGGTTGAAAAGCTTATTCTTTCATCCAGCGTGTTTTGGATGCTGCTTTAGCTCTTAGCAATGGTTATATATATAATCCAATTCTAAAGGAATTAAGTATATGAAAGAAAAAATTGCACTAGTAAGAAATTAAGTTAATCAGTAGATAAAAGAGAACATACCTTAAAAGAAACAGTAAAATAAAGTTAAAATTAAAAAATGAATTCTGGAATCTGGTTCAAGATGGCTAAGCAGAAGAATTTCATGTCTGTCTCCTTCACCTAGAATCACCAGAGTAGTATATAGACAGTCAAACTTTGAGCACATTACCCAAGAGAAAATGGTGGAATTCAACAGGGAAGTGACAGGGGATACAAGGCATGGAAGGAGAAGGAGAGGCAGTCTTACTGGCTGAGAGCAGCTGGGAGCCAGGAGCTCCCCCGGAAAGGGGTTGGTTAGTAATAGAATTCCAGCAGCCTGCATTCCCACCTGCAGTTGTGTAATCCTGGACACAGGAGAACCCCTCACCTCTCCCAGCTGCTGAAATTAACATAGGAAGCTGCCAGGAGTCTGTGGGACAGAATTGCTCCGGAGAGGGAGCTCATGCTGGGCCCCACATCCTTCATGAGACCGAAGCAGCTACAGCAAGATGCCATTTTCAAACCATCTTCCGGCAAACAGCATGCTGTCTGAGGAACCAAAGGCACTGGGACTTGGGCATTACAGAAACTCAGATTGTCGCTTCTGGATTGCCACTAAAGAGAGTGTAACTCCCATTGGTGGACGTAACCTGAGCTGGCAGGCGGGCAACATGTATCCCTTTGCACTTCTGTCCTGGGAGTCCCAGGGGAGTAAGCCAAGAGCACTCCTTCAGCTGGGGCCATAAAGCAAGTGTGGCAGGGATGCAACCCCTGAATCTAACATAGGGAGCTGCCATGAGTACATGGAATGAAACTGCTCCAGAGAGGGAGCGCATGCTGGGTCACTCCAGCATTTCTGAGACCTAAGTGGCTACAGCAAGGTGTCATTTTCAAAACTAGCTTCTGGCAAACTGCATACTGTCCTGGGACCCAGCGGTTCCCAGGACTGAAACTCAAGGTGTCACTCCTGGGTCAGCGGAAGGAGCAGGGAGTCATCCCACAGCTGGGAAATGAGTGGGGCTTGGGTGGCAAATGCTAGTACCAAAAAGCAAACAATGCAAGAATCTGAGACGAGGATGTGAGTGGGGATGAGTTGTCTCTGATAACTGGTTGTGAACTAAGTGTGAGCTCCTGTAACCACAGCAGGTAGGGAGAAAACCCTGCCAGGAATAGCGTATGAAAGGGATATACATCCCCCACCTGCTGGTCCAGGCTATGGCCACCAATAGTGGCTCCACCCTCTTCAGTGGCAAGGCCTAAGTACAGCTACTATTGCATCTCACCTGAGCACTCCCTCTGGGACCTGAGGATCACCTGGCTCCCACCCATCATGGATGGTACCTATGCTCACCATTGGTGGGCCAGAGAGCAAGCTTGCTCAGGCCAGCTTTGCCACCTACTCCAAGACATAGCATGTAGCCTCGGGTCCTGGGGATTGTTCAACCCAATCCGCTACCTTGGGCACCTAAGCACTCCTCCAAGGGACCTGAGGATGGCCTAAATTCCTAGCCACTACCACTCAGCTGGCTCCCACCTCCAAGTGCCACCTGTGGGCCTGGAAACTGGCTTCCTCAGCCTACCCTATCTACCACCACCATTAATGCACACAACTTGGGACCCAGAGAATCATCCCATCAATGCTACTCTCATGCCATGCTGGCTCCCCAGGGGCCTAAGAACCTGCTGGCCCACTAGGTCTGCTGTTACCATTACTGAAACCTGAGTAAGCCACATGGAGGCCCAAGAACAAATCACCGGTAACTGTTGACACAGGTGTCAGCATACACTGTCATGGGGCACAAAGATAGGCATGCTCAGCCCACCTCCACCACCACTAAAGACTGAAGACTGGCACACCTGGCATCCCAGTGCCCAGCACAACTTCACCACAGCCTCCACTAATAACTGCACCCTAGCCCACTAAGGAAATCACAGACACCATTAATGCTATTTACAGCCAAATAAATCATAGACTATATTATTACACGCACCCAGAATGAAAGACAAAATATCCTACCCAACCAACACCATAGATACTTCAGGAAAAAGTCCTACCCTGTGAAAGCAAATTGATACATAGGAAGAAGTGACTGTTACACTAGATGTTCATATATCAAAGTAGGGACACAAGAAACATAAAAAAGCAAACAAATATAACACCTCCGAAGGAACACAATAATCTTCCAGCAACAGATATTAAACAAAAAGAAAATTTTTAAATCCCAGATATACAATTAAAATATTAGTTTTAAAGAACCTTGGGGAGATACAAGAGAACTCTGAGAAACAACATAAATAAATCAGGAAAACAATTCAGGATATGAATGAGAAATTTACCAAAGAGATAGGTATTTTTTAAAAGAGACAAATAGAAATTCTGGAGATAAGGAATTCATTGAAGAAAATACAAAATACAATTAAAAGCTTAAGGAATGACTAAGCAAGCAGAAGAAATAATCTCAGAACTTGAAAACAAGTCTTTTGAAATAATCTAGTCAGATAAAAATAAAGAAAAAAGAATAAAAAAGAATGAGCCAAATCTTCATGACATTTGGGACAGCATAAGGTGAGTGAATTTACAAATGATCAGTCTCCTTAAGGACAAAGAAGCAAAGAAAGGATTAGAAAACCTATTTAACAAAATAATAGATGAAAACTTCTCATGTGCAGCAAGAGATTTAGACATTCAAACACAAGAGGCTTAATGATACCCAAAGAGATACAATGTAAAAGGTCATCCCCATGGCACATTATAATCAGACTGTGTAAAATCAAAGTTTAAAAGCAAATCCTAAAAACAGTAAGATAAAAGCATCTAGTTACCTATAAAGAAAACCCCATTAGACTAACAGCAGATTTCTTTTTTCTTTTTTTAATTTTTTTATTATACTTTATGTTCTAGGGTACATGTGCACAATGTGCAGGTAGATTAACAGCAGATTTCTAAGCAGAAACCTTACAGACCAGAAAAGAATGGGATGATATATTCAAAGGGCTGAAAGAAAAAAAACATGCTATCCAAGAACACTATATCTAGCAAAATTATCCTTTATAAATGAAGAAAAAATAAAGTCATTCTCAAACAAATAACTGCTGAGGATACTTGTTACCATTAGACTGGCCTTACAAGAAATGCTCAAGGAAGTCCTAAACTTGGAAATCAAAAGATAATATTTACCATCGTGAAAACACACAAAAGTATAAAACTCATTGCTAAAGCAATCATACAAAAGAGTAAGAGGAAGGACTCAAATTAAACCACTATAAAAATCCACTAAGCCAAAACAACAAACTATAAGAGAAAAAGAAAAGAACAAAGAATATATAAAACAATCAGAATAAAGTTAACAATATGACAGGAACAAAGCCTCATATATCAATAATAACCTTAAATATAAACATTAAATTCTCCTTTTAAAGATACAGAATGGTTGAATGAATAAGACATGATCTGAATACATGATGCTTAAAGAAACTTACCTTACTAGTAAAGGCACATGTGGACTGATAGAAAAGCAATGGAAAAGGATTTTCCACACAAATAGAAATCAAAAGTGAACAAGAGTAGCTAATATTTATATCAGATAAAACAGACATTAAGCAAGGACAGTAAAACCAAGACAAAGAAGGTCATTATATAATGATAAATGGATCAATCCAGCAAGAGGATACAGCAATTCTAAATACATATGTACCCAACACTGCAACATCCAGATTCATAAGCAAATATTATTAGATCTAACTAGACAGACTGCAATAAAATAATAGTAGGGACTTCAACACCCTACTTTCAGCATTAGACAGGTAACCTAGACAGAAAAGGAATAAAGAAACATTGGGTTTAAACTGGATGTTAGATCAAATGGACCTAACAGACATTTGCAGAATAACTTCTCCAACAACTACAGAATGAACATTCTTTTCATCAACACACTGAACATTCATTCTCCAGGATAGACCATGTTAGGCCACAAAATAAGCCTCAATAAAATTTAAAAAATCAAAATCATACCAAATATTTTCTCATACCACAGTGGAATAAAACTAAAAATCAATAGCAAGAGGAACTCTAGAAAATACAGAAATACATGGAAATTATACAACATGAGGTGACTGAATTTCCTGAATGACCATTGGGTTAATAAAAAAATTATGAAGAAAATAAAAATAAATTCTTGGAACAAATAAAAATGTAAACATAACATATCAAAACCTGTGGGATATAACACAAGTAGTGTTACGAGGGATATTTATAGCAATGAACACCTACATCAAGAAAGTAAAGAGATTACAAACCAATAATCTAAGGAGGCATTTCAAGAAACTAGAAAAGCAGGAGCAAACCACATCCAAAATTAGCAGAAGAAAAGAAATAATAAAAATCAAGCAGAACTAAATAAAGTGGAGACTTAAAAAAACACATACACACAAAGTTGGTTCTTTAAAAAGGTAAACAAAATTGATAAGCTGCTAGCTAGAATAACCAAGAAAAGCAGAGAGAAGAACCAAATAAACAAAATCAGAAATGAAAAAAGACTTTGCAAATGATACCACAGAAATACAAATGATCTTTAAAGACTATAGAGACTATTACGAACTATACACTGGCAAACTGGAAAGACTTGAGGAAATAGATACATTCCTAGAAACATATAACCTACCAAGATTGAACCAGGATGAAATAGAAAACCTGAACAGACCAATAAAATTAGTGACATTGAATCAGTAATGCAAAGTCTCCCAACAACAACAACAACAACAACAACAACAACAACAAAAAGCCCAGGACTGGATGGATTCACAGCTGAACTCTACCAAACACACAAAGAAGAACTGATAATACAAATCCTCCTGAAACTATCACAAAAACTCAAGAAGGAGAGGATTCCCCATAACTCACACTATGATCCCAGAATTACCCAATTCCAAAACAGTAAACAAAGAAAACTACAGACCAACATCTCTGATTAATATAGATGCAACAATCCTCAACAAAATACCAGTAAACTGAATCAAACAGCACATTAAAAAGATAATGCAACATGGTCTGGTGAGATTTTTTCCAGGGATTAAAGGATGGTTCAACATAAGCAAATCAATAAATATAACTCATTAACAGAATGAAGGACAAAAACCATATAATAATCTCAATAAATGCAGAAATTGTAGTTGATAAAATTAAACATCACCTCACGATAAAAATTCTCAACAAACTAGGCATAGTAGGAACATATCTCAAAATAATAAAGTCCATATATGAAAAACCCACAGCTAACATCATATTAAATGGTGAAAAGTTGAATGCATTCCCCCTAAGAACTGGAAAAAGACAAGGATGCCCACTTCCACCACTCCTATTCAGCATTGTGCTGGAAGTTCTAACCAGAGAAATCTAGCAAGAGAAGAAAATAAAAGGCATCCAAACTGGAAAAGTGGAAGTCAATTTATTTCTGTTTGCTGATTATAAGATCGAATACCCAGAAAACCGAAAGTCCACCAAAAGTCTCCTAGATTTGCTAAATGAATTCAGTGAAGTTTCAGGATACAAAACCATGCACCAAAATCAATAGCATTCTTATACACCAGTAACATAAATCAAGGCAGCAATCCCATTTACAATAGCTACCAAAAAATGCTATAAATAAATTTTAAAAAGGTACTGAAAAATCTCTATAAAGAAAACTACAAAACACTCATCAAACAAATTGAAGATGACACAAATGGAAAAACAAACCAAGCTCATGGATCAGAAGAATTAATACTGTTAAAATGGCCATGCTTCCCAAAGCAATCTACAAATTCAATGCTATTCCTATCAGATAACCAACATCATTTTTCACAGAACTAGAAAAAACTACTCTAAAATTCATATGGACCCAAAAATGAGCCCGAAATAGCCAAAGCAATCCTGTACAGAAAGAACGAAGTGGGAAGTATCACATTACCTGATTTCAAATTATGCTACAAGGCTATAGTAACCAAAACAGCATGGTACTGGTGTAAAAATATACACATAAGGTGGCTGGCAAGATGGCTGAATAGGAACAGCTCGGTCTGTGGCTCCCAGCGAGATCAATGCAGAAGGCGTGTGATTTTTGCATTTCCAACTGAAGTACCTGGCTCATCTCATTGGGACTGGTTAGCCAGTGAGTGCAGCCAACAAAGGGCAAGCAAAGCAGGGTGGGGTATCACCTCACTTGGGAAGTGCAAGGATTTGGGGAACTCCCTCTTCTAGCCAAGGGAATCCCTGAGGGACTGTGCCTTGAGGAAAGGTGCACTCCAGCCCCAGATACTATGCTTTTCCCATGGTCTTCGCAACCCACAGACCAGGAGATTCCCTCTGATGCCTATGCCACCAGGGGCCTGGGTTTCAAGCACAAAACTGGGTGGTCGTTTGGGCAGACACTGAGCTAGCTGCAGGAGTTTCTTTTTATACCCGAGTGGTGCCTGGAATGTCAGTGGGAAGGAATTGTTTACGCCCCTGGAAAGGGGGCTGAAGCCACGGAGCCTAGTGGTCTAGCTCAGTGGTCCCACCTCCGTGGAGTCCACCAAGCTAAGATCCACTGGCATGAAATTCTCACTGCCAACACAGCAGTCTGAAGTCAACTGGGATGCTCAAGCTTGGTGGGTGGAGGGCCGTCCGCCATTACTGAGGTTTGAGTAGGCAGTTTTCCCCTCACAGTGTAAACAAAGCTGCTGGGAAGTTCGAACTGAGTGGGAGCCCACTGCAGCTCGGCAAAGCTGCTGTAGCCAGACTGCCTCTCTAGATTCTTCAGCTCTGAGCAGGGCATCTCTGAAAGAAAGGCAGCAGCCCAGTCAAGGGCTTATAGATCAAACTCTCATCTCCCTGGGACAGAGCACCTGGGAGAACAGGCAGGTGCGGGCACAGCTTCAGCAAGCTTAAACATCCCTCCCTGCCGGCTCTGAAAAGAACTGAAGCTCTGCTGAGGGACAGACTGCCTTCTCAAGTGGGTCCCTGAACCCCATGCCTCCTGACTGGGAGAAAACTCCCACTAGGGGTCGACAGGCACCTCAGACAGGGGAGTTCTGGCTGGCATCTGGTGGGTGCCCCTCTGGGACAAAGCCTCCAAAGGAAGGAACAGGCAGCAATCTTTGCTATTCTGCAGCCTCCATTGGTGATACCCAGGCAAGCAGGGTCTGGAGTGGACCTCCAGCAAACACCAGCAGACCTGCAGCAGAGGGGCCTGACTGTTAGAAGGAAAGCTAACAAACAGAAAGGAGGGGCATCAACATCAACAAAAAGGATGTCCACACAGAAACCCCATCCAAAGGTCACCAGCATCAAAGACCAAAGGTAGATAAATCCATGAAGATGAGGAAAAACCAGCACACAAAGGCTGAAAATTCCAAAAACCAGAATGGCTCTTCTCCTACAAAGGATTACAACTCCTCGCCACCAAGGGAACAAAACTGGATGGAAAATGAGTTAGACAAATTGACAGAAGTAGGCTTCAGAAGGTGGGTAATAACAAACTCCTTCAAGCTAAAGGAACATGTTCTAACCCAATGCAAGGAAACTAAGAACCTTAAAAAAAGGTTGAAGGAATTGCAAACTAAAATAAAAAATTCAGAGAAGAATATAAATGACCTGATGAAGCTGAAAAACACAGCACAAGTACTTCACGAAGCATACACAAGTATCAATAGCTGAATCGATCAAGCAGAAGGAAGGATATCAGGGATTGAAGATCAACTTAATGAAATAAAGCATGAAGACAAGATTAGAGAAAAAAGAATGAAAAGAAATGAACAAAGCCTCCAAGAAATATGGGACTATGTGAAAAGACCAAAGCTACATTTGACTGGTGTAACTGAAAGTGACAGAGAGAACGGAACCAAGTTAGAAAACACTCTTCAGGATATCATCCAGGAGAACTTCCCCAACCTAGCAAGACAGGCAAACATTCAAATTCAGGAAATACAGAGACCACCACAAAGATACTCCTTGAGAAGAGCAACCCCAAGGCACATAATTGTTAGATTCACCAAGGTTGAAATGAAGGAAAAAATGTTAAGGGCAGTCAGAGAGAAAGGTTGGGTTACCCACAAAGGGAAGCCCATCAGACTCACAGTAGATTTCTCTGCAGAAATCCTAGAAGCCAGAAGAGAGTGGGGGCCAATATTCAACATTCTTAAAGAAAGAATTTTCAACCCAGAATTTCATATCCAGCCAAACTAAGCTTCATAAGCAAAGGAGAAATAAAATCCTTTACAGACAAGCAAATGCTGAGAGATTTTGTCACCATCACGCCTACCTTACAAGAGCTCCTGAAGGAAGCACTAAATATGGAAAGGAAAAACCAGTACCAGGCACTGCAAAAACATACCAAATTGTAAAGACCATCAACACTATGAAGAAACTGCATGAACGAATGGGCAAAATAAAAAGCTAGCATCATAATGGCATGATCAAATTCACACAAAACAATATTAATCTTAAATGTAAATGGGCTAAATGCCCCAATTAAAAGGCACAGACTGGCGAATTGGATAAAGAGTCAAGACCCATCAGTGTGCTGTATTCAGGAGACCCATCTTGTGTGCAAAGACACACACAGGCTCAAAATAAAGGGATGGAGGAATATTTACCAAGTAAATTGTAAGGAAAAAAAGCAGGGGTTGCAATCCTAGTCTCTGATAAAACAGACTTTAAACCAACAGAGATCAACAAAGACATAGAAGGGCATTACATAATGGTAAAGGGATCAATGCAACAAGAAGAGCTAACTATCCTAAATATGTATGTACCCAATATAGGAGCACCCAGATTCATAAAGCAAGTTCTTAGAGTCCTACAAAGAGACTTAGATCCTCAAACAATAATAGTGGGAGATTTTAACACCCCACTGTCAATATTAGACAGATCAACAAGACAGAAAATTAACAAGGATATTCAGGATTTGAACCCAGCTCTGGACCAAGCAGACCTAATAGTCACCTACAGAATTCTCCACACCAAATTAACAGAATATACATTCTTCTCAGCACCACATCACACTTATTCTAAAATTGACCATATAATTGGAAGTAAAACACTCCTCAACAAATGCAAAAGAATGGAAATCATAACAAACAGTCTCTCAGACCACAGTGCAATCAAACTCAGTGCTAAGAAACTCACTCAAAACTGTACAACTACATGGAAACTGTACAATCTGCTCCTGAATGACTACTGGGTAAATAACAAAATTAAGGCAAAAATAAATAAGTTATTTGAAACCAATGAGAACAAAGACACAATGTAGCAGAATCTCTGGGACACAGCTAAAGCAGTGTTTACAGGGAAATTTATAGCACTAAGTGCCCACAGGAGAAAGCAGAAAAGATCAAATATTGACACCCTAACATCACAATTAAAAGAATTAGAGAAGCAAGAGCAAACAAATTCAAAAGCTAGCAGAAGACAACAAATAACTCAGATCAGAGCAGAACTGATGGAGACAGAGACATGAAAAACCCTCAAAAAATCAATGAATCCAGGAGCTGGTTTTTTAAAAAGATCAACAAAATAGATAGACTGCTAGCCAGACTAATAAAGAAGAAAAGAGAGAAGAGTCAAATAAACACAATAAAAAGTGATAAAGGGGCTATCACCACCAATCCCACAGATATACAAACTACCATCAGAGAATAGTAGAAATACCTCTATGCAAATAAACTAGAAAATCTAGAAGAAACAGACAAATTCCTGGACACATACACCCTCCCAAGACTAAACCAGGAAGAAGTCAAATCCCTGAATAGACCAATAACAAGTTCTGAAATTGAGGCAGTAATTAATAGCCTACCAACCAAAAAAAGTCCAGGACCAGACAGATTCACAGCCGAATTCTACCAGAGGTACAAGGAGGAGCTGGTACCATTCCTTCTGAAACTATTCCAAACAACAGAAAAAGAGGGACTCCTCCCTAACTCATTTTATGAGGCCAGCATCATCCTGATACCAAAACCTGGCAGAGACACAACAAAAAAAGAAAATTTCAGGCCAATATCCCTAATGAACATCAATGCGAAAATCCTCAATAAAATACTGGCAAACCAACTCCAGCAGCATATCAAAAAGCTTATCCACCATGATCAAGTTGGCTTCATCCCTGGGATGCAAGGCTGGTTCAACATATGCAAATCAATAAATGTTATCCATCACATAAACAGAACCAATGACAAAAACCACATGATTATCTCAATAGATGCAAAAAAGGCCTTCAATAAAATGCAACACCCCTTCATGCTAAAAACTCTCAATAAACTAGGTATAGATGAAACGTATCTGAAAATAATAAGAGCTATTTATGACAAACCCACAGCCAATATCATACTGAATGGGCAAAAGCTGGAAGCATCCCCTTTGAAAACTGGCACAAGACAAAGATGCCCTCTTTCTCCACTCCTATTCAACATAGTTTTGGAAGTTATGGCCAATGCAATAAGGCAAGAGAAGGAAATAAAGGGTATTCAAATAGGAAGACAGGAAGTCAAATTGTTTCTATTTACAGATGACATGATTGTATATTTAGAAAACCCCATCATCTCAGCCCAAAATCTCCTTAAGCTGATAAGCAACTTCACCAAAGTCTCAGGATACCAAATCCTGTATGTGTAAAAATTACAACCATTCCTATACACAATAATAGACAGAGAGCCAAATCATGAATGAACCCCATTCACAATTGCTACAAAGAGAGTAAAATACCTATGAATACAACTTACCAGGGATGTGAAGGACCTCTTCAAGAAGAACTACAAACCACTGGTCAACAAAATAAAAGAGGACACAAACAAATGGAAAAACATTCCATGCTCATGGAGAGGAAGAATCAATATCATGAAAATGGCCATACTGCCCAAAGTAATTTATAGATTCAATGCTGTCCCCAAAAAGTTACCAGTGACTTTCTTCACAGAATTAGAAAAAAACTACTTTAAATTTCATATGGAATCAAAAAAGAGCCTGTATAGCCAAGACAATCCTAAGCAAAAAGAACAAACAAACTATAATACAAGGCTACAGTAACCAAAACAGCATGCAACTGGTACTAAAACAGAGATATAGACCAATGCAACAGAACAGAGGCCTCAGAAATAATGCCACACATCTACAACCATCTGATCTTTGACAAACCTGACAAAAACAAGCAATGGGGAAAGGATTCCCTATTTAATAAATGGTGTTGGGAAAACTGGCTAGCCATATGCAGAAAACTGAAACTGGACTCCTTCCTTACACCTTATACAAAAATTAACTCAAGATGAATTAAAGACGTAAATGGAAGACCTAAAGCCACAAAAACCCTAGAAGAAAACCTAAGCAATTCCATTCAGGACATAGGCATGGGCAAAGACTTCATGACGAAAACACCAAAAGCAATGGCAACAAAAGCCAAAATTGACGAATGGGACCTAATTAAACTAAAAAGCTTCTGCACAGCAAAAGAAACCATCATCAGAGTAAACAGGCAAGATACAGAATGAGAAAAAATTTTTGCAATCTATCCATCTGACAAATGGCTAATATCCAGAATCTACAAGGAACTTAAACAAATTTACAAGAAAAAAACCTCATCAAAAAGTGGACAAAGGATGTGAACAGACACTTCTCAAAAGACGATATTTATGTGGCCAACAGATGAAAAAAAGCTCATCATCACCGGTCATTAGACAAATGCAAATCAAAACCACAGTGAGATACCATCTCACGCCAGTTAGAATGGTGATCATTAAAAAGTCAGGAAACAACAGATGCTGGAGAGGATGTGGAGAAATAGAAACACTTTTACGCTGTTGGTGGGACTGTAAACGAGTTTAACCATTGTGGAAGACAGTGTGGCGATTCCTCAAGGATCTAGAACTAGAAATACCACTTGACCCAGCAATCCCATTACTGGTTATATATCCAAAGGATTATAAATCATTCTACTATACAGATACATGCACACGTATGTTTATTGCAGCACTATTCACAATAGCAAAGACATGGAACCAACCCAAATGCCCATCAATGATAAACTGGATAAAGAAAATGTGGCACATTTTACACCATAGAATACTATGCAGCCATTAAAAAGGATGAGTTCATGTCCCTTGCAGGGATGTGGATGAAGTTGGAAACCATCATTCTCAGCAAACTATCACAAGAACAAAAAACCAAACACCGCATGTTCTCACTCATAAGTGGCAGTTAAACAATGAGAACTCATGGACACAGGGAGTGGAGCATCACACACCAAGGCCTGTTGAGAGGTGGGAGGAGATAGGGGAGGGATAGCATTAGGAGAAATACCTAATGTAGATGACAGGTTGATGAGTGCAGCAAACCACCATGGCACATGTATACCTATGTAACAAACATGCACGTTCTGCACATATATCCCAGGAAAAGTATAATAATAATAAAAAAATAGATACATAGATCAATGAAACAGGATATAGAACCCAGAAATAAAGCCACATATTTACAGCCAACTGATCTTTGACAAAGGTACTAGGGACATGCATTTGAGAAAGGACACTCTTTTCAATAAATGGTGCTGGAAAAATTAGATAGTTGTACACAGAAAAGTGAAACTGGACCCCTGTTCTCACCATATATTAATACAAAAGTCATCTCAGATGGATTAAGGACTTAAACATTAGATATAAAAACTATAAAAATATTAGAAGAAAACCTAGGAAAAACTCTTCTGGACATTGGGCTAAGCAAAGAATTTATGACTATGACCACAAAAACACAGGAAACAAAAACAAAATCAACAAATGGGATTTAAACTAAAAAGTCTTTGCACATCAAAAGAAACAATCAACAGAGTGAAGAGACAACCTGTTGAACAGATAAAATATTTGCAAACTATTCATCTGACAGGGACTAACACCCAGAATATAGAAGAAACTCAAACAACTACACAAAACTCCCAAATAATCCCATTAAAATGTGGGCAAAGGAGATGAATGGACATTTTGCAAAAGAAGACATGAAAATGGCGGACATATTCAACATTGCTCAATACCACTAATCATCAGAGAAATGCTAATCAAAACCACAATGAGATATTATTTTATCCTAATCAGAATGGCTACTATTAAAAAGACAAAAAAAAAATGTTGGTAAGGATGCAGAGAAAAGGGAACTCTTACACACTGTTGGTGGGAACGTAAATTAATACAGCCTATATAGAAAACAGTATAGAGATTTTTCAAATAACTAAAAATATAGCTATCATTCAATGCAGCAGTCCCACTACTAGGCCTCTACTCAAGGAAAAAGAAATCTATGTATCAAAAAGTTACCTGCACTTGAATGTTTATTGCAGCACTATCCACAATAGCAAAGACATGAAATCAACCTGTGTCCATAAATGTACAAACGGTTAAAGAAAAGTTGGTATACATACACAACGGGATGCTATTTAGCCTTAAAAGAGAATGAAATCATGTCTTTTGCAGCAACATGGAGGGAACTGCAGGTCATTATCTTAAATGAAACAAGCCAGGCACATTTGTGTCTTCCAAGGAATTTGTTCATTTCACTTTAGTTACCATATTTATTGGTATAAATGTATTCACATTTCCTTACTATCATTTGAATGTCTGTAGGATCTCTCATGATATTCCTTCTTGCATTCCTGATACTGACAATTTGTCTTATTTTTTTCTTGATAGTTGTGAACTATCAATTTCATACATTTTTTTAAATGTTACACATTTTATTGTGTTTTTCAAAACGGCAGATATTTTCATTTTGTTTGTTCATTGTATATTTTACTGATTTCTGCTCTTATATTTATTTCCTTTATTTTTTACTTTGGATTTAATTTGCTTTTCACCATGTTGGCCAGGTTGGTCTTGAATTTCTGACCTCAAGTGATCCGCCTGCCTCGGCCTCCCAAAGTGCTAGGATTACAGGTGTGAGCCACCATGCCTGGCCTGTTCACAATATTTTCTACTCTTTCTCGTGATTTCTTCTTTGATTTATTGGTTACTTGGTTGTTCAATTCAAATTTTGGTAATTGTGTTAGTCCATTTGTGTTGCCATAAAGGAGTACCTGAAGCTGGGTAATTTGTAAAGGAAAGAGGTTTACATGGCTCATGGTTTTGCAGGCTGTACAAAAGGCATGACAGCAACATCTGCTTCTGTTGAGGGCCTTAGGAAGCTTACAGTCATGATGAAAGGCAAAGGAGGAGCAGTTGTGTCACACGGCAAGAAAGTGAGCAAGAGTGGCAGGCTTTTTTTAAGAATCAGAACTCACATGAACTAACAGAGCAAGAACTGACTCATTACTGCAGGGAGGGCACCAAGCCATTCATGAAGGATCTGCTTCCATGACCCAAAACCCACCACACCACTAGTCACCACTCCCATTACATTTTGACATAAGACTTGCAGGGGACAAATATCCAAACTATTTATTACTGTTTATTGGGTTTTGTGTTCATTTGATTTCTTAGGGTTTTTTGAGCTTCTTAGATATGTATGTATATAGCATTTATTATATTTGTAAAATGTTTAGTCATTATTCCTTCAAATAATTTTCTTTCTCCTGTTTGCAACCTGGGACATCAACGACAGGTCAAAATCACTGAGGCTCTCTTTGCGGTCTCCAGTATTTCTTTCCTCTCTGGACTTCATTTCATGTTATTTTATTGTTATGTTTTCAAGTCCGCTAACTTTTATTTTTACTGTCTAATCTGCTGCTATCCTAGCCTGTACATTTTTTCATTTTATATATTGTAGTTTTCATCTTTAGAAGTTTCATTTTGTTCTTTCCATATCTTTCCTCTCTCTCATTATGTTCACATTTTCTTTTAAATTCACAAACAAATCAGACAGATTTAGAATAGCTGATTTAGCATCCGTGCCTCATAATTCCATCATCTCTGCCATTTCTTGGTCTATGTAGGTTTCTGATTTTTTTCTTGGTAATGGATCACATTATCCTGTTCTTAGGTAACAGATCACATTTTCCTGTTTCTTTGTATGTGTAATTTTTTACTTTATGCAAGACATTGTAAATTTTACATTGCTGAGTGTGAGATCTTGAAAGAATTTTGAACTCTGACCTGGAGAATATTTATCTGTGAAACAGTTTGCTAATTAGAATGCTTGTTTTTATTCTTTAGAGTAATCCCACAAGAGCCTTTATTCTGTGGTTGATTTAGTCCTGCTACTAGGGTGTAACCCTTCTGGAGGATCTATGGAATGTTTCATGAATTCAATGAAGATTCTTCAGGCTGGCTGTTGTGAACAAAGCTTAGGGAATTATTGGGCTTATAAAGCTCCCCTATGATCATTTATTCCTTAGCAGTTTTTATTGCCTAGTTTCTTTGGGTTTTAGCCTAAATATGTGCAAATTGTTCTTTACCCAAAGGTTCAAACACATCCCTATAAACATTTCTCTGCATAGCTCCTTCTTCACCATTACTGCTGCCTCACAAATTCTGGCTGCCTTGGTTTCTCCAATCTCCTCAACTCAGCAATATTGTGAACATATTTTGAGTTCTCCATTTCTATATTATAGAAATATGGTGTATGTGGGCTTACCTGATTTGTAAGGCTTACCTCATTTGACGTTCTGCTTTCTACAGCAGAAAGTGGGTATGATTATAGGGCTTACTTCATTTATTTTCCTTCCTTAGAGTGTCACAGTCCTGTTTGATGTTTAAAACTGGCTTTTCATATATTTCATCCAGTTTTCTATTTATGGCAAAAGGCTAATTTTGAACTTTATTATTAAATACTTTCTCATAGTCAGAAGCAGAAATCTACTGTGTTTTAGGTGAATTTTACTGACACTTCACAAAACAAGTCTAATTTGACAAAATTGACTAATTTTAAGGTGTATTAATTTTCTACCCACTGCCATAACAAACTATCAAAAATTTATTCACTTACAATAATACAAAGTTATTATCCCACAGTTCTGTAAGTCAGAAGCTCAGCACAAGCTGGGCAAAAAACGAGGTGTTGGCAGCATTGCAGTCCTTTCTGGAGACTCTAGGAGAGGGTGTTTTCTTGCGTATTACAACCTCTAGAGACCTGCTTCCTCCATCCACAAAGCTGGAAATAGTGTCTCCCGTGCCTTTCTTTCATAGTCAGATCTCCCTCTGACTCTCTCTTCTGCCTCCTTCCAATTTTAAGGACCTTTGTGATCCATAGGTTCCATGTGAATAATCCAGAATAATCCCCCTATTTTAAATTTAGTTTATCAGGCCAGGTGCAGTAGCTCACGCCTATAATCCCAGCACTTTGGGAGGCTGAGGCAGGTGGATCACCTGAGGTAAGGAGTTTGAGACCAGCCTGACTAACATTGAGAAACTCCGTCTCTACTAAAAATACAAAATTAGCCAGGCATGGTGGCACATGCCTGTAATCCCAGCTACTTGGGAGGCTGAGTCAAAAGAATCGCTTGAACCTGGGAGGTGGAGGTTGCGGTGAGCTGACATTGTGCTATTGCACTCCAGCCTGGGCAACAAGAGCAAAACTCCGTCTCAAAAAAATAAAATAAATAAAATAAAATAAAATAAAATAAAATAAAATAAAATAAAATAAATTTAGCTGATTAGCAGTCTTAATTCCATTTGAACCCTTAATTTCCCTTTGTCATGCCATGTAACCTAACATATTGCCATGTAACAGTTCTGGGAATTAGAATGGGGACATCTTTGAGGGAAGATATTAGTCTGCTTACTACAAATGGTGTTTACAGTCTTAAAAATATCCTTGGCAATAAACTTTCTAAAGCACAAAATTAATTTTCATTTTGTATTTTTGTGAACTAGATGTGAAAGTGAATTTAAAATTCCCATTTATATATTTCTATGTTGGTCAGTTATTCCATCTTAATACATGTTATAGCAAATATACAGATAGATAGAGCTATAAAGAGAGTCATTATAGTTCATCTCCTATATGGTAGCCACAGATTTTACTATAAAGCCATGTGCTTAAACAGATGCACATCTTCATTTCTAAGATGTGGGATCTTTCTGGTTTTTATTTGGTTATAATTCTCCTTTTCATACTGACATCTAATGTTTTAACCTAGGTCCAATCTAGGGACAATCTTCACAATTGGGAATATGGTCTGAGAATGATGTTACTTGGAGGCCATATTAAGTTTTCATAATAGTTGGTAAAAGCTAATAAGGCTGAGGTCTTGTTAAGTATTAAAACAAGGGGAGAATATTTGACTTTATGTTTTGCAATATTACAGATTGCAATAGTGTGCAAAGTAAATAAGTGTTCATATGTGAGGCAAAACTGGCAGAGACTCTCAGTCAAAAGTCAGAATGCTTGCTTCCTTCTCTGATTTCTCTCATCTCCTCCTTCTCATTTTGCAACTTCTTTGAGCTTGCTCCCCTGTGGCTGGCTATGTTTTCTTCCCAAGCCAATTGTACATTTCTGAAAAGATAGATAGCACTTTTATTTCTTCTTACCTGTTGTTCCTCAGAAGTTACTTATGACCATGCCTAGTGCATAACAGGTGTTGAAGAAACAGAGAATCAGCAAATGCTTCTCATTCTCCTGAAGATGGTGCCATCCTCCAAAACAATCTTAACACGTGTCATATGAATGTATGATTATTTTCAAAATCATCCTTGTGAAAAATTATTCTTTTAAACCTTGTGTACTGTTGTGGGCTTGTAATAAACATTAATAATGATTACGGGTGTGACTGCAGGCAAAAGGAGTTTCTAGAAAACATTTCCACAAAGCAGCAGATGCCCCAAGAAGCAACTCAACAAGAACATTCCCTATAACTCCAAAACAGATAAAGTTGCCACCCTGCCATTTTGACACCACAATGACAAAGCATCACACTTTCTTAGCTATATCCTATGAACAGCCACTTTAGTGAAAGAATGCCCTGTTTGGGCAGTGTGGAGATTTTCTAGATTTTATCCATCATTCCAGAGCTGTTCTCATTGGTCTCCATCTTTCTCTAGCTCGTTCTCTCTCCTTTTGAAATCTTTGCCTGTAAGTTGACTCATCTGAATGTATCCCATTTACTGGTTTCATGACGGCTTCATCTGATCTGGTCTGTTACTGGATATCATCATAAACTACTGTTTTTGGGTGCTCAATTTGTGTGTCTTTATATAATAAATCATCTATAAAACAAAACTGTGATTTACCTTTCTTACAAAGTAAAACATGTGGAATTCATATAGAAAATTTGGACCTCAGGGCCGGGCGCAGTGGCTTGCGCCTGTAATCCCAGCACTTTGGGAGGCCAAGGCGGGTGGATCATGAGGTCAGGAGTTGGAAACCAGCCTGGCCAACATAGTGAAACCCCATCTCTACTAAAAATACAAAAATTAGCCGGGTGTGGTGGCACACACCTGTAGTCCCAGCTACTCGGGAGGCTGAGGCAGGAGAATTGCTTGAACCCAGGAGGCAGAGGTTGCAGTGAGCCTAGACCGTGCCATTGCACTCCAGCCTGGGTGACAGAATGAGACTCTGTCTCCAAAAACAAAACAAAAAAAAAGAAAGAAAAAAAAATTTGGACCTTGGATTTTCTGGGATCAGCATAGTGTTTTTAAAATAGACAAATTTTACATAATAATCCAGATTCCTGACTTGTCTTGAACAACTAGAAAATTTGGCAACATGGGGTCATCATTATTTTTGCATGGCAGCAATTAGCTGGAAGTGAACAGCAGCTACCTCCATTAATTAGATATATACTCTCCAGTGGATCTTAGGCCCCACCACTCCCTCTTGTCTTACCCTTAGCCTACCTGATTCATTTAAATGTAAGAACGCTGAACCAGACAAAGCTGCCAAATAACGCTGGTACTATAGGAAGGTCCAGCAGCATTTATGACACCTTCAATCAGTATCTACTATGAGGGGAGAAAAAAAAAATGTATTAGGTATCAAGTACATGCCAAATGATTCCTGCTGTTAAGTGACTCACATTCTAGAAGAAGACAAACAACCCAGGTGTAATAAAATACACACCAGGACCTAGCTAAGGTACAGTTTCTTGTTTGCAACTAGTATTATTCTAGGCAGACACTGAGTGATTGCACAAGCAAGAAAATATACACTTAGACGTGGAAATCTGCATGTCCCCAAACTCCAACAACCAGACGAGACTGTCACTGCAAGGCAGGAATGAGGATTGTCTAAATTCTCCATACCTCAACTTCCTCATCTGCAAATGGAGATAGTCTCTCATCAGGTTGTTGTGAGAATTAAATGAGTTGAGGTATTAGATGAATTAATGGTAAGCCCTTAGAGACTGTTGGCATATATCAAATGGCTTATTAATATTAGTCATTAAATCACAATAATCATACCATAGTAACCTTTAAGACAGGACTGTAAGGTAAGAACTTGATTATGGTGGTGGTGAGGTGAGGGAATGTGGGGACAGGAGATGAAGGCAGGCTTGGTTACAGGGAACATTTGCAGAGTTCAGTGACTGTACCCAGGCAAAAGAGGCTGTACATACCTTGCCAAAGCAATAAAGAGCCACTGGCTCAGGACTCCTGATACACCCTTTGCATTTTTGCATGGCTGTCTCCTTTGAAAGCAGCAAGGATACTTCTTGTTTTATGTCTCTTGTACCTCCTACAATCTTGGCTCTTAGTAGATCATCATAAAAGATTATAGAAAAATGAAGTATGTGAACAAATGAGGACAGTTCAAACTGCACTGACACCATAGCCTTGGGAGTGGCTGGGCTGAGCCTAGAGATTAGGGTAAATGAGCACCAGCTAGGGGAGTAAACAGCTCTATGGGGGAATGATATACGGTAGCTATTTATTCAGTTCCTAAGTACTTACAACTTTGGGGTGGGCAATTATATCAATTGAGGATGCGTATATCATCCAGCCATTAGCAAAATCAGTTTCTTTTTTTATATATTACATCACTTTCTTGTACTATACAAGGTGTTTCTCAGGTTACCAATCTTTCCTTCCTAAACTAGGGTCTGATCAAGGACAGCCCAATTTTTTTTTTTTTTTTTTTGAAATGGAGTCTCGCTCTGTCGCCCAGGCTGGAGTGCAGTGGCGCAATCTCAGCTCACTGCAAGCTCTGCCTCCTGGGTTTACGCCACTCTCCTGCCTCAGCCTCCCGAGTAGCTGGGATTACAGGCACCCGCCACCACTTTTTGTATTTTTTAGTAGAGACGGAGTTTCACCGTGTTAGCCAGGATGGTCTGGATCTCCTGACCTCGTGATCCGCCCGCCTCTGAGTTCCAAAGTGCTGGGATTACAGGCGTGAGGCGTCGCGCCCAGCCAGAGAGCCCCATTATTTTAAAATGAATAATTTTACCCTGTGGGAAGAAACAAAGAAACTATTTACAAAAACAAAGAGAGTAGTAACTTTTGTCTCCTTTTCTCTGTTCTTCTTGTCTCATGCTTGAATGACAGGAGAGGAGGGGCCATCATGTGGCTAAGGGAGACAGATCAAGAGGCAAGAGTGAGTCTTTTTAGACAAATCTGCCTGTCTGGGAAGCTGGCCCACTGCTGTTAAATGGCCATTTTTCTCCAGAAAAATGCTTTTGCCCAACATTTTTGCAACTCTTGTCCAATACATGCTGCCCTATGGCATGGACTCCTCTCCTCTTTATTGATGCTGCCAACTTCCCCCTGTGGAGCCAATAGCCTGTTTACCAGACAAGGCACCAGGAACTAAGAAATCCCAAAGGCTAGGGACATGGTCCCTGGGCAGTCCCTTAGCTTATTTGCCTTGAGAACTTTACATGTACAATAGAATTAGTTACTGTTAGTGCTGAACTTTCTCATATCTCCCATACTCCCTCTGCTATGAGCGGGGAGGGGATTTGGAAAGAATTTTTCTAACCAAAAAACTTTCCAAGACGATGTTTTCTATTCCCTATATTCTCTTCAGCTTAAGTAACTCCTGTCTTCAATTATCTACCTGATTAGGGCCAACCTGGGTGCAGACGAGATTGACAGCTGCCTGATTATAAGTATTCGAAGGCACTTAAAGTGTTTTCTAAGACTCCTTCCCCAACTTACTCAAACTGTGATTCTAAAGCACTGGTTCTCAAACTTTAGCACTTAACAGATTTATCCAGAGGGCTTGTTAATAGACATATTGCTGGCTCTACATTATGCTTCCTCACCTTTCCAATTCTGTATGTCTGAATTGTGACCTAATAATTTGCATTTGTAATAAATTCCCAGGTGATATTGATACCATTGACTAGCAACCACATGTTGGAAACCACTGCCCTAAGGTGTCAACTCAAGATCTGAAAAAGTAATCACTCAGTATCACTCAAAACAATACAAAGATTTCAAAAGGGACTTTCTGGAAGCAAAGGCCTATAATTGTATGGACAGTATTCACCTGGGCACTAATCAGTATGTGTGTGAAGAAATTATCTAGAACAGGCTTGGTGGCTCATGCCTGTAATCCCAGCACTTTGGGAGGCTGAGGTGGGTGGATCACCTGAGATCAGGAGTTTGAGACCAGCTGGCCAATGTGGTGAAACCCCATCTCTACTAAAAATACAAAAAAAAAAAAAAAAAAAAAAAAAAAATAGCCAGGTGTCATGGTGGGCGCCTGTAATCCCAGCTGCTTGGGAGGCTGAGGCAGGAGAACCACTTGAACCCAGGAGGCAGAGGTTGCGAAGAGCCAAGATCATGCCATTGCACTCCAGCCTGGGCAACAACAGTGAAACTCTGTCTCAAAAAAAAAAAGAGAAAAGAAAAGAAAAGAAAAGAAAAGAAAAGAAAAGAAAAGAAAGTATCTAAAACTGAAGAAGGAACAACCTGAAAGGATTATAAGCAACTGCCCTTAGTCTTCATACAGGGCCAGGAATAGTTTTGTTTCTATCAGGTAAGGTTGAAAAACTCATTGTTCATGGGGCGCTGGCCAAATTGCATAGAATAGTTCTTGCCTTAGCAGTGGAGAATACCCCTAGGCTGAGCACTGCTCTAGTCCCACCTAACAAATCATAAAAAAAAAAAAAAAACTTAAAAAATCTTAAAAGCAAGATTCAAAAGGACCAAACTTTCCCAAGTAACTTAATTGTATTCTAGAACAAAGTTTAGAAATATTTATAGAAATACAAAAATATCTGACACCCAGTAAGGTAATATTCACAATGTCTGGCATCCAATAAAACGTTACCAAGATTGTAAAGAAACAAGAAAATATAACCTATAATGAGATCATTAAAAGTTATTATAACTATATTCCACATAGGCAAAACTTTAATTGGAGACATGGAAGATATTTTTTAAACATTCAATTTGAGCTTTTAAAGATAAAAAAAAACTCCTGCAATATGTGAGATGAAAAATACATTAAATGAGATTAATGGCAAATTGGACACAGCAGAAAAAAAACATTAATAAACTTGAAAACACAACAATAAAAAAAAAATCCAAAATAAAATAGAGGGAAAAAAGACTTTTTTTTTTTAAAAAAAGAAGGTCAGAGTATCAGTGAACTGTGTGGCAAAACTTCAAGCAGCCCTAATATCTGTGCTCCCTAATGAAAGTCTCCAAAAGAAAGAAGACGGGAAATGAAAAAAAAAAAGATGTTTGAAGAAATAATAAAAATGTTCCAAATTTGATAAACACTAATACTCCCAGTTCCAAAAATCTCAAACACCAAGTACAAGAAAAATGAAAGAAAAAAACCTCCAAAACACTGACACCAAGGCACAACAAAATCAAATTATCAAAAACAGTGAAAGACACACACTCTTAAAAGCAATCACAAGAGGGGCAAAAAGAGAAAGGAAGACAAGAATGGCAGCAGATTTCTCACAGGAAACAATGCAAATGAAAAAACAGTGGAACAGCATATTTAAAGTACTGAAAGAAAAACTATTAATCAAAAACTCTATACTCAGTGAAAACTTTTTTTTTTCTTCCAAAACTGGGGCTTTGAGACATACATAAGCTGGAAGAATTCATCATTAGCAGATGCACACTATAAGAAATGTTAAAGGAGGAAGGAAATTGACACCAGATAAAAGTGTGGATCTACACAAAGGGAAAAAGAGCACTGGATATGGTAGCTACAAGGGTGAGTACGTAAGATTTCAAAATTAGCATTTAAACTATTAAAACTTACCATTCAGCCTCTCTGGGTAACTAGGAATTATCTGGATGAGTTCTTTTTTCTCAACTTCTCACACCATCTCAGAAAAAAAGAAGAACAAAAGCCTGGAAGACTGATAGGTAACATAAAACCCACATGCCCTTGTCTTTTCAATAAAACAGAAAAAATTTCAACACGGAGTCTTAATAAATTTTTATCAATTTATAAATAAGGGTTGTGTTTTAATAAGACATAAGAGTCACTATGCCGTCAGCTTTTACATTTAAACTGACTTTTAAGAAGCTGCCCACTTTCTGGAGGGTTTCAGGTATGCCTTGTTACTCTTCTGGGAAAACTGTATTTTCCTCTTGCTCAGCTTCTTATTTTAGAGCTATCAAATCATCCTTTGTCATTAATTTTCCAAAAATCTTATGTCTGTATTATCCACATCCAAATCTTTTTTATAAACAAAAATTGTTTTAGCCGCTTGTTAAACAACCAACTATAGAAAATCTAGAATTATTAAATGCAAGGTTTTCTCATAGAAAAACAAAACAAAAACCAAAAACCATTCATGAGGATTCCTAAGGATTTATTTGGGTTCCCTCCAACCCCCAGAAATAGCCAGAATCACATTATAGAAATAATCCTTGCCTTCTGGACGCAGGAAATTGCCTCTTTCGGTCTAACCTCTGTTATCATAGCTCCCCTCAAACTTTCCCAGTCTATCCAGAGTTCTACAAATTACAAAATGACAAATGTAAAGGATCCATCGTTTGATAGATAGGAAAGTACATTTTTAAGCACTCAGGCTTTGGACTCAAACTGACCCAGGTAGTGAAGGCTCAGCTCAGCCATTTAGTAAAAGTATAATCTTCAGCAAGTTCCTAACCTCTCTGAATTTGTTCTTTCATATGTAACAGAGGACAGATGGGAATTCATGAGAATCAAATTAGAAAGTCTAAAGTGCACTCACAGTTCCTATCATATGGTAAGTACCCAATAAATGGCCACTATTACCATATTCCTGCTCAATGTCCAAAATCCTAACTTTAGTATATCTTTCTCTCTTTTGAACCAAGACAAAGCCATACTTAATCATATCTGACAAATCACAACTTAAATCTTTTTATATCATATGACATTTACAATGTACCCCATTCAAAAGGCAACTTTGGACACAAATGTTGGAAGTGGAATGAGGTAAATAGTGTATGTGTATGATATACTCTAAAAAGTCTAGGGGCCGGGCATGGTGGCTCACGCCTATAATCTCAGCACTTTGGGAGGCTGAGGTGGGAAGATCACTTGAGGTCAGGAGTTCAAGACCAGCCTGGCCAGCATGGTGAAATCCCGTCTCTACTAAAAATACAAAAATTAGCCAGGCATGGTGGCACAAACCTGTAATCCCAGCTACTTGGGAGGTTGAGGCACTAGAATCCCTTGAACCTGGGAGATGGAGGGTGCAGTGATCTGAGATCATGACACTGCACTCCAGCTTGGGCAATATAGTGAGACTTTGTCTATAAATAAATAAATAAATAAAGTCTTGGGTCAGCATTATTTACAATAGTCCAAATGAGGAAACAATGCAAAAATCCATCCACAGAATGACTACACAAAATATAATATACAATGGAATATTGTTCAGACAGAAAAAGGAAGAAAACTCTGACATATGCTATAGCGTGGATAATTTATGTTAACACTATGCTAACCAAAACAAGCCAGACACAAAAAGATACTGTATGATTCCACTTATGTGAGATACCTATAGTAGTCAAATTCATAAAAACAGTAAAAGTAGAATGGTGGTTGCCAGGGACTATGGGGTAGAAGGAAATGAAGAATTATTGTTTAATGAGTATCGAGTTTCAGTTTTTCAAGATAAAAGGAGTTCTGGATATTGGTTTCATAACAATGTGAATGTATTTAACACTACTGAACTGTACAATTAAACATGGTTAAGATAGCAACTTTTATGTTACATATATTTTACCAGAATTTTTAAAAAAGGACTATATCCATGACCTAGCTGAATCTTGAAACATTGTTAAGTGAAATAAGCCAGACACAAAAGGGCAAATATCGTATAATTCCACTTATATGAGGTACCTAGTATAGTCAGATTCATAGAAACAAAGTAGAATAGTGGTTCCGGGGGTAAGAGGAGAGGGAATGGTGCATTATTTTTTAATGAGTAGTTTCTCTTTGGAATACAAACATTCTGGAAATAATAGCAGTGGTTGCACAACATAGAGAATGTACTTACTGCCACTGAAATATACACTTACAAAGAGTTAAAATGGTATAAGTTATATATATTTTGTCACCATAAAAAAAGCATATGATTTTTTTTTCCATTTTCTAACCAAAAGAATGCTTATAATAGAAGAAATTTAGGTGTTATATGTTTTATATTTACTGCTTTGTCTTTTCTAATTTTACATGTTGATCTACATACAGGGTTGCACATACACATTTTTATTTATTAAATTCTTAGCACCTGCCCCAATTTTGCCCTTCTTGAGACTGGTCAATAATAAATTACACCTAATGGCATTTCCCCCTTTTCCTGGCCAAACAGCAGCACAAAAATAAATTTAGGCTGTTTTCTTAAGATGCATTTATTTTTGCATATTATTAGATTGTGCCTATAGAACTTTTTGCTAGAGTCTTTATAGAGATGGATCCAGTGGCAAGGACAGAACAGATTTCTTCCTAAGAAGATACTTTGCTAATGAAGGTTTAGGAAGCAAGCACCTTAACTGATGGAGAGAAATAATATGAGAGAACAAAAGTTTACTCCTTTCCTCTTGATCAAACAGACATTCATCTCTTGTGTCTGCAACAGCTGGAAATGAATCTAGGGAAAAACTAAAAAAAAAAGTCAAAATGAATCAGCAAATCCCAAGAAGGCAGCTGCTTTCCTGCAGGCAGTTGCTTGCAGAGATCCTCTGAGTATCTCATGACCTTGACCACCCAACCACAGTGGCATGAAGTCCTTCGCAGTTCTTCAGAGTCCTTCATACTTCTTCAAAGTACAGTTGTAGTTCTTCTAAGAACCAAATGAAAAATTCATACAACTGTTATACTGTAAGAAATATAAGATACAAAGGATAAAAGAGGGAACAGGATTTTATGAGTCATGATGGTCATTGAAGAGTACAATTTTTCTCTTCAGATGCTCTATGCCAATCACAGTAATCAAAATAAATGGATTGGTGGTGGAGATTATGGTATATTTAGTTTCCTGACTATTTGGTTTAAAAATCTGCTACTGGGAAGTATAGCAGTTAAGGGTCACTTAGACTCAAAGATTCCTGTATGTCAGATTTCTGTATTTTACAGGCCTCTTTCTGCAGATGAAGCCTCAATTTAGTTTCTGTGGAGTTAATCAGGCCCCTAACTGTACTTCAGAGATACTGCATCAATACCCAGTTGGGTATACAATTTCTCCCTGTATTTTTCTAGCTTACTTCTAGTCATTAAGCATAAACTCTCTACCATTGCTGGCTTTCTCTAACTCCACCTCGTCTGCTTTTCAACCTCATTATAGTGACCCTCACATTTTCATTCCTCTCCCAAGCCTCTGGGGCTCTATATTTGTTCTTCCTTCTTTCTAGGATCCGTTGAGCTCTTCCATATAGTTTGTTTACTCAGGGCCCTGCTCAAAAATCACTGCCTTGACCAATTACTGTCAATTTATACTGCTGAACTGGCATATATGCAATGTTGCTCAATTGAAATGTTTAAAAATCTACCATTGAGCAACAAAAGGTTGATGTCACTAAATCCAACTTAGGCTCAATTTCTGACTGTGGACTGACATACTGGTTAACTCTTAGCGATTATTTTCTCTGGATCTGAATTTTTACATTTTTATAAGGATAGATATCATCTTCTGTTACAAACATCCTGGGCAATGAAAATGTTAATTCCAATAAACAATTTTCAACCCATCGAGGGAAAAAGAAAAAACAACTTCTGTCATGTGGATGACTAATGGAATGCTAGCACTGCAAAAGACCTTCAGCTAGATCACTTCTCACCCAAACTTTTCACTTGACTGAATAGAGACATGAAGAGAAGTCAAGTGCCTTACCCATGTAAGTAATCTGGCAAGGAAATACTTGAACTTGAATTTCCTTATTCCACCTAATGTTCTTTCCCTACCACTTGTTCCAAAATGAAAGTGGATGGCAACCACTTTCTCTGAATCACTACGGTGAGTCAAAAATTACAATCTCCCAGGCTCTAGCCAGAATGACATATCTGGCATTCTTATTAAAGAATCCACATTTTTAGGTCCTTAGTTCCAGAGAATCCTGATGTGCAGCTAAGTTTCCAACTACACCCTCCTGACTGCCTGGGATCTGAATTAGTTGACCCAGTGACGATGAGAAAGAGTCCCCAAAACGCAGGCTCTGGGGTCCATACATCACAGAGGTATACACGATGAACCATTGGGGGATGGAAAAAAATATATATATATAAAATATATACATATATTTTACATCTAGAAAAAAAAGATTTTAAGCATTACTAATATTAATCCAGGGGTGGGCACTGATAGCCTTACTGTGTCATATATCAGACAAAAGAGAGGGTGATCTCCAATGCAGAAGAGCTAACAGATTAAGCTCTGCTCCCCAAAGCACTGTTTGCTTTCAATGTATTAAAAACAAATTGCTCTGAAGTTTAATTCAGTTATGAGGAGTTGTGAAGTATGTATTTATCTCTGGTCAAATTAGCCATCACAGAATGATAACTGACTTAAAAAGATTGATAGAAGGAAACTGCAGGTTAAATGTAATACTAGTCATGCCAGTAAAACTGAACAAGAACATTGCAAAACTGAAACTTTTCCTATTATACTTTGAGCTATGCGTGAGTCACATTATCAGGTAAAAGCATGATTACCAAATAAGATTAAACAAGTTAGCCAAGAGGGAAAACAAACAAACAAACAAACAAAAACTATCCAGATGACTTTTAAACATAGGTAGATACACACTATTTTTAATAATGAACCTGACCATAACTCTTTTTTCCCATCAGCTTTCCAGTGTCTTACCCTTAAATATGAATGAACAGTCAAGGATCTTCATCTAGTTATGGAATTCCTCTCATGAGGAACACAGAATCTAAAATAAACAGATAAAGGGGGAAAAAAGAAGAATCCTGAAGAAGTGGAAACAAAAAAGGACTTAAAGAAGACTTTTAAAAAATCAGTGACATTCTCAGAGGGATACAAGAAGATGTAGCATCATATAACAAGAACAAGAATCTTTTAAAAAGTCCTTTCACAGCTGGGCATGGTGGCTCTCAGCTGTAATCCCAGCACTTTGGGAGGTCAAGGTAGGAGAACTGCATGAGACTAGGAGTTTGAGACCAGCCTGGACAAGATGCAGCCTGGACAGCCCATCTCTGCAAAAAATACAAAACATTAGCCGAGTGTGGTGGTGCATGCCAGTAGTCCAGTTATGCCAGGCTGAGGTGGGAGGATCACTAGAGCCTGCGAGGTTGAGGCTGTAGTGAGCCATGATCACACCACTATACTCCAGTCTGGATCACAGACTGAGACGCCCATCTCTAAAAATAATAAAAATAAAAATAATAAAGGTAAAATAAGAAGGTCCTTTCACAACTTTTGGAAATTAAAATATTGTTGAGAAATTACACACTAGGAAATAACATATAATATATATTATTAAATATAGAATAATAATGTCATAAGGTAAAACTGAATATTAATAATAGCTAATATTCATTGAGAATTATTAGGTGCCAGGCACTGTTCCAAGTACTTTACAGATATTAACTTATGCAATCCTCATAACAATATGAAATAGGTACTATTCTATAATTACCCTCCATTTTAAAGAGGAAGAAACTAAAAGCTTAAAGAAGTAAAGTGACTTGCCCAAAGTTAGACAGCTACTAAGCAGCAGGACTAGGACTATAATCGCACCATTGTTTTGTAGAGTCAATGTTCTTAATCTTTATGCTATACTGCAAACATAAAGATCTGGAAAACAGAAGAGATTTTCTAAACATGAGAAGATCAGCCCAGAAGGTCCAACATCCAAATAACAGGGGTTCCAGATTGAGAGAACTAGGGCTCTATTCTATATCCCACTGGGGATACATAACTAATTAGTTGTGAAGGTAGAATAAAGACATTTTCAGATCTGAAAGGTCACAAAGGATCTTACTGTAACTTGCGCTTCAAAAAAACAACAGAGTAAATGATAAGGAAGATATCAGAAACCAGGGTTCCTACATAGAAACAAACCAGGGGAATTGTTTGGAAAGTGTTTGGTCAGGAATTAATGACAGTACAGTAAAAACTTAGCAACTGCAAATAAAAGAAAATGGCTAACTGCAGGGAAGACAAAATGCCTGTACAGGAAAGGAAATGTAATCACTAGTGAATTAATATTTACTTGGTGACAATAAAATAAACAGCAGACATTGACTTAACTCACAATTATACTCTGTAACGTTATCTGAAGGAAGAGATTTTTACTTGTTTTGCTCACGGCTTTTCTCTTGGCAATCAGAGCTGTGCCAAGCACATAGTAGGTGCCCAATAAATATATGTTGAATTTAAGAATAAATACAATGAGTCTATAAGAGAGAGGATGTACATATGTGTGTAGGATGAGGGTGAGGAAATGCTGGTAAAAGAGCTCTATTAATGTTTACAACTCACAAAAAAAAAAAAAAAGAAAAAAAAAGAAATATAAGGGTAATTATGCTATTTTGAAAAACAAAGCAAAGACCAGTAGAGATCATTTAAAAAACAGAAAATGTACCAGGCGCCACTGGGGTAGAGAATAAAATACCTAAGAATACAACTTACAAGGGATGTGGAGGACCTCTTCAAGGAGAACTACAAACCACTGCTCAACGAAATAAAAGAGGACACAAACAAATGGAAAAACATTCCATGCCCATGGATAGAATCAATATTGTGAAAATGGTCATACTGCCCAAAGTAATTTATAGAGTCAATGCTATCCCCATCAAGCTACCATTGACTTTCTTGAAAAAATTAGAAAAAACTACTTTAAATTTCATATGGAACCAAAAAAGAGCCTGTATAGCCAAGACAATCCTAAGCAAAAAGAACAAAGCTGGAGACATCATGCTACCTTACTTCAAACTATAATACAAAAATACAGTTACCAAAACAGCATGGTACTGGTACCAAAACAGCATGGTACTGGTACCAAAACAGATATATAGACCAATGGAGCAGAACAGAGTCCTCAGAAATAATGCCACACATCTACAACCATCTGATCTTTGACAAACCTGATAAAAACAAGCAATGGGGAAAGGATGCCCTATTTAATAAATTGTATTGGGAAAACTGGCTAGCCATATGCAGAAAACTGAAACTGGACTCCTTCCTTACACCTTATACAAAAATTAACTCAAGATGGATTAAAGACGTAAACGGAAGACCTAAAACCATAAAAACCCTAGAAGAAAACCTAGGCAATACCATTTAGGACAGAGGCATGGGCAAAGACTTCATGACTAAAACACCAAAAGCAATGACAACAAAAGCCAAAATTGACAATGGGATCTAATTAAACTAAAGAGTTTCTACACAGCAAAAGAAACTATCATCAGAGTAAACAGGCAACCTATAGAATGGGAGAAAATTTTTGCAATGTATCCATCTGACAAAGGCTAATATTCAGAATCTACAAGGAACTTAAACAAATTTACAAGAAAAAAAAAAAACCTCATCAAAGAGTGGGCGAAGGATATGAACAGACACTTCTCAAAAGAAGACATTTATGCGGCCAACAAACATATGAAAAAAAGCTCATCATCACTGGTCATTAAAGAAATGCAAATCAAAACCACAATGAGATACCATCTCATGCCAGTTAGAATGGCGATCATTAAAAAGTCAGTCAACAACAGATACTGGAGAGGATGTGCAGAAATCGGAATGCTTTTACACTGTTGCTGGGAGTGTAAATTAGTTCAACCATTGTGGAAGACAGTGTGGCGATTCCTCAAGGATCTAGAACCAGAAATACCATTTGACCCAGCAATCACATTACTGGGTATATACCGAAAGCATTATAAATCATTCTACTATAAAGACACATGCACACATATGTTTATTGCAGCACTATTCACAATAGCAAAGACTTGGAACCAACCCAAATGCCCATCAATGATAGACTGGGTAAAGAAAATGTGGCACATATACACCATGGAATACTATGCAGTCACAAAAAAAGGATGAGTTCATGTCCTTTGCAGGGACCTGGATGAAGTTGGAAATCATCATTCTCAGCAAACTAACACAGGAACAGAAAACCAAGCACCACATGTTTTCACTCATAATTGGCAGTTGAATAATAAGAATACATGGACACACAGGGAGGGGAATATCACACACTAGGGCCTGTTGCGGGATGGGGAGCTGGGGGAGGGATAGCATTAGGAGAAATGTCTAATGTAGATGACGAGTTGATGGGTGCAGCAAACCACCATGGCACATGTATACGTATGTAACAAACCTGCATGTTCTGCACATGTATCCCAGAACTTAAAGTATAATTAAAAAAAAAAAAAAAAAAAGAAAGAAAATGGTTGCTACCGGGGAAGAGGAAAATGAAAGCAGAAAATAGCCCAAGTAGGCCAGGCGCGGTGGCTCAAGCCTGTAATCCCAGCACTTTGGGAGGCCGAGACGAGCGGATCACAAGGTCAGGAGATCGAGACCATCCTGGCTAACACGGTGAAACCCCGTCTCTACTAAAAAATACAAAAACCTAGCCGGGCGAGGTGGCGGCGCCTGTAGTCCTAGCTACTCGGGAGGCTGAGGCAGGAGAATGGCGTGAACCCGGGAAGCGGAGCTTGCAGTGAGCGGAGATCCGGCCACTGCACTCCAGCCTGGGCGACAAAGCGAGACTCCGTCTCAACACAAAAAAAAAAAAAAAAAAAAGAAAAGAAAATAGCCCAAGATCGCTGCTTTTTATTATAAACCTTGTAGAACTCTACAGACCACCTGACCTCCCAAATCAGCACAAAACTGCCATAACTTCAACCTTCCAAAATACATTCTCATTTTAGAAAGATGGAAACCACAGAATATGTGAAGAAATAACACAGAGCAACACCACTCAAAGATAATCATGTTAAATATTTTGGTATAACTGGATATTTTTTTCTAGGCATATTTTCAACAACTGACTTCATATCTGGCATGTAAATTGGTATCCTGAATTCATTTATAAAAACACTCAAACTAAATAAGAGGAAAAGATCATTTGCTGGAAAAAGCAAGCCAACCTCTCCCAACTCATAACACAGCAATTCAGTATGCATATTCTATTGAAAAGAAGTCAATAACATTTTCACGCAAAAAAAAGTAGAACAAAATGTGTAATCTCTTTCAACAAACAGCAGCATATTAATTAAGAGTCCAGGTGCTAGAATAGTCTACCTGGGCTCAAATTCCAACTCTACTGTTTTTGTGGTTGAGTGATGGGCACTATTATAACCTCACAAACCTCAGTTTCTCTAAATGTAAAATAAAAATAATAATGGTACCTATCTCTTAATATTTCTGAGGAGTACCTGTTCAACAGTAAGCAAATAAGCCAGCATGTCGTAAATGCTCAGTAAACATTAGCATCGCAATTATTATGATTAATAACTATCTAATGGGTGAGCCACAACAAAAATATGTAAGACCAGCAGAATAAACAAAGGGATTTAACAAAGCCAAACGCAAAGGGTCACCAGTGTGAGAGGAAGGACAGGACAGAAGCCTCTCCTCTCTGATATTTGACACTAAAATTTATTTGTCAAATAAGCGAATCATGGATGCACTTTAAATTCCAAGCTGAGGAGTTTCCGAGCAATTGTAGTGACCTCATCCAATAAGAGAGAGTTGCATGGAGAGGGTAACAGCTATTCAGGGTGATTCGGCTAATGGAAACTGTCAAAATGACAGTGCAGTGGGTCACACTCTAGAGTACAGGTCTTGCACAATAGGACACTCCTCAAAAATGTGAATTCATTAGGTTTTGAAATACAGTTGACCCTTAAACAACACAGGTTTAACGACACGGGTCCACTTATATTCATAAATTCAATCAAAAACACAGTATTCACAGAATGTAAAACCTGCATATAGGGAGGGCCAACGTTACCTACGCAAGGGTTCTGCAAGGCCAACTATGGGACTTGAGTGTGCATGAATTGGTGTCCTGGGACCAATTCCCTGCGTATACTGAGGGACAAGTCTACTGCGTCCTGGGTCCCTGGCAGAGGGAGAATAAGAGTCAGAATGCTTTGAAAAGAAATCTTGGGAGCCAAAGAGGTGCTCACATATAACACAGGCCTGTAGCGAATGAGAGAGTCCTTCAGGACATTCCAATTTCAGTGAAGAAATGATTATTTTGGGATGGGGTGAGAGGAGACAGGAAGATCATCCCTTCTTGTTGCGGAGTAAATATTCTAGAAAAAAAAGAGATTTGCCTAGGACTTGTGTCACTTGATCTTCCTGTGAAATATAAACACGTTAAGAAATAAAACAACAAATGTCAGGCCAAATGCCCTTTATTTTCTTAGTCCTTCCCCTAGGAAGATATATAAACTGAAAGGCAAGGGTGGGGATAGAGGTGAAGGAGTCACAGGTAACTAAGAGAGCTCTAGCCTAAAAAACGTAATAATTATCTGTAATAATTATCTGATTTTAGTTCGGCTACTAATTAGCTGCACAATCACACTTCATCACTGCGGCGGTTTTCTGGTGTGTAATTTGGGGATATAACAACTGTTCTACCTACCTTAACAAGTATCATGAAAGAGATAATGAATGGGATAATGCTTTCATCAGTCCAAGTCCAGTCAGGTGACAGATACTACATCAGTTTTTTGTTATTTTTCAGTAGAGAGAATAGTTGACTAGCAATAACAAATTATTAATTATGTAACAGAAAAGGCCAAAAAGACATTAAAGTGGCATGGAGATAGCTGGGCATAGAGGTACATGACTGTAGTGCCAGCTACTTAGGAGGCTGAGATGGGAGAATCACTGGAGCGCAGTTTGAAGCTGCAGTGAGCTGTGATTGCACCACTGCACTCCAGCCTGGGCAAAAGAGTAAGACCCCATCTCAAAAACAAAAACAAAAAGTACCACAGAGGAATCAACTAGAGACAGCAGCTTGGCATGGTTGTGTCCATACCAAGATTTCCCCACGCAAATCTCAGCTTGAATTGTAGTTTCCATAACAATTGTAATCACCATGTGTCATGGGAGTGGGAGAGAACTGAATCATGGGAGTGGTTTCCCTCACACTATTCTCATGACAGTAAGTTCTCATGAGATCTGATGGTTTTATAAGAGGCTCCCCACTTTGCTCAGTTCTCATTCTTCTCCCTGCTGCCATGTGAAGAAGGCTGTGTTTGCTTTCCTTTCTGCTATGACTGTAAGTTTCCTGAGGCCTCCCCAGCCATGCTGAACTGTGAGTCAATTAAACCTCTTTCCTTTATAAATTATCCAGTCTCGGGTATATCCTTATAGCAGCATAAGAACAGACTACTATACAGCTACCCCAAGGCTAAAGGAACAAAAGGAAGTGGATGGAATTACCAGAACTTTGAAGTTTAAAGGGGAGCACCCAGAGAGCTGATCCTTGGGCCTCTGAGGTGGAGGTCCTGTTGAGCTGACACTGGTGTCTCTGAGTTTGAGGGCAGGGCAGCCCTCTGGGGTGTGAACCCTGGTCAGTTGATACTGGCATCTCTGACGTAAGGGCACAATAAAGGTGCTTCTGCAAGTTTTAGAACAACTGCAAACTAGATTCACCTATTGCTACTGCAAAAAATGGCTGCTGCCGGGGTTAAGAAGGGAGGCTGGGGTGAGGCTGACAGAATAGGAAGCAGGATGGAAGGGCCAAGTCTCTTCAAAAAGACTCGCTTGAGGGGAATGGCAAGAGCTCTTTAAATAGAATCAGTTATTCACTTTGTGTCTTTGTTTTGCTGAAATGTGCATAATACTCAACAGAAAGACTAAAATGAAAAGGAAGAACATACTAAGTACTGTTGAAGATGGAGAACCAGAACTCTCATGGGCAGCTAATGGGAATAAACACTGAATAACCCTTTGTGAAGAAGACGGTTTGGTAACATATACTAAAGCCTAACATACACTGGACCCTGTTACCCAGAGAGTGCACTCCTGCATGCACACATCTTGTATGATTCCATTTATAAAGTCTTCAGTAAGAAACGAATATGATCAATGCTCTTAGCCGTCAGGAAGGTGGTTACTCTTGGGGTTGGAGAGTGAGGTAGCTGCAAGAGGGAGACTTCTGGCATGCTCTGCTTCCTCATCTGGGTGCTGCTTCCATGGATGTAATAAATTCATAAAAATTCATCGGGTTGTACACTTTTATATATGTATACTTTGATGTGATTATGTAATATTTTAATAACAGTTAAATGTAACACCATTCCGCTTCTGGGCATATACCCAAAAGAGTAGAAAGCAAGAACTCAAAGCGACATTTGCACACTCATGTTCATGGCGGCATTATTCACAAAAGCCAAAAGATGGAAGCAACTCAAGTGTCCCTCAGTGGATGGATGGATAAGCAGTTTCTATATACAAATGTGGAGTATTATTCAGCCTGAAAAAGGAAGGAAATTCAAACACATGCTACAACATGAATGAACCTTGAAGATATAATGTTAAGTAAAATAAACCAGTCTCCCAAAAGGACAAATACTACTTGATTCCATGAGGTGCTTAGAGTAATCAAACTCTCAGAGACACAGAGTAGAATAACGGTTGCCAGGGACCAAGGAGGGAGGAATGGGGAGTTATTGTTTGACAGATATAGTTTCAGTTTCACGTGAGTTCTGTGGATGGATGATGGTGATAGTAGCACAAGGTGAATGTAGTTAACGTACACTTTAAAATTAGTAAATTTTATGTTATCTGTAACACAAATTAAAATTTTAATTTTTAATTTAAAAAAAAGTGATTCTAATATATACCTTCCAAGTAAATACATGCATCCTAATGAAGTTATTAACTTACCTCTGGAAGACATTCCAGCATGTTCACACCTCTTCTCTTATTGGGCTACTGTTAACTCTACCTTTTTAATCTTGCGTACAAGAAGTGAAAAAATCAAGAATGGACTCTCCCAAGCCGTAAGAGGGGATGCATAAGACCACTTTACACTCACATGGAACCTTTCACTAACAAAATGCTTTAACATCCTCCTTCCCGTTTACACTCATTACACCCCCCTGCAAGAAAGACAGGTCAGAGATATCTGTTACCCTCATCTTACAGCTGGAGAAACTGACTGAAAAAGAAAACAACAAAAAATCACAGCCAACGGAAGAAACAAATTTTCTTTTACCAAATTCAAGCTGTAAGACATCCTTATGATGTCTTACGTAAGTGCGTGAGTAGATTTAAAAAACAAATTCAATTTACAAATTAGTTTTGTGCTTCTATTGCTCCCATAATAAAATGCGTAATGTTACACAGATCTTTTTTATATTTTGAAAAACAATTTCACTGTTTGACTTGAAAACAGTTTATTTAATTTATACAAATAACTACTAAATACAAAAAGTAGATTAAAACAAAATAGTTATTTTTTTCTGGCAGAGTTTAAATGCACATAATGGATAATTCTGAAGAAAATGCATTTTCCCCGTAGCGTTCAGGACTAAAATTCTACTGAAATCTTTGCTTCTAAATCAGTAATATATTCGGTGGTGTCACGTGGGTAATGGCTAAATACGTTCTGCATATGAACTGAAAAAAAGTTACAGTCTACACACATACAAATGTGAAGCACTTAAAATGTGAATTTAACTGATAATAAAAGAAAATGTCCATTTGAGAGTATAGTGTTAAAAACATTTCGGTAATAAAATCATAAGACCACATAAAAATAAGCTTTAACATATGCACGAAGCAGTTTTGTAAAAACTACCAAGTGCACAAGTAATAAATAATTTGCAAAGTTGTGTATAAACAATTCCTAATGTTCGGCATCATTGTAAACATCAGCACATGTGTAAAATGCAGCAAAGTCTGACATTACATTTTGTTTTGCCAAATTGAATTCCTATTATCCAAAGACAGACCAGTGGAGTACGCAGCCAACATTTTGGCAAGTTGGGTCTTTAAAATTAAGAGTAACAGTGCAAGTAAGGAATGCAAAGAATTCCTAGTGCAATAAAGAAGAGAAGCACAGGCAATATTGCTGATTAAAAATTCACCACCTCCTTGAGTTTCCCGTGGGGAGTGTCTAGGAGACTTGTGAAAGCTATGCAAAGCCACTGTCTTAATGCCCAGATCTCTTTTAGGATTTCTCTGTGTTCCTCCAGTCCCTACCTTTGCAACAGTGTCTGTCCAACATTAGTCTCTGCAGTGTGAACAGTTCGTGAAATGCCCAGTTCACAGTCATCGAGCGAGGTTAGGGTGGTTTTGATGTCTCCCCAACACATGGCTGGGTACGATGTCTGCCTTGTCAAAGCAGCCATTTGGGGAGGGAGACAGATGGATTCTGTTCTGGCAACCAGTCAGGCCAGCATTAGGTCCCAGCTGGACAATGACAACAATGTCAAATCTTCCTTCTTGACACTATGAAAATGTCAACAGTCAGTTTTCAATTTGTCGAGGGAATTATCAATTTTGGTCAAAGTCTTTTTGATACGCAGTGCTGTGAGTCTTGCGGATGGATTTTGATACCAGCATTCTTTCATTAGCTTGGCCAGAGAGGTTAATGTCTGAGGAGAGAAAGAACAAACACCACAATGACAAACTGGCTTTTTAGTGGCCCTGGAAGCTGGGCAGATATCATGTCAACTGTTCTGAAGAACTCGCAGGTCTTGTGAAATTAGAGTTATGTTACTGTCATCTTCTTTAAACAAATATTCAAGCTTTAACCACTGATAAAGAGGCCACTCACAGAGTTTCATGAACTCTGTCCTTTGGACTCTTAATGCTACCAATTTACTTTATCAGGTAAATGACATAGGCCAGATTGGACCCCTTAATGATTTTATGGGTGCTAAAAGCAGCAATATTAACCTAGAGATAATCCTGAAATTTCCAAACAGGGTCATTTCTCATTGTTTTATATCTACTACTACTTATGAGTAGCAATACAGGATCTTCAGCATTCAGCAGCTTGTGTTTGGGATTTCAGATATGCAGAGATGGAAAGGAGGTTAAAAGCTTCACTTAAAGTCTCTTGGTTTACATATGAAACTGCAGTCTTAGGGCTAGTAGCGGTAGTCATGAGTCTCCCGATTCTTGGAACTGCTCATTCATAGAAATTCTTACAAATATTGTCATTCACTAGCAACCCCTATCAGATATGGCTTCTTCGAGAATGGGAGTATTTGTCTGAGCTTACTCTACTAGATCTAAACCCTTCTACATAAAATAGGAAGAGAAAACAACAGATACACAGGACAGATCACTCAGATGCTATACCAGTTGAAACTCAAAGGGAAACAAATAGCAAACAATGGAAAAGAGCTCTAAAACTGAGAAACTGGCATTCTTACCGGGTCTGAGAACCATCTGTTGGGTATGTTTGGCCTTTGTTGATCCACACAGACTACTTTCCTCATATCTTCAAAACTTGGGTCATTGGGAACCACATCGTAGAACGGTGGCTTGTAATCCTCCACTATACCTGCACACAAGGACAAGAATTGTGTTGGGTTAGCAAGAGAGTACAGGTTCCCCCAAGATTTCACTGATGGGTGTCACAGGTTATAATGTGACAGAAGAAAATGCTAATCACCTTCCTCATACCTCAGGGCAGTCCTGGAAGCTAAAGGTAGGTCCTAAAACAGGCAGAGAAAAAGGCAATAAATATACACCCTGCAGGGTATTGGAAGAAGGATAATTGTTAGAAGGAAATACGTGAAAACTTCTCATGTAATCATAACTATTAGCAAAATTCTCCCACAGTGTATATTAACAGCCCTGTAATGCCCAACAGGGCACTGGAGACATAGAACAAAAATTCCTTTGGTGATCAAAAACACCCAAGCCACCTAGGGAAAGCACATGAATCTAGTGGCTTCAAACCATAAATAGAAATAAAAAGTTGTCCACAAACCAGAGCTAGGGAGTAATAAACCAAGACCATCATCAAAATACCCCTTTTTTGTTATAAAAATATTTTGTTAAGAAAAACATTGTTATACATTAATCTCTTCCATTAGGAGGGATGCAAATAATATAATAGGAAATACTCATTTCCTCATTAATTCATTCTACATGTACTGAGTACCCGCTAACTGCCAGGCACAGCTGTCTGACTGATGGTTCTATTATTTACAATCATATTGAAGGCATAAAATAAAATGTAAAGAGGATAGCCACGTGGGAAGGCAGAGGAAAAGAGAGATAAATAATGAGCTCTTCCTCTGCCCGAAAGCAAATGTGAAAAGTAGCTAATTTCAGCTTCTGCCCCTGCATGATTTCCAGTGGCCTGGAAACCTTTTCTTTTCCAACAGAATTATATCAACTCCTTAAACAGAAAAATGTTTAACTTCATTATTTGGAATTAGAAAATGGATTCTTCCCCTTCATAGACATAAAACCAAGACATCTATTATTTCTTTTCCCTCAACAAAGGGTTCAAACAATGAGGTAATAACTTGGTTTACTGCTCTCTTTTCTTCCTCCAGGTCTTTCTTCTATTCCTAAATACCTAAAAAGTTGTTGGAGGGGACAGAAGGAGACAGTGAGGAAAGTTGTAATTCAGTTGTTCTAGTTCCTAGAAGCCACCTGAAAAGCTTCAATTCCCTTTTCATTTATCACAGAAATTACTAACAGTGGGAATCCATTCTTACAAATTCCATACAAATACAAACCATTTATGCAAAACATTAGCTATGATAAAGAGCATCTTTTCAAGAAATATTATAGATCTTTTTAAAACTTCACAAATTTGGCTAAATAAAGGTTTATATTTGAGATGGAAACTAGTCTAAATTATATTTTTAAAAAATCTAGGCTGGGTGTGGTGGTTCACGCCTGTAATCTCAGCACTTAGGGAGGCCAAGGCGGGCGGACCACTTGATGTCAGGGTTCGAGACAAGCCTGGGCAACATGGCAAGACCCTGTCTCTACTAAAAGTACAAAAATCAGCTGGGTGTAGTGGAGCATGCCTGTAGTTCCAGCTAACTCAGGAGACTGAGGCACAAGATTCGCTTGAATCCAAGAGGTGGCTGCACTCCAGCCTGGGTGACAGAGTGAGATTCTGTCTCCCAAGAAAAAAAAACAAAACAAAAAACTAGTTAATTCCAAATAACTTACCCACCTTGTGTAACTGCATTTGAAATGCATATCAGTCAGTGGATTAAAACCTTCCTGGCAAATCATAAACAGGTCATATTGGGTATAAACTGCTACTCTCAGAAGTCTTGGAACACCTCATCTTAGGGGCCCTTCTTCTCCTGTAAGAATTCCAGGAAGCATTCAAACAAATATCTTTTAATTATTTTCAGTACTAACAGACACCATCGAAAATACAGCTGAACATGGACCTAGAGAGATATTTTATATGTTTTCTAGGGTCACAAGAATTTACAGAAAACAGTAAGACATGTGCCCTTCACCATCTCTCAATTTTTCTGAGAGTATATTTAATAGCCTACTTTAATATTTAAATATCTAGCATAACAGCCATCTATTTGGAGTAATTTATCTGTTGAGCTTAGGAAGGGTTATGTGAATGTGAACAGTAATACAAAGTTGAAGTTTTCTATAAATGCAAAAGAAAACAAAGCATGGCTGGATTTTTAAAACATGAGATCTGGTGATACCAAACAATGAATTTCACTATACAAAGCTGAAATTTACCCTTGTGTTTCCGTTTCCCATGTTTTAATTTTATTAAATGTCCCCATGTTTTAATAAAAGGAGTCAAGTGTTTTTAAAAGATCGTTTAATTGATTATCCCTGGGACTTAGTCAAGCCTCTTTTTCCTCAATCATTGGCCAACTGTTGATTGTTTTCACCTGACACTGGCCATACTTCTCCAAAATAAAATAAACCTGGGATTAGGCTCGAACAGTCACTAGGAACCCCTCTGATCAAGGAAAGCAATAAATCAGTTGAAAGTGCATTACTACTATGGTGGGATGCCATATTAAATGCTGGGAGTGATAAAAATATAAGACATGCTCTTGTTTTCCAAGGAAATCAAAATCTAGTGGAAAAGCAGGACAAGTCTCTCATTTTTTTTTCCCTTAGACAATGGAAATCTTATCAAAAAGAACCTCAAAATATTTTTTTTCACCCATTTATTTTATATCTTGAAAGGCAAAACTATATTAGAAATTCTCATTCTACTTTCACTTTGAGATCCTAAATTCTCAATGACCATTTTGATTAGCTGTGTGTGCCCGAGACTGTGCTTGGCAGGAGGGATTTAAAAAATGAAAAAAACAGTGGCTCATGCCTGTAATTCCAGCACTTTGGGAGGCCGAGGTGGGTGGATCACAAGGTCAAGAAATCAAGACCATCCTGGCAATATGGTGAAACCCCGTCTCTACTAAAAACACAAAAATTAGCTGGGTGTGGTGGCACGCGTCTGTAGTCCAGGCTACTCAGGAGGCTGAGGCAGAAGAATCGCTTGAACCTGGGAGGCGGAGGTTGCAGTGAGCAGAAATAGTGCCACTGCACTCCAGCCTAGTGACAGAGAGAGACTCTGTCTCCAAAAAAAAAAAAAAAAAAAGAAAAGAAAGAAAAGAAAAAGATGCAGTGTTGGTGATGAGAATAATGAGAAAGGTGAAAGAAAAAAAATTACAGACTAGCTATAGATGGAAGAGCACAGAGAAGAGGGTGGGGAGGGACAGTGGCACTTGGCAGTGTTCACAGGAGAAAACACCTCCATGGTATCCCAAGTCCCCAGATATAAACTGGGTGCCGTGGAAGCACAGGTAAGCTTCCCAGGAGGGAAGTGGGGCATGGGCAGAATACAAAGATCAAGAGTTTGCAAGGCAGAAAAGATGACAGGGAAGAGAAACCCCCACAGAGTGGGTGCATTCCAGGCAGAGGGAGGCTATGGGGCAAGGACAAGAACTGACAAACCATCCTCTGATGTTGGAGAGATGGAGAGAAGTTCTCTGGGGCTGAAATGGGTGCATGTGGTGGCAGGAGAGCCGGGGGAGAAGAAGGGGACAGGAGGTGAGGCCAGGCTGCGAGGTAACGCATGTTGTCAAGGTAGGAAATAACTGATTTACAACAGTGCCTCATTTCTGCCAGAAAGTGATAATCGGTGTAGCCAGGCAAAAAAGTGAACTCTAAGTCCTTTAGAGGCAGCACCCAAGAAGTTACTGCCAAATCGTGAGCCAGCAAAGAGCACAGCATGAATTCAGGCAAGTAACTAAAAATACAAAGCACTTCAAGTGCCAAATGAGCAGTACAAACAACAAATGACACAGGAAGGCAGGGGAAGAGACGCTCTTAAATGGTGGCCAGGGACGGAACAGACTGAGCCAGGGCTCGCCTCCCATGTAAGGCGGCCAGCGTGACTCAAAGGGCCACGAGAAAGAAATCAAAAACATTATTCATAACCTACTCCCCCACAACTTTTGACAGGGGTGTCTGATTTATACAATAGTTTCTTCCTGGGCATATGTCTAGTTGAAAGTTTTCTCTTTTCTGGGGTAAGCCTATCTTCATCAACCAATATCCCTCCCATTAGTTTGCTATATGGCTCTGAGTAAACCCCTTAGCTGCCAGGCCTTAGTTTTCCAATACCTTTAAAGCACACATCACAAAGCCAACGTGCAGATCAAACATGTCCTAGATATGCACTTCGAAAAGCATGAAACACCAGTGGCCTCACAAATGTCCAGAAACAAGTCCTTCCTCAAGATCTTGCCCCCGAGGTCCTGAACTAGACACCCACTTTCTTTCCACTTGACAGCTGCATGTGGGACACACAGGTTTCTCTACGTCGGTCCTTCCCTGCCAACCTCCACCTATCCCACTGCCCTCAGTGAGATCTGTAGGAGAAAGTTGAGAAAGGAGCTCACTATGCCCCTCCTCTGCGTGTATTCCATCAGTGCCGTCCATGGGAGCCCAATCCTTTCCCACTAAAGTCCATTCCCCACCACTGTCCTTCACATACGTGGACATCAGCTACACCAGAATTACTTGTAGTTCCATCAATAGGGCACCTTTATGGGATCCTTCAGCTCTACCTTTTGTCTGACATACCAATTGTCACCGTGGTCAAGTTTTGTTTCTCATTCCCACCTGCATCACATCCTCCCAAGCTTGTCCAACTATGTTCTTATTCAATCCATGGATGACTCAGTTCATGCTTCTCACCTTCCAAGAAGGCTGTCCCATCCTGCTACCACAACGCAGGGGCCTAAATGAAGTTCAGTGCCCTCACCCCCATACTCCGTCACCTTCCTATATACCTCAACCGCAGTGGCTTGATCTATTTATTTGTAATAATTTGACTCTTCAACAAGAACGTAAGCACCTTTTAATCAGATATTCTGGGGGTTATTTTGCTTAAGTGCTTGAGCCTAACACACATCTAGTGTATGACAGATACTAAACACACAAATAAATGTTGATTATATATGTCCACAATCCTTTTTCAAAACTCTCAAGGTTAGATGCATTTGCCAAATTTGGAACTTCTAACATTTTATAAAGGTAATAGCATACCCTACATTTTATGTGACATCCCCTCCAACTTGGGTAGTCACATCAGATATCCAGGTAATGAGGACAGACTCTCTGGCATGTATATCCATACAGAGAGCTATTTTTAACAATTAACTCCTACAGAAGTGCTGAAATCCTTCAGAGAACAGAACATTAGAAGTACACTATTTTAGAGAGGGAAAAAAAGAAAACGGCCCATATCTGGCAGCTGAGAGGACTATAAGTGAATACAGTGTTTCCTTCAGGTATGGCACGTGAGAAAATTTGGTATGGTTCATGGACTAAACTTCTTCATTTCATTAGTTACACATTTATTTTCATAGTTACCTTCCATTTTATGCCATGTGATACTGGTTTTCCATTTCCAGCAGTGATAATAATTTCCTTTCAAAACAAAAATAACTTCAAAAAGAGCCAATTTGAAGGAAAAGATTCTGTAAATGATGGTACAAAGTAGCATTTGGATATGGAAAAAAATGATGAGGGTAGTATGAATGAATGAATGAATGAATCTTGGGAAACACTGAGTTCACAGAAAGGCATCATTCTTCCTGGTGAGACATGATTCAAAAAGGTATATCCAATATTTGTGTTACTTCACCTAACAGACCTCACAAGAGGGCTTCGAGATACTTCTCATCCCATGGCACAGATAAAATACGACTGATGAATAAATGGATGAGGTTGTTCATGGCAGAGGGGATGACAGCCCGAGTTCTGGCCCCTCAGCCCTGCCGCACTGCCAGAGGGTTATGAGAATCAGTACCTCAGGCATTCCTGTAACTCATGGCAGGCACTTCTTCCTGAAAGCAGGAGTTGGAAAGACAGCCTTGTCCCATGCTGGGTAAAGTACATGCTGTGACAGCTGTGTCCTGCCCCTCTAGCCCATTGTAATTCATGGGCTTATGGAACCACGTACATTACTCAAAGTCCAAACTAACTGCATTCTCAGGAATCTGTTAAAATTATAAAATTAATTTCTATTGTTGGGATTCTCATCGATGTAACATAGCAAAAGTAAATGGTTTATAGATTACTGTGTAGTTGGACCCTACTCAAAACATGTGTCAATATTACTGTAAATTGCCAAAGGAGAGGGCAAAAAGCCTAGAGACGCTGCATGGCTATTCCCTGAGTTAAACTATGAACAAGATAGCCTTAGAGCTTGCATACCTCCAAAACCGAGAAAGAAAGTAGTACCACAAGAGTTCCAAACATTTGGTAGCTCTGAAGGAAGGCTTCTTCAGAAAAATGTATCATTCACTGAATGTTGTAGCTGTTATAAGGCTTATGATACAGGTATTTGTCTTGGTGGAAGACTGCTTTTAGAGGTGTGTCAAGGAAAAGAGACTACTAGTCAGTAAACAGCAGCCAATAAACTTTTGCAGCCTTCAATTTATTTTGTCATGAGGTTAGTTGACTACTCTCCTCTGTTTTGGATCTCTAAATCAGGGATATGAAATTCCAGGAAGTCAGGGGGAAAATAATTCTTCCCTCCCACTTTAAATTCATATTCCTGCCCCCAGTCACGTCCTAAATGTTAAAACCAAAACAAAACAAACAAACAAAACTGAAATTAATGAATATGAAAAATTGACCCTAATATGATTCATCCTCTTATGCAAACCTTAATACACACAAAAGTAGGTAATTAACATCATGAAACATGTTGAATATTGAGTTGCTGACAAAAATAAGAGTTGTCATGGTTTCCATACATAAGCCCCATTGCACTTAGGAGCAGAAGCACACAAGCAGCTCCCTGGCTGGCTCAAAGATTCATTAGAAGAGGTTCTTTTTTCAAAGTAAGTGCACCAAATAGAAGCTTATTCTAACAAGTATGTCCTAGCCCCCACCCCATAAGAGGCGTAGCTTGGCCAGCAAGGATTTTTCTATGAGATACAAGTGGTTTTTGACACATTTTAACCCTGGATTCCATCATAAAATAACCAAAGCCAGTAATAGTGAAACAAGAGTATGTCCACAGAGCCTTCCTGTGGGCAGTGAAGAGGGGAAACAAATGTACCAGGGCCAAGAGGTAGCAAAACAAGAGGCAGAAGATGGCCACTGTGATCTGCAAGCTCCTGGGTGGCCTTCACCACCCATTTTCCATGGAAAGGAAACCAGACCAAAGCACTTTCTTGTGCCAGACACACAGGATGCTTTACATATACGATCTCGTTTTAATCACCATAACCCTTTAAAGTAGATATACATATATATAGTTTAATAACGAAAATGATGTAAGTCACCGAGTCAGAGAGTATGACGTCAGACCCTGGAATGCTAGTGATTCCATTTCACTGCCTCCCACAGACCCAGCACAAACCCCACACAGTTCTAGAGGGCACTCGTCACACAGACTTCTTCTGTGTGCAGTGCAATGGCCCTAGGAGAACCACAGCAAGGAAGACAGAAGCACATCACGCTAACATGTCCAACCAAATTGGTGTTTGTCTATTCAATCTGGGCACACTGTCTTTTTTCAAAAACCCTAGTGTGTATTTGGATGGGAGCCTTGGCATCATATTTTCTTACCTTAGAACTACTAAATCAGAAATGCTGGGGCTGGGCCCCAGGAATCTGTGTCTTAAGCACTCTGGGTGACTGTGATGCACATTCCAATTTAAAAACTATTGATCCAAGTGAACTCCTGCCTTAAGTTCATATAGAAAATTCACACAGGGAAGGGAAGAAAACCATTTTCTTTCCTACCAATTCCAAATTCAATGTCAAATTAAACACCAAAAGTAAATTCCAAAGGACATTATTGAGAAATGTTCAGACACAAGAATGGACTCAACTCTCATTTCCTGTAAAGAAACAGCATGAGGTTTATTATTAGTAGCAAATAAATGTAAAACTCCAATAAAAAATAAAAAATGCAACATATCTTTATGCTCATGGTTCACTTGAGGATCATAGTACTCCAAGGGAACTATCTGGTCATCAATTTTTATAATGGATTCAGAAACTCAAAGGATATATCATTATAATGACCTTCCTCACCGAAAATATTCATATATTTAAATGAGATACATTTTATATGCAATAATTTCAAAAATATATATTCTTTTAATGACAGTTCCTAAAGCTGGTAAGAAAATGAAATAGGTACATCACACCCTGGGGTATGGGGGATATTGTAAATTAGTACAGCTGTTATGAAAAGCAACTTGGCAATATGTGTCAAGCCATAAAAACACCCATATTCTTTGACCTATTAAGTCTACTTCTTTTCAGATTAAGAATCAGTTCCCCAAACGAAATCATCATATGCACAAAAATGTCTACAATAAGCCCCAAATGGTAGAAACAGGATATCTAACAATATGGAAATGGTTAAGCTAATAAGATGTCATGTGACCATTTAAAATAAAAACAGACTATTAAGCAACATTTAAACAGCACGAATAAAAAAGATGATACGGAATTATACCTATATATGATTACAGCTACATTTTAAAAATGAGTGCATACAGAAGTAGAAAAATATGTAAATGTTGAAATTTGAAGGCAAAATTTCTCTTTCTACTCATTTTTTTCTGTTTTGGGGGAGTAATAATTAAAAGATTAACAGTAGTAAAAACAGGTTTGCAAGCAGCATCAAATACTTACAGGTTTAAGTTTAGATAAACTGATTTGTGGGTGAGGGAGTATACATTGTGTGTGTACACACGTGAATGTTCATGGAAGAGGGAACAGAGAACAAAAAGAGAAAATATCAAATTAGTCATTGCCAAAGGACAGTAGATAATTTTAAATGAGACAGGAGATACCCTTACCGCCCCTCTAAAAAAATCAAACCACATCACAGCACAGAAGCTCAACCCACAACATTCTGGGAACTAGTTAACAGTCTTGGTGATGATGCAAGGGAGAGATCAATAAATCAGAAAACAATCAAAACATTCTCCCTTCCTCTACCTTCCTTTTTTTTCCTCCCCCCCACAAAATAATGTTAAACACAGGCACTACCAAGCAAGCCACCATTTGTTGAGCTAAATTTTAAACTGATGACTGTGACTTCAAACTGACTACTATTAATCACAGCTGATCTTTAAAAGCCACTTGGGTTTATGCCTGCAACACAGGGAGCGGGTTTGCAACATGAGTTCTTACAAAGCCTGAATCCCAAGTCTCTGCTGAGCAGGCCTGCTTGGCTCAGCTCCGGCACCCCCACAGCTGGAAATGCTACTGTCTAGCTATGGAATGCCAACTTCCCCTTCATCTGGGGCAAGTTCCACAGCACACAGTTTATTTGGACACCAATCCTTCTCTAAATTGTCTGTTAAGATAAACTAATCAGAATTAAAATGTTCAGTCTGAAGGTGTTCAAGAATGATTGGGGAGGGGGTGAGGAAATGAAGCTGATGTGCAATTTCAGGCAAAGTTCAGAACTTTATAAATCTGCAAAACAATTTCTCTGTTGCAAACAATTCTCAAGGGGCATCAAGGGCACAAACTGCAAGGCAGCAGCTCCCAATGGTTGAGAAACAATTACCAAGAAAACGTTCATATAAAAAAAAAAAAAAAAAGAAAAAGAACCATCAATTTACAATCCATGTATGTTTAATCTGAACACTTACTTTGATATCCTCAGATGGTTTGTTCAAAGCAGATCCACTCTGCTATTAGGAAAAAAAGCCACCTAAAGGCATGCCAATTTTAATTATTGTACACTAAAACGATATAAATTACCCCAATTCCACTCCCTCACAGAAAGTCCTCATCTCTGGCTGTGCTATTCACGAAAACTATGATTGTCCCACAAACCTCAGTCCTTAGAAGAAAACATCAGTGGAACGTGGAATGGAAAACAGCTATTAGAGACTTCATGCATTATTTCTTCAAATCCAGGATTCCAATGGGTCACAGGAGGCTAAAATGTAAAGCATCTTTTGGAAATGAACATTAATCTAAATATATGGCATTTTCTTCTGTTTTCCTGGAATAGTTTCAGACACATGCTCTGTGAAATAAGATTTTCAGTTGTGAAGATATGAAGAGGTTCATCTAGTTAATTCAAGGGATTTTGCTATAAAAACCACTTTGTGGGTAGTTGGGGCATGCCCAATTTGAAAGAGTATACTTAGTGCTTTCAGAATACAATGTACTGAAAGTAAAGTTCAACAGTATATTTGTGGCTGATTTGGGTACATGAAAGGCAAGGGTGAGAGCGCACTGTAGGGAACACAGGTTAAAAATGACAAGAGCTTCTTTAACTGCTAAGGCATCGCCATTGAATAAAACTACTTATAAGCAGATCAACATAGGCCATCTATCCAGGGCTTTCTGCATTTAAATTTGACTTGTTCAGTAGGTACAGTCTGCTCATTATAAATAAGTGACTTCTGAGTGCAAAAATTGAGCCTTTTCTCAACAATCCAAACTCAACAAGTAAAAACACCTAAAAAATAGCAGAATTCACCCTTAGATTTACTTGATCATTCTCCTCAAGTTAAAACTTCCTTGTGAGAAGAGCAAAAAAGTAAGGAGGGTGGGAAGAAAGGTAAAATAGGAAGATAGAGGAAGACAAGAATGAAATACGAACCAGTCCACCCACTATCCCTGATGTCTATAGGCACGATCGGAGGGGTCTGAAAACAGGCCTGCCCCACTCACTGCTAGGGCCCAAGCATGCCATCTGGAGGTCTGAAGAAAGGTTTCCTCCACCAAGAGTCACCACTTGCAGTGCCTAAGCACAACTTCCAAGGGTCTAGGGATCAACTTGCTCCACCCATCACAGCCTGCACCCGTGTGCACCAATGGGAGGCCTGAGGACAGGTTCATCCCACCCAGTGCTGCCCCTGTCAGGGCCCATATGCATCATCTGGGGGCCTAGGGATTGTCTGCTCGGCCCCCTGCCACCACCAGTGTGTGTGTATACCTTCTGGGGGATTGAGGATGAGCCCACCCACCCTGCCAGCACCCGCACACACATCATCTGACAGCCTAGGGAGTGACCTGCCCTGCTGGTCACCACTGGAGCCTGCGCATGCCTCCTGGGGACCTGGCGACTGGCTTTCCCAGTTGGCTAGTACCCAAGCTTGCTGCCTGGAGGCTCAATGGCTGGCCCATTCCACTACTGCCATCATCAATGCCACACATGCCACCCAGAAGCCTGATGACCAGCCTGTCTACCTAACCCACTGCTGCCACTGCTGGGCCTTAAGCAAGATGCCTGGAGACACAAGGATTAGTCCATTGGACTTGATTCCATTGGTGCTCATGTATGCCACCGAGAAGCAAAGGACCAGCATGCCTGGCTTGCTGCCACAGCCACTTGTCCCAAGGACCAGTCTTCCTGGCATCCCCATCCCAAGAAAAGCCTCACCACAGCCCGCATTAATCTTAGCCTAAACTAAAAAATATTCACAGACACCAATGGCACCAATAACAGTTGAAGTAATCATATGGATACTACACTAGTGAACCTACCCAGAATCAAAGCACCCTAGCAACCCAATATAGGAAATAGTCTTTCCCTACAAAAACCAAACCATAAAATTGGGAGAAACAAAGGTTGTACTAGATGTGCTGATATCAATGTAAAGACACAAAGAACATGAAAAAAACAAGGAAACATGACACAGTAAAGGAACACAATAAGTCTCTAGCAACAGATTCCAATGAAGAAAAACTAGGTAAAATGCCTGAAAAAAAATTCAAAATAATATTAAAGAAGCTCAGTGAGATATCAGAGAACATATGCTAAAAATACACAAAGAAATTGGAAAAACAATTCACAATCTGTGGCAAATTCAACAAAGAAATAGGTGTCATTTAAAAAAATCAAACAGAGGTTGAGGAAAAGATGGCAGATAGGAGGCATGACTAAATTGCAGCTCTCACTCAGACGGACAGAACAACGTATGGAGACTTGCACCGTAAACCTTTGCTCCAATAACTACTCCAGGAATATACCAGGAAATCTGAAAGAATCAACGGACCCTTTGAAGGAAGTGGATTGCTTCTGCAGGACCTGGGAGACAGCCCAAATACTCTGAGGGCCCAAACTATGAAAGTGGGAAAGGAGGACTGACTGTCCACCCCCAAACACACACTCTCACTGGGGAATCTGAAGATCCAGATGATGGAAGAAGGATTTGACCTTACCTGGAGCTGAAACAATTTAGAGAGCTGAATGAAATACAGGGGCACGGGAAGCAGCGGGAAATGCCCTATGGGCTCTCGGTCCCTGGGGAAGCCATTTCTGACTTGCCTTACAGTGGTCCTTGGGAACGGCTGCTGGAGGAACTGGGAAAAGACCACAGGGAGAAGGAAACCTCCAGCTGAACTTTGTAAAAATTCCAACCGAATGCAGTTTCTTTGCCCAAACTCGGGGGAGGGCATGAATCCAGTGTCCAGACTCGACAGGTGGGAAGGCATGCAAGCCCTGCTTGCTTCCTCAGCCGGGAAGCTGGTAGCCTGAAGCAAGTTCTCAGCCCTGCTGGCCCACTGCCTGGAAACAAACTTGGTGCTGTTGAGGGGGCGGGGAGCATGGTGGGAGTGAGACATGCCTTTTGGGTTGCGTGGGAGCTGGGTGAGGCCTATAACTGCTGGCTTTCCCCTACTTCCCTGACAACCTGCATGACACAGCAGAGGCAGCCATAATACTGGGAACATAACTCCACTGACATGGGAACCACAACCCCATTCCCCACAGCAGCCACAGCAAGCACCACCCAAGGAGAGTCTCAGTTCAGACACGCCTAACCCTGACCCTAGCTGATGGTCTTTCTCTACTCATCCTGGTAGCTGAAGATAAAGGTCATATTCTCTTGGGAGTTCTATGGCCCTGCCCACCACCTGATCCTCCCCTATACTACCATAGCTAATACTCTCTTGAAAGCGCCACCTCCTGGCAGGAGGCCAACCTGCACAAAACTAGCACATCAAACAACTACAATTAAAGATCCTCACAGAGTCGACTTCACTCCCCTGCCACATCCACCACAGCAGGTGCCGGTATCCATGGTTGAGAGACCTGAAGACAGTTCACATCACAGGACTCTGTGAAGACACCCCCCAATACCACCCTGGATACTGGTAGCCCTGTGTGGGTGGCTAGATCCAGAAGAGAAATAATCACTACAGTTCGGCTCTCAGAAAGCCACATCCCGAGGAAAAGGGGGAGAGTACTACATAAAAGGAGCACCCTGTGGGACGAAAGAATCTGAACAGCAGCCTTGAGCCCTAGACCTTCCCTCTGACACAGCCTATCCAAATGAGAAAGAATCAGCAAAACAATTCTAGTAATATGACAAAACAAGGTTCTTTAACAACCCCCAAAAATCACGCTAGCTCACCAGCACTGGATCCAAACCAAGAAGAAATCCCTGAATTGCCAGAAAAAGAATTCAGAAGGTCTATTATTAAGCTAATCGAGGAGGCACCAGAGAAAGGTGAAGTTCAACTTAAGAAAATCCAAAAAATGATACAAGACCTATCAGATTAACGGCAGATTTCTCAGCAGAGACCCCACAAGCTAGAAGGGATTGGGGCCCTATCTTCAGCCTCCTTAAACAAAACAATTATGAGCCAATAATTTTGTATGCCCTGAAACTAAGACTGATAAATGAAGGAAAAATTTGGTCTTTTTCAGATAAACAAATGCTGACAGAATTCACCACTACCAAGTCAGCACTAACAAGAACTGCTAAAAGGAGCTCTAAATCACGAAACAAATCCTGGAAACACAGCAAAACGGAACCTCTTTAAAACATGAATCTCACAGGGCCTATAAAAAAAAAATTACAATAAATACATTTTTAAGAAACCAAGGTATTCAGGCAACAAATAGCATGATGAATAGGAATAGCACCTCGTATCTCAATACTAATGCTGAATGTAAATGGCCTAAATGCTCCACTGAAAAGATACAGAATTGCAGAATAGGTAAGAATTCACCAAGCAACTATCTGCTGCCTTCAAGAGACTCACCTAACATACAAGGACTCAAATAAACTTAAAGGGGTCAAAAAGATATTCCATGCAAATGGATACCAATAGCGAGCAAGGGTAGTTATTCTTATATCAGACAAAACAAACTTTGAAGCAACAGCATTTTAAAAAAAACAAGAGGAACACTAAATAATGATAAAAGGCCTTGTCAGCCGGGCGTGGTGGCTCACACCTGTAATCCCAACACTTTGGGAGGCGAAGGTGGTCAGATCACGAGGTCAGGAGTTTGACACTGGCCTGGTCAAAATGGTGAAACCCCGTCTCTCCTAAAAATACAAAAATTAGCCAGGCGTGGTGGTGGGTGCCTGTAATCCCAGCTACTCAGGAGGCTAAGGCAGGAGAATCGCTTGAACCTGGGAGGTGGAGGTTGCAGTGAGCCAAGATCGCACCACTGCACTCCAACCTAGGTGACAGCGAGACTCCATCTCAAAATAAAAGCCTTGTCCAGGAGGAAAATATCACAATCCTAAACATATATGCACCTAACACTGGAGCTAGCAGATTTATAAAACAATTATTACTAGACCTAAGAAATGAGGCAGACAGCAACACAGTAATAGTGGGGGACTTCATTACTCCACTGATAGCACTAGACAGGTCAAGACAGAAAGATAAGAAAGAAACAATGGATTTAAACTATACCGTAGAACAAATGGACTTAACGTATTTACAGAACATTCTACCCAACAACTACAGAATATCCATTCTATTCATCAACGCAGGGAACTTTCTCCAAGATAGACCATATGATAGGCCACAAAACAAGTCTCAATAAACATAAGAAAACTGAAATTACATCAAGTATTCTGTCAGACCACAGTGAAATAAAATTGGAAATCAACTCCAGAAGGAACCTTCAAAACCATGCAAATAGATGGAAATTAAATTGCCTGCTCCTGAATGATCACTGGGTCAACAATGAAATCAAGATGGAAATTAAACATTTCTTTGAATTGAATGATAATAGTGACACAACCTAACAAAACCTCTGGAATAGAGCAAAGGCAGTGCTAAGAGGAAAGTTCATAGCCTTAAATGCATACATCAAAACATCTGAAAGAGCACAAACAGGCAATCTAAGGCCTCACCTCAAGGAACTAGAAAAACAAGAACAAACCAAACTCAAACCCAGCAGAAGAAATAACCAAGATCAGAGCAGAACTAAATGAAATCGAAACAAAAAATACAAAAGATAAATTAAACAAAAAGCTGGTTCTCTGAAAAGATAAATAAAATTGATACACCATTAGCAAGATTAACCAAGAAAAGAAGAGAGAAGATCCAAATAAGCTCAATTAGAAATGAAATGGGAAATATTACAACCAACACCACAGAAATACAAAAGATCATTCAAGGCTACTACGAATACCTTTATGTGCGTAAACTAGAAAACCTAGAGGAGACAGATACATTCCTGGAAATATACAATCCTCCTAGCTTAAACCAGGAAGAATTAGAAACCCTGAAGCAGAAAGATTGAAATGGTAATTTAAAAATTACCAATGAAAAAGAAGTCCAGGACCAGATGAATTCACAGCTGAATTCTATCAGACATCCAAAGAATTGGTACCAATCTTACTGACACTATTCTGCAAGATAGAGAAAGAAAGGATCTTCCCTAAATCATTCTATAAAACCAGTATCACCCTAATACCAAAACCAAGAAAGAACATAACAAAAAAAGAAAAGTACAGACCAATATCCCTGATGAACATAGATGCAAACATCCTTAACAAAACACTAGCGAACCAAGTCCCACACCATATCAAAAAAATTATCTACCATGATCAAGTGGGTTTCATACCAAGGATGCAGGGATGGTTTAACATATGCAAGTCAATAAATGTGATACACCACATAAACAAAAATAAAAACAAAAATCACATGATCATCTCAATAGATGCAGAAAAAGCATTTGACAAAATCCAGCATCCCTTTATGATTAAAACCCTCAACAAAACTGGCATACAAGGGACATACCTCAATGTAATAAAAGTCATCTATGACAAACCTACAGCCAACATACTGAACAGGGAAAAAGTTGAAAGCATTCCCTGTGAGAATTGTAACAAGATAAGGATGTCCACTCTCACCACTTCTATTCAACATAATACTGGAAGTCCTAGCCAGAGCAATCAGACAAGACAAAGAAATAAAGGGCATGCAAATCGGTAAAGAGGAAGTCTAACTGTCACTGTTTGCTGATGATATAACTGTATACCTAGAAAATCCTAAAGACTCCTCCAAAAAGCTCCTATAACTGATAAAAGAACTTACTAAAGTTTCTGGGTGCAAAATTAATGTATACAGATCAATTGTTCTGCTATACACCAACAGCAACCAAGCTGAGAATCAAATCAAGAACTCAATCCCTTTTACAGTAGCTGCAAACAATACAATACAATAAACACAATACAATACAATACCATACCATACCATACCATACCATACCATACCATACCATACCATACCTTAGGAATATACCTAACAAAGGAAGGGGAAGACCTCTACAAGGAACTACAAGACACTGCTGAAAGAAATCATAGATGACACAAACGAATGGAAACATATCCCATGCTCATGGATAGGTAGAATTAATTATTGTGAAAGTCACCATAATGCCAAAAGCAATCTACAAATTCAATGAAATTCCCATAAAAATACCACTGTCATTCCTCACAAAACTAGAACAAGCAATCCTAAAATGTATATGGAACCAAAAAAAAGCTGACATAGCCAAAGCAAGACTAAGCAAAAGGAACAAATCTGGAAATAATATATTACCTGACTTCAAACTATACTATATGGCCATAGTCATCAAAACAGCATGGTACTGGTATAAAAATAGGTGCATAGACCAATGGAACAGAATAGAGAACCCAGAAATAAACCCAAATACTTACAGCCAACTGATCTTTGACACAGCAAGCAAAAACATAAAGTGGGGAAGGATGTCCTATTCAACAAATGGTGCTGGGATAACTGGCAAGCCACATGTAGGAGAATGAAACTGGATCCTCATCCTTCACCTTATATAAAAATGAAGTTAAGATCGATCAAAGACTTAAATCTAAGATCTGAAACATAAAAATTCTAGAAGATAACATTGGAAAAACCTTTTAGACACTGGCTCAGAAAAAGACTTCATGACCAAGAACCCAAAAGCAAATGCAATAAAAATGAAGATAAATAGGTGGGACTTAATTAAACTAAATAGCTTCTGCACAGCAAAAGGAACAGTCAGCAGGGTAAACAGATAACCCACAGAGTGGGAGAAAATCTTCATAATATATACATCCGTCAAAGGACTATTATTCAGAATCTACAAGGAACTCAAACAAATTAGCAAGAAAAAAAAACAAACCATTTCATCAAAAAGTAGGCTAAGGGCATGAATAGACAATTCTCAAAAGAAGATATACAAATGGTCAACAAACATATTTTAAAAATACTCAACATCTCTAATGATCAGGGAAATGCAGATCAAAACTGCAATGTGATACCAACTTACTGCGCAAGAATGGCCATAATCAAAAAATCAAAAAATAACAGATTTTGGCGTGGATGCTGTGCAAAGGAAACACTTCTACACTGCTTGTGGGAATGTAAACTAGTACAACCACTATGGAAAACACTGTGGAGATTCCTTAAAGAACTAAAAGTAGAACTACAATTTGATTCAGCAATTCCACTACTGATTACCCAGAGGAAAAGAAGTCACTATATGAAGAAGATACTTGCACACACATTTATAGCAGCACAATTTGCAATTGCAAAAATATGGACCTAGCCCAAATGCCCATGAATCAACAAGTGGATAAGAAATTGTGAGATATCTGTCTATCTATCTACACATATAATAGATATATATGTATACGTGTGTGTGTATATATATATTTGAGATATATATACATAATGAGATATATATATATAAAATAGAATACTACTCACCTGTAAAAAAGAATGAATTAATGGTATTCACAGCAACCTGAATGGAAATTTTAAAATGCAATCCAGAGACTAAATCAAGCAGAAGAAAGATTTCTGAACTTGAAAAGATGTCTATTGAAATAACCAGTCAAACACACACTCGACCAAAAAGGAATGAACAAAGCCTACATGATATATGGGACATCATTATACAACCAAATATTCAAATTTTGGGTTTTCCAGAAGGCAAATGAATGGGCAAAGGCATAGCAAACTTATCCCTATCCCCCCAAAAAAGCTGAAACTTCCTACATCTTTCAAGAGATATATAGACATTCACATAGAGGAAGCTCAAAGATCCCCAGAAAGATTCAGTCCAAAATGGTATTGTCCAAGGCACATGATAGTCAAACTTTTAAAGTCAATGACAAAGAGAAAATTCTAAAAACAGCAAGAGAAAAGCATCAAGTCATATGAAAGACTTCCATCAGACTAACAGTGGATTTCTCAGCGGAAATCTCACGGGCCAAGAGAGAATGGGATGACATATTCAAATGTAGAAAGAAAAAACAAAACTGTCAGCCAAGAATACTACACTCAACACTCAACACAAAGCTATCCTTTCTAAATGAAGGAAAAATAAGTTATTTCCCAGATAAGCAAAAACTGAGGGAATTTATCATCACTAGACTGGCCCTACAAGAAACACATAAGGAAATACTATATCTGGGTGATATATGCCATCACAAAAAGACATGAAAGCATAAAACACTGGTAAAGCAGACACAAAAATAAGAAAGAGAAAAAATTCTAATTTAAGGAGAAAATACATAAACCACACACACAAAAAAACAAACAGTAAAAGGCGAAGAAATGAAGGATATACAAAACAACCAGAACACAATTAATAAAAAGGCGGAAATAAGTTCTCACCCATAAATAATAATTTTGAATGTAAACAGATTAAATTCCCCCAATTAAAAAATATAGACTGGTTAAACAGATTAAAAACAAGACCCAACTACATGATGTCTACAAGAAACCCACCTCACCTGTAAAGGCACATATAGACTGAAAGTGAAGGGATAAAAAAAGATATTCCATGCAAATGAAAACCAAAAGCAAGCAGAAGTAGCTATACTTGTATCAGATGAAACAGACATTAAGCCAAAAACTGTAAAAAGAGACCAAAAAAGGTCATTATACTGTGGTCCCTCAGTATACATGGAGGATTGGTTTCAGGACCCCAGTCTAAACCAAAATATATACATACTCAGTACCACAGCTGGTCCTGTGAAACCCACAGATACAAAAAGTAGGCCCTCTATATACTCAGTTTTGCATCCCACAAATAATGTATTTTTGTTGTTGTTCACGTGTGGTTGAAAAAATCATGCAGTTCACACCTGTGATGTGCCAGGTCAACTGTATAATGATAAGGGGAGAGAGAATATCATGATTCTAGATATATATGCACCCAACACTGGAGCATTTTTATACAAAGCAAGTATTATTAAACCTAAAGGGACAGACTCCAACACAATAATAGTTGGGGATTTCAACATCCTACTCTTACCACTGAACAGATCATCTAGACAGAAAATCCAAGAAACATTGGATTTAAAATGTACTTTACACCAAATGGACCTAACAGGCATTTACAGAACATTTTATCCAACAGCTACAGAATACACATTATTCTCATCAGCACATGAATAGACCATATGTTAGGCCACAAAACAAGTCTCAACAAATGGAATAAAACTAGAAATCAATAACAAGAGAAACTCTGGAAACTGTACAAACACATGGAAATATAAAAACATGCTCCCGAACAACCACTGGGTCAATGAAGAAATTAAGAAGGAAATAAAAAAAATTCTTGAAACAAATAAAAACAGAAACACAATATACCAAAGCCCATGGGATACAACAAAAGAAGTGATAACAGCTCAAGCCTGTAATCCCAGCACTTTGGGAGGCCGAGACGGGTGGATCGCGAGGTCAGGAGATCGAGACCATCCTGGCTGACACGGTGAAACTCCGTCTCTACTAAAAAATACAAAAAACTAGCCGGGCGAGGTGGCGGGCGCCTGTAGTCCCAGCTACTCGGGAGGCTGAGGCAGGAGAATGGCGTGAACCCGGTTGGCGGACCTTGCAGTGAGCTGAGATCTGGCCACTGCACTCCAGCCTGGGCCTCAGAGCGAGACTCCGTCTCAAAAAAAAAAAAAAAAAAAAGTGATAACAGATAAGTCTGTAGCAATAAACACCTACATCAGAAAAGTTGAAGGAGTCCAAACTAAAGATGAGCCTCAAGGAACTAGAAAAGCAAGAACAAACCAAACCCAAATTTAATAGAGTAAGAAAGGTCATAGCAAAACTAAACAAAATAGAGACCAAAAAGTAATAATCATACAAAGGATTAATGAAATAAGAAGTTTGTTGGAAAGGTAAACAAAACTGATAAACCGTTAACTACACTAACCAAGAAACAAGGAGAGAAGACCCAAGTAAATAAAATCGGAAACAAAAAAGAAGACATTATAGCCGATACCACAGGAATACAGAAATCATCAGAGATTATTACAAACAAATTGGAAAACCTAGAGGAAATGGATATAATCTACCAAGATGGAACCAAAAGAAAATTTAAAAACTGAACAGACCATAAGTAACAAGATCGAGTCAGTAATAAAAAGTATCCCTATAAAGAAAACTTTAGGATTGGATGACTTTACTGCTGAACTCTTCCAAACTTAAGTAGAACTAACAGCAATTCTTCTCAAACTATTCCAAAAAAATTGAAGAGTATTGAATTGTCCCTAACTCATTCTGAGTCCAGAATTACCCTGATACCAAACCAGACAAGGACACCACAACAAAAAAAAGAAAACTACAGGCCAATATCCCCAATGAACATAGATGCAAAAATCTTAAACACAATACAAGCAAACTGAATCCAACAACACATCAAAAAGATAACACATCATGATCAAGTGGGATGTATCCTTGGGATGCAAGGAAGGTTCAACATATGCAAATCAATTAATGTGATATATCACATCAACAGAATCAAAGACAAAAACTTTATGATCATCTCAATAGATGCAGAAAAATTCTGTATCTATTCAACGTCCCTTCATGATATAAACTCTCAACAAAGCAGGTATAGAAGGAATATACAAACTTCAACATAATAAGGGCCATATGCAGCAAACTCACAGATAAATTTATACTGAATGGAGAAAAGCTGAAAGCCTTTTCTCTAAGAACTGGAATAAGACAAAAATGCCTACTTTCACCATTCTTATTCAAAATAGTAGTAGAAGCCTTAGCCAGAGCAATCAAGCAAGACAAAGAAATAAAAGGCACTCAGTATGGAAAAAGGAAAGTCAAATTGTCCCTCTTTGCAGATGACATAATCTTTTATCTAGAAAAAACTAAAACTCACCAAAATATCTTACAACTGATAAGTTCAGTAAAGTTACAGGTTACAAAAATCAACATACAAAAATCAGTACTGTTTCTATATACCAATAACAAACTGGCTGAAAAAGAAATCAAGAAGGCAATCCCATATACAATGGCTACCAAAAAAAAAAAAATCTAAGAATTAATTCAACCAATGAGGTAAAAAACCTCTACAAGAAAAACTACTGATGAAAAAAGTTGAAGAGTATACGAACAAATGGAAAGACATCCCATGCTCATGAACTGGAAAAATGAATATTGAAATGACCATACTACCCAAAGCAGTCTACAGATTCAAAGCAAACTCTATCAAAATACAAGTGACATTCTACATAGAAACAGAGAAAACAATCCTAAAATTTGTATGAATCCACAAAAGACTCCAAATAGCCAAAGCAATACTGAGCAAAAAGAGCAAAGCTGGAAGCATCACACTACTTGACTTCAAAATATATTACATCAAACTATAGTAGTCAAAACAGCATGGTATTGGTATAAAAACAGACACATAGACTAACGGAACAGAATAGTGAAACCAGAAATAAATCCACATATTTTTTAACAAAGGCACCAAGAACATAATTTGGGGAAAGGATACCCTCTTCAATAAATGGTGCTGGGAAAATTGGATAGCTATATGCAGAAGAATGAAATCAGACTCCTATCTCCTACCACATAAGAAAATCAACTCGGCCGGGCGTGGTGGCTCATGCCTGTAATCCCAGCACTTTGGGAGGTCAAGGTGGGCAGAGTACAAGGTCTGGAGTTCGAGACTAGCCTGGCCAACATGCTGAAACCCTGTCTCTACTAAAAATATAAAAAAATTAGCTGCGTGTGGTGGCACACGCCTGTAATCCCAGCTACTCAGGAGGCTTGAACCCCAGAGGCAGAGGTTGCAATGAGCTGAGATGGTACCAGTGCACTCCAGTGTGGGTGACAGAGCAAGATTCTGTCTCAAAAAAAAAAGAAAAAAGAGAAAAAAAAAAATCAACTCAAAACCAATTAAAGACTTAAATTTAAGACCCCGAACTATAAAAATACTAGAAGAAAGCACAGGGGAAGCACTTGATGACATTGGTATAGGCAAAGATTTTATGGCTAAGACCTCTAAAGCACAGGCAACAAAAACAAAAATAGACAAATGAGATTAAACTTAAAAGCTTCTATACAACAAAGGAAACAATCAATAGAGCAAAAAGACAACCTGTAGAATGGGAGAAAATATCTACAAACTATTCATCTGACAGGAGGCTAACATCTAGAATATACAGGGAACTCAAACAACTCAACAACAACAACAAAAAATAATTTCATTAAAATATGAGCAAAGGTTCTTAACAGACATCTCTCAAAAGAAGTCATATAAATGACCACCTAGTACATGAAAAAATTCTCAACATCACTAATCATCAGAGAAATGCAAGTCAAAACTACAATGAGATATCATCTTACCCCAATTAGAATGACTACTATCAGAAAGACAAAAAATAACAAATGCTGGTGAGAATGCAGAGAAAAGTGAACTCTTATACATTGTTGGTGAGAATATAAACGAATAGGGTCATTATAGAAAACAGTATAGAGATTTCTCAAAAAACTAAAAATATAGCTACCATCAGATCCTGTAATCTCACTACTGGGTATTTATCCAAAGCAAAGGAAATCAGTATATCAAAGAGATATCTACATTTCCATATTTATTGCAACACTCTTCACAATATACAAGATATGGAATCAACCTAAGAGACCATCAATGGATGAACGGATAAAGAAAATGTGGTAAATATACATGAATAGAGTAGTATTCAGCCATCAAAAAAGAATGAAAGCCTGTCATTTGCAGCAGCATGGATGGAACTGGAGGTCATTATGTTAAATGAAATCAGTCAGATACAGGAAGACAAATACAGCCAGTTATCACTCATATATGGGAGCTAAAACGTTGATCTCATGGTAGTAGAGAATAGAATGATAGTTACCAGAAGCTGAGAAGGTTGGGGAATACGGGTGAGGATGGCAGTGGGATGAAGAGACATTGGTTAATGGGTACAAACATAGAGGTGGATGGAAAAAATAGGTTCTAATGTTCAACAGCACAGTAGCATGACTATAGTTGACAATAATATACTATATATTTCAAAATAGCTAGAAGAGACTATTTGAATGTTCCCAACACAAAGATAAAAGTTCAGGGTGATGTACAGCCTGAATCCCCTGATTTGAGCACTACGTATTATATACATTTATCAAAATATCACATGTACTCCATAAATGCAAGTATTACATATCAATTTTTTAAATTTAAAAGAAAAGAAATATGAAACAAATCCAAAGAAAAACCAAGGAATGGCTGGTCTCTCCAGAAATACTGGTTTCAACCATCACTTACTGTGGTGTATTTCAAACATAAAAGTCATTACACTCCATCTACCAGCCATAAATCAAATATGAATGCCTATAACTTGACAAGTATGATTCAAAGAACAATGTGAACTTCAATAGTCCCTTCAGTCCTTTTAAAGGTAGCTGGATCAAGAGAGCTTGGATTAAGACAATATTAGATTAGATACCTACCATTGCTCACCATCCGCCTGGCTACTTCCCACAAAACAAGTCCAAAGGCCCAAATATCGACCCTCTTGTAAGAATCGAAACAATCCACCTGGATGGTTTCATCTAGAACTTCGGGGGCCATGTAGCGCTTAGTACCCACACGGGGATTGTTCCCCACATCAAGCTGATTGGTGCTCTGGGAATGCATGACTGCCAGGCCTGAAAGGAAGAAGATAACAATGTAATCAAACCACTTCCTTTCTCATAAGGGGCTGCTGAAGGATTTTAAACCAACCCCAATCAAAAGTGCCCTCTTATGGATTCAGGGTCACTGTTGCATTACACTCAGAATAATCCCTAGAATGCCCTTTGTGATTATTTCTGGGGTGACAGCAGAAAAGGGACTAAATGTCAGAAACATTCTGAGGCTATTAGGTTAATATATGAACCTCAAAGAGACACAGTTTTGGGTAAATGGTAGACCAATGCACTAAACCAACGTGGCCAGTGTTTGAAGTCCACAGGAAAACAGGCTCACATGTTAAATGTGAGCCTCTAAGTGGCTTAACAAGAAGCAAATTAAGCTCTCAAGCTCCACCACTGCTCTTACTAGTCTCCAAACACAAATTTCCAACAGTGTGAGACAGAGCATTTAAAGTAATTTATCACTACATAAAGGGCAGATTGCTATAAGCACTGCTTTATTCCTAAAGGAAGAGCTGCTTATCTGAGCAATAATGCTGACCAAACCCACAAGCCTTTCTCTAGAATCATGGAAACAGACAGCATTTAACTGGACCTCAGTTGAAAGCAGAACTCTGGTTAAATGAAAGGTTAAATGGCTTTCAAATGCTTTCTTAAACCATGACTCATTCCAGAATTCCTCAGTCAATTAGGGAGACAGGCTTTCTTCACTGGCCAGTGGGGAGACAGATACATGCATGCTGTATTTGTGGATGACTTTATGTTATTGACGCATATGCAGACTGACTGAAAATGATTCCTATAACATTTGTTGTAATGAAAAGTGCCAAACTGGAGCAAGTAGTCCCTGTAAACCACTGCAATGCAAATATCCCTTGGTGATCTCTCAAGCCGACTACAGAGAATGCTTCACCTTCCACTCCACAGCTTTGAATGTGCGGGATGACAATTTCATGTAACATCAGGGAGCTAGCACACCTTATCTCATCCTTAATAATTAGCAAAGATACTGGCAATTGCATTAGACTAAAATAGACAGTGTTCCTCTTTCACCTATTTTTATAATCAACCCCAAGATTCTGTGGACACTGTGAACATTTCCCAAATCCTATGCAATAGTCCCCGCCTTATCCTTCAGTTACCCACGGTCAACTACAGTCCAAAAATAGGTGAGTACAGTACGATTAAGATATGTTGGGAGAGACCACATTCACATAAATTTTATTATGGCATACTGCTATCATTGTTCCATTTTATTATGTTATTGTTGTTCATCTTTTACTGTACCTAATTTATAAATTAAACTATAGTAGGTATGTAACAGGAAAAAATATAGTATATATAGAATCTGGTGCTATCCTGGGTTTCAGGAATCCACTGGGAGTATTGGAAGGTATTTCATGGAAAAGAGGGGACTACTGTATGCCCCTCCACCATTTGCAGAACGAAACAGTCAAAATATCAGAATATTTAAAAGGTGCAGGTTAAATAGAACATGGAGATATTCAGAAGATGGGAGAAGCTTCAAAGACCTTGTGGACACATTTTAAGGCCACCACAGCTAGGATCTCCAGGTGAGGCATAATTCCCCATCCTTTGAGTGTATACTACTGAATAGAATATGGCAGAAGTGACAGTGTGTATCTTCACAATTAGAATATAAAAGACACTATAAAATTATAAAAGGCTTCCTGTTTGTCCCTCTCAGCTCACCATGCACCATGTTATGAAGACATTCAAGCAGCCCTGTGGAGAGGTCCCCTTGCAAGGAACTGAGACCTGCTGCCAATCATGGCTGTAAGTGTGTCCTCATAGAGTTGGAACCTCCAGCTCCGGTTGAGCATTCAGATGACTGCAACCTCCATAAGACCCTGAGCCAGAACCACACTGCTAAGTCATTCCAAGATTCCTGACCCTGAAGGGACTGTGTGAGATAACAAATCTGTGTTGTTTTAAGCTGCTAAATTTTACAAGTAATTTCTTCCTATTAATAAGTGATTTTTACACTAAAGATGACAAAACAACCAGATGCAATTTGTAAACTTTGGCTGAGTTCTTCTTTGAAAAAACTGAAAATGAATATAAAATGATACTAGAGAGTTATCAATAATTTGTAGATATGATAAACTGATTATGAAGAAGATGCATTTTTAAGTATTTTGCAATTTTGGGATAGAATAAAAATAGGGATGAATTTTGAAGTATTGACGGGTAAAGTGTTGTGATGCCTGTAACACTTTATTTTCAAATGGATTGGCAAAAATATACACACAGCCACAGATTGATAAAGCAAACATGGCAAAGTTTTAACAATTTTTGAATCTAGGTGTTTGGGATTTAAGCGATCATTATAACATTTGAATTTTTTAATAATAAAAAGTTAGAAAAATAGGCGAGGCACAGTGGCTCACATCTGTAATCTCAACATTTTGGGAGGCTAAGATGGGATTGTCACTTGAGCTTAGGTGTTCAAGATCAGCCCGAGCAACATAGTGAGACCTCATTTCTACTAAGAACAAAACGTACTTAGCCAGGTGTTGTGGTGCACATCTGGAGTCCCAGCTATTTTGGAACGCTGAGGCAGGAAGATCGCTTAAACCCAGTAGATCGAGGCTGCAGTGACCTATGATCAGCCTGGGCAACAGAATAAGATCCTCTCTCAACCAATTAATCAGTCAAATACTGACCTTTTTGCAGGATTAATCATAGAACACTATTTCTAATATGCAATCCTTAATTGCTAGGTATACACTGAAAAGTTATAAATAAATCATGGTCTTATAAGAGTTGTTTCCTGTACCGCATTGTTTACCATATCCTGAATAATAACTCCTTAACAGATTTTTATACACACCCATATATCTAATTGGAAGGTTACAAGCCAAAAGAAATGTAGTTGAAGAATTAATTAGCTGGACTTACTGCAAAGTTCCCCTCAACTCCTTCCCTACCAAGTCCCATAAACCAAAACCAAGAGCCCCCTCGATTTGTCCACCCTCCCCAGACCACTGGATTATAACAGAAGCTACAACTTGAATCTTTATTATTTACCAGACATTTATAATATTTCTGGGCCTTACCAGAATCCTGTGACGTGGGCTTATTTTTTAGTTCTATGAGTAATTTACAATCACATTGTTTTTTTTTTCTTTGATGTAGTCTAGCTCTGTCGCCCATGCTGGAGTGCAATGGCACGACTTCAGCTCACTGCAACCTCTGTCTCCTGGGTTCAAGTAATTCTCCTGCCTCAGCCTCCCCAGTAGCTGGGATTCCAGGCATGTGCCACCACACTCGACTACTTTTTTTTTCTTTTTTTTGTATTTTTAGTAGAGACGGGGTTTCACTATGTTTGCCAGGCTCGTCTTGAACTCCTAACCTTTCAAGTGAAGTCCAGGGCACAGTGTCAAACCCTGGAGTTCTTCTTGGCTAACTCCCAACCCCACCCGCCTCCGCCCTCACTGTCCCTGTCTCCCTGAGTGAAAGCAGTGTCAGTACTCGGGCCAGGTAAATAGATAAATAGACTTGCACAAATATACAGGGTTAGTAATTTAGAAAGCCAGAATTTAAACCCAAATCACCCCGGCTGTAACAGCCATGGAATAAGCCATAGATGTCGTCTACACCACAACTAAAAATGCCTGCAAAAAACTTTAGGGCCATGCTCTTTCAATGCTTATCCTAAAATCTTTCTTCTCCTGCTTGGGAAACATTGTAATTTCTCAATGTAAAAGCAAAGACTTTAAAAGGATTCAAAGGAAGTAAATTTTCCTAACATGTCAAATCCCTTATGTTTAAAAACAAACAAAAATAAACGTTGTTATTTACATAATTAAAGCTATTTTTGTCTAAACCTTTATCAGTCTAACAATAATTGCAATAATATGAATATCACATAAACCATGTTTAATCAAGTAGAGGGCCCCGAATAGTTCACTGAATTGAATATAGTTATTACAATTCAGTTCTCATTAGTACAATTATTCAGTCAATATTCCAGGAATCCAGGAAGAACACGGTTTTATATAAAATGCCACTATACATGAAAATACTCTTATTTATAATGCAATTAAAACTACATTGAGTACTACTCTAACACCATAAGAATGAGCTATCCTAACAGGGAAAAGAGTGAATCCATTGGGGATTATTTTCCTATTTCTTAACTTGATTCTTTTGCCTGGGTTACAGAATGATTTTAGAGACCACTTTTAAGACAAACTAATTCTACAGAGTATTTTTTGTGCACCTACTTTATGTGAAGGTTTGTGAAATCAGAATTCAAAAGTACTGGTTACTTCTGAGGTGGGGTGTGGCCGGGACTGACTAAATGAGAGTGAGGTAACTGTCACGAGTAATGGGAAACTCTGTATCTCAACAGGGATTTGGGTTTTACAACATTTGTCAAAACTCTCAGACAGTATTTAAAATTTGTGTATCTCACAGTATATAAATTTTACCTGAAAAAAGAAAAAGCAAATAATGCATTCTTGTCAACGATCTACTAGTGTACACACTGAAATCATCAGAAGAAAGAATTCCTTTGTCTGCAATTTACTTTGAATTCTATCAAAGGTTGAGTTGGACTGATGGATGGGGAGATGAATAGATTAATAAATACGTAATAATGCTTAAGGATAGTAAAATGTTAATGTGAGAATCTATGTGGTGGGTATAAAGGTGTTCATTGTAAATGTTCAACTTTTCTGCATGTTTGAAATTTTGCATAACATGTTGTAGGGGAGAGATGCAACTCAGCTAAACATGGAAACAAAAGTAAAACTGGTAATGAAAAAAATATTTTTAGAAATTTACCCAAATCTGCTATGCAACACTGTCCATTCTTCTTAACCAGAATATTTTTGCTCTTTAAATCTCGATGGGCAATGGCCGGTTTCCCTTGGGTCCCAAATATCTCTATGTGCAAATGTGCAAGACCACTAGCTATGGACAGCACTATTCGAAGGCAGCTAACTGTATCCAGAGTAGTAAGCTGAAGATAGTCGTACAACGATCCCATTTCGTGATAATGTGTAATTAACCACAGCTGGGTACTGGAGTGTCTTGATGTCATATCTGAAGCAATGAAACCTGAAGAGACCAAGAACAAAATTAATACACATGAGAATTCCACATTATAACTTTAAGTATTTAGAAACAGCAACCTACACAGTAAATGTCATCTGTAACAAAGAGTAATTAAACTGACCAATTGCCCTAAGAGGGGGTTTACAGAAGCATCAACAGAGAAAAATAATAGCATTTATTCCTTAAAAGGGCACTGCTAATAGGAAAATTTCATATTCATTTCATTATCAGCAATATTTTAAAGAATATTTTACATTCCTTAAGATTCAGATAGCAATAATATCTTTGTGCTCACCCATAATGATAGTGCCAAGCCCTTCAGCATGTTGACATTTTAGGAACAGGCCATTCATCAACCATCCTAAAAGAACACCAAACCTAAAACCTGAGTACGGTATTCTAGTCCTGACTCTGCCTGTGATTTACTTGTGTAATACTGGGCAACTCAATTAGGCTCCCTAGACTATGTCTGCTCAGATGTAAAATAAATGGGGCGAGTTTACATTAAACGATTGACCGATTCACAAAATAAAAAAAGAAACCAACCGAATATAATGAGCATTTATGATGCTCTCTGTCAGTCACACACAGAAAAACCAAGATGATAGTGTTTGTTGGCCGAAGACAGGTGTAAAAACGAAAACATTACAATAAAATGTGAAAAGTACTATAATATATATTTTCAAAAGGCAACGTGAGCCCAGAGCAGGAAATTATAGTAATTCAGACTAGATGTTACAATAGGCTTCCATTAGGAAGTAGCAACTCAACTGGTCTTGAAGTAAAGTGAGAGACTGACAAATGTGGATGAAGAGGTTGGAGGAGATTTTTCTTTTTCTTTTGAGACGAAGTTTCACTCTTGTTGCCCAGGCTGGAGTGCAATGGCGCGATCTTGGCTCACTGCAACCTCCACCTCCTGGGTTCAAGCGATCCTCCTGCCTCAGCCTTCTGAGTAGCTGGGATTACAGAGGCCCGCCACCACACCTGGCTAATTTTTTATATTTTAAGTAGAGATGAGGTTTCCCCATTTTGGCCAGGCTGGTCTCAAACTCTTGACCTTCAGGTGATCCACCCGCCTTGGCCTCTCAAAGTGCTGGGATTATAGGCATGAGCCATCGCTATCAGCCCGGACAAGATTTTTCTAGACATCTGGAGGGAACTTTTGAGCATGCAGAAGACTGTCTGGAAGTTAGGGGCACTTTCTAACTTATGAAATAAATTGTGACGTGTGCTTGCCTTTTCTGCTACAGAGGTGCCTTTCTAGGATTATTCTCACATATATGAACCACGCTGGTAGACAGTGAAGTTTGGGACTTAAAAAGAAGTGAGAAAAAAAAAATTTTAAGACGGATATGGCTTGAGGAAGAATTAAATGACTTATGAAAATGTAAGAGAAAATACATTAAAATGCTTTATACTTGCATAGTACTTTATATAAAATTTATGTCACTTTCACATATATTTTCTCATGAGATTTTTCTCAACAAGCTGGTAAGAAAGACATCATTATGCTCATTTTACAGATAATAAAGTTGCTGCTGGGAGATGCCAAGGATCACATAGCTATTTAAGTTGCTATCAACTCTGAATTTGGTGCTAGCTGTCCTGATACCTTGCATAGGAAGGTTCTGTGAGCCAAGAAAGGTCCCCTATTTGATCATCAACATCGGCAACCACAACAGAAGCAGTTAATAATTATTGAGTACTATGTGCCTGGAACTTTGTATGCAATCCTCCAAAAACCACACGAAGTAAGTAGATCACATCACTGATATTAGATTCCTGTAGGTCTGGTTCTAGAACCCAGACTCTTACCGACTACGCCATACTGTCCCCAAACAAATGATTTCTACTCAGAGAAAAAATAATTTCACATTTTCGCCTGAGGGACATATGCAAAGCAAACTGAATAATATTTTAGCACCTTCACCCTCTACTTCTTTCTCTCTCTTCCTCTAAGCCTATTCCCATGGCCAGCCCTGAGTCTCCCACTCCTTGCCTACTCCCCAATCTGCTTTTTCCCCTTGAAGCTGCTTCTCTTGGAGCCCTTAGCTGGCCAAAATATGCATCAAAATGTGTTCTTGGACATTAGTTATTCTTAATAAAGAAAATGTTTCTGCTTTAACAGTTTATGAACCAAATAATACTAATCTTTAATGATTTTCTTTAAAAATACCCCCAACTCTAACAGCACCACTCAAAAGAAATTAAATTACTGTTATATATCTGTGTAGCCTCTACTGATTTCCTCCCCCAAGAAAAAGGAGCTTCTGATTAAATAAATAAATAATAAACAAATACACTTGTATTATCTCACCTTCAGTAAGCCCCTTAGGTCTTAGGGAAGAATTTTATCTGTCCCATTAATTATGCTCTAGACCATCAGGAAAAAAATACTTTTAAATAATCAGGTTTTTTTTTTTTTAACTGTTCATCTCTTAAGCGTGAATTATATAACTTCATTTGCTTCACGATTCTAGATTACTTTTATGGAATGTTTGTGTTTTGAGTACAAAACTGTGGTTAAGAGTTAGGCTGCCTGGTGTAATTCCCACCTCCACTATTTCACCTCTCTGTATATACTGGTTACCTCAACATTTAAAACTGGGAAAATGAGAGTATCTATTCTCTTATGGTCATGGTGAAGATTTATAACAAAATGCACATAATGCACCCGTGGTTACTGCGTAGTAATGATCCATTACATGTTTGTTGTCACGACTGCTGCTATTCTTGTTACACAGACATTTAACGGCAACACAAGGCAGTGTGTGGTAAGAGTTAGAACAGAGGTACAAAGTGAGGGAATGCAGAAAAGCACAAATAATTCCACAGGGCAAAACTAAAGGGGGCCAAGAGGTTTTGATGGAGGAAGGAATGGTTGGAGGATGAGAAAGGGATAGTGAGTGATCAAGAGCAACCTGAGGAAGGACAGTGAGACCTAAATGTTTGTGGCGAGCTCAAAGAATGGTCAGTATTCGTAGTAACAGAATGGGGTATACTTGTAAAGGATGGTTAAGTGATTCCTTGGAGCCCGAAACCAGGGAGTCTTGAACACCAGTCACAAGTGTTGCAGGAAATGTGGGAGCCATCAAAGACACTGAACAGAATTATCTCTGCTCCCCAATGGAAGACAACTCCAAGTGGAAAGATGAATTGGAAAGGGAAAGCTGACAGCTGAGGTGAGGAGGATTAAGTGATGACTAGGACCCGATGGGTAAGCAAAAGTGAGAAATCAACTACAGAAACTGAAACAATTTTGAGATGGAACATCACCACCACACCACGGAAGCAAAGCTTTGAAGCTTTGGACAACTGTCAAATCATTATTTGCAGACAACTTGACTCATTTAAATACTAAATTGGCAGTGCTAAAATAGAAATAAATTTTGGCAATGGCCTTCCTATGAGCCAGACCTAATCCAATAGCCATAAGGTGGCCAACACTATTCTATACAGAGTTAAATTCTATATAAACTTTATATCCACTATTGAAGAAGCACTCCAGGCAGCATTCACCATACATGTATCAGTATAAACACATTTGGAGAAACTTTTCAAAAATATAGAAGTCAATGGGCCTAAGGAGTGTGCTCACCCTTTATACTGCCATAGCAGTATTTCAACGGGCACTTTACATATTTCACAAATGTTGCTAAGCTTTAGTTTCTAAATTAAAATGTATCCTGAATCCCTCTGCAAATCTGGGTTTTAAAAATGATGCCTAGTTTGAGGGAATGTGCATTTAATTACGATATCCCTGGGAGCTGTGAATCTCTAGGAAATAGTCCAAAGATCTTTCTTAGTTTGATTCAAGTAATAAATATTCAAAAAGGGTGGGGTAAGTAGAACAACCAATGAGCCTTGAAGTGAACAATATGGGGCAAATTTTTGTTATTTAAATAACAATCTGCAGATGTAGGAATAAGACTTAGCACTAGTGGATTTCCTTTCATCATCCAGAGAGTCTTAAACTTATTTGCAGATTTAAATAAGAAATTGGTGTTTGAGAAAATTAAATAGCATATAAATGCTAAGGATCCCTATATTGCTTTTTAGGAGACACTCTCAAATTCACATTCACCAAAACGGAGACAGCAAAGGCGGACAATTATTTCTCCCTAGATACAATTAACGAGGGGGTTATCCTTATACTTACCTAAGATATTTTCATGCCTCAGCATCACAGTGTTGTACAATTCCGTTTCCCTGAACCATGACTTCTCATCACGGGAGGAGAATATCTTCACGGCAACATTCTCCCCTTGCCAGCTGCCCCTCCACACCTCACCATACCTGCCTTTCCCTATGGAAAACAAAACATAGGTGACACAGAACAGTAGGCATTTTGGAGGTGGCCAGCCCATCATTAAGAATAGGCCAATTAATTTAGTGCCTGCAACTCTTAATCCCTCCCATTGCTTACTGGAGAAACTCAGCTTGGGAATATAAATATCACAACCTTTACTTTTTAGTTTTTTTTTTTTTTTTTTTTTTTTTTTAGGCCTATAAAGACATACAAAAATAAGGTGGAAGCTGCCCCTCTCATCTACCATATTGTGATAACAAACTGCCTGCTGTATCTGCATTGTATAATTAGCTGCTAATTACTCAGTTTACATTTAAATTCCTCTGTTGAAAGGTATAAAATGCATATGACTTTTAAAACACTTGAAAGTAAAACTTATGAAATGGTACAGACTATTAAATTTCAATTCTGTTCTGAAAGCCAAAAAAGTACACATCAGTAAACTGAATTCCTTCCTTGGTTCCTTCCCTTCACACAGGATTAACATAGGCACTGTCCAAATTGGTGAATTTAGATATGCATTTTTTCCACAAAGGAGAATAATTAAGTTTAAAATGTGTGTTCGAAGGATTAAAAAACAAAAACAAACCAAAACACAATGCTGTGTAGGAGATCGACAAGCAGCCACTGCCATCCATAAAGATTTCTTGGCGGAAGACGTATTTCAAAAAAGAGGATTTGCAAAGTCTTAAATACATAATCCCAGAACAGTTCTGACTTCTTCTGATACTGGTCATGGGTATTTGTTTGTCAGACAGCTCCTGTGATGCTACAAATGGGCTACACTGAAAAGGCTACTTGGAGAATACGTTTTGGAAAACGTGGCAACTCTACTTATGATCTAATCTGTTTGGTGCACAGCCCCCTCTTGCAGCAGCAACACACTTGTTAGCTTGTGAGCTACATGCTCCCTCTTCCATTCTTCTCTTTAATTATAGGTAGGGGTGATCAGGGAGGTTGGAGGAGGAGGTAATTACCACAAGACTATGAGGATCAACAAGGGGTATAATCAGCCTAGATAACAAGGCAAGAGATATAACTTGGAGGGCAGTGGGGCTTTCTACCGAGGCAAGTGGCTGCTGGAATCACACAGCTTCTAATAAGCAGCTGCAGCACCACCTGCATATACAGGAATACAGTTATTTGCTAGAACACTAAGCCACTGAAAACCCAAACATGGAGAGAGAAGCAGGTCTGTCCAGGAGACACACCTGAATCATAATCACAACCACTAAATCTAGATTACCTGACAAGAAAATAATGTCCCTATTAAATACCAACAACTAACCCAAAAGGATGTTGAATGTGGCTAACAAGTGCTCACTGTGGGCCACTGTTGGGTCACACAAATATAATTTAGTACAGGATTCCTTTTAATAAAGTCATAGCAATTTGCCCAGCATTTACAGCTCAAGATGAGGGCTAGTGCTAAGATACTACCAATACTGGCTGCCAGAAAACGATATGCTAACTTTTTCCTGTCTTTGGTTCTATTTTGTATCCTTATTTTCCCTTTGTCCTCATTCTGACATTAGGGATGACAGCAAAATATCCCAGGGAATTGTGGACATAAAATTACCTCACATCCTTTTTTTGGTTGATGTTTTAAAGAAAACAGGAGATGAATGTCGAGGTAGGTAAATTAAAACAGAAATATTTTTCAATGGTTTTCAAATGCTTTTAAGTTGTTAAATGCTTTTTGCAAACTCATCATTATGCAGAAGCCCCTAAAACAAAAGCAGAGCTGCCCCAAAACCCTGGCCATGGAGCCCCACAAAAAGGCTCCCTTAAGGCACCTGAAAGTTGTAGTTTCACTGATCATCATCCAGAAATGACTCCACTACCCCAACTTCCCATGTTTTTGAACCAAAAATAATACACCATCCATGCAGTTCATCACGTATATTTTTACTAAAAGCTGTACCGCATGAACACACTAACTACAAGCTAATGAAAGGCACTGCTTTTATTAAAGTCTTTAGTCCTAACCCAAGGGAACGCAACAATGATATTTATACTGTTTCAAAAAAAATGCTGAGTAGTATCTATAGAACCAGAAACTACATATTTTAAAGGTGCATTACTCTTTTGCCATTTGGACTCTGGAGCCAATCTCTGAAGACTAATCTTGCGATAGCTTGCATGGAATAGTAGACAGGGGAGATGAGGTAGGGAAATGTACCCCCTCAATGTCTTCCCACCACTATCCAGATAATTTTGTTCATAATCAAGTAAGATACTAGTTGTACAAGAGGACAACTCTGGTTGAAATTAATGAGCTCATTTGGGGCTTTTCCATCTTTATTTTCTCTGTTCACAATCTGCTGTGGAGGAGAAGCAAGAAGTGGGAAACAGTGACAATAGCTATAGACTTAGAGAAAGGACAAACAAGCTCCTCTGGTTACTCCTGTGCCTTAGGGTGGTAGCCACTGCTCTTCCTACCTCTGCCTTTCCCCCTTTCTACTACTCAGATTGAGGATGTCCCTCTTTCCAAGAAAAAAAGAAGAAAATCTGGAGAACAGTAGCCAAGTGACGGGGGCAGCTTAGAGGTCACCTCCCAAAAGCAAAAGATGCAATGGCAGGAACTGCCAAATCCAGCCCTCGGAAACCATGAGCACTAGGAAGACGGTGTGGAGACGTTGCCAACCCATGATTGCTACGGCAGCCATTCCTGCAAGCCGTCTAAAAGAGAAAGTTAGGAAAATGATTACGGAACTTGCAAATACCTGCCACATAAAAGCAAAGCTAACAAAAATCAGGAAATTGGTACTTTGTACCATCTTCCTAGAGAGCCAATCAGCAGCATATAAAACAAGCTATTAAAAAAATTTACAAATTTTGACCCAGGAACCCCCAATTCCTGGGAATTTTTTTCTGAGAACTCAAAAGAAAGAAGTAATGTGTGCAAAATCTTTTTCAAGCAGTATACTTATAGTGACACTGTCATTTCACGGACTGCTACATAATCCTCAAAAATATTTGTGATGTGTACAAACACATGAAATGTTCATGAGCTTAAACCTGAAAAAAGGGACATAAATTATATGTACAACATGATTATGTCCACATACAAATATGTTCATGTATGGGGAAAATGTGAGAGGTCATGGAGAAACGTATATAGCTCATATTTAAATAAAGGAGTTATAAAGATCCCTTTGCTAGAATTGGTTTCACTAATTATTCTCATTAATTATTCTCATCAAAAAGAAGAAAAGAATGAGAGGAATTAAAGAATTTCAACAAACAAGTTTATTGTCCAAAAGCCTACTTACTTCAGATTATCCAATACCTATGGTAAGGAGCAACCATATCAATTCATTTCTTAGGCATTCTCTCACCATCCCAAAGGGTCCACTTACAATTGAAAGCTTTTGACGAGGCATTCTGTGTACTCATTAGTGATGGACTCCTTTGATAAGAGCTTAAACAAGTTCAGGTGCTCCAACATGAGTCATACAGAATACAGACCACATCTCATAAGTTTAATAAGGAAACAACTGGTAACAAAAAGCAGATTTTCCAAGTTCCATCTTTTACTTCAAAAACACAACTCACACTACATATTATCCACAAAGAAAGGAAAAAAAAGAATTACCAACACACTCCAACAGTGTAATCTGGCGAGCCACTGTTCTTTGTACCAGAAAAGGAAGACCAGAGCCACTTCCTGATGTACACGAATGATCCAATAAATCCTGTAGTTTAAGACAAGGGGGAAAAGAAACAATTGACCAATATAGCTCCCACTTTGGAACATTAGCATGCATGACATTGTAACTCACATGAAGGGCAGCAATCCGGGACACATGGCCTGTTAATGTGCATGTAAAGCTCCTCTGGAGGAAGGAAGAAGGACTGGTTTTATTTCTTTTTTTTTTTTTTTTTCTGAGACGGAGTTTCACTCTTGTTGCCCAGGCTAGAGTGCAAAGGTACGATCTCAGCTCACTGCAATCTCCGCCTCCCGGGTTCAAGTTATTCTGCATGTGCCACAACGCCCGGCTAATTTTGTATTTTTAGTAGAGACGGCATTACTCCATGTTGGTCAGGCTGGTCTTGAACTCCTGACCTCAGGTGATCCGCCTGCCTTGGCCTCCCAAAGTGCTGGGATTACAGGCATGAGCCACCGCACCTGGCCAGGACTGGTTTTATTTCTTCGGAATACTAGAAGCTAGCACTTCACCTAATATATCATAGGTTTTCCCAAAGGATAAGTAGTCCTTTCTTATATGCAGAGTTTCCAAATAAAATATATAATGAAAGAAGCTGAGCAGACAAAGTTGAAGGTGTAAATCAGAAAGCCCAAGAAGCAGAGATGAGCACAAGAGAAGCAGTAGAGAGAATAGCAGGTGGAAGAGAAAGGGGGGGGACGTCCCTTCAACTTCAAGAACTGGGTATAATTTACCATATTCTGCTATTCTCACTAAGTATCTGTCAAATGATTCACTTTAGTTGCCATACCAACTAAGGAACTCTAATTAGGAACAAACAAACTAGGAATAAGGAACAAACAACTCTAATGTGATTTGTAACGAAAAGACTCCAATGACCATGTGGATCATTAAATTGGTAAGCTCAGGCAGCAATGGGCTGCCTGGATGGAGGTTTCCTTTTAGGTAGGTGAGGAGCAAAACTATATTAACACTTACTTGTCATTTCTTAATGTGAATCACTCACAAATCAGAGAAGAAAACAAATAAAGCTTTCATTGAAAACATAAAACCAGTGCCCCAAGTTAATGTCTACAAATGAAGGTGCTGGCAAAAAGATTCCCAGTTAGTTCATTGATAAAGTTTTCCTTCTTACTCTCAACATAAGCCAAGAAGCAGGTATCAGGCACAGGTTATTTGTAATAAACAATATTGTGCCGATGGGTGATAAAGGTAGGGTTGCAGTAATATTGAGTTAATATTTCCCAAAGCTCACCCTTCCCCAAACATTTTGGCTGGCCTACTAAAGCAATACATTGATTTGTATGAATTTCATCTTCTTTCACTTCCTCTGAGCACCACTGTGAAGTACTGTTGATCGGCAAAATTACCAAAAGCTGAACATCCAACGGAAGAAATTTAGAACCCTTAAAAACCACAAAAGGGATAATCAACAAGAAAATGAGTGTAGATGAAGCAGAGTTTCATATCTCCCTAACCATTTTCTCTCTTGTGGTTCTTTTTTCTCCCTATTCATTCATTCTTTTTTGAGAAGAATTATTCTGAAAATTAAACTAATGTGTTATTTTTTTCATAATGTATGATCCTGCTTCTAAACCCTGTTCATAGACCTAAGGAAGGAAAAATAAATAATCAACCCAAGACTAACAAACATATATCTCAACTCTCAGATGCCAAGCCTTCTTTTTGTTCTTTTCTTTTCTTTAATTCAAGACAGAGTCTCACTATATTGCCCAGGCTGGTCTCGAACACCTGGTCTCAAGTGATCTTCCCCCTTGGCCTCCCAAAGTGCTGGAACTACAGGCGTGAGTCACCATGCATGGCCAAGGCTCGTTTTTCAATGTAGACGTGCAGCTTAGTAAAGGTATGCTTTGTTGAAACATGCAAATGAGCATATTGCTTAAATAAGCAAGTATGTAGACCAATAATCACAACTTGTTTGCAATAGTGTTCTTTACTGTGTTATGATATCGTGATACACTGTCACATGACATGGTTGAGTTTAAAGGACTATTTTGGCATATGCTCCATTCCTCTCTCAAAATTCTAAAAGCTATTTAAACAGTAATTTATACCAGATATTCCCATTATTGCCCTTGGTAATTAGTTATGTTAGCAGCTCTGAGGAATGAAGTTCTAACTAACCTATTTTAGAATCTTGCTTTGCTAAAGCTTTGTCAGGATTCATCCTCACATCTTCTTGCCACTAACTCAATAAACTCATTTAATTTCCCTTAAAGCTTGAAATAGACTTCTAAGTATATAGCTAACAAAAAAAAAATTGTATTTCTCTACTTTTTGAAATGAAATGTCCTTATACTGCATTCTCTTTCCCCAGTTCCACTGTGCCACAGTTTAAACAGTAGGTAAATGGAAGCTACAGAAGGTTACTTCCCCCTTTTACATACCAAAAAGTGGCCCAGTGATGAGGCAGGTGGTAGAATGGGATGTTTCCCAGCCCATGTCAGGCACTACCAAATGTTTGTGACAACCTGCCAAAGGTGGGTCCTGCAACTGTCCAGGTGTAGCATCTGTGCTACCCAGATGGCCAATGGTGAGGGGAAGTCTTCTCCAGTATAAGGGGGGCTGCAGGGCAAGTGTAACTGCCGAACTGTCAGACACTTTGAAGCTTGTTGTCTAGCAGAACAAGACTTATTGCAAAATTATTTTAAATACGCATGGGCAATGGCATTAAGTAACACTGAATCACATTAGAAAGTTATTACTTTGATTGTCTTTCAATTCATCAGATTGTGACAAGGAGAGAGTCTCAAATTGGTATTGGCATGTCTCTTGCACTCTCTTAACACCCACAAATCTCAAATCTTTTCAAAGTAAGCATCAGACTCAGCATAATATCCATATAGAATGCTATTATTTTTTCTTTTGCACTTTATGATAACCTTCTATTTAGAGCAAGTGATACCCTTTCCCCACTTAAAGTTCAAAGCGTCTTTAAAATGAACACTTGGTAAGCAATTTAAAAGGAGACAGTCACTTTTTAATGTGATTTTATCATTTAAAAATATGCAAAAGAATAATTTTTTAATGTGTAAATACAATGGTTTCTAACACTGTGCAGTCCAATGAGTAAGTCACTAGCCACACATTGCCATGAGCAAGGAAACTGTGGTTGGTGTGAATTGATATATGCTATAGGTGTAAAATACACACAAGATTTTGAAAACTTACTTCAAAAGCAGAAAGAATGTAAAATTTACATTAATAATTTTTTAATTACACATTGAAATGACAAAAATGGTATATATTTGGTTGAATATCTGTTAAAATTAATTCTACTTTTAAGAAACTTTTTGGGTTTTTTCATTTGTTTTTAAGGTGGCTATTTGAAAATTTTAAATTACATAGGTGATGCACATGCTTCTATTGGACAACACCGGTTTAACCAAATGACTGCACTCCACAAGGGGGCACCACAGGAGCATACAAAATTTAAAAGCTGCTTTTTTTGGAAGGCAAGTTTTTAAGCCTTAAATTACAGGGTGTTGAAATAATCTAGAAAGGAAATTAATTTTTAATATTAAGCAAAAGGTGCCTTTTTCAAAGAGCACTTTTATGGCTAAAAATAGAGTACCTGAAGACCACAAATTCCAACCCTCCAAAATTGTAGGCAACCATTCTTTTTTGCTTTACTCCTCAGAGAAAAGTAACTACCAACACTACTAAAATAAATCCCATCCCTTATTTAAATGTCTGTCTAAAATGGCTGTTATGATATGGGAAGACTACACAGGTGCCAGCATGTGCTTGTTTAGGACATAAGTAACCAACAGCATGTGTGTACACTGTTCAGTCACTCATTACTGGTTAGTGTTTCATGCTTGAAATAAGAACATGTCTCCAGACATCTTCCTTATGCTTGGGATTCCCTGTGGGGTCATGACTTACTGCTAAAGTGCTGTCTCCAACATTGGTGGTGATGAGCCCTTCAATGGTGCCATACTCCACATCTCGGGGATTGAGGCGTTCTTGGTTGCGCCTTTTAAATTTTCGGAGAGCAACTCCCAGCAGGCAGGCTAAAAGACATACTGCGAACACTACAGAGAGAATAATGAGGCCGACCTCCAAGTGGAAATTCTGTGTTCCAGGGAAGGATTTTCCTGGAGTCGTGGGGGGAAAAGGGGAATTAGTTGTAAGGATCACTGCTTACTTATTATTAACATAACCAATATCCTAACAAGTGGCTCCTGATTCTGACCACACAGTCTCACAACTCACGAAGTATTAAAACTAAAACACTTCCTAATACCTGGCCAATGGCCCAGACATTTTAACCATCATTCAATTAGACACAACTAGAACTTGAAAAAAATTCCACTGAGAATCAATTGTATTAATGCATGAATGTGAGAGTGCTTTTAAAATATAAAGTACTATACAAATCTTTGACATTACTCTTATTAACTTGGATTTGGTATGTTTCACCATCAAGCCCTTACAGATACTGTACTATCCTTAAGAGAAAGGGCTACCTGAGCTAAAACCAAATTACCCATCTGTGGCCTCTGTCTTTCACATATCCTGGGTGTCTACTACTGATTTCTCATTCATTTTTCACATCACAATTTCTGCCTAGGAACCCACTCATTCCTCTCATTGTTTACTCACTTATTCAGACATTCATCACTGATTCACTCCCTTGGTTCAGACCTCTTCATGACATTATGTCATCAGGTCCTGTTCTTCCCTACACAGGCCTTACCCATTTCCATATTACTGGTCTCTTCAGCCATCCAATCACAAGCCTAACTTCCCTTACATATTTCTTTAACTTTCCAAGACCAACTAATCAACAGCTTGACATACATCATACTCCATGGCATATGTCATTCATATGAGAAAGTGTAAAACTAACAAAATGCAACATGGAACTATAAAAACTGTGGCCACCCTAATCAGATTAGAATGTCCTTAAACTAAAAAAGAAAAAAAAAAATCTTCTATTAAAACTCAAGGTCTAGCAGAGTAATCTGCAGATGAGAAACTTCACACTGTTGGTATAATTTTTGTATGAATTCAGACATTTGTTCATGTCTATTCACCCAATTAATAAAAATTTAACTCACAAAATATAACAGTAAATTTTATTCCATCAAGAACCTTTTAGTTTTAACCATGTAAATACTTGATCTCTTTTAAAACCCTCTTTGATTATTCAGTCCTATTTGCTTGTCAGAATTTAACCTTTTCCATACGCCTTCAAGTCATCACCATAACTTCAAAATTACTAGAACATGATCTTGCATCAGCTTTTTTGTTCTTCTGCCTCCTTCCTTGCTGGCTGACATTTCTAGTTTTGGATGCTCCTTGTTACCTCTCCTCCACTTTTTGGTTTCTTTCTTTTTTTCTGAGTACAAAATTAAATAACTAAACCTATTAAAAATGTACTATATGGTAAGAGAATAAACTTGGCTTAGAATGAGTCTACATTAATGTTTGCAGAGACTTTAAGATTGCAATTTAGGGCTCATTTAATAGGGAAACAGTTTCAGAGGTGGACTGGTTCTCTTAGCATATGTAATCTGTAATGGTGGTAGAGAGAAGATTCCACATAAACTACAGGGTTTGTGTGAAATCTCATCCTGCTTCCAGTTTCAGTGATAGGGTCACTGGGCATCAGATATGGGAGAACAGATCAGTGAGCCTTCTTTTGTCTCCTTCCTCATAAAACAGTAAAGGCATTCCACTCAGTCATCAGTCCGTTCCGTTTTCCTCCCTACACACTTGACATAGAGATGAGTATTTACTAACAGAATTGTTTCAGAAATTATGAATGACATCACAGGTCAGTAACCTAAAAAGGTACTGGGAGCTGTTCACCTGAGTCACAGCAACCAAGAGAGAGCTAACTGGTCAGCCAAGCTGTCCCCAAGATGGATATCATCTTGCTTACATTCCCCCAAAAGGCCCATCCTTCTTTTAGATGCCAAAAGGCTGGTCCTTTCTCTTCTTCACCCAGGGCTACCTTCCTTTTAGCTCTTTGCCTCTGATTCAAAATGTAGGTGGAATGCATCATAGCTACTTAGATCTTTAACCCACACAGACTCAGGACAACACTAACAAAATCCCTTGATCTAGAAATAGAAAAGTCTATGGGAACCTTTAGTGGGCAGCTGGGCCGTGATGTTCCTGTTACACCAGTCCCCTTGGCAGCACTCCACAGCTTGGCCAGGGGACGGCGGGGTCTTACAGGTCATCTTTCCCTGCTCATAAACCTGGAAGCAGCCTTTCTGGTAGACGTGGAAGCCATCGTTGATGCTCAGTGAGGAAAAGCACTGCTGGCCTTCACAGTGGTCCTCATTACCGCAGGAGAGACCTTCACACACACACATGTAGAGTTTGGGGTTGACCTTGGGCTTCTCATCTGCAAGGGAGAGAAAGGAAGGGGAAAAAAAAAAAGAATTACTGTATGAGTTTCGCCTTCATTGAGGGAATGACCATTCCAAACACTTCTATTGAACAGAAAGTCAAGTTAAGCGTCACCATCAACCATGAGGTCCACATTCTGTGATCTTGTCACCTAACCAACCAACAAATAATAATTGCCTCTCAACATAGTGATTCATTTATATAAGCTGTGCACCCCCTTAGATCATATTAGGACAAAGACCGGCTATCATCTGTCCACAGACTTCTGAAAATGAGCCTCTCCCCTGTGGCGTTCATATAACCTTCATCTCGATTGGCTCTCAGATCCCAGTTATTGCATCAAAATAAAATGTTTTACTGGAACATAATGTTTATCACCTTTATTCTATTCAAAAAAAAAAAAAAACAGCTCCTAAATACATGGAAGCTATTAATACCAATTCTTGCTAGCTCTGTACAAATCCCCATCAACTAGTAAAACAAGGAATGCTGACATTCTTGCAGCTACATGCAGAAATATACCACAAACTGAGTATCCCTTACTCAAAATGTTTGGGACCAGAAACGTTTCAAATTTAAAAATTTTCTGGATTGGGGAATAGTTGCATCTATCCCGGCTAAGCATCTCAAATCCAAAACTCCAAAATTCAAAATGCTTCAATGAGCATTCTATTGAGCATTGGGTCAATGCTCCAAAAGGTCTGGATTCTGGAGCAGTTCAAATGTCAGGTTTTGAGATTCGGGATGTTCAACCTGTAATATAATAAGAGTTTGCAGGGTTGCACAATCTATAATTACAATCCATGGTACCAATATTTCCAGCTAGATACCTAGACTAACTTTTTCCATAGTGGTTACACTAAAGTTTACATAGATTATAGTGGGAATTAATAGCTGCTTAAGAATTTTTGGCTGGCAGAAAAAAAAAAAATGGTGCCAAATATGAAGAGTGAGGACACAAGGAGACAAAGAGAACCAAATAATGTTTGAACAGTAAGGTGACAGGTGGGACCACTGGAAGAACACACACGTGGGAAGTTCAAGGTGCAATGGAAAGAGGCAGAAACGGATGATCAGGGAAGCACACCTAATCACTCCGCTTAACTGTCTCTTTCTGAGAATACTTATTTGCAGTTTCATTTTCACATTACTTTTTTCTCTTCCCTTGTCAGTATGATTAGTTTAGACTTGCTGGTCCCACAGTTTCTACTAGTGGGGAAGGAAAGAGAGGATAAAATGTAAACAGCCAAGTCCTAGAGGCCACTGATTAGTTGGCTGAGACCTCTTTTGCCAAAGCACTGCTCATATAAGGAAATTCCGTTTTCAGAGCTCCCTCCAAAGGTCTATGGCACATAGAGGCTGCCTTCTAATCCCTGAACCCTCAGTAGTGGGTCTGTGAGATAAATGCTTCTTTCTTAAAATAACAGGTCGGGTGGCTGTGCTTTCCAGAGGAGACCTTAAGGTAAGGTCTTTGAAAATGTCAAGTTCATTTACACAGATTTGTGTGGGTGTGTGTAGAGATGTGGGTTATCTCAAAAAGAGAAAAGCATTCTTAATCTTTCTTCTTCCCTCTTCAAAGAAGTGGAAAAATAGTTCACTGCCCACTGTAATGTGGGTGCCTCGTCCCACAGAGTAAGTGCATGCAGACACACAGACACAGCCTTCTATTTATAATTGACTTGCTAGTTCCTTTGAAAACCACAAGGGGCTCATCCAAGAGCAAAGACATGCCTGAAAGCACAAAATCCAAAATAGCCGCTGACAGTCTATGTATGTCACCAGTCTCACCCCTGAGAATCAAGAGCCGTCAAACATTTTTAATGAGCAAAAGTTTTAATGAGCAAAGAGATAGTCTTTATGTTCCTTGCCTGGAGAAATCCGAAGGAAATACCAGCACCAATCTATTTCTATGGGGATGAGAAACATGTATATCTGTTGACATAATCCAGCAAAAAGTTTACACTTGCCAAAAGAGAGCTGAAAGATAATATTTCCAGGGAGTCTAGACATGCTTGCCACTCTTGAATGGCACAAAGCAGGCTGAGGGCTGCCAACTATGCTGCCCAACAGGTGATGATTCTTTGGAGGGAAGTGGATGGGTGGGGTGAGGGGGAGAGGTCATAGTGTCAGACTAATTTGCTTGTGATCTATGGCAGGCAATTGAAAAGACTATGCTAAAAACTGAAATAATGCAATTTATGTAAATTTGAAACACAAACATATATCTTAAAATCCTGAGTATTTTTAGAAGATCATAGATACCCCAGGATATATACCTAACCCACTGAAGAGTATGTGCCTGTTGACACTGGTTTGGGGATAAGGGGTTAGCGCTGGGATGAAGGAGCAAAATAAAAATAAAGTAGGAGAGAGCTGTTCATGGACTGATAATGAATTGACAAGTATGATTTACTCAGCTCGCTGCACGTATAGGCTACTAAGAATAACAATAAACCAGCAACGCTAGACTAGAGAGAGCCTGCTCATCATTGGTCCTGAGGAAATGGACAGTTCAGGGAACCAAAGGATTAAGGACACCAGTGCTTGTAATTTTAAAATGCCGAATTTTTAAAAAATAAAGTAACAACAACAATCGTTTCTCTAATGTGCTCTCAAAATAAACTCTGTTTTTAAAGTTCCATCCCAAACTAAATTCTAAGTACACAGATGCAGAAGGGGCACTGCTTTTCCAGGGTCTCTAGTTTTTGATAGGCTGTGCAGGGAGCCTGACAGTCATTTGTACTATACGTGACAGCCTCAAGTGAATATCACCTTCAGTAAAATTCACTCACTATACCTAACTCCGTGGTATACCTAGGCTTTAATCCTGCAGGGTCACAAACTAAGTCAAAGGGATTCATCTGTTTATTAAGCACTCTCCTTAAATTCTTTATGTACTTCCTGCAGTTGCATGTAGACAACCAGGGATTAACTACCTGTAAGTTGGTGATTCTTTTCAGTAAGATGTCAAATACCAGGGTTTTTTATAACCTACCCTCCACAGTCGGGGGAAAAAGGCAAGGAAAGACAACTGTTAATGATATGTAATAATTAACTCAATCTCTGATATGAAAGAACCCTGAGCTGAGTCCAACAGTTAGCTAACGGGGAAGTACAAAACCTTCCCTAACTTCTCTTTCCTATTTTGTTCCTCATCTACCATTCAATCTTCTTACTTTGCGTATTCCCACATAACTAATTAGCATGTATTTATTTTTTATATATATCCAAATATAAATGAAGACCCTAAATTCGTAAGAATGACAAAATGACCACACAGGTGAACACACATGCAGGCACACATTCACATTTGCTACATGCCACTTTGGCAATTTCATCTGACAGAGTTGAGTAGATGGAAGTATTTTCTGAACTAGAATTACTAAGTCAACAAAGAAGGTTAAAAGCAAGGTAGTAATAGCATTCTCGGATCTTGATATCCACAATTCTAAGGAAGACAGCAGGACTCAAAATGCCCATGACTCACTTTTTCAGTCTTGTCAAATTTAGGAATAAGCATAACATGTGTGGGCCTGTGATATTTTATTTGGTGAGGGAGTGGGGGTGGGGTTCGAGAATGATCACAAAACCCCTTTCAGAGCCACAGGTACGGGTGTGTAGATTCCTAATCTTTCAGACTGTGATATAAATACAGCACACATCAAGGAACACCAAGGAACAGATAATCACATTCTGTGACTGATTTTCAACAGTACTGACAGGAAGCACTGTATCTGATGTAAAGTATTTTACACTCGCCTGTGCGAATATCCAGGAAGTGCCCTGGCAGAAGGCAGAAAGTCTACTCCACCTAATTGACATTCATTTGAATAATTCAGTAATTTAAATGTCAAGCCAGAGGTATTCCCTCTCTGCAGAGCTCACCCACATTGTTTGTTCTAGAAGGCACCTCCCGGCATTACTCAGTGTTATGGCTGGCACTGTGTGCCCTTTGTATCACCAGAGCCAGAGCCGTGTGAAAACACTCGCAGCCTGGGCTGGCTGGGAACAGCAGGGAGTTCTGACCACAAACAGAGACTGCCTCGGTGCCACCAGGGAGAATGCGGGGCTGGCTCCACAAACCAGCGGTGCAGGCTGGGAATCCCAGGAGTTCACCATGGCCAGCTCTTTAAAAAGATTTGTCCTGCTCTGGATGATACTCAGTTCACCATCTGGGCCTATCTCCTCCGAGTCTAATGCTGGACTGGCAGAGAGAGAGGCAGACCAAAGAGCATCGTGGACTTTTAAAAACTGTCCACAGTCTGGTATAATCTTGTATTTCATGATAAAAGTATTCACATTTATGTTTAAGTGGGACTTTAGCAATCACAACACTGTGGACTTACCTATTCACGCCTGCCCAGTCACGCACTCTGCAATGCTTTAAGGCATTGAAACTGAGTATCACTCTAAAGGGTGCACAAAAACCAACATTTCCCACTAATGTCTTTGACATAAAAGACAAATAAGAAAATGCTACAAGTAAACTGGCCCATGGCCATGATCTGTCCTAGAGGGCAGCAAAAGGAACAGGCTGAATTTTTTACAAGTTCACCTCAAAGTAGCACAAATCATAATGCAGAAATTAGACTGTAATTATAAAAGTCCAATAGCTTAGAATTTGTATAGCTAAAAAAGGAACTCAAGCATCCCTGGACTCCTTCCAACACTCTAAACAATTCATTCATTTGAAATGGCAAGCTTATATGAGGTTTACAGATTATAGGAGTCCTTCCATCGTCTCCTAATCCGGGAGCACAGTTTGGCACCTCTCCAGAATCTGAAAGCATTTGCGATCTCTGGCATTAAACAAAGGCTTTAAGAAGGATTTTGCAATGCTAGGTATCATTGCCAGCAAGCCTGCTCCTAAGACAGAAACACAAAGGTCTGTCTGGAATGCCTAGTGAAGGGCATTTGATCCTCTGACAACAGGACAGGCTATACTCTCAGGGATAAAATACACCCAGTGCCTAACTAATCTCTCATTATAAAACACTCATTTAGGGAACTCAAATCATTTTTTTCCCCTTATCCGAGAGACTGACACTTACTTAAGTTGTAAAGTCAAGAAGAAAACGTATTTCAGCAGTTATGAAGGCAAATAGAGGCATTCAAATAAGATTGCATATAAATTGAATATCAATAACAAAAACTTCCATGATTTTGAACTCCAGACGTATTCTTCCTCCAGTGTTCCCTGCCTCAGGAAATGGCATTCCCATTCATTCAGGTACATAAGCCTGACTCTCTCGGCTTTCATCATGCTCAAAGTGGAGACCAGTCATTAACCTGGCCTGCTCAAAAGTGGAGACCAGTCATTAACCTGGCCTACAAGTGCTGGTTGACCTGATCCCTGCATGCTCTTCAGCCTCCTCTTCAGTTATTGAATGTTCTTAAAAGGCCTTAGGGATCTCAGGTCTTTTTAAGCATGGAATTCCTTCCATGTTGAATGCTTATCTCCCGCCAGCCAACACCTCTCCACCCAGTTAGTGCCTATCTACAGTGCAGATTTCACCTTACATGTTACTTTCTCAGAGAAGCCTTTGTTCACATGTCATCTTTCCTATAGATTGTAAGCACCATGAGGGTGAGCTGCATCTATTAATACTTTGCTCACCGTTCATTACATACCCCACAACAGCCTCAGTGGCTGGCAGGAGTGCAAGCCTGATGAGTATTTGCTTCAGAATGAATTTTCCCTTCACAGAAAGGATTTAGAAGTGGGGAGAGACCTGATGCTGGTTTTCAGAGCAGGCTGAGCCCATAAAGTCTTTAAATGTCAGCACAGATCTTAAGGCAAGGCTTAGTCACCAAGCCGGCATGCCTGAGCAAACCATTTCTTCCTAGAAGAGCTTGCCATACCATCACATCTGTTCACCTACTTGGGCTCACGAATAGAGAAAATTAGTACTGTTTGTGGTGTGGTATGTTTTTTGTTTGCTTGTCAGTTAAAAGAAACAGGTAAAATACAAGTGTTCCTTTAAAAAAATTGAGGAACTATTTAATACATTAATAGAACAGCTGGGCTCTGTGGGTGGTCCTTCTCTGGATGGTTGATTTGAGGACTCTGGGCTACGGTGATTAGAATCATCAAAACACAACACATGCCTGCAACTCGTCAGCTTGGAGGGGTCAGTGCAGGACTTGGCTGCCTAGTACAGAAAAAGCTGCCCCTGCTTCTTGCTGTCATTTTTCCCTGGTCTTCGCTGCCATATTTTTTCCCTATCAGTGAAATAATGGCACCTTCAGTAGGGAGTAGGCAAGAGTGAATTACATCATTTTCCCCTTCTTGCTCTGCTGAAGGTAATAAGGATTCCTAAGTCATCCTGCATTTGAACTGCTGAAGTTGAGAGAAAAAAAAAAAAAAGTGCCATCTGTTTATTTTGTGTCTGGGCTGACTCCTTGTCCCTGAAATAATCCCTGTAAATTAAGCCTATTGCAGCAGCCACACCTTCTATTTAGAAGCCAAAAAACTCAGCCTGTGTTCAAGTGACTAACAAATGAAAGAACACTGTGGGGTAATGACCTAAGACAACATTGGTCTGTCTTTTCCATGCTTTTTATGATCCTCTGAATGGTGCAAAGACTTGGCTTTAACAAATACAGCATGTCTGTAAAACAGCTCCTTAATATAGGAGAAAATAATGACTCCTTTCTTCATTTTGTCTTCAAACTTCTTGAATCTCTGCTTCAGAGAAACAAAGGATTACAAGGCCTACCGGGAATTGCCTGAGGAATACTTTAAAACCAAAAAATACTGTCTCCTCAGCATATGTGCTAATGGCCATGTTTAAGTGGAACTCCAGTGATAGGGAGAGTAACGAGAATAGAATAACCTGGAGGAAGAGGGAAGAAAATCCCAGTGAATTGTAAACATTTCAGAAGTCATTCCTTGTTTAGTCTTAGGAGACAGCCAGGAATGTGGTTCCATCTATTGAATGTCTCAGGCTGGAAGATCTGTTCAAGCCACAGGAAGAAGTGTTGACTCTGAGGACTCACTTTTCATTGCTTCCCCCACCTCCTCGGGCTAACCAGAGAGTATATGGCATTTCAGTGAGGATTTCCCACCTGGGCTCTACACTGAGAATTTTGGTTTTACAGGAAACATTTAACGATGGGCTCTAGGTGAGACAGAGCAGTGGAGAAAGAACCAACGGGTAGCTTTTGTGCTTAGCTCTCCACTTCGATTTCTCTCTCCTTGCATCCTACTCTACCTCTGTCTCTGGGATTCAGGGACTGGACCTCCTCCAAGGTTGCCAATCTTGGCTCTGGTTGCCATCAGCAAGCCTCTACCACACTCCTACAGCCTTTCTGGAAGCTTTCAAACCACAGAGATAAACCCTTCAAAAGTTATACAGGGCTCCAATTTGTTTAACAAGTCTTGAAATACAACCTTTAGGCACTGTGGCACCCACAGCTAAAGGTGAAAATGTCCTGAATTAATTAAACTCCGCTTCCTAGCTCCACAACCTATCCTACCCCAAAGAAAAGCACAGAGGGAACAAAGTAACTTCCAGACTACAGTAGTCCCCACTTATCCTCCCTTATCCACCATTTCACTTTCCACTATTTCAGTTACCTACCATCAACCACAGTCCAAAAATACTAAGCAAAAAATTCCAGAAATGAACATTTCCTAAGTTTTCAGCTGTGTGCTGTTTGAGTAGCATGATGGAATCTCATGTTGTCCAGCTCCATCCTGCCCAGGACATGGATCATCCCTTTGTCCAGCATACCAACATTGTAGATGCTACCCTGCTGCTAGTCACTGAGCAGCTGTCTCGGTTACTGGATCCACTGCCATGGTATTGCCAGGTTGCGTTCAAGGAACCCTTCCTTTACTTAACAACTGCCCCAAAGCAGAAGAGTGGTGATGCTGGACTATTGTTATAATTGTTCTATTTTACTTTAAGTTATTATTGTTAATCTCTTCCTGTGCCTAATTCATAAATTAAACTTTATCCTAGACGTAGGAAAAGATATAGTATATATAAGGTTCAATACCATCTGTGGTTTCAGGCATCCACTGGGAGTCTTGGAACGTATTCCCCATGGATAAATAGGGGGCTACTGTATTTACCTCCCATCCTAGATGAAGTCAAAGTGATTTTAAAATAAAAGTCAAAAGGGTAAAAACTTGGGGCAGAGTCCAAGCCTCTGATAATGCTACTCCCCTATCCTCCAATTTCCCCATTATTTCCCAAGGCCCTACCAAGTCCAGAACTCCATGAAAGGTTAATGAAGAAAGGAATCCCACGTCTTCAATCCCAGGAAGACATGCTTGTGCCTCTGTATACCAGCCATTATAACTCGATCTTTGCTTTACATGTCTTCTTTCCCCATCAGTCTAATTAATATGGTCCAAAACAATTCATTAATTCTCAGGTTTAACATATTGAACAAGATTGGCTTATCAGTCATAGAATAAAGATCTTACAGTCATGATGAGACCATTACATTTGAGCCATTTTGAGTTTGTTCTTTTGTACCCCTGGGCCCACAGAAAGGCTGCAGGTGCCTACACTCCAGGTAGAAACAGAAAGCATCCCATTTGAGTGCTGTGAACCAGAACTGGCTTTTCAAGCACACAATTCCTCCCCCTCAATCTGTGCCATGGCAAACCATTCCCAGCTTCCACAATAATCTTGGACTTTGGCAGAAGAAAGCCAGCTAAATCTGAGATGTGTCACGAGGCCACTGGCCGGGGAGCAAGAATATCTAAGCTTACAAATCCAGGCGAGAGCAACAAGCAAGAGTTTCCGCAGATTCCCTCTGGCTCCTGTAGCTGCAGATCACTGACAGCCTAAAGATAACCCAAGTATCTACAAAGGGTCACTTTTAAATAGTAGCTTTAATGCCACCAGTCATTTCAGAAGCATTTCCTTCCAGAGCCTGCTTCCATCCACACTGGCCACCAAGTCTGTCCAACAATGGCAAGTTCTCTGAAGAGATTAAAGTCCAGAAGGAAATGGAAGAAATCCCAAAAGGGAACAGACAGCTCCTGACATGCTGGGATCCTATTCTGTGATTCTACTTGTGCCAACATTTGGACTACTGAGAAATAATGATGTAGCAAAGAGACACCTTGTAGAAATGACTAACAATCACTGGGGATTAAAGAGCAGGTATAAAATGAAACAAAATAGTTTAACTCCAAAACTTTCTAAAGCTGAGGCTGTATAAACCATGAATGGTTTATACATCTCCTACCCCTAGGTGACTTTTAAGAAAGCCTTTCCCTCCTAGAGAAAACTTACTTAGTTTACTGAACTGCTGTAAGGAGAACAATATGAAGTCTTCAGGCACAAACTATATACGTAGCCAATGTGGACACCCATTAACCACAGAAGCAACAAATGGAACTTCTCAGAAGCCTGCTGCTTTTTTTCTTCCTTTCAAGTAGGGCCAAAGTTCCCAAGATCTTCCTAAGAACCATTAAAATCTGCTCAGCACCTCACCTGTCTACTGAGTAAGTCCACATTGTCCTAAATGGCAGTCAGCCAGGGGCTGGTGTACAAGGGACAGGTGCTCAGTGGGCTATTTTCAGTTGCTATCAGCTCAGTTGGGAGCTGTACATGCTCAGTAGGCAGGCAGGTTTTGGTTCTGTTTCAAACTTTGGGCAGCCAAGAGACATACACCTTCACAGCTGCCAGGGCAACCAGCTGCCCAGTGCTCCTCCCAAGATGGGAGCAATGAAAACAGTGTAACCTGGCCAGCCAACATGCCAGTGAGCAAGCTGTACCTCTCATTTCACTGCCTGGGTTATTCTGAGCTGGGCTTATTGACACACCATGGCAACACAGGAACAAAGGGCCAGCTAGAGGGATTTAAATGTCCTGCAAAAGTTGCTAGGAAAGTCAGCAGCTCTGGCTTCTGCTTTCATAATAAAACTAGCAATGGCATTATCATTAGATTATTGTTGTTTTGTCACTGTTGTTATCATTTGTGAGCCACCTGTAACAGTTCTACTTTTGCACTAAGGCTTTGTTTTTGTTTTGTTTGCCACCATTTAGTTGCTACAGTTGGGATGCCTTTGAAAATGGAGTATGTGTGCCTGTCTGTCCCTAAACTGCAGGAGGATTCGTTTTTCCCATCCCTTTACTTCTCATCTTGCCACACTCTATGATCCACTTTCACCACACACCACTCTTTCAAAACACACAAACTGCACCTACTTAATCTCTCCACAGTTCTCCATTGCCTGCGGGATAGAAGACAAACACCTTAGCATAAGGCTCTGCCACGCTTGCAGGTCTCAACCCTCAACCCTAATTCCGTCTCATGACTTGGTGACACCCCCATGGTCTCACATCTCTGGTATTCACCCTTTCCCTGCCTGCAACATCCTTCTTAGTCCCTCTTCTGCTGGTCTAATGGCTATTTATCCTTCAAAACTCAGCTTCCGTGCATCACCAGCCCCAAACCCAGCTCCATGTGGGATGCAGGCCTTTCCTGTCCATACCCCTCATGCTATGCTGTGACCTTTGCTGTACCCAACTGGACTGTGACTTCTTGAACCAGGAACCACTTCTTGCTTATGTTTACATCACCAGTGCCTACCAGTGTTGGTACTCCTGTTAATTTAAATTGACTAAAAGAATATAAGTTTGTCTTATAATTGATTCAGTTTTCCCAAACTCATAATAAATTATTTGAAAGAGTACATGTGATCAGCCCAGATCAGTCCCTCTGTCTCTTATTATATTATCTTTTCTCTATTACCATAACTATTATTGTAGCCAACATTATTCATTTGTCAAATATTTATTGAGCACCAACTGCATACCAGGTAGTGTCTTAGACACTAGGGATAAAACAATGAATATCTCCACATTCTGGCCTCTCACACTCTAGGGCTCACTATGTGCTGGGCACTCGGCATGTAGTCTCATGACTCCTCACAACAAGGTGGGTACCATTATTGTTTCCATAGTACCAGGTAGCAACAAGCACAAGAGGTGAAGCAGAATATACGCAAAGGCATAGTAAAACAGAAGATGACTAACAATGGTGTTTTGGCCTTGTCTCTTTCTCGAGAAAGGCTTGATTTCTATGCATGGCCAAAGCCTTCCTTTCAGAACACATTCTTTGACTCTGACCATCAATACTATGTCAAACATGATCCTAATCCTTTGCAAAACTGAAATTGTGAAGCATATGAACTGGGACGTGAAGTTAAGGATAAAAAGAAGTCATTACTGTAACTCTACATGGCATGCTGCAGTATTATACATATATCAGAGGAGTCAAATTCTAAACTGGAGTATTGCTAATTTTTTTCTATCCATTCTTTGTAACTTTTCTGAATGAATCTCTGTTTTGCTGTTGTTTTTCAATTGAAACTATTTTGGTGTGGGTACCATAATTCAGAAGACAAAACAAATGCAGCAAGAAATAAAACGAAGGAGCCATCCATCCCCACCCCAATCCCCCAAATCGCCAATTTAAAAAATACTGGCAGCCAGGCGTGGTGGCTCATGCCTGTAATCCCAGCACTTTGGGAGGCCAAGGTGGGCAGATCACGAGGTCAGGAGATCGAGACTACCCTGGTTAACACGGTGAAACTCCATCTCTACTCCAAATACAAAAATTGGCCAGGCGTGGTGGCGGGTCCCTGTGGTCCCTCGGGAGGCTGAGGCAGGAAAATGGCCCGAACCCGGGAGGCGGAGCTTGCAGTGAGCTGAGATCGCGCCACTGCACTCCAGCCTGGGTGACAGCGAGACTCCGCCTCAAAAAAAATATATATATATATATGTGTGTGTGTGTGTGTGTGTGTGTGTGTGTGTGTGTATACACACTAGCAGGTTTTTTTTTTAAGGTGAATGTCACCACCATGTGCCCAAGAGGAATTTCTCATTCTTCCTTTTATTGTTTCTCTTCTTCCCACATCTCTCCTCCTCACATCCCATATACATATTCTCAGCAAAGTCCATGTTCTGTTCTAGCCCATAACAAAGAATTAGATGTAGCATTAACCATGGCTCTAGGAAACACCCTGCTTGCAGGGCTCAGATTCAGCTGATGAGAATCAGGCCGCAGGTGCTCCAGTGTTATGATCCAGGCTGAGAAGGTGTAAATGTAAACTTCCCTCTTCCTGCCAAATCACTGACTTAGAGAGAAAGGATGGTCAGGCTACATGGAGTTGTGAAAAAATAAAAGGTTCTAGACCAGCTTTGTTGAGGAATACACCAGATGACCTATAGTCAGGTGTCAGAGCTGTCACATGAGGGCAGTAGGAACTCCTGTGCAGTGAACCCTTGAAGCAGACTGGTGTTGTCTTTTTTAATTTCAGTATGGGGTAGGACCCACTACTAGGTAGCAAAATCAAGTTAGTAGTTTAAAACAAGGTTTCTTTCTGTCTTTTTAAGTGAAATAAAACTGAATAAAAATTTAAAAGACAAGAAATAGGTGCACATTAAACATAGTAAGAGTAATTACTGTTTCATGAAATTTTCATTTCAGATGTGTGTGGGCACTATCCATGCAGTGGGCCTTACTCCAAAATGCTTCTTGCTGTGAGTCACAGTCAAAAGTTTGAAAGCCACCTCGCCTGTGTCTTACACTATCTTGGAATGACATGAGTTCTGAGTCACTATGGCTATTAGGAAAAAACATTATGTATGGAATCTTGCCTGAGGTCATCCCGGGCTGCAGAGGAAAGTTCCGCAGGACAGTTTGCAATGTTTTAAGAGTTATAAATTAATTTTTAAGTGTGTTTTATTTTCCTTGGTGTTTTCCTTTTCAAGAGTGAAAGTGGCCTATATGACATGCCTACAATCCTTCTGCTTTACAAGTTTTTCCACAAAGAGGAGATGGCATTAATCCTCTCACTCTGGAGACCTGTCTTTATAAAAGGGGACTCTTAGAAGTGACTGCACTGCACACTGCTGACCACAAGGAAATCATTTCATGAGCTTGGGTGTGGAATTTGTTTTCTCCTCTGTTCAATATTTGACTTTCTTTGAATGAATGTTTAGCATCCTCCCACACCCTACTGCTATCCATACCCCTCTTCTACTGTCCACTAAAAAAAAAAAAAAAAGAATATGGCACTAGTTTAACTACTCATGGCTGAAACAAACACTTCCCAGGAACGAAAGGCTGAAAGGATGCGTTGTCACAGCTCACCTTGCATCAACTAGTATAGGATCATTTTGTAAAATAAAAAAACTTGATAATAAAGAAGCAGTGTCTTAAAAGTATGATGCTTCATCAGATATTTACATTCTAGTCCCAGTAGTAGCAAATGGCTTAGTATATGTCATCTCTCTCCCTAAAAACATCTTCCATTTGATGATATGCCAAAGAAAAAGATTTTATTCTGAACAAGAGATAAATTATAGTAACAAGAAGAGAAACAAATGTAATACTAAGACATTTCTCTTACATTCATTCACCCCTTCAAGAACTTCCTGAATCCCTAATAATGAGAAAATCAAAGAAAGGCTTACTCTATTCTTCCCCCCTGCAGTAGCAAAGAGGGGCACCTTTGTAACCCTAACAAAAAGTCCATTGAAATTATCTCCTTCCTTCCCTCATTGGGTAGTGGGGCTGGAAAGTCTGAGTAGTGATGGCTTTGGAAATACTAAAATCAAGTTAACTCAGAAAATAATTTAGTACCTAGCAGTCTTCTCTAGAACAGGCTGAAATCTCTTGCGAAAAAATTCTGCATAAGTCTGGCCTTCGTTGCTATAATAAAATCTAACTGTGGTTTACAAATTTAATAAAATGTGGGTCGTCTCAGCTTTGAAATATTTCCAAAGGAGCAATATTCCCTTTAAAGTAATTGTGCCATAGTCTTCACCTGCAAATGCGTACAGGGACAAAAGAAAAGCCAAACATGGAGGTTCTGCCTTCACCCTGGTGGTATAATAGTAGTATTAGAGCATGATTAGTCTTATTAATGGGAAGGAAAGGGAAGGATATACAGGTAATTAGGACTCAAGTGCTCTTCCCTATGAGAGCAAATAAAACTCTTCCTGCAGCTAGAGTTGTATATATAATGAATATGAAAAATGATTACTGGTAGGAGAGACAAGAAAAGTAAGAAATACAACCCCAGGTGAAGGGGCCTCATCATTTGCTATTACAAACTCTCTTCTCACGCTCTCAAACAGACTGGATTGAGCTGGATTCTAGCATGCACTAAACATAATTGAATGTGGATGTAGCTAATTTAGGGCACACAAAAAAAATGCAAAATTTCAAAGAGGACTGATAATGACTGGAGCTCTTGAACACCATTCCTCAAAGTATACGATGCCTTTTGTTGGCTGTGTAACCTTAAGCAAGAGCTTTAACCAATCCAAAAGCACATCCAAAAAAATGTATCTTATGAGGGCACTTGTGAGGATTATAGGAAATTATGCATGAAAGCTAGCCCAACATCTGGTGCATATTAAGCACTCATTAAATATTACCTATAATCATCAAACAGGTCGTTATATTGGAAAGCATTTTCCAAATATAAGTGGTGAAAAAATCTTTTATTGCCCACAGCATTTAGGATTCCATAGAACTTGAGAAATACTCTGAAGTACACTCAAACTCTACCAAAAAAAAAAAAAAAAAAAAATCACTGTTTGGAACTAATATTTGAAATATTACCACAATTTCTAATCGATATTTATGAGACATTTGAGAGACAAAGGGGTAAAAGGTTTTTTATTTTCATAAACTATGAAGAGTACACTACCCAACAAAATGTATTAGAACAAAATCTCTATGATTCTCTTGTTTATGTCCCAAGAATGTGATCAAGCTTCATTAAAGTATAATTAATAAAATGCCTTAGCTGTTCTATAAACATCAGATATGGGTCTATTTCCTTTTAAGCTTAGTAGTCTAAAGCTCACTCAGCAGTAGACAAGCTACAGAGATATTACATATTTTTGTTATCGGCCCCATTATTTACCTCTTTTGATTAAGTATTTGTACTTAATATTTGCTTTTTAACTAATGTTGAGGATACTAGAGTGTATTATAAATAGGGTTTCTCTTTGGTTTTTAAAATTTTCCTATTAAATATATAAAAACAAAATGCCTTCCATAGAACACACACACACACACACACACACACACACAAACGCACAATAGGGAGCTGAGTCACAGAAGAAAGATGGCACTAAGGCAACTGCTATTATGACTAGAGTATGCTAGGCTATAGCACTCATTGGATATTCTACTTTTTAAAAAAAAAAAAAAAACAGCCATTGCAATTAAAGGATGATATGCTCTTTTCCATACTTGTAAACATCCTAGTGGTGGTGATAGATTAAATAGCAAAACCTTAAGTGTCAATCTATTTCCATTTCCACTTCAGCCTAAACTAACTTCTACATGTTTTACATGTCTTCATTGTGGCATTAAGAGGTTATTTGCTGGATTCTTGGACAGCTTAAGAGCTGAAAGCAGGGGAAAAAAAACAACCAATGGCATGGCTATTAGCATTGCTCCATAACTGTCCTTTTTCCGCCCCACTCTTTTCCCCATTCTCTCTCCACCTCTCCTTCTCTCCTCACACTACATTTCCACTTCTCTGTCTCTTCCTCTCTCTTTTTTTATACCTTGCCTACATTGCAGGTCCACCCATGATATCATCTGAACTGCCTCATACCACAGAGGCAGGGTGCGGTGGCTCACGCCTGTAATCCCAGCACACTGGGAGATAGAGGTGGGAGGACTGCTTGAGCCCAGGAGTTGGGAGACCAGCCTGGGCAACACAGTGAGACCCCAGCTCTACAAAAAATACAAAAACTAGCTAGGCATGGTGCCCTGGGAGGCTGAGGCAAGAGGACTGCTTAAGCCCAGGAGGTTGAGACCACAGTAAGCCAGAATCGTGCCATTGCACTCCAGCCCTGGTGACAGAGTGAGGCTCTGCCTCAAAAAAAATAAAATAAAATAAAATAAAATAAAAATAAAAGGCAAAATATCATACAGAATTGATGGCCAGCCAAGGTGGCTTAAGCCTATAATCTCAGCACTTTGGGAGGCCAAGGTGGGTGGATCACTTGAGCTCAGGAGTTGGAGACCAGCCTGGGCAACACAGCAAAACTCCGTCTCTACCAAAAATACAAAACAATTAGCTAGTTGTGGTGCACAAGCCTGTGGTTGCAGCTACTCAGGAGGCTGAAGTGGGAGGATCACTTGAGCCTGGGAGGAGAAGGTTGCAGTGAGCTAAGATCATGCCACTACACTCCAACCTGGGTGAAAGAGACCCCGTTTCAAACCACGACAACGACAACAAAATAGCAACAACAAAAATATCATACAGAATTAATATGGTAACTAAAGAAGAGACTGAAATCTGGAGGGACTTTAATTCTCAACATTCCTTAGATTTTTAAGTAATAATTGTATTATTTACCAATTTAAAAGAGGTAAAAATATCCTAGAAACTTGAATGTTAGAAATGTCTCCAGCAATTGTCAAGTATCCCCTGGGGGATAAAATTACCCCCAATTGAAAACCACTGTTAGCTCATCAAATCCTCCCAGCTTTAATATAAGCCCATTTCCTCGTATTAATTCCTTCAACATTGCCACTCAGGATCCTTTTCCCATACCTTCTTGGTACTAACTGACACAACTGCCATACTATGGGAATATCTTTAACACCACTGCTCAGAGTGGAATATAAACTAGGTATCTAAAATGGTCTATAACCGCACTGGCCAACAGAAACAAAATGTGAGCCACCTAATGTAATTCTAAGTTTTATCACAGCAGTAGGAAAAAACAGGTCAAATTTTTATTGGGTTCAAACTCCAGCTTGTATCTTACATTTACAGCATATTTCCACTCATATTAGCCACATTTCAAATGCTATATGTGACTATCAGCTACCATATAGGACAATGGAGAAGTATAATATATGTCATTAAGTATGGGAAGGAGATAGGAACAGATCAAATATTATGAACCTAATATATAATGAAATAAGACGTGATATTTTAAGTACTGATTTTTTTCACACTGTTGGCTATACTAACTTGTCAAATTATATGCCTCCTTGGAAACTCATCAATTATATAAAGAAGACCACTACACTCCGAAGAGCCTGTAACAGAGGCATTAGTCTTACTGTCCCATGTGACCATAACGAGGCCGAGATTCCTACAATAAGCACCACTCTTTATGGAGAAACACTTGTAAAATAAAGTGGGTGCGCTCAATGCGCAATAAAGTAGTGTTTAGGCTTTCTATATCTAGAAAGATATATACCAACATGTTAAAAGCAATTACATGTAAGCGAAGGGAATTATGAGTAACTTTTACTATCTTTTTCTCTTGATTATCTATTTTGTCCTTTTCAACAAGGATAGGACCATCCCTGAGCAACTTTTTGGAAACGAGGGGATGGGAAAGTGAGTAATGAAAGTAAGTAAGCAAGGGTCAGAGACGCCAAAGGCACTGAAATGCCTGGGTGGTGCCACACAACTAAGAATTAGCCTTCTATGGCCTGAATGTTTGTGTCTCCCCAAAATTCATGCCACTATCGTAACTCCCAAGGCGAGGGTATTAGGAAGTAGGGCCTTTTGAGGTGATTAGATCATGAGGGCAGACCCCTCATGACTGGGATTTGTGCTGTTATAAAAGAGAACCCAGAGAGCTAGCTAGCCTCTTCCACTATGAGACAACACAGAGAAGGCGCCCTCTACGAGGAACGAGCCCTTACCAGACACTGAATCTGCCAGCCCCGTGAACTTAGACTTCCCAGCCTCCGGAACTGTGAGAAATAAATGTTTAGTTTTTGATCCACCCAGTTTCTGGCATTTTTGTTATAACATCCCAAATAGGCCAAGACATAGTCTTTGCCCCACAAGTATCAACTATCCCACTGAGCATTCATTTTCATGAATAATCTTTGTAGAACTGAAACCAGTACCTAACTCTGTCATACATAAAAACACAAAGTATGTATGTCTCACGCTGCCTTAATGTATACTAAATATTCCCAAAATATAACTAATATATAAATCAAGGGCCAACGGTTCTGGTTTTTTTTTAATTCCACCAAAATCTGTTCACCAATTCAGAAAATTCAATCACTGAAGAGACCACTTATGACAACTAAGCCACCAATATAACACACCAGTACCCATCTATTTTTGAAGATGTTGAAGATTATTACCTATATAGGTGTAAGCATGTATTACTTCATCGTATCTTCTTGTAGGCTCATGCCTAACTACACTATAATATATCACATTTGGGCTTTTTTTCGGGGGGACGGGGGGTGGGGGTTTGAGATGGAGTCTTGCTCTGTTGCCCAGGCTGTAGTGCAGTGATATGATTTCGGCTCACTGCAACCTCTGCCTCCTGGGTTCAAGCAATCCTCCCACCTCAGCCTCCCAAGTATCTGGGATTACAGGTATACACCACCACACTCAGTTAAGTTTTGTACTTTTAGTAAAGATGGGGTTTCACCATGTTGGCCAGGTTGGTCTCGAACTCTTGACCTCAGGTGATCCACCCGCATTGGCCTCCCAAAGTGCTGGGATTACAGGCATGAGCCACTGCACCCAGCCTCGCATTTGTTTAAATATATGTTTTATTGTTAATTACACAGTTTTCTCTTATTTTTCCTTTATTATTTATTTATTTATTTTGAGACAGAGTCTCACTCTGTTGCCCAAGCTGGAGTTCAATGGCACGATCTTGGCTCACTGCAACTTCCACCTCCCAGATTCAAGCAATTCTCCTGCCTCAGCCTCCCAAGTAGCTGGGATTACAGGTGTCCGCCACCGTGCCCAGCAATTTTTGCATTTTTAGTAGAGACAGGGTTTCACCATGTTGCCCAGGCTGATCTCGAACTCCTGACCTCAGGTGATCCACCTGCCTCGACCTCCCAAAGTGCTGGGATTATAGGCGTGAGCCACCATGCTTGGTCCTATATTTATTTTAAGTAGAAAATTAGGTTGAATTTTTAAAAAAATAGGTGTATGTAAATATTCAGATATAATGTATATAAGAATTTCACTTCAAAATAGTCAATAATCACCAAATATTTATTATAAAAAGAGTGTGTTAACTTTGATAGGCTTAAGAAGTAGTTTATAGTAAGCAAAAAAAAAATCACAGTACACTTATCTTAACCCAAAAAGATGTGAGTCACTTACCTTCCATACTAGGGGAGGGGAGAGCAATTATGATAAGCACAGGAAGAATCATCACTCCATCTACCATTGTCCAACTGTAAAGGGAAAAGAAGAGATGTAAGTAAAGCATAAACATCTAACTGCAGGAAGACAAATTAAATTAAGCATACCACCTTCAAACTGCCAGTCAAGGCCCTTCTTACTAATCATCCTCAGATATATTGCCTTATGTACTACTACATTTAAACATACACCTTTTATGTGGACCTAAACATATCACCTTAAAGAGTTAGTCCTATTCACTTCCAACTGGCAGTCACTCAAGGGTACTTTCTCAGAGTCTACTCTCTTACAAAGAAATCAATCAGAAAACGAAAAATTTTCAGCTATAAAGTGAGGCACGTTCCAAAAGATTTTAGGTTTGAATTTTATCTTACCCCATTTGAATGCAAAATTGGCACTAAATTAAAAACCCTGAGAAGCATGAATAGACTATTTTAACACGATGTTAAAGATTAAGCGACTGAATAATTCAAGCCAAATGCTTGACTCTATGCTAGAGTCTCATTTCTCCTTTAAAAGGACTGGAGGTAGAGCAACCTACATCAACATACAGACCTAAAGCAAAAACAAAGAACAAAAAAATACAAACTTTTACCCCATCTAAGGCAAAGCAATGCATTTCTCCATTAAACAAATTTAACAAGGATAGACAACTAAAATCATGTAAACATTTTTTTAAAAATTTTCCATTTGAATAATGTAAAATATCAGGAATGTGATGGGAGTTTGGTTAGCTGCAATTTTCTGGATGGTAAAATAAAGAAAAAGCTGGTAAAGTTCTTTAATGATAGGTTAGTGTGCTTGTACTCTTTCAGCTTTAAAGCAAAGAGTGAAAGCCCATTGCTATCTAGCATGTCTGGAGTGTTGACCTTTAAAATCAAATTATTTAGGCTGGGTGCGGTGGCTCACAGTTGTAATCCCAGCACTTTCGGAGGTCGAGGTGGGATGATCACTTGAGCCCAGGAGTTTGAGATCAGCCTGGGCAACACGGTGAGACCCCATCTCTATTTGTTTTTAATTATTTTTAAAATTTAAAAAAAATCAATTTTTTGGGCTGGCAATCTGTTTACCATCCATACCTCCATCATATCTTACCACCCTTCACTTAAATTTATTTATCTTTGGTTCCATAATTATATTTCAGTCAATCCCTTTCCTAAAAGCAAGGTAAGGGAGGAAGTAAAGGGGATTTTTATGTACCTTTCTCTTCTATTATGCTTTTAACATATGAAACTTGAACAAGATCCTACTACTGTTGTTGTTTTTGTTATTTCCATGTTCACACAGATATTTCCTATAAGTGAGTCCTTTTGGGGACATATAAATCCTTCATCTTGGCCCCTCACAACCAGAATGTGACTCCTCCAACACATCTCTGTACCTTTGGACATGAATATGCTTTTTGTTCCCCTCTGCTTGAACTGCCCTGAGCCCCCTCCTCCACCCCTCTCCAACCCCATTGCCTCCTCCTGTCATACATGATTCCAGCTCAAAGGTAAGTCCTTGGTGAAAAACCTCTCCCTCAGCAGTGGTTTCAGCCCCGGGCATGGACTCATAATCATCTGTCTAGGGCAGTCTCCAGCACTGGTCCACTCATCTCCAAAACAGGTATGCACATCCAAGGAGCAAGCAAGGGTCATTCATTGAGCTATGGAATGAAATTATTAAACTGCTTTTTCATAAGAATGTTTTAATCTAGTAAAGTAGAAAATAACTTGAGACTTAATCTGGTCTCTATCTCAGTTGTCTATGACAGTCTAGTACAGGAGGTATCTTACAGAAAGACTACGAGTTACATAACGTTAGAGTGGACATGATTTGCTTATAGAGTACAACCATGTACTTGTAGTTTTGAAGGTCCGTTCAAGTGGAATTACAGGTTACACTGGCTACTTACGGTGAAATGAGGCTTCCCAAATGGCAAGTGTTCTAAAACCATTAAAGAAACTAGAGATTGCACATATTATTAATGCAAGCACCAGAGAAGAGTAAGAAAATGGTAAACTTAACATCACTTATTTCTACTGGTTCTTCCTTAACCACTTTACTAGAGAAAAGTAGTAATATTCAGTTCAATCTGACAAGAAACAGTCTCCCCAAATTCAAAATTTGAAAACATTTGAAAAATGGATTTGCAACTACTGTCATAGATAGTAAACATTATCCTGAGTGGCTTGAGACTTTCATTGATGATAACATTATTCCACTGCCATTGGCAACACCTTAAATATTTTACGCTTATTTAATTGCTATTTTATGAATGTTTTATAATATGTACTTATTTATTTTATGTAAAATGTATAGCCAATTTACATATTGTGGGTGCATCAAAAAACTTTCTATGGGATATGTCATCACAAACCATTGAAAATTGCTGAACTAAACTATTTCTTATTTCAGTCTTATCTGAATTCCCAGTCCTTCATTAACACATTAACGCATTCAAAAACTACTCAAAACCTACTATGTGCTACATATTAGAAGCCTAAAATGGCAAATACAAACAGGGTCCTTGCTATCGTGGCACTTACAAGATATATCTATGGTGGTAATGAAATAATCATCAAAAGATTGCATAATTAAAAACTGAATTAAGAGTTGGGAAGAAACATAGTTAAAATAACCATGTTAACAAAACAAAACAACTTGAGACTTTCTGGAGGGTGCAGAGGTTCCCTGGGGAGGTAACATCTGAAAAGGAATCAGGAATCAGAAGGATGAGTACAGGTCCTAGGAAAAGGGTAAATGTTTTGGGAATGTGGTGGGAGAGGGTAAACAAAGGACACAGATAGGGTAATACTTAAGGGAAAAGGCACTTCTCTTGAGGTGCCTGTGGCCAGAGCAAGCATGGTGTGTCCTGAGGACTTAAGGCAAACCTCAGGACCAAAAAAACGCAAGAATGGCCAGGACACAAAGGGTCTGGAAGAGTTACAAAAAGTCGGAGAACACCCAAGAAGGCTAGAGAGGAAGGCAAGGGTCAGAACAGAGGTAAGGCACTCTAGGCCCTCTACTTACCTAACTTCATTGCCCCCTTCGCTCTCACCATCATTCTGCAGTTCCTCAGTCCCCACTATCCATTATTATCACCCCCACCAGGCCACTTTCTGCCTATCTCTGGACATTTCTACGTGATGCTCCCTATGATTGGGCCCTTCTTTCAGGGCCCAACCTACTGAATTCCTACTCATCCTGTAAGTCTCAATGGCTTCTCTGAAGGCTACCACCTTCTAGAAGCCTGTCTAAACCCTTAAATACTCTCTGCTCATTCTTATAGACCACTTTAAGTTTCACTCATACAAATCATCCTAATTAATAATTATGTATTCATACCTGTGTGTGCTTTTGAACATCTGTCTCTGTCACTAGACTGTAAACTCCATGGGAGCAAAATCTATAGTCTATCTTGTTCATCACTGCCAAAGCCAAGTAGGTGCACATTTAATAACAGTTTAATTAGAATTTTTCCTGAATTAATCGGCTCAATTTAAGTTTAAATTCTAAAGAATTAACAGCAGCCCCTCCCTACTATGCACACAGACACACACACAGAGACCTGCAAAGGAATGGCAAGATTAAGAGATTTATCATCTCTATAACTTTAATCTGTAGAATTTAGCTAAAGTAATAGTAAAAGTCAACAGTTAACAAGCTTCAAAATCAAGACTCCTTTTACTATTAAAAAAAAAAAAAAAACTAAGAAACAATCACCACTGGCATATTTTCCACGTCACAAAGCCAGCAAAAGCCCACGTCCCAAATACCTATTAACAGATTATCATTGTGCGAACAAAATTAAAACAATAATTTAGGCTCATAAATAGAAGACAGAAAAAGAATTATAAATTCAGACCTTCAAACAGTAGGGACTAATTCCGTCTCCAGTGTTTAAAGACAGCTCAAAATCTGCCAAAACTCTTTGGGAAAAAAGTCAACTTACTGGTTGCCATTTTGTTCAGGGTCTGCAGTGCTTCTCCTGACCAGTAAGCTCAGCTATTAAAAACAGCATCCCCAAAAGGAAAGAAAAAAAGAATGTAGAAAGGGGAATGCTCTGGTATTTCCTGACTATATTTCAATTATAAGAAACATCAATATGCTAAAATCTCAACCTGAAGTCCCAAGGATCTATTTTTAATTTTAAAATATACCAAAAAGAAAACATCATTTTTAAAAGCAAAATTTCGACTCTCCTACTCTCATATATTTTTGGCTAAGGAGTTTTCATATGTAAGTTGGCAAGAAAGAGAGACTAATAGTGGAAAATGGGAGTGGCAATAACTCAATAGTTCTAGGATTGCCTTACTCCAGTATTTTTAAAACTTTTTTTGGTCTCAGAATCTCCTTAAACTCTTGAAAATTACTGAGAAGCGTGTGTATGTAGGCTACATCTCTTGATATTTACAGTGTTAAAAATTTAAACAGAATCTTAAAAATATTCTATTCATAATAAAATAACAATAACATACTACCTTTTTTTATTTTAAAAGAGCTATGATGTATTTTTTAAAAAACATGTTGTGAGAAAAGTGGCATTGTTTTCCTGCTTTTTTGAAAATCTCTGATTTAATAAAAGACAGCTGGATTCTCATATATGATCTACATTCATTCTGTTACATCATGTACTGGCTGCAGCATATATACAAAATCCAGTATCACCCATATCATTGGAAGAAGGAAGACCTTGTGAAACCCCTGAGAAAGTCTCAGGCGCCTTTGGAGTTCTTGGACAACACTTTGAATAACTGACTTAGTCCTTAAACGCTCAGTCTTTGTACTCTATCAGATAACCAGATGGTACCAGATATTTTAGACTGAGCACTTACCAGATACCTGACAAAAATGACACTGTTCTACAGTTTTAGAAATTTCATTAACCTCTCTAACATCACAGACGTCAACAAGTCCAACAGTCAAGGAAGAAAGCATTAACTTTTTTTTAATGTTGGAATAATATTTTATGTATACAGCTAAATATTTTTGAAATGGGATATAAACTTGTATGAAGGTACTCACAGCTGCTTATCTTGCTTGGGTTCAACTAAATCCTTGTGCAAGGCTGTAATGCCAAAATCTCCAACCGAAAAATCACAGGCTACTGAGGACTGCAAAATATTATCTGAAGTGTTCAGAGTATGAATCCGTGCCTCTTATGTACACACACCTCCCTTCTGTTCTTGGATAAGACCCTCTACCCCAGTAACTGGTTTTCATATTTCAGACACAAGAAAAATCGCTATTCAGAAAATGGTTAGAGACCTCCTGACTTAACTAAGGTACCCTCTTTAAATCGATACTGTTTCTTACAATGTCTCAGGCCTACCTTCTTAGAAGACAGAACATTCCCATGATATTCTACTAAAAACAGACACATCACCAGGTCAGTACAAAACGACTTTCCAAATCCCATGGTACTTTTCGAATTCCACATGAAGATCAGATTGTATGTAGTTAAGGAGCTAGCGTTTAGCTCAATTTCTAATGTATGTGGGCTTGAAACCAAGTTTGGCACTTTTTTTGCTCATCACAATTTTATAGCTAGGTAAAGGCCGCAGATACCCCACAATGTACTACCCAAAAAATTACTGTGATATTGGTCACAGAATAACTGAGAATATAATACACTTCTATATACAACTTTCAGAATCCATATTAGGCAATCTAAGTGCTAATCTGTAATACACCAGTAAAGGATGTTTCTGAAAACCAGACTTATGAGTAGCATACACTTTGTTAACTATAATATTGAGGATGAGAGGAAAGTTGTAAGATGAACCCTAAAATTCTTTCCCATTGGAAAATTTGACAAAATGTTCATTTGTCTTGTCTGATGGTCTAAACTCATTCTTCAATACATACTTTAGTGACTACCTTCATTCAATAAGGACATTCTTGATAGTCTTCTCAATTCAATTTCTAACAATCTGTGAATTAGAAAGAATCTTGGAAGACAGGTCATACAATCATCCACCCCTATTTTGAATGACTTTTACATTGTCCACGTGTAGACACTTTCTAACCTACGCTTGCTCACCATTGGTAAGGGCTCTCACTACGATTCTATGACAGCTTTTTTCTTCATGTATCTTTAGGCATTCTGTACTATGCCTTCCATAAGGAAAATATAATAATTCTCTTTAATATAAAAGGCAGAGGCAATGTGGAAAAATAATTTGTGGAAACCTGCTTTTTCTTAGTCATCTAGGAAGGTAGAAGAAACTTGCCTAAGGACACAGGTCAAACCGCAAACCCCCAGATCAGAGCATTCAGGTCTTAACCAACCACCACTCTACACAACTTTCACTTAACTAGCCAGCCACAGTTTAGCAAACTTGTTCTGTCATCCTTAACAGTTTTTTGTTTGTTTGTTTTTTGGGTTTTGTTTTTGTTTTTGTTTTTTTGAGGCAGGGTCTTGCTCCATGGCCCAGGCTGGAGTGCAGTGGCGCAGCCTCAGCTTACTGCAGCCTCAACCTCCTCAGCTCAAATGATCCTGCTGCCTCAGCCCCTCAAGTAATGGGGTCTACAGGCACATGCCACCATATCTGACTAATTCTTTTTGTATTTTTTGGTAGAGGTGGGGTTTCACCATGTTTCTCAGTCTGGTCTCGAACTCCTGGGCTTAATCAATCCCCCTGCCTCGGCTTCCCAAAGCTCTGGGATTACAGGTGGGAGCCACCAAGCTCTACCATCCTTAACATTTTATTCAAGCCTCAATTCTTCTGAACTTCAACTGAAAATCTTGATTTTCCTCTTAAAGAACATCTTTACTCATGGTTATTTAATACACCACTCAATTATGCCTTCTTTCCATTTCTCTAACCTTAAACAATTTCATGTTACTCTGTGATCTCCAATTATCTCCTCCCTCCCTCTGCCCCCAGAAAAGATGTTGACATCATAGAAAAAAACAAGTCTCTTTGATAGTGCATCAGTGGTTTCTAGCTCCCATCTTCCATCCCTACTCTTCAGTTCTCTTGTAAACTCACCCTTCAAAATAAACGGAAATTAGTGTAAGACACATTTGGGGGCAAAGTTAGACCCAGCAAGGCAAATTCTAGACATGAAACTTTGAAGGAAAATAGACTTACATCAGCCGCCACCAAGCAGGGCCAAAATCAGCCACTGCAACTGATTAGATAATACAAGAACAGTCACATCTCTTCTATGCTCAAAGGGCAACGAGCTAACCCAAAGGCAGCTTGTGCCAAACTACCTGGGCCTTTGGGAGGAGTGAAATGAGACATGGGCTGTCAGTAATAGCTGCAAAGAAAGGTTAAACCGAAGTTATCATACCATATAAGTTAAGTCAGGGTCTTTTCTACGGTTCAAAATGACCTGTTAAATATTTTTAACACCACACTCTGTCTGAACTGGCAATGTGCAAATTGCCAAGGCGAGGTTTTATATAGACTTCACTGCTGCTGGAGGGTTTCTGGCGGGGTGTTACTTTCAGAATATTAGCATGTAATTTGATCTTTCACGATAGATGAATACAAATAGCTTCTTGGACAAGTCCTACAGAACTGAAAACCAGGCCCTGGATCGGTTTATCCTGTAGTTAGAGGAAATAATTATGGATTATTTCAGGAAAGAATGGGTTTTGACTGAGTTACACTATAAACATTCCAGCTGTAACAGATGGACCCTAGATATGGTTTGGGAAGGAAGGGAAGCAAACAATATGATCTGTAAAATGAAAAAAGATGAAAAAAAGACAAGGCTTAATGTGAAAGAAAGTGAAAGGTTTAGCTTAGGCTGCTATGTAAGAATCAAAGGCTCCCCAGTAAATTTATTTTAACTGTATACAGAATGAAACAGACTTTGCTACATCCTCTCCAGATATACACAGAATACCTACGTTAAACTTCTAAGAATCCAGTGTTTTGATCACTTGCTGCATGCCTTACTCGTACCTCAAAACTAGGTTTTATTTCCCCAGGCTTGACTATATGGAGACTGTCCCTCATTTTCCACTTCATTCCTTTGTTTCAAATAGCCATGGTCCACCTGCTTTGTTTCAACTGATAGGACTCCATCATCTCCCTGCTATTTTGTTACATTCTCCAATGCAGCTCACAGCCCACTCCCTGTCCCTTGTTTGCAAACTGTGACTAGAACCTTTTTTTTAAAACCTATTAGTAGGAAAAGCCTCATTATTCCTTCCCATAAAGCTCATCTAGACATGTAACTCTGAAGTTCATTTCAAATCCCACTTCATCCTAAAGTCCTCAGGTAGACACCGTCTCAGTGCTCTGTCTCATTTCTAGCTGTGCCTGACCTGAAGCTTCCCCTCTAACCTAACATTGTAGACCTTTCTATCCCTCCCATGACTTACAAGTGGTGTTAGAAGCACTGCCCATCTGACACAGCTGGCCCCATTCTCAGGCTAATGTGATTAATCTATAATAATTTTGGGGCGGTGGGTATAAGATGAAAGGAATGTCAAGGCCAGAGAGATATATTTCTCTCTCTCTCCCTCTCTCTCTGTCTTTACTGAGAGACACTGGAGCACTTTTCCATTGTAGTGAGAAACACCACACTTTATACACTGGCCTAACCAAAGCCTTCTGTCTCACTCCCACACTCCAAGCCCATTCCTGTCTCAGACCTTCTCACCCACCCCCATGAACTATATTACCCCACCATATCTTCTTCATAGCACTTAGCAACTGGGTGAAATTTGCCACTTACTTACTAGTTTATTTATTTTTATTGTGTTTCTCCCTCTTCCACACACCAAAATGTAAGCAAATGAGAGTAAGAACTCTGCCTGGTTCATGGTACATGCTCATGCTTGGCACCTACCAGGTGCACAATAAAAATTAAAACATACTCATTTTAACATTTTAGCCTTGGCTACACTTTGATGTGGAGCGAGGAAGGTGAAGTTTAAGTTTTATATATCCTAGTAAGGAAATGGGGGGCAGGGGTGGGTTTGTATGTCCCCAATTTAATAGAGTAGCAAGCAGATATTTGAGATAAATTAAAAGATATCATTTGTAACTTGGATTCCAGTTTTCAAGGGTGTCATCCAAGAGAGGCAGCCAAACAAAAAGACGGCTGGCAGACCTCGGGTGTACCAGACAACTCCCTGGTGGACAATATCCCAGTTGGAAGGGATTGCTTGGATCTCTAGTTGCAGACACCAGCTGATAGGCCCAGAGCCATCCCTAGTGACCTCTGAGACAGCGTCTGTCTCTTGAAAATACATCTCCTACAAGTCAGAAATTGACATATTATCTCCCCTGAAGGCTTCTAACATTTATTGACGCTATTTGGAAAGCCATGCTTCCATGCCTATTAATAACCTTCAGAAAGAACCCCAAGGAAGTGTCAGGAGAAAAATAGATCCAGCCGATGAAAGCCAAAGACTTGACCAGAGGTTACAGTCAGTAATACATTTAAAAAAAAAAAAAAAAAGGAAAGTTGTAACCTTTCTGAATTAGATGTTATCTTTTCAGGAGGCTTAAAACAAAATACTTAGCCAATGAATTACAGCAATGTGAGGCAAGAACCCTGGTCTTTACAAAAAGGAACTCTTGAAAGACCCCGTATCTATTTAAATAGACCAGCAGCAGCAACTAACTTTATCTGCACATCAATTATTCCAAGGAATTTTGCCTACACGGCTGTTATCATTAAACCTTTTATAGTTATTTTTACAGTTATTTAAACTTTGTACAGTTTCTCCAAGTGACACATTAAATAGCAACCAGATCAACCTACTCTAAATAATGGAATCACTAATTAACACTCATCTTGGAAAAGAATTCTCTTAGTGGTCTTTCTCCTCTCCCCTCCCCCAAATAGAATGTGATTAATGGAATTCTCTCACAATTTAGCTTGAAATATGCTTTTGCCAGTCAAGCAGCTAAAGCAGAATCAGATAATTGTGGTATGACTCAACAAACACACAGCTGTTCATTTAAATATATCCATCAAAAGTATAAATATGATCATGAGAAAGAAAACGAGCCATGTACCAGGGTCAGTGCACAAGTTGAATGGGTTAGCATCCAAGTAACCACAACAGAAAACAAGAAGGAGACGGGGAGAGGAGGCAGGGAGAGGTTCTGGATGGATACGGGGTGGAGAGAGACTGGAGAACGGATGTAACCAAAAAACCACCCACCCGACCAGAAACACTCACTGAACTAAATAAGAAAACAATGTTAAAAGTAAAAATAAATGCACTCTACGAAGTAGGGAGAAAGAATGAAATCGTAAAAATAGGTGATGCACCCAAGAACACAAAGGTAGAAAGTCGACAGAGTAGAAAATGGTGAATTTGATCTGTTATTAAAAATAAAATGCAGTCAGGCACAGTGGTTCATGCTTGTAATCCCAGCAGTTTGGGAGGCTGAGGCAGGAGGATTGCTTGAGCCCAGGAGCTCAAGACCAGCATGGGCAACATAGTGAGATCCCATCTCTATAAAACGAAAAAAGAAAATTGGCCAGGAGTGGTGCGGGGGGGGGCTGTAGTCCCAGCTGCTCTGGAGGCCGGGACAACAGGATCACTTGAGCCCAGGATTTCAAAGTTACAGTGAGCTATGATCATGCCACTGTACTCCAGACTAGGTGACAGAGTGAGACCCTATCTCTAAAAAATATGTAAAATTAAAACTAAAAACAAAACAAAGACCCCAAGGCAGTGGAAAATAGGAGAACAGTATTCTCACCTCAGTCCTTGTCCACAACCTTCAAACACTCTGATTATGAAATCACTATGGAAACGTGGGTATGCTTCCAATAGTCCAAAAGTATAATGACTGAAAAACACCACTCTGTACCAGGCAATCCCTTAAGGAGATTCTACATATACAAGACTGCCATTTCACATGAGGCAAGGAAATGGAGAAAGAGCAAACTGTAAGAACATGAAGGGGGACAGGTGGCAGGGAGGGTTCCCTGCATCCAGTGTACCAGGCCCCATTCCTTCTTTCTTTCTCAAGGATGGGCCAGAAAGGCCCAATAAAAACTTGAGAAGCAAAGGCACTGAGAAGCTCTTGAGGCTTCTCCTCCCTTAATATGTAATTCAAAATGCGAACAAGTGAAAGAAACATCTAATCCATGATAAACATTTCCAAGCTTTCCCTGAACCATCAAAAATCTCTCTTTCCAAAAAATAATCTCTCTGGCAGTGGAGGGCCTAAGCACATGTGTAGCCAAACTGCTCAGTTATCCTGCACTGAAAACCATCCACACCCTTCCCATTTATAGGCCATCTCTCTTACATCATCATAGCAACAATTTCAACTACCACCACCTCCTTAGCCCCAAGGTCCCCAGTATCCACCCTCTTCATCCTTTCACCGAACACTTTCTGGAACAGCAACTACACAGGCTTCCTCCATGTCGCCCATCCAGTCTTCGGTCCACAGTGTTCTATCCTAGTCAATCCACTGAAATACCCCTTGCTAAGGTTCTACCTCGTTTTAGTCTTACCTTATCCTTCAGGTTCACAAAGGAGCTTGCTCAAAATATGGATTCCCAAGCCTCACCCCTTAGAGATTTTGATCTGTGATGACGAGGCCTAGGAATCCCCCATCCCCCAGCAAATCGGGTGATGCTGAGAATGACAAGGAGGTCTCACTCACTTATGAGGTAGGATGTGGGGTTGTGACCACCTTCTTCCCTTGGCTTCCTCCCTAGCTGGGATTTGTGGGCTGCACTCTCAGGTATCTTTACTTTTAATGCTTTGATCTTTCTCAGTTTCCTTGCATAGAAGCTTCCTCTTCTGTCACTCATGCCTTAAATCTTGGTTTAGGCCCCACAGCTCAGCCTTTTCTTTTCATTCAAGACGTTGCTTGTTTTCTTAGACTCAGGAACCACTGTAGGCCACCAGGCTGGACTACCAGGTTGAGAATGAAATCACCCATTCTTTAGTCATTTCCCCCTCCCTGTCTATTCCTTCCTTATTACCCTTCTCCCCATATGTTCTTTTCTTTTCACTGTTTATAAAATTAATATTTAAATTTTTTTATTACAGATAGTTCAAGTTACAAAGACACAGAAAGCATAATATGCCTCCTTTTAAAATCTTCTAGTTTCAAAAATAAGCAACATTCTACCCCCAGTTTCAAAAATAAGCAGCCTTCTTTCCTCCATTCCCATTTTCTTCCCGAGGTATTTTAATGAGAATCACAGATGTCATATCATTTCACCCACAAATTCTCTGACAGATAAGGATTTTTTTCTAAACATAACTAAAACCCCACATCTCACCCAACAAAGTTAAAATTATTCCTCCTTCAAATATCATCTAAGAGCTAATCAGTGTTTAAATCTGCCCAATTTTCAACAACTAAAACACCCTCCAACAATGACAACAACAACAACAACAAAAATTAAAAGGAGAATGGAAATAGCATACAAAAAAAGAAATTGTTTTCAGTTTTCATAACTAGCGGTATAGTGTTAGTATTGTGGCACTACTGACAATACTGTGTGTATAATGTGGAAGAAAGCAAATGAGTATCTATGGAGTATTCTGACCATCATCCTCTGTTGTGTTTGAGGACTAGAATTCTGTGTCAAATAAAGGAGATAAAGATGTTACACAGAAAAGGTTAAGTTAAAACCTTTTAAACTGAATTTGAATCACAAGTATCAGAATGAACTCGCGAAGTATTTTATAAATATTTAGTTCCTGGTTCTGTCCACTAAATGGGCGTAGAAATAAAGACCCACTCAGTAGCAGTGAGCATCCCTGGTGTCCAGATTGTGGTGTTAATACAACATATGCCACTAAAAGAAAAACAAATTGAATTGAACTGTGTGGATGCAATCACCAAAATCTAGCAAGTAAGAAGCTGGAGGTCAAATGGCCAGGTTCTTCAACAGAGAAACTGTAAGGGAAAGAAAGGGCTGGAGGTGGAAACCTCAGGTTTAAGAGACTTACAAAACATAAAGAGATAATACGAGACCAACCTATAGGTCTGAACACCTGGTTGATGGACCCACATAAAAAGGCAAGGAGGCAATTACTATAGTGTATATACTACATAATATACTGTTTCTTGGCCTGCATGGTGATCACAAAAAACATTCACCTTGTAATTAACTAAACTATGTACACTTCTTGTATAAATTTGTGTTTTATTTTACATTTAAAAAGGTAAAAAGGAAAGGACAAAAGCTGAATACACGTTGTTAGAAATATATACACACATACACATACACTAAGCAAGTTACAAGCACTGTGCATCATATATATGCCAACAATTAGCCCAGGTTTGTATATTACAAATAAGTCTATGTGATAAACTTCTGAAATATCAGCTCTTCCTTATTCTTCAAACTGAAGAAATTGTTTTTACGAGTTCCAAGTTTATTCCTAATAGAATAGCGAAATAAGTATGTTTCCTGGTCATAATCAGAAATCATGTATTGAAATAAAATTAACATATCATATAAAGTGGTCCTTTCTCCCACGTACTTCAATAAGTGTCACAGGTCAAAGGATATAGAAAGTCTAGGGTTCAGATCAGTGTTTCTCAAAGGAACTGTGCAACACTACGGTCAAATAAGAAAAATTAACATCATAAAGAGTGAACCTTCACTAATGAAGTCTATACATTTAACAAAATCCCAAAAATAATAGGTTTTCTTCATGGGAAGGGTGGTAACTGGGTACGATTCTTTTAAAGTTCATATTTTTAAAACACACACACAAGTATTAAAATTCTGTGAAATAGGACTTAAAATGGGGAGACTTACCCCTATTAAAAAGAAAAAAAAAAAAAACTAAGCCTCAGAAAGTTAAAACAATGCAATTCTGCTGCATGAATAGGCAGATAGATTAATGAAACTAAACGGTTATCCCAGAAATAGACCAAAATCTACATGGAAATTTATACTATAAAAGAAACCAAAGGAGAAAAGTTGGGATCGTTCAGTAAAATTGGAATTTTTAGCCAAATCTCTAGGCAATATGGCAGAGACTGCTAATTTTCCACTAAAATCCCTTCTTTCCTTCTTCTTAGGTACAAGGCAGCCAACACAGACTTCACTTTTCAGTCTCCACTGCAGCTAGATGTACCCACATAACAAAGTTCTCATCGCTATAGTTCTCTGTAGTGATGTCTGCAGTTTCTGATCACTAGCCCTGGACTTTCTCCTTTGCCCTTCCCATGGAGGGGACCCAGATACAGCAGCAACTCAGATAGGACCATGCAGATAATCACAGCAACAATTACTAGAGCCAAAGGACAGAAGGAACTCAAGCCTCTGAATGATCAGTGGATATGGGCGGTTCTGCTGATCTGTTTTGCTTACACGGGGACTGTTAAGTGAAGAAAAAATAAACTTCTGTGCTTTGAACCATAGCATATTTCAGTCCCTTGGTTACAGCAATTCAACCTAACTCGAATTAATAGAGCATCTAGAGAAAAATTCATTTGAATTCATACCTAACATTTCAGATGGATCAAAGACTTAAATCTAAAAAAACCCCACATGACATTAGAATGAACCAGGAGATGGTGGGTCTTTAAATCTAAAAATGAAAGGAGGTCTTTTAACTATAATACTATGATATTGACCGTTTCCTCCGATGTAAGTAAGAATGTAACTTCCGCTGCGGAGCAAGAATTGGGGTCTGCCTTTTTACTACTGTATAGCCTGTTGCCTAGAACAAGTTCTCATACACAAGAGGCATTCAATAAATAATTGTTGATTGAATAAATTGGTAATTTTAACTATATAAAATTTGTAATAACCTGCACAACAAAGTAACAATTATTTCTATATAAATGGCCAACTGAGAAAAATACAAATAGCACATATCACAAGGATAAAAAGGGGGGACTGATAACTTTGATGCCATATTTTGATAATAAAAATCATAACCCAACAGCAAAATAGACAATGAACACAAACATAGAAAGAAGATAGCTAGAAATAAAAGTGGCTTTTAAACTCATGAAAAGATGCTCAATCTCAATCAAACTAAGAAAAATGCAAATTAAAGCACATTAAACTGCCATTTTTTACCTATTGCACTGTTAACCACATTAGGAAACTATGAACAATTTTAACCCTGTTTCATAATTATCACAGGGGTAGCAATTAACTACAGCCATCATCTACTTCTCCCTCAAATAAATATATACAGAAAATAAAGTCTGTCTCCTAATACCATCTCTGTTATTCATTACTTCCTCTTAAAACTAATTCAACCTCACACCACCTTAAATGGGCATAAAAGTGTCTCAAAATGCTCAAAGGATGGTAGCCAGAACTAACAACTATGCTAATATATTAACAGCTTCCAAAAAATAAAAATTTCACAAAACTGACACCTTGGCAACAACCCCAAGGAGTGCATCGTCTGCCTTCGAAAATAAAAACACATATCCTTAGCGACCAAAAGTCCAATGTCAACAGTCATGGCCTTGGTTTTGTCCATAATGTGAAAGGCCTCTTGCCTACCCCCTTTAAAGTATGGACTAACCTCTCACTTGAGGACTGGTGATTATTACGTTACAGCCATATAAGGGACACTAGGCAGGGATTACTCACCCTGAGATTAAATTCTGCTTAAAAGGAAAAATATCCACAATATACCAAGTCAAGCCAAAAAGCAAGTTGTAAAATAGAATGTATGCTCATGTTCCACCAATTTTTAACATAATTAATACGCATATTTGTTTGTGTATAAAAATATCTATATATGAAAAGGTTTATGAACAGGAAAGTTTATATTCTAAGATTTCAGCAAAAGGTGAAAGAGAGAAGGGAAGAACTTTTATCTTTATATATGGCTATACTTTATACCGTTTTGTATTATCTGAAATGAAATAATCAAAATTAACTTTTACATAAAATATAAAGCTATGGGGGGCTAAGGCAGGAGGATCACTTGAGGCCAGGAGTTCAACACCAGCCTGGGCAACAGAGTGAGACCCCGTCTTTAAAAAAAAACAAACAACAAAAGATAGCCAGGTGTGGTTATATACATCTATAGTCCTAGCTACTTGGAAGGCTGAGGCAGGAGGATCCCTTGGGCCCAGGAGTTTGAGGCTGCAGCGTGCCATGATTGCATCATTGCTCTCCAGTCTAGGCAACAGAGTAAGATCCTGCCTCAAAATAGTAATAATAATAATAATAATAATAATAATAATAATAATAATGACTGTTTTATAATAATACATTGGACTTTCCTTTAAAAAGAATGCACCTAATAGCCGTATCAGAGACTTTCCTCAAAAGTATTAAATCTAAGAAGGCTACATAAACCAACCCTGGCAGAACTTAATCCTCAATTCCTTGCCTCTGTCTCCACATACATGGTTCAAACCATATCTGAGCAACTCAAACGTTAAATTAAGAAAGACACACACATCAACATTTTGCACTTCAGGCTTCCCCTCACAGAAACATCTTACTGACTCTATTCCAAGTAGGTATACACATTACCCCCATAACTTATCACACCCTTAATATCGTTTCATCCTGGAGAGCGAGACTTTTGTGTTTTTGTTTTGTTTGTTTTTGATACAAGGTCTTGTTCTATTGCCCAGTCTGGGCTGCAGTGGTGCGATCACAGCTCACTGAAGCCTCAACCTCCCAGGTTCAAGTAATCCATGTGCCTCAGCCTTTCAAGTAGCTGGGAATATGTGCACCTGCCAAGATGCCTGGCTAATTTTTTTTTTTTTCCTTTTTTGTAGAGACAGGGTCTCACTATGTTTTCCAGGCTGGTCTCAAACTCCTGGACACAACTGGTCCTCCTCCTTTGGCCTCCCAAAGCACTGGGATTAGAGGTGTGAGCCACCATGCCTGGCTCAAGGCTTCTTTATGCTTTCAAAGCACTCCACGGGAAATGTATTATTAAAATATAGTTCTGGAAAAGGTAATGTATGGACACAGTAAAAAGCCCAGTGACTGCCAAGGGCTAGTGGGGATGGGAAATGAATAGGTAGAGCACAGAGATCTTTAGGGCACTGAAACTACTCTGTATAATACTATAATGGTAGATGCATGTCATTACTCATTTGTCCAAACCCACAGAACGTACAACACCAAGATTGAACCTAATGTAAATTATTGCCTTTGGGTGATAATGATGTGTCAATGTAGGTTCATTGATTGTAGTAAATGTACTACTCTGGTATGGGATATTAACAGTAGGGGAGGTGTTGGGGACATAGACGAGAACTCTATTTTCTGCTCAATTTTGCTGTGAACCTAAAACTCCTCTAAAAGAAATAATGTCTATTTTAAAGGAAAAAATTAGGGCCGGGCACAGTGGCTCACACCTGTAATCCCAGCATGTTGGGAGACCAAGGCAGGCGGATCACAAGGTCAGGAGTTCGAGACTAGCCTGGCCAATATGGTAAAACCCCATCTCTACTAATAATACAAAAAAAATTAGCCGGGTGTGGTGGCGCGTGCCTGTAGTCCCAGTTACTCAAGAGGCTGAGGCAGGAGAATTGCGTGAACCCGGGAGGTAGAGGTTGCAGTGAACCGAGATCATGCCACTGCACTCCAGCCTGGGTGACAGAACAAGACTCCATCTCAAAAACAAAACAAAACAAAACAAAACAAAACAAAACAAAAACTTAGGCCGGGCGCGGTGGCTCAAGCCTGTAATCCCAGCACTTTGGGAGGCCGAGACGGGTGGATCTCGAGGTCAGGAGATCGAGACCATCCTGGCTAACACGGCGAAACCCCGTCTCTACTAAAAATACAAAAAACTAGCCGGGCGAGATAGTGGGCGCCTATAGTCCCAGCTACTCCGGAGGCTGAGGCAGGAGAATGGTGTGAACCCGGGAGGCGGAGCTTACAGTGAGCCGAGATCGCGCCACTACACTCCAGCCCGGGCGAGAGAGCAAGACTCCGTCTCAAAACAAACAAACAAACAAACAAACAAACAAACAAAAAAGAAAGGAAAAACTCAATGTAGTGGCCCTGTAAGGTGAAAAGGATGGCCGGGGCATTTTATAGGTAGGGAAACATTGTCAGTATTTATCTGAAAAACTTGGCCAAATTTAAAGAATAGCTGTGCAGATCCACCCAACAAAGCCTACTATGAAAGCAACGTCAGAACTAAGAACTATTAGGCTGGTCCTAACTTTCTTATGTTGGATTCATATTAAAAAAATAATAATAATTTGTGGCAAAGAATTTACCCTGTAGATTTGATCTCTGCCAAAGAGTATTAAAAGAAGTGATTTGCTGAAGTGGCTGCACTGCTGGTTCTGGCAACGCGTCTCTGAGAGCTCCGGGTAAAGCTGACTCAGCTACCTTAACGCAGGCTCCTGGTCACATCTGTCCAAAGTCCTTCAAGCTGCGTGCCCTCGTTCAGGGTTTCTCTCACTCTGGTCACTGGGGTACTCGGGGAGTAGAAGAGGCGTTCCTGGGATTGAGTTCTCCAGCAGCTTTCACTTTGGCAGTGTGACGCTTAACAACGTTCCAGGCTGCAGAGGGAAAGAAGAAAGAAAACCAGCTAAGCAGAAGAAAATCCTGTAGTTGTGAATGTGGTGGCTAAAGGAAGTACACATTTGGCACATCTTTCAATTTGTACCATAAAACGAAGCCCATCTACAAGTGCAGCAAGTACAGAAAAGTTTGAAAACACTGATAGGAAGAGTGTGAAGGTCATGGATCTACACTGGTCTTTAAATATTTTTCTAAACAACACAAAAACCAGTAAGATCTGCAGTCGGCACATTTCAAAATCAAGTTCCTTTAAAGCCTATACACTATGTACTCTAGCCCTTTCCTCTCCTTCCCTTGCCACACACAAAATCAAACAACAATTTTGACTCTGCATGTACTATTATGTGCATTTGAGGCAGGCGGATCATGAGGTCAGGAGTTCAAGACCAGTCTGGTCAATATAGTGAAACCCTGTCTCTACTAAAAATACAAAATTAGCCGGGTGTGGTGGCACATGCCTGTAATCCCAGTTGGTGGGGAGGCTAAGGCAGGGGAATCACTTGAACCTAGGAGGCGTAGGTTGCGGTAAGCCGAGATCATGCCATTGCACTCCAGCCTGGGCAACAAGAGCAAAACTCTGTCTCAAAAATAGAAAAAAAAATAGTTTGAGCAGTACAAACTATAGAATGAAAAGTCTTCCTCCCGTTCCAACATCCCTGGCCTCTCCTAGAGGTATCCAATGTACCAGAGTAACCAATTTCTTGTATATCCATTCAAATAGATCTGATTTTGGTCTATTTTCAAGCAACAATCTCTGGCATAGACAGATCTGGTTCAAAGGCTCATAAAACAATGGTGGGGAAGGAGCACAAAGCGGAAGGGAAGAGGAGCGGAGCTCTAGATATCTAATAAAAAACAAAAACCCACCCAGGCCCCCTTTTCCTTTAGGAAGACTTGAAAAACATCAACATTTGCCAAAGGAAGAGGAAATTTTTATTAGAACCAAAGGAAGAGGAAATTTTTATTAGAACTAAACTTTCCCATTCAAATTGTTAAGTAATACAAAACACTGAAAAACTTACTGCCTTCAGAAAACAGCACCTTTTTTTTTAACCTCAAGGAACATTTTGCTAAGAAAACCTTCACGTAAATAAATCTAAGCAGAAAGCAAGCCCCAAATGCAGCACTCTGCAATAATGATGGAGAAAAATCTTCCCATCCACCTTGGAATTCAGGGGAACTGTTTTACAGATACTATCAAACCGTTCCTCACTTCAGATTAAATTGAGGCTCACAATCTATTTGAAAATAAAATCTAGACATATAATAGGCGCAGTAAGAAAAAGACATGTAAAACTATCTTCCATAGAGAGGTCAGCCAGAAATTTGTCTTTTTCAGCAATCACTTAGCAAAGTTAAAGAGCAAAAATGCATTTCTAAAGTGGGCATCCTTAAAAACAAACTCATCAGCTGAGCAGCACCCACAAACCCTTGAGTTTCAGAACAAACTGTTGAAATACTGGTATTTTCCAAGATGCTGGGGCCAGGGAAATCTGGCAGAGTCACACTAAAGCTGCTTTCCCCTCTGCCAAAGACTAACTGCATTTTAAGAGGAGGCCAGTGTTCAGCTGTCCTGCCTAGGGTCAACCATGTCTTTTAAGTGAGAGTTACTGTATTGGTGGGAAGAGGTTTAGATAAACCAGAAAATAAACACCGGTACGTATTTTTCTGATTCTCTTTTTAAAAATCAGAGACTCTCTCTTTTTTTTTTTTTCCCCCTTATCATAAAGGTGCTTCTAATTTGCCATCCAACATCCCAGCCCCATCATCTTCACTGCATGGAATTCCTTCTCATCCTTCAAGACAGTGTTTGGGTTCCCCTGCCTCTGTCCAGTCTTCTCTAAAGATTCTTATATTTCCCAGATCTTTCTAATTCCCCTGGTATTTATATTCTATATGACAAACAACCTGGCATTAATTCCCTGCCATGCACTGGGTTTCTCGAAACCAATTCAAAACTAGATAAAGATCACATATTATTCTTCAGTGTTTAGCCCTCTTTCACGATACTTAGCATATACTTGGTGCTCAAGAGTTTAACTAAATCTCCAAGTTAAATATAATTTAACATTTGTTTTAAAATTCACTGGGCTCTCAAACAAACCATGGACTGAAATCAAAACTGTGGTGTACTATAAGAAAGACCAGGTTGGTAAAATGGCAAATAACATGTTGAACTGGATACTTAACTCTTCAAATGTTCTACTTGGCACCCATCTCCCCACAATACCCTTCATATCAATAGGCAAGCTCGGCACACCTGAAATGTAGCTAAAAACTGTTGTGTTCAAAACCCCAAGAGGGACTGAAAACATAAAAACCAACTCCCCAGAAAGATATACTCACTAATTAAAATCAGTGCTATTGTTCAGGTGCAGTGGCTCATGCCTGTAATCCCAGCACTTTGGGAAGCCGAGGTGGGTGGACCACCTGAGGTCAGGAGTTCAAGACCAGCCTGGCCGACATGGTGAAACCCTGTCTCTACCAAAAATACAAAATTAGCCAGGCATGGTGGCAGGCGCCTGTAATCCCAGTTACTCAGGAGTCTGAGACACCAGAATCGCTTGAACCTGGAAGGTGGAGGTTGCACTGAGCCAAGAGCAGCGCCACTGCACTCCAGCCTGGGGAACAGAGGGAGAATCTGTCTCAAAAAAACAAACAAACAAACAAACAAACAAAAATCAGTACCATGAAATAAATATCTATATAATAAACTCTAGCAAATTTTCAAAAACCATTCATTGAGCTGAGTTTTTCCCAAAAATTTAGCCAACTTATTTGGCAATGGAGTTTCAATTCTTGGCAGCTAATCAAGCTGTGTAAAAGTCTGACCCTAAAGGGTCAAAGGCACATTCCTGAGCAGGGGGTTGGAGGATGACAATGAAGAAGGAGAAGGAAAATCCAATCCAATTTTCTAACTCTAATTTTGGGCATTTAACATTACAGTACAGTTTTCTTTAATCCAGTTTAAAAGAACATGCATAGTTTCTTAAAAGTTGTTGCAATATGATGGGACCTGAGTAACAGGCAAGCATAAAAAGCAGTTAAAATCAAACAAGCTCTTGGCAGTCCACACAGCAGCTAAGCAACAGGAAAAAAAAAAAAAAAAAAATCAAGACAAGTTTTCTCAGCTCTTTAGTTACAACCATATCCTTGGCTTCTAGAAACTGTGGCTTCTAAACATTGCAAATCCTTACCCTTTCAAGAACCATTCCATACTCTCCCTGTCTGTTCACCCAGTCCATAAACCAAATAAACCATGGTGTATCTTGCTGTGGAATTGCCATTAACCAGAACTACTTCAGAAAGCAGGATATGGTAGCAAGAACATAGACTTAGGAAGCAGCCAAATTCAGTTTTCCAACCTATTAAATGTGACCTCTGCAAATCATTTAACCTCTGAGTTTCAGTTTCCTTTTCCATGAAATGGGGTAAATACTTCCCATCTAGTTACTAATTATAGTAGCTATCATTTAGTGAGTTCTTAGTTCTATAACTGTGCTAACCACATTACTTGCATTGTCTGACTTAATCCTAACAATGAAATTGAGAGGTTATATTATTCCCAAATTATGCATAAGAAAATGTGAATGACCATAAGAAATGAGAATTTCCAGGAATTTCTCCAGAATATATTGTTCTTAAAATACTTCCATTCTTTACTCATGATTATTGCTAAATGGGAACTATCATACTTAGTAGTATTTACAAAGAATTGTAGCCTATAGCAAATACTAAGATCCTGGAAAATGCCAGTGAACATTATTGGATGTTATGCCAGTAGCGAGCAAACTTCAGCCCACAGTCTGGATTTGTAAATAAAAGTTTTATTGGAACAGGCACACTTGTTCATTTTAAGTACAGTCTATGGCTGCTTTCACACTGAAATGGTAGAACTGATAGTTGTAACAGAGTCCGTATGGCTTGCAAAACCTAAAATATTTACTATCTGGCCCTTTAGAAAGAGACTTTGTTGACCACTGCAATAACCTACATTCAGATCTACAAGCAAATTAACAGTACGACACAGACTCGTATGTTGAAGTTGCCAATTTAAAGACTCAGTTTACTTCTAAAATTTATTTCTTGTAATACCAAGCACAGGATATGTATACAGTATGCTATGCATATAAACTTATTTTATTTGCAAACACGACAGATCGACGGTAGTAGCAGATTGGGTCACAAAGACACATTTTTAACATGGCAACAGCGAGAAGAAATCATGACCCATTCTCTCCCACGTGCTCCTATCCTGCGCTGGCTCCAAAAAAGGTGGATCTTATCCTTCAACTCCGCAAGTCAGCTTTTCCTGTTCTTGCTTTCAACTTGACATCAGTGAATTCTTCCTACTGTCATTGTGTTGACTCATACAATTCTCACAGGAGAATTACAACACTTTTTCCCATTTACCTCTTAAGTGATGTTTCTAGGGATTTGGAAAAACATATATATTTCCCAAGAAATCCCGAGAAGGAATTCTGCGACAGAAACACTGTTCTCTCCAGGTGTATATCTAGAGACAGAGTAGGAATCATATGTTAGACTTCTAGAGAATGAAGTAAAAAAAGCTGGGGAGGGAGGGCAGAGCATGAGGAAAAAGAAAATCTCCAAGATGTTTTAAGGAAAAGATTCAGGTCTGCCTTACAGCCTAGAAAGAAGACCGGGCCAAAGTGGAAATACAGTGAAGATGGGTTTTCCTAATGCTTTGGCTGAAATATTAGACCACGTTTCTCCTCCAGAATTTAACGTACAATTTGGCTAAGACAAAAGGGGCCCACTGTGGATTACTTAATTACAGAGTGTAATTAAGTACCAGACTACACTTCTAAAGATAATCTGCCTACACTCTGTAACCCCGAAACCCTCAAGTGAAGTGGTTTGGTGATCCATCAAAATCCCTTTCATCTGTCCAGCCAAAGATTCATCTACTCCTGCCAGAAATATAAAGTAAAGGAATCAAGGAGAAAACTTGAGGCAACAAAGGCAGTCAGTGGGCTATAGTAGCATAAAGAAGTTCCATGCTTGAACCAAAGGGTTCTGAGTTGGATCCCGGCCCTGGCCCATGTAATCTTTTCTGGCAAAACAGGCGTCATGACTTCCTTGCAGAGTCGCCATGTATGAAGTACATGGCACTCAGTGTATGCTAATAAATGGTAGCTAATGTTGTGAACTCAATATTTAAGGAGCAGCTATAAGAAGAGAAGTGATGATTACCAGGGTTGAATTATTAGGTTGAATCCTATGCAGTTGCTGAGATTTGACCATTTTGACTTATCAAAATAGCAATTTAGGGCCAGGCATGGTGACTTATGCCTATAATCCCAGCACGCTGGAAGGCCAAGATAAGAGGACTGCTTAAGCCCAGGAGTTGGAGACCAGCCTGGGCAACATGGTGAGACTCCATCTCTACAGAAAATTTAAAAATTAGCCAGGCATGGTAGTGCACACCTGTAGTCCCAGCTACTCAGGAGGGTGAGATGGGAGGATTGCTTCAGCCCAGGAGGTCGAGGCTACAGTGAGCCATGTTCACGCCACTGCACTCCACCCTGGGCAACAGAGCAAGACCTGTCAAAAATAATAATAACAATAAGAAGCAACTTTGAAATAAATATTACAAAAGTCTCCACAGGAAGCTTGAAAAGAGAGACCATGAAAGACTAACAGCCCAATACTCATTCTTCCACTGGTGATGACTTAGAAAAAATCCAGACACCAAACAGGAAGGCTAGACTAAAATAGAATACCCCCTTAAGTCAGCTTCTCACCAGATATGAGGTGTGACTTCAGAGAAGATCAGATTCCACAAAAGACAGACACACATGCACTCCTCACTCATAAGTAACCCATATCACTCACTCCTTTATCTTTTTTTTTTTTTTTTTTTTTTTTTTTTTTTTTTGAGATGGAGTCTTCTTCTCTCACCCAGGCTGGAGTTCAGTGGCACAATCTCCACTCACTGCAACCTCTACCTCCCAGGTTCAAGTGACTCTCCTGCCTCAGCCTCCTGAGTATCTGGGATTACAGGCATATGCCACCACGCCTGGCTAATTTTTGGTGGAGATGGGGTTTTGCGATGTTGGCCAGGCTGGTCTCGAACTCCTGACCTCCTGAAGATCTGCCCATCTCAGTCTCTCAAAGTGCTGAGATTATAGGAGTGAGAGATTACCACACCCAGCCACTCCTTTCTCTCTCTCTTCTTTATTCCTGCTCTCTCCCTTTTCTATCCTGATTTCTTTCCCTATGCAAGGCCCACTGAAATCTTTGATTAACCAGTTTAGGAAGGAAATAAACACAGCCTTTCTGGTTAACTGATATTACCAATTACACAGAAGGCCTTTCTATAAGCCTTTTAGAGCAGCTAGTAGCTCAATATAGACATCCAATGGATCCATCACACTTTCTCCCTAGTTTTCTAATTGTCCTTCATTTTTTTCAAGTCTCATCAGCCTTCACCCAGTTAACAGGTCTGTGGTGGTTCTATGGAATCATATCAATTCCTGAGTGAGAAATGAGTTTCATGACAACCCCCAGGCCAGCGGTTCCCAACCCCCAGGCTGTGGACAGGTACTGGTCCATGGGCTGTTAGGAACCGGGCCGCACAGCAAAAGGTAAGTTGCTGGCAAGCGAGCATTAGGCCTGAGTTCTGCCTCCTGTTAGATCAGATCAGCCGCGGCATTAGATTCTCATTGGAGCGAACCCTATTGTGAACTGTGCATGTGGGAGATCCAGGTTGCACTCTCCTTATGAGAATCTAACGAATGCCTGCTGATGTGATGTAAACAGTTTCATCCTGAAACCATCCCTCTTCCTCCCCACTACTCCATCCGTAGAAAAAATGTCTTCCATGAAACCAGTCTGCTGTCCTGGGCTAACCCCAAGTAGCTTTATTACAGCCATATATACATCTCCAAATGGTTCTCAGAGAAGAATCAGAGCACCTTGAGTGAAGAGGGATTGAGAACAAGTGGAAGGGAAGAAAGGAGGAACCGGTCACTTCTTCCATTCCCCCAACACATGACTCCCTAAACAGAATCAGACTTCTCTGGTAATCAGATCGCCTTTCTGTCTGTTTGGCTCAGCTTTCATGTGTGTACACCCCATTGCAGCAGCGCTCCAGCTCTCCTCATTACCATGAGACATCCGTGTTGTAACTGTTGTCTGGCAGGAATGTGGTAATCCTTGGTGATTACACTCACACATAAGACTATACAGGCTTTCATCAGCTCATGATCTCAGGCACTTTTATAAGAGTTTGCAAGACTGCCACCCACCAGGCCAGGACCAGATTTTCTGGTTTTCTAATGGAGCGTCTGGCATTTTGTTTCACTTAGGCTGTACTATTTACCTTCACTAGACAGGTATTTAGCAAAACTTCAACGAGGAGCCTCTTGAAAGTAGGAACTCTGTGTATTCAATGTGCCGCTATATCTCCAATGCCTGGTCTAGCATCATGCCAGACTATTTAAATATTTGTGGCGTGAATGAAGTTTAAAATTGTAGGAAAAACAGGCTGGGCACAGTGGCTCATGCCTGTAATCCCCACACTTTGGGAGGCCAAGGCAGGAGGATTGCTTAAGCCCAAGAGTTTGAGACAAGCCTGGGCAATACTGTGAGACTTCATCTCCAAAAATTTAGCCAAGCATGGATGGCACATACCTGTAGTCCCAGCTATTTGTGAAGGTGACGGGGGGAAGGATTGTTTGAGCCTGGGGGGTGGAGGCTGCAGTGGGTTATGGTCACACCACTGCATTCCGGCCTGGGCGACAGAGTAGGATTCTGTCAAAAAAAAAAAAAAGAACAAAGGAAAGGAAAGGAAAGGAAAGGGGAGGGAAGGGGAAGGGAGGGGAGGGGAGGGGAGGGGAGGGGAGGGGAGGGGGGAGGGGAGGGGAGGGGAGGGGGGGGAAGGGAGAGGAGGGGAGGGGAGGGGAGGGGAGGGGAGGGGAGGGGAGAGGAGGGAAGGGAAAGGAAAGGAAAGGAAAGGAAAGGAAAGGAAAGGAAAGGAAAGGAAAGGAAAGGAAAGGAAAGGAAAGGAAAGGAAAGGAAAGGAAAGGAAAAGGAAAGGAAAGGAAAGGAAAAGAGAGAGAAGGAAGGGAAGGGAAGGGAAAGGAAAGGAGGGGAGGGGAGGGAGGGGAAAGGAGGGGAGGGGAGGGAGGGGAAAGGAGGGGAGGGGAGGGAGGGGAAAGGAGGGGAGGGGAGGGAGGGGAGTGGAGGGGAGGAAGGAAAAGAAAAGGAAGAAAGAAGGAAAGAAAGGAAGGGAGGGAAAGAAATAAAACAAAAGAAGGAAGGAAGGAAGGAAGGAAGGAAGAAAGGAAGGAAGGAAGGAAGGAAGGAAGGAAGGAAGGAAGGAAGGAAGGAAGGAAGGAAGGAAGGAAGGATTTCAAGCTCATAAGCTTGGCAAAGAAAAAGAAACTTCTCTATCACTAAGTGGCTAAATTTCTACCCTAAGCTTAAATTCAAAGCAGTAGCAGAAAGTACCAAATACCTTCCTGCAAGTATTTATGCCATTACCAACCTAAGAAAAATTTTCACCAGATCACACTTCCTAATTACGATTGAACAAGAATAAACTGAACAAAAGACAATCAATATTATTTTTTATTGTTTGGTTCCATTTATTGTTTGCCCACCAGCATATAGGCATTTCTAAAGCTAGTCTAGAAACTGCTTGCCCACTGTGCAGAGAGAACAAGGTAACAAGCAAAAAAGCAAAACAAAACAAAACAAAATCCAATAAAGTTAGGGAAAAAAGAAAAGAAAAATGAGCAATGTTTTATGTGGCCTCATTTCTCATTGGTTTTGTGTGTGTATATACTACATACCCATAATTATGTCAGACAAGCCATGAATTGTATAAGTATTTGCCAGTCCTGTAATGAGTTAATCTGAAAAATTAACCTGCACACTTCTTGAAGAGAAAAATAGCCTCTTATTTATCTTTGATTGTGTAATAATTGGGGTAGTATCCCTTCCATACTAACTAGTCAACAAATGCTTGTTGGCCTATGAACAGTGAGTTAATTTAAAATAAGATTAAAGTCAAGAATTTAGGCAACTCTGGGTCTGCCGCTGACCTGGTGGTCTTGAGCACTAGTGTCTCTCAACTCAGCTCTATTGTCTCTATGGGATTGAGCAGGGAGTCATCCAGGTTGATGGAGATAACACTGAACTGGTGAGCTAGACATGAGCCTGCACCACTGCTGTATGACACTCAGAAGTCACTAACCCTTCTCACCCTTCTCTGTTATCCTTTTATACTAACTATAAAGAGAGAGCAGGCCGGGCACAGTGGCTCACGCGTGTAATCCCAGCACTTTGGGAGGCCGAGGCAGGCGGATCACGAGGTCAGGAGATTGAGACCATCATGGCTAACACGGTGAAACCCTGTCTCTACTAAAAATACAAAAAATAAATAAATAAATAAATGAGCCGGGCGTAGTGGCGGGCGCCTGTAGTCCCAGCTACTCGCCAGGCTGAGGCAGAATGGCCTGAACCCGGGAGGCAGAGCTTGCAGTGAGCCAACACCGCGCCACTGCACTCCAGCCTGGGCAACAGAGCAAGGCTCTGTCTAAAAAAAAAAAAAAAAGAGAGAGAGAGAGAGAGCAGTGGCCTAAGTCATTAAGTCTCCTTCTAGCTCAAAGATTCTGCTTAGATATTTCTTTCATGATTGTTACCAGGATTCCTCAAGAATTATGCTAACAGCAAGGGGTATTCTTTAATTAAAGATTTTTTTGGGGCCAGGCATAGTGGCTCACGTCTGTAATCCCAGCACTTTGAGAGGCCGAGGTGGGCAGATTGCTTGAGACCAGGAATTTGCTGGGCAACATGGCAAAACCTCATTTCCACAAAAAAATACTAAAGGCCAGGCGTAGTGGCTCATGCCTGTATTCTCAGCATTTTGGGAGGCCCACGCAGGCGGATCACCTCAGGTCAGGAGTTCGAGACCAGCCTAGGCAACACGGTGAAACCCCGTTTCTACAAAAATACAAAAGAAATTAGCCGGGCATGATGACAGATGCCTGTAATCCCAGCTACTCAGGAGACTGACGCAGGAGAATCGATTGAAGTTGGGAGGTGGAGCTTACAGTGAGCCGAGATCGTGCCACTGCACTCCAGCCTGGGCAACAGAGAAAGACTCTGTCTCAAAAAAAAAAAAAAAAATTAGGTAGACATAGTGGTGGGTCCCTGTAGTCCCAGCTACTTGGTAAGCTGAGGCAGGAGGCTTGCTTGAGCCTGGGAGGCAGAAGCTGCTGAGATCATGTCACTGCACTCCAGCCTGGACAACAGAGTGATAGCAAAACCCTGTCTCAAAAAAAAAAGACAGCTGTCCAATGTACCTCTGTACTGAGATGGCACCCAGCCCACTAATTAAAGAAAAAATGTAAAAATAACAGGAGTTTCATTCTTTTTTTTTTTTTTTTTTTTTTTTTTTTTTTTTTTTTTTTTTTTTGAGACAGAGTCTCACTCTTTCGCCCAGGCTGGAGAGCAGTGGCACAATCTTGGCTCACTCCAACCTCTGCCTCCCAGGCTCAAGTGATTTTTGTGCCTCAGCCTCCTGAGTAGCTGGGATTACAGGTACCCGCCACCATGCCCAGATAATTTTTGTATTTTTAGTAGAGATGGGGTTTCACCATGTTGGCCAGGCTGGTCTCAAACTCCTGACCTCAAGTGATCCACCCGCCTCGGCCTCCCAAAGTGCTGGGATTACAGGCGTGAGCCACTGTGTCTGACTGAGGTTTGCCCTTAATTTAATTTGCTCACCAATCATTTGCTCGCCAACTGAAGGGCAACTGAGTAAGAAAATGTACAAACAGAAGTAGAGTAACAGTGGGTCTATTAAGAACAGTCTCTTAAGGGCGCAAAAGAATACATCCAGGTTCCCAAGACTAAAGGGCATCCCGTCCATGTCACCCGCCATCCCAAATCTACTAATCTTTCTTTATCCCCTATCTTCTGCAATGGAACCACTGAAGAATCTTGTAGACAAAGCCAGAAACCAAATTCGCCTTACAAACCCCACCGCTACCTACATCCCAGCCCAGGACCTCTCCCATCAACAGTGCTCCAGTTGACCCCTTCATGGTCTCTTCTACATCTCTGCCACCAGCGTAGTAAATCGTTCATTGAGTAAAGCACACTAGTGCCTCTCCTCTGCTTAAAGCCATCAATGGCTCTCCTAGCTCCTGAAGATTTCCTGATTGTCACGATCTGTCCCCAGACATCTCCAACATCATCAAATTATCATCTCATAAGTACCCTCATCCTAATTGTATCTTACAGCTCCCTGGGGACACCATGGCCTTGTTCACCTTCTGCCTTTGCAGTTGTCTGCCTGAAATGTCTTTTTCCATCTGGCAAACTCCTATGCTTCAGGATCAGCCCCAGCATCACCTCTCAAAGCCCCCATGTCTACATCCTGTCTGAAATATTAATACATGCCCCCTCACCTGTTGTTCCCAAACTTAACTATTGTGACCCTTAAAAGTGCATTTCGGCCGGGCGCGGTGGCTCACGCCTGTAATCCCAACACTTTGGGAGGCCGAGGCGGGCGGATCACAAGGTCAGGAGATCGAGACCATGGTGAAACCCCGTCTCTACTAAAAATAGAAAAAATTAGCCGGGCGCAGTGGCGGGCGCCTGTAGTCCCAGCTACTCGGGAGGCTGAGGCAGGAGAATGGCGTGAACCCGGGAGGCGGAGCTTGCAGTGAGCTGAGATTGCGCCACTGCACTCCAGCCTGGGCGACAGAGCGAGACTCCGTCTCAAAAAAAAAAAAAAAAAAAAAAAAGTGCATTTCAATTTTTAAATTTTACTGTTTCCCTGGTGAGTCCATGGACTCCTCAAAGGTAAGCAGTATTTTTCACCTCTGAAACATCAAGGATAGTCATATAAATAATAGGCCAAGAGGCTGGGTGCAGTGGCTCACGCCTGTAATCCCAGCACTCTGGGAGGCCAACGCAGGTGGATCACCTGAAGTCAGGAGTTTGAGACAAGCCTGGCCAACATGGTGAAACCCCATGTGTACTAAAAATACAAAAATTAGCCAGGTGTGGTAGCAGGCTCCTGTAATCCCAGCTACTTGGGAGGCTGAGGCAGGAGAATTGCTTGAACCCAGGAGGCATAGGTCGCAGTGAGCCGAGATCATGCCATTGCACTCCAGCCTAGGTGACAAGAGCAAACTCCGTCTCAAAATAAAATAAAATGCCCTTAATAAATGTTGATAATAAATGCTGTACCCTGATAATGGATTCAAAGCATAAGAGGTACCATCCAAGAGAAATATGAACAATTTAAAAAATGACAGAGAAATAATTATGCTAATGGCAAAAAAGGAGGTAGACCTAGTAGAACCCATTTTCAGTGTTGTCATGGCTTTTAACTCAAAGTTAAAAACAAAACAAACTTCCCCAAACCCTCAGTTATAGAGACAGAGAACTACCAATGTTTCTGATTTCATACAAAAAGACAACATGTAAACTAAACGTATATATTCAACCACAGCTTCCTCCTGACTTACATTTGAAAACAAAGTATTCCCTACTCTAACATTTTAGGACATAATCTTTTTTCTAAATTTTATATACACACACACAGAGAAAACAAAACTTGAGAACAATACTTAAATACCATGTAATATTACCATGTAATATTACTGGAAAGTAAATTGTTACCAACAAAATGTAAGAAGGGAGATGCTTTGTTTCACCAAAAAAAAAAAAAAAAATGTAATTTTTTCCCAGAGAATTATTCCCAAGATGGTCACTTGGACTCATGCCCCCATACAATTCCCTTGGCTAAGCTCTCACTGGCTGGCCTGCTTCCAGATGTTGTCAGTCAAGGTGACTGAGGGAGCTAAAGTAGGAAAAAGAAGTGTTCTTCCTCTCACCATGGCAATATTACATGCTACATTTTTTGTCTTAGAAACAGGGTCTCACTCTGTTGCTCAAGTTGGAGTAGAGGGGCAGAAACATAACTCACTGTAACCTTGAATTCCTGGTCTCAAATAATTCTTCCACCTTGGCCTCCCAAAGCACTAGGATTACAAGAATGAGACACCACACCTGGCCTTCACCTTCTTAAAGGTTTTTCCCCACCCCACTACCCATTTTCTCAGTCCCAGCCTGTTTATATCACACTGGGAAGAAAAGACAAATAACACACATTGCTATATAATGTTATTCAATTTACTTTAATAAGCATGAAAAAGGTAACAGAAAGGAGGCAATGGCCAAAGACAAATGTTAAAGAAAAGAGTAGGAAGATCCAAGGAATAATAAATGGCTGTTATTAGCATTTGCTGGCTGGGATCACTTTAACCCATGAAATCGCTTAATGCGTGAGTCATGTGAACTCATGACAGCACTGAATCATGTCATGTGTTCAACCAAACTTGCAATGAAAATAACCCAGAAGTCTTGATATGCCAATGACTCTCCAAGCAAAATAATGAGGGTGGCAGATCTACCCTAGAAAAATCAAAAAACATAAATAGGTGCTTAGAAAAAAATTTTAAATCCTGTTGTTTTCATAAAACAAGTGGGCAAAGGGAGATTTTTTAGTTTACCAAAATTGGGACTGGGTTAAAATTTCAAAAGTTGAGAATTCACTGTTCTGGAGGATTCTGTGAGAGTCAACACTGGTATCTACTGTGTGCCCACTGCAGGGTTGGACCAGGAACTGGGTTTCTACACTCACTCAGTTCACAGGATGATCAGGAGAGCCCAATCCTTGGCTTCTACTCCAATAATATTAGCTTTAAAATTAGTCTTACCTGCTAATAGTTTCTCTGTCAGGGTGGTGAAAATGTTCTAACATTAGATAGTGGTGTCAGTTGAACAGTTCTGTGGCTGCACTAAAAACCACTGAATCGTACATTATAAAAGGGTGAATGTTTTTGGTATATGAACTAACTCAATAAAACTGCTATTTTAAAAATCAGTTTGAAAGGTCTTACAGCCTTTTTTCCGTACAACTTAGACCTCCAGTACATTCTGGGCTGTGCCTCTTCACCACCTGGACATAGCTTATCTCCCAGTTAATTTTTGTGAAAAGAGCAAAAGCTCTGGAATCACACAGCCTCAGGAATGAACCTAGGCATGTAACTTCCCAGGCACTGGTATCTTAAGCACATTACTCTCTGCCTGTGTCCCATCCATAAAACAGGCAGACACTACCCCCCAGTCAGATGAGAACTACTACTGAGAAACTGCAAATCACCGCTGACTTCAGACTAAATTAGCAAGTTGCAGATAATTAAAATGAAATGGCCTCTACCAAAGGATACATGAGGTATCAGAAGAAAATAACAGGAAAGACAACAATGAGAAAGGATGATGGCAAGTCAAGAGTTAGGACTGAAGCCAGCCTACCTGAAGCCAAATCCTCTTTGGGATTCCAGTGATACTTTGGAGTAGGGGTGATGTGGGGTGGGAAGATGGGGACGGGTCTGTTCCCAGAATTATGTGCTATTATCAAGACGACCTTGTCTATGATACATAAATCTCGGGACTCTTTAACGCAAGACCTTTTATATGAGTAACCACAAAACAGAGACATTTTCTATACTCTCCTCAAGTGTCACTCAGCATTCAGTTCACTAATGGAATTTTAGCCTCTTGATTTGGGTTACTATTAATTAGAACACATAGTTTTGCATCAGGATTCATTTTTTATAGATTAATTCTATAACATAAAACATGCCTGAATTTGACTGTGTTAGGAGTCTTTTCATCACAAGCCTCAAGATTCCACACCTGTGATTAATTTACATAAGCACAAGTTGAAACACCAGCTTTTTGATCATTTGTGATATTGCAACTCTTAAGAAGCAACTTAACCGACAATTAATACAAACGATCTATATTTATCATCAATAACCCAAATTCCCAGAATTTGGGCCAGAATTTCTAATGTGAAATTAATTCTTCATAGCCATTTTAACACCATTCTCATTTAAAATGTGCTCCATTTATCCGAGCAACAATGAAAGGAACTTTCATTGTTCAAAAAGACTTAAAAACATCTATTTTTATATATAAGTGTGTGTGTGTGTATACATGTGTGTACAGACACACACATGTATAAACCTTTTGTCACACGTTTCTACCCTTCAAAAGCAATTCAAGAAGAGCTAGAGACTAGTAAATTGTCAGCCCTATCCTTCCTCTGGTAGAGGTGATACTACAGCCAGCTGAATTCTCTAAGTAAAAGTTCCTCCAGAGATCAGTAAGTTAACAAATTAGTCTCCATACTGCACAGGTTGGCTTCCTGTATCTTTGCATCCCTGATGTTCAGCATATACTTGAACTTTGTGGACTGAAGAGGAAGGGCAGACAAGCATTACCCAAAACCCCATGGTTAAAGGACTAAATGAGCCCAGTTGTTCTCACCCTTGGCTGTACATTAAAAGTGCCTGAAGAGTGCTCTCTGGTGGAAATGGAGGATGGCCATTGTCCCAACTCTCCAGGTGGCTCAAATGAGCAGCTGGGAGTTGAGTATCACTGAGAGAGACAAGGTAAGAAACAGTTAATACTTTCAGGATTGCTTCAATATGACAGGACATGAAAGTATAACACACATACAAAAAGGAAATAAAACGTTAGCAATTGTCTGTTTACCATTCACACTGTCAACAATTACGAGAAAAATTCAACTGAGTTTCGGGTCACTGAACCCTAGTCCATTTCAAAAACATCTGTCTACCTGATTTTGCTTTTTTACTTTCTAAATCCAAGAGGGAAATGATAATCTTCTGTAAGTTTTAGAATGGCTTATTTTCTAAAACTGTCAGGAAGGAAAAGGTTAGCTCCTGTTAGTTTTAATTTTGAATGCATTAAGTATTGGTGGAGGTAACTCTTAGATAACAGCTTTTTTAAAAATCCATTTTAGTTGTTTCATGGGCAGCATTTTTGTTGGTTCTGCCAGAACTGCTGTGCACTCAGGCTTAAGTCAACACATACTAGCATGAATTCAACTAAGTCTCTTAGAACTTCTAACCAAATTTAGACTGGTTTAACACAACCATGAGGTATCCTTCCACTGTTTTTCAATAATACTTTGGACATACAAAGGGCAGGTCACATACATGTCTAGAAGCTATTTTCCTTTAAATATAATTTTGGATTATATTTAAAATCACCTGTAGCCCAGGCTGGAGTGCAGTGGCGCGATCTCGGCTCACCGCAACCTACGCCTCCCGAGTTCAAGCAATTCTCCTGCCTCAGCCTCCCAAGTAGCTGGGATTACAGGTGCGTGCCACCATGCCTGGCTAATTTTTTGTATTTTTAGTAAAGACGGGGTTTCACCGTGTTAGCCAGGATGTTCACAATCTCCTGATCTCAGGTGATCTGCCTGCCTCGACCTCCCAAAGTGCTGAGATTACAGGCATCAGCCACCATGCCCAGCCTGGTAATTTTTTTTTAAGAGGCAAATAAATGTGAATGCTCCACAGAGGTAGGGGCATTCCAGGATTGAAAAAAGCTTCCATATGTGATTATGCTCTTTCTCTAGAGGTAGATGGGTAGGTCCCAACTGTGGGGTTTATTGTATTAATACATCAAACAGCAAGAATAGGGAGCTATATATATCACACATACATGCCATTCATACTGCCATTTCTCAAATACAGTATGAATTCATGTAGATGTATATCAAATAAACAAATATATTCATATATATAAAAACATATAGTATAGGACTATATATATTCAATCCATGCTATGGTCTAAATGTTTGTATCCACAAATTAATATGTTGCAACCTAATCACCAATGGGATGACATTAGGAAGTGAGGTTTTTGGAGGTGATTAAATCATGACAGCAGGGCCTTATGGGATGAGTGTCCCTGTGGATTTAGTGCCCTTATAAGAGAGACCCCAGAGAGCTACCTTATCCCTTCCACCATGTGAAGACAGAACAAGAAGATGCCAACTATGACCTAAGAAGCCCTCGCCAGACACTGAATCTGCCAGTGCCTTGATCTTGGGCTTCCCAGCCTCCAGAACTGCGTAAAATAAACATCAGGTCTTTATAAGCTACACAGCCTCTGGAATTTTGTCATAGCAGCCCAAATGGACTAAAACAATCCATATATACTAAAAATGCAACTAAAACCTTCAGTGAAGGTCCTGATGTTTCCTTTTTAGGAAACTGCCAGCACTCCACACTCCACCGGCCCACCGCACTGCACCCCATGTGTCCTCAACCACTATGCCCCCTTCCTCCCCTACACTGTGGTTAAAACCCAGAACTGAGCCAGTTAGAACTGTGGTCCTGTCACGTGCTACCTTTCAGGCCTCAGAAGCTAACTTAATGTGCCTCATTCCCTTCATCTGAAAAGTTTAGATTAAAAATTATACCTGCCTTGCAGAATTATCGTAGAATTAAAAGAGTTAATATATGTAAAGCACTCAGAACAGAACATGATATAAGCACCATTAAAGGATAAGTTATTAATATTATTGATGCTCTTATAACCATGATGCTGACTTCTGTGATACTCATTTCTTTCCTTTCCTTAACAATTTTTCTTTTTCTTAATAGTGTATTTTACTAACTAAAACATACAGTACCTTTGACTTGCCTTTGAGTTCCATTTTTTTCTCACTCTGAAAGACATAATGGAACGCATGGGAGAGTATTGTGCTGAATCAGCTCCAATGTATGTCAAAATTTCTTTACCTCAATAATGAATAATAAATTACTTAGCAATACTCACAATGGACTGCAGTGTAGCTCTGCCCCACAGCAGGGCTGAAAACCAGTGGTTAAAAACAAGGATCTGTTAACCAGTAAGGTTTATTGACAGAACAAAGGGAAACCTTCAGATTGATAACCAGTATGAAGATTACATCCTCCAAGCATCATCTAGTGAACAGAAAACAGAAAGCAAGTCACCGCCAACCAACCAGCCAACAACCTTTAATTTAATATACTCTACTGTTCTTCATCAGTATGGACGCAGACAAGCATCTATCAAGAATACCATGGAGCCTTTCAACTACTATGAAATGTAAAAATGAAAACCAAAGTGTTACACCTGGAATTCACCCAAATCTTTTAAACATATAAAATTAACAGTGACGACCTGACATTTAGAAAAAGACAAGCTGGCACAGTAATGCATGCATGACATGTTAAAGGCCATTCAATATCTAATATTCATCATGGGGAGTCGTATTTCCTCAGAGCAGGCTCCCTACTTTGCCGTGTACATTAAAACTGTGTCAGAAGAGGCAAATACTTTTTTGGAAAACTTTGCCATCTTTAGTGATGAGAGAAGAAACCAGGCTTGAGATACTGTGGCCACTGGCCACTTGGTGTGGCCTGAGAGTGAGAGGTCCGCAGTCAGGAACCCTGAGGCAGCTCACAATTCACATGGGGTTTCCAAAAAGGAAACATAGGTTGTACCTAAAAGCATTCCTTATTGCTCCTTCCTACACATTTTATCCACCACCTTTTATCTGCGCACAAAGTCCTTCATTTCAGGAAGGAAACCTGGACAAGCGTCACTCCCAGCTGAGCTCTTCACCACGTACTTTTCTCAAGATTCATCTCCTCCAGCATACTTGGATACCCACCCTTGTTCTCCCCTCCCACAGCTTTGCCCACCAGGAAATCACCACCACCTTCTGACAACAGAAGAACTTTGTCGTCTTTAGCACTGAGTCCCCAGTCCCTACCAGGGTGCCTGACACAATAAGCACACTCAAGGGGGTGTGCTGCAAGATAAATGAATGTCTCTCCTCCTTTATGAAGCCTTCCAGGATTTATAAGGCTTCCAGAATTTAAAAGTAGTGTGTGCCCTTCCCCCATGACACCAGCATTCTGAAGGGACTAGATAAAGAACACTCCATCTCCTCTTCTGGATGCCTACTGTAATTAGGTGCAATAAATACCAGATGAATTGGTTCATATCATGTCCTTCATTACATCTGCACCTACGAACAGGAAGAACAGACTTTGCAGCCTTGAGTAAATGAGCTCCTTAAGATTTACGTTTCTTTCGCCTGTAAAATGAGGCTACAGATACCAACTTCCTAATATATATAAAGTTCGTAGCACAGGATGTGGCACAAAGATAAACACTCAAATATATTTTCCCTTCCCCATGTATATTATGAATAAAAGTCAAAGTAATTTAAATTTTACACTCACGTGTAACAGAGGCAGGGCTAGGTAATCAGCTCATCTCTCTTTTGAATTTACAGGGATGCTTTTCTAAACCATGCAAACAGCATGTCTTTCTTTCCCTTTGGAGATCAAAGGATTTACCTGACCAAGAGACAGTAAGTTCCCAAAGTCAGGTCTCCTCTGCACATAGCCTTACCTGGCCCAGCGTCACAGAAGAGAGCTTCACTCAGAGAAAGGGTTCAGGAAGTACACATAGAATGAAAGCTGACTAAAGCAAGCCTTTGCCATTTTCCATTATCTTCTAAAATGAGAAGCTTTTTTAAAAAAAAAAAAAATTTTTTTTTAATTTTTTAATTTATTTTCGAGCATGGAAATTTAAAGATATTTGAGGGAAAACAGAGCAGTATATCTGTGATAAGTGACTGTTCTGTCAAACTTTAAGGACTGTAACCCTTAGATACATTTTATACAAAATAACAATTTCTATTGTCACAAACTCAAAGGAAACCAGACAAACAGGCTTGGAAACTACCAGCCAACTTCATTCTGTGAGTAACCATTAAGTTTTAATCAGATGTGGTTCAATTTCTGGAACAGTGAGCATTAAGAGGGGCTCATCAAGGAAAATGGGCAAAAGTAGGAGGAGAAGGAGGAGGAGGAGGAGGAAGAGAACAAAAGAACTGCCCCCCAAGCCAGTCATTGAACGTGGACTCTTGACTCGAATTCTCTGCCCCTCTTTGCAGCTGTTGTCTCCTACAGTTGGCACGAAGCGTTGCCAGTCTGGGACCGGCTTCCAGTGAGGACAGCATTGTTTTATTGGCTACTTAGGCAATGCACACACCATTAATGGAGTTTTTATCTCTCCATTTTCCTGTCAGTACAGAACCAGCCAGTCTGACTCTGTTATTATCATCAAGAAAGCTTTTTTTTACCCCCCTCCCCACACACACTCTTTAATCCAAACAACATCTGGGAACTTCAGCCTCTATCATGTAAAAGCGAAACAGATTTAGAGGGAGAGCAGGAGAAAGTACAGTTCCGGCCACACTGAACAACAAACGAATTCCAACAGGCGAACTAACCTTGAGCCGCCCAATATCTCTGAAACGCTATTCGCTTCAAAAAGGCAAGGTACTTCCCGCTGCATTGCTTTAAACTTCCGATAGACCCTTGCTATCAAGAGGTGGGGAAAAAAAAAACAACCCACAGTGACAAGCTGCTTATTGTACAAAAAGAAAAACAAAATGTTGGTACTGTTTTCCTACATGGGAAGTCCTGTTGTGAAATAAGTCAAGAATAATGTTTAGAAGGTGATTTTTTAAAGAATGTCTTTTTTTTTTTCAAAAAGGAAAAAATAATAAAGACCCTTTAGCAGACATTACTAGTAAGTACATTTCTAGTGTACAAACTATTAGGAAAAATGTGGCGCCATTAAACCCAGAAAATATGTCCTCCTGTAACAGACAGCTGTCTCCTCTGTAGTTTAAGTATGCTTTCTGCTTAGCTCATGCTCTGTGAGTCATGGAATCAATACAGGAAGCACACAGAGCCAGCCACACTGCAGATTCCGAGGAGGGTCAAGCCACACAGCTCCTCTGTTCCTCTCCTCCGCTTGCTGCATGGCTCTTCCAAGTATGTACATCTGGGGAGAACGCATAACTCCATTTCTACTTCATGTTTAAACCTGCCTCATAAGGTCTCCAATACTGGTCCTTTCAGCATTGTTTCTAGGTAAGTAGAACCAAAAATTACAGCCCTCCAACATGCAGGTGTCAAGCAATCCATCCTGCCCCTCAGCCCCACTCCTGAGTTTTCTGCAATGCACCAATAACTATACTTAGGTTAGAAGGGATTTACTTCCCCAGAAATGCTCATCACCCAGTAGAAGACACAATCAGAACTGAACAACTGAGTGTCAGCAAAGGTTAATGGTTTATTTTTAATTTATTTATTTTTGTTCCATTCAGCAAAACAGGGGAAAATCACTAACTGTCTGAGCCACAGGCTCCTGCTCACTGGAAGCTGTGCCCAGAGCCCCTTGCAGTCTGTTGTTAATGACAGTCTCAGTAACCTGATCCTCTCACAGTGGGAGACTTGAGTAAGCACTGGCCTCTCTCGGGTCTCGCCTTTCTATTGTCCCACCCTGCAGGGCCAGCTGTTTCTGACAGCCAAATTGCTGCGTGCTAAGCAATGAATGCTGTCAGAGAAGGAATTTTCATTTCTATAATGCATAGGCCTCCATGGACAAATTATACAGCTTATGGTGCTGGCTGCAGGATGCTGCTCCAAGCCTGAAGCACTGCCAGAACGAAGCCTGTCCTCCCCTCTCCCCAGCCCCAAGCTGACAAGACAGTCACCAAAATGAATCTGAATGGTCAGAGAGAAATGGAACACGTGTTTTCAGAGACAAACAAAACATATGTTGAGAATAGCTGTCCAGCGACACTCTTTGATGTAATGGTGTACAGGGAAAGCTAATTGATCTAATGTCACACCACACAACTACCTGGGCATGGCATCCATTACAACCTACTGTAATCTGGTACCCTGCAGTGAACATCCCAAGGGCATCAGCAAAATCATTGGCTCCCTGCTTCTGGGGGATGCCAGACTTACCCAGAAACCACACAAGAACTTAGTACTTTTTGAGAACCAAGAAACACTGTATGAGGTCCCAAGAACAGTGCTCTTTTATGAGAATGAAAGTCCCCAATATGTGCTTCATGGAATCATTCTGTAGAACCTCTATGCTTCCTCAGTTCCTCCCCCTCTTTCCCAGCAGCAACTCCTGAACTGGGTCTGGGATACACCCCCTCGTATTCTGTGTGCTGAGGTGTGGTTGAAAATCATCACACTGCACTGGATTGCAGGGTGTGACATGACCTGAACCCACCCAATCAGAGTGACTCTTGGGATTTTACAGGAACTACTAGAAAAGAAAGTGTGATTTTCTCATTATACTTGAATGTAGGATATGCCAGAGCCATTTTGCTACCATGAAAGGAGAACCTGCTGAGAATGGAACTGACAAAGGAAGAACTGGAGGGGAAATCACAGGGCTCTAGGGATACTGCTTGAGCCCTGAGTCAACCCAGATCTAAAACCTGTTTTACCCTGGACTCCATAAAATGGCAGCCATTCCATGTTCATCTTACTAAGGCTTGTCTGGGTTGGAGTTTTCCATTACCTGCAAAAGGAAATGAACGCATAAACTATCACTCCACCATTAGCGCATCCAAGAATCAACATAAATACGCATATCATACATTGCTATGAACGCAAGAAAAAAGTTTTCCATTCTTGGTTATTTCTTGTGAGAACTTATTTTTTCACCTTTTCCTTCCAGTCCGTATACCTTAATGTGAGCTAAAAGGTGCAAAGTGTCAGCTGATCTTGGCCCTTTTTGCAAGGCAAATCTAGATATTCGACCTGAACTCAGAGAGAGGAGGAAGCTAAATTCATGACCTGTTATAAATCTTAACCTGACATGGCATATGTGGAATAAAGAAAGTGGACTCTGGTTAGCGAGTGGTCCATCAGCTTCATGTCAGTGAAGCCAGCTCAGAGAAAGGCCAGGAAGCCAGCATGGGGGCAGGGAGCACCTGCTCTCTGGCTGGGTTCAGGTCAGCCAAAGCACAAGCACCTGCAGGCTGTGAGCCGCCAAGGCCATCACGCGCCACATCCTGCAGCCGTCCACTTTATCATTAACTACTGTCTGGCCAGCCAGGGCAGGGTCCGCTTCAAGAACACTGGGAACTTTAAGGCAGGAGGCATATTCAGAACCATGGTGGGCTCACAGCCACTCACTGCAGACTATAAATAGCCTCCTGGCTGTGATCCTGATGGCAACCACAATTCCTGTTCCCCTGGTGGTAACAGAACTTCAGGCCTTTTGCCCAAAAAATTCAGCACAACCCACCAGGTATGGCAAAAATTACGAAATGTACATACATGCTTACTCAGTGCCCTGGCCACTCTCCTCTTGTCCATACTTGGCTTCTAATCCCCAAAGATCAAAAAGTGGGGATATTAAAGTTGAAAAAGATATAAATAAGATTTCAGTTTGATACTGAGAAGAAAAAAAAAAAAAACTATAGAATACACAGGCTCAAAATTGACAAGGAAGGTAGGGAGGAAAATAAGACCCACTCACTCTCAACCCCTCTCCTTCAACACAATCATAGGGATTTCAAATCTTTATAGTCATTATTTTATATGAAGTTATAAGGGGATAGGATGAAGCAGGGGGAAGGACTTGCCCTGACTTCTAACTTGGGAGGAGCAAAAGGAAGCCCAAGAAGGCCACTAAGACTGCTTAGACATGTATTTTAACGACCGCATTTACCTAGCTGCTTCTCAGGGACAATAAAATGAACCAAAATTGTCAGGACTGACTTAAACTTACGGTTAAAGATCCACCCAGAGCTGGGAGCGGTGGCACACACTTGCAGAGCCAGCTATTAGGCAGGCTAAGACAAGAGGATCGCTTGAGCCCAGGAGTTCAAGGTTGGAGGCTATAGTATACCATGATCTTGCCTGTGAATAGCCACTGCATTCCAGCCTGGACAACATGGCAAGACCCCATTTCTTTATAAAAAAGAAAATTGGCCAGGCAGGGTGGCTCACACTTGTAATTCCAGCACTTTGGGAGGCCGAGGCAGGTGGATCACGAGGTCAGGAGATCGAGACCATCCTGGCTAACATGGTGAAACCCAGTCTCTAAGAAAAATATTTTTAAAAAATTAGCCAGGTGCTGTGGCGGGCGCCTATAGTCCCAGCTACTCGGGAGGCTGAGGCAGAAGAATGGTGTGAACCTGGGAGGTGGAGCTTGCAGTGAGCCCAGATCGCACCACTGCACTCCATCTCAAAAAAAATAAATAAATAGGCCGGGCGCGGTGACTCAAGCCTGTAATCCCAGCACTTTGGGAGGCCGAGACGGGCGGATCACGTGGTCAGGAGATCGAGACCCACCCTGGCTAACACGGTGAAACCCCGTCTCTACTAAAAAAAAAAAAAAAAATACAAAAAACTAGCCAGGCGAGGTGGCGGGCGCCTGTAGTCCCAGCTACTCGGGAGGCTGAGGCAGGAGAATGGCGTGAACCCGGAAGGCGGAGCTTGCAGTGAGCTGAGATCCGGCCACTACACTCCAGCCTGGCGACAGAGCCAGACTCCGTCTCAAAAAAATAAATAAAAATAAATAAATAAATAAATAAACAAATAAATAAAAATAATCCAATCCCCTGAACTCAGGGATCACTCTGCTACTTTAGTGGGAGTCATTCTAGGGAAACATCCCTTATTACAATCACTGTCAAAAGAAAAAGTAGAAGCCCCAACAGTCCAATACTGAAGAAGACCTTGGAAAAGGTTTTTATACCATCTCATCTCCAGGACTGGCACAGTGCTGGCACACAGCTGATGTTCCAACATGTGGATGGATCTCTCTTCCAACCAACTTCCTGACCCTTAACAAAGGCCAAGCCAGAAATAAACTGCATAAAGTACAGAGTACAGAAAGTGTTCCGAACCACAGCAAGTTCACTGCCTTTCCTTCCCATATTCATTCATGCCCTTGGCCAGGAGGTACTGAGCACCTACAATGAGCCAGGTACTGATTTAGGCACTGGAGGTATGACAGCAAATGCAATCAAGTTCCTGCCCTCAGAGTTTACATTCAGGCAGAAGACTCCACATGGAAGTTCTTTCATGCATCTAGCCCTGTATCTCCCGCTGTAAGACTCCAAATCTTAGAAGATTTCCTCCGTGTATGAACACAGGACCCTACATAAGGAACTCTTCAACTTATGAATCAATGAACTCTGGCAACGTCTTCAACATCCAGTTACAACATCAATATTTAAGGTTCAAAGATGACGCAATTTACTCAATTTCTAGCATTTTATGTTTCTGCTTCCCCCATCCCCGGAAAATTTCAGAAATAATCTGCTACACAGAGGAATTTAAGGAATGTAATTTTAATCCAAAATATTAACTCTAGGCAGGGGACTGACTGTTCTAAGGTTCACCTACTATGATTTTTTTCTTTGATCTGAAAACCAGCAAGGCAGTGTACAGATTCCAGGTTTCCTAGCACAAAGAATGTATTTAATCACATCTCCATTATAAAAGCCATGTGATACAGAATAAACCTCTCAGACTTTAACAGTCACAAAATTATTCTTAAGAATACAAATTTAACACCAATAATTAAACCATACTCTAAATTCTATCCTCCCATTGAGTTTGGAGGTAGAGGCCTTGAACTTAGAGGAAGTATAGCTTTACACAGTCAGCATGATAAATGCTTCAGATCAGTAAGAAAGTCAATAAGTGTGCTTTTATTCATGTCATTTGTCTATCTTTCTGCAAACTAACCAAATAAATACCATAGAGCCAGATTGTAGTAACTGACATATTCAATACTGCATTACTCAACACACGAATGGTCTGTTTTCTAAATCCCACAAGTTAAAGACTTTTACTGTGGGTGATTTGGAAACATTCCATAATTATCACTAGTGCCTTGGTTTTCCCTAAAAAATGAGTAATAATAACAGCCACAGTTTTTTGAACACTTCTAAGGTACCAGACACTACTGTGACGGAGATTTGCATCCATATTACCACACTCAATCCTCCCAACACACATAATAACATAACAGCAATTATCATCTCCATTACACAGACGATAAAACTGAAGCTCAGAGAGGAAAAGTAACTTCCCTAATGTCACAAAGCTGGTATGTGACAGAATGAGATTCAAACCCACACTTGCCTGACACCATAGGCCATTCTTACACATTATGTCACAGTCTCTCCATTCTTTTCCAGCCTTTCTTTTCTCCCATGATATCATGGGAAAGGATTAACATGTACCTTCTAGGCAAACCCCGCAATAGAATACTGGCACTGTAAGTAATGGTTATGTTGCACAGACCTGAGCAGTTATATTAGGATTCATGGATATAGTAAAACTCCAAATGAAGATAACCATTGAATATTAGCCTGAACATACCAAAGGCTGAAAATCAGTCACCTTCAAATGCTTAATACAAAAAACATGAGAGCACTACTTAAACTTTAATGGGGTTAGACTGCCAGCATCCATTCAAAGACAAAAAAGAAAAAAGGAGCTATTCGCAGATAATCTTGAAATTAAGCCAAATAAAGAAAAGAGAATAATTGGGAAAACAGCCTAAGACCCATGCTCACTGGTAAGCTTCAAAGAGCAGCTGTGCTTACAGGGCAGGCAAAGGAGGCCCTGTCATGCAGAAGACATTGAAACCATCATCTCCTCATGGAAAGCAAGGCTGGGGGCCGCCCTCGGCATGGCCCTCCAATTGTGCTGTGGGAGATCAAGTTCAAGTGCTCACAAGAGTGTCTTCCAGGTTTGTAGAACCCACTGGAAAGGATTCCAGTGAGGATCAAGACTTCCAAGAGCCCACCCAGGTAAGACAAATTCCCAAGTAACAGTGAAAGCTCGGCCCCCAAGCCTTCCAAGCTGTATCTGGCCGATCTCCAAACCCACCCTGTCCCCACTGGGTTTGCACTTCCCTGCAGAGGCCTTTCTCAGCTTGGCTACTCCAACATCAGCTCTGCTCCCTACTCACTTAAGGTTCCAGACAATCAAAAGTGGTTACTCTACACCAAAAGTAAAGTACCAGAAATTAACAAACAAACAAAAAAGAAACTTGCAATGAGAAAAATCACTTGTGATACTTCAAAATAAAATTCTGATAATCACACCAGGATTTTTACTTGACACCTTTCATTTTATTAAAAAAAGAAAAAAAAAACAGTTGATCATCTGATAGATGCTGCTTCTGAAGCACTACAGAGCTAAGCACCCTGCTAGGAACTGAGGGTTTCAGAGCAAAAGAAACCCTTTTGACCTCAAGGGCTGCGTGGTCTGAAGGTTGGTGCCCCCGCAAGAATTCATACATTGGAACCTAATACCCAATGAGATACTATTAAGAGGCAGGGAGCCTTTGGTGGGTGATTAAGTCTTTAGGGAGATTCGTGCTTTTATAAAAAATAGAGCTCCTTGGGCCCCCCTTCCACCATATGAGAACACGGCAAGAAAGTGCCATCTTTGAAGCAGAGTGAGCCCTCACCAGACACCAAATCCTGCCCATGCCTTGATCTTGGAGCCTTCAGAACTGTAAGCAATAAGTGTCTATTATTTATAAATTACCCAGACTAAGGGATTTAGTTATAGCAGCACAAATGGACTAAGACAAGGACTTATGGTTTAGTGAAAGAGGTGAGAATTATCCAAAAATAGTAAGATAGAGATGATGGGTTCCCAATAAGTTGTGTAGGCATGCCAGTCATGTCAAGAGGTCACAGAAATAAGTTATGACTGCTGACTGAGGTAGTGTAGTGGGTTGAACAGTATCCTGCCAAACAATTTGTCTGCGTTCTAACCTTGGAACCCGTGAGTGTGACCTTATTTGGGAAAAGGGTCTTTACAAATGTAAAAAACTTAAGAATCTTGAGATGAGATCATCCTGGATTCTGTAGGTGGTACTTAAATTCAATGACAAGCATCTTTATGACAGACGCATGGAGAGGCACAGAGAGAAGGTCATGTGAAGATGGAGGCACACATTGGAGTCATGCTGCCACAAGCCAGGAAACACCTGGAGATACCAGAAGCTGAAAAGAGCTAGGAAAGAGTCTCCCCTAAAGCCATCAGTTAGAGCATGGCTCTACCAGCACCCTGATTTCAGACCTCGGGCCTCCACAGCTTTGCGAGATACACTGCTGTTGTTTGTGGTAATTTCTTACGGCAGCCCTAGGAAGCTAATACAGATGGTTAGGGGAATGCTGCTGAGAAGGCCTTGAAGGGAGGGTAAGGGCCCCACAGGCAAGAGGAAGAGTCAGAGCAAGCAAAGACAAGCCGATCATGGGGGCAACAATGAGAAAATGCATGCTGCTGCATCCATGATGAAAGAGGAGGAGAAAAACCTGAAATGTGACTTGGGGTTAAATAGCCACGTGAATGTTAATCTAGGCCCTAATAATTGTATCAGCCAATGGGAAGTCACCAAAGATGTTTGAGCAAAGAAGTAAAATGTACAAGGTGCTGTTTTAGAAAAATTAATCTAGCATTAAAAAGGAGAATGAACTAGCAGGAAATATATAGCAGACCTTCCCTTTATGAAGAAAGATCCTTGAAAAACAAAACCAGGTATCCATGCCCTAATCCCCAGAACCTGTGAATGTTACCTTATGTGACAAAGGGACTTTGCAGATGTGATTAAATTAAGAGTTTTGAGATGAGGCGATTATCCTGGATTATCCGGGTAGGCCCTAAATATAATCACAAGTGTCCTTTTAAGAAACAGACATGGAGATTTAACTTCAGAGAGGAGAAGGCAGTGTGACGATGGAAACAGAGACGGAAAGAAGGTGCTTTGAAGATGGAGGAAGAGCCACAAGCCAAAGGAAGTGGATTCTCCCGAGAGCCTCCGAAACTGGAAGAAAGTAAATTTGTGCTGTTTCAAGATACTAAATTTGTCATGATTTGTTACAGCAGCAATGGCAAACTAAGTTTTATGTTTTCCCTTCTGAAATTCAAATAAACCTTGCTTCTCCTGAATTCTTCGTGATATGACTCCTTTGCTTTTCCCCTTGTTTCACTCAAGCTCGTCCCATTTAATTCTGCCAAAGCTCACCTTCAACATCCCATCTCCCTGTTTTAACACTTTCTAACTCAGTTGCTTCAGACCTTTGCAATCTTCAAAACTAAACATTATAACCTACATATGCCATATGAAGAAATCAGAGAGAATCTACTAATTTACTCACACCACCACACCACCACCTTGTTCCAGAAATAATTTAAGAATAAACTGACCCCTTCTGGATTGATGAAACTGTTTCTACATCTTCATCTGCAGTGATACTTACAGGGATAAATACAGATGCAAAAATTTATTGAGTTGTATACTTTAGATTTGTACACTTCACTGTATGGATTCTATACTTCAATAAAAACATAAAAGAAAAAAGAAAAGAATAAGTTAATTCCACCTCCTGGCCTCTTGAGGGCAGGAGAGTAGGTGTAAAGTCTCCAAAGGAGAAGAGAAAAAGCAACATATGTTATTCTGGGAAACTGAGGTTTATTATAAAAAGAGGCTAGATAGGTAAAGATTAATGGAACATGTGTGTATGGTCCCCAGAATCAATATGTACATATATAAGCCCTCAGAAAGGACACCAGAAGAAATAAGCTAAAAAAGAAAAAGCCAAAGAAATGAACCAGGACATCAACAGTTTAGAATGAGGCTGCATAAGAGAGTATCTTTCAAAGATTTTTAATACTTATATTTGAACTTACTATACACATGCATATAAAACTGAAACAAAAATTTCATGAAACAATTCTTACCCTTGCAATTCATAAGCTTTATTCAAAACTTCAATTTCCTTTCATTTCTAGTCTTGTGTGTGACTCCCTAAACTGATCCAGTAATGGACTGAGATCTAAAGTTCACAAAAAAAACACTAGGGCATGCCTATCAGAGATTGACCTGAACAGGAAGATGTTGATAATATCAAAAAAAAAGTTAATCTCTTTTAATTTTATGGCCAAAGGAGAAAAAAATTAGAAGTTTTACTCACAACAGAGAGTTCATTTCAAAAGTCTTAAAATACAACATCGGAAACGATGTTTTTAAGGAATGTTTTAAATTTTCTCATTATATTTTCTGTTTAACCACTGTTAAGTCCCAACCCATCTGGGTGTCAGATGTGAGACTCAGTTTGATATTGAAAGTTCCATTCAAAAAACTTACCTGCTATGAGATATGCAAAGGTAAGCAAGACATGGTTCTTACCTTCAAAGAGTTTATAATCTACCAAGAAAGAAAAACACTGAAAAATTACCACAGAAGAATTACAAACAGTAATGCTATGGGAACACAGAAGAGAGAAAAACTGATTTTAGCCAGAGGATGAGACATGACAAAGACTGCATGGAGAAAGAGATGGAGTTTGAACTGGGGAGGGGGTGAGGAGTGGAGACAGAGAGCAGCTGACAGAGAGACTCAGAAAGACAGAGAAGACTGGTGAATAGTAGGATGTGGCCATTTTAAAATACCCCCCCACCACCCCATTTGATTTTTTTAAAATGGCCCTCAAATTCTTTGGCTCTCTTCCCATCAAGAGGTGGGATCTGTATCTCCTCCTCTTTAATGGGGCTCTGTGACAGCTTGACCAACAGAATATGGTGGAAGTGACACTGTAACAGCTTCCAGAACCAGATCTTAAGAAACTGGAAGCTTCCACTTCCTGTCTTTTGAGACACTTGCTCTTGGAACCCAGCCGCCATGCTCTGAGGAAGCTCAAAATAGCCCGTGCAGAGAGACCACATGTAGGTGTTTCAGCTGACAGCCCCAGCTGAGCTCCCAGCCAACAGCCAGCATCAACCGCCAGACATGCGAGTGAATGAGCCTTTGGATGATTCCAGCCCCCAACCTTCAAGAATTCCCAGCTGAGGCCCCAGACATTGTGGAACAGAGACAAGCTGTCCTTGCTGTGCATGTTCCAAATCCCTGACTCACTAAACTGTGAGCACAATAAAATGGTTGTCGTTTTATGCCATCAAGTTTGGGGTAGTTTATTACGCAGAAAGAGATTGACTGGACCAGCAGGCAGTCTAGCTGGGCTATTGTCAGGAGCAACAGAGGATATGGAAAAGAGTCTGAAAGAAGATGCACCTCATATCTTAAAAGTCAACCTAAGCAGTTTAATATTTTTTTTATCTATAATGGTGAGCAGTTGATGGTTGAAAGTCAAGGGAATTACATGATTGGATTAGAAAGATGATATTAGCAGCAATGAACATAAGGGATTTCCAGCAAGCTCAAAGAAACATCTGACACAGCTACAACAAAAATGAGTGTTGCTGTCATAACTACACCCATTTTACAAATGAAGCAGTTTAGAGGGAAAGATAATCTAGACTAATCTGTCATCTAATCTAGTAGCAAATCCCACTGGCTCTATCTTCAAAGTATATCCTGATTCCAACCAATCTCTTCTCATACTTCCAAGTCTGGTTCCAGAAATCACTACCTCTCACCTAGACCAGTACTTATACAACTAAATTACCATCTGTAATGGACCAATACTTTTGTAAAACTCCTTGTTCGGTGGGTTGAATCCACTGATCACAAGTACTGATGCCAATGTCAAATTACCATAACAGTCTCTATACACTATCTCAATTTCTGTACCTATCATATTATCAAAAGAAACAAATACTTCTTTGGACAAGCACTATGTACTATTGTTTCAAACTCTCTATCAATATCAATATTCAAAATTTGGGGGGAAAAACTGTAATTTCTGAAATCATAAATTATTTTTCAAATACTTCCAATACTGTTTATTCACTATTATAAACATCTTTTTTAATTGCTTAATAAAAAATGTGAAGTATAGTAGTATATATCAAAACTGTAGCTTACAGAAAATATCCAAACCCTAGGAAATGCCTACAAACATTATTATATAGTATTTGAATAACCTAGCAAGTTTCGCAGTACTATACAGAATCAGGCATAGAAACTGCCAATTTAAGAACTTACTTTGTTTCCAAAGCTCATTATCTTTTGGCACACTACACATAGGCTTTTATTAAAAATACTCTATACATATATTTATTAATATTTACTTTATTTGCAATAATGACTTACTGTTAGCAGGAGACAGAGGTCAGGAACCTATACAGATAACCTGGCAACAGCCAACAAGCAAGTATAACTAGTTAAACTGTGGCCACTTTCGTGCTCCTCTCTCGATTCCTGGAATAGTCAACCTTAACCTTCTACCCAGGTGTCAGCGTTTCCTGTTCTGGCTTTCAACTTGAAATCAGTAGATTCTTTAAAGCCAGTAACATTTCTATGTTGACTGTGGCTAGTAGCTACCTTACTGGACAATGCAAGCATAGAGAATCTTAAAAGACACAGATTGAAAGAGGAAAAGCAATCTCAGAGAATTCCAAAACTTGGGGAAAAGAGGTCAGCAAAGAATGAAGTCAGAAAGGAACAAGATGCTTCAGAAGATGCTTTAGAAAAATTAAAATGAGAAGGCCGGGTGTGGTGGCTCATGCCTGCAATCCCAGCACTTTAGGAGGCCGAGGTAGGCGGATCACTTGAGGTCTGGAGTTCAAGACTAGCCTGGCCAATATGGCAAAACCCTGTCTCTATTAAAAATACAAAACTTAGCTAGGTGTGGTGGGGCACACCTGTAGTCCCAACTACTTGGGAGGCTGAGGCAGGAGAATCATTCAAACCTGGGAGGTGGAGGTTGCAGTGAGCTGAGATCATGCCACTATACTCCAGCCCGGGCGATAGAACAAGACTTGGTCTCAAAAAAAAAGAGGGAAAAATGCCAACAGACTACACAGACTCAGAACAAGTCCCAGGCAATACTTTAGAATGGATTTTAAACACTTAGAAAGTAGTAATCCCTGCGAACCCTAATAGTAAGAACAAATCATACAAGATTAACCCAGTTTCCTTTTCTCGTTAAGATTCCTAAGCTGGCAGTTCAAGGGAACATACACATCTAGACTTGACAACATGTCTTATGAAATATTTGTGATCAAGATAAGTAAAAAGTTAAAAGATAAAGAAAAAGAAAAAGTTTACTTGGCCATGGGCGGTGGCTCACACCTGTAATCCTAGCACTTTGGGAGGCCAAGGCAGGCAGATCACTTGAGGTCAAGGGTTTGAGACCAGCCTGGCCAACATGGTGAAACCCCGTCTCTACTAAAAATACAAAAGTTAGCTGGCTGTGGTGGTGCATGTCTGTAATCCCAGCTACTCAGGAGGCTGAAACACGAGAATTGCTGGAACCTGGGAGGCGGAGGTTGTAGTGAGCCGAGATCGTACCACCGCACTCCAGCCTGGGCAACAGAGTAAGACTGTGTCTCCAAAAATAAAAAGAAAAGTTAACTTAGTAGATCTGTTAACTTAACAGATCCATCTTAACAGATCCATCTTAACTTAACAGATCTATCTTAACAGATCAGATAGATCTGTTAAGTTACTACATTCAAAGGGTACTATTTCAGAAAAACTCATATCGTCCCTAAAATAACAGAAATGGAATCCAATGCAAACTGCTATGGGCAGGACCTAGCAAACTGAAAGTTAACTTAAGGTAAATTTAAGATCCCACATGCAGTAAAGGGAATAAAAGACAAGGGTATAAGCAGACAAGGAGAGGCTGAGGAAGACAGGACCTAGCAGTATCATCTATGGAAAAAACCTGAGATTTCCGTTGGTGATCAACTCTCCAAGTACAACCATGTGGCCATCTGAAATATAGCAGTTTGGGCTGCATAATACAAGCATGGAAGTCAAAAAATCAGAGGAGAGAAAACCCAGTCAGGAATATTACAATCAGTTCTAGACACCAATTCTTAAAGACTCAATCAAACAGAAGTATAAGCAACAAGGCAGGCAGGATGGTGAAGACCCATGGAAGCTATGAAGACATTCTTAGAAAAAAGATATTGGGAGTAAATATGACAGCTCAAATCATGTAAAAATACTATTATACTCTATATTCTATATAGCTGAAAAGAACTGTGATCAAAGGATAAATAGAAGCAAAATTTATTATAGACCAAAAAACCCTCTGGCAGTCAGATTAGTCCACAGGCAGAGTGGGCTCCTAGTAGATATTGCATCCCCTAACTTTGTAGAATTTCAGTGAAGGCTGAGGATTCACTCAGAGGGTATAATGCAGAGCAACTGCAGGCACTGGAGAGATGGGCTAAATAACTCCTCCCAATCTTGTGACCCTACTACTAAAAAGAGGCCTCCTGGGAGGGAAACAAAGATACACACACACACCCCAGTCCTGGCGTTTGGTAGGCACTTCCAAAACATTGCACGAATGGGAGCAATGTAAGATTATTATCTTCTGAAGAAGACTACAGGCTGAAGAGGCAATAATAGCATTGAATGTGGATTCGTTTTTTAAAATGCTTCCTCAGGAAGGGGCTTATGAGAGGTATAGGCGTCAAAACACCTTTTTTTTTTAAAGAACACAATACTTAAGCCTATTTCTAAACTCAAGAGAAAAGGCCAATAAAGAGGACAAATTAGAGAGAATTGGGGAGAAAGGACAGAGTTTAAAAAATAAAGAATAGGCCAGGTGCAGTGGCTCATACCTGTAACCCCAGCACTTTGGGAGGCCAAGGCGGATGGATCGCTTGAGCTCAGAAATTCCAGACCAGCCTGGGCAACATGGCAAAACCTCATCTCTATAAAAAATTCAAAAATTAGCTGGGCGTGGTGGTACATGGCTGTGGTCCCGGTTACAGGGAGGCTGAGATGGGAGAATTGCTTGAACTAGGGAGGTGGAGACTGCAGTAAACAGAGGTCATGCCACTGTACTACAGCCTGGATGATAGAGCGAGAGCCTGTCTCAAAAAAAAAAAAAAGAGCAAGACCTTGGGAAAAGAAAGGGAAACTAGACTCAAATATCAGATACAAGTTAAGTACGGGATAAAATGTTTAAGACAGATCTCCAGACATAAAAACAAAACTATGAAAAATAGTTATTCAAACATACACAAGATAGGTACCAATTTCATCACAAACATCATCTGCCATAGTTACATGATCCTCTAAATGGTATTAATTCCCACAGAACTCCTAAAACCATATACAGAAGATTCCTTTAAAACACTATAAATGTCATAGTATCAAAATTAGATAAAGCAGAGGGCTAACAGATTTAACACTCAGGCACTAGGTACTGAGAGTTCAGCTGTACCAACCTGCTGACTGGAAGACAATGAAAAGACCCAAAGCCTCTATAGTGAAGGGAATCAGTGGATTACTTTAATAAAAGGTAGGATGTGGAGATGTTCAAGGGAGAAGGTTCTCTCATAAAACTTATTATAGCTAGTAATATCCTAACCATAAGATCTCAAAACTAGAAGTTCAGTTACAATGATTTGTTCCATGCCCAAATATTTTTAAAACAGAAGAGAGTAGCCAAATTATTGCTACTTACTTGAATTACTATAATATTCTTCCTGTTCCTAGTTTCACAATTACCCAAATAATAAATAGATTGTATTAGTCTACTCAGGCTGCCATAATAAAACATCACAGATTGGATGGCTTAAATAGAAATTTACTTTCCCACAGTTCTAGAGGCTAGAAGTCCAAGATCAGGATGCCATGGTCAGGTTCTAGTGAGGGCCCTCTTCCTGGCTAACAGAGGGGCAGCCTTCTTGCTGTGTCCTCGTGTGGAAAGAGACAGCAAGTTCTCTGGTATCTCTTCTTACAAGCTCACTAATCCCATCAGGAAGGTCCCGCCTTCATGACCTCACCTAAACCTAATCACCTCCCAAAGACCTCATCTCCAAATAGCAGCACACTGAGGGTCAGGGCTTCAGCACATGAACTGGGAAGGACACAATTCAGTCTAAAGCATAGATGAATAGACACCATTAAAAAAGAATATTCTTATAGCTGCTGCTCATAACTGTTCCAAAATCCAAATCTAATCAGATCCTTTTCCTGCCTAAAATCCTAGCTAGCATATTTCAGGATAAGACCTGAATTGTTTAAGAAGCAATAAGTAGTCTTCATGACATAGCCATTACCCACCTCTCCAGCCTTATGTCACATCAATTCCCACAGGCACCCTAAGCTGCAGTTCAACTAAACCACCTGCATTCCCAGCTTGTACTATGCTCTTCTTATGCCTTCTATCTTTACAATGAAGTTTCCCTACGCTAAAATGCCCTTCCTCTACATTACCAGGCTAACTTCTAGTTATTCTTCAAGTCCTCACATAATACCTTCCAGGATCAGAAGCTTCCCTACATCCTTCTCCCCAACGCGGGTGAGGTTTCCCCCTCTGGGTCACTGCTGTACATTGTGCACACCCGCATTTGCCAAGCTGTACTGTAACCACTTATTTACGTGTTCCTTTTACTAAGCCATGAATTCTCTTGAAGCCAGGAATAGCATCTTTGGTCTCAGTGTCACCAACACATAATCAACACAGAGCCTAGCACATAGTTAGTATTCAAAAAATTTCAACAAATAAAAAAGCATGAATCAATCAGATCCCAAAGGAGTTTAAAAAAAAAAAGTTAGGAAGAAGCATTTTCTTTTTCCTAACATTTCATACCTATCTTCCACACACATATTTCTAGTTAGTTACCTCTCTGGATTTGCACAAAGACTTGGTGATAATTTGATACCCAGCAAAATGGAACACAACATAAAAAAATCACTGAAAGATCAAGAACAGAGATACAGGAAGACAATGACAGTGTTCTGCCATCATATTGGCAAATCCAAAATGAAAAAAATGTGTATCTTTTTCAGGCTGGATGCGGTGGCTCACACCTGTAATCCCAGCACTTTGGGAGGCCCAGGTGGGTGGATCACAAGGTCAGAAAATGGAGACCATTCTGGTCAACATGGTAAAACCCCATCTCCACTAAAAATACAAAAATTAGTTGGGCATGGTGGTGCGTGCCTGTAGTCCCAACTACTCAGGAGGCTGAGGCAGGAGAACTGCTTGAACCCGGGAGGCGGAGGTTGCAGTGAGCCAAGATCACGCCACTGCACTCCAGCCTGGCAACAGAGCAAGACTCCATCTCAAAAATAAAATAAGTATGTAAGACAAACCTCACACTCTCCCAATGTTACAGGCTAGTTTACTGCCTTCTAGCATTTTTCAAAAATGCCAACGAACTGGCCAGGCATGGTGGCTCACACCTGTAATCTCAGCTCTTTGGGAGACCAAGGAGGACAGACTTCTTTGAGCTTAGGAGTCTGAGACCAGCCTGGGCAACATGATGAAACCTCGTCTCTAAAAAAGAAAAAAAAAAAAGTATGTGTATATATATATATATATACACATACACACACACAAAAAAAATTAGCTGGATGTGGTGGCTTGCACCTGTGGTCCCAGCTATTCAGGAGGCTGACATGGGAGGATCACTGTAGCCCAAAAAGTGGAGGTTGTGAGCCAAGATCGCGCCACTGCACTCTAGACTGGGTGACAGTCCATGTCTTTGTCAATGAATAACTGATGTGCCCTCACAAAGGAAAACTGTCCCATTCGGATTACAGATGGCATTTTTAGGTTTTAAATCAAAGCACCTTCCCCAGAAGAATAACTCACTTGTGCCCGCCTCATCAGAAGTGCCAGTGTTATACAAAGAGTCAGCAACACTGTGAGTGGTCTTCAGGGGGAAGAGCTTTATAAACTGTGAAGTCTGCTTCAAATGCCAGTGGTCATCACTGTCTGAATTAGACTTGCAGGGTCGATGGTCCTTCAGCAAAAGGGTGGCTGCATCGAGTGGCGGGAAATGACTTGATGTTTTTGTCTGACTCATATTTTGCTTTTTTCTCCTCCCAAGAGAAACATGCTCCTCATGCTACATTTTCTGATGACCAAACATTAACTCATCCGCCTAAATCTCTTCAATGACTAAAAAGTTCCTCGCTTCATCATGAAATAGTAGCTTGAAATTTTAATGTAAACACAAGGAATCAAATGTTTATTCCTCTTCCTCAACCTGCGACACCCCAAAAACTTAAAAAGAAATACATTTCAATGTAGTCTGAAGTGCAGATTCTTTGACAAGACTCTACGAGACAGATTATATCCTCCTAGCCCTTAGTAGAGGTAGAAAAAAAAAGTGCTATAATGTGCTTTTATCCTGTGGCTATAATTAAAGTTGAAAAAAAGCCTTCAGTTTCCCCCTTAAGATATCAGCTCTGCATTACTCCTGTCTCATCCTCATATCCCCGTGGTCTGCTGTCTTAAAAGTGCCTCCACCTATTTCCAGTTTCCCCTGAGCAACGCCTTCCCGCTTTCAACTATACACTCACTCAAAACTTCTCATCTCTTGTACTAAAACTTGCTAATTCCATTTCTGTATTCCCTTTCATCATTCCCCTTCCCCAAATCCTAGTGCTGTATCTGTAATGACTCATGGGAAAGATCATTACAAAAAATTAAAAATTGTCAGTGGTCCATTGTGATAAATGTGGAGAATGTTTAACACAAAACAACACCTCCCTCAATTCTAACTAACAAGTATTTATTAAGTGCCTGTGGTGTGCCCTGTGGTGGTTACAAAACATCATCTTTACTGGACTTGAGCTTTGTTACAGGGGCTGGTTCATTTTCAGGTCCTTCCACGCACATACAGAGAAGCGTCCCTTTGAAGTCAAGAGGTTTGGGCCGCTTCCACTATAGATGATTTCTGGTATCAAAAAATGTTTTTTAAATGTAAAAACAGGATGACAAAAACTGTGTATGTTTTAAATATTTACAAAACATGCCAAGCAATACTATCGGGCTGGTCTCAAGATAATGACATGGTCCAATACTGAGACGCAAGTTCAAAGTTACATGATCCATGCCACCTTCTTTCAATCCTGTTGAAAATACAGAATCCTGGGCCAGGCACAGTGGTTTATGCCTGTAATCCCAGCATTTTGGGAGGCTGAGGCAGGCGGATTGCTTAAGCCCAGGAGTTCAAGATCAGCCTGGGCAACATGGTGAAACCCTGCTTCTACAAAAAAAATACAAAAATTAGCCAGGTGTGGTGGTATGCACTATAGTCTCAGCTATTCAGGAGGCTGAAGTGGGAGGATCACCTGAGCCCAGGAGGTTGAGGCTGCAGTGAGCCATGATTGTGCCACTGCAATCCAGCCTGGGTGACAGGGTAAGACCCTGACTCAAAGAAAAAAAAAGAAAGAAAAAGAAAATATACAATTCTGGATATTTCTGGGATTCTGTGATACAAAGGTAATATCAAGACAATGTGAAGTCCTTGTGTGTGGTAAAGCTTGGACCAAAGGGCTCTCCTACCCATCCCCAACACCCACAGTCTCAACAATGAACACATGGTCCCCATCCTCAAGGAAATTATAAATTAATTGGAAAAAAAAAAAAAGAAGATACCCTTCCCCCATCCTCCTCCACCATAAGGAAGAAATACTGTACCAGAGAGACCAGAATTGCACCCTGGATCCATCACTAAATCATTCATCATTAGCAGGTTCTCCTTAATATATTTAAACCTCAAAGGCTTTTTTCCCCCTGTAAAATAAAATAATATCATTTTCTGCCCTGCCTCCTGTACAAGGTTATTAAGAGGATCATGTAAAATGCAGTGTTGCTTTGGTAAACTACAAAGCCTTCCAGAAATGTGCACCACATATAGACAAAGGTTGAACACTTAATCACAAGCAGCCTTATCAGCACCATAAGAAATCCTAATGACATTTACAAGAATATCAATTCAGAAATTGAGATTGTTGTGTCTAGAGAATAACAGAGCAAACTTTACGGAAGATGGGGAGAAAAGGTGAGAGGTTATGATTTGAAAATAAAGGGATTTTATGGAGCCCCAGGTAACTCTGGCACTTTTTCTGTGAATATGTGAATGTTTCTTGTAATTTTTTCTTCCTTGTTGACATAACTTCATGAGTAACCAGAAGATGACTACTCCCCAAAGAAACCCATACTTATTCCCTAAGGTCCCACACTATGCCAGGCTTTTTCTTCAGTAAAAACTTAAAAAAAAAAAAAAAAAAAGTCACTTGATCTAGTGGTCTCCTCCCTCTCAACCCACGAAAAGGTGGTTTCCTCCTTTATGCTAAACTTACAAACACTACTAACGATGACTAACTTCCAACAAAACACGCTCCTGAGCTCTTCTCTTACTGGGTTCTCAGGGCTACCTGGGAGGAGCCTTCCCTTCCTCTCTATGATGACAGGAGCCTCTCTTCAGTGTTCCTCCTACCTCTCAGGCTGTTCCCAGACTCTTCTCTCAACGTCCTTCTCCAAGAACTCATCCCTTGGACCAAGGGGACAGATCCACCCTCTCCCCTTTCTCCAGGGAGCTTCTGATCCCCATTTGAACTTTACTGCCTCCTGTACCAAGAAGTAGAGGCTCTCATCTCTATCTAGCCCTCTCCTCTCTAAGCTATTAAATATTAATTGTTTTTCTTCTTTTTAATTTTATTTTTATTTTTTGAGACACAGTCTCGCTCTGTCACCCAAGCTGGAGTGCAGTAGCGCGACCTTGGCTCACTGCAACCTCCATCTTGCGGGTTCAAGAGATTCTCCTGCTTCAGCATCCAGAGTAGCTGGGATTACTATTGGTTATGGATTACATAACCATTACGCCCTGCTAATTTTTGTCGAGACGGGGTTTCACCATGTTGGCCAGGCTGGTCTTGAACTCCTGACCTCAGGTGATCCCCCAGCCTCAGCCTCCCAAAGTGCTGGGATTACAGGCCTGAGCCACTGCACCTGGCCTATTTTTAATTTTTTAAATAGAGATAGGGTCTTGCTATGTTGCCCAGGCTGGTTTCCTACTCCTGGCCTAAAGCAATCCTCCTGCCTCAGCCTCCAAAAGTGCTAGAATTACAAGCATGAGCCAGCATGCCCCGTCTGTTTTTCTTCTGACAACCCACGAGACAGCTCTACTTGGACATCCCAAGTCCTCTCAAATAGAGCCTGTCACCTTGCTGCATTCCCCACACCTTCCTGCTCTGTTATGTGATTGTCAGAGGCATTTGAATCAGAGCAACTCCATCTTGAATAGGGGCTGAGTAAAATAAGCCTGAGACCTACTGGGCTGCATTCCCAGACAGGCATTCTAAGTCACAGGATGAAATAGGAGGTCGGCACAAGATGCAGGTCATAAAGACCTCACTGATAAAACCGGTTGCAGTAAAGAACCCTGCCAAAACCCACCAAAACCAAGACGGCAATGAGAGTGACCTCTGGTCATCCTCACTGCTATGCTCCCACCAGCACAATGACAGTTTACAAATGCCACGGCAATGTCAGGAAGTTACCCTATATGGTCTCAAAAGGGCAGACATGAATAATCCACTCCTTGTTTCGCAAATAATTCAGAAATAACCATAAAAATGGGCAACCAGCAACCCTTGGGGGGCTATGCCATTCTTCCTTTACTTTCTTAATAAACTAGATTTCACTTTATAGACTCGCCTCCAATTCTTTCTTGCGCGAGTCCAAGAACCCTCTCTTGGGGTCTGGATTGGGACCGCTTTCCAGTAACATGATCATCATGTACCCCCAGGTTGCCTGTAGTTATCAGATTCTCCTTTTCCTACTCTATTCCACCCTACAGACCACATCAGTCACCACATCTCATGGGCTCAGACTCCCAAATAGCCCTGAAATCTGCAATATCGTTTCCAGCCACACCACTCACCAAATAAGCTCCAGCCCCCTAATTTTTGCCCACACTTCGATTATTCCCCTAAGTGTTTCCCAAAGTGTGGAACATGTACAACTGGTGGTTGCCTCACATGCTGCTAGGTGATTCTTCAACTATTTTTTTTCTTTTTAATGGTCTTTTTTTGTATTATATAGTAAAATAAATTAAGCAGCATTTCAAGACTACGTTTCCACAGGCATAATGGCTTTGGACAAACTTTCATGACGTTCAAATAACCTAAGGACTTTTTGAAAAGTCTCCCTCATACCCCAAGGGCCAATGCATACCCCAGACCAATTAAATCACAACCTCACGAGGTGGGCACAGGCTCAGGTCTGGAAACTCCCCAGGTGCTTCCAATGCAGACAAGTTGGGGGACCAGTCCATGAAAATGAGACTAAAACAGGAATTGAAGGAAAGAAGGCTGAGCCCACCTAAAGAAAATAAAGTAAATAGTAATATATGTGGTAAACTGCTAGGAAGGGTACCCAACTCCACCCCAGTTTGCCCAGTTTAGCAGCGAAAGTCTGGCATCCCAGGATCTCCGCTAAACCTGGACAGTCAGTTACCCTACTCAGATAAGGCTAAGTGTCTGAGGTTTAGGAAGCAGCGCTAGCATCTTCCAAAATGAGTTCAGCAGAATGTTATCCACCATCCCTAGGGTATTAACAGCTGCGAGGCTACAAAGAGTTCCACTGTGGAATAAATGTGGAACACCCTAGGGATATTCCAGGATAAGTGGTTAAGTGAATGGTTTTCTTCAAAGTTAATTTCTCAAAACTTTCAATTTACTATGATACTTTATATTGTCTGAGAGAAGAATATAATATCCTGCATTTTTCAAACTTATTTGAGGACCTTTTTTGGTGAAGCACCTTATATACAATTAAGGTTTCAAGAAACATTCTTGGCAGATGCTGCTCTACATGTACTTCCAGACAATCTTTAGAAAATATAAATCTGATAATGTCACTTCTCCATTATCAACTTTTTGCTAGGAAAAAAAAAAATCCAATCTCCTTTGCAGGTGGTCTACTTTCCAAGCTCTCCCATCTTTTACCCCTTCCTATGCTCAAGTCCAATGTTTCTCAAACTTTTGGAAGCACTCAGATCACTGGGGGATACTGTTGCAAAGCTGATTCTGATCCAGCAGGATTTCAGGCAAGCCTGAGACTCTTATTTCTATTGATGCCATCACTGCCGACCCAAGGACCACTTGCTGAGTAGCAAGGTTCCAGCCATATTCAGTTTTAAAGGTTGCTGTCTCTACTGAAAGCCTCTGTGCCTAGAAGGTCCTTTCCCCACCTGATAACATCCTACTTAACCTTGAAGATACTCAAGAACATCCGTTCCCTGAGATGACCTCCAGTACCCTCAAACAGAGCTGTACATCTCAATTTTATGTTTAGAGCTCTAATGTGGCACTTCACTCTACTGTACGTTGGCTATTTCTTTTTCTGCCTCTGCCAAGCTGAGCTCTCTGACAGCCTTTCTGTCTATATTCTCAGTGCCTGGCACACAGTAGCTACTTAATAAATCTATATGGAAGGATAGAATGGCCATGAAAAGGAGATAATATGTGAACTTTGTTGAAGGAGACGTTCAGAAAATAAGGATGTTATGCAACATCAAGTCTGTCAGTTTGGAGTTACGTGGTTGGGGCCCTTCAGAAGGAGACAGAATGAGATTCTATGCTATCACTGCATAGAGTCCTATCACAAAGGAATAGCAGCACACATTTTTTATACTATATAAAAATAAAATAAAATTCCCAGGTTTCTTGACATGAAAACTAAATCCAGGTAATCTTCTGTTTAACATTTAACAGATGAAAAATCAACAGGCACAGTGGGAAATGAACCACCATTTCACCTCTAAATCTGTGTTCATCCACTTTATGGAGAATCCTTCTGACAATTCTAAGTTTAAACAAATCTTTGTGAAAAGAGTATTCCAGCAGGTTTAATGTAGTCACAGCTGTCAAAATCATGGGCAATGCATCACACTTAAGAGTTGAAAATGTGTCAATAATTATAATTACACACTTGTAGCAGATCTAATATACTTTCACCACCCTTTAACTTCAACTGATGTGAAATTAAAGCCAGTTTCTTAAAAGTGCAACTCTTAGATCATAATTTAATCCTCAAGTAGATATAAAACCTGTCACACTACAGAGATACAGTACATTTTACTCAAGAGGAGAAAAGGCCACAGTATTGTAATATATCATTTTAGGTAAGGTGACCACCTTTAATGTGGAAAGGGTAAAATACATTATCAGGGTGACATAATCTTCAATATTTACTTCACCCATTTGTATTTAAAGATTGTCTCTTCAAAATTATGCATGACCCACAGCACAGAGGTAACAGCTAAAATTTAGGATTATTTCCTACCAATCTTTTTTTCTCTACATCCATATATATATGTTAACTACAAATCTGAAGGTGTACTATGTTTTATGTTTATGTTTACGGAACTGTACTACGGAACTGTACATAATTTATATGAAAGGAATTATACTATGTTTTTAGTGTCCTGCTTTTTTCACGTGATATTATGTGTACTCTCTACAATATTATGTGTACTCTCTATGGTCATTCATTCATTGCAACAAGTTATGTGTGCCTCCTATGCATAAGACAGTATAGTAGGCACAGGATAAACACACACACACACACACACACACACACACAGAGAGTACAAAATAGACATACCTTGTATTTACTGATAATATATATAAGGTAGTATATGTAAGATACGGAAAATAAGGCTCAAACTAGATGGAATAGCCAACAAAAGCCTCTTTGAAAAGGTAACTACCTTTAAAATACGATCTGTCTCTGAAAATTCATCAAAAATAGTGTTTTTAGTGATTACATAAAATTCTATTCTGTGAATATATGTAAACCTAACCTCTGCTATAGAACATTTACCTTTTTTTTTTTTTCCAGACAGAGTCTTACTCTGTCGCCCAGGCTGGAATGCAGTGGCATGATCTCAGCTCACCGCAACCTCCGTTTCCCAGGTTCAAGAGATTCTCCTGCCTCAGCCTCCCGAGTAGCTGGGATTACAAGCGTGCGCCACCACGCCTGGCTAATTTTTTTATTTTTAGTAGTGACAAGGTTTCACCATGATGGCCAGGTTGGTCTTGAATTCCTGACCTCAGGTGATCTGGCCTCCTCTGCCTCCCAAAGGGTTGGGATTACAGGCGTGAGCCACCATGCCTGGCCTGTAGAACAGTTAAATAATTGCTTCTTTCTTTCTTTCTTCTTTTTTTTTTTTTTTTTTGCTACTCTGTACCTAGTGGAATACATTTATATACTTAAAAAGATTTAGGCAGGGCACAGCAGCTCAGGTCTGTAATCCCAGCACTTTGGGAGGCCGAGGCTGGTGGATCACCTGTGGTCATCAGGAGTTCGAGACCAGCCTGGCCAACATGGCAAAACCCTGTCTCTACTAAAAATAAAAAAATTAGCTGGGTGTGGTGGCACATGCCTGTTATCCCAGCTACTCAGGAGGCTAAGGCATGAGAATCGCTTGAACCCAGGAGACGGAGGTTGCAGTAAGCCGAGATCATGCCACTGCACTCCAGCCTGGCAACAGAACGAGACTCTATCTCAAGAAAAAAAAAAGAGACAGACAGAGAGAGATTGATTTAGTAAGTGATTTTCCTAAAATGAGTAACTAAGGGCTCAAAAATTTTCCAGAAGAAATGCATTTATATTAACAACCCAAATTCCAAGTCTTTTAACTTGGAATCCAAATACATTGCTTAATGTTGTAGGAGCAAATTCTTTTTTTTTTTTTCCCTGACCTCGTGATCTGCCTGCCTCGGCCTCCCAAAGTGCTGGGATTACAGGCGTGAACCACCATGTCCGGCCTTACAGGAGCAAATTCTAAAGAAAAAATGCAGTATGAGAAATAAACATAAATTTATATTAATTTTTTTTGAGACAGGGGTCTTTGTCACCCAGGCTGTATGGGATACAATAGCACAATCATGGCTCACTGCGGCCTTGACCTCCCTGCTCAAGCAATCCTCCCACCTCAGCTTCCTGGGTAGCTGGGACTGTATACAGGTACATGCCACCACACCTTATTAATTTTTTAAAAAAATTTTTGTAGAGACACAGCCTTACTACGTTGCCCAGGTTAACCTCAAACTCCTGCACTCAAGGAATCCTCTTGCCATGGCCTCCCGAAGTGCTGTGATTACAGGAGTGACCCATTGTCACCGCACTTGGATACCGCGCTTGGCCAAATTCCCATGAAATTTTGTTTACTTGGGTTTCAATTTTTAAATAGATCTAGCTTGATAATCACCAGGAAATCCAGTCATCTTTTTACATGATACTGGCTAAATATCTCAAAATTCCCAAAAATTCCTATTTTACCTTCACATTACAAAATATCAAAAGCTCAAAAGATCAAATCCAAAAGATCAATTCAAAAGATCAAAAGCTACCTCTTCTGGTCTGTTCCAAAGTCATAAATAAAATGTTGCTGTTTCTTAAAAACTGTCTATCATAGCCCTACTGCTTTTTTTTACAGCTATTATAAAAATAAAACTTTTTCCTTAAGTCTAAAAATCCATTGCCTCCACTCTTGATCAATAATAAAAAGCTGACTATATGAGTTTCCTGGTCACTAACTGCCTACTTACCACTCACCATATTTTTTTTTAAAAAAAAGGTAATCAGCCATATAAGCTCTGCTTTTAACGTAAAGCACACACCAGACATAGTGCTTTAAAACAATCAAAGTAAAGCTGTGGTTAGCAAGGCTTCCAAAGCCCAGAGTTCTTTACAGACTCATACTTACACAGGAAAAAAAAAAAAAAAAAAAAAAAACATAAAGCTCCATTTACTGGAAGGAACAAAAAAGAGTGAGACTGAGAGAATCAACAAATTACTAAACTTTAGAAATAACTAAGTCTGTGCCCTTCTTAACAAATGAGGAAAGGAAAGCAACACAAAGACAAAGGTTAAGAAAATGACTTTCTTGGGCCACACAACTGGTTTACACCAGAGAACAGACGAGCATTTGAGTCTTAGGGTCATTTCCATACCACATTGCTTCACAAATACAAAGCAAAAACCCAATTCATGGCACAGCCTACACTGAAATTTAAAATGCAACTATCCCTTGATTCAGCAAATCCAATCCTTGGTATTTATCTCCAGATACACAGGAGATAGATTATTGATTGATTGACTGATTGATTGATTGATTGATTGATAGACAGACAGACAGATAGGCAGGGCGTGGTGGCTCACACCCGTAATCCCAGCACTTTGGGAGGCCAAGGCAGGCAGATCACCTGAGGTCAGGAGTTCCAGACCAGCCTGGCCAACATGAAGAAACTCTGTCTCTGCTTAAAAATACAAAATTAGCCTGGCATGGTGGCGGATGCCTGTAATCCCAGCTACTCGGGAGGCTGAGGCAGGAGAATCGCTTGAACCCAGGAGGTGGAGGTTGCAGTGAGCCAAGATCGCACCATTGCACTGCAGCCTGGGCAAAAAGAGGGAAACTCCATCTCAAAAAAAAAAAAAAAAGAAAGAAAGAAAAGAAAAAGATAGATAGATAGATAGATAGATAGATAGATAGATAGATAGATAGATTTTTGTAGGCATGGGGATATGTTTCAAGACCCCCAGTGAACGCCTGAAACCTCAGGTAATACTGAACTCTATCTATGGACAGTCCCTGAATTAAATAGTTTTACTATACACCCTTCCTGTACTTCAAATCTTGTATTGTGCACACATATTACTGTCATAATATGACTAGTATCAAAAATAAAACAACATAATAAAATTATTTTATTTCTAGGAAAAAATGTATAGGAACTCATATTACTGTGCACATGTAATAAAATAAAGCTATCCAGGAACGAAAAATAAAAACACCAATTTGAATTAAACTAAAAATGTCAGAGTTATATGGCCCCAAAAGGAGACAAGTCTCTATGAGAACAAAAGAAATGCCCTCCTGGAAGATTTCCATGTACAACACTCACATCTGAGACAGATTCACCCTACTTGTGCTTAGAATGTCCTAAAACAATAAGACCTTTAGGGATCAAAAGGGAACCAAGTAGGAGAAGACAGAGGCGCTGAGGTGGACATAGCTGATTAAGAAACAATAAGTTGGAGGGAATCCTAAGCAAACAAGCCAAGGAGGAAAAAAAAAAAAAAAAAAAAAAAGCTTCTCTGAATTTGAAAAGGACATTCCATTCTAAACTGGTTAAAAGCAAGGATAAATCTCAAGCACAGAGGATTTTCCTCTGGCATTTTTTTCCCATCTTGGGGCTCCAGCAACTTCTTTTTCACATTTTGTATCATCTATGATACCAAGAAAAGGTCACTATTAGAATTCGTTTTACCTTAATAAGGCTCAGTGAAATAGGCACAGACATAAGTTACAGGTGTCACCCATCAAACAGCATATCTGCCTTTGATTCTACGAGCAGAGGTTTTACCAGTTCCCATGTTCAAAAGTTGAAGACTGTTATTTTACTCCTCTATTCGGATAAACAGTTGATTTATTTGCAAGATAAGGCACTTGACCCCAAAAAGTCAATATGAGACTTTGAACTGTTTGTAGCTGGTTCAGTTTTTCATTCAGATCTCAACCCACTTCTTCCCATTTCCAAAAGGAAGCTCTCCCCCAGGGCATGCTCATCCCCTCACCAATCACCAGTACAAATCCAATAGTCAGTACAAAGCCAAAGCCCCAAACCCTCATCTCCAGAGTTCCAGTACCATAGTCCCAGCTTCTCACAGGGCTCATGTAAGCATTCTTCTGGGTTCTCGCTCTACCAGAACCTCAAACCCAACACCACACTCCATTCCAAGCCAGGTCCTCTTGGCAACCTTCCATTTTCTTTTAAGAGCAACACCATTCTCCCCGTCATCCAGGTTCCAAAAGTCATATGTTTGCCCAACCCTCTCATCGCAAAAGTAATTTATTCACCAAGCCCTATGGCTTCTCCAGCCCAAGGCTAAAACCCTAGTTCCATCTATTCTCATTTCCTCCTGGCTTCTGGGCTTCCCACTCCACTAGACCAATCATCCTTGACTAGCAGAAGGCTATGTGCCAGGGCCTCAAACTCATACACCTATAGGGTCAATCCAGTTAGCCTACAGGAACCAGGTAGGCGAGGAGTTTAAAACAAACAAACAAAACAAACCTGTCAGTGCAAGAACAACAAACAGCAACTAACACCGAACCTCAGCGTCTGGGAGAAAACAGGATGAACTGAGACAGTAGCAGCCACAGCACACACGTCTCCCTCAGACAGACACGGTCAAAAGAAGATCTGGCAGTTTCTTGTAGGAAGGAATACGGCCCTGGGGCTGCCAGAGTTTTCAGTGTTGCAGGAGCAGCTGGACATTTTGATTTTTTTTAAATGAAAATGTCCCCCATTTTTACATGTTAGTAACCATGTTTTTTAAAAAATGTCTTAAATACAGTATCAAACAGGACAGAACTCTGAGGTATACTGAGCTCAGAGACCACCAGTTTTCAACCTCTGCTCTGGTGCACACTGATGGTGATGTAGGAATTTACAGTCTGAGTTAAAGTTCAGATGTGTAACTTTAGACATTTATATCACCTCTCTAGGCCTCAGTTTCTCCCTCTATAAAATAGGCATAAGAGTAGGTACTTTAGCTGGGCGCGGTGGCTCACGCCTGTAATCCCAGCACTTTGGGAGGCTGAGGTGGGCGGATCACAAGGTCAGGAGATCAAGACCATCCTGGCTAACATAGTGAAACCCCGTCTCTAGCAAAAATATAAAAAATTAGCCGGGCGTGGTGGTGGGCACCTGTAGTCCCAGCTACTCGGGAGGCTGAGGCAGGAGGATGGTGTGAACCTGGGATGTGGAGCTTGCCGTGAGCCGAGATCACGCCACTGCACTCCAGCCTGGGTGACAGAACGAGACTCCGCCTCAAAAAAAAAAAAGAAAAGAAAAGAAAAAAAAGAGTAGGTACTTTATGGAGTGTGAGTGAGCATTAAATGAGATAATGCAACAGGCTAGACCAAGCCCTGTTTTCATGCCATATCTTAACTTCCAGCCTGTCATTCAAAGTAAACCATAATGTGCCTCTAAATCTCTTTCTAAGCTTGCTCCTATGGTGCTCATCTTGATGTGCTCTATAGAGTCAGGCCACATCACAAAGCACTTTTAACTGTGAACGTGCTGTTCCTTTCAGTTGTCTAAGGTCTTGCATGTTACCCTGAGAAGCTACATCCCAGGACACAGTCTGAGACCAGTGATTAAAAATATGTGCAACTGTCAGGCACAGTGGCTCACGCCTGTAATCCCAGCACTTTGGGAGGCCAAGGTGGGTGAATCACGAGGTCAGGAGTTCAAGACCAGCCTGGCCAACACGGTGAAACCCTATCTCTCCTAAATACGAAAAAAAAAAAAAAAAATAGCTGGACATGGTGGCACGTGCCTATAATCCCGGCTACTCAGGAGGCTAAGGCAGGAGAATCACTTGAACCTGAGGCGGAGGTTGCAGTGAGCCGAGATCGCGCCATTGCACTCCAGCCCAGGCAACAGTGCAAGACTCCGATTCAAAAAAAGAAAGATGTGCAACTATCTTTTCTACAACTTGGCCTCTAAATAAAAAACAACCCCCTTATATTTACTTGTCCCATTCCCTCTTTTTGGAATGTTGCCTGTGCTACAACCTATACACGTATAGATACCTCTCAAAATAACATCCAACTGGTACCTCTTTCAGAGGCCAAACAGCCACCTCCTTAAAGGTGTTGGTTGATCCTTATCCCTCTGTAACTTGTGACCAAGATATTCAGAGTTCTGCCACTAATAGTTAGATGCGTAATTATTCACTCCCTTACTCAAGTGAACCTTAATATTAACTTGATATTAACTGAGCTTTCTATGCCTAGCCTCACCTACAGGAAGACCTGATAAATGCTCAATAAATAAAGGACAAAGAAGAGGGGAAAAGATGAAGGAGGAGGAAAGCAAGATTTTAATGATAAGGACAATGACAACAATTAAGCTCTTGTGTCTTTGAATGCAAAGAGCTGTCCCTACTAACGATTTGCTTTCATTTTTTATTTCTGAACAATATATGGGGGTCAGCCGGGCGCGGTGGCTCACGCCTGTAATCCCAGCACTTTGGGAGGCCGAGGCGGGCGGATCACAAGGTCAGGAGATCGAGACCACGGTGAAACCCCGTCTCTACTAAAAATACAAAAAATTAGCCGCGCGGTGGCGGGCGCCTGTAGTCCCAGCTACTCAGGAGGCTGAGGCAGGAGAATGGCGCGAACCCAGGAGGCGGAGCTTACAGTGAGCCGAGATCGCGCCACCGCACTCCAGCCTGGGCGACAGAGCGAGACCCTGTCTCAAAAAAAAAAAAAAAAAAAAAAAAAAAAAAATATATATATATATATATATATATATATATATATGGGGGTCATCTACCTCCCTCTCATCCTTTGGGTGTGTGTAACCTCGGCTTCTCCTTATTCTTGAACGTCAACAACCTCTTCAAGTATAATCTAAATAAACAGGGAGTTAAGTGACTTCTGTCACCATTCTAAATGAATCAGTCCCACCTTTGACACTGATGGGGATCAAGATGATGATGATGATGATGCACACTGGAGCTGGTCCAAATCACATATTACTCACTTTAATCTGATTTGGAAACAAGTAAAGACCCTTACACAGAAAAAATAATCTAGTGAGGGAGAGGAGCATAGGGGTATGAACTTTCTGTAAAATGACAGAAATCCACACAAAAAGAAAAACAAAAGTCTCATCCAGACTAGCAACTATTCAATAAACAAATTAAGGCTAATTTCCACAATACTTAGAATAGTTTTTTTCTGACTGCTTATTAGGACCCATTAGCAAGTTGTAAAATCAGTTTAATATATAAAGACTAGAATTTTTAAAATAAAAATTGAATATTAATTAAAAAGCATTATAATATTTTTTGTAGAACTTGTAATTCGGCTTTATTTTTAACACCCGTGCACATGCATGTATGTTTGTGTGTGTACCAGGTCATGATACAAAATGTACTGCTGTGTGTTAAAATGTTTTTAAAATACTGAAATAGAACATTTATGTTTATATAAAGTAATCTCTGCTGACTGAGCTTTTGTTTTTTACTAGGCCATCCTCATAAGATATTTGTTCTTGCCACGTATTGTTCACAACAACTCGGGTTCTTCAAGTTCAAGATAAGCATATGAAAACTGTATGAAAAATAGCATTGGGCACATGTGTCCCTTACTCGTGAAAAGGAAGGTGTCACTCTAGATAACTACCTACACTTTCACTCGTACGCATATTTCTATCTTGTGTAAGTCCCTGACATCAGGACAAGGGATATTCCTCCCTAAGCTCCAGCCTTTATGGTCATGTTTGCTTATACACATTAACTCACTACTTACAGAGAGTAAATCAAGCACATCTTACTTTCACTCCAACCATAGTCGACACTCATCAATAGCTGCGATAGTGGAAGTTTCAGAACTTGGTTTAAAACATCACCTCAACTCATCCTTTCTATTCCAGAATGCTCAAGTTCTTCTTACTGCATATTTTCCTCAGTACCCACTTTCCAAACTCCCAAGTATCATCCCACTTCTAACATCCAACTTTGTCCAAGATCACCCCACCTTCATTCTCCCCTCTGTACATTTCTAAAGTTCAAGGTTATATTTTTGGAGGGCCTATCAATATTCTTCCATAACTGGCTAAAAAGGAATCCCCCAAACCAGAGCAACCTTGCTTTTCAATGGCATGGTGATATTAATAGCCAATCTTGGCTTTCACAGATGAGCAAAAACACACAGCCATCAAGTATTGAAGATGAAAAGTTACATGTGGTATGTCCACTGATTTCAGCCCTTAAAATCTCTCAAAAGAGGAGTTTACTTTGGATTCCATCCATTTTCCAAAGAGGTCACCTACATTCTTCCACCTCTCACACAAGCATTGCCCACCACTATATTTTCACTGTCAACTGTTTGGAAACATATGCAACAGGAAAAAGTCCGAGTAAAGTAATTGATTCACTGAGTGTTTGGGTCCTAACTATAAATAATGAAGGATTCCCTGCTCTGTAGGATATAAAAAAATTAATGAGATATTCTTCCCAAAAATGGAAGCATCACCCTTAAATATAAAAACAAAGAAAGAAACATATGCCGAAAAGAACACAATAAATGTTTGTGGAATTGACTAAGCACAGGTTATAACATTAAGCACTAAGAAGAGGTATCAAAAGCAGTTCCTTCTACACAAAATGTCTTTCGTTCCCACCTTCCAAACTCGTCCTTACGGACCACAGTGACTAGTATCATCTTGTCCCCGATTTCCCTGATTCCCTAGAGGACTGGGTCCCTTTGCTCCCTTAATATGCAACCATCCTTTCATTCTCTCGGCAATTCAAAAACGATTTATTGACCGTGTGGTCTAGGCCAAGCATTGTGTTAGGTGCAAAAGTTACACAAAAGATGAATAAAACAGTCCCTTGCCTCAAGGAGCCCAGGGAGAGAATTTGAAAGGTTTTAAATTGGTGAAGGGCAATGACTTGTGCAGAAAGAATCAATGGAGGAATGAACAACTTGAAGTCTTTGCCCTCAGAGAGATCAATCACGTTCCAGAATAAGCATTGGGAATGATAAAACCTAGGAGACTGTCGAAAGGCAAAACAGCAATATCCAGAAAGCAGTCTTGCTTAGTAAGATTACTCTGAGCCTTGAAGAATCTGGGTCCTCCAAAAAGGAGGGGAGTGGGGGGCAATGGAGAGACCAGAACAGCCAGGGTTTGGCCTCAAGACGAATGAGAACTGATCTTGGGCGATCCCTCAGGACACCCATGCTAAAAGTCTCCCTCGGATCCCCCCTCTTCAAAACAACCTTCACCTACTGCACAAACTTCCACAAAATTTAGGAAGACTGAAATTTAAAGTACTTTCCCAGTCACAGAAATAAAGGCCAAATACCCAGAGTCAACAATGAAGCAACTCTAATGGGCAAAGTGGAATGTTGGTCAGAGAGTGAAACTCAAAAATCAAACAACTGAAGAGCAGTGGCTCTGGAAAACAAAGCTGACGGATCACATAAGAGCCTTTATACATATAAACAATCTCACATTTCCAGAACTGCCTAGAAGAGCACAGGAATAGTATTCGCATATGCGGTCAGTTTGAATATTAGGGGCAGAGGGTGTATTTGTGTTAACTCAGAAAAGGAAGCTGCCGAATCTCTTATTAGTTAATTTTGAGAGTGTGAGTTCAAGCAAAACTACCTCCCATCTGAACCAAAGGCTGTGATGTGCCAACCACACCAAATTGATGAGGCTCTTTCAAAAGCAGTCTTTCATTTGAATGTCCTTCCAACAGGCAAATCCTAGTTTAGAACCTCTGATTCTTAAACTTAACATGGCAAGCAAGAACACTCCATGGCCAACTGCTAAAAATGAGGAGGTAAATCTTCCATTTGGTTCTTCTGAGAACTGGAATTGGCCACAGAAAGAAACACAAAGTTTTCACTCCAAAAGATCAAAGAAGGCATTTTGTACCAGGAAACCCAATTCCAAATCCTCATTTCCAGGAATAAAGCCACAGTGCCCAGTGCTTGCTTGGGAAAATAAAACAGGAGATTCTGCGGATTCCAATTAAAATTTCTGATGGCTTTATTTCCCAGCCTCACCAGTTTAATGTTGCTAACATTTCATCCAGGCCCTGCTTTAACTTAAATACTGCTTCCAGCTCTGAATGGTCACACCTTACTACTGGGTAAAAAGGAAAGTGTCTTAACACTTCACGACAGCATTCTTTGCCCCATCCCAAGTGCTAGATATACAAGACAAGGTGATGCTGAAAAGTGCTAGCTTCAGCCCAGGCTGTGTCTCCCATAACTACAGCCAGGTGAAACGTCACTGCAGCCCACGCTATTTAGTTGCAATACTGGAAAGGAGAGTAGAAGCAGGAGAAAATAGGGGAGGAGGGGGACATACCTCAACCTTATTCAAATATAACAAACAATGAGCTTGCTTTCCTGGGGTCTTGTCAATCAGCCAATAGTTCTTGTGTGCCTACTGCACACAAGGCACTAAACTAAATCTATAGTCAACATAGTGCAGTAAAATATTCCCTAAATAATCATTATGTTAATGGTTATGTGTTTAATTTTATCATTTTACAAAAAAATGTATCGTGTATATAGGTTATAAAGTCTAAAAATAAAATCAGCACCTATGAACCCATCACCCAATCCAAAAACCAGAACATCACCAATACTGTATCATCTACCTACCTCCTCCATTTTTATTCCAGGTCCCTGCAACATACGCACACTCCACATAATCTTTATTCTGAAGTTGGGATTTCAGTGCAAGTACAAACGCATATTTATGACTACCTCCTATTCCTAACAAGTGAGTTGGCTTTCCAAATACGGTAGTAATACACAATTTCCTCTTTAAAAAAAATGATGTCTTTAGGTTCTTTTCTTTAAGTGAATCGTTGCTTTAAAGAAAAATATTAATAGAGTAAGTGGGACTCAGCCATGGTAAACTCAGGAAGACAGTATGGGAGTGAATGAAGTTTGACAATCACTGGCAAAAGTGGCCAAGAACATGAGTTCTGAAGTCCTGCAGACCTCTGGTTCAAATCCCCATTCTACCACTGAAATTTACCAAGCTTCAATTTCTTATTGTAGAAAGGTAAAGTAACAATAAGACATATGGTATTTGTGGAAATGTCATGAAAAAGCACCTGTAAAGCCCAGTGCCTAGCACATATCCAGCACCCCTAAACTATCCTGTCATTAAAGCCACCCAAACATATCAAAGAGTTTTGCCACCATCAGTGGTTTGCTTCTCCAGAATTCCTACTGAGTTGGGCATGAGATCTCTTCACATAAAAATAAATCAAGATGCAGGGATCCAAGAGCAGAACAAGCCACAGACAACAGCTCCCAGTCCCAGCACTGATTCCATCTTCACCTCATGACCTTGAAGAGCAGGATCATTTTTCAAATCCATTTCTGTCCTGCCCCTCTCCCTCAGAAGACTGGACTACTCAATCCAAGCCTGAGAATTACCTAGAAGCCTATCATGACCATCACGGGACTAGTTCAGTCCAATCTAGGGCAAGACAGAGGCATAACCTCTATCTCCTGACTCAATCTCTGTTATACCTTTCTTGGACACATGAAGAAAATCTGGCAAATCACTACTTTGAAAAAAATTCATTACAATTCTATTCATCAAATTAAATTCCTCACTTCTGAAATTAATACATTACATTCCTGAATATGGCATCTTTACTCTGAATCCTTAATATTCCTTTAAATTCCTCACAGATAACAACAAACTTGCTTGGATTCAAATGATCACTCTCTTCCAAGGTACAAAAGTTCTAAGACTACTATCTAACTCAGGTTTTATTTAAAATCACCCACTCCATTTCAAGTAAAACTCAACAACACAGTTGGAAAGGGAGGGCATGAACCCAATCTATAATCATCGCAATCCTTAGTCTTTGTCACTTATCCGAAATTTATCTATACATCATTCACCGTCTGTAAGTACCCGCATAAGGGGTAATAGTAGAAGTGCTATTATCCAACACCCAGTTACATCAACTTAAGGCCTACATTTCAGCTTCAAAAGAATTCCATTTTTTTAAATTTCAAGACAGAAAATAAAAACAAATGAATCATAAAATAAGTGATCGAAGTTCCATCCAGGCATAAGATAACCTTCTGACCCCTATGACCCCATCAGTGAAATGGATGAGGCCCATATTCCAAACTTAAGCAGTCTGCACACTATAAAGCTGCATGCAGAGGCCAATGTCTGAGGTCAGCACAAGTCTAGTGTCTGCTGGCTGCCCAAGCCTGGGCCCCTGGCCAGCAACCCACCTCCAGAGACAAGTGCCAGGACATACTATAGTGTTTCCATTTAAGGCCCGCCACTTGGATCAGCCCATCTCTGAAATTTCTTAACACCACCTTTCCAGGAAGAATTTTTTTGGGGAAAAGGGAGGTGGTGTCTATTTTTTGCCACCGCCTTCCCTTGGGCTGTCAGAGCAATCTGCATCTCTGGGACAGGATTCTTTAAAACCACTGGGTTATGTCTCAATTCATGGGCCTCTTTTCAAAAATATGTAAAAGCACGTATGGAACGGCCCCTTTGCCCATCATCTAACTCTTATCATACATCCCTCAAAAAAGAAAGAAAAGCCCAATAAAATTGGCAAGTCCATTGTATTACCTTGCTGCCTCTCCCCAAAAGTCAAATTCATGACAACTTTTTAATCAAGACTTTTCTTATGTTACTAAGTGGAACGTTTTCTTCTCTAAGTAGCTTCTCTTCCATGCAAGCGGCGTTCAAATCTCCAGGGGAAAGGAGGGGTGGGGAGGGGGTGGGAGACTATCTGGCACAAACTGGACAGAGCCGAGCCAGTCTAGAACCCGACGGAAGTTACTGAATCCAGCGGCCCCAGAGGCCCACATCTCTTCTTAGGGCGCCCGAGGTTCTAGCCTCACTGTTTTGGTTACAGTGTTGAAGGAAGGGTTTTAAACTTGGCAAAGTACCGTGCAACATCTGTAACCACATTTGCCTTCTGGGGATCGGAAGATGAATCCCACATTCCTGGCTTTGAAGCTTTTTGAAACTGCAGCTAGGAAGAACCGAGGGAGGGAGGGAGTTGAGCAGAGTTTATTGGCTGTCTCTCCAGCAGAAAATTCCTCTTGGAAGAGATGGATATTTTGAGGGTGGGGGAAATTAGCCTATCTATCTCCTTACTCTCTACCAAGCTCAGCTAGGAAGGTGAGCCCCGTGGCCCCGCGGCCAGATCGATTTACAAGTCACAGTCGCACACCCTGAAGGAGTTCACAACACACACACACGCACACACGCACGCACACACACCCCAATGCAAACCTGAGACCCCCGCTCCACGCCTCTGCCCTCCCCCCCCCCCCATATCCCACCAGCAGTTCAGGCCCAAAGCAAGACAGTTTTGTCCGCGGCTGCTTCCCCCATGGAGTGGGGATCAAGCTTGGGGGAGAAAGGAATGAAAGCGAGGGGGAGGCACCGCAGACGCCCACCCTGCCACCCCCGATCCCTGCCTCTTCTCCCGCTAGGCTACCTCCTCCCTCGGTCCTCCCGGCTCCAGCAGGCTCGGCAGGCGACCTGCGCTCACCTCGGGTCCCGCCGCGGCCGGGGGCTGAGCCGGGGGAGGCGGAGTGCAAGGCAGCCGGGCGCTGCAGGTCGGCGCGGCGCGGGGCGGCGCGGGGCGGGGCGGGGCGGTGCAGCCGGCGAGGGAGCCCGGAACTCTGCGGGGCCGGCAGCCGGGGACCGAGGGCCGGCCCAGAGCGGCGGCGGCTGCGGCGGCTGCAGCGGAGCGGTACGTGGGGCCGGGGGCTTCCCAGCCCTGGGGCCGGCGCGGCTGGCCGAGGAGCAGGCTGGCAGCGGCAGCGGCGGCAGCGGCAGCCACCCGGGGGAAAGAGCCGGGGGAGGGCGGGGAGGCGGGGTGAAGAGGAGGAGGAAGGGGAGGAGGGCGGGCGGAATAAACTTCCCGAGGCGCAGAGGCTCGGGCTGGGAGCACGGTCGCGGGCGGGGCGGGCAGACCAGCGGGACTTGCCCCCGGGGGCGGTGGGGGAGACCGTCACAGAGAGTAGAAAAGTTCCCCCAGCGCCGAGGGGGAGGCTGCGGCGGCGGCGGCGGCTGCAAAGAGCAGGAGCCGGAGCGGGAGGAGCGGGAGGAGGAGGAGGAGGAAGTGGCTGCGGAGCGCTCGGCCAATGAGTGTCTGGAGCTGTGATTAACCAGGCAGCAACACATCATTTCCTCCCGGCGCGGATCCAGGGAGCCGAGAGGGGAGAGAGGAGGCGGCGGGGCGGGGCCGTCCCCGCGCCCCCTGCAGGCGCCCGGCCGAGGGCGAGCCCGCCGAGCCCCGCCGAGCCTGACCGCGCCGCCCCCGGCGCGCCTGGCGCTGTCTGGCCGGTCGCTCGGCCCGCCGGATGGAAGCTACAAGCGCGCCGCCAGCGGGGCTCCTCGGAGGCGGCGGGGCAGGCCCGAGCTGGGCTCCCGTGGCCGGGGTGGGAGGAGAAGAGGCCGCGCGGCACGGGTGAGTGCCCAGGTAGGCGCGGGCGGGGCCGTCTGGACAGCTCCCGAGGGCGCGCGGGGCAGGCGGGCTGACGGGCGGGCATCCCGGGCCCAGGGACTGCGGGCGGCCACCTACTCGAGCCCTGCATGTCAGACTTGGGCTGGATTCTCAGAGAGAAGCCTTAGCATTCTCATCCAGACCATCTCTGACCTGCCTTCAAATCCCCTTCCACTTTGCTCATTTCCTCGCAAGGTCTAGGGTTATGCAAGAGCTTGCCATGTTCGCCGTTGGCTTCCTTAGTAACAGAAATAAGCATAGAGGGGCTTCTGCAGTGATCTAGCCCTGTCCTAGGCGCCATGGGAGCTTACAGTGGAAAGGCAGGAACATTCTCCGCTGCAGAGAGGCCGATAACCTCGGTCCTTAGATACACAAAAACTCCCCAGTGTGCTAATATTACCCAGAGCGTCAAAAAGGCAAGCAAGGATCAAATTTTGCATGGTTCCTGCTGAGTGTAAAGGAAAGCACTAAGCCATTTTCTCTGCCCTCTAGAAGCTTATAATGTACAGTCCTATCACAAAGCAAAATAAAAACATGAAACCTATAAATGGGAATGCCATAAAATATTTTTATCTCTACAGGTTCATTCATGCAGAGGGCATTTATTGGGTGACTGCAGTACTGCAAAAGGTTGCAAAGGAAATGGAAGATCTGGTCCCTGCAGGTTGGGAGTTTACAATCTAATTAGAAACACAAGGCATATATACGTGAAAAAACTAGAATCCCCAGCTGTAAGCAAAAGGATGGAGTAGGTGGGGGCATTTTCTTCATAAAGAGGAGGGCTTTGTACCTGTATGATTGGTGAGGATCAGGAGAGGCAAGTTCAGTACCAATCAAGGCAAGAGCACCTATGTGTGTCCCTGCTCTATAGAATGATATAACAGGGCCCTCATTGTCACTTGGCTGAAGTGTCGGCTCTGCCACTTACAAACTGTTTTGACCTGGGGCACATTTTTAACCTAAGAAGGGAATAAAGGTTGTCTCGTGAGGTGGTTGTACAGTTCAAATGAGATTACAAACGTGAAAGCTTGTGAAGCTCAATCTTGTACATTCATGGAGTCCTCATTGCACAAACTAGCCCCTTCTTGGTAACCTTTAGAGTTCCCTCCTAGGTTGTAAGCTGCAAGAGGGCAGGGACCAGGTCTGGTTGTATTCATCATGTATCACAGTGCCTAGCAGAAGGGTTCATGTGGGTGTTCAATAAAATTTTGCTGAGTAGGTAAATGAATTAATGAATCCCGTTATGCTTTGAACAGTTCCTATTATTTGCTCCTTAAGCAGTTCTTTCAATAGTGGTCTTATTGTGTGGCTGGCTCAGTGAAAAACCCTCTAACTCAACCTCCTGTGACTAACTTGTGTGCCAGGAGACTGGGAGAATTCTGGATGGTACTGTCAGAGGCATTCGAACCAGAGAAACTCCATTTTGAATGAGGGCTGGGAAAATGAGGCTGAGACTGGCTGGACTGCATTCTCAGAAAGTCAGGCTTTCCTAGCCTCTAGATGTTTACAGCTAAGGGAACAAATTAATAATGTTTACTAAACAAACCCAGACTTGGGAGTGTCCAGATATCCTGATAACTGGAGAACAAAGGTATTCCTAATTTTGCTTTAAAAGTAATATTGATTCTTGCAAAATATAGTAATTAATTTATTTATTAATTAATTTAGTAATTATTTAGTAATTAATTATTACAAGCTCTTATAGCAGAGCACATCTCCCGGTATATACAAGCGATGTACCTATCATGGAATCGTTCCTCCTCTTACTTTCGGCAACATCCTTCTTTGTCTATGGAGTAGGTGTCCTTTCACCACTTTACTTTCTTAATAAACTGGCTTTTACTTTACACTGCGGACTCGCCCTGAATTCTTTCTTGCGTGAGATCCAAGAACCCTCTCTTGGGGTCTGGATTGGGACCCCTGCCCTATAACATATACCTGGCAACCACAGATGGGACTTCAGTGCAGAAACCCTGATCCAGCAGCTACCTTTGGGTAAGTGTTGGGGTCCTGTAACAGTACTTGTGGCTTTTTAACATAAAGAGTGTGTGTGTGTGTGTGTGTGTGTGTGTGTGTGTGTAAAGCAAGAGGCAAAAGGCTCCTCCACTCCTCCACCAGGATACAGCCTTCCACACAAGCCCTGTACACACAAAGATACAGCCCTTTGGCTTGGACACCTTAATCCGGGGTTTCTCAACCTTAGCACTATTGACATTTTTGGCTGGGTAATTGTTGTGAATGCTGTCCTGTGCATTGTAAGATGTTTGGCAGCATCCTTGACCTCTACTTACTAACTGCCAGAACACCCTCCCGTCACAGTTGTGACAACGAAAAATGTCTCCAGACAGTGCCAAATATCTCCTGGGAGGGGGTACCAAACTACCTCCTGTTGAGACCCGCAACGTTACTCTAAGATCTAATTCACTGATTGAACTCTGGTGGAAAAATCACACTAGTAAAGTTACTTGGAGGAAATACATCTTCTGTTATTCTAAGATTTTCAGATCTCCTCAATCATATGTTTCAAGGAGCACGACTCTTGCTAATTAATTGCCTGCTGCATTGTGAATTGGCATCTCTTCTGTTTTCTGCATATCCTCCTCCTTTACGCCCAGATCAACATGTTCATTTCTAAAAGTCAACAGCTTTCAAAAACTATTAAGAAACAGGGTCTTGAGCAACATAAGAGTCCTTTATGATATTTTTCTATAAAATTGGGGGAATTTATTTTATAAAATTTTGCAGACAGCTTCTCTGTTACAGTGTGTTAAGCTTTTCGATTTACAAACAATAACCACATCCTCTTTGTACTCAGATTGTGATACAATAAGTATATAAGTCATAATTTTTTAAATTATTTTATTTAACATATTTAACCTCACTGAGTATTTTTCTTTCGTCTTGAAACCATTTCTTTTTGGTTTCAGAGAGAGGTTTTATTTCATAATGGGATAAAAACATGTTTTCTTAGCTGGGTGCAGTGGCTCACACCTGTAATCCCAGCACTTTGGGAGGCTGAGGCGGGTGGATCACTTGAGATCAGGAGTTCAAGACCAGCCTGGCCAACATGGTGAAACCCTGTCTCTACTGAAAATACAAAACTTAGCCAGGCTTGGTGGCACGTGCCTGTAATCCCAGCTACTCAGGAGGCTGAGGCAGGAGAATCACTTGAACCCAGGAGGCGGAGGTTGCAGTGAGCCAAAATGGGGCCACTGCACTCAAACCTGGGTGACAGAGTGAGACTCTGTCCCAAAGAAAAAAAAAAGAGCACGTTTTCTTAAAATCTATAACACCAAAATCAGCTTAATTGTCAACTTCCAGAAGCAGATTCTTCAGAATATTGGTGGGATATTTGAGAGCTGGTGATAATTCATAAAAATCCTGATGGATTGATGTGCTGTTCAACTTAATAAAGGTTTCTTGAAGAAAAATAAAGATTAATAGTGGAAGGAAGGAACAAACAAATCCAGATAAGTCTGTTCACTAAGTAATGGGCATGTAGAACGAAAAAAAAAAAAAATCCTTCCTTATAGAAGACAATAGTACCATGTTTGTGATGTGAACAGATTTTTATTCAGCAAACAATATCATCTGTCTTATTAAATAAGGTTATTTGAAGCACAGGTTTTATATAGTTTTGTTTATATTTAGTTTCAGTTTCATAGTTGTATAGTGGTTACAATATATGCAGATGAGTTTATACAGGTAGGCATCCACACAACCTAGAAAAATGGCAAAGGTTGAGGGTTGAATGTGGTATATGGTTAAAATAATTTTCTAATTTCTATTTTGTTAGACTAGAATAATGACATATACTCCTAGGGAGGTCTCCAGGTTCTCTATGAATTCTTGAAATTTGTGCTTTTGCATCAATCACAATATATTAAAGAAATTCATATTGTGTATATTGTGGATCATATGAGTGTCTACCATGCAACTATGACCCCATTGCCTTTTTTGCTATGTGCCTAAAAGGACATCCACCTTATTTAAATGATGTTTTAATAAAAATAAGGCATTACTGAAGGTTCATGGTCATTTAAAAAAAAAAAAAAGGTACATACATTTTAAAGCTATGTATATCACTCAAGTGTGAGAAATACTAGCCCAGATGCATCATAACTGTTCTTAGAGAATAATGAATTAAAAGGCCTTGAGATCTGAAAGGGCCTAATCCTGAGGCCCTAAGAAACCAATATTATATTCTAAAGATCTAAGCAACTCGATCAAAATAGTAGGGGGTGGAAGAGAAAATCATAAGCGGAAAGGATCACTAAAAGTCCTGTCTGGCTTGGCACCCTTTTTCTCAAAAGGTAAACATTTAAACCAGTCAGGACAGACATTTGTTTATCTTCCAAGTTAAACTTTCCCAGGTGTATCAATGACTCATTAATTGTGCATTTCATATAAGAGTTCACTGGCCACCTACCATATTCAGGGAACTATGACAGTTATACACAGAGTCCTCAAGCTGCCTATAGGTGAAATGGGAGGTCAATGCAGTCACTTCTGGCATGGCAGACTACATACAAACCACTGTGTGACTATGGGCCAACAGCGTGATATAAGAGGCATTACAAAATTATGCCAATTATTTATTAAATGGTATTGAGGCACTTGGAAAAAAAATTCTGTTAGTGCCTCCCCTCAAGCCATTCCTGAAAATATTTCCAAAAGGAATAAAAAGTTAAATATATACACATATATTTAATCATAAAATTAACTCAAAGCAAATATAGGTAAATATTTATCTTTAGATGGGAAAAGAACTTTCTAAATAAAAGCAATGGAAGAAATAAAGGTTGATTTGCTTGACTACAGGAAAAAATTTCCCTAACATTCTGATTTTTGTCCAAAATGTTCCCTAAAAATTTTTAAGAAAAATCAAACAAAAGAAGATATTTTCTTTTTTTTTTTTTTTTTTTTTGAGATGGAGTCACTCTGTCACCCAGGCTGGAATGCAGTGGCATGATCTCGGCTCACTGCAAGCTCCATCTCCCGGGTTCACACCATTCTCTTGCCTCAGCCTCCCAAGTAGCTAGGACTACAGGTGCCCGCCACCATGCCCGGCTCATTTTTTGTGTTTTTAGTAGATACGGGGTTTCACTGTGTTAGCCAGGATGGTCTAGATCTCCTGGCCTGGTGATCCACCCACCTCGGCCTCCCAAAGTACTGGGATTACAGGCATGAGCCACCGTGCCTGGCCTTTTCTTTGTATTTTCAACACATGCTCAAAGGGTTAAAATCTTTAATTATAAAAAATTTCAAATAAAATATACCATCTAATAGAGCATTAAGCAAATAGTATGACTAGACAAGGAAAATTTAAATTATTACATATGAGATTTAGGAAAAAAGTTTACCCTTTCTAAAATTCTAAGAAAAGATAATACATACAAACAGAACTGAGATAAAATATTTAATATAATTATTTCACACAATTTGTCACCTATTAAATATATTCTCTATTGGCGAAATTGACTTTATAAAGGACATAGTTGCTATGGAGCGTGTAAACTGGAAAACAATTTCTGGAAGATAATTAGGTGATATGTATCAAATACTTTAAAAGATGTATACCCTTGGACATTTTAATCCCATTTCAGAAACTTATGCCATGAAAATAATTATTATTGCACAAAAATTTATGTAAAAGAATAATTACTATCTAATAACTTCTGAAATTCCAACAATAAAGCCTAAGTTGAAAAAAAATCAAAGACAAAGGTAATATTCCAATTCCATAACCCTTATAAGCACATTCCTCCATCAAATGTATACACAAAGAAAAAAGACTAGAAGGAAATATTCCAGGATGTGCAATACTTACATGAATTATGACTGACTTATTTTCTTCTTTACACATCTATGTGTTCCAATTTTTCTATAACATACTACTTTTATAAGCAGAAATAATAAACATAAAAATAGCAATGCACATATTTTTAAAGGGTCTGACAATCATGGGACAAGACCTAACTGGTAAGGAATGCATATGGATTTTTATTTGTGAAGTGGGAGGTGAGGTGTTGTGAATGGAATTCAAATTTGACATTTTTGTTCTCTGGTAGTAGGTCCATCTCTTTCAGAAGAAATTTTTTCAGAGAACTCATAGAGCTTTGACTTGCCTCTTTTGTCTGCATCTCAGGTTATTTGTGACAACCTCCTTGTAGCCTCAAGGGATAGATACCCATCAGGACTGTCCATGGTCTTGCTCACATTCTGAAGCTCCTTGAGTTTCTAATTTACTTAATTACGTTAATTTAGCTACATTGTTGAGATGTGGATTTTAAAAGCTAGTCCCATGGCGGGAAGATCAAATTAATTTCTTCCTGAAATTAAACAATGTCTTTCAAATATAACTGTGTGGCTCTTAGTAGAATCCAGCACTACAGTGGCTTTTCAGTTTTAGGAAGCATTCTTTTTCCTGATGGGTGTTCCGAGCAATGGCATCATGAAGACATTTTCATGGATAAGAAATCAGATTAATTTTCTAAGTCCTGATGTAGCCCCATTCTACCAATATCTAAACTCCGAAGGCTTCCTTTTTATTAACCTACTTTTATTTGGTGAAACTACAGAGAGCAACTGCTAAGGTTAATTACATATATGTAGTGGAGAACTAGGTGTGTGACCCTAGGCAAGTAACTTCAGATTTCAGAGCCTAGTTTTTCCTCAGGTGTAGAGTGAGGGGTGGGTTGCACCTTGGAGGTCTCTGCATTTTGAAATTCCTCAAGTTAAGTTGGAATTCCTAGGAAGTTAATTGTTTGAAGTTGCTGATACTGCATTTGACGTTTCTGAGGAAGAAAAGCTTAAAATTTCTAGAAAATTACAGAAGACCAGTGTTACTAGAGTGAAGTGAGCATGTGGTGAAATGGCTATGGAGGAGGATGAGGTAGCCTGGCCAATTATGCAGGTCTCACAAGTCACCATCAAGGGAAGTGATTAAAAGGATTTAAGTGGGTCGGGCGCGGTGGCTAACACCTGTAATTCCAGCACTTTGGGAGGCTGAAGCAGGCGAATCACCTGAGGTCGGTAGTTCAAGACCAGCCTGACCAACATGGAGAAACCCCATCTCTACTAAAAATACAGTCGGGCGTGGTGGCCCATGCCTGTAATCCTAGCTACTTGGGAGGCTGAGGCAGGAGGATTGCCTGAATCCGGGAGGCCGAGTTTGTGGTGAGCTGAAATCATACCATTGCACTCCAGCCTGGGCAGCAAGAGCAAAACTCTGTCTCAAAAAAAAAAAAAAAACGGGTTTAAGCAAGGAAGTGAGTGACAAATTTGCTTTACATCACTTATCACTATACCCAGTCCATCATATGTCTCTATTAATCATGTTTTTTCCTAATAATTATTTTACTGTTTAAAAAAAGAAAGGCTGGGCGTGGTGGCTCACACTTGTAATCCCAGCAGTTAGGGAGGTCGGGTTGAGTGGATCACCTGAAGTCAGGCGTTCAAGAACAGCCTGGCCAACATGGCGAAACCCCATCTCTACTAAAAACACAAAAAATTAGCTGGTCATGGTGGTGGGCGCCTGTAATCCCAGCTACTTAGGAGGCTGAGGCAGGAGAATTGTTTGAACCTAGGAAGTGGAGTTTGCAGTGAGCCAAGATCATAGCATTGCACTCCAGCCTGGGCGATAGAGCAAGACTGTGTCTCAAAAAAAAAAAAAAGAAAGAAAGAAAAAATGCAAGTATGCCAGGGCAGTGGCAGATGCCTGTAATTCCAGCACTTTGGGAGGCTGAGGCAGGAGGATTTGCTTGAGCTCAGGGCTTGGGCAACATGGCAAAACCCCATATCTACAAAAACTACAAAAATTAGATGGGTACGGTGGTACCAGCCTGTAGTCCCAGCTACTCGGGAGGCTGAGGTGGGAGGATCACTTGAGCCCTGGAGGTCAAGGCTGCAGTGAGCGAAGATCATGTCACTGCACTCCAACCAGGGCAACAGAGTGAGACCCTTTCTCCAAAAGGAAAAAAGAAATGAAAATGTACAAGTACAAAAGAATATATTGGATTCAGAGTCCAGAGTGCTAACTATTACACCATGGAACCCACAAAAGGATATATTGTATAGTGAAAAATAAATTCCAGAACCACCATTGTTTCCCAACTACACATTTCCCTCTCAATAATGTCAGCTTCTATGTATCCTTAAAGAGATGTTCTAGACATATGAAAGTATACATGTATTCTCTTTTGTCTTAACACAGGTGGTATGCTATCCACACTCTTCTATCATTTGTTTTCTTTTTTTAAGATTAACCTAAAGGTTTATCTTGAAGATTAGTAGTTCTCTATTGATAAACAGTCTTCATTATTTCAACACAGTTGTTACATCCAAGCGTGTACTGTTGTTATAGTGCCACCTTCCTCAAGGAAGCACAGAACTCTAGACTTGGAAGGGACAGAAGATCTCATTTAGTCCCAGCCTGCCTTTTACACAGAAAAAGTTTATCCCTGAAAATCAATGTGACTCTTCAGGTTCCATAGCAGGTTACGGCAAGGCTGGAACTAGAACTTGGTTCTTCTGTGATTATGAAGTTATACATGTTGTAATAAAAAATACTTTTTTGTTGTTTTAGAGACAAAATCTCACTCTGTAGCCCAGACTGGAGTGCAGTGGCGCTATCATAGCTCACCGTAGGTGCGTACCCCTAACCTCAAGTTATCCTCCCAATTCAGCCTCCCAAAGCCCTGGGATCACAGGCATGAGCCACTGTGCCTGGGCTAAAAATACTTCTTAAATGGTATGCCTGGTAAGATTTAATTTTTGTTCTTTAAACAACCATATATGATGGGTACAAATGAGCTTGAAGGGCTATTTGCCAAGATACTGACAGTGGTAATCTTGGGATGATGGCAGTGCTGATGATCTTATACTCTTATACTTTTCTGGGCATTTTTCTTTTTTGACAGAGTCTCACCCTTGTGCCCAGGCTGGAATGCAGTGGCACGATCTTAGCTCACTGCAACCTTCACTTCCTGGGTTCAAGCAATTCTCCTGCCTTAGCCTCATGAGTAGCTGGGATTACAGGTATGCACCACAATGCCCGGCTAATATTTTTTATTATTATTTTTGGTAGAGATGGGGTTTCACCATGTTGGCCAGGCTGGTCTCAAACTCTTGACCTCAAGTGATCAGACCACCTCAACCTCCCAAAGTGCTGGGATTACAGATGTGAGCCACCACTCTCAGCCTCTTTTTTGGGTTTTGACAGCAACTTTATTGAGATATAATATACATACCATACAATCCGCCCATTTAAAAGTGTACAATGGTTTTTCACGTATCAAATAGTTGTGCAACCATCACTGCAATCAATTTTGAAACATTTTCATTACCCCAAAAAGAATTCCTGCAGCCATTAGCAGTTTCTCAACATATTTATACATCTTTCCACAATTTAATTTTTTTTATTTGTATAAATTTAATGGGTACAAGTGCAATTTTGTTACATGGATATATTGAATAGTCATATACTTTTTATTCATATATTGTATTTCCTAAAAGTCTTGTAATAATTGTTACTTTATAATAAAAATAAACATGTTAGAAATAAAGTTAAAATAATGCAACATATACTATAAAAAATAAACATAGGCTGTGCACAGAGGCTCATTCCTGTAATCCCAACACTTTGGGAGGCTGAAGAGGGAGGACTGTTTCAGGTCAGGAGTTCAAGACCAGCCTGGGCAATATAGTGAGACCCCTGTAATCTTCGAAAAAAGAAAAAGAAAATTAGCCAGGTATGGTGGCACATACCTGTAGTCTCAGCTATGCAGGAGGCTGAGAGACTGAGGCAGGAGGATTGCTTGAGCCCAAGAGTTCAAGGCTGCAGTGAGCCAAAATTGTGCCACTAGACACCAGTCTGAGCAACAGAGTGGGACCCTGTCTCAAAAAAAAAAAAAAAGAGAGAGAGAAAAGTATTTCAATGCAGGTAAAACTGATTTTACTGTCCAATGTAAGTAGATATGATATTTTAGATAAATTTATCTTGCTTTTTTCATTATTCACATGTTATATATAAATATAAATACACATGGTTTTCTGTGACTCCTCGAGTTTTGTTGTGAGCATTGTCCCAGATCATTAGATAGTCTATGAGAGTATGATGGTGATGGGGAATCTCATTGTTTCCTTAGGATAGATTCTTTTTTTTTTTTTTTTTGAGACAGAGTCTTGCTCTGTCACCCAGGCTGGAGTGCAGTGGCACGATCTTGGCTCACTGCAACTTCTACTTCCCAGGTTCAAGTGATTCTTCTGCCTCAGCCTCCCAAGTAACTGGGATTACAGGTGCGCACTGTCTTGCCTGGCTAATTTTGTATTTTTAGTAGAGACGGGGTTTCACCATGTTGGCCAGGTTGGTCTTGAAATCCTGACCTCAAGTGATCTACCCGCCTCGGCCTCCCAAAGTGCTGGGATTACAGGTGTGAGCCACCGTGCCTAGCAGGATAGATTCTTAAGAATAGGACTCCAGATCATATTTCCAATTGTCCAGTAATAAGAACTCTCTGCAGTGGCTTGTCCATCTTACCACATCATCTTTGTCACCACACATTCTATTATCATTGCCAGTTTGGAAATTTTAAAAGTTAGTTTCTTCAATCTGAATATTTGATTGCTAATGAGATTGTACCTTGTTCATAAATATATGTTAGCTGTTTATTTTTCTAATTTTCTTTTTCATTAAGGCCCTTTGCATACTGTTCCATTAGCACTTTAGTATTATTTTTGTTGAAAATAGTATAAAGCGGTTTGAGGTTTTTTCCTGCTGAGGACTGACCAGGTAGAAATTCTAATCTGCAAACAACTTTTAAAGATTAACTTAGTTCCCACTTATTAATTTTCCCATCTTTGCAGTGGGGCTGGCTGCCTTTCTCTTGGGAACTCTTTCCATTTCTATTATACTGAAGGAGTCACCAGTGATGAGGGAGGGAACAGTCTGAAAAGTTTGTTTTATTTTGATAAAATGGTTGTTTGCCAATTTTATTCTAAAGCTTCCAAAATACTATTGTATATACTATCAATAATATAAAAACTGCATTAAGTAATGTTTGATTTTCCTAAGTAACCAGAAAAATTGTGTTCAACCAAATTCATCTATCCCTATCAAGGTTAACATCAACACCGAGTCAAATAGTACCAGAGTATAAAATGCACCAAATCTTGCTTTACTTTTCTCTTCGATGAACATGAATTTTTAAACCAATGAACAGTCTGAAGTTTGACTATGACTCAGTTCCTCCTAGTGCTCTACCACAGAGTACAAAAGGTTACCAAATCCTCCAGTTTCTAACACAGAAATCCAATTTGGAATGAAGGAAATAAACGTCCCACTCTTTAACAACTAAAGATGTTACTGATCACATCTAAGAATTTAGAGTTTCAAAATGTGAATTGTGAAAACATTTTAATCTCTTCATAATGGAGAGGACTTGGAAATGGAAAAGAAATACGCATACAAGAAGGAAAAAAATTGTTGGTGCCAGTGGTTATTCCTAGATAGAAAATGGCCACATAATCTATTTGGTGATAAAGGAGAAGAAAAAGGCAATTTATTGATCTGGATGAACATGTTCCACACAACCTCTCGTAGAGCTGAGATGAGCTTTCAATTGGAAAAGCTTACTCTGTCGCTGCTAAAGGTCAGAAGTTCCCTGTTGGCAAATCAAGTGTGGATTTGTTGACAAATCAAGTGTTCATCAGAAGTTTTTCTGCAGTGAATTTTCTGCTTCCACTTGATTCTCAGTTAGATAGATATTAGGCACCAGTGAAATTTCATAATCATAACACAGTTTTACTTAGATACTATTTGATCTTGAAAATAAAACAAAAATTGCTTTAGATGTTTATAATTATCACTACTCAGTCTTTGAAGTAGAATGATGGAATTTTCTATTTTGAAGAGAATTTTGAACTAATTTAATACAGCCCTCAATTTTTTTTTGAGAATTTGATGATATTAGGGTTTCTGTTTAATTCAGTTTCAAACATAAGCAAAAAGAGGAAAAATAGTGTAATGAATGCCATATATCTATCACCAAGTTGAACAACAATCAACATCAAGCCAGACTTGATTTACTTGATTTGTCTATTTCCCACTTTCTTTTTCTTTTTGAAGGTATTTTGATGTAAAGTTTAGCCATCATGTGAGTGCATCCTGACATCTTTCACTAAGCATGTCTAAAACATATGGACACCTGGGCGCCATGGCTCACACCTGTAATCACAGCACTTTGGGAGACCAAGATGGGCAGATCCCTTGAGACTAGGAGTTCAAGACCAGCGTGGCCAACATAGTGAAACCCCATCTCTACTAAAAATACAAAAAATTAGCTGAGTGTGGTGGTGCACGCCTGTAGTCCCTGCTACTTGGGAGACTGAGGCATCAGAATCACTTATACCCAGGAGATGAAGGTTGCAGTGAGCCGAGATAGGGCCACTGCACTCCAGCCTGGGCGACAGAGTGAGACAGTATCTTAATAAGTAATAAATAAATAAACAAACAAGCATATGGACATTTTCTTACACAACCATAATGCTATTATCACATCTAACAAAATTAATGATTCTTTGGTATCCTCTAATCCCCAGTTCAGATTCTAATTGCCTGAAGTTTCTCAGAAAAGTCTTTCGTCAAATCAGAATCCAGACAGTGACCACTTACTGCATTTATCTGTTTGGCCTTTTAGGTATCTTTTAACTTTGAGATCAGTTAGTCCTCCCTATTCCCCTAAACCTACCCATATTTAGTGTTGTTGTTGATGATGATCATGATGGCAATGCTACTGACTTGATGAAACCAGGTCAGTGGACTCCACCTCCATTTTACTTTTTTTTTTTTCAATTGCTGAAGAAATGGAGGCTTAAAATTTGAATTAATTCCTCCAAAAGAGGTAGTTACCCAATGCAGAGCAGAATTCAGGTTTTCTAATTCCATTCTATCATGCTGTTTTCTATAATATATCATATTGCCATGCCATAATTTTACAATATCTATGATTTTAGTGCTATGGTGGTTCAGAATATATTAAAAACATTTTAAACACTCCTTCTTCCATATTTGTTTACATTTACAATTCCTAGTATTTTCCTAAAGGTAGTCGGGATGTAGAATTTGCAGCTTGCTTTTCCCCAAAGCCTGACCCATTGAAGTTACTCTTTCAATGTTACTTTCTGAAAATATGCCAAAATTGATAGAAAACCTTAAGTTTTCCAAGAACCCAAATAAATAATCTCAGAGTAAATCAATAAAAAGTGTTAGTGCTGTCACTCAGATTTTGTAGCAGGACTAATTAAAGAGTATGCACCAAAACTTAAGATTAAGCATTATCAACTTAGAAAAATTCAAAAACAAATGGGAGTTTTCATTGACTTACTGTATTCTATCTTAGTTAAGCAGGGCACATAGTTTTCTGTTGGTGATACAATTAGTACATGAAATAAAGTATGGTGTGTGAAATAAAGCCTTTCTGTGTGTCCAGGAAGCACAAAAGTGGAAAGGACACAGAGGCATTGAGGAGAGAGAGCAAATCCTTCCTCATCTGTTTCTTAAAGTCTCCAGAGAAGACAGGGAGAAGCACAAACTTAAATTCATTTAAATGGTTCCAGTTTTGCCCTTCTGGACTTTAAGAAAATCAACCAACAAATTATTTTTTTAAAAAAAACAGTTTTAACTAACAACTTTTATTTGCATATGCTCTATTTTTTTTTAAGTCTGTGTTCTAGAATTCTGATTGTTGCTTTCAAACACCATAACTTTCTTACGTAAAAATGAAAAATTATTGGCCACACTTTTCCCCTCAGTCGTTATAAGGCTGTTAAACCAGGGATCACCTGTCACTCCCTGGTGTGTGTTTGTTTCAATCCCCAGATATATCTTAAGAGATTTTAAAACGTTATTTGTTATTGTGGAACAGCTAATAGATTCTGTATGGTTGCTGCTGAATCTTTTTATTTCTTTGAGAAAGAAGGAGAAAAACCACATTGTTTTGAAAAACATGTTTTAAAAATAATTTTATAGATTGCAGAGTTTGTAAATGATCATGTTAATTGTTGGGAGGGGGTTCCCAACCTTGTTAATGTCCTCTTAGCATTAGGCTTTTGTTCCCCGGTATTGAATATGTCATTTTCTCCCACAGACTGCATTTCTAGGGGTATAATTGCTGTCTCCATGTAAAAGACAACTCATGTGCATAAATTTCCACTCGCTGAAACAAGACTCTGCCTCCCCTCATTTTAATGCAGATGTGATCCAGGGGGTAGAGTTACACTTACTTCCCCAAGCAAATGAAACAGATTACACATTAAATATTGTCTTTGGAACCAGGTGCACAGAAACAACCAATTACCTAGACAGCTCATCAAGGCCTGATATGTTTACCACATTGTTTTTGTTTTCTCTTTAAACATTTGGCGAATTATTCTGAGGCTTTCATTTCTCTATAATGAACAGAATATGTTTATTAATAAAGGCCCCCTTTGTGTGATTCACTAACAGTTGACTCACAAAAGCCTTTAAAACCATGTTTGAAAGTTTCTGAACTGAACTTGAGTTCCTGTGAAGACAAAGCCTCATTACTACAAAGAAGATACTGCTTCTGGTGCTTCTTGGCTAAATAATTGATATCTAAAATGACTTAAAGGAGGGAAAGGGTCATTAATTTGTGAAGAAGAGAGAGAGAGTGGGGAATGCTTGTGTTCCCCCTTTAGATATGTTTTCATTGTTTGTAAAGGACAGTATCTATATAAATTTATGAGATTTTGGCCACTGCCAATTATATAATCTTGAGTTTTTATGCATATCATTGTTTCTTTAGGGATTTTAATTGGCCTAAAATGCAGATGAACTCAAGAGCTCTTTCAAGACTTGTTTCTGTTATTCTAAGAGACTTTTACCACTTCCTGAGGAGGGGCTGTTTCAGATTTCCACAAAGTCATTAACCTCCCAAAGAATGAGAATAGTAAGTGAAGTGGCAGGGCCCCAAAGATGCAGTTGGTACAAACTATCAGGAATGCTGGAGGCAGGGGTTTTGCGGTGGAGATGCCTGACAGTGAGCTGATGGAGGGAGGGTTGGCGATGGGGAACAGGAAAATGGTATCAGAGACCCCTTGGAAAGACTTCGTGGTAAATGGCTTGGAGATGCAGCATCGGCTCGTTGAGTGGTTAAGCAAGACTGACTTGCTGATAGAATCCCAAACCCTTAAACCATTTATCCTCATAACTTCTTTTCAAAGTTGGGGGAGCTCTAAGCAAAGTAGGTAAAAATATACAACAGAAAAAAGTTCTGTATGTGTGTGCGTGCCAGATGGAGCCAGGGGAGAAACTGGTGGTAAGACTTTTGGTTTTCTGTTGTTATTTTTTAGAGTTTTTTATAGAGACAGTTGGAGAAGGGTATTGCTGTGTTGCCCAGGTTGGTCTTAACTCCTGGCCTCAAATGATCCTCTCATCTCAGCCTCCCAAGTAACTGGGATTACAGGCACAAGCCACCATGCCCAGCTCTTCGTTTTTCTTTTTAGAAAAGCAATTTGAGACATTCTAGAGAGGACGAAACTTTTAAATGTGAGAGGAGAAGAAGACCTTGAAATCATCAAGAATACTGCAAGTTACTCTTGTACATTGTGGTCAAAGTGGAAGTTGATACAAGGTCCATGGAAGGCATTTGACATTCTCTTGCAAAATTATAAATTCACATACACTTTGACCTTGGAATTTCATTCTAGGAATATTTCCTACACATATACTTACCCAATTCTGAAATGACAGATGTAGGAGGTTTTCTTTGCAGCACTATATATAAAAGCAAAAGATTGAAAACAACCTGCCTATCAATAGGATATTGAGTCAGTAAATTATGAAACATTCTTAACATGGAACACTATGAAGCCGCTTTTTAAAAATAATAATAATAAAGATGTTTTCAATGTTTCGATAAGAACTGAGCTCCTCAATTAGCAGTAAGTAGGAAAAAAAAATCCTGCAAGGTTCAGCAAAATAGATCGTATGCTACCATATGCTATCATTTAAATAAAAAAAGAGATACACGTCTATGTTGGGTAGTATAATTGGACACAAATTCTCAGAAGTGGATGGGGCTTTGAACAACGAGAAGGAAGGAAAGGACAGGGCAAGATGTTTCACTATTCTGAACAGAAAAAGAAAGACTGTGAACGAATTACCTTTTCAAAAATTGAAAAGAAGAGAAAGTTGTAGCGTCTGGAGCAAGGCAGTCCTGGTTCTATATACTAGTTCTAGCACCTTTCCTTTGAGAGAGATATATATATGTATATATTACTATTATTTAGAGATGGAATCTCATCGTGTTTCCCAAGCAAAGCTTGAATTCCTAGGCTCAGCCAGGCCACCCACCTCAGCCTTGTGAGTAGCTGGGACTACAGGCACGTGCCACCATGCCCATCTGGTTCTAGCACTTTCTGACACCATAACCTCAGAGTCCTTTTCTGTAAAGTGGAGTACATAATATTACCTGCCTCATGAGCGAGAAGGCATGCATATAGCATGCAGTGGAGGTGGCACAGTGCCTGGGTCCAGTAGATGCCAGGCATTACCATGATCTTTCTGATTAATATTATCACCAACCTTCTCATAAATAACTGAGTACTTGAAGAACAGTGCGCACTATCGTGGTGGAAGTTATGGAAGTGATTACTTAAAAATTTTTCAGCTCCAAAGACATGCTGAAGGAATCAATATCATCAGAAGCATGTATAGAACCCCCTGTCTGTACCTAGTGCTCTTCTCTGCAGAATTAACAAACAAGCACCCCCACTGAGTTTCATGTCATGTACCTCTCTTTCCAAGTTCTTTTTTTTTTTTTTTTTTTTGAGACGGAGTCTCGCTCTGTCGCCCAGGCTGGAGTGCAGTGGCCGGATCTCAGCTCACTGCAAGCTCCGCCTCCCAGGTTCACGCCATTCTCCTGCCTCAGCCTCCCGAGTAGCTGGGACCACAGGCGCCTGCCACCTCGCCCGGCTAGTTTTTTGTATTTTTAGTAGAGACGGGGTTTCACCATGTTAGCCAGGATGGTCTCGATCTCCTGACCTCGTGATCCGCCCGTCTCGGCCTCCCAAAGTGCTGGGATTACAGGCTTGAGCCACCGCGCCCGGCCTCTTTCCAAGTTCTGATGTGGAAAATGGAAAGATGCTGATTGGTCTGGCTTGGGGTAGATGCCTGTCTCTGGACAAGTGAGAAATAGCAGTACTCAGAGGTGCAAGCTGTTGGATTAAGGAGGAACAGATCTCAGTGGATGAGGAGGTGAACTGGGCAAACACAGCAACTGGTCCTGGCTACTGACATTTTTGTAATACCTCTGTTTTTGAAAAGGCGAAAGTGGGGAGGTGGGTTGGGGGTGGATATTTTCTGTACCATCTACATGATCCTAGGCAGCAGGCTGGGTGGTGCCTGCAGTGAGGGAAGATACTGTTCCTTGCAGAAATGTAGTAGGTGTGACTTAAAGGCTCAGTTGCTGGCTGGCCTGTGAGCTTAAGAAAGCAGAGAAGCAAGTGGACACCACCTTGAATGCACCTGAAACTTCCAGAAGCTTACAGATGCACTCCAAATGGTCCTGAAAACCCAGAAATTCTATGTAAGTTTGTCTGTATATGGGAATATACATTTTTCCAGGGTAACCCATAACTTTCATCAGATTCTCAAAGAAGGCTGCTATCCATTAAGGATTCCAAGCCCCTACTAAACCAACAATGATAGCATATGATGACCCAAGGATTATGATTAATCCAACCCTGAGAACCAGAGGCCCATACCATACAGTAAAGCTTTCCACAAACAAAGAATGTAGGAACCACTGCCTTGATATAGTTGCTTTTTAAGCACCCATTCTTGTATTCTCTCTTTTGCCATATTCACTTTTATTATTTACTGAATATTCCTCTTTAAATTTGTTCACTTTTTAAACTTACATGCCCAGTTTAGCCTCTACTTAAGCAAAACTAATTGTGAAATCAGGGGTATATTTTGCTATTGCCAGTTTTCTTCCTAATGTATATTAGAAGAAATTTATTACTATTAAAATTTTAAAATGTTTCTATCATTTCCAAAATTATTTAGTGCATACAACAGAGATGGGCTTATGGCACTCGGGAAAACACTGTCTCTAAATATTCCTAAAATTCGCTTCAGGCATCCCTTTCATAGAGAAGGAACCTGAGGCAGGAGACGATTCATGTAACTTATTAGAGATTCTAAGCAAATGTGGAAAAACTTTGTCAGGTATTGGGCAACATTGTTCCTACTAATGACTCAGCCCTGCGCTTACTTTATTGCGGACAGTTTGAAGAGATTTTTTAATGGTCTCACGTTTCCCCACTACCCCATACAGACAACCAACTAGACGAGAGTAAAAACTTGATCGATTTAATGCTCTGGTAATGATCCCAGCAACTAAGGAAGGGGGCTGTGGTGGGGAAAGCCAGTGAGTTTCTTTCTACTCAAATTCCATCTCATTTTTATTTTCTCTTAATGTTTTTTTGAATCCCAAGTTCCAAAACCTGTCCCCTATTATGCAGTGCAAACGAGAACAGATGGGGAAAAGTTATGTTGGAAAGGGCTTTGGAGGGCCACAGAGAAGAGAAATATGACTACTCAATGTGTCACACACCAACTTGCAGCTGCCACCAGCCCTTCCACACAACGAGCTGCGTATGGAACCAGCCCGGGTGCTCAGGAGGAGCGGGTTTACTGCAGGAAGGGAGCGCAATTAGAGAACATTCGCTTTGCTTGTGTTTCCTTGAAAATATGAATAAAGAGCGTAGCAGCGGCACAGCCAACAAAAGAGAAATAAATCCAAAGGCTAGCCTGGCAAATGGTTAGCTGTACCTCAGAGTTTCCCAAATGTTAACCGATCATCGGCTTTCTTCAGTCTTTTATTTCAGAGAAATGCCTTTTCATGTCTCAAAGTCACCATTCAGTTGTTGTCTCTCTCTAGGAATTACTATTCTAGAAAGGTCATACTAGCTTACACGCATGATGTGGCCTTCCAACTAGTATTTTTCAGTATTCACAGGGCGTTTATGAGTTCACTAAATATTTCAAGTGTGAGGCAGGTGACCTGGTTTTAAATGGCAACTCTGCCAGTTACTAGCTGTGAGGCTTCAGGCAAGTCACCTAGCTTCTCTGAGCCTGTAGTACCTCCTGTCCAAAACAGAGCTCGCTTGACTGACCCCTTTCAAGGCTTTTTGTTTTCAAGGTAATATATATAAATGCCTGACACAAGAGCAATGTTTAATATATAAAAACTATTATACTGTGATTACCAGAAAGCACAGAAAATGTTATTCTCTTTCCTTTGACTACAATATAAAGATACAAAGAATATATATAATACCATATATGTAAAGATAAATTATATATATTTGGCTAGGAATCCCTAAGAATCTATGCTGAAAGTAATTGTAAGGTTAATGTGGTTTAAATTATTTGATTCAAATAGTGATTCAGGTCATATAGACAGTATCTTTGAACAAATATCAGTGTTGTAAACAGTTGTGTTATCGAGTCCCGCAAGGACTTCTTCTGAAATTTTGCCTGTCTTTGTAGAGTGAGTATGCAGGAATTTTTCTATCAAGGAATAATGTTTTTCTTCGCAGGGTAATGTATAAATTACCTAGATCAAAATCTTTACAGGAGCATGTTAAAATACAGTTTCCAGGGCCCATCTCAGACTGTATTTTCAGCATCTCTAAGGCATATAGTTCAGGGATCTGCATTTTATTTAAAAACGACTGGTAATTCTTAAGCACACTGAAGTTTGAGCACCACTTCCTTAAGGAATGGAGACAGTGAGAATTCTAATTCTGAGTGGTTTTCAGCTACCTTCCTCCTTTCACCACACACACTCAGGCCCAGAAATACAACAACTGCTAGTAAGACAAAAAGGTTGGAATCTTGTAGATTTAGCTTCTCTCCCCCACCACCTCTGTACTCTGTCTAGTTAAGACTGGACTATTCTACTCATACCCTCCTTGTCCATAGGAGACATTAGGTTGACTATAGTTTTTTCTAAATGGGTGGCCATACATCCCAGTGTTTCCAGCATAATTATTAATAACACTCTTTTTCATCGCAAAAGCGTTTGGATGATAGATTATATACCATCACCCTAGGCCTAGAAGACTTTTGATTAACACATGTAGGACATGAATGAGGACTGGCAAAATTTCTAAGATACGTCATTCATGAGTTATTCATGAGTATGGGGAAATATACCCAGATACCATTGACAACAATGAGAAGATGCTTTGGGAAGTGACATAGGAATGATCAGAGAAAATTACACTCTCACGTTATCCCATAAATTAGCAGCAAGAAAGCAGGACATGAAAAAACTAGGAAGTCTAGACAGGTTAGTATCTCCTCTCTCACCAAGCAACTGAGCCCTCCTCCCCCTGCCAAAAAAAGCGTGAATCTCAGCACCGTACAGTTAGTTATTTTCCTCCTTTCTGCTTAATGCCTATGATCTTGGGCAAGTTATTGAGTATTTCTGAACCTCACTTTAATCATGCGTAGAAAAGATAATAAGGCTTACTTCAGTTTTGGGGAGTTAATGAAATATGTGTGTAAACCAGCTGGCACTGTGATTAGGTGCTCAATGATGGCAGTTCCACCATTATTCTTTCCATCATGGCCACTCTGCACGATAGTTTCACCAGAGTCACATGACTTTTAAACTAAAGTGTTCTTGTGAGAGGAGCCATGGGGAGGCTGTGGAAATGGGAATTGATTCTTTGGTTTAAAGACTTTTTATTTTTGTTTTTGAGAGGTCTTGCTCTGTTACCCAGGCTGGAGTGCAGTGGTATGATCATAGCCCACTGCAGCCTCAACCTCCCGGGCTCAAGCAATCCTCCCACCTCAGCCTTCTGAGTAGCTGGGACTACAAGTGCACCATGCCCAGCTAATTTTTGTCTTTTTTGTAGATATGGGGTTTCACCACATTACCCAGGCTGGTCTTGAGCTCCTGGACTCAACCAATCCACCTGGCTCAGCCTCTCAAAGTGTTGGGCTTGCAGGCATGAGCCTCCACGTCTGGTCTTTCTCTTTCTGTCTTTCTTGCTTGCTTGCTTGCTTGCTTGCTTGCTTGCTTGCTTGCTTTCTTCTGTTCTTCCTTTCACTGATTCTGTTTCTTTTTTTGACAAACTCAGTCATAAAGTCTTTGGTGAATGAAAAAGAAAGTGAAAGACTAAAGGGAAGAGCAGTAACTGAAAAAAAAAGCCATAGTGCACCTGTGTAGTTCAAGCTACTTGGGAGGCTGAGATGGGAGGATTGCTTGGACCCAGGAATTCAAGGCTGCAGTGAACTATGAAAAAAAAAAAAGTCACTGAAGATGGATCAGAAATAGATTTATAGACCTATCTGAGGCAAAAAAAGAACAGAAAAGAAAAGGAAGGAAGGAAGCCAGGCGTGGTGGCTCGTGCCTGTAATCCCAGCACTTTGGGAGGCTGAGGTGGGTGGATCATGAGGTCAGGAGATCGAGACCATCCTGGCTAACACGGTGAAACCCCATCTCTACTAAAAGTACAAAAAATTAGTCGGGTGTGGTGGTAGCGCCTGTAATCCCAACTACTCGGGAGGCTGAGGCAGGACAATCACTTGAACCCCGGAGGCGGAGGTTGCGGTGAGCCAAGATTGCGCCGCTGCACTCCAGCCTGGGTGACAGAGTGAGACTCCATCTCAAAAAGAGAAAGGGAAAGGGTAAGGGAAAGGGAAAGGAAGGGAAGGGAAAGGAAGAGAGAGAGGAAGGGAGAGAGGGAGGGAGGGAAAGAAGGAGAAGGAAGGAAAGAAGAAAAAAAAAAGAGGTGATGAGCTGTAATCTCTAGTCAACAAAACCTGACTAGAATGTTGCTTGATAACTTCTATAAAGGGTCCTGCAGGTTTTTTGAGGGGTATGGGTTGGGTGGGGAGTAGCCCATCCTATGGAAATGATAGTACTGTTCATATAACTGTTGCCTCTCAGCCATCTAGACTGCTGTTTGGGTGGGCGGGATGGAGAAATACTATTCTGTTAAACTAAGAGCTTTGAAGTGGAGACAAACACAATCTGGTAGTATTACAGAGGCATTATTCACCCTGATGACTCACACTCTGGCTCCCACACAGCAGAGGCAAGAAGTAACATTAGTGACCTTGAAGATGTTGGCCAAGTATAGATCCAGCCTTAAAACCTGAGTTTTCAAATGAACACGTGTGTGTGTGTGTGTGTGTGTGTGTGTGTGTGTGTGTGTGTGTAGAGAGAGAGAGAGAGAGAGAAAGAGAGACTAAGAGAATGCATATTAAAGAGAATGCATGGTGAACAATTCTAAAAACCAGTATAAAAACTTCATATTTAAACAGCTAACTCAACTAAATAATAAGTACTTACAAGGAAATAATCATTATGTGAGTGGGTCTCAGCTCAAAGCATTAGTTGTTCAGAGCGAGAACATTTAAAATCATCATTGCTAGTGAGGAGGTAAATAGGAAATCCAGTCCCTATTCCTGGGCTCAAATCTCCCTCATCATTTCCATTCATCATGACTCTTTATGAATCCAGTTTGCTGAAAGTAATGTTTTCTGAGTTCCCAACCACACACTGCTCTATGTTCGGAGCCCTACAGACAAAATTCAAACAGATGCAGTCCCCAGGCCTTTGACAACATGCAATAGAGAGACAGTAATAAAAGAATGCATCGGAACCTACAGATGTGCAGGCAGCTGCACAAATGGCAAACAGAGTCATGACCTTAGACCAGATGGTCCCTGTGGCTTAGTAAAAAAATATCAACATAGAACCCAGTCACAGTTTCAGGTTGATAGAGATAGCTAGTTCCTGGAACTGTACGTTGAAACCTCAGAGAAAAATAAAAGCAAAACCAACCACGAAATCATTTAAAGCTGACGAGAAGAGAGAACTTTAGGAGTTAGGTACTAAACAGCTAGAATAGAAAGGGTTTCCAGTTATTGAGTTTGCCACATGGAAAAACCAGGGGATGACAGAGGAGCACACCATTGTAAACAGTGAAGAATCTCATGGGTCACCATGTTTGCATGGACAAAAGAAGAGGACTGGATTGCAAGGGTTGTAGAAGATGGCTTAAAGGTAGACTTGAGACAACTGTACTCAGAGTTTGTTTCTCATTTAAGTTTCCAAAGGTTTTATGGTTATGTTTTGGGTTATATTTGTCCCTCAGCATTTATTTTTTATTTTTATTTTTTTCTTTTTTGAAATGGGGTCTCGCTGTATTATCAGGCTGGAGTGCAGTGGTGCGATCCCAGCTCACTGCAACCTCCACCTCCCAGGTTCAAGCAATTCTCCTGCCTCAGCCTCCCAAGTAGCTGGAGCTACAGGCACGTGCCACCATGCCTAGCTAATTTTTGTATTTTTAGTAGAGACAGGGTTTCACCATCTTGGCCAGGATGGTCTCGATCTCTTGACCTCGTGATCTGCCCGCCTCGGCCTCCCAAAGTGCTGAAATTACAGGTGTGGGCCACTGCACCCGGCCCTAATTTTTAAAAAGTGTTTACTTTTCATGGGTGCATATAATAGTTACAGGAAGTAAGGTGTGGTTTGCTCAGAATTCATAGCTATAATTAAAACAACAACAAAAAAAACCTCTTAGGATCTTTTCTCTGCAATTAACAGCAGCCCAACTCAAAATAGCCTAAGGAGAAAAGACTATCATAAGAAAATCTATGTGTTTCCCAGACTCCAAGAACTGGAATGTAGGTGGGTCACACTTAACCACACTTAAATACCACAAGCACTCTCTGTCCATCTTTTGTCTTTGTTTTGCCAGTCGGCTTCCTTCTTTGCTCACTGCCAGCTGACCTGCTGTAGTGCTCATGCGCGCACATGGGAAACGCAACTGCCAATAGGCCACATCTTTATGTTTCTTCCTTTTTGAACAGCAGCAAGACTGGCCTGAGTCTTAGTCTAATTCCAAACTCCTGGGAAAGGGTTAAGATTGATCCCTTTTGGGTCAGGTAGCCACCCCTGAATGAATTAATGGTAGCCACTGGGTCACAATGTATTAACTCAGCTCCCATCGCTGCCATATTTGTAAACATGTGGAGAGGACAGTTCCTAGGAAAGAATGGTACTGACTAGACAAAGGGTATTTATGTATCAGGATGCTTCGTGGCTGGGCACGGTGGCTCACACCTGTAATCCCTGCACTTTGGAAGGCCAAGGTGGGTGGATCACGAGATCAGGAGTTCAAGACCAGCCTGGCCAAGATGGTGAAACCCCATCTCTACTAAAAATACAAAAATTAGCTGGGCGCAGTGGCAGGTGCCTGTAATCCCAACTGCTTAGGAGGCTGAGGCAGGAGAATTGCTTGAACTGGGAGTGTGGAGGTTGCAGTGAGCCGAGATCATGCCACTGAACTCCAGCCTGGGTGGCAAAGTGAGATTCCGTCTAAAAAAAAAAAAAATGCTTTGGGCTGGGTATTTATTATGTCACATAACAAAAAGTCTTGCCTGAAATTTAGTGAGTCTGAGATTCAAGTCAATGCAATTTAACCAGTACTTAATTGAGCACCTACTAAGTGCCAGGCACTGCTGGTGATGTATGAGGCAGGCAATAATCTCTGCCTTCAGGGAGCTTATATTCTATGGTTGGTCAATTCTGTGACTCAGCAGCATTAACAAATTCTCAGATTTTTTATTTGTTTGTTTTAATTCTGCCAACCCCAGCAAGTCAGGTACAACAATCCCTGACAAGAGGAATTGAACCAAGACACATAAAGTTTTAGTAACTTACCTAAAGTCACACAAGAGCCTATGGAGGAATCATGAGACCAGACTCTTAACTGAAATACAGTGCTGGTCTTTTGGCTCTGGGGCTGGAGAAGGGCCCAGCCTTCCTAAAGCATGTGGCTACCTGATGCCCGAACAAAATCAGGGATCTATGACCCAAGAATAGGTGGGGATGGCTTCTAGAGGGGAAACTACTGTGACTTCTATAGCCTGCTCATTGGGACCAATGTATCTTCAAATCTGAGAATTGACTGAGTTGGTAAAAACCACTGTATTTATAGTTAGAAGCTCTCCCTGAGGTCGTGGTTAGGAGATCAGGATAGAACTGGAGGTGGCTTACGCAGAATATAAGGGGCTTGTAAATCAAAGTTTCTATTTGCAAAGATGTTGATCAGCACAGAAGGGATGGAACTGATGGTTACAGCAGGGGGCAGTCTCCTAAACTGCAGAAAAGACACTTTGATGTAGCAGAAAGTATATGAAGTCTAGAATTTAGAGACTGTGGGTATCAATCCCTATAATGTAACAGCCAGAAAATTCTTAAGGTATGTTGGGGTATCATTTTAGCAGAGGTTGAGGAAAATTGTCTTCATTTGACTTTAACCAGGAAAGGTGCTTTTGGATCCCACGTGGGCAAACCTGCTATAGCTGATTGCCATTCAGTGTTGGAAACTAGGAACTTCTGGAAAGAAAAGGCATAAATTTAAACAGAATTTCTATAAATCTGAATAACGTAGAAAGAAGAGGAGGAGGAATCATAGATAATTACTCCTGTGAAATACAAACTGGAGATATAACATCCTATATAAAGAGAATAATAATAAATCTTCATATTAAGAAACAAGGGAATCGCTGGGTGTGGTGGCTCATGCCTATAATCCCAGCACTTTGGGAGGCTGAGGCAGGCGGATCACCTGAGGTCAGGAGGTGGAGACCAGCCTGGCCCACATGGTGAAACCCCGCCTCTACTAAAAATACAAAAATTAGCCAGGCATGGTGGCAGGCATCTGTAATCCCAGCTACTGGGGAGGCTGAGGCAGGAGAATCGCTTAAACTTGGGAGGCAGAGGTTGCAATGAGCCAAGATCGTGCCATTGCACTCCAGCATGGGTGACAGAGCAAGACTCCATCTCAAAAAAAAAAAAAAAAGAAACAAGAAACAAGGAAATCATCAAGAATGCTGATAAATACACAGATAGGACTTTGATTGTATTGGCTCTCTTTTTTCTTTGAGATGAGCTCAAGTGATCCTCCTGCCTCCGCCTCCCAAGTAGCTGGGATTACAGTACAGGCTCACACTGCCATGCCGGCTAATTTTTTTCATTTTTTAGTAGAGACAAGAGTTTCACCATGTTGCTCAGGCTGGTCTCAAATGCCTGTTTTCAAGGGATCCACCTGCCTTGGCCTCCCTAAGTGCTGGGATTACAGGTGTGAACCACTGCGCCTGGCCTATGTTTGCAATGTTTTATTTCATAAACTGAGTGGTGGGCACATGAATGTGTGTTTTACTATTCTCTATGCTTTTTTTTCCTGGAATATGTCATTAAAAAAGAAAAGCTTGGTATCATTTTGCCTTTTTGGAATCTGTCATTTGTAATTTGATGCTTTGTCATTAGTGAGTGGGGAGGTGCAGAAGAGGAACTGAGTTCCGATGTCTTCTTGCTTCCAGAAGGAAGGACCAGATCTGAGATCTTAGACCATCAAGAATATTCCTCATACCATGTTTGCGGTCATGGCACTACCCTTCTCTCCCTTTCTCCTGCCCCCTCGCAGTTTTTTCCTTTACATTCGGGAACTCAGTTGCATCCTACAATTTGCCACTGCCCCAGTTGCACCAAGGAGTGGGTGTAGTAGAAATTCAATATCCACTGGTATGTGTCATTGTTCCTGAGTCAACTTTGCTTTTCAAAAACACAATATGTTATTAAACAAAATCTCCCCTCTGTTCTGAACAACAGACTAGCAGTTGGTTTTTTTAATATGTACTTGAGAAAAGTATACATGCTTAGTCCACTCGAAGGCTAATCACCTGCCAGGGTTTATTGGGAGTTGCTAGGGTGGCTCCCACCCACCCCTCACCACCAATTCTTGAGTCACACAATGGCAACATTTTGTTATAAAAATGCTAACTTCTCTTCTGTTGTACTTCTGCTGTTATTCAAAAACAGCCAAATGGATGTTATTGAAATCCGGTCCCAAGAAAGGTTGAAATTGCTCCCCAGCTGGGCCTGAGACCCTGTGTGCCAAATTTCAGCCTAAAGAGAATTCTTATATTTGAGTCACTCCGAGCAGCTGAAAATATGAGGTTTGGGGTGGAAATGCTAACAGACTCTTAACTATCATTTTGCAAACCATGTGATTATAACACAATGCAACCCCCCTCTGGAGCAGCTCTCTGGCAAAAGCAACAGAAACAAGACGTCTGGGCCTGAAAGTTCTGCCTTTACAGGCTTCTGCTGGGCTAGCAGCAGGCAGGGGAGCCTAGTGATGCCATTGTCGACATTGCTGTTCTAGCTGACGTTAAAAGATGGGCCTTATTGGTGAATTTCTGTTAAATAGCATGAGCGTATACAGCTCATTCCTTTACAGGGTGCCTTGGAACGCAAGTTTATGGTCACCCTTGCCTGTTCTGGAAGTGTTATCACCAACACAGTGCTTGATTCCAACCAGACACGAATTGTTTGCCACCTCTAGTCCCATTGGCTTAGTCACACTTGCTCCCATTCCAACTTGGCAAAAATGCCTGCACTGCTTGGCCACTTGCTTCTATCATCTGGCATTTAGATGTGGGCTGAATCTCTCCTCAGTAGCATTCGGGGCCACAGAGATGCTTTGGTTCCAGGCGCCAAACACATGTTCCAGACAGTGAGTGTCCAAATGTAGGTAGAGTTTCCATGGGCTGATTCATTCATGCAACCCTCACAGGATGGAGGGGCAATCAGAGCTTCTTGAAGGGAGCCCCCTAGAGCACTATTTCTAGAAGAGTCTCTCACCACACCTCCCAGAACATTCAGCCCTCTATAGGGCTGTGACAAAAGGTAAATTTCTCCCAAGGCCCAGTCAAACTGTGGCTTATCTGTTTCTGCCACTCACTAGCCATCTACTTTGGGCAAAAAAAATTACATGCATTGATGGGTAAATCTCAGTTTCCTAAGGGGCAGAACCTGCCTTCTGTCTGTTTGTGAAGATCGTAGAATGTGAGAGTATTTTCTAAACTGCTATGCACCATATACATTTTTGGCCATGATATCTCCAAAATTGCATCATAGCTTCAAAATTCAAATTTCAGCTAAACTACGATTGAAGTCAATAGGAGTGGATTTTAAAGATCTGCTTCCATTAGAAATAGCAGGCCACAGGTTCTGAGAATTAGTATTTGTCGGGTGTTTGATACATACTCAGTTCTCTGTTAAGGACTGTGAAGATGGCTGGGCGTGGTGGCTGACACCTGTAATCCCAGCACTTTGGGAGGCCAAGGCAGGCGGATCACTTGAGGTAAAGAGTTCAAAACAGCCTGGCAAGCATGGCAAAACTCCGTCTCTTCTAAAAAATAGCAAAAATTAGCTGGGCATGGTGGCAGGCGCCTGTAGTCCCAGCTACTCAGGAGGCTGAGGCACAAGAATCGCTTGAACCTGGGAGGCAGAGATTGAAGTGAGCTGAGATAGCGCCACTGCGCTCCAGCCTGGGCAACAAAGCAAGACTCTGTCTCAAAAAAAAATGGACCATGAGAGATACATGGTAAGTGAAGGCATGATTCCTAATATTAACAAGATTGTGATTTAACATACTTTGATAATTAAGTGAGAGATGCTCTAGATACAGTAACAATTCAAAAGTAAAGAGGAGCTGTGAGGGCTGGAGAAATGGGGTAGCTTCATGGATAATGCATGTGATAGATTCTGTCATTTGTGTCTGTCAAGGACCCTTTTTTAAGGGTATCTTAGTCCATTCTGCTATAACAAAACACTTTAGACAGGGCAATTAATAATCAACAGAAATTTATTTCTTACAGTTTTAGAGGCTGGGAAGTCTAAGGTAGCAGTAGATTTGGTGTCTGGCAAACACTTGCTCTCTGCTTGAGTGCAGTAGCACAATCACAGATCATGGCAGCCTTGACCTCCTGGGCTCAAACAATCTTCCTACTTCAGCCTCCCCAGTAGCTGGGGCTACAGGCACAAGCCACCATGCCCAGCTAATTTCTGTATTTTTTGTAGAAACAGGGTTCTGTGGCCAGGCGTGGTGGCTCACACCTTAATCCCAGCACTTTGGGAGGCCAAGGCAGGTGGATCACTTGAGGCCAGGAGTTCAAGATTGGCCAACATAGCGAAACCCCATCTCTACTAAAAATACAAAAATTAGCCAGGCGTGGTGGCACATGCCTGTAATCCCAACTACTCAAGAGGCTGAGACACGAAAATCACTTGAACCTGGGAAGCGGAGGTTGCAGTGAGCCTAGATGGCACCACTGCACTCCAACTTGAGTGACAGAGTGAGACTCTTGTCTCAAAAATGAAAAGAAAAGGAGAGAGAGAGAAAGAAAGAAAGAAAGAAAAGAAAGGAAAGAAAGAGAGAAAGAAAGAAAGAAAGAAAGAAAGAAAGAAAGAAAGAAAGAAAGAAAGAAAGAAAGAAAGAAAGAAGAGAGAAAGAAGAGAAAGAAAGAAAGAAAAGAAAGAGAAAGAAAGAAAGAAAGAAAGAAAAAGAAAGAAAGAAAGAAAGAAAGAAAGAAAGAAAGAAAGAAAAAGAAAGAAAGAAAGAAAGAGAAAGAAAGAAAAGAAAGGGAGGGAGGGAAGAAAGAAAGAGGGAAAGGAAGGAAGGAAGGAAAGAAAAATGAAAAAGAAAGAGAAAAAGAGAGAGAAAGAAAAAGAGAAAGAAAGAAAGAAAGAAGGAAGGAAGGAAGGAAGGAAGGAAGGAAGGAAGGAAGGAAGGAAGGAAGGAAGGAAGGAAGGAAGGAAGGAAGGAAGGAAGGAAGGAAGGAAGGAAGGAAGGAAGGAAGGAAGGAAGGAAGGAAGGAAGGAAGGAAGGAAGGAAGGAAGGAAGGAAGGAAGGAGGAAGGAAGGAAGGAAGGAAGGAAGGAAGGAAGGAAGGAAGGAAGGAAGGAGAAAGAGAAACGGGTTTGCCGTGTTGGAATGATCTCAAACCCCAATGCTCAAGATGATTCACCTGCACCCTTTCTTAAGCGCCCCACCTCTTAATACTATCATGTTGGGCATGAGGTTTCCGTTTTTTTGTTTGTTTATTTGTTTGTTTGTTTAGTGATGGAGTCTTGCTCTATTGCCCAGGCTGGAGTGCAGTGGCAGGATCTTGGCTCACTGCAACCTCTGCCTCCTGGGTTCAAGCGATTCTACCACCTCAGCCTCCGGAGTAGCTGGGATTAGAGGCACCCACCACCACGCCTGGCTAATTTTTGTATTTTTAGTAGAAATGGGGGTTTCACTATGTTGGCCAGGCTGGTCTCGAACCCCTGACCTCAAATGATCCGCCCACCTCGGCCTCCCAAAGTGTTGGGATTACAGGTGTGAGCCACCACGCCCAGCCCTGGATTAGGTTTCAACATAAGAATTTTAGAGGCCGGGCGCGGTGGCTCAAGCCTGTAATCCCAGCACTTTGGGAGGCCGAGACGGGCGGATCACGAGGTCAGGAGATCGAGACCATCCTGGCTAACATGGTGAAACCCCGTCTCTACTAAAAATACAAAAAAAAAACTAGCCGGGCGAGGTGGCGGGCGCCTGTAGTCCCAGCTACTCCGGAGGCTGAGGCAGGAGAATGGCGTAAACCCGGGAGGCGGAGCTTGCAGTGAGCTGAGATCCGGCCACTGCAGTCCAGCCCGGGCTACAGAGCAAGACTCCGTCTCAAAAAAAAAAAAAAAAAAGAATTTTAGAAAGACACAAACATTCAGACCATAGCAAGGGGATTTGATCTTCCACACTCCATGTGGTTTTAATGGGTTTGACAGTCATAACACTGTACCTCCCTGGCTACAGATGTGGGCATATACCCTGGGCTTAGCTATCATAGTACCCTACCATTCTAGATGAAACGATTGAACAAGAAGATGCCATTTGATCCAAATTAGGCCAATGAAAACTCCCCCACCCCCGCCCCGCAGCCAAGATATTACAAATGGAGGATGGGAAAGAGGAAGTCTTTTGTGGGTTACGCATAAGATGTTGTAAGTGTGGAGCTTTCTGTGGCCCTGTGCTGGTCCTTCAGTATGGAGGCATGATGTCTATAGGAGAGAATACATCCAGTGCACGGTAAAGTGAGACTGGATATGAGAAGAGGGACCTAATAGCACTGTCTAGGTCCCTGGCATCTCTGAAGCAAGCTGTTCCGTTTTTCATAGAACCAAATTTCCTTTTTGTGCCATAGAAGTTTGCTTTGGATGTTCTTTCATTTGATCCAGAAGGAGTCCTAACTCTTAGAGAATGGGATTTGACTTCTATATTTTAAAAATGGGCAGGATTTTGATGTGCCCAGGGAAAATGGTAGGGTATTCCAGGCAAGTAGAGCCGCTTTAATGAAGGTCCAGAGATAAGAATGAGCATGGTGCCGGGCGCGGTGGCTCACGCCTGTAATTCCAGCACTTTGGGAGGCCGAGGCGGGTGGATCACCTCAGGTCAGGAGTTCAAGACCAGCCTGACCAACATGGAGAAACCCAGTCTCTACTAAAAATACAAAAATTAGCCAGGCATGGTGTCGCATGCCTGTAATCCTAGCTACTCGAGAGGCTGAGGCAGGAGAATCGCTTGAACCCGGGCGGCGGAGGTTGCGGTGAGCTGAGATAGTGCCATTGCACTCTAGCCTGGGCAAAAAGAGCGAAACTCTGTCCCCCGCCCCCCCCCCAAAAAAAAAGAATGAGCATGGTATATTTGGGGAATCTGAGAAAATCAGCCTGAATAGAGCAACTTCAAATGAAGTAAATTAGAAATAAGTAAATTAGGTGGGTTATAAAGAGGTCAGTTTGAGAGTTTGTTTAAACTAGATAAGAGTTGAGGCTTGATTAGAAGGAAACAAAGAGTTTCTAAAATTAAAATAAAGAAAAACTACATCTGTTTAAAGACAAAATTTTAAAAGTCTGTTGCATTAATCTGCTTAGGCTGCCATGACAAAAATCTCACAGACTGAGCGGCTGAAACAAGAGACATTTATTTTCTCATACTTCTGGAAGCTAGGAGTCCAAGATCAAGGTTCTGGCAAATTCGGGTTCTAGTAAGGGCTCCCTTCCTGGCTTATAGATGGCTGGCTTCTCACTGTGTCCTCATATGGCCTTTCCTTTATGCACACATAGTGGGGAGAGGGTGGGAGTTGGGTGGAGTTGTTGGGGGAGCTTTAGTGTCTCTTCCTCCTCTTTTTATAAGGATACCAATTATATAGGATTAAAGCCCCCCCCTTATGGCCTCATTGATTTTAATTACCTCCATAAAGGCTGTATCTCCACATGCAGTCACATCGGGGGTTGGAACCTAATATATAAATTTTGGAAGGACACAATTCAGTTTATAACATCTGTCAAACTAAGAACAGGAGAAAATGAAGGTAATGGAAACACTGATATACTAGTGGGAAAGTAAATCATCACAGCTACCTAAGAGGAAAATCTGGCAAAATCTATTCATGTTGGAACATGTATGTCCAAAACCCATGAATTCTACTCTGATTTTGGGAAATCTTTTACAGCTGTGCACCATGAAGTACATTCAAAACGATTTTTACAGCATTATTTTCAAGAGTCCCCAGATCGAAAGCAACCTAAATATCCATCAAAAAGAAAAAAAGGAAAAACAAATTATTTAATTAATTTTTCCTGAGACAGGGTCTTGCTGTGTTGCCCAGGCTGGAGTGCAGTGGTGTGATTATAGCTCACTGCAGCTTCAAACTTCTAGGCTCCAGTGATCCTCCCACCTCAGCCGCCAGAGTAGCTAGGACTACAGGTGTGCACCACTATACCCTGCTAATTGTTAAACTTTTTTTGTAGAGAAGGGGTCTTGCTACATTGCCCAAGCCAGGCTTGTACTCCAGAGTGCAAGTGATCCTTCTACTGCAGCCTCCCAAAGCACTGGGATTACAGGCCTGAGCCTCTTGTGCCTGGCAGGGAAAATAAATTTTGGTGTGTTCATACATTCAACCCTACATAGCAGTAGAAGTGAAAGAAAAACAAAAACAAAAACAAAAACAAAACAAAACTAGACCTACATGTATCAACATGAACAAATCTCAAATATAATAATGTTGAGGAAAAAAATCAAGTTAATGAAGAACATAGAGCATAATAAATCAGTGGGGTGCCAGAGCTGGCTCACATGTATTGGGGTTGTCTCTTCCTAACTTCTTCTTCACTGACACAATGTGGTCATTTGAATTTGGCCTTTGGCATTGGAATTAGCCTAACTCTGGCTTTGCAGCCATTCTTTACTAACTGCTTATGGTGGGAGTATGTAAGCATGGAAATTGGCAGATGCTTTAAATTAAGTTGTTTTTTTTTTTTCCCTAGAGAGCCTGTTGTTAAAACCAGGATATCACTGGATAACATTTTTTTAGATTATCTCATTTAATCCATATATCAACACTATGAGATATTATCACCATTTCACAGATGAAGAAACAGGCTGAGTGTTGTAACTTGCCCAATCCACACAGGTAATAAGGACAGACCAGAGATTATTACCTCATAGTTAGAGTTTACATGTATATACCAAATGTACACATATTATATACCTGACTTTTTTTGGGTTTTGACCATACTTTCTGACTCTCACTATTACTCTGTTCCTATTATAGCTGATACATATGTATGTTTTAGCATTTGCCATGCTGAAGTGCAGTCATTCAATTATTAATACTCCCTATTCAATTATGAGCCTCCAAAGAGAATGGACCATACCTTATTCATCTCTATAGTTCCAGAACACAGGCTAGACATGGCACATCTACATAAATACCTTGTTAGTAGCCTAACTCTGGCTTTGCAGCCATTTTTTACTAACTGCTCATGGGTGATGAATATTACAGGACCATTATTGAACGATTAGCCATTTCTTTTGCTCCAAGATCTCCAAGATCCCCCATCACAAGGCAGTCTCAGCAGGAAGAATATTCAATACAATCAACCCCTGTTTGTTGAGCTGTTCCTCATACCTTGAACCCCAAAACTGTGATGTCTAGGGCTTTGTAAGTTTAAGAACTGCACTCACATCAGTCTGTCCCCAGCAGTTCACACACATTACAATAACTAAATGACAGGATAGCACCATATTCATAGAATATACAAGAATAAAGGAAAAATATGAGACAATGTAGATCAATAGCATAAGATAAAATCTTGCCAAAAGCTATCTTTTTATTATGATACAGCCATTGGGTCCAGAGGGGCAAGACCACACAATTCAGAAGCTTTCCCACACAAGAAACTAACAGAGTTGGTTACTGATGGCATTTGAGGCATAACATTTTTATAAATTTTATTTTATTTTATTATTATTATTTTTTGAGACGGAGTCTGGCTCTGTCGCCCAGGCTGGAGTGAGTGGCGCAATCTCGGCTCACTGCAAGCTCCGCCTCCCGGGTTCCCGCCTCAGCCTCCCCAGTAGCTGGGACTACACGTGCCGCCACCACGCCAGGCTCATTTTGTGTATTTTTAGTAGAGACGGGGTTTCACCATGTTAGCCAGGATGGTCTCGATCTCCTGACCTCGTGATCCACCCGCCTCGGCCTCCCAAAGTGCTGGGATTACAGGCGTGAGCCACCGCGCCCGGCCTCCCTATAAATTTTAAAATACTTAACACAATATACCATAGTATCTCATATATACAAGTATTTGGTATAATAAATACCACATTCAGGATAATGATTACTTCTTAAGAGGAAGGAAAGGAAGGTAATTAATGAGGGAAACAGAAGAGCTTCAGTTGAATTTGAAATGTATTTCTTAAGCTGAGGAGCGGTATGAATTAGCGATTGTATACTCTGTGCTTTTTGTTTTGCTAAAACGTTTAGTAGTAGCTCAATGAAATATGGCAGCCAGTTCTCCCACAGAGTATAGAGTTGCACGGGTGAGGTGGGAGGAGGCACCAGACACAGTCTCTATCCTTGTGCCATCCCACTAGCTCTGCAGTGAAGGGTAGCTCTATGGCTCCCAGATTTGGCCATGGAGGTGGTGGGGGAGCAGAGGAGTTTTTAGTATCTCTGGGGCCACACGCAGTTGCCACATTTGGTTCTGAGTTTCCGAAAAGAAAGAAGGAGTAAATACCCACACGATGGGGAGAGGAGAGAATCAGGGGAATCATTCAGGTGGTGAACACAACCATTTTAAGATGACCCTTCAGCTCCACCTGACCTCTCCAGGCTGCCTGGCAGGCAGGGGGTATATTTGGTTACAGACAACAGATAGAAGATATATTATACAGATGCCTATTTCTAGTCAACTTGAGTCATAATAGAATTCAAGTTCTCCTAGAAAGGGGCACAAGTAGGAAATGTTAAGGGCAAATATACAGCTAACTAACATTGGTCAAGAGATGCTAGGAGGCGAGACTTAACTCCTAAGGGAAAGATCCTTTAGCCCTGCTGCTGGAGTAGGTGCCATGTTTTCATTCCTAGGTAAGGTGGTCTAAAGTACTCTACTTTAGTTCCATTCCCGTGGTGCTTGAAAGCAAGTTAATTAGGCATTTATAGGCTGGTCTGGATTTTGTACCTCTCCCTGACCTCCCTCCTCCCCTTCACATTTGTGATACTTAACTGTACGCAAAGCACATCGTGCTGTTTCTACACATGCTGTTCTCTCTGCCCCACCACAATCCTTCTCTTTCTTTAAGTCCTTTCTCTTTCTTCAAGTCCTTTCCCTTTCTTTCCTGTGAGAAAACTTCCCCTCTACCTCTCCACATCAACAGAGGCATCTCTGTCTCCTCTGGGTCCCCTTCCTAGGACATACCTTTATCGTTTCTTTCTATGCACAGTATGGTAGTTGCTGCTTATATGTTCATCTCCCCTGCTGCAGTGCTGAGCTCCTTTGAGAAAAGAAGGCTGTGTTACTTTAACTTTGTATCTCCCAGGTCTACCACAGACCTGGCACAGACATTGAGTAGGTGCTAGTAGAGGAGAGAAGAAAGAGAAGGGAAGAGAGAGCAGAAAAAATGACCTGACTCTTCACTTCTTTTCTTTAGACATCCTCTCCTTCACTCTATGTTTCCTTTTTTAAACTATCTGCTAACACTCATGCAGAGTTCAGTTGTAGGCAGAGAAGCAAGGCAGGAAGTATGGGGTATGCCAAAGATAAGGAAACTGACACTAGTGGGCACAAGAGGTCTAATTCCATTCTTTGGTGCAACTTCATTTTACATAGTGCTGTTTGTGGGAAATTAATGACCCTATATACAAAGACTGGAGGTGCACAGAAGGCAGAGGTGAGGGATGATAACAAAGGTCCTGGTACCTTTTCTTCCCCCTTAACTGTCAACCTCTTCTGCTCTGTTTTTTTTTTTTTTTTTTTTTTTTTTGGTCTCCTGACCTGGTCTGGGGTCTCCTGATCCCAGCTATCAACAGCTAGCAATTTCATGTGTTATGCCATGAATTCTATTCTGAATACAGCCATAGTAGGTTTCACTAATTAATTAAATTGTACTTCATAGACTTGGAGTCAGGTCTCTTGAATACAAGATGCAAATTTATGCAACATATGCAAATCACTCATGTTCTCAAATTCCATGAACAAAATCTGGTAGCCTTGAGATAAAAAAGCCCCTGCCAAGCATCATCTCTCCTAATTATTGCTTAATTTCCTCCTCCCCCCACCCTTTAACACTGAACACTTTCAGGCTTGGCAGAAACTGGAAGAAAACACAATGAGAGCTGGTTAATAAACAGGAAGTTCCTCAGGGGCAAAGACCCTGCAATCTATTTATTTTATGCTCTCCAGTGGCTCCTAATATACTGCTGAGCACACAGTCTTGCATAGGGAACACCACCAGTCCTGACTATCAAATTATGGATATTTCAAGATGAACAAAAGTTGAGAGCCCTGAAGGCTTTGCAAAACATGCCATTTGGCGCGGTGGCTCACGCCTGTAATCCCTGCACTTTGGGAGGCCGAGGCGGGCGGATCACAAGGTCAGGAGATCGAGACCACGGTGAAACCCCGTCTCTACTAAAAATACAAAAAATTAGCCGGGCGCGGTGGCGGGTGCCTGTAGTCCCAGCTACTTGGGAGGCTGAGGCAGGAGAATGGCAGGAACCCGGGAGGCGGAGGTTGCAGTGAGCCGAGATCGCGCCACTGCATTCCAGCCAGGGGGACAGAGCGAGACTCCGTCTCAAAAAAAAAAAAAAAAAAAAAAAAAATGCCATTTAAGACTGGAAACAGGAAATTGATGACCTGTACTATATAATGCATGTAGCTATTAATTTATTTAAATTAAATAGCATTTAAAAATTTTGTTCTTGGCTGGGTGTGGTGGCTCATGCCTGTAATCCTAGCCCTTTGGGAGACCAAGGCAGGAGGATCCCTTGGGCCCAGGAGTTTGAGACCAGCCTGGGCAACATAGGGAAAACCTGTCTCTATTAAATAATTAAAAAAAAAAAAAAAGTAAAAGGAAATAAAAATTTAAAATTTAGTTCTCAGTCAAACCACATTTCAAGTGTTTAGTAGCTAGATGTGGCTAGTGACTTTCATATTGGGCAGTAGAAGTATAGAACATTTCCATTATCATGAAAAGTTCTATCAGACGGCACTGATTTAGACACTTGGTATTCAAAGTCCAGTCCTTGGAGAGCATATTGGGCATGTATTGAGAGCATATTGGAAATGCAGAAACTCAGGTCCTACTCCAGATCCACTGAATCAGAATCTGCATTTTAACAAAATCCTCAATTCATTCACATGCACATAAATGTGAGAGAGGCATTGCTCTAGATCTAGAATAGAAAACAGTGGTTCTGTACTCACTTCAGCAGTATATATACTAAGAAGATTAGCATGGCCCCTGTGCAAAGATGACATGCAAATTCATGAAGGGTTTCATTAAGAAAACTTTAAAGAAAGTAGAAAGGAAACAGGGGTTCTCCCCAGAAATAAAGCCACACATCTACAGCCATCTGATCTTTGACAAAGTCAACACAAATAAGTAATGGGGAAAGGACTCCATATTCAATAAATGATGCTGGAATAGCTGACTAGCTATATGCAGAAGAATGAAACTGGAGCCCTACCTTTTGCCATATACAAAAATTAACTCAGGGTGGATTAAAGATTTAAAAGTAAGACCTCAAGCTATAACAATCCTAGAAGAAAACTTAGTAAACACCATTCTGGACATCGGCCTTGGGAAATAATTTATGATTAAGTCCTCAAAAGCAGTTGCAACACAAACAAAAATTGACAGGTGGGACCAATTAACTAAAGAGGTTTTGTACAGGAAAAGAAACTATCAACAGAGTAAACAGACCTACAGAATGGGAGAAAATATTCACAAACTGTGCACACAACAAAGCTCTAATATCCAGAATCTATAACAACCCCATTAAAAGTGGACAAAAGTCATGAACAGACACTTCTCAAAAAAACACATACAAGCAGCCAACAAATATATAAAAAATGCTTGATATCATTAATTATCAGATGAATGCAAATCAAAACCACAATGAGATACCATCTCACATCTATCAGAATAGCTATTACTAAAAAGTAAAAAAACAACAGATGATGGTGAGGCTGCAGAGAAAAGGGAATGTTTATACATTGTTGGTGGGAATGTAAATTAGCCACTGTAGAAAGCAGTTTGGAGAGAGTTCTCAAAGAACTAAGAGCAAAACTACCATTTTACCCAGCAATCCTATCACTGGATATACATCCAAAAGAAGGATAGGGCGTCATGGCTCACATCCATAATCCCCAAACTTCGAGAGGCTGAGATGGGAGGATCAGTTGATTCCAGGAGTTTGAGACCAGCCTGGGCAATGTAGTGAGACCCCATCTCTTAAAAAAAAATAGCCAGGCATGGTGGGCATGCCTGTAGTCCCATCTACTTGGGAGGCAGAAGTGGAGGATTGCTTGAGCCTGGGAGGTTGAGGTTGCAGTGAGCCATGATCACACCTTTGCATCCCAGCCTAGAAAACAGAATGAGACCTTGTCTCAAGAAAACAAATACAAAAACAAAAACAAACAGAAAATAAATCATTCTACCAAAAAACACATGCACTCATCACAGCGCTGTTCACCATAGCAAAGACATGGAATCAACCTGGGTGCCCATCAATAGTGGATTGAATAAAGAAAAGGTACATATACATCATAAAATACTACACAGTCATAAACAACAAAATCATGTCCTTTGCAGCAACATGGACGCAGCTGGAGGTCATTATTCTAAGCAAATTAACCCAGGAACAGAAAACCAAATACCACATGTTCTCACTTATAAGTGAAAGCTAAACATTAGGCACTCATGGACATAAAAGTGGCAACAACAGACACTGGGGACTACTAGAGCGGGGAGGGAGAGCGGGGGAAGGATTGGAAAATCCTTTGCTCACTACCTGGGTGATGGGGTCATTTGTACCCCAAACCTCAGCATCATGCAATATACCCATGAAACACACCTGCCCATGTACCCCCTGAATCTGAAATAAAAGTTGAAATTACAAGAAAGAAAAAAGAAAGAAAGAAAGAAAGAAAAGAAAGAAAGAAAGAAAGAAAGAAAGAAAGAAAGAAAGAAAGAAAGAAAGAAAGAAAGAAAGAAAGAAAGAAAGAAAGAAAGAAAGAGAAGAAAAGAAAGGAGGGAGGGAGGGAGGGAAGGAAGGAAGGAAGGAAGGAAGGAAGGAAGGAAGGAAGGAAGGAAGGAAGGAAGGAAGGAAGGAATGAATGAATCAGTGATTTTCTAATTTTAGTATATTTCAGAATTATCTGGAGTACTTATAAACACAGATTGCTGGCCCACAATATATGAGTTACTAATTCAGTAGGTGTGTTAGTTTCATAGGGTTGCCATAATGAATTACCACAAAATAGGTGGTTTAAAACAAGCTCCTATTTCTGGATGCTCAAAGTCTGAAATCAAAGCATCAGCAGGGCCACACTTCCTCTGAAATTGGTAAGGAAGATCCTTCCTTGCCTCTTCTTAGCTTCTGGTAGTTTGCTGGCAATCTTTGGTGTTCCTTGATTTACCGGTATATAACTTCAGTCTCTGCCTCTATCATCTTATGGAGGTCTCTCCTTGTGTATCTGTGTCTCTCTCTCCTTTTCTTATAAGGACATTAGTCATACTGGATTAAAGGCCCACACTAAGTGAGTACAGCCTCATCTTGGCTTCTCTAATTACATCTACAATGACCCTATTTCCAAATAAGGTTACACTCTGAGGTACTGGGTGTTAGGACTTCAACCTATCCTTTTGGGGTCACAATTCCACCCATAACAGGAGGCTAGGGTGTGACCTGTTAATCTGCATTTCCAAGTTCTGCAGCTGGTGCTAATGCTGCTACAGGAACTACACTTTGAAAACCACAGGTCAAACAATTAGCAAAACAGGATTACTTGGAACAAAAGTTGGATTGTACCATGGAAGTAACTGTTCCACTTCCCAAATGTGCAGAATTCCATGTTTAGGCATACTTGGGAGATGGTCATCCAGCCATTGCATGAATACTTCCAAAGACAGAGTTCCCATTACTAGCAGTGCAGCTTTCTTGATGGCTATGCTCTTGAAATTTGTGCCCTTTGAACTTTCCGAATATCTGATACATCTAGCTGATGTATGGCAGCAGAAAGTCTCGATATTTTTTTCTGGTGGCTGCACAAAGTCTCAATATTGAATTTTACATTTCCTCTTTGTGACAGTTCTCCAAATCCTTTAGATCCTGGTTTGCTCTGAAAGGCACACTTGTTGAGGTTTTCAGGGGTGATAATCATGTCCCCCCACCCCCGGTTATGAGTTAATTAGAAACAGATATAGGAATCCAACAGATGAAGATCAAAAGATCAATTATATTTCCAGTACTCATAGATTGGAGGGTAGAAGGTGGACCTTGACCACAATCAGCCTTCCTATGAACCCCCACTTCATTGAATTTATGTGACAGAGTCACATACAAAGAAGCAGGACAATTGACTCCACACCACTGTGCAAGGTTTTAAGGGTATGAGTTACAGCTATTGCCACATAAAGAAATGTAACAGCACTAGATCAGGTTTTCCTGGAAGAGAGAAAGAAAAGATGTCTACCTTCTCTTCCATCAAATCCACCCATCCCAGGAGACCTCCTTCTCCCAGGGTTGCCTCCTTAGCATCCTTCCCACCATTTTCCTTTTTTCAAACAGAACCCTAATGTTATCTACAAAAGCCCCACCGCAACCCCTTTCATGGTGCCCAAGTGTCTCAGGAAGCCAGCACTATCCTCAACTGAAGCCAATCCTATTAACTCTAATCTCCTTGCAAGTGATTGGTTTCAGAATTTAGGCTTCAGTCAATCAGTGCATGGCATGACTCCTAGAGATTGCTATTGGATGAGAGATGGACTAGTGATACAGACGAGCCTAATCAGACTACTTTTGTTCAAAGGTAGGAGGAAAGATTTTTTTTTTTTTTTTTTTTTTTTTGACAGGAGTCTCACTCTATTGTCCACGCTGGTGTGCAATGGCGTGATCTCAGCTCACCACAACCTCTACCTCCCAGGTTCAAGCGATTCTCCTGCCTCAGCCTCCCAAGTAGCTGGGATTACAGACATGCACCACGACGCCTGGCTAATGTTTTTGTGTTTTTTTTTTTTTAAAGTAGAGACAGGGTTTCACCATGTTGGCCAGGCTGGTCTTGAACTCCTGACCTTAGATGGTCCGCCCACCTCAGCCTCCCAAAGTGCTGGGATTACAGGCGTGAACCACCACACCTGGCCTGGAAAGAATTTTCTAATCAGGAAGCATGCTGTTCCAGGAGCTGACGGCAGTCACCAGGAGGAAGCAACCTGAAGAAAACGCCCCTATCTGGAAGACCAAGGAGCTCAAAGAACAGCAAAGCAATAAATCCCCAGCCCCAATTATGACACTTGCTCTACCTTTGGCTTTTGTTGTTGTTGTTTAAAATAATACTAATTTTTTTAATTGTTTAAGCTGGTTATGTCAATGTCTCTGTCATTTCCAGCTAAACTAATTTCTACCAATACAATACTCAAATATTTTTTCTATGATTTAGTAGAAATTGCCTCATGGGACTGAGCACGGTGGCTCACACCTATAATTCCAGCATTTTGGGAGGTTGAGGTGGGCAGATCACCTCAGGTAACGAGTTCAAGACCAGCCTGGCCAACATGACGAAACCCTGTCTCTACTAAAAATACAAAAATTAGCCAGACGTGGTGGCACAAACTTGTAATCCCAGCTACTTGGAAGGCTGAGGCATGAGAATGGCTTGAACCAGGGAGGCGGAGGTTGCAGTGAGCAGAGATGCGCCACTGCACTCCAGCCTGGGCTACAGAGCAAGACCCTGTCACACACGCACGCGCACACACACACACACACACAAAGGAAAAGAAATTGCCTCATGGAAAGCTGAAGAAATAGGACGAGGTTTCCACCCACCAATCCTCCAACTTAATTCATTAATGTTGCTCTTAAAGTATGTGCCCCTAAATGGTCAGATTACTCCAGACATTGTGGTACCATTAACTCCCACCCAGCACAGTGCCTGCCATGGAATACATGCTAAACAAGTATTTGTTGAACAAATGCAACTGGAGGCTACACTAACATTTTTAGCGGATGCATAATAATTATATCAGTTCAGGTGAACTAAAAATCCCTAGAAAATTGTAATACAATTTTTTTTTTTTTTTGAGACAGACTCTCGCTCTGTCGCCCAGGCTGGAGTGCAGTGGCGCGATCTCGGCTCACTGCAAGCTCCGCCTCCTGGGTTCACGCCCATCTCCTGCCTCAGACTCCCGAGTAGCTGGGACTACAGGCGCCCGCCACCACGCCAGCTAATTTTTCGTATTTTTAGTAGAGACGGGTTTCACTATGTTAGCCAGGTTGGTCTCGATCTGCTGACCTCGTGATCCACCCGCGTCGGCCTCCCAAAGTGCTGGGATTACAGGCCTGAGCCACCGTGCCAGGCCGTTTTTTGTTGTTGTTGTTGTTGTTTTTGAGATGGAGTTTCACTCTTGTTGCCCAGGCTGGAGTACAGTGGTGTGATCTCGGCTCACTGCAACCTCTACCCCCTAGGGGTCAAGCGATTCTTCTGCCTCAGCCTCCCAAGTAGCTGGGATTATAGGCACGTGCCACGACGCCCAGCTAATTTTTGTATTTTTAGTAGAGATGGGGTTTCGCCATGTTGGCCAGGCTGGTCTCAAACTCCTGAGCCCAAAGGATCTGCCTGCCTCGGCCTCTCAATGTACTGGGATTACAGGCATGAGCCACCGTGCCCGGCCATATTTTAATATAAATTGATGCCATCGCTGTTGTTCTTCACTCTGTATCTGAGCAATTGCATAGTGTATGAAGTTTTCCTTTAAAATTTTCTTTTAACCGAAATAATTGAGTTTAGGAGACTCCAGCATAGGTTGCACTCAGCTGAGGTGATTTTTTTTTTTTTTTTTTTTTTTTTGAGATGAGTTCTTGCTGTGTTGTTCAGGCTGATCCCAAATGCCTGGGCTTAAGCAATCCACCCACCTCCTCCCAAAGTGCTAGGATTACAAGCATGAGCCACTGCGCCCGGGCAGGTGAGGTGATTTTTAATTTTCCATCATTTGTCATGTCAGTTATTCTTCCTATTCTGGTAAGAACCTCAAAAAAGCTACACATTCCTTCTGTGCCTTCATATGCATCAAATAGCAAAATGTTGACTGTAACAGCACAAGCGGAAAGAACTCTAGGTTACCCTATTGTTTGCTAAAAGAAATCACTCTGTTCCCCTCTATGCATTCCTAACTTGATCCATGAAATAAGACCTTCTGCCCTTGCAGAAATGTCAGGATCATAACTTCTACTGCTTCTAGTTCACTCCTTCTACCTCCAACCATGCTTGATGGTTGGTGAATTTTGGAGAAGGAACTGGAGCTGCCTCAACAAGCCCTCTCCGAATTCTTTGAAGTTGCCTCTGTGCAGGACACCTACATTCCCGTCTTCCACCAATCACTGAGCTGCCCCTGAATGGGAGGTTCAGCTGTGCCTATGACTGGAGAGGGATGTTTAACTGTGTCAGGCCTGGAATATTAGCAAGGATTAAGGGCCAGGTTGTGGACACACAACAAGCCACTTTCTCTTATCAGTTTAATCAAAAGCAGAGGTGAGGGGTTTTTTTCCCCCAATCTGGTTGACACCTGTGTTTACTTATTCATCGCTTCAGAACTTAGATGGGTAAGAGCAACTTGTTATTAATGGACTGTTCCCAAAGCTCAATCTTAACACTCAAGATTGATTGTTCAACAGCTTAAAATCTATCAAAACATATTATTATTGAGGCCTTCAACCAATTCCAGGAAAAGTAAGTCTGTCATAATCCCCTAACCTGACAACTTAATAGTCCAAACTAAAAAAAGGAAAGGTAATGTTTGGTTCATTTTGGTTCAAAAGTATGACTTATTTTGAGCAAACTGATCATAATATGCAGTGATTATTATGTTCCTTTTAAAACTTTTTTTTTTTTTTTTGACAGAGTCTCAGTCTGTCACCCAGGCTGGAGTGCAGTGATAGGATCTCGGCTCACTGCAAGATCCGCCTCCTGGGTTCACACCATTCTCCTGCCTCAGCCTCCCAAGTAGCTGGGACTTCAGGCCCCCACCAGCACGTCCAGCTAATTTTTTGTATTTTTGGTAGAGATGGGGTTTCACCATGTTAGCCAGGATGGTCTCAATCTCCTGACCTCGTGATCCGCCTGCCTCGGCCTCCCAAAGTGCTGGGATTACAGGCGTGAGCCACCGCGCCCAGCCTAAAACTTTTAAAAAGTTATAAATTAACTGTTAATTAGTAAAATCTAGATGAGTATTAAAAAGAATTGGGGGCCAGGCACAGTGGCTCACTGCCTGTAATCCCAGCACTTTGGGTAGATCACTTGAACCCAGGGGCTCAAGACCAGCCTAAGCAACATGACAAAACCCTGTCTCTACAAAAAATGTAAAATAATTAGCCGGGTGTGGTTGCACACTTGTAGTCCCAGTTACTCAGAAGGCTGAGGTGGGAGGATCCCTTGAGCCCAGGAGGTTGAGGCTGCAGAGAGCTATGATTATACCACTGCACTCCAGCCTTGGCAACAGAGTGAGATCCTGTCTCCAAAAAAATAAAAATAAAAAATAAAAATAAAATAAAGAATAAAGAACTGGCCTCAAACCTCAAACTTACACATTTGTACTTTCTGTGATTCCCACTTTTTCTCCTTTCTGAAAATCAGACTACTTACCCATTTCTTGTCTTTGGAAACCACTCCCATGAGCCACACTTCCTCTGAGATTGCCCATTGTAGTAGTTATATGGTACCTGAATTTCCTTCAGAACCATGGAGTGTAATTCTCAAGGTCTAGACACTGGAACTCATAAAAACCACCAGGTGAAATCTTGTCTCTCTTGGGCAAACTAAAACAAACTATGGCAACTGTCATGCGTAGTTTTCAACTATGAATAGACTCAGAAATACGTGGTAGGTAGTAATTTGTTATTTTGCTGAGGCATTGGACTCTGGCCCACTGTCATAATTTAAGTGACATAAGCATGCCTAGCTGAGCCCAGCTAAATGTCTAACATGCCCGTCTCAACTGTGTGCTTCGTATTCTTACTCTTTTCTCTTCACAGTGATTATGTCTTTTCTGTCTGTATGAAAATGATGCTGAACAGCCAGGTGCAGTGGCTCATGCCTGTAATCCCAGCACTTTGGAAGGCCAAGGCAGGTAGATCACCTGAGGTAAGGAGTTTGAGACCAGCCTGGCCAACATGATGAAACCCCGTCTCTACTAAAAGTACAAAAATTAGCCGGGTGTGGTGGCGCGTGCCTGTAATCTCAGCTACTCAGGAGGCTGAGGCAGGAGAATCACTTGAACTCGGGAGGTGGAGGTTGCTGTGAGCCGAGATCGTGCCACTGCACTCCAGCCTGGGTGGCAGAGCAAGACTTTGTCTCAAAAAAGAAAAAAAAGAAAAAGTTACACTAGAAATCCTAGGAGAAAAGGAAAGGATGCTTTAGAGGAAAGAGAAAAAGAAGAGTTAGAATTTGATGGGTCCATGACGCCCCTCGGCAGAAGCAGCAGCAAGACTGTAGCAGGTGTGGTTTCCAGCCTCACTGAATCCTTCTGACAAAGAGAGAGCATCAAGCTACTATGGACCATGTGGAATGAACGAGAAGAATAACAGAAAAAGCCATATGACCCAAAGATTAGATACATTGGTACAGATTGCTAAATTTTATCAATAGATATTTCTCTTCACTGGGCACACAGTTAAATTCTATTTCTCTGCCAGCCTCCTTGTATCAACTTACAGCTAAGTGGTTGAGTCTGACTGATTGAATGTGGGCTAAAGTAATATACCACTTTAGGGCCTGATTTGTAAATATATCCTCATGATCTCTCTATCTCTACCTCTAATTCCTTTCCAGTCAGAGTGGCAGGAAGCAAATGATTTCAAAGCCCAGATGATGACAGAGCCCCATCGTGGAAGGGGCTTGGATCCCTGAGTCACTGCTTGGAGAAGAGCTGCCTGGGATGACTTCCTGATCATGAACATCCACATTGGACTTTGAGCAAGGAATAAACATCCTATCTTAAGACAATGTGATTTGGAGTTTTTGGCATATGACCAGCTTCAATTACCCTGCATAATGTACACGTCTTTTCCCTCTTTCCCAGGTAACTCACATGCCTCCCAGATGTTTATATTTGGAAGGAGGGAAGAAGACCCAAATAATAACTGAGATCAAATTTCTCACCAACTCATTGGGACTCTGAGAGATGCATTTCATTTGATTTAAAGAAAATAAATTACTTTGAAACTAGATTTGACATTATTCCTCCATCTGTATTACTTTTGATTTATGGGCAAGACATAAACTGAGTAATTCTGGCCTGACAGACAAGGTTCCCCAACACGTACCTAATGGTGGTCCCTCCCACCCAGATAAGTATTGGCTTCTTGACCTTTCACTCCCATCCTGTTACTGTCAGACCTGCTCAGCCCTTCCTCAGTATGGTCAGGAGTCTTGAAGGCCTGGAGAGCAAAGAGTTAAGTCCTTCTTTCAGGTCTTTTTCTCCTGCAGTCGATTAATTAGATTGAAATTTCAACTTCAAACTGCTCTGCTGATCTCTAGCTAATGCTGTCACCTGAAATACTGCCCACCACACATGAGCTTTTGACAGCAAGAGCCGCTCAAAAGCCTCTTCATGCCTCTATTCCAGGAATAACCCAAGGAAAGGGTAGATATCTGTGAAAGCTGAGTACTGAAGCCCTCTCTGTCCACCGCTTCAAAAGAATAACTACCATCGGTCTGCCTTTATTTTGTATTTTAGTTCCTCTTTGTCAATGAAAAGTTCCTGCTCTCTATTCATTATAAAGAATAAAGAGCTTTTCAAGTGTGAGTTGCTAAACCCAGAAGGGAACAGAGCTATTTTTAAGAGGGTTTCAACTCTGAGCTGTTACATCGACCAGCCTGCCGGCAGCGGAGGTCTTCCAGGGAGGCTGAAGGCAAGAGCGGCTTCTCTTCAGGTGGGCATCTCAGGGAGGAAGCTCCTGGGGCTGAAATGGTCTAGCTCTTTGGCCCACAGGCAGCCCTGGTGCCTTCGAACCTGGCTCCTCAAGACAGAGCTTGCAAGGGGGTCAGGGGAGTCACTGTGATTCTCACCCATTTGAGGTCTGCCTGCTGCCTTGGGTTTCTCACATCCACTTCCTCCATGCAAGAAACAATCTGCTTGATTCTCCTCCGGGGGCACAGGGAGGAGGGGGGTGTCTTTATGTCCTCTCCTATCTTCGTCAAGCCATATGCAACTGGCAGCCAGCACGCTTCTCTCTGTGGGAAGAGGATCATCAGAGCTGGATTCCTGACTGAAAGGAGGAACATGCAGAGTTGCCTGCCTCCTGGCCAACAGGAGTGAAATCCTCTTGGCTTGGGTCTGTCCAGAGCTCTTCTGAAGTCCATACACTGTAGGGGCATGGATGGGCTCTCAGATTCAGAGTTAGAGGACCTGGATTCAAGTCTCACCTCTCTGAGCCTCTGTTCTCCGAGGCTACAATGAGGATAATGGTACTTTGCTATCAGAGGTGCTGCAGGGAGGATGACCCATCCTCACATGTGTATGGATAGTCTGTGGACCCTGCAGTGTCATGCGTGGTGATCACTGCTCTGAGGGTCAGTGAGATACGTGTTATAGTGTCTTTTAAGGACAGAAAATGATGCCATTGGATGACAGAGGAGATACTGAAAATTTGATAGAAACAACTAATGATTTGGAGGAATGAGAGTCTGTTTTCTATCCTCCCATTCCATTCAGTTCCCCCACCAGAGAAAAGGGGCAGGGAATTAAAACGATTGCTTTGCTCTGATAGCTTTTGGAAGTTAAAGATGGGCATATGTACTAAAATACTAAGAGAGAACCAAAAGGATCAACTAATTTTTTACAGAGTGGCTAAAGATAATAGAGAAACCTACATGATTATATTGCATCTTGTACTACAGAGGATTTATGAGAGCTTATAATAAATTTTAAAATTGTTATTATTTATTTATTTTTATGTTTTTAATTGATATATAATAGATGCACATATTTCAGGGGTACATGTGATCATTTGATGCATTCCTGTAATCACATCAGGATAATTAGAATATCAATCACCTTAACTATTTTTCTTTATGCTAGGAACATCCTAATTATTCTCTTCTATCTGTTTTGAAATATACAAGAGATTAATGTTAACTATAGTCACCCTACTGATCTACAAAATACCAAGTCTTATTTCTTTTATTGTACTGTGTATTTGTATCCTTTAATTACCCTGTCTTTATCACCCCACCCCTCTATCTTTCCTGGCCTCTGGTAATCACCAATCTACTTTGCATCTTCACGAGATCTACCAGTAAGTTGTTTTTTTTTTTTAAGGAAAACTTATAGACATAAAAATGTAGGCAAAATAGGATGATTAGATCCAAGAGAAAAGATACTGCACATATAAACAGGTGACAAGGATCTACTGTTACAAAAACAGGGCAGCCAAGTAGTCTCTGAGCTTCCAGGAGGCCAAAGCAAAAAGGGAAATATGATCTGTCACCGAATTTATATCTTTCTTGAGGAACTCCTTCACCACAACCAATTTCTCATCCTTTTTTATCATAAGACTTATAAACGTGGATATTTATCTTCAAGAAGAGAATACTTAGGGAGTTTCATTATGGCCTTCCTCAAGTATTTGATGGGCTTCCAAGTACAAAAAAAAAAAAAAAAAAAAAAAAAAAAAAAAAAAAAAAAGATTGCTTTGGGTAATTCCAGACCACAAAACTAGAATCAATGAGTGTAAGTTAAGGGGAACAGATTTGGGTTAAAAATAAAGAACTTTCTAACAATTAGAGTTGTCCATAAATGGAATGAGCTGTCTGGCAAAGAAGTGAGCTCCCTGTTACTGGAAGTGATCAAACAGAGGCTGGCTAACCATCTGTTAAGGATAAGAAGGATTTGTGCATAATGAGAGAATTATGCAACAACATAATACAAGGCTCTTCATGACAGTTTTATTTATAATGGTAAGGGAGAAAATAGAATCAACCTAAATGTCCAACAAAAGGGGATTAGTTATTTATGGTACTTTCCTATGTTTTTTTTTTATAGATTTTTCAAATATTAAAAGTCAGTACAACAATGACATAGAAAAACGCTGATGATCTATTGCTAAGTGAAAAAGCAGTCTACTAAAATAGCATGCGTACTGTGATACCACTTTGTAAAGAAAATTTTTGTAAACAAATATACATTTTTTTATTTTGTTATTTTTTTCATTTTATAAAGAAATATCAAATTAAAGAAAGTACACACATGAAAACATTAATAGTGATTATGAGTATTATTTGAATTATGGGTGATTTTTCTCCTCAGGGCTTGTCAGAGTTTTCCGAGTTTTCTACTTTAAGCACTTACCATTATGTAATTAGAAAAAAAATTTAACAAAAATCCCAGAAGAACCCTTCATTAGTCATTAGTCTATAGTTTTAACTGGTTGATCCCTGAAGGTTTTCAAATCTAGTATATGATTCTCATTTTATACTTAGGTCATTTTTTTTTCTCTTATAAAATAACTTGTTTTTCAAACAGAACTCAACCAAATATAAATACCTCCCCAACAAATAAATAGTGGCTTAAATTATGAGGCTTAGGTACAATCTAATGCATTTCTGACTGCTAGAGTCATTTTCATCTGAAATCTCTTTTGGAAATATGTTGAATATAAATCTAAAAGTCTGTACAATAGAGTAGAAAGAGATGAGACTTGGAGTCAGACACACTTAGGTCTCAAATTTTGGCTCTGCTACATACCAGCCTTAGTTTCCTCAACTTTAATATGTGATAATAATAACAGCTAAGATTTGTAGAAAATTCAGTGTGTGCCAGGCACTGTTTAAGTGCTTTACATGCAATGGGATCCTCAAAACAATTCTTTGAGGTGAATTCTATTGTTATTTTTAGATGAAAAAATTAAACACAGAGAATTTCAATGTTTTGCCAATTTTATGCAGCTAGAAAGTGATGCAGTAAGAATTCAACCTCAGACACGTTAACCTTAGGATCCCTGGCATTAACCACTATACTATACTGCCTTATAGAATGGTGGAGGGATTCATTAAATTAACATACATGAAGTGCCTGCTTAACAGAAATGTGGGCAGTCAGTACATTAGTTTTCTCCCTAAACTTTTCCATGGCTATTTGGCCCCAGGAAGACTTTTGATTACCTTCCCCAAGGCTATATATATTCCACCAATACACTGGGGGAAGTCTGGCTCTGTGGTAGGTAGTTTTACGACAAATTTATTGTCAATAGTATTCATGTCAAACTCAGGGATATTAGAAATCATGTCCTACAGGCCTCCATTCTGGGGCTGATTCTTTAATATTTCATCAATGATTTACATGGATAGAACAGAAAATAAGCTCCTAGAGCTGACAGATGATAGCATGCTGTTAGCAGATGACACCCATCGTCAGTTAGGAAGGCGAGCATCCAGGACAGGATTAGAATTCCAAATGGTCTGGCAAGATGGGGAAGAGGTGGAGGCAGAAAGAATGAACTTCATTAGCAACTATCATAGAGTAATACGTTTATTAAGAGGGAAAAACAGATTATACCAACATAGCAAGAACAGTGACTAGCAATGAATGATTATTGCTTGAAAGAGTTAATGGTGGAAGTTACTCATAACTGGAAATGAGACAGAAAGTCAAATATGATTCTAGAAAAAGGACCAACAAATAGGAGTATATTGGAGTAAATCAATTTTCCCAATATATACTGTATTTTTAAAAATTCCTTTTTGAGTGCTGTTTTTTTCCTCAATGTTGTTCTGGACATCTTGGAAAAGGCACACAGAAAGCAAAAGAAGTCTTTACAAGTGCAGAATGTAATCTGGGAGGATGGTGAAGTCACCAACATCCTTTAATTGAAGATGAGTCAGTTGCTGGCAATTCATTTGAGAATCATTTACTGAGCACTATCTATGTGCCAGCCTTTGTGCTGGGCGCTGGAGACCAAAAAAAAAAAAAAAAAAAAAGACTTCATTTCTACCCTTGAGGCGCTCCAAGGGAAGAGGATAATCACTTTTAAGTTTATAAAGACTGGTTATTTAGAAAGGGATGAGAACTCTGATGTGTGTCGTTTATGGCCAACTCCTATACATCTCTTTCTTTGATCTCCTCTTTATTCCTTTCTTCCCTACTTTCTCTTGTTTTTTCTTTCCCTTCTTTTATGTAGTCTTTAGATCTGTGATTGGAGCCCCTGGCATGGCAAGTTGGCCAGATGTGTTCAATGGAGTCCCATCTGAGACTATGCCAAGACACCAACACCTTTCTTTTGCGTTTCAAGGTGTTTTTAAAAAAGTAGTTTTTGCCCTCCATATACTCTGATTAAAATGCAGACAATGAAGCAAAACCTGGGGAGAGTAGAGTAGTTTGCTAGGATGCTAAGCAGATCAGTTTGGCTGGAGAAAATGCTAGACTATACATATCAGGAATTGAATCATATTAAGGAATTTGAACTTTATCTTATTAATAATAGAAAGTCAATGAAATTTTGTGAGAAAGGGTTTGTGTTGTTTTGTTTACATTTTCTGTAGAGACAGCACCTCGCTATGTTGTCCAGGCTTTTCCATTTAAGGAGAATATCTTTCAAGTTCTGAGTCACATGCTAGACCCATTGTGAGTGCTTCTCTGACCTCCTATTTCTTGTTTCTCTTCACTTGTGTTGCTTGCTTTGGAATGAAGGTTTGTGAGAAAGGGAGTGACAAGATCAATATAGGGTTTTAGGAAGAGTAACCTTATTGTGGGAGATAGAATGGGTTGTTAGAGGGCAGCCTGGCAGCAAGGGTCCTGTTAGGAAGTGATTACTAAGCTATAAAAAAAATAAGGGCCAGAGTTAGGCAACAGCCGTTAGATGAGGCAGAAGATTTGTGGATGTGAGAAACGCTGTAAAGGAAAAAATTAATAAGATTTGGTGCCCAAGTAAAGATAAGCATTAAAGGAGAAAGGAATTGAAAACAACCTATAGGTACTAGACAAGGACTTTGGAAAATGAAAATGTCATTATCCAAAATAGAGCAGTGGGAATGTGAAGGTGGCTTGTGGCAAATAAATCATGATAGGTTCAGGGCTGGACAGGTTGTCTTTGTTTTGATGGGATATATAAATAAAAGGCATATATCCAACAGGGATCTAGGAATAGATTTCCTAGGAGATCATTCTCACAGAGGTAATAGTGTGTTTTGGGCCTCTCCACCTGTATATCCCACTGACACATCACAGTCTACATGCCTAAAACTGAGCTTTACTGTCATTCAGAAATGCAAAGCTCAATTTGCATTGCTCTTCAAGGTGAATCATGCTTTTAAGTACCCAGGCTACCAAACTCAGAGTTACCTCTTCATCTCCCACCTGCCCCTCTCCCACAAGCAACTAGTCACCAAAACAGTGGATTCTAAGAGTCAAATATGTTGTGTGTCAATTCCTATTGCCATAATTAGTACTGCCATGGTTTGTTCCCTTGGCTATCAAAACAGTTTTTGTGTTATTTTGTTTAAATTTTCTGTAGAGACAGGGTCTCACTTTGTTGCCCGGGCTGGTCTCAAACTCCTGGGTTCAAGTGATCCTCCTGCCTCAGTGTCGCTAAATGCTGGGATAAAAGGTGTGAGCCACTGCACCTGGCCCACACCAGTTTTATAACAGATTTTCTTGCCACATAAGTTTATTTTTCCACTGCTTAGAGAATGTAATTCAAAGTCTTTCTGGAATGAACCTACCTGTCCAACCTAATCCCTGAGAATCTTTATACAGCCCCAACACAAAAGCCCCACCAGCTTCTTCCTTTTCTTTCATGATGCCTGGCATATCTGTGCCTGGGGTGCCTCTATTGATGCTGTTTTATTATTTTGGTATACCTATTTCACTTAAGGAGAATATCTTTCAAGTTCTTGGTCATGTGCTAGACCCTTTGTGAGTGCTTCTCTCACCTCCTATTGCTTGTTTCTCTTCACTTGTGTTGCTTGCTTTGAAAGCAAGAGCCTGAACCAGGGAGGTGGGAATAGACATGGGAAGAAACAAAGGGCATAATAAAAATCTAAGCAAAGAATTGTGGGGCATAGAGAAGGAAGAAGTCAAAGAAAAAACATGTCAGTCTTGGCTGGTCTTGGTTGACTGGGAAGAATTATGGTGTACCAAAACAAACAAAACAAAACAAAAAGAAAGAAAGATTAATTTGGCTCTGAGCAAGTTTGGGATGAGATATTAGCAATGAATGTAAATTGGGCTAACTGATAAGTGAAAAGTTTTACAGAAATGAAAAGGGTGTTTCAAGCCAGAAAATAATATTTGGAAATTATATGCAAAGAGGTGGTACTAGATGTGTGATCTCCGAAGAAGAGCCTATTAGAAGACCAGGTCTGAGGAGAGAGCTATAAGCATGTTATCAATCTCAAAAGTGAGAGGAGGAAGTCCTATCAGCAAAAGAGCCTGTCGTAGACTGGCCATGGAGGTGAAATGATGAATGTTTTAGTTTTCTTAAAAAGTGAACCCGGGAGGCGGAGCTTGCTGTGAGCCGAGATTACGCCACTGCACTCCAGCCTGGGCAACAGAGCGAGACTCTGTCTAAAAAAAAAAAAAAAAAAAAAGTCATTGTTTTGGTTTTTAAAATTGTATGAGAAATTTCCAATTTCTGAGATGTTGTGATTTTTGTTTGAGGAAACTACTGATTCTCTGCTCAAATTGAGATTCTTTTGATTGTAAATCTTAATAATTAGTGGTATGAAAATTCATTGTTTTTCTTTCAAAGAGGTACTCCCTTCTTAAGTGAAGATATCTAACTAAAGTTTTGTAAGAAAAAAACAAACCAAAACTAACAACCATCAAAAATTAGGCCATAGCCGGGCATGCTGTCTCACGACTGTGGTCCCAGCACTTTGGGAGGCCGAGGCGGGCGGATCACCTGAGGTCAGGAGTTCGAGACAAGCCTGGCCAATATGGCAAAACCCCGTCTCTACTAAAAGTATAAAAATTAGTTGGGCGTGGTGGTGGGCGCCTGTAATCCCAGTTACTCAGAAGGCTGAGGCAGGAAAATAGCTTGAACCCAGAAAGTGGAGGCTGCAGTGAGCTGAGATTGCCCCCACTGCACTCTAGCCTAGGCAGCAAGAGCAAGACTTCATTCCAAAAAAAAAAATTAGGCCATAGAATTTAAAACACGGTTGGTTAGTAGGGGCCGTTTTTTCACATGATCTGTAACCTACAGGGGCAGGGTGGTGGGCTGGAATAAGATGTGTTAAGAATTGATTCAATTTGGTCAAACCACAGTTTCTGGAAACTCTACTGTGTTTGTTTGTTTGTTTGTTTGTTTTAGATGGAGTCTTGCTCTGTCACCCAGGCTAAAGTGCAGTGGTATGATCTTGGTTCACTGCAAACTCCACCTCCCAGGTTCAAGCGATTCTCCTTCCTCAGTTTCCCAAGTAGCTGAGATTACAGGCATGCGTCACCACACCTGGCTAATTTTTGTATTTTTAGTAGAGACAGGGTTGACCAGGCTGGTCTCGAACTCCTGACCTTAGGTGATCCACCCACCTCAGCCTCCCAAAGTGCTGGGATTACAGGCGCAAGTCACCGCACCTGGCCTGGAAAGAACCTCTTTATAGCATGGGATTCTTTGTTGTTTTTATAGATTCATTGAAATAAAAAAATATGTAGTTTACTATTATTAAAACTACATATTTTTATTGAATATTGACAAAGAAATGTTAAAAAAATAAAAAATAAAAAGAACAACTTAATCCACAAATATGGAAGTAAGCCCCACTACCATATACCATTTGGAACATACCCTTCTAGAATTTTCAGAATACATACACAATCATATATGCATATACCTTTTCTGCAAGTGATTTGCCCAACTCCCACCATCTTATTGCCTATTTTCTGCTAAAAGTAACAAGCTACAGCAATTAACAATGACATTAATAAAGGTTACATTTGTACAACACATCCACACATATTATATTTCACAAGTGTTACAGGTTGAGTACTGAGTACCCCTTATCTGAAATGCTTGCAACCGAAATTTTTGGGGTTTGAGATTTTTTTTCCAATTTTGGAATATTTGCATGTACATGATAAGATATCATGGGAATGAGACCCAAGTCTAAACACAAAATTCATTTATGTTTTATATACACCTTATACACATACCTGAAGGTAATTGTATACAACATGTTTGATCATTTTTGGGCATGAAACAGTTACATTGAACCATCAGAAAGCAAAGGTGTCACTATCTTACCCACCCATGTGGACAATATGTGGTTCTTTGGCATCACCATCATTCTTGACTTTGATTTTATATGCTACTGATAAGCAATTGTTTTGTTACACTTATTTACACATACATACAGGAAAAAGTATGACATACAATTAATAGAGGGAAAAAATGATGTGTTTGGGCTAACTGAGCAGCACGGTGACATCATCAGGATATTTGTAACAACTGTCAAACAACAGCAAAACAAACAACTGTGGACTTTCTGTCTCCACCTACAATTAAAAGGTTTGGATTAGAAGGTTACAGTACACTGTCCTTTTTTTTTTTTTCCAGGTAAGAAGAAACATCAGAAGCAGTTGAGGGACCAGGAGGTGGGTCCTCTAGCAATGAGGAGACATTCTGCTGGATAGCTTTTTAAAATGTTTCCTCCAAAGTCATCTGCCTCATTAACAATGGTTTTTGTTTTAGAAGCCCCTGATTTTATTAATGGACATGACTTCTTGTTCTATTATGAATACATGCTGCTTTCATCCTTCAATAAACCCATAACACATTTTCAGCATGCTGCCTATAGACACTTTTTCTGTAATGTTAAGATCAACTTCATTGTCACCATCATCTTTTTGTTGTTGTTGTTGTTTCTTTAAATTTTCTTTGTAGAGACAGGGTCTCACTCTTTCATCCAGGCTGGAGTGCAATGACTTCATCATAAATTATAGATCATAGCTCACTGCAGCCTTGAACTCATGGGCTCATGTGATTCTCCCATCTCAGCCTCCCAAGTAACTAGGACTACAGGTGTGCACCTCCATGCTCAGCAAATTTTTAATTTTTTGTAGAGATGGGAGTCTCCTATGTTGCCCAGGCCAGTCTTGAACTCATGGGCTTAAGTGACCCTCCACGTTGGCCTCCCAAAGCACTGGAATTATAGGTATGAGCCACCAGGCCTGGATTATAACCATCATACTGATTCAGAGTCATTTCAGCTATTTCACCATTGGTTGATAAGTGAACAACTGGAGACTCATTATCCGTGTTAAAAATGTCTTTAATATCTGCTTTTTCCAGCTTACTTACAACAGCCTCTGAAAATATATATATTTTTGCATATGTAAGAAGGTCAGAGACTTTTTTTTCTCACTTGACATATGGAATTCTTCAAAGTCACCACTTTGTTCATCATCAACTCTGAACATAGTGGCAGGCCAGAGGTTGTGTCAGGCATGTACACTGTGCCTTTAGTCATTGTGTTGCAAGTGTTGGCAACAGCATATATGTCATCTTTCATGCTAAACTCCTCTTGAAAATCTTCCACACCCACACCTCTGTTCACTGCTGCTAGCATATTGTTCAAGAAAATGTTTTTATATTTACTCTTCATTGACCTAAAGATACCTGAGTCACATGGCTAAATTACTGAAGTCACATTTGGGAGAAAGTACATAGTATAAACATTATTTCTGGTGAGAATTTCAACTGAGGATGAGCAGAACAGTTGTCAGGGAACAGCAAAATCTTGCAGTCATCATCTCGTTCAGCATAAGCCATCTACAGTAAGCCATCCACAGTAAGCACAAGCCACTGGTACAAAGTGTTTGTGAACCCAATCAGAAAAAGATTCCATGGTGATCCATCTCTTTTTGTTAATATAATAATGAACCAGTAAGAAATTCACTCCTTGAAAATAGGGAGGATGTAAGCTTTTGCCTATCACGGTAAGTTTACACTTATGCACGCCTGCCGCATTAGCACATCCCAGTACAGTTATTCTGTCCTTGGCAGCCTTAATTCCTGTAAGTGCTGTCTCATCAGCTGTAGTCAATGTCTTTCTGGGACAATAATGCCAGAGCAGCGATGTCTCATCAGCATTATAGACTTGTTCTGGCATCCGATTTTCATAACCAATGACCTTGGCAAACTCATCAATGAGTTTCTTCACTGCTTTGTGATTAGCAGATGCTTTACCACCGTAATTTTTTTTTCTTTTTGAGACAGAGTCTCACTCTGTTGTGCAGGCTGCAGTGCAGTGACGTGATCTCGGCTCACTGCAACCTCTGCCTCCCAGGTTGAAGCGATTCTCCTGCCTCAGCCTCCCAAGTAGCTGGGATTACAGGCATGTGCCACTGTGCCTGGCTAATTTTTATATTTTCAGTAGAGACAGTTAGTCAAGCTGTCTCAAACTCCTGACCTCAGGCAATCTGCCCGCCTCAGCCTCCCAAAGTTCTGGGATAATAGTCATGAGCCACTGTACCTGGTATATCACCACAGATTTTCAAAAATTTAATGCTATGTCTTTTCTTAAATTTCTGGAGTGAATTTCTTACCAGTCCATTATTATGCTAACAAAAAGACATGGATCCCCAGGGACATCATTGTTGATTGGTTTCATAAACATTTTGTACCAGTCTGTTGAATATTCACCAGTTCCTTTCAATTTTTAGTTTATCATGAAAGATCTTCACTTGTTTTATGATCAGCGTATTGTTAAGTGGCATAAGTTCACTGTGACACTGACAGACCTACTCTTTCAATATATAATCAACATCTTCATTTTTAGCTTTATGCAGTGTTTTTCTATTTTTCATTAACTTCTGTTCATCAGTTCAGCATAGAACTTAAACAGTTTATCCTTCTTTTCCTTCAGGTCACATATGGAGGTCATTCTAACACCGTACTCTTGTATAAGACATTTCACACTTACACTGCTGTCCAGTTTCTCCAACAGCTTGACTTTCTGTGTGCTTTGGATAAACATAAATGCTTCCTCTTTTCCTTATCACTGTTACCCAAAGGAGTATCCGCAGGCACTTTTGACATGTTCAACAAATTTTTACACCACAGAGCAGAGAATAAGCAAAAACCCACAGTGAGTAATGCATGTAGGTTTTGGCCTTGTGTAGGGCATCATGGGGAACCTGCCATTGGCGTGTCTGGCCTGCACATGTGCCATTTTATGAACCTTGGTGGGTGTGCTTGTGTGGGGAAATCTGGGCATGTATGGAAAAGATGTCACAGTTAACGAGGGGCTGAGAGGGTCTTTTTTCCTTTGGGAATGCTGAAAAACTGTGTGTTATGTGCCTGTGTTTTCACCGTGACCAATCACATGAGGTCAGGTGTGGAGTTTCCATTCATGGTGTCATGCCAGTGCTCAAACAGTTTCTTATTTTGGAGCATTTCAGATTTCAGATTTTCAGATTAGGGATGCTCAACCTGCATATCATAGATCTTCACTCTGATGATCAGAAGTAAGTGGGGTGGGATTATTCCTGTCATTTTATAGAGGATGTCCTTTCCCACAAGTCTCATAGTTACTTGTGTTGAAAAGGTTGCCACTCAACTCAGGTTCTTCACACCAAATTCTGAGTTTATTTTCTACATCACCCCATTTTCTACAGGGCAGTTTCCACAATCAGGTCTCCCTAGTCTCTACTAAGGTGTTCTGCAGAGAAAGTCAGCACAAAACTTGGATTAGGGTAGAAACTGAACATTACTATACAGTGGCCTAGTGGGTTTTTTTAGCTGGGAGAAGGGTGACCTTCCCAGCTTGATCTGCCAAATATCTGGATCACATCTTGAAGTGATGACAATGGAAGGTACAGTAAGTGCTACAGGACTCCAGACTGAGGTATCTGTACATGATCTAGCTAATAAATAATGCTGGCAATGGGCACATCTACCATTGGACAATGTGCTAATGAAGAAAAATTTGGGGGGAGATACATGATGTAGTATAGTGGAAAGAGCACTATTATCTTTTGTTTCTGAGACATATATTTTTTCTCAAGTTTTAATGCTTGAAAATAAGCATTACAAATCTTACAAATCCATGAGTCTTTGATTTGGTAAAAAGCAGTAAATGGAAACTCATTAAAAATAGTTTCTTTGTCTAAACTCTTACATTTCCCCATCTTGGGGAGGCCATTTAACGTCTCACTGCTGTGACACGAGGTGACACATATAAAGCTCACTATGGGCTACACAGGAGGTGCTGTTAATAATAACTAACATTTATTGAGGGTTTACCCTGTTCCACTGACTATTCTTAGCACTTCGAGAGGATTTTCTCATTTAATCCTCACAGCAAAACTCTAAGGAAAGCTCTATAAATATCCCAGTGTTCTACATGAGCAAAGTGAGATTTAGAAAGTTCAAATGAATATAGCTATAGGTTAAAAGCTGGTAAGTGGCTAAAGTGGGAATTGAACAAGGTAGTACCAGGCCAGAGGCTCCCTCACAAACTCCAGTGCTGTTTCCCTGCTTGCTATGTATTAGTTCCCAGCAGTTTCCTTATTCCTTATTCCTTTCCTACTCCTCTGTGTGTTTGCTAGCTGATTTTAATTTATTACAAACTCAGATGCCCTCGGGATTATAAACATGGAGCTGGTAAGGGATGGTAAACATTAGGGATGATAAACAATATGGACCTAATTCGGTACACACACACACACACACACACACACCACACACTAGACTGACCTTTGGATTGCCTTTTGCACAGTAGCAAAAAATTAAATGAAAAAGGCCGGGCGCGGTGGCTCAAGCCTGTAATCCCAGCACTTTGGGAGGCCGAGACGGGCGGATCACGAGGTCAGGAGATCGAGACCATCCTGGCGAACACGGTGAAACCCCGTCTCTACTAAAAATACAAAAAACTAGCCGGGCGAGGTGGCGGGCGCCTGTAGTCCCAGCTACTCCGGAGGCTGAGGCAGGAGAATGGCGTAAACCCGGGAGGCGGAGCTTGCAGTGAGCTGAGATCCGGCCACTGCACTCCAGCCTGGGCGACAGAGCCAGACTCCGTCTCAAAAAAAAAAAAAAAAAAAAAAAAAAAAAAATTAAATGAAAAATCAAATTAAACAAACCAAACAAGAAAAAACAAAACAAAACAAATAACATTGCATTGGCTCTTTATGAAGTAAAACAAAGAAAAATATGAAAAAAGAAAGCTGAGGATAAAACAGTAAAAGTAAAGCAAATTAAATTTATTTAAAAAATCTTGTGATGTCCCAACAAATGTATTGACTTCAGCTGCCTGTTTGGGAGCTTTCCTTAAGTCTCCAGTAAGAATACTCATCCTAGATTCCTAGATTGATCACAGAAGTACCTGCAAAAACTTAAAGGCAAAGGAGATACTAAAGGGAAGGAGAAGGTAGCCCAGAAGGGATTTGTCAATTCCCAAAGAGGTCTCCACCACAACGTTTTTACTGAGTACTTCCTGTCAAATAATGGGTACTTTCTCTGCCGTTGTCTTACGTATCTTTACCTTATCTCTGTGGAGAAGGGATTGAGAGTTCCATTTTACAGATTACTGGATAAAGCCTTTAGGTAGTGAGACACTTGCCCAAGGGCTTTGAAGCCTAGCGTTTCCAGTATACTCAGCTGGGGGTAGACGTGGTATGTCACAAAGCCTGTCCTCAGTTGCACTAGATCTTTCTGAAGCCCGGAACCTGATTTTATTCATAACATTCTGTTTCTTAATTTGGGGAACCCTCCGAACTATATAAATGTAATGCCCCAAAACCCAGATCCACCCCTGTATGAGAGTCAAGGGCTGTGATAACATGCTCTCTTGAGCAAGTCAACCTCAACTATTCCTCCAGGTGTGGAGAATGGCAGGAATGCAAGGATCTCTGGCCAGCTTCAACGATGGCAGGACTTCCCGCATTTCACCTGGATGTCCTTCCTGTAAACTTAGCATTTAATGATCCTACACTGGCTCAACTCACAGAGTTGCTTGGTGAGCAATGTTGATGATACTTTTATAGCTCTGGTTTTTCTATTAATTGCAAAGTTATCCCTAGTCTGCAGGAAATGAGATGCCAGAAGGAAGAGGAGTGGATCCCTTCCAGACCTCCACAACTCTTAGATTATACTAAACCAGGAGGAAAAACCCTCTTTAGCATATGAAAGGGAAGGCAATTGTATTACTAAGCCTCACTCCACCGCCTCCAGACTTTTCTCAGCCAGAGAACAAAGGGCAAAAAGCAAACACCACTTCATACCCCTATTCACTGGAGGTTAAAAGAGACCTCCCACAATACAAAAGTGCTTCTAAAGGTCAGTTTGGGAGTGTATTGAGGAGGAGGGCACTGGCTGGGGAACAAAATGTTTACCATCACCCTCAGGCGGGCTGCTTCTGTTTTCCTTTCAGCACGTGCATGGGGTCCATCAGTCAGAATTGGACATTTTCATCCCTGATTAGCTGCTGGTGGTCAATTTATACTTCCTTGGCCCTCTGAGGTCTTTTTCTGATTCTCAATTCCAGTTGAACTAAGAAAGTGGGGCCACCCTGAGCCAAGACAAATCCCAGGGAACGATTATTCATTCATATTCATTAAGTCAGCAGGTACTGATTGAACAGCCTAATGTCCATCCAGCACTGTGCTAGGCGCTGAAAGGATATAACAATGCACAGAGCCGATACAGTTGTTTGTATCACTTCAGTTCAATTGGGAAGACTGACATTGAATGATGAAACACACACTTCATTATTTAAATACAACTGTGATAAATGTTTAAAGGAGCATGATGTGCAAAGAGAGCTTAACAGGAGAGTTGCTAATGTCAGTTGGGCTGTGAGAGAAGGGGCTTTTTTTGAGGAAGCAAAAGAGTAGGAGTTAGCTATGTGCCAGGGCAGTTGCGATCATGCTGGGTATAGGGGTGGGCAGCAGGCAAAAAGGCCCCAAGTTGGAAAAAATATAGCCTGGCACAGGAATTGGAAAGAGACTAATGTGGCTGGCATCCACAAGGGAAGGCAGAATGAGGCTGGAGACTAGGCAGCGGGGAACTTCCGCAGGGCTTTGTACTCTGTAGGCTTTTGCATTGTGTCTCTAAAGCAATGGGGAGCTAGTTATGGACTTTAATGAGGGAGGTGACTTATGAGGTTTGCAGGGTAAAGGAAAAGTTTTAGGGGGCCAGAGATTTACTTTGACATAGTAAACTATGTCAAAAGACGAGAAGAGATGTTCTCAAATTTTAAAGAATTTTGCCTGGGGACCTTGTTAAAATGCAGATTTCTGATTTAGTGGATCTCAGGTAGAGCCTGAGATTCTGCATTTTTAACAAGCTTCCAGGTGCTGTGCTGCTGGTCCACACTACAAACACTTGAATCACAAAATTTTAGGTCAGGGTTGCAATGGAGATGAAGAAAAGCAGATAAATGTGAGAGTTATTATGTGGGAAGTGAGTGAAAATATCAAGATATCTTGCAGGTCTCTAACTTGGGTAACTGAGTGGAAGGGGGTGGTATTCACTGAGATAGGAGTCACCAAAGAAGAAAGAGCAAGTTTGGGTGGGAGGTGAAAAACTCAGTTTTGGATACGTTGACTTTGATGTGTCTTAGGAATATCCAAGTAGGCAATGGTACATATGGATCTGAAGCTCAAGGCAGAGGAGGAAGCTGGAGATACAAATTTAGGAGTCATCAATATGTAAATGGTAATTAAAACTATAAAAATGGATACTATCAGCCTAGGGAGCATACAGCAGGGGTTAAAAACTCAAATTTGGCCTGTTGTCCATCTGTTGGCCTTCTTTTAAATATCTTGGAAAGAGAAGAGGACCAGGACCAAGCAAGAATTTAACATCTCAGTGGGATGAGGATGTCAGCAAAGAAATCTAGGAAGATACCAAGTTGGAAGAAAAGCCATGTCAATATCCAAGAGTTGTTTCTTTTCTTTCTTGCTAACAGAACAGGTTTTAGTCTTGAAGATGACTTTAGATCCAGGAAAGTAGATCCTTCCTGTAGTCCCAGTAGCTGAGTCATGGTTATCTAAAGCATGCATGATATCTAATTTCACTTTACCTGAAATTCTTTCAGTAGTGGGATCTGACCAAATTCTAACCAATGAGACAAATAAAGGAAGTAGGCTTAGATGAGTAAAGATTCAAGGAAGGCATTTTTCTTTCCAATAAAAAGGAGAAGAACAAGCAAAGAGCTTCATGGTGCCACTGCTGCATGCACCACCACCCCCAACCCTTTTCTTCCTGCTTTGAACTCAAACACAATGTCAGAACAATGTCAGACATCCTAGGACTGAGAAGAGATAAGATAAGGGTGAAAACAGCTAAAGGTTGGCAGAATAAAAAAACTGAAGAGTACCTGTGTTGCCATAGCTGAGCTACTGACTTGCTCTGGAACTACCTCTCTTCAGTCCATGGTGTTAAGTGAGATAGTAAATGCCTATACTGCTTTAGCTACTGGTAGATGGTTCTGGCACTTGCAGCTGAATGTATTTCTTATGTTAATTAGTATATATCTTATCGTGACATTGAATAGTGTAGTTCTGGAGCTAGATAGACATGGTTCAGATAGATACAGTGTTTTACTTTGGACATTTTTTGTGTTTCCTCAGTTTCCTCACCTGCAAAATGGAGATACTAAATAGTATCTCTCTCAAGAACTCTCATACACTGTTGGTGGGAGTGTAAATTAGTAAAGCTACTTTGAAAAGTAATTTGGCAAGATTTCCTAAAACTGAAAATATATATAGCCTAAGGCAATTCTACTTCTAGGTAAATCTTAGAGAGACTCTTGTACAATGCCTGGAGGGATGTGTGCAAGATTATTCATTGAAGTATTTTTTTTTTTTTTTTTTGTATTAGGAAAGAATTAGAAACAGTCTAGATATCTGTCAGGAGAAAATACCTAAGTAAGGTACAGTATATTGATATGATCATATACAATGGAGCAGTTTAAACAGATGAACTAGCTCTCTCTATATATATCAACGTGGATGAATCTCAGAAACATAATGCTGAGTAAAAAAAGCAAATTGCAGAGTGAGACATACAGTATGATTCATTTATATACAGTTTAAAAGCAGACACTATACTACATATTTTTACGGATCTGTAAGTCTATGGAAAGTAGATTGGAAGGACACACATTAGATACACTTGGGGATGAAGGATAAAGAAGATAAGAAAAAATGGGGGTCATGTCTAGACAGATGATTATATCATGCCCGTAACGGAAAAGAATGACTGATTGAATCAATTCAGCTCTGAGCCTCTGCAGCTCAACCTTAGATACAAAATAAAACAAAACATAATAGTATTGCTCTTCCAGGATTAAGTGACATAATAGTCCAATGTCTGGCACACAGTAAGGGTTTAACAAATGGTGGTCATCATTATTATTATGCTCGCCTGCTGTGCTCTACCTTTTTGCTTTCCATAAGCTCTTTCTAATACAATAATCTTAGAAGGGGAGTGTGGCTGGGTACTTCTCTATGCACCTAAATTTCCAGTTCTCATTTATTAGTTTGAGGGTTATAAAAGCCAAAGGCTTGGTTTGGGGCCAGGTATTGATGTGCATTGAGGCTACTCTAATGGGTTAAAAAAAGTGCTACCAGGCAGATACACAATGGCAGCCCACATCAATTCACCAAATAACCACAAGAAGAGAAACACCTTACTAGCATAAGTCCTTGCATTTTGCATAAGTAGCTTATATTAATCAGGACTAGATTGGGCAAAAATGGAAATTTATTGGTGAATATATGAATTGGGAAGTTCAATAAAAATAACTGGCTTCAGCTTTCTAAACGAAATTGGAGAATTCTCATTGCCTTGCACCTAATTCTGCTATTTCCACAGCAAAGTTCTGTTGCTTGCAGTGCTCACTCCCAGGTACCATTTCGGAATCAGTTCTGCAAGAAACTGAAAGAAGCTCTGACTCACCTAGATGGAAAAAGGAACTTATTGGAAGGACGCTTTATAGCTCACAGAATTGAAGGAAACACTGATGAGCCAGGTCTTGGGAAGAAAGAGGAACAGGAAGCTACCGAATCTTAGTCAGAAATATACATTAAGTCTTTCCTTAGGTCATGTTATGGAAATAACCCCATTTCACCCACCTAGAGTCTCTCTGTCATTCTCCCTGGAGAGTCTAATTGACTTGGTTTGGTAGAGGGCCCTGTGCTTGACTTTTTTTTTTTTTGAGACGAAGTCTCGCTCTGTCACCCAGGCTGGAGTGCAGTGGTGCGACCTCGGCTCACTGCAAGCTCCGCCTCCCGGGTTCACGCCATTCTCCTGCCTCAGCCTCCTGAGTAGCTGGGATTACAGGTGCCCTCCACCACCATGCCCGGCTAATTTTTGTATTTTTAGTAGAGACAGGGTTTCACTATATTGGCCAGGTTGGTCTCGAATTCCTGACCTTGTGATCCACCTGCCTCGGCCCCCCAAAGTGCTGGAATTACAGGCGTGAGCCACCACACCTGGCCTTGACTTTCCTATTAAGACTGCCTAGATGGGGGGATCATCTGAGATCAGGAGTTCCAGACCAGCCTGGCCAAAATGGTGAAACCTCGTCTTTACTAAGAATACAGAAATTAGCTGGGCACGGTGGTGGGCACCTGTAATCTCAGCTACTGGAGAGGCTGAAGCAGGAGAATCACTCGAACCTGGGAGGCGAAGGTTCCAATGAGCTGAGATCGTGCTACTGTGCACTCCAGCCTGGGTGACAGAGCGAGACTCTGTCTCAAAAAAAAAAAAAAAAAAAAAGACTTCCTAGAATTGGAAAGCTGCTTCCAAAATAAGGGGTAAGAATGCTGGTTGTCTTAGTTGGCTTGGGCATCAACTATAACAAAATACTATAGACTGGTGGTTTAAACAACAGAGACCCTTTTCACAGTTCTGGAGGTTGGAAGACCAAGATCAGGGCGCTGGCATGGATGAGTTCTGGTGGGGACGCACTCCTGACTTGTAGAAAACTGTCATCTCGCTGTGTCCTCACGTGGCAGAGAGAGCACTCTGGTAACCTTTTCTTCTTTTTATAAGGGCATTAATCCCATCAAGAAGACTCTACTCTGATGACCTTATCTAAACCTAATTATCTCCCAAGGGCCTTATCTCCATATACCATTACATTGGGGGGTTAGAGTTTCAACAAGTAAATTTTGGGAGGACACAATTTAATCCACAGTACTGGCCTAGCAAAAACATTAGCTGTCTACTACATAGCTAAAATAGTCTGCATCTTATCAGAGAGTTCCAAAGGTCACAGACTGAAAGATATATTATAGTTTCACTATCAGCTTGCTTAGTGACTTGGGGAACTTAACATCACAATTCTATCTCTTCCTTCTTTCACACTTGCAAAATAGTATTTGAGACACATACTTTTTTTTTTTTGAGTCAGAGTCTCGCTCTGTCACCCAGGCTGGAGTGCAGTGGCATGATCTAGGCTCACTGCAACCTCTGCCTCCCAGGTTGCAGTGATTCTCCTGTCTCAGCCTCCCAAGTAGCTGGGATTACAGGCATGTGCCACCACATCGGGCTAATTTTTGTATTTTTAGTAAAGATGGGGTTTCGCCATGTTGGCCAGGCTGTTCTCAAACCCCTGACCTCAGGTGATCCGCTCACCTTGGCCTCCCAAAGTGCTAGGACTATAGGCTTGAGCCACTGCACCCAACTCCTCATTCTTTTTTCATGTCTGAACCTGCTCCGCTGGCCCAGGGTGGGCATTTGTCCCAGGCAAAGCCAATGATTGTGGCTTTGTCCCACCAGGGTGAGATTAACTCTGCTTGGAATTCAAACTCTGAGTGGAAACCCACAGAGGTGAAAGGTCATTTAGATAGTTATCAATGATAGTGCCATGAACTGAGAAAATCACCAAGAGCTGTGACTGAGTTCTTCACACTTGAACTGCTGTTATTTCTGTCCTTACCAACCCTGTTTTTGCAGCTCTTCTGATTTGTGAGCCAGCCTAGAAGCCTTTCAATTAATCTTGTTTGATTGTGGTGGATATAATCAAAGTGCCTTAGTGAGTCAAGCTACCTCAAAGGTTTGCTTTGAAATTAAATAAGACAATACATGAGAGGCAATTAGCACATTACAAGGGATATAATAAATGCTCAGTAAACGGTAGCTAGTATTATTACTACAATTTGACTTCCTACTTGGATTCTACATGGTTAAACAAATAAATCCCTACCTATTACTGAGAAGTCAGCTATAGGGAGTTGCTCATGTGAGAAGCAGCCTGCCTGTGAACTGAAGCCTATACATCAGTGTCGACTCTTATGCCTTTAGTCAGGGTAAGAATCATATGTAGAAATTCTACTCACTAGGTTGAGTTGGGGAGGCAGAGCTTGACTTTGAAGCCACCAGTTATTTTCTCTAATTGGTTTCTTAATACATACCATAGCTCTCTTCTGATTGACAGATACATGAAACTGCTATTGTTTCTCAATTTTGGGTTCTCTAGAAGCAGACTGCTCTTTGAAAAACCAGAATTCCCAACGTTAACTTCATGTGTGTTGCATGTTTTAAATCAGTCCATCTGCAGTAGGCTGAATGGCTCCCAAGCATGTCAGGTTGTAGCCTCTGGGACCTGTAAGTGTTAATTTATAAGGATAAAGAGTTTCTGTAGATTTGATTAAGTTAAGGATCTTGGGATGGGGAGATTATTCAAATTACATTTAGGGTAGACCTTAAATGGAATCTCAAGGGCCTTTATAGGAGGGAGGGAGGGGGTGAGAAGTTTTATCCACACAGAGAGATGATGTGAAGTCAGAGGAGAATTGGGGTGACATGGCCACAAGTCAAGGAATACTGCCAGCCACCAGAAACGGGAAGAGTCAAGGCCCTAGAGCCTTCAGGGGAGCATGGTCCTGCCAACACCCTGATTTCTGCCTTGTGAATCTGATTTTGGAGTTCTGACCTCCAGAACTGTAAGAGAATAAATTCCTGTTGTTTGAAACCACCAGGTTTGTGGTAATTTGTTATTATAGTAGCTACAGAAAACCAATATGTGATTCTAAGTACCTTTGTCAAATGTATTGAGAATCTGTCTAATCAATTGTTTTAACAGATAGAAACTTAATTTTATTTATATAGATTATTTTGCGCTTTCCTACCATGCCAATGTTCCAAAGAGCTGTGAAGAGCTGTTTTTGCCCAGATACACCTCCTCCTGTGGTGTCGCTCACAACTGTCCCTAGTTGAATCATCCTTCTGTAATGCACCCAGGTTCATATGCCTCTCATGTGGTTCTCATGGTCCCTGGATCAGAGCTGCAATCCCTAAGCCCTTGGGCCCCTTCTGAAGGAGGAATGAAGAGTATAGCTGACTAGGGACAGTAAGCCCCTTTCTCCTCATTCCCACCTTCTCCAGGGGCAAGGAAATGACTCATCATACAAGCTCTCAATGCCTATCACACATTCATTCTCTCCTCTTGGGTTGGGTGAAGTAAGGTCAAACTTCTTAGGAGAGAATAAAGAACATTGCTAAAGTTTTCTTCCCTCTTCCAGTTCTCTTCCCCTACATTGATTGATCCTTTTACTTTTCCTAATACTTTAAAATGTTATACAAATATTTGCAAAAATATTTAGACATGGAAGAATGTATAGAAAATTGTGCAAATTTCTTTCTCCAGAGCTTTTCATTGTACTCCCCTCCATGTATTTAACCAGTATTAAAAGTTTGATATTTTCTTCTAGAGATTTCTTTAAGTTCACATGCACTTCATTGGATGTACATGCACATACGTACACTTGTTTACATACAGACAGAGAGGGCTTTTTTCTTAATTAGTAATAATAATGGGAAGAGAGTAAATGCGGAATTAAAGCAATTCTGTTATGCCAATATTAGGGCCAAGATTAGGAAAAACAGGACACTGTCCCTTAAACTGGGGAGATTTGGGTAAATGTCATTTAAGATTGTGAACCCCTAGGCTTCTTTGAATTCTCCTGGTCTGCGGAAGTGACTATCCCTCTCCAAGAGTTAGCACATCCTTCTTGCTTGAAGACAATGGAGAGGCCTTTTCCTGTAGCCACATGTGCCTGCCTCCTGATTTGCTCCCATGTCCCTTCCTGGCCACTAGATCTATAACTAGGGTTAAGTTCCAGCATAACACAGCTTCAGACTTGCTGGGTTTGATAAGGATGGAAAGAAGCTCTACCCAAAGGAATTGCAAGACCTAAACAGAATGTATTGGTTGGCATTATTGGCACTGGATTCTGAGGGTACACCATTAAGCAATCTGGAACAATATATTGGATAGGAGAGACTTTATTTATTTAGGGCACTCTCCAAAAATATGAGATTCAATACTCTGTCAAGGATCTGAGGAGATAGCAACTCACTACTAGTATAGATCCTAGAAACACGCAGAAAATGATAACCCCTACTAAAGTTGAAATGCCAGAATTGCTATGGTAGGCGGTGGAGGAAAGGATTAAAAGCTCAGGGGAATGGGCATGCTGAAATGGGCATTACATATCTATGTAATGCTGAAAGACTCACCAGATGATTATGTACCATAAGAAGGACTATTGAGCACACCATTATCAAGGCCACAATAATGCGCTGGTGAGAGGGGTACCAGCATCACTAAAATGTTTAGTGCTGGGACTTCTTTATTAGACAGGGTTAATAGTAGGAGAGGCCATTACAGAGTAGGCTCAATAAAAGCAATGGGGATGTTAGGATTCCAAAACAATAGAGGGTGTGTAATGGTAGGAACTGCCAGAAGCCAGGCTGACATAATTGTCTAAATGAGTAGCAGAATCATAGGGTTATAACCAAGAGGGCCTGACCTGCAGAGAGTAAAGGAGATGGTTGTAATACAGTATTCATAGGGGCAAAATATATGGGCTATAAGAGTATAACTCAGCTTGTACTATCAGAGGAAATTGAATATGGGTGACCACTAAATTGAGAGCAATTTAGCTCCTGGATCTAAGTTCGTTTTCAGCTACAGAACCCATTGACTGAAGAAAGGGCCAGGTTTCCAGGAAGACAGACCCTAACCTCATGCCAAATATACATTTTTGTTTGTTTGTTTCTTTGTTTTTTGAGATGGAGTTTTTCTCTTGTTGCCAAGGCTGGAGTGCAATGGCACCATCTCGGCCAACCTCCACCTCCCAGGTTCAAGCGATTCTCCTGCCTCAGCCTCCTGAGTAGCTGGGATTACAGCCATGCACCACCATGCCTGGCTAATTTTGTATTTTTAGTAGAGACGGCGTTTCTCCACGTTGGTCAGGCTGGTCTCGAACTCCTGACCTCAGGTGATCCGCCCACCTCGGCCTCCCAAAGTGCTGGGATTACAAGCGTGAGCTACCACACCCAGCCAAATATCCATGTTAATAATACCTGCTAATCTTTCTCTAAAGGGACAAATGCCCACTTACTTAGGTATCCCAAATATTTTGGACACTGTGGGATGCAAAGGTCTGAGGTGATATCAAAATCCAGAGACCCAAAGTAACATCATGGTCTCCCTGTTGAATGAGGCGTTACAGTGTTATGACCAAAGTCTTGCTTATAGTGGGCCTATTGGGTTTGTTTTCCCAACTAGCTGTCATTCCTCTGGTTCACAAAAGTATAACTGAGATTGCCCTATGTAGTACTTGGGACAACCCTAACTTTGGGTCTTTGGCCTGTAGATTAAGGGATCTCATAGTGGGAAATGCCAAGTGGAAGCCTCTAAAAATACCCCATCATCTACTCAATCCCATCTGAGATGGTCTAAATGTGTCCCCCAGAATTCATGTGTTGAAACTTTATGGTTAATGTGATAGTACTAAGGGGAGGTATTTTGTTTTGTTTTGATTTTTGAGACAGAGATTTGCTCTGTTGCCCAGCCTGGAGTGCAGTGGTATGATCTCGGCTCACTACAACCTCTGCCTTCTGGGTTCAAGCAATTCTCCTGCCTCAGCCTCCTGAGTAGTTGGGATTACAGGCACGTGCCACCATGCCTGGCTAATTTTTATATTTTTAGTAAAGATGAGTTTTTGACATGTTGTCCAGGCTGGTCTTGAACTCCTGACCTCAAGTGATCTGCCAGATGGAGGGCCTTTTGGAGGTGATTAAATTATGAGGGCAGAGCCATCCTGGATAGGATTAGGACCTTATAAAAGGCCTTGAGGGAGCAGGTTTATTCCCTTCCATCTCTTCCACCATATGAGGATGCAACAACAAAGTGCTAGCCTGGAAACAGGGAACAGGCCCTTGACAACGTCAAACTTTCCGGCACCTTAATCCTAGGCTTCCCAGCCTCTGGAGCTGCTAGAAAATAAATATCTGTTCTTTAAAAATTAGCCAATCTGTGGTATTTTGTTGCAGTAGCACAAATGAACTAAGATATCATCAAAGGACCAAAAACAACATTACCACCCCAGGTTGGTAGAGGGCAGAAATTAGTACTACTTTTAAGGATGCAGAGATGATAGATGCTCTCATATTTCCATTTAATTTGCCAATTTGGCCCCAGAAGAAACCAGATTGCTCCTGGAAAATGTCAGTTTACTGCAAACTTAAATAAGTTGTTTCTCTAATTTCAGCCACAGGACTAGATATAATTAATATCTTTGCTAGAGGAGATGAACATAGTTTCAGGTACATGGTACATAGCTACTGACTTGGCAAAAACATTCTTCTATATTCTGATCAGAACGAGTTTGCATTCTCATGGGATGGGTAACAAGACATATTTATGGTTTTGTCCCAAAGCTATGCTAATTCTTCTGTTTTCTGTAATAATACAGTCCAAAGAGATCTGGACCATCTGGACACCCCATAAAACTTCACAATCACCTACTACATCAGTGATATTATGTTAATTGGAGCTCATGAATAAAAAATGGCTAGTGCATTAGAGGACTTAGTAAGACACATGTGCTCCATAGGATATGAGATAAAGCCTGTAGAGAACCAGGGGCTGACATGTAAGCAAATTTTAAGGGTCCCGTAGTCAGAAGTATTAATATATATGGGCACATATTTCAAAGTAAAAGACAAATCATTACATCTTGTACCTCCCACTACAAAGAAGGAAACTCTATGCGTAATACATTGCCCTCAATTCTGGAGATAGCCTATTCCACACTAGGGAATATTTCTTCAGCCCATGCATCAACTGATAAGAAATATTGCCACCTTTAGCCTGAGCAACATTGCAAAACCTTGTTTGTACAAAAAATAAAAAAGATCAGCTGGTGTGATGGCATGAGCCTGTAGTCCCAGCTACTCAGGAGGCTGAGGTAGGAGGATCACTTGAGCCTGGATGGTTGAGGCTGCACTGAGCTGTGATCCCGCCATTGCACTCCAACCTGGGCAACAAAGCAAGACCCTGTCAAAAAAAAAAAAAAAAAAAAGGAAAGAAATATTGCCATCTTTAAGAAGGTCCTAGTGCAGAAAAGAGTTATGTACCAAATCCAAGGTGTAGGACTAGCAGCTCTACTACTTGGACCACAAGACCCTGCAGATACTATGCTATTAGAAATACCAGTAATAAGAAAAGATACAAAGTGGCAATGGGGCTACAGGAAGCCCCAACAGAAGAATAACAGTGCCAGATTCTGAGATTCTGGAGCAAAAAGAATTATGTACTTGAAAAAACCAAAACAAAACTCCTGGGATACTGCCAGGCATTCACAGAATTCACAAAAATGCCTGACCAGCAGACACCAATGGCCATACCTCCAAGAAATGCCCATCATGAGCTTGATTCACACAGAACCTCCAAATCATAAGGTTGCTTAGGCGCCACAGCAGTTGTCTAAAGATAGGCATGAGCTCCAAGCATAAGAAGGACTAGCAAAAAACAAGCAGCATAAGCATGTAGGCCAGACCCCCATGAATTTCACCACTGCATGCTAGGACCAGTCTCTCATCTCGCTATGATCATATTGGGAATCTCTCATGACCAGCTAATGGAAGAACCAAAATCCAAAGCTTGATTTAGAAACGGAAGAGTTTAGTATGTGGTTCTTAAAAATGGAAACAACTGAACTGCAGTCCCACTCTGAAGAGGTTTGAAAAGACTATAATGAGGGACAGGGACAAACCTCCTAATAGGTAGTTTGGAATGATTCACCTGTTGATCCACTTTGTGTAAAAGGAGTAGTGGCTTGATGTAACAATAAACTCAGACTCACGGGCAGGAGCGCATGAAAGAGTAAGATTGAAGGAATGAGATAAGCAAGTGGTTGAACAAATGGAAGTAGGAATGAAGTGAGAAAGTCTTTGTGTCGCATATTGATGCCCACCAAAGAGCATTAACTGTGGAGATCGATCTAAACAGCCAAGTAAACAGCATTACTCCACCAGTTTCTGTCATCAGCTACCCCAGTGCGGGCACAATGGGTTGATGAATGAAATAGGCATGGTAGGAGAGACAGATGTTATGTATGGGCCAGAGACCATGGGTTCCCACTTACCAAAGTGAATTTAGCTGTTGCCAGCATCAAATGTCCAACTTGCCAGGGGCAGACACTGATGCTGAGCACCTGATTTATAGTTTCTCGAGGAGACAATTTAGTGGTAACTTAACTACTACAAGCCCCTTCGAACTTGGAAAGGCCAGAGGCTTGTTCTAATAAGAATAAACACACGTTTTGGGAGTGGGTTTACTTTTCCTGCATGCACAGCCTCAGCTACCATCACCATCCAAGAACGTGTGAAACGTTTTCTCCTTAGGAAAGGATCCTTTCCTGACACTGTCAGAGCAGAGAGTTCACTTTACTGCAAAGGAGGTATAGGAGTGAACCTGTGACAATTGGATCCACTGGTCATGTCACATACCACACCACTCAGAAGCTGGCAGCCTGGGAGAGCATTGAAATGTCATGCCCAAGACACAGTTGAAATGCTAGCTTAGAGACAATACTTTACCAAAAAAGGGTTTCATTCTCCAGAAAGAGCTCCAGCTACTGGGCATCAGGAGAGATTGGCTTCCATCTCCCAGGAGATTGAATCAAAACAATTTTACATGATACTGTATCTCCAGTAAGAAAAATCAGGAGTCCGAGAACTAAGGGATAGAAGCAGGAGTGACCCCACTTACCATCTCTCCTAAAGACTTCGTGGAGACTTGAACTTTCTCTCCCCACAACTCTAGGCTCTGAAGGGTTAGAGGTCCTGGTTACCAAAGGAGGTATGGTTTTGCTAGGGGATCCAGCAAATGTAGACAACAACTGCCACCATGCTCCTTGTGTCCAGGGACTGGCAGACAAGAAGAGAAGTTACCATCTTGGCAGGGATCATGGACCCTGTTCTTTAGGAGGCAGTAGGGCTGCTTTTACACAATGGGGGCAGGAATAAATATGCGTCCATCCAGCTAATACACTTGAGTGGTTTTTTTTTTTTTGTATTCCTTTGCTCAACTGTGATTTTATTTGTACATTCAAAAATTTTTATTTAAAAAAATATTTATTTTTCAATTTAATAGAGATGAAGTCTCACTGTGTTGCCCAAACTGGTCTCAAATTCCTGGCCTCAAGCTATCCTCCTGCCTCAGCCTTCCAAAGTGCTGGGATTATAGGTGTCAACCACCGCACCCAGCCCTAACTACACAATCTTGTCCAAAGTATTCTTCGTTCAACAGAAAGCCTCAATTTAGATGTAATCAAGTTACTTTACTTTTTTTCCTTTTGTTATGGCTTGTGCTTCTGAAGTTTTGTATAAGTAACGCTTCCCTACTCCTAAGTCACAAAAATGTTCTATATTTTATTTTGTTTTATTAATTTATAGTTATAACATTCATATTTATTATTTATTTATTTATTTATTTGAGACGGAGTTTTGCTCTGTCGCCCACGCTGGAGTGCAGTGGTGCGATCTCAGCTCACTGCAACCTCTGCCTCCCAGGTTCAAGCAATTCTCTGCCTCAGTCTCCTGAGTAGCTGGGATTACAGGCACCCACCACCATGCCAGGCTAATTTTTTGTATTTTTAGTAGAGATAGGGTTTCACCATCTTGGCTAGGCTGATATTGAGCTCCTGACCTTGTGATCCACCCACCTCGGCCTCCCAAAGTGCTGGGATTACAGCATATTTCTTCTTAAATCTATCTGGAGTCCATTTTTTTATTATGTTATATAAAGATCCAGTCTTTGTGTGAATATAGCTAGTTTTCCTTTAGTGTCTATTAAGTTCCTGTATAAACATGTCCCTGGCACTCACTTCTGTTCTTTTTTGTCTCTGTTTGTTCTTGAACCAAACCAACAATATAGTATTGTGATAGCTTTGAACTGTGTCAGATTAGTTTTACTGGAATTACATTTCTTATAATTATTTTTTCCGTATGGTCCTTAGTTTGTGTTGGCCACAGGAGGCATTTTGTGTGATACTTGAAAAGTGGTAAGTGAAGGGGCAGCTATCTATCTATCTATCTATCTATCTATCTATCTATCTATCTATCTATCTATCAATCATCTATCATCCATCTGCTCTGAAGGTCCTTGGAAAGTGGCAGGTACAGCAACATCTTGCATGCATTGTTACTGATCTGCTGGCTTATCTTTTTGAATCAACTGAGACATCCAGCTCCTCCAGCTCCTGTCAAATCTCTGCCAGATTCTCCAGTTTCTGCCCCAAGTGTGTGGACAGTTCCATGGTGAAAGGTCACAGCTTCTTCTACTGGTCACTCATAGCACTGATGTTGGAAATGGCAAGAGACACACACTGGTTCTGCTTTGTCTTGTGGGTTCCAGTTCCAGCTCCAGTTTGTCTTCACTGGTTCCAGTTTGCCCATCCTCTCAGCCACAGCTAGCTTTCCTTCCCATCTGCTAGTCTGTCTGAACTATAAACACTTGAGGTCAACACTAGATGCAGATGCAAAAGCTCATATAGACTCTTCTGCCAGCTCCCATAATTGCCTAAAGCCTAACACTATAGTAAATCCATTATTCTATGAATAGAAGTTCTGCTTCTCTTTTTAATTCCTTATTCATATAAACACCATCCTGCTCCTTATTACTACTGTTTATGTTTTAATATTACAAAGTAGGAGTCTACATTTAAAATGGCAACTTAGTCTACGAAATTAGTTGGCATATAAATTCTAGAGTGTAAATTTCCTCACAAAATCTAGCCGGAATTTTAATCGATTGCTTTAAATATACTAATTAATAGATTTTTATGTTAGTGTAATTAGATCTTTAAAATATTGTGTTTGAGAGTATGGTCTTTTCATGTACTAAATTTATATCTATGCCCTTTATAAAAGTCTTAAACTTTCCTCCATAGATGTCTTGTGTATTCTTGGTCAATTGGCTAATGTTAACAAAATATCTGGGTTAATTTAAGATACTTTATTTTTGTTGCAAAAATGAATGGCGTAATTTATAAAATAATCTTATTTGGTTATTGAGGCTAAAGGCAATCAGTTTTTTAATATAGTCTTGTGTCTGTCAACCTTGCCCAAATCCCTTATTAATTCTGATAGCTGATTGATTCTGTGTGTGTGTGTGCATGTGTGTGTGTGTATTTGTGTGACTGACTCTGATACTTGCCTACCCATTGGCCAGTCTACCTTCTCTCGTAGTAGTATGTCTAATCCTCAGACATGAATTAGGATTGGTTTACAACACTGCAATCCCATTTCTCTTTGTAATTGGTCTAGGGGCATGCTACCAAGTTCTGTTCTGTTGAGTAGTTTAGAAAAAGACTGTCCTCTCAGTTAAGAGAAAGGCATAGAAAAAGAAAATTCTCTCTTTACCCATATCCACTTCCTTCCTACTTAGGTATTGATAGGAGCTGATGTGTGAGAAATTTATGCTGGGAGCTCCAGCAGCCACCTTATGATCAAAATGGGAAACTTGGTTGACATGCAGAGGATGGTCCACTAAATAGGAAAAGTGTGGGCCCTTGCTATGTCACGAGCTCCCCAGCCAACTGGGGTCACCTACCTCCAGATTGCTGTCCGTTGAGGAAGAACTTTCCTAATGGTTAAGTCACCATTGATTAAGATCTCTGTCATTTACAGTTAAAATTACTGTTTGATATAGTAACGGTGTAGTTCATAGCAATACCACCCAAGCATTCTCCTTCACATTCTTTCTTTTTCTTTTATGTAGAGATGGGGTCTCACTGTGTTGCCCAGGCTGACCTCAAACTGCTGGTCTCCAAGCAGTCCTCCCACCTCAGCCTCCCAAGTAGCTGAGATTACAGATGTGTGTCACTGTGCTTGGCTCCCCTTTATATTCTTTAATTTAATTTAGAGACAAGGTCCTACTCTGCTGCCTAGACTAAAGCACAGTGGCATAATCACAGTTCACTGCAGTCTCCATCTCTTGGGCTTATAAATAATTCTCCCACCTCAGCCTGCCAAGTAGCTAAGGCTACAGTCCCACACCACTACATCCAGCTAATCCTTTACACTCTTAATTACAAAATGTGTAATACACATATTATTTTCCTTTTGTCTATTTTCTACCTTTTGTCTCATATTTTATCTCCATATTCTCCACATGTTTTCTTACTTTAGCTCTGGACAATCTTCACAGGCAAAACAGGAAGCAGTCCATATCATCAGAGCTCTGTTGGATCCCCGGTAAAATCAGCTCTGTCTCTTCCCCTTAATCCTCCACCTAAAATCACAGGCAGTTTTACAGGCTTAGTTAATATCTGGGATATTATAACTCTGTTGTGAGTATTTATAAAGAGCAAACAATCAGATATAAAGTTAAAATGAACTGGAGTATAGAGAGTTTCAGACATTTGCCCAAGTCTTAGGCAAAAAGTGTCACACTGCCTTTAAAATTTCTCATCTGATTCTAATAATTTGCTTAAATGAAACTTGTCTGGTAGAGCCAAATGGAAAGATCCCAGTATAAGAGGGAAGAAACCATCAGGTATCCAGTAAGAGAGCATGATGTTGCATGAGTGGGGAGTGGTAACAAAATCGTAGAAGACCAAGTATAATTAGATAATGAAAACATTTTAAACCCATAATATTAATAAAAGGTGAACATTGACTCCTTTATAAATACTTTACTATACCAAAGAAGCTTGGCTAGAACTTCAGGAAACTGAGCTTCTACCTTGTCAATTAATAATTCTGTGACCTTTGAAATTTTCTTCCCTTCATTCTCCTCACTTATAAATGAAATAATGGGATTTTTGTGAAGCTCGAAGGAACTTACATAAGTCAAATTATAGTTGGTTCTTTGTTGTATCTGTGGTTCACCATCCATGGATTTAACCAGTCTCAGTTATAAAATATTTGGAAAAAAAATTAAAAATAACGAGACAATAATAAAAAGGAATACCAGTTTAAAAGAGTGCAATGTAACAGTGCTTCACATAGCATTCACGTTGTGTTGGTATTATAAATAATCTAGAGATGATTTAAAGTGTATAGGAGGATATGCTCAGATAATAAGCAAATACCACATCACTTCATATCAGGGACTTGAGCATCCATGGAATTTGGTATCCTCGGGGGTACTGGAACAAATCCCCTGAGGATACCAAGGGATGACTGTACTTAGAAAAAAAGAAGATTGAATGGGAGAAATGTGAGCTACATTTTCTTTCCTTTTTTAAATTGATGACTAAAAATTATATATATGTATGGTGTACAACATGATGTTTTGATATATGCATACATTGTGGAATGGCTAAATCAAGCTAATTAACATATGCATTACTTCACTTATTTTTTTGTGCTGAGAACACTTAAAACCAACTCTCTTAGCTATTTTCAAATATTCAATATGTTATTAACAATAGTCACTGTGACATACAATAGATCTCCTGAATGTATTTCTGAGGTTTAACTCAAAATTTGTATTTCTTGACTAGCATCTATATCTCCAATTCCCTTGTCTTATGTCATGACCTTCCCAACCAACTGGGAACCATGAGCCCCTGATAACCACCATTCTAATTCTACTCTCTGCTTCTGTGAGTTTGACTTTTTCAGATTGTCTTTCCGTGTCTGGCATATTTCACTTGACATAATGTCCTCCACGTTTATCCATGTTGTCACATGACAAGATTTCTTTCTTTTTTAAGACTGAATAGCATTCCATTGTATACATACCACATTTTCTTTATTCATCCATTGATGGACACTTAGGTTGATTCTATATCTTGGTTATTGTTTATAATGCTGCAATAAACATGGGCGTGCTGATATCTTTCTGAGATACTAATTTCATATCCTTTGGATATATACCCAGAAGTGGGATTGCTGGATCACATGGTAGTTCTATTTTTAATTTTTTTGAGGAACCTCCATACTCTTTTCTATAATGGCCGTACTAATTTACATTTCCACCAACAGTGTACAAGTGTTCTCTTTTCTCCACATCCTCACCAACACTTGTGTTTTCTATTATAGCCATTCTAACAGGCATGAGGTGATATATCATTGTGATTTTAATTTGCATTTTTCTAATGATTAGTGACATTAAGCATTTTTTTCATATACCTGTTGGACATTTGTATATCTTTTTTGGAAAAGTGCTTATTCGAGCTTTTTGTCCATTTTAAAATTGGGGCTGACTCTGGGCCCACTGCCTAAAAATTAGCTCTGCTCTGCAAGGAACAGCAAAAAATAAAAATAAAATAAAATAAAATTGGGTTATTTGTTTTCTTACTATTGAGTTGTACAAGTTCCTTATATATTTTGGACATTAACCTCTTTGTATGATTTGCAAATATTTCCTCCCGTTCTGTAGGTTGTTTCTTCACCCTTTTGATTGTTTCCTCTGTTATACAGAAGCTTTTTAGTTTGATGGAATCTCATTTATCCATTTATCTATTTTTCCTTTTGTTGCCTGTGGTAAGCCACTTTTTTAAAGGTTTTTTTTTTTTTTTTTTTTTTTTTTTTGAGACAGAGTCTCGTTCTGTCGCCCAGGCTGGAGTGCAGTGGCCGGATCTCAGCTCACTGCAAGCTCCGCCTCCCGGGTTCACGCCATTCTCCTGCCTCAGCCTCCCGAGTAGCTGGGACTACAGGCGCCCGCCACCTCGCCCGGCTAATTTTTTTTTTGTATTTTTAGTAGAGACGGGGTTTCACCGGGTTAGCCAGGATGGTCTCGATCTCCCGACCTCGTGATCTGCCTGTCTCGGCCTCTCAAAGTGCTGGGATTACAGGCTTGAGTCACCGCGCCCGGCTTTTTAAAAGTTATTAAGCTTCAAGAGGAAAGAGGTCTTTCTGACCACACACAGATATTCCCATGTCTTCTTTTTTTTCAAAATAGAAAACAGGCTGGGCACAGTGGCTCATGCTTATAATCTCAGCACTTTGGGAGGCCGAGGCATGTGGATCACCCCAGGTCAGGGGTTCCAATCAACCTGGCCAACATGGTGAAACCCCGTCTCTACTAATAATACAAAAAAATTCAAAATACAAAAAGGCTGAAGCAAGAGAATTGCTTGAACCCAGGAGGCAGAGGTTGCAGTGAGCCGAGATTGTGGCACTGCACTCCAGCCTGGGCAATAGATTGAGACTCTGTCTCAAAAATAAATAAATAAATATAAAGCATACACTAATGGGTTAAGCCTAATTTAGCTCCAGGAATTGGAAAATTAGATTTGGGTCCTACCTCTGAACACTCACTGCTTTTTGCATAATCTTAGACATGTTGCATTTCTTCTTTCACTCATTCTCCATCCGTAAGTCAGTAAGTCCTCCTTAATTGTGTTCTCCTCTTCAGAGGAATGGTGTCAAACTTAGGAGAAATACATCCAAGTTCTTAGGTTTTTAGAGTGGTAGTTAGGCAAACACGAGCAGGGCAGGAGAGGGCCCTCCCTGCAGGAATGTCAGGTGACCATCAGGTGATGTTCAGGTGGTTGTTAAACTGCCTCTCCAACATAATTGGTCGCAGCTGGTGCCAGGAAAAGACAACCTCCCAATAGACAGAAAATACCCAAAGCTGGTGATCAGTAGCTTTCTGATAAAATCTCAGGAGTTGGGCGAATGGGCTCAAACATGCACACTAAGAGGCAAAATGGCAGTGTTTAACCGGTATATGACCTTCCTCTAGGAACGCTCAACTGGTAAGGAAAAAAATGCCTCAGGTGAGCATGCACACAACTTCAGTAAACACAGTGCACATGTGGCCCCTCCCAAGTGCTGGCAGGCCATCAGGCATATGGACAGCCCACTCCAAGGGAAAAATCAAGGAAGAAGAAATGCCAACCCCAGAACCATGCCAATGTAGAAAACCCCAAGTCAAGGGTCAGACGGGGCACTCGGATCTCTCAAGTGGTCTGCTGGGTCCTCTTCCAAGTATACTTTGCTTCCTTTCATTCCTGTACTAAAACTTCAAATAAACTTTCACTCTTGCTTTAAAACTTGCCTCGGTCTCTCACTCTGCCTTATGCCCCTCAGTCGAATTTTTTCCCTCTGAGGAAGCAAGAATCAAATTGCTGCAGACCCATATGGATTCACTGGAGGTGACTTCACAACCCTCCCCAGTAGTCACCAGGATCTGGGAGAGTGGCAGGAACTTCTGCTGCCCAGCGGAGTAAAATGCAATCTGAGTCAAAGAGCCATAAAGTGTAAACTCAGATATTAAAAATCTATAGGCAGGGAATTCTAGCTGGGGATCAGGTTTTCCAAGCAACCAGGGATTTTCTTTGCTTTTAGGCATTTTCTTGTCATCTTGAATGAAAAGTATTAAATACTATGTAACAATTTTTTTTTCTTTGAGACAAGGTCTCACTCTCACCCAGACTGGAGTGCAGTGGCCTGATCACAGCTCACTGTGGCCTCAACCTCCCAGGCTCAGTTGATCCTCTCACCTCATCCTCCTGGGTACTACAGGGGTGTGCCAATATGCCTGGCTAATATTTTGTATCTTTAGTAGAGATGGAGTTTTGCCATGTTGTCCAGGCTGGTCTTGAACTCGGGCTCAAGTGATCCGCCCATCTTGGCCTCCCAAACTGCTGGGATTACAGGCATGAGTTACTGTGCCTGGCCAACAATTTCTTAAAAATAAGGAATCACTATTAAAACCAATGATTCTTAACTCTATCCAAATGCAACTCCCTTCTTATTATAGATATTTTGTAAGACCTGCTTACAATTCTGTCATTAACTAAATAGACTATATTACTTACAAGTGAACATAATTTTTAAAAGCAACATAATGCCTAATTATGTAAGAGAGTAATAAAAGCAAAGTTGTTTATAATACAGTAGTATGTATTTCAATAGGTAAATATCTAAGTTTGACTTCTAGACTTAATAACATAGTCAGATGCTTACACTAATATATAGAATAAATGTAAATGAGACAGCTATAAATGTAGTATGATATAGCTGTGTTATACTGGAAACTTTAAAACCATATGCGGCATTACTAGTGATTATGTGATTTTCCTAAATGTTGAATACCTTATGGTGTATTTCTAACAAAATATTCCTGGAGGCTGGTCATGGTGGCTCGTGTCTGTAATCCCAGCACTTTAGGAGGCCAAGGAAGGAGGATCTCCTGAAGCCAAAGTTCAAGACCAGCCTGGGCAACATAGGGAGAACCCCATCTCTAAAAAAAACAAAAAACATCTGGGCATGGTAGTTACTACTCCCATGTTACATGGTAGGACTACCCCCTGTAGTCCTAGCTACTCAGGAGGCTGAGGTTGAGGTCGGAGGACTGCTTGAACCTAGGAGTTTGAGGATGCAGTGAGTTATGATCATGCCACTGCACTCCAGCCCGAGCAATAGAGCAAGGCCTTGTTTCTTTAAAAAAAATTTCTGAAAAATTTAAATCTATTAAACATGTGAAGAAACTACTTGGTATTTATTTGCAAAATGAATTAAGTTCTAATTTCAGATCATTAAAAACACCTTTTTCAGCTAGGTATATGTCTTTGGTGGACATTGAAAAGCATGCAAGATATAGGGCAATTCTTACTGCATGGGACAGTCTTATGCATTTTAAGAAATATTGTATTGGCCGGGCGCAGTGGCTCGTGCCTGTAATCCTAGCACTTTGGGAGGCTGAGGTGGGCAGATCCCCCGAGGTCGGGAGTTCAGGACCAGCCTGACCAACATGCAGAAACCCTATCTCTACTAAAAGTACAAAATTAGCCAGACGTGGTGGTGCATGCCTGTAATCTCAGCTACTCAAGAGTCTGAGGCAGGATAATTGCTTGAACCTGGGAGGCAGAGGTTGTGGTGAGCCAAGATTGCGCCATTGCACTTCATCTTGGGCAACAAGAGCGAAACTCTGTCTCAAAAAAAGAAAAAAAAAGATATAAAAAAAGAAATATTGTATTCCCAGTACCAATCCACTAAATATTAGTTGCTTCCAGTTGTAACACTACAAAAACTTTCTCACAAATGTTTAAAATGCTAACTAATAATAATACCACCCCTACTGAGAAACCCTGCTAACAATGTCTGGCACTTGGTATGTATTTAATACATGCTTATTGATTAGATGGACAAATGATTATGTAAATATTAAATCTCCAAAAATAACTTTAATATCTGACTGTAAGTATCAGAAAACCCAACCAACAGTAGTTTAGACAAATTAGAGTATATAACTTTTCACTAAGAAGTTTGAAGTTAGGCAACCCAGGATTGGTCCTACACCTCATGATGTCGTCATTGTTCATGGTTTCTGTTTTCTTTCTATTTAGCCATTCTTAGCAAATGTGTTATTTCCTAATGAATTAAAGATGGGTGCTTCATCTCTGGTTCTCACATCTATATTCAAAGCAGAAAAGTGGAAGGAAGAGGAAAGGATCATTGCCAGCAGACTTCCTCTTCTCTTATTGGCCAGAGCTATGTCACATGATCAGTGCTAGCTGCAAGGGAAGCTATCATCCTCTCCCTCAAAGTAATACTGCTGCCATATAAAATATAAACAAACAAACTTTCAAACACATTACTGAACTGCCAAGAAAGTAAAGCCTCCCAGAAGTTAAAAATAAAGTGAACATGGAACCTCCTAAGAGGTGAGAAATGTGCTAAGGCCCTTGTCTTAAGAACATATGCTAAACTCTGGTGATCTTGACATTGCATTTGTAATGGTTTCACAGGAAGTGGAGTGGAGAACAGAAGACAAAGCTTGCAGCCTGCCCAGTGTTTGGAGTCTAATAGTAGACCTTGACTCAAAGTTGGAAAATGAAATGGCAAGCCACAGACTACAGAAAATATTCATGAAGATGTGTGTTCAGAATATATAAAAACTTCTACAAACAGGTATCAAAACGAAAACCCAGTTTTAAACAGGAACAAAAGTCTTGGCAAGACACTTTAAAAAAGAAGATACGCTAACAGCCAATAAGTCCATGAAAAGACCCTCAACATCATTAATCATCAGGCAAATGCAAATTAAAACACAATGAGATACTATGACACATCCATTAGAAGGGTTAAAATTTAAAAGACTAATCAAACCAAATATTGGAGAAGATATAGGGCAACTAGGACTTTCATACATACATTTCATATATTGCTGATAGAAATATAAAATATGCAATCATTTTGGAAACTGCTTGGCAATTTCTTAAGATGTTAAACATATACCTACTATATATACAGGATAAATGAAAATATATGTCTACATAAAAGCTTGTACATGAATGATCATAGCACCATTAATAATAATAGTCAAGAAGTAGAAACAACACAAATGTCCAGCAACTGATAAAAACATACACAAAATGTAGTGTATCCATACAATGGAATATTGTTTAGCTGTAAAAAGGAATAAAGTACTGATACATGCTACAATATGGATGGACCTTGAAAACATTATTATACATGAAAGAAGCCAGACACACAAAAAAGTACATATTATATGATATGATTTACATAGCATGTATCCAGAATGAGTAAACTCATACAAACAGAAAGATGGTTAGTGGTTGCTGGGGGCTGGAAGGGAAAGAAGTGGGGAGTGACTTCTAATGAGTAGAAGGTTTCTTTATAGAGTGATAAAAATATTCTGGAATTAGATAGTGGTTATGCTTGCATAATTGTGCTAAAAACCATTGGATTGTATACTTTAAATATGAGTGGACTGTATGGCATCTGAGTTACATCTCAATAAAGTTGTTGTTAAAAAAAAAAACAAATATAAACTATATACATCATCAACACTGCCACCATCCCAATCACCACTGACAACATCTTGGTATACAGCCTTCCAAACTCATTTCCGTGCATCATATATACGTGTTAAAGAATGAAAATTGGATTATACCATGCATATCCTTTAAGAAGTGTTGTTTTTTAGATACAAGATTTCACTCTATTACCTAGGCTGGATGTAGTGGTGCAGTCATAGCTCACTGCAGCCTCAAACTCCTGAGCTCAATTGATCCTCTCAATCCTCCTGCCTCAGCCTCTTAAGTAGGTAGGACTACAGGTACATGCCACAACACTCAGCTAATATTGTAATTTTTTGTAAAGACAGAGTCTTACTATGTTGCCCACACTGGTCTCAAACTCTGGCCTCAAGCAAGCCTCCCACTTCAGTCTCCCAAAGTGCTGGGATGACAGGCAGGTGCCACCACATCCAGACTTTATAGAATATATTTTAAATTATAACACACATGGCTTTATAATTATAAAGTAATATCAGACTGGAAAACCATTGTCTTTTTTTCTGATTTTAAGAGTAAAATTGTCAGTCTTTGATCTTTAAATATGATATTAGTTCTGGGGTTTTCATAGATTCTCTTTATCAGGTTAAGTTCCCTTTTACTCCTCATTTGCCAAGTGTGTGTGTGTGTTTTTAAAACATAACATGTTGCATTTTGTCAAATGCACTTTTTGCATTAATTGAGATGATCATATGGGTTTTTCTGGTTATTAATATGGTATATCCTAATGATTGATTTCCTTATGTTGAGCCAACCTTGCATTCCTGTGATAAATCTCATTTGGTTATGGTGTAAAATCCTTGTTTAAGTGTAAATTGGCAAAATTTATTTATTTATTTATTTATTTATTTATTTATTTATGACAGGATCTTGCTCTGTCACCCAGGCTGGAGTGCAGTAGTGCAATCTTGGCCCACTGCAACCTCCACCTCTTAGGCTCAAGCAATTCTCATGTCTCAGCCTTCCAAGGAGCTGAGACTATAGGCACATGCCACCACACTTGGCTAATTTTTGTATTTTTTGGTAGAGGTGGGGTTTCACTGTGTTAGCCAGGCTGGGTGAATTTTATTTAGACCTAAATAATCTACATATGAATGGACCTCGCTGTCTCAATTATGGAGTTTCATTATAACACCATTGTACTAGTCCGTTCTCACACTGCTAATAAAGGCATACTTGAGACTGGGCAATTTATAAAGGAAAGAGGTTTAATTGACTCACAGTTCTCCAGTGCTTGGGAGGCCTAAGGAAACTTACAATCATGATGGAAAGGGAAACAAACATGTCTTTCTTCACATGGCAGCAGCAAGGATAAGTGCAGAGCAAAGGTGGGAAAAGCCCCATATAAAACCATCAGATCCATGAGAACTCACTCACTATCATGAGAATAGCATGGAGGCAACCACCCCATGATTCAATTACCTCCAACTGGGTCCCTCCCATGACACATGGGGATTATGGTAACTACAATTCAAAATGAGATTTGGGTGGGTACACAGCCAAACCACAGAATTATGCCCTGGCCCCTTCCAAATCCCATGTTCTCACATTTCAAAACACAGTCATGCCTTCCCAACAGTCCTCCAAAGTCTTAATTCATTCCAGCATTAACTCAAAAGTCCAAGTTCAAAGTTTTATCTGAGACAAGGCAAGTCACTTCTGCCTATGAGCCTGTAAAATCAAAAGCAAGTTAGTTACTTTCTAGTTACACTGGGGGGTACAGGCATTGGGCAAATACACTCATTCCAATGGTAGAAAAATTGGCCAAAACACAAGAGTTAAAGGCCCCACCCAAGTCCAAAACCCAATAGGGCAATCATTAAACCTTAAAGTTACAAAATGATCTCCTTTGACTTCATGTCTCACATCCAGGTCATGCTGATACAAGAGGTGGGCTCCTATGGCCTTGAGCAGCCCCACCTTTGTGGCTTTGCAGGGTACAGTCTCCCTCCTAGCTGCTTTCATGGGCTAGCATTGGATGTCCGTGGCTTTTCCAGGTACATGGGGTAAGCTGTTGGTGGATCTACCATTCTGGGGTCTGGAGGACAGTGGCCCTCTTCTCTTTTTTTTTTTCCAGATTTATAATTTAATGGCTGTGTAGATCCCAGTCTCTCATTTCTGTCGCTCACGTGCCCACTGCTCTGGGGTCAGGGTTTTCTGTTCAAAGGCATGGATGTGCGGGAGCTCTTCTGCTAGGCACGCGTTTACCAGCCTGTGTCTCTGAAGCAGCGGTTTCCCCTCGAACTTGGCCGACACCACCAGGACTCGGAAGCTACAGGCGCAACGGTTGAGGGTCGTGTCCTCCACCTCCACATGCTCCGCCTCCAGGTCCCACTGCAGCTTCTCCCGGAGGTATTCGGCGCTGAGTTCCATGGCGGTAGTCCAGCTGGGACAGCAGCCCAGCGGGGACACAACCCCTGCTCCGACGCCGGCCACGCTGCCTTGCAGCCTTACAGGAGCCACTTCCAGTGGCCCTCTTCTCACAGCTCTACTAGGCAGTGCCTCAGTGGGAGCTCTGTGTTGTGGCTCTGAGCCCACATTTCCCTTCCACACTGTCCTAGCAGAGATTCTCCATTAGGGTTCCACCCCTGCAGCAAACTTCTGCCAGGACATCCAGATATTTCTAATTGTGCTTATTTGGATTTTCTCTCTTCTTTTCTTGGTTAATCTTTCTAATGGTCTATCAAGTTTATTTATCTTTTCAAAGAAGTAGTTTTTTGCTTTGTTTATCTTTTGTATTTTTTTGTTTGTTTCAATTTCATTTAGTTCTGTTCTGATCTTGGTGATTTCCTTTCTTCTGCTGGGTTTGGGTTTAGTTTGTTCTTGCTTCTCTAGTTCCTTGAGGTGTGACTTTAGATTATCTGTTTGTGTTCTTCTAGCCTTTTTGATGTAGGCATATTACATATTCTTTCATGCTATCAATACACTGTATAGATACAGCTATGATTTGAGCAGTGCAATTAGTGTCTCAGTACCACTTGAAGAAGCTGTTTTATGCAGAGATAAAATGGAAGAATGGTCAGCCTCTTAATTTAGCTTATTTGAAAAGGCACTGGAAAAAATATGGCAGACTTCAACAACGTGTGCCAAAACTTTTTCTCTTGGAAATCATTGACTAGTATCGCTGAATGTTATTTCTTGTGGAGAACTACTGACAGATATGTGCAACAGAAATGGTTAAAAGCAGCAGAAACTGAGAATAAACTGAAAAAAGTATATATCCCAATTCACAGCAAACCAAGTCCCAACCAAATATCTACCAGCAATGGCAAGCCTGGTGCTGTGAGTGGAACCATGAGGACCACGTTCCTGCCTCAGAATCCCCTTGTAGTGTAAGCCTGGGAGGACTGCTGTGCTACATAGTCTAACCAGTAGTATTCTAGCAGCCCACCCAATATGCATTTGATGTAGGTATTTAGGGCTATGAACTTTCCTGTTAGCACTGCCTTTGCTGTATTCCAGAGGTTTTGATAGGTTTTGTTGCTATTGTCATTCAGTTAGAAGAATTTTTAAATTTTCATCTTGATTTCATTTTTGACCCAATGATCATTCAGGAGCAGGTTAATTTCCATGTATTTGCAAGGTTTTGAAGGTTCCTTTTGGAGTTGATTTCCAGTTGTATTCCACTGTGGTCTGAGAGGGTACTTGATATAATTTCAATTTTCTTACATTTATTGAGGCTCGTTTTGTGGCCTATCATATGGTCTTTTGGAGAAAGTTCCATTTACTGTTGAATAGAATGTATATTCTGTGGTTGTCGGGTAGAATGTTCTGTGTATATCTGTTAAGTCCATTTGTTCCAGGGTACTGTTTAAATTTATTGTTTTTTGTTGACTTTCTGTCTTCATGACCTGTCTAGTGCTATTAGTGGAGTATTAAAGGCCCCCACTATTATTGTGTTTCTGTCTACCTTATTTCTTATGTCTATTAATAATTGTTTTACAAATTTGGGAACTCCAGTTTTAGGTGCATATATATTTAGGATTGTGATATTTTCCCATTGGACAAGACCTTTTATCACTATATAATGACTCTCTTTGTTTTTTCAACCGCTATTGCTTTAACATTTGTTTTGTCTGATATAAGAATAGCATCCCCTGCTTACTTTTGGTATCCATTTGCATGCAATGTCTTTTTCCATTCCTTTCCTTAAGTTTATATGAGTCCTTTTGTGTTAGGTGTGTCTCTTGAAGGCAGCAGATAGTTGGTTGGTGAATTCTTATCCATTCTGCAATTCTGTATCTTTTCAGTGGAGCATTTAGGGCATTTACATTGAATGTTTTACTGAGATGTGAGGTATCATTTCATTCATCATGCTATTTGTTTCCTGTATATCTTGGGTTTTTTTTTTTTTTTAATTGTATTTTTGTCTTGTAGGTCTTGTGAGATTCATGCTTTAAAGAGGTTCTGTTTTGATGTGTTGCCAGGATTTGTTTCAAAATTTAGAGCTCTTTTTAGCAGTTCTTGTAGTGCTGGCTTGGTAGTAGTGAATTCTCTCACCATTTGTTTGTCTGAAAAAGACTGTATTTTTCCTTAATTTACAAGGCTTTGTTTCACTGGGTACAGAATTCTTCACTGATAATCGTTTGTTTGTGAAGGCTGAAGATAGGGCCCCAATCCCTTCTAGCTTGTAGAGTTTCTCTGAGAAATATGTTATTGATCTGACAGATTTTCCTTTATAGGTTACCTGATGTTTTTGCCTCACAGTTTTTAATATTTTTTCCTTCATCTTAACTTCAGATAACTTGATGATAATGTGCCTAGGCAATGATCTTTTTTGTGACGAATTTCCCAGATGTTCTTTGAGCTTCTTGTATTTAGATGTCTAGTTCTCTAGCAAGATCAGAAAAGTTTTCCTTGATTTTTCCCCCAAATATACTTTCCAAACTTTCAGATTTCCCTTCTTCCTCAGGAACACTGATTATTCTTAGATTTGGTTGTTTAACATAATCCCAGACTTCTTTTTTTTTTTTTTTTTTTTGAGGCAGAGTCTTGCTCTGTCACCCAGGCTGGAGTGCAGTGACCCAATCTCTACTCACTGCAAGCCCTGCCTCCTGGGTTCATGCCATTCTCCTGCCTCAGCCTCCCAAGTAGCTGGGATTACAGGCGCCCACCACCACACCGGCTAATTTTTTTGTAATTTTAATAGAGATGGGGTTTCACCATGTTGGCCAGGATGGTCTCGATCTTCTGACCTCGTGATCCTCCCACCTCGGCCTCCCGAAGTGCTGGGATTACAGGCATGAGCCACCATGCCCAGCTAATCCCAGACTTCTTGGAGGCTTTGTTCATATTTTCTTATTCTTTTTTCTTTGTCTTTGCTGGGTTGGGTTAATTTGAAAACCTTGTCTTTAAGCTCTGAAGTTCTTTATTCTGCTTGTTCGATTCTATTGCTGAGAGTTTCCAGAGCATTTTGCATTTGCATAGTGTGTTCATTGTTTCCTGAAGTTTTGATTGTTTTTAATTTATGCTATCTTTTTCATTGAGTATTTCTCCCTGCACTTATATCATTTTTTGGATTTCCTTACATTGGGCTTCACCTTTCTCTGGTGCCTCCCTGATTAACTTAATAACTAACCTTCTGAATTCTTTTTCAGGTAGATCAGGGATTTTTTTTCTTGGTTTGGATCCATTGCTGGAAAGCTAGTATGATTTTTGGGGGGTGTTAAAAAAACTTTTTTATATTACAAGAGTTGGTTTTCTGGTTCCTTCTCATTTGGGTAGCTTCTGTCAGCAGGAACATCTCAGGCTCAAGACTGTTGTTCAGTTCCTTTTGTCCACGGGGTGGTTTCTTGTAGTACTGTCACCCTTTTCCTAGGGATGTGGCTTCCTGAGAGCTGAGCTATAGTGCTTGTTATCTCTTCTAGCCATCTAGCAAGTCTATCAGGCTCTGGGCTAGTAGTGGGGGTTGTCTGCACAGAGTCCTATGATGTGAACAATCTGTGGGTTTCTCAGCCATGGATACTGGCATCTGCTCTGGTGGAAGTAGTAGGGGTATCAAATGGACCCTGTGAGGGTCCTTAGCTTCGGTTGATTATTGCACTATTTTTGTATTGGTTGGCCTCCTGCTGGGAGGTGGTGCTTTCAAGAGAGCATCAGCTGTGGTAGTATGTGGAGGAACAGGTGGTGGGAGAGGCCTTAGAACTCCCAAGAGGTTTTGTCCTTTGTCTTCAGTTACCAGGGTGGGTAGGGAACAACCATTAGGTGGGGGCAAGACTAGGTGTGTCTGAGCTCAGACTCTACTTGGGCGAGTCTTGTTGCGGCTCCTGTTGGGGGTGGGGGTGAGGTTCCTAGGTCAATGGAGTTTTGTTCCCAGGAGGATTATGGCTGCCTCTGCTGTGTCATGCTGGTTGTCAGGGAAGTGCGGGAAAGCTGTCAGTCACAGGCCTCACCTAGCTCCCACCCAACCCAAAGGGCCAATCTCACTTCCACCATGCCCCCACCCCCAACAGCAACAAGTCAGTTTTCAGTCAGTGGGCCAGCAGGACTGAGAACTTGCCCCAGGCTACCCACCTCCCAGCTGTGAAAATAACTAGGGCTTTCCTTCCTCTCCCACCTGTGGAGTCTGCACACCAGATTCACACCCTACCCCAGGTTCTGGCCAGGAGGCTTCTCAATTTGTTCAAATTGTTACAAAGTTCAGCTGGAGCTTTTCTTCTCCCTGTGGCCTTTTCCCAGTGACTCTGGTAGCTCTCCTCAAGGACCCCTGTGAGGTGAGGCAGAAATGGCTTGCTAAGGGACCCAGCAAGCCCACAGAGATTTTCCTGCTACTTCCTCTACTCCTGTATTTCGCTTAGCTCTCTAAATTGACTCAGCTCCAGGTAAGGTCAGAATCTTCTACCATAATCTAGACCTTCAGGTTCCCCTGTGGGGATGAGTGTTCATGGATGAACAATCTTCCTTTCCCACTTCCACAGTTTGGGCACTCACAGTATTTGGGGTGTCTCTGGAGTCTTGCAGGAACAACCCACTTCCTTCAGAAGATATATGGGTTCTCTTGACTTTCCGAATATATTTCTGCAGTCATACTGCAGCAAAAGTTCACAGTGCAAGCCTCCACAGGCTGTTCTGTCCATTCAAGTGGGAGCTTCAATCTAGTCCTGCCTCCTGTCTGCCATGATCTCATCTCTCCCTCTTTTTCGAAGTCCACTAATTCCAGGATGAGGGCCCAAGCTCATGACCTAACCTAACCCTATTTACTTTACTCTAACCCCTTCTTTAAGTATCATCACATTGAGAGCTAGGGCTTCATCATGTGGATTTAGAGACAGTGAGGGGGAACATTCAGTCAAAAACACCTTATAATCTTTTTTGTTTTGTAAGGTTATTAATAATGTCCCATTTTTCATTTCTGATGTTACTAATTTTAGTCTGTTTTTCTTTCCTTTTCTTTTCTTCTCTCTCTCTCTCTCTCTCTCTCTCTCTCTCTTCCTTCCTTCCTTCCTTTCTTTCTTTGAGACAGAGTCTTGCTCTGTCACCCAGGCTGGAGTGCAGTGGTGCAATCTTGGTTCACTGCAACCTTGCCTCCTGGGTTCAAGTGATTCTCCTGGCTCAGCCTCCCAAGTAGCTAGGATTATAGGTGCGTGCCAACACACCCGGCTAATTTTTGCATTTTTAGTAGAGACAAGGTTTCACCATGTTGGCTAGGCTGGTCTCGAATTTCTGACCTCAGGTAATCCACCAGCCTCAGCCTTCCAAAGTGCTGGGATTTCAGACATGAGCCACTGCGCCCAGCTGAGTCTTTTTTTTTTTTTTTTTTTTTTTTTTTGCCTGGTAAGATTAGTGAAAGTTTTGTTGGTCTTTTCAAAGAACCAACATTTGGTTTTACAGATTTTCTCTATGGTTTTTCTATTTTCTATTTCCTTTATTTTCTCTGTAATATTATTTATTTCCTTCTGATTGCTTTGGATTTGCTTTTTTTTTTCTCTTGAAGGTAAAGTTTTAGTCTTGATTTGAGAGCTATCTTTTTTTAAAAAATAGGCATTTAATTATACATTTCCGTCTAGGCACGGTTTTTACTGCATCTCATAAGATCTGGTATACTGTGTTTTTATTTTCATTTATCTCAAGGCATTTTCTAATTTCTTTTGTGATTTACTTTTTGAGCTTTGTTATTTACAACTGTGCTCAATTTTCATATACTTGTGAAATTTCCAAATTTTCATGTTATTAAATTCTAATTTCATTTCACTGTGGTCACATAGTATAATTTGTATTATTGCAGTCTTCTACAGTTTATTAAGGCTTGCTTTATGGTGTAACATAGGTTTTCTCTTGGTAAATGTTACTCGTGTGCTTGAGAAGAATGTATATTCTTTTATCAATAAATGGAAGTTCTTTAGATCTCTGGAAACTGGATTATACCTTGTTCAAGACTTCTATTTTTTTGAAGACATTCTGTCTATCTATTCTATCCACCATTGAAAGTGGGTTAATTAATCTCCAACTACTGTTGAATTGACTATTTTCTCCTTCAATTCTGCTAGTTTTGCTTGTGAATTTGGGATTGTTTGGTGCATATATGTTGTTAATTCTGATATATTTTGGATCAATTAACTCTTTTTTTTTTTTTTAAGACAGAGTCTCACTCTGTTGTTCAAGCTGTAGTATAGTGGTGTGATCTCAGCTCACTGCAACCTCCACCTCCCGGGTTCAAGTGATTCTCTTGTCTCAGCCTCCCAAGTAGCTGGGATTACAGGTGCATGCCACCATGCCTGGCTAATTTTGGTATTTTTAGTAGAGACAGGGTTTCTCCATGTTGGCCAGGCTGGTCTTGAACTCCTGACCTCAAGTGATACACCTGCCTTGGCCTCCCAAAGTGCTAGGATTACAGGCCTCAGACACTGTGCCTGGCCAATTAACTCTTCTTTTAAAAAATTATTTATTTATTTATTTATTTATTTATTTATTTATTTATATTATTTTACTTTAAGTTCTAGGGTACATGTGCACAATGTGCAGGTTTGTTACATATGTATACATGTGCCATGTTGGTGTGCTGCACCCATTAACTTGTCATTTACATTAGGTATATCTCCTAATGCTATCCCTCCCCCCTCCCCCAAACCCCCAGCAGGCCCCAGTGTGTGATATTCCCCTCCCTGTGTCCATATGTTCTCACTGTTCAACTCCCACTTATGAGTGAGAATATGCAGTGTTTGGTTTTCTATCTTTGTGATATTTTGCTGATAATGATGGTTTCCAGCTTCATCCATGCCACTGTAAAGGACATGAACTCATCCTTTTTTACAGCTGCATAGTATTTCATGGTGTATATCTGCCACATTTTCTTCATCCAGTCTATCACTGATGAACATTTGGGTTGGTTCCAAGTTTTTGCTCTCGTGAATAGTGCCACAATAAACATACGTGTGCATGTGTCTTTATAGCAGCATGATTTATAATCCTTTGGATATATGCCCAGTAATGGGATGGCTGGGTCAAATGGTATTTCTAGTTCTAGATCCTTGAGGAATTGCCACACTGTCTTCCACAATGATTGAACTAGTTTACAGTCCCCCCAACAGTGTAAAAGCATTCCCATTTCTCCACATCCTTTCCAGAACCTGTTGTTTCCTGACTTTTTAATGATTGCCATTCTAACTGGTGTGAGATGGTATCTCATTGTGGTTTTGTTTTGCATTTCTCTGATGGTGAGTGATGATGAGCATTTTTTCATGTGTCTGTTGGCTGCATAAATGTCTTCTTTTGAGAAGTGTCTGTTATCCTTCGCCCCACTTTTTGATGGGGTTGTTTGATTTTTTCTTGTAAATTTGTTTAAGTTCTTTGTAGATTCTGGATATTAGCCCTTTGTCAGATGGGTAGATTGTAAAAATTCTCTCCCATTCTGTAGGTTGCCTGTTCACTCTGATGGTACTTTCTTTTGCTGTGCAGAAGCTGTTTAGTTTAATTAGATCCCGTCTGTCAATTTTGGCTTTTGTTGCCATTGCTTTTGGTGTTTTAGTCATGAAGTCCTTGCCCATGCCTATGTCCTGAATGGTATTACCTAGGTTTTCTTCTATGGTTTTTATGGTTTTAGATCTAACATTTAAGTCTTTAATCCATCTTGAATTGATTTTTGTATAAGGTGTAAGGAAGGGATCCAGTTTCAGCTTTCTACATATGGCTAGCCAGTTTTCCCAGCACCATTTATTAAATAGGGAATCCTTTCCCCATTTCTTGTTTTTGTCAGGTTTGTCAAAGATAAGATGGTTGTAGATGTATGGTATTATTTTTGAGGGCTCTATTCTGTTCCATTGGTCTATATCTCTGTTTTGGTACCAGTACCATGATGTTTTGGTTACTGTAGCCTTGTAGTATAGTCTCAAGTCAGGTGGCATGAGGCCTCCAGCTTTGTTCTTTTGGCTTAGGATTGTCTTGGCAATGCAGGCTTTGTTTTGGTTCCATATGGACTTTAAAGTAGGTTTTTCTGATTCTGTGAAGAAAGTCATTGGTAGCTTGATGGGGATGGCATTGAATCTATAAATTACCTTGGGCAGTATGGCCATTTTCACTATATTGATTCTTCCTATCCATGAGCATGGATTGTTCTTCCATTTGTTTGTGTCCTCTTTTATTTCATTGAGCAGTGGTTTGTAGTTCTCCTTGAAGAGATCCTTCACATCTCTGGTAAGTTGGATTCCTAGGTGTTTTATTCTATTTGAAGCAATTGTGAATGGGAGTTCACTCATGATTTGGCTCTCTGTTTGTCTGTTACTGGTGTATAGGAATGTTTGTGATTTTTGCACATTGAATTTGTATCCTGAGATTTTGCTGAAGTTGCTTATCAGTTTAAGGAGATTTTGGGCTGAGATGATGGGGTTTTCTAAATATACAATCATGTCATCTGCAAACAGGGACAATTTGACTTCCTGTTTTCCTGATTGAATACCCTTTATTTCTTTCTCTTATCTAATTGCCCTGGCCAGAACTTCCAACACTATGTTGAATAGGAGTGGTGAGAGAGGACATCCCTGTCTTGTGCCAGTTTTCAAAGGGGACGCTTCCAATTTTTGCCCATTCAGTGTGATATTGGCTGTGGGTTTATCATAAATCGCTCCTATTATTTTGAGATACGTCCCATCAATACCTAGTTTATTGAGAGGTTTTAGCATGAAGGGCTGTTGAATTTTGTCAAAGGCCTTTTCTGCATCTATTGAGATAATCATGTGGTTTTTGTCTTTGGTTCTGTTTATATGATGGATTACATTTATTGATTTGCATATGTTGAACCAGCCTTGCATCTCAGGGATGAAGCAAACTTGATCGTGGTGGATAAGCTTTTTGATGTGCTGCTGGATTTGGTTTGCAGAATTTTATTGAGGATTTTCGCATCGATGTTCATCAGGGATGTTGGTCTAAAATTCCCTTTTTAGTTGTGTCTCTGCCAGGCTTTGGTATCAGGATGATGTTGACCTCATAAAATGAATTAGGGAGGATTCCCTCTTTTTCTATTGATTGGAATAATTTCAGTAGGAATGGAACCAGCTCCCCTTTGTACCTCTGGTAGAATTCAGCTGTGAATCCATCTGGTCCTGGACTTTTTTTGGTTGGTAGACTATTAATTATTGCCTCAATTTCAGAACCTGTTATCGGTCTATTCAGGGATTCAACTTCTTCCTGGTTTAGTCTTGGGAGGGTGTATGTGCCCAGGAATTTATTCATTTCTTCTAGATTTTCTAGTTTATTTGTGTAGAGGTGTTTATAGTATTCTCTGATGGTAGTTTGTATTTCTGTGGGATTGGTGGTGATATCTGCTTTATCATTTTTTATTGCGTCTATTTGATTCTTCTCTCTTTTCTTCTTTATTAGTCTTGCTAGTGGTCTATCAATTTTGTTGATCTTTTCAAAAAACCAGCTCCTGGATTCATTGATTTTTTGCAGGGTTTTTTGTGTCTCTATCTCCTTCAGTTCTGCTCTGATCTTAGTTATTTCTTGCCTTCTGCTAGCTTTTGAATGTGTTTGCTCTTGCTTCTCTAGTTCTTTTAATTGTGATGTTAGGGTGTCAATTTTAGATCTCTCCTGCTTTCTCTTGTGGGCATTTAGTGCTATAAATTTCCCTGTGCACACTGCTTTAAATGTGTCCCAGAGATTCTGGTATGTTGTGTCTTTGTTCTTATTGGTTTCAAAGAACATCTTTATTTCTGCCTTCATTTCGTTATGTACCCAGTAGTCATTCAGGAGCAGGCTGTTCAGTTTCCATGTACTTGAGCAGTTTTGAGTGAGTTTCTTGATCCTGAGTTCTAGTTTGATTGCCCTGTCATCTGAGAGACAGTTTGTTATAATTTCTGTTCTTTTACATTTTCTGAGGAGTGCTTTACTTCCAACTATGTGGTAAATTTTGGAATAAGTGTGATGTGGTGCTGAGAAGAATGTATATTCTGTTGATTTGGGGTGGAGAGTTCTGTAGATGTATATTAGGTCTGCTTGGTGCAGAGCTGAGTTCAATTCCTGGATTTCCTTGTTAACTTTCTGTCTTGTTGATGTGTGTAATGTTGACAGTGGGGTGTTAAAGTCTCCCATTATTATTGTGTGGGAGTCTAAGTCTCTTTTTACATCTCTCAGGACTTGCTTTATGAATCTGGGTGCCCCTGTATTGGGTGCATATATATTTAGGATAGTTGGCTCTTCTGGTTGAATTGATCCTTTTACCATTATGTAATGGCCTTCTTTGTCTCTTTTGATCTTTGTTGGTTTAAAGTCTGTTTTATCAGAGACTAGGATTGCAACCCCTGCTTTTTTTTTGTTTTCTATTTGCTTGGTAGATCTTCCTCAATCCCTTTATTTTGAGACTATGTGTGTCTCTGCACGTGAGATGGGTCTCCTGAATATAGCACACTGATGGGTCTTGCCTCTTTATCCAATTTGCCAGTCTGTGTCTTTTAATTGGAGTATTTAGTCCATTTACATTTAAGGTTAATATCGTTATGTGTGAATTTGATCCTGTCATTATGATGTTAGCTGGTTATTTTGCTCATTAGTTGATGCAGTTTCTTCCTAGTATTGATGGGCTTTACAATTTGTCATGTTTTTGCAGTGGCTGGTACCGGCTGTTCCTTTCCATGTTTAGTGCTTCCTTCAGGATTACTTGTAAGGCAGGCCTGCTGGTAACAAAATCTCTTAGCATTTCCTTGTCTATAAAAGATTTTATTTCTCCCTCACTTTTGAAACTTAGTTTGACTGGATATGAAATTCTTGGTTGCGGTGTTTGTTTTTCTGTTCCTGCATCAGTTTGCTGAGGATAATGGCTTCCAGCTCCATCCATGTCCCTGCAAAGGACATGATCTCATTCTTTTTGTGGCTGCATAGTATTGCATGGTGTATATGTACCGTATTTTCTTTATCCAGTCTATCGTTGATGGGCGTTTAGATTGTGCTCATGTCTTTGCTATTCTTAATAGAAAATGCACAATCAAATTATATTAATGGTAGCCACCCTGTTGTACAATCAAATACTAGGCTTTATTTATTCATTTTAACTTTTTGGTACTTATTAATGATCCCACCTTCCTCCTATCCCCCACTAACCTTCCCAACCTCTGGTAACCATCCTTCTACCCTCTATCTCAATGGGTTCAATTGTCTTGATTTTTAGATCCCACAAATAATGAGACCATGTGATGTTTGTATTTCTGTGCCTGGCTTACATAACATCACTTAACACAATGAATTCCAGTTCCATCCATGTTGTTGCCCAGGGGTCTTATTCTTTTTTATGGCTGAATAGTACTCCATTGTGTATGAGAACCACATTTTCTTTATCCATTATTTGTTGATGGACACTTCAGTGCTTCCAAATCTTGACTATTGTTAACAGAGCTGCAACAAACATAGGAGTGTAGATATCCCTTCGACACACTCATCTCCTTTCTTTTGGGTATGTACTCAGTGGTGGGATTGCTGAATCATATGGTAACTCTATTTTTCGTTTTTTGAGGAACGGCCAAACTGTTCTCCATAGTGGCTGTACTAATTTACAGTCCACCAACAGTGTACAATAGGTCCCTTTTCTCCACATCCTAGCCAGCATTTGTTATTGCCTGTCTTTTAAGCCATTTTAACTGGGGTGAGATGACATCTCATTGTAGTTTTGATTTGCATTCCTCTGATGATCATGACATTGAGCATCTTTCATAGTTCTGTTTGCCATTTGTATCTCTTCTTTTGAGAAATGTCTTTTCAAATCTTTTGCCCATTTAAAATTGGATTATTAGATTTTTTTTTTTTTTTTTTTACTTTTTGTTTTGTTTTGTTTTGAGACAGAGTTTCACTGTCTTGCCCAAGTTGGAGTGCAATGGTGCAATCTTGGCTCACTGGTACCTCCACCTCCTGGGTTCAAGCGATTCTCCTGCCTCAGCCTCCCAAGTAGCTGGGATTACAGACATGTGCCACCATGCCCAGCTAATTTTTGTACTTTTAGTAGAGATGGGGTTTCACCATGTTGGCCAGGCTGGTCTCCAGCTCCTGACCTCAGATGATCTACCTGCTTTTTTCTCCCAAAGTGCTGGGATGGCAGGTGTAAGCCAACGTGCCTGGCCAGTTTTTCTTTTTCTTTTTTTTCCAATAGAGTTCATTGAGCTCCTTATATATACTGGTTATCAATCCCCTGTTAGATAGGTAGTTTGCAAATAATTTTTCCCATTCTGTGGGTTGCCTCTTTCCTTTTTGGGTTGTTTCCTTTGCTATACAAAAGCTTTTTAACTTGATGTGATCCCATTTATGCATTTTTGCTTTGGTTGCCTGTGCTTGTGGGGTATTACTCAAGAAATCTTAGTGCAGTCCAATGTCCTGGAAGTTTCCCCAATGTTTTCCTATAGTAGTTTCATAGTTTGAGGTCTTTAAGTCTTTAGTCCATTTGGATTTGTTTTTCGTATATGTTGAGAGATAGGGGTCTAGTTTCTTTCTTCTGCACATGAATGTCCAGTTTTCCCAGCATCATTTATTAAAGAGACTGTCTTTTCCCTAGTGTATCTTCTTGGTACCTCTGTCAAACGTGAGCTCACTGTAGGTGTATAGTTTTGTTTCTGGGTTCTCTATTCTATCCCATTGGTCTGTGTGTCTGTTTTTATTCTAGTACCATGATGTTTTGGTTACTATAGTTGTGAAGTATAATTTGATGCCAGATATTGTGCTTCCTCCAGTTTTGTTATTTTTGTTTAGGATAATTTTGGCTATTCTGGGTCTTTTGTGGTTCCATATAAATTTTAGGATTTTTTTTCTATTTCTGTGAAGAATGTCATTGGTGTTTTGATAGGGATTGCATTGAATCTATAGATTGCTTTGGGTAGTATGGATATTTTAACAATATTGATTCTTCCAATCCATGAACATGAAGTATCTTTCCAATTTGTGGTGTCCTCTTCAATTTTTTTCATCAGTATTTTATAGTTTTTATTATAAAGATCTTTTACTTCTTTGATTAAGTGAATTCCTAGGCATTTAATTTTATTTGCAGCTGTAGTAAATGAGATTACTTTTTAAAATTTCTTTTTCAATTTGTTCACTGTTGGCATATAAAAATGCTATTGATATTTGTATGTTGATATTGTATCCTGCAACTTTATTGAATTTAGTTATAATTTCTAATAGTTTTTTAGTGGAGCCTGTAGGTTTTTCCAAATATAAGATCATGTAATCTGCAAACAAGGATAATTTGATTTCTTCCTTTCCAATTTGGATGCCCTTTTCTTTTTCTCTTGTCTAGCTGCTCTATCTAGGACTTCCAGTATTATGTTGAATAACAGTGGTGATAGTGGGCATCCTTGTCGTGTTCCAGATATTAGAGGAAAGGCTTTCAGTACCCCCTGCTACCCCCTAGTTAGTATGACATCTGCTATGGATCTTTTGTATATGGCTTTTATTACATTGACATATGTTCTTTCTGTACCCAGTTTCTTGAGGGTTTTCTTTCATGAAGGGATGCTGAATTTTGTCAAATGGAATTTTAGCATTGATGGAAATGATTGTATGGTTTTGGTACTTCATACTGTTGATATAATGTATCACATTGATTAATTTGCATATGTTGGAACCATCATTGCATCCCTGGGATAAATCCCACTTGGTCATGATGAATCGTCTTTTTAATGTATTGTTAAATTTGTATTTAGTTGAAGATTTGTGCATCAGTATTCATCAGAGACATGGACCTGTACTTTTCTTTTCTTGATGTATCTTTGGTTTTGGTATCAGGGAAAATAATAGCCTTGTAGAATGAGTTTGGAAGTAGTCACTTCTCCTTGATTTTTCAGAATAGTTTAAGATTAGTATTAGTTCTTCCTTAAATGTTTGGTAGAATTCAGCAGTGAAGTCATCAGGTCCCGAGATTTTCTTTACTGAAAGACTTTTGATTATGGCTTCCATCTCATTAATTGTTACTTATCTGTTAATGTTTTGGATTTCTTCATGGTTTAATCTTGGTAGGTTGTATGTGTCTAGAAATTTGTCCATGTCTTCTAGATTTTCCAATTTATTGGCTTATAGTTGTTCACAGTAGTGACTTATGACCCTTTGAATATCTGCAGAATCAGTTGTTTTGTCTCCTTTTTCATCTCTGATTTTATTTATTCATATCTTCTCTCTTTTTTTGAGCTAATCTGGCTAAAGCCTTGTCCATTTTGTTTAACTTAAAGAAACCAGCTTTTTGTTTCATTGATCTTTTGGATTGTTTTCTTCCTTGTAATTTTATTTATTTCTGCTCTAATCTTTTTTATTTCTTCTGTTAATTTTGGATTTGGTTTGCTCTTGATTTTCTAGTTCTTTAAGATGCATTGTTAGGTGGTTTATTTGATGTTTTTCTTTTTTTAGTGTGGGCATTTATAGTTATAAACTTTCCTCTTAGTACTGCTTTTGCTGTACCCCATAGGTTTTGGTATGTTGTGTCTCCATTAACATGTGTTACAAGAAATTTTTAAATTTCCTTTGTAATTCCTTCATTGACCCACTGGTCATTCAGAAGCATATTGTTTAATTTTCACGTTGATCTTGTTTGGCTGTGTCCCCAACCAAATCTCATCTTGAATTCCCACATGTTGTGGGAGGGACCTCAAAGGAAGTAATTGAATCATGGGGGCAGGTCTATCTTGTGCTGTTCTCATGATAGTGAATAAGTCTCATGAGATCTGGTGGTTTTTATAAGGGGGAATTTCCCTGCACAAGCTTTCTCTCTTTGCCTGCTGCTATCCATGTAAGATGGGACTTGCTCCTCCTTGCCTTCCATGATGATTGTGAAGCCTCCCAAACCACATGGAACTGTAAGTCCAGTAAATCTCTTTCTTCTGTAAATTGGCCAGTCTTGGGTATGTCTTTATCAGCAACATGAAAACAAATGAACACAGTAAATTGGTACCAGCAGAGTAAGGTGCTGCTGAAATGATACCCAAAATTGTGGAAGCAACTTTGGAACTGGATTACAGGCAGAGGTTGGAAAAGTTTGGAGGGCTCAGAGTAAAACAGGAAAATGTGGGAAAGTTTGGAACTCCCTAGAGACTTGTTGAATGGCTTTGTCCAAAATTCGGATAATGATATGAACAATGAAATCTAGGCTGAGGTGGTCTTAGATGGAGATGAGAAACTTGTTGGGAGCTGGAGCAAAGGTGACTCTTGTTATATTTTAGCAAAGAGACTGGTGGCATTTTGCCCCTGCCCTAGAGATTTGTGGAACTTTGAGCTTGAGAGAGATGATTTAAGGTATTTGGTAGAAGAAATTTCTAAGCAGCAAAGCATTCAAGAGGTGACTTGGGCACTGTCAAAGGCATTCAGTTTTAAAATGGAAATAAAGCATAAAAGTTCAGAAAATTTACAGCCTGACAACGCAGTAGAAAAGAAAAACTCATTTTCTAAGGAGAAATTAAAGATGCCTGTAGAAATTTGCATAAGTAACGAGAAGCGCAATGTTAATCCCCAAGACAATGGGGAAAATGTCTCCAGGGCATCTCAGAGACCTTTGCAGTGGCCCCTTCCTTCACAGGCCTGGAGGCCTAGGAGGAAGAAATGGTTTTGTGGGCCAAGCCCAGGATCCCATGCTGTGTGCAGTCTACGGACTTGGTGCCCTGCATCCCAGGCACTCCAGCCATGGCTGAAAGGTGCCAACATAGAGATTGAGCCGTGGCTTCAGAGGGTGTAAGCCCCAAGCCTTGGCAGCTTCCACATAACATTGAGTCTATGCATGCACAGAACTCAAGAATTGAGGTTTGGGAACCTCCACTTAGGTTTCAGAGGATGTATGGAAACACCTGGATGCCCAGGAAGAAGTTTGCTGAAGGGGTGAGGCCCTCATGGAGAACCTCTGCTAGGGCAGTACAGAAGGGAAATGTGGGCTCAGGGCTCCCACACAGAGTCCCTACCTGGGCACCACCTAGTGGAATTGTGAGAAGAGGGCCATCATCCTCTAGACTCCAGAATGGTAGATCCACTGACAGCTTGCACCATGTGCCTGGAAAACCCCTGGACATTCAACACCAGTTCGTGAAAGCAGCTGGGAGGGAGGTTGTACCCTGGAAAGCCACAGGAGCAGAGCTGCCCAAGACCATGGGAACCCACCTCTTGCATCAGCATGACCTGGATGAGAGACATGGATTCAAAGAAGATCATGTTGAAACTTTAAGATTTGACTGCCCTGCTGGATTTCAGACTGCGTGGGGCCTGTAGCCCCTTCGTGTTGGCCAGTTTCTTCCATTTGGAATGGGTGTGTTTACCCAATGCCCATACCCCACTGTATCTAGGAAGTAACTCACTTGTTTTGATTTTACAGGCTCATAGGTGGAAGACCTTGCCTTGTCTCAGATGAGACTTTAGACTATGGACTTTTGAGTTAATGCTGAAATGAGTTAAGACTTTGGGGGACTGTTGGGAAGGCATGACTGGTTTTGAAATGTGAGGATATGAGATTTGGGAGGGGCCAGGGGTGGAATGATATGGTTTGGCTGTGCCCCCACCCAAATCTCATCTTGAATTCCCATGTGTTGTGAAAGGGACCCCATGGGAGATAACTGAATCATTGGGCAGGTCTTTCCCATGCTGTTCTCATGATAGTGAATAAGTCTCATGACATCTGATGGTTTTACAAGGGGGAGTTTCTGTATGCAACTTATCTCTTTTTGCCTGCTGCCATCCATGCAAGACATGACTTGCTCCTCCTTGCCCTCTGCCATGATGGCAAGGCCTCCCTAGCCATGTGGAACTTTTTCTTTTTTCTTTTTTTTTTTTTTTGAGATGGAGTCTAGCTCTGTTGCCAGGCTGGAGTGCAGTGGCATGATCTCAGCTCACTGCAACCTCCGCCTCCTGGGTTCAAGAGATTCTCCTGCCTCAGCCTCCTGAGTAGCTGGGATTACAGGCACACACTGCCACGCCCAGCTAATTTTTGAATTTGTAGTAAAGACAGAGTTTCACTATGTTGACCAGGATGGTCTTGATCTCCTGACCTTGTGATCCGCCCACCTCAGCCTCCCAAAGTTCTGGGATTATAGGTGTGAGCCACTGTGCCTGGCCCATTAAATTTCTTTCTTTTGTAAATTGACCAGTCTTGGGTCTGTCTTGATTGACCCAAGTCCATTAGTCCATGAAAATGGACTAATCCACATACAAATACTAAACATGTATTTGTATAGTTTCCAAAATTCCTCTTTTTATTGAGTTCTAGTATGATTCTGTTGTGGTCAGAGAGGATGCTTGATATTATTTCAATTATTTGGACTATTTTAAGACTTGTTTTGTGACCTAACATGTAGTGACCTAACATGTAGTCTATCCCTGAGAATAATCCATGTACTAAGGAAAAGAATGTGTATTCTGTAGCCATTGGATGAAATGTTCTGTACATATCTACTAGATTCATTTGTTATATAGTACAGTGTTTCTTTGGGCCATGGCCCAGTGTTTCTTTGTTGATTTCCTCTCTGGAAGATCTGTTCAATGCTGAAAGTGGGGTGGTGAAATCTCCAGTTACTATTGTATTGGAGTCTATCTCTCTCTTTAGCTCTGATAATATTTGCTTTATATTTCTGGGTGCTCCAGTGTTGGGTGCATACATATTTCAAATTGTTATATTCTCTTGCTGATTTCACCCCTTTATCATTATATAGTGACCTTCTTTGTCTCTTACAGTTTTTGTCTTGAAATATATTTTGTCTAATGTAAGTATGGCTACTTTTGCTCTTCTTTGGTTTTCATTGGCATGAAATATATTTTTTCCAGCCCTTTATTTGCATTCTATATGTGTGTTTGTAGGTGAAGTGCATTTCTTGTAGGCAACAGATTAATAGGCCTAGTTTTATTTATTTATTTTTAATCCATTCAGTTACTCTATGTCTTTTGATTGGAGAGTTTAATCCATTTACATTCAGTGTTATTATTGATAAATAAGGACTTATTCCTGCTATTTTGTTATTTGTTTTCAGGTTGTTTTGTGCTCTTCTCTCCCTTCTTTCTTTCTTGTCTTCCTTTTAGTGAAGATGATTTTATGTGATGATATGATTTCATTTCTTGCTTTTTCTTTTTTGTGTATTTACTGTATGTTTTTCAATTTGAGGTTGCCATGAGGCTTGCAAATACTATCTTATAACCCATTATTTTAAACTGATAACAACTTAACACTGTTTGCATAAACAAACAAGCCAAAAGAAAATTTTTTTTTTTTTTTTTTTGAGGCAGAGTCTTGCTCTGTCGCCCAGGCTGGAGTGCAGTGGCACTATCTCGGCTCACTGCAAGCTCCGCCTCCTGGGTTCACGCCATTCTCCTGCCTCAGCCTCCCGAGTAGCAGGGACTACAGGCGCCTGCCACCACGCCCGGCTAATTTTTTTGTATTTTTAGTAGAGATGGGGTTTCACCATGTTAGCCAGGATGGTCTCGATCTCCTGACCTCGTGATCCACCCATCTCGGCCTCCCAAAGTGCTGGGATTACAGGCTTGAGCCACCGCGCCCGGCCGCCAAAAGGAAATTAATAGACTATGTCTTAACTTCATCCCCCTGCTTTGTAACTTTTTGTTGTTGCTATTTATATCTTACTGTACTGTCTATGTCTTAAAACATTGTAGTTATTATTTTTGATTGATTCACTGTTTATCTTTCTACTTAAGATAAAAGTAGTTTACACACCACAGTTACAGTTTTATAATAATCTGTGTTTTTCTGTGTACTGACTATCACCAGTGAGTTTTGTATTTTAGATGATTTCTTCTTGCTCATTAACATCCTTTTCTTTCTGAATGAAGTACTCCCTTTAGCATTTCTTGTAGGACAGGTCTGGTGTTGATGAAATCACTTGTCTTTTCTTTGTCTGGGAAAGTCTTTATTTCTCCTTCATGTTTGAAGGGTAATTTTGCGGGATTTACTATTCTAGTTTAAGAGTTTGTTCTCTTCAGCACTTTAAATATGCCATGCCACTCTCTTCTAGCTTATAAGGTTTTACACTGAAAAGTCTCCTGTCAGATGTACTAGAGTTTCATTGTATGTTATTTGTTTCTTTTCTCTGCTTTTAGGATCCTTTCTTCATCTCTGACCTTTGGGAGTTTGATTATTAAATGCGTTGAGGTAGTCTTCTTTGCGTTAAATCTGCTCGGTGTTCTATAATTTTCTTGTACTTGGATATTGATATGTTTCTAGGTTTTGTAAGTTCTGTTATTATCCCTTTGACTAAACTTTCTATCCCTATCTCTTTCTTTACCTCCTCTTTAAGACCAATAACTCTCAGCTTTTCTTTTTGAAGCTATTTTCTAGATTCCATAGGTATGCTTCATTGTTCTTTATTGTTTTTTCTTTTGTCTCTTCTATGTGTTTTCAAATAGCTTATTTTCAGCCTCTCTAATTCTTTATTCTGCTTGATCAATTCTACATTAAAAGACTCTGATGCATTCTTCAGTATGTCAATTGCATTTTTCACTCCAGGATTTCTACTTATTCTTTTTGATTATTTCAATCTTTTTGTTAGATTGATCTGATAGAATTCTAAATTCCTTCTCTTTGCTATCTTGAATTTCTCTGAGTTTCTTCAATATATCTATTTGGAATTCTGTCTGAACAGTCACATATCTCTGTTTCTCCAGGATTGGTCCCACATGCCTTATTTACTTCTTTTGGTGAGATAATGTTTTCCTGGATCATCTTAATACTTGTAGATCTTCTGAGTCTGGGTATTGAAGAGTTAGTATTTATCATAGTCTTCACAGTCTGGGCTTGTTCATACCCATCTTTCTTGGGGAGGCTTTCCAGCTATTTGAAAGGACTAGGGTTTTGTGATCTAAGCTGTATCTGCTTTAGGAGGCAGTAACGCTCTGGTTCTTGCAGACTCATAGAGGTACTACCTTGATGTTCTTGGACAAGATCCAGAAGAATTCTCTGTATTACTAGGCAGAGACTCTTCTTCTCTTCCTTTACTTTCTTCCAAACAAAGAGAGTCTCTTTTTCTCTGTTCTGAGCCACCTGGAGCTAGGGATGGAGTGACACAAGCACCCCTGTGGCCACCACCTTTTGGACTGAGATGGGTAGGACATAAAGCGAGAATAGCACTGGGTCTGGCCCAAGGCCTGCTATAACTACTCCCTGGCTACCACCTATGTTCACTCAATGCTCTAGGGCTCTACAATCATCAGCTGGCAAAAGCAGCCAGGCCTATGTGCTTCTCTTCAGGGCAGCAAATTCCCCCAGGTCTTGTGTGGGTTGGGGGGCCATCCAGGCACCAAGAACTAGAGTAAAAAACCTTAGAAGTCTACCTGGTGTTCTGTTGTGCTATTTTTGAATTGTTTTCTTAGTGGGTGTATGTTAGCCAGGGTTCTCCAGAGAAAGAGAAACAATGGGGTATATAGAGATATGTAGGAGGAGATTTATTATAGGGATTGACTCACAGAATTATGGAGGCCAAGAAGTCCAATGACATACTGTCTGCATATTTCCTGGGAAACCAGGAAAACCAGTGCTATAATTTAAGTTCAAAGGCCTGAGAACAAGAGTACCTAATGACATAAGTCTCCGTCCAGAAAAGTTTAATCCTGGTGTGGGGTGTACACTGGTGTAACTCCATTTCCTGAGAACTTGAGTTGGAGAGGGTTTGGAAGTCCTGGAGTCCAAAGGCCCGAGAACCAGTAGTTTCAATATCTGAGGGCAAGAGAAGCCGAATGTCCCAATTCAAGAAGAGAGAAAAAAATAACCCTTCCTCTGCCTTTTTATTTGATTCATGCCTTCAACAGATTAGATTAAGTCCACCCACACTGATGAGGGTTGATCTTCTTTGCTCAGTCTGTTGATTCAAATACTAACCTTGTCAAGAAACACCTTCACAGACACACCCATAAATAATCTTTACCAGCTATCTGGGCATTCCTTAGGTCAGTCAAGTTGACATATAAAATTAATCATCACAGGTTGCTGTTAGAATTATGACAACATCATAATTTATAACAATCTATTTCAAGTTAATGCCAACTTAATTACAATAATATACACAACTTTGTTCCTATGTAGCCCATCCCCTTCCCCCTCATTTTTTGTTGTTATTGTCATGCAAGTTATAATATATAATTCCAAATCTAGATATCCTACTCATTACTGATCATCTCCAGTACATTGTGTACCCTTGAATACAGAAAAAAATATGAAATGCTTTGCAAATCTTAAGTCATCCTTGCACAAGGGCCATACTAGTCTTCTCTGAATTGTTCTAATTTTGGTATATGTGTTACTGAATTGAGCACAATGTGATCTGATTTTACCATTAAAAACTTCACTCTGACAGCGTGAAAAATGGATTAAAGAGGAGGCCAGTGAGGAGGTGAGAAGACTGATACAAAATGCTGGAGTAAACAGATAAAAGAAGATGGTAGTCTAAACTAGAGTTCAGTACTGACGTGCTAGAGAATAGAGGCTGACAACAAATTTGAAAAATGTTAAAGAGATAATATTAACTCACTATGGTGACTGAATGTAGGGTTGAGGAAAATAGAAGAGGAAAAATGTTTAGCTTTCTGCGTCATGTAACTGAAGGGATATGGTGCATTTCATAGAAATAGATAACTTTGAAATAGGAGCTTTGAGAGAAAATGCAACAAGCTCAGTTTTAGACCTTTTGAATTTGTGATAGTTGTTGGATATTCAAATAGAGACCCGGAGATGATCAATAAAGAGTGCGATATCTAGATTGGAAACTAAAGTGAGCAATATGAGCTGTGAGTATAGATTTGAGTGATTAGTATGTAGATAGTAATGGAAGCCTACTAAGTTTATTAGAATGCCCAGTAAGAGTGAATACAGTGATAATAGAAGAAGATGAAGGGTGGAATTCCAAGGAACAGTAATATTTGAGTTGGAGGAAAAGATTCTTTCCAAAAAAAGAGAAGGAGAAGCCCTAGAAATACCTGGACAAGCAGAAGAACGTGTTGTCATGAAAGTTGAAGGAAGAAAGTATTTCCGGAATCAAGATGCCACAGAAAATAAGGACTACAATGTTTTGATTGGATTTAACAATAAGGAAATTAATTAACAACTGTGGTACATTAAAGATAGCTGTAAATTATTTGCTGTTCTCCCTATCAAGAAATGAAGTCTATTTGCCTTCTGTTGAATCTGGACTGGATTGGACTTGTATTGACCAATGTGGCAGAAGTGAGGTTCCTTAATTTCTGAGGCTGAGCAGCTTCTATTTTCACAAGGTTGAAATTGTTCCTCTTGAAACTCAGCCTTCATGTTGAGAGAAGCCCACATGTAGAAAGGCCAGGAGGAGAAGGACTAACTTCTAGCTGAGTTCCCAACCAAAAGCCAACACCATCTGCCAGCCATGTCAACGAGCCATCGTGGATGCTCCAGCTCAGTCAAGCCTCCAGGTGACTGCAGTTCCGTGCAGAACAGAGAAATTGTCTAGCTGAGCCTTGTCAACCCGCAGAATCATGACAGATAACCAATGGTGTCTGTTGTTTTAAATGACTAAGTTCTGAGGTACTGTGTTACTCAGCAATTGACATGTTTTCTTACTATTTTGTAATGTCCGTAAGAGCAGCTGTCCTATTGAGGAACTGCAGGTGTAAATTGCAATGGGTTGAAGAGTGACTTGAAGGATAGAAACTGCAGACATCTATTTTAAGAAGTGGAGTGTGAAAAAGAGGAGCTATTTAGAGTGGTATTGGAAGAAGTTCTGTATTTGACAAAGGATGTTTTGTTTGTTTTTAATAGGAAAAACTTAAACAGTTTTTAAGAAGGGGTTAGGTGGTGCCTCACACTTATAATCCCAGCACTTTGAGAGGCTGAGGCAGGAGGACAGCTTGAGGCCAGGGGTTCAAGACCAGCCTCGGAAACACAGTGAGACCTCATCTCTACAAAAAAAAGTCAAAAACTTAGCCAGGCATGGTGGTACATGCCTGTAGTTCCAGTTATTTAGGAGATTAAGGTGGGAGGATCATGTGAGCCCGAGAGGAGGTAGAGACTGCAGTGGGCCATGATTGTACCATTGCACTCCAGCCTGGGTGACAAAGTGAGACCCTGTCTCAAGAAAAGAAAAGAAAAAGTGTTAGTTTAAGGAAAAAACATTGACGACACAGGAGAGATGAGTTAATTGATGGAGCAAGGTTCCTGAGGAGACAGGGAAAATGCTGTCTTATTCAGATGCCCTTAGAAAGGATCTGATTGTTTTCATTAGATATTATCCAATATGGATGCCTGGATGAGTGAACTCTCATATCTTACCTCCTCAGCAGTCATCCTGTGGATGGCTGCCTATGGCTCAGGCACTAATATATTTTCTAGTCATCTATGGCTAGAGTTTTTAAGTAGTATTGTTTAGGGTATTTCAGGCTACGAGTAATAGAAGACATATCTCAAAGTGGCTAAAACACATCTGAAGTTTGAAGGTTGATTAAATCAGCAGCTCAAAAGGTGTCATCAAGGTTCCAGGTTCTTTCTGTCATTCTGCTCTGCTGTCTTCGGACTTTTATCTCGTTCTCTTAGGTGTGCTTCCATAATCATCTCAAGATGACTGCTGCAGTTCCAGGGGTCATATTCAGAAGATAATGTCAAGGGACAGAAATAAGTTTCTCTATGCAAGTCCCTTTCCAAAAGTATTGTAGCAAACTACTCAAAAGTTTAGAATCTCATTATATGCCCAGTCAATATCGAGGATGATTTTAGGTAGATTATTTAAACTTTCTGAACTTCCATTTTGCTCATCTGTAAGATGGGTAGCAAAGTATCTATCTCAAGGTTATCATAAGGAATAAAAGAGTTTTATATTAAGTGCATCACCTAGTGTTTGGCCCACATGTACTCCATCTTCCATCCTGTGTCTACAGTTCATTTTCTATGAAACATACTTGAGGTTCTCTCCTCCCATTTAAAAGACTACATATGGCTTAAAATAAAATTGATTCATGAGAACACATGCACACAGGGAGGGGAACATCATATACCGGGGCCTACTGGGGGGTGGGGAGCTGGGGGACGGATAGCATTAGGAGAAATACCTAATGTAGATGACGGGTTGATGGGTGCAGCAAACCACCATAGCATGTGTATACCTATGTAACAAACCTGCGTGTTCTGCATATGTATCCCAGACTTAAAGTATAATAAAAAAATAAATAAAATTGATTCATCTTCTGGTACTAGAGTTTACTTTCCTGAAAATACTCAGAAGAGAGAAAAAAAATAACTGGATATCTATGAGAAAAGAAAAAGGATGGATGGACAAATGAGAATGTCTGCTCCATGGGACCACCAGTCTGCAAGAAACTGTTCTGGTTGTCTCATTCTTGGGGTGTGAAAACTCCTGGGTTCCAGGCAGGAACTGAAGTGTCAGAGTTTTCTGTCTGGAAAAAAGGGAGACAGCCAGTGCATAGGATGGGGATCCAGGGCACAGATGGAGTATAGGTGCTGCTGTATGTGTTGGGTAACAGAGGTAAACATTCAGAATGATTTATTCTTATTCCAAGTATATACTGTATAGGATGGCCCTATGCTTCACCACAGACCTGAGATGGAGCCAGAATAATAAATCATAAAGTTCCCTGGGCTCCAAAAAGAATATAACCTGAATACTGAATAGTATTTGCATTATCATGTAACTAAGGCAAAAAAAAAAAACCATGCATTCTCACATGCCCTGTGCTTTCTCTAGAAACAATTAAATTTCCCATCTAGAAGCTCCCTTTGCTTATCTCAACAGACACAGTGCCATCTACTGAAAATAAAGCACCAATAGCCATGGTACCCTGAGGGATTCCCAGGAGAGCCCCCCTCTCTGTGGGCTCCCTGTCTCACCCACCTCCCAGATGGACTGAAGGGAGTAGGCGGAATCCACAGGCTGTTCTCCTGTCACAAACTGTAATGCATCTGTTCCCTGGTGCTTTCCGTGAGCAGCGAGAGTAAGACGTTCCTGAAGGGACCTAGGGAGCCTGGCAAGGCACTTACAGTGTAAGTGAAAGCTCTTTTAGGCTGCCCTCTTGCCTTCAACCAAGTATAAACTGAAGCTATTTTATATAGCAGAGGCATACTTTTTATATTCAATCATAATAAGGATGAATGACATGTCTTCCTTTGAGTAATTAGGAGATGTTTCTTTCCACACAATAGTGTAGCAATGTGTTTAAGTACGTTTATCCTTCTGTGAAATTCTTAATGGGTACAATGGATAAGAGATTAATAACAGAATCCTGGACCATTATCAAGACAGGTACGTCTTTGGGAAATGTGGGTAACCTAGGTTGCTGTGAAATTCACTTAGGCGAAAGTCCACATTTTAATTCATTATGTCCTCTCCAGGTGGCAATGTCTTTTGGTCTCATACGTGGAGAAATGGAGAAACAAAAGAAGACTGTTTCTGATTTAGCCACTACAGTTAATGATAAAATAGAAAATGGAAGCTTTAAAATACAAAGCCTTCTGCAGGACATACTCAACTCTTGCCCTCACCGCCTCTCACTTTACCATTCCTCCTCCCAAGGAATCTTGGCTCAGCATGTCAGGAAGCCCTTCAGGGACCATTTGTAATTTAAAGCTCTGGTTTGAATTGATTCTGATTTGGCTTTTGGTAGTCAGATCTGGCATCTCTTCCATTTGCCCCTCCAAATCTGGCCCCATTTTCTCTATTGCATTTACTGCTCATTCTTTCTGCTATCTTTTTATTAGATTTTCCAAAGCAAAACTCCCTGCAGTTAAGTCTGTGGTCTGGTAATTTATCACAAATATTCTTGAAATTGCCTCATTAAAAGGGGCATTTGAAGCTGAAACCTAAGCGTCCGTTGCCATGGTAACCACCGACAACTATTTAGAACAGCCTGCTTAAACCAGAGGGGTAGAGGATTGCTGTTGGCAGAGATTGAAGGTAGGTAACTAAACTCTACTGGGCAGGGGAAAAGGCCTATAGATTCTGATGTGGAATTCTCAATCTCAAGTCAGATATCCTTCTACATAATAAGACAAAATAAGTTGATGCCATGCTCCTGAGTTATCTGCTGCTTGTAGTCTAGGAGATTTGAAAATTGAAAGTTCTTTTCACCGTCTGATTAGCAAGGGAGCTTGGATTAAAAACGAATACCTCAAAATTACTTCATCATGCTTTGCATGTTCTTGAACCAGTCATTTGCCTCTCAGTGCCTCAAGTTCTTTGTACATTTTTTTAAAAATGGCCAACATAAACTCCATATGTCTTAGTCTGTTTATGCTGTCATAACAAAATGCCTTAGGCTGGGTAACTTAAAAAGAAAAGAAATTGATTTATTACAGTGATGGAAGCTGAGAAGCCTAAGATCAAGGTGCTAGCATTGATGTTTGAAGAGGTGCTCTCTGCTCCCAAGATGGTGCCTTGTTGTGAAATCTGCAATATCATGGGGTGGGAGGTGGAAGAACAAGAGAACCAAACTCACTTACTCAAGACCTTTTAAGAGGGTACCTAACATCATTCTTGAGGGCAGAGCCCTCATGATTTAATCACCTCCCAAAGGTCCCACCTCTTAACACCATCACCTTGAGAACTAAGTTTCAATATATGAATTTTGGGGGTATACACACATTCAGATCATAGCACTATGTCAGCAGGTTATGTGAATATCAGTGACGCAATAAAAGTGAAGCCTTTTTGTTAACAAGGTGCTACATCCAAGTAGACTAAAACTCATGTTTTGAATCTATAACTGTTCTCCAGAATGTCTTATGGATTGCCATTAGGCAAACTTCTTCTCTCAAAACAGAAACAAAAACAAAAACAATCACAATTCCTCCAATAGAGAGTAGTGTCAAAATAACCTTATTTATTGCCTTTCCAAGACAGGATTCTCCATACTTTCCATTATCCACAGGCCTGTAAAAGAGCTAACAGTGCCTGTTAGGCATATCTTGAAGTGCTACAAAGGTGGTTATAAGAAAAATATATTTGGCAAATAATGAAGATTATTTTTAAAAGTACAAATGACATTCCTTCATCCTGTTTCCTTGGTTTTCCAGTGCAAATTTGGATAAAATATTAAAGAGACCATTATCAGGAGTGCTGAGCACTGTATGAAAATAGAGGGAGATGTCAGGTCAGGCAATATATATGGGTAATGTAGAAAGATCTACATTTTTAAAAGTAGTTATATGCTTGGGAGTGTTTTGTATGTACTGTTTTCTTGGTAGAAATATAGTGCATTAAATCAACAGGATTAGACAAATATGACAGATGGAAAAACACATATTGGTAAGCAAAGTATGGAGGGATAAAGACATGATAAAGAAGAAAAGACTGCAGAGTGTTGATGTTCTTGTGACAAGAAGAAGGGGGTATGCACTGGAATGGAGTCGTGGTAGGAATAGTTATGGAACACAATAACAACAACAACTCGTGTCATATGAAAAGGGATTTAGTTATAGATATCAGTGGATGCATTACATTGGCAAGATCTAGAATTTCTTCAGCACTGCACTCCTTTTGTTGTTTTTCATACTAGCACAACTGCATTACTCAAGTATTAGTGAATTTTTGATGACTCATTCATGTACCTACGAAGGAACGGGGTAAGCAGAGCTTACTCATGACTACTTCGGGTAGTCATAAGTAGGCAGCCTGCGACCTCAAATGTTCTAAATTTCCTTCTTTTCACCAAGTGTGTAGGGAGGTCAGAGCTTCCCAGAGATAGGTGGGGTGTGGAGGAGTTCACGGAACATCGAAAATATTGAGATGTTCACATCAGAATGGATTCAACATCAAAGAGAGATCTTGCACATATTTGAGAAAAGGTGAACAAAGCAATTCCACACAAAATTGCTTGTTTTGTGGCTGTTAATGAGAAAATTCCCTGAAACATACCTTTTACTGTTTATGTCTCAGACCTTGTAAATCATGAAATGCAATTTCAGATTGTAGTGTAAGACCTATAGAGAAACGTGGGTATTGCTGTTAGCTGTAAATACAGTTCTTTATTATGATTGCAGCTTGTTCTCCCTAAAATAAAATTCAGCATGTGCTGAATTTAAGTTTAGCTTGGCTAACTTTTCTGCCAGATAGAATGTAAGTACACTGCATATAATACTGTGTTAGCTTTTTTCTTTTCAACATGAACTCAAATTTTGAATGTTCTTATCAGTTTATTATTAAACCTTCATGCAAAAACAAAATGGGAAAATGTAAGGGCATAATCTGTGGCATCAGATAGAACTGTTTAGATCTTGATTATGCCACTTACTTGATTGCTAATCCTTACTTTCCTTATCTATAAAAATTGGATGATAGACATGCTTACCTCATATGGTAGCTCTGAGGTATAAAGGAGACAATGAATGTAGACTTTGTTGGGATACTTACTCAGTATATAATACCCATTTTCCCCTCCCAAGTTCTGAACCAATTTAGAAACAGACAAGAGTAATGCAGGCAGGAGACTGTTATCATTGATACAGTTGACACTGGAGAGCTTAGGCTTCCTGATGCTGAATACCAGAAATAGACAGGTTCACCAACTGGTATCAGGTAGTCCTGGACAATGGGTCATTCCACTGGGAAAAGGTCTTTGCCACTATGCTTACAGTATGCCTAAAATCATGCTCCCTGTGAGATTTGCTACTAAAAGAGAAAGAGGCTGGAATACAAATACCCAGATTCTCTCAAACTTATCCTTGCCAGGGGAGGATAAATGAGGAGGTGGAAGTATCCAGGAATGTTACAGCTCATGCAGCTCCCTCTCATGGGAGGAAACAGCAGGAGTGGAGAATGAGTATTGCCTCCCACAGAATGATTAGCACAGTGCCTGGCACAAAGAAGCATTTATTATTTGTCATCTATGCCTATTATAATTACTGATTCTTAAGGAAAAGTGAAAATAAATACAAATTATACTTTGAACATATGGGAGAGTAGTAGGTGGCAAGTTTTAGAAAGATTGATAAAACCTGAATAGTTAAGGTCCTTATATGTCATGATGTGCATTTTCATTTTGTTTTGTAGATAATGGATAACCAAAAATAATCTTAAATCAGGGAGAAACTCTGTATTAAGTCTGTTGTCACACCGTTATGAAGAACTACCTGAGACTGGCTAATTTATGAAGAAAAGAGGTTTAATATACTCATAGTTCCGCAGGCTATATAGGCAGCATGGCTGAGGGGCCTCAGGAAACTTAAAATTACGGCAGAAGGCAAAGGAGAAGCAAGCGTATCTTTAGCACGGCGGAGTACTAGATGGAGAGAGAACAAAAGGGGAAGTGCTACACACTTTCAAACAACCAGATCTCGTGAGAACTCTATCATGAGACAGCACTAGGGGGATGGTGCTAAACCATCAGAAACCACTCCTATGATCCAATCACCTTCCACCAGGCCCCACCTCCAACACATAGGGTCACAATTCAACATGAGATTTGGGTAGGGACCAGAGCCAAACCATATCAAACTTTCAAGTTTGCATTTTAGAATATGAACTATTTCTTAGACTGTTTCATGTTGCTATAAAAGAATATCTGAGTCTGGGTAATTTGTAAAAGTAAGAGGTTTATTTGGCTCATGGCTCTACAGGCTGTATGACCATGACACCAGTATCTGCTTCTGGTGAGGGCTTCATGGAGCTTCCACTCATGGTGGAAGGCAGAGGAGAGTAGGTATCCTGTGGTAAAGGGAAAGAAGAGAGAGAGAGAATGAGAGAGAGGGGAAGAGGGGCGGGGAGGGAGGTGTCAAACTCTTTAACCGATCTAACAGGAACTAAGAGTGACAACTCACTCAATCCCATGAGAATGGCACCAAGCCATTTGTGAGGGATTCGTCCTCATGACCCCAACACCTCTCTCTAGGACCCACCTCCAACATTGGGGATCAAATTTCAGCATGAGATTTGGAGGGGATGAATATTCAAAGTACATCAAACTCTAAGTGCAGTATACAACATAGAGAAGATGAACAAAGTCTCCCTGAGCCAGGCACTATGCTATGCACCTAATAGAATGCTCTCTCTTTTAATCCTCACGGCAATCTTGAGAATATAGCCACACTCACATCGCTCCCATTTTAAGATGGCAGAACTGAAACTTTGAAAGTTTAAATAATTTACCCAAGATACTCAGCTTATAAATGAAAAATCTAGAATTTGATCCCATATCTACCTGATTCTAAAACTCAGGACTGGCTTCATGGGCCTATGACCAGTACAGTCACACAGAGGCTTGAATTTAGAAGGGCTCTGTGCTGGGTTTCATGCTCTGCTGTCTCAGTATTAAAATTCTTAATCATTTTAGAACAAGGGGCCTGCATTTTCATTTTGCATTGGGTCCCTTAAATGATGTAGCCAGTTCTGCCAAGACATCTTTTCTTACTATTATTCCGGTCACCACTATCACCAAATCTGAAAGATTCTACACAAATAAAACTCCCCTTTTCATCAGAGTTATGGAAAATTAATGAGTCTAGGTGGAAAATTAATATGTGGATGATTGTATATGGGTGTTTCTGCATTTACACGTGTAAATGTTCACAATTCAGAGCCCAGTCATTGTCACCACTTTTTTCTCAAACATTTTTTTGTTCCTAGGGACTTCACCAGTGCTGCCATGCTGGCCCCAGGCTGCGAGTTGGACCCAGACCAAGAAGTGGTGAGGACAAGGCCTGAAGATTAGTGAGGGAAGAGGAGAAACACATTCATGTCTAAGCACATGTGTCTGGTCATATTCCAAGTCTCAGTACAAATTAATTTTGAATTATCTGGTTGATGTTTTCCACATTTCAGCTTCCATCAATTGGCACAAATAATTAAGGGATGATGCAACACATATTAGTACAATTTCTCAACTTTTTTAGAGCTAGGCCCACTGAAATTCAGGTAGCTACTACAGACGATGGAAGAGGGTATTTTAGAAAAACATGCTATGTGAATAGCCCTACATTGGTGCCTTATTTTCAACCGCTTTTTTAAACCATTAATTCATACCACTCTTTAAGGTAGTTGACCACTCTATCCCTTTAACAAATACTTTTTAAAAAAAGTTAGAAAAAAAATTGAAAATACAAAAAGAAAGACCCTAGAAAAATTATTCTAAATCTTTTTTTCACATGCACATACACATACATACACAGACTTACAAAATAGAAAATGGTGAGCATACTTTCTTGTAATCTGGATTTTTCCTACTTATACTGAACATTAGTTCAGTTATATACTGAACAGTATAATGTTATACTGAACATTAGTTCAGTATAAGTTTTGAAAAAAAACTTTAATAGTTTTTTTGGTCATTTAAGTGATTTCCTGTTTTTTTTTTTTCATGAAGTTCATTGTTGTAAAAAAATCTAATTATTTTCTTAAGCTAAAGTGAAATATCCTATTCAAAGGACATATACACTTACAAGACCCTTGATACATATTGCTAAATTGTCTTCAAGATTGGTTTTACCAATATACAGTCCCAGCTCAATGTGGGAATGCCTTTTCCACAAACCTATTTTTAAAAGTTCAGATCTAAATCTATTTGGTTTTCTCCTTCTAGCTGCTTATCAACCAAGGTGCATACTTTGCATTAAAGGGAACAGAAGATGCCTTGCCACTCTACCATACACACTGTGACCACATGATTGTAGAGGCAACATTGCCTCTCTCCACTGGAGAGAAGAGCTTTTCTTGGTTTACTATAGCTTTGGTTATATCTTAGTTTACCATACCTTTAGTGAGAATATATGACTATTGCCTAAACACACTTTTTCTTTCTTTTTTAAACTAGGCTATAATATTTATTGAGCTATTTTTTCCTTGCTAAATGATATTATTAATTTATTCTCTCACATATTTCCCTAGAACTTATTTACTCCCTATCGAATAAATGTATGGCTTTTTTTTTTTTTTTTTTTCCAATCTGAAGTAATGTTGCAATGTTGTTGCCTAATTTGAGGTCTCTAAAATGACTTGTAAATAGAGCCCAAAGAAAATTATTGCGGCTAATTATAAATATTTGAAAGTTATTTTTTTGCTTTAGTTGTATTCTGTGAGGATTTATTATGGCCTTCTAGAGCTTTCTAGAATTAGAGAAGAAACAGCCTGAAAACCAACCTTTTGAGTAAGCTCAGATATTACTCATAGAAGCCCACATACTTAGATCCTTTTCTAAATCCTAGGATTGCTTTAGGGGACACATATCGATGAATCATATTGATTAAACTTCAATGAGAAGTTTAATAGGAAACTCTTATAAAGAAATCATCTCTGGCCAGAAATTGAATAAGTAATTTTAGGGCAATATGACATGTTTTTGAGTGATAAGTTGGATTCTGAAAAGACACTTATTAAGTAATGTTAATAATCATAATTATTTTCACTAATTGCTTTCATCTCAAGTAATATTGTTTAATCAACTGCAGGAGGACCAAGAGAATAACACCAACTTGACCTTTGACTTTTAACCTCAACAGTGTGTCTTCACATCACTGCAGTAGCAGATTGCTGCAGTTCTTCCCTATTGTTTTTTCAAACGTTTCTTTGGAATAGTGCCCTAGAGGCCGGGCGCGGTGGCTCACGCCTGTAATCCCAGCACTTTGGGAGGCCGAGGTGGGCGGATCACAAGGTCAGGAGATCGAGACCACGGTGAAACCCCGTCTCTACTAAAAATACAAAAAATTAGCCGGGCGCGGTGGCGGGTGCCTGTAGTCCCAGCTACTCAGGAGACTGAGGCAGGAGAATGGCGTGAACCTGGGAGGCGGAGCTTGCAGTGAGCCGAGATCGCGCCACTGCCTGGGCGACAGCTTGAGACTCCGTCTCAAAAAAAAAAAAAAAAAAAAAAAAAAAAAAAAAAAAAAAAAAAAGGAATAGTGCCCTAAACTCTAAGGGTAATTCATTTGCCTATAATGTCAGGGAACTGCTTGTCTGATTATTAGATCAAATAAGAAGATGAACTAGAGAGCGTATCAAAAAATCAGGAAAACATATTTGGGACACTATATAATAGTTTGAATCTCCTTTTTTTTTTTTTTAAATTTTACTGCCAGTCACTCTACTGCTCATTTTGGGAACCTTGCTCATTTCTTTTATTATAAGTTTACCATTTTATAATATACCATTGAACATCTGTAAAGGTCCTCACATTTTTAGGTAGCTAAAATTGGATATTAATATTTTTTGGAAACCTGTTGCCTGGTAGTAATAAGGGGAAAGTGGGACTAGAAACTGGAAATAGTTATTTTGAAATTGTTAGCAAATTCTTCTGTCTCTAGAGGTAAAATTTTGAATTTACTTTTGAGGACAGATTGCTCCGTTACTTCCATGCCTTGATTCCTAGACACATATATTTTGATTGGGGGGAAGATGCCACCATGGTCTCTAATTCAAAGTGTGTACCACATCCTGTGAGACAGAATATCATCCTTTTAAGCTGTTGTCTCCCAGTTGGCACCATAACAGAGTCTTCAGTGAACTATTCCAGCTTTGAAATAGCCCAGCCATTTCTGAGAGACTGGGTGTGTGATGAGGCATTTAGACCATTGCTAGGAAAACCTTCATCTGGGGAAGATGCTTTGAAAGGGGATGTTCATTTTCCTTAAGACGCACCACAATCACCCCCTCTTACCACTAAATGTTTGGACAGGGCCAAATCTCAGTATGTTGTAGGTGGATAAGTACACACAATGACCTGGGATAAAATAACTTACATGCTCCAAGCATTTCAAGACTTTGCTAATAAATATATAGCAACTGAAACCTGGGGAACATGTGTAAGAGTATGTTCTAAGGGTCTTTTTCATAAGAAGATACAATATTAGATTGGGTTAAATTAATGGATATGGGTGTACTTAGTAGAGATTCTGGATTTAATGTATTAGCTCAGGCAACTGGATGTGGTTTTAGCATCTTTCTTGGTGGATTGACTAAAACTTGGACTCAGTGGTGGTCTACATTTAATGGGGATGCCATGCCAGAGCTTCCTTGGCATGCTATGGAGAAGGGAATCCACAGGCTTAAGACATAAGGTTGAAGTGGATTTATCATGTGCAACCTGGTGCCCATCCTCCCACCTAATGCTCCACCAGAAGGCCTTGAAGACCTTCCCTTCACTAAGATACTGAGAAATACTTCAGTGGAGGGCACATCTGAATCCTTGAAATGCTCTGTGATTACTCTACTTTGAAGGTCAGAAATGACTGTGGGGGATGCTGCCCATTGAGATGGGCTCCCTGATTGATTACAATGTGCCTTGATGCATGTCTTCATCTTTCTTTTCATTAACATTTATTGAGGCCAGGCACGGTGGCTCACACCCAGGCACAGTGGCTCACGCCTGTAATCCCAGCATTTTGAGAGGCCCAGGTGGGTGGATCACTTGAGGTTAGGAGTTTGATATCAGCTTGGACAACATGGTGAAATCCCATCTCTACTGAAAATACAAAAATTAGCTGGGTGTGGTGGCGCACGCCTATAATCCCAGCTACTCAGGGAAGCCTAGGCAGGAGAATCGCTTGAACCCAGGAGGTGGAGGCTGCAGTGAGCCAAGATTGCACCACTGCACTGCCTGGGTGACAGAGCAAGACTCTGTCTCAAAAATAAAATAAAATAAAAATAAATAAAGTTTATTGAGTTTCTTAGATCTATATGTTTATGTTCTTCAACAAATCTGGGAAAATTTCAGCCATATTTCTTCAAACTTTCTGTCCTCTCTTCTCTCTCTTCTTGGAGACCACATTTACATTTAGAGTAGGCTGCATGAGGTTGTCCCACAGCTCACTGAAATTCTGTTGATCTTTATCAGTCATTTTTTATCTGTGTGTTTCATTTTGAGTAGTTTCTATTGACATGTCCTCATCTGTAGTGTCTAATCTACTTTCAATCTCATCTAGTTTATTTTTCATCTCACATATTGTATTTTTCAACTCTAGAAGTTTGATTTGGGTCTTTGTTGTTGTTGTTGTTGAGATGGAGTCTCACTCTGTTGCCCAGGCTGGAGTGCGATAGTGTGATCTTAGCTTACCGCAACCTCCACCTCCTGGGTTCAAGCAATTCTTCTGCCTCAGCCTCCCAAGTAGCTGGGATTACAGGTGCCCACCACCACACCCAGCTAATTTTTGTATTTTAGTAGAGAGAAGGTTTTACCATGTTGGCCAGGCTGGTCCTGAACTCCTGACCTCAAGAGATCCGCCTGCCTTGGCTTCCCAAAGTGCTGGGATTACAGGTGTGAGCCACCACACCCAGCCTACTTGGATCTCTTTTATGTCATCATCTATGTCTTTTCTTAACACACTTATAGTTTCCTCTACTTTCTTAAACATATAGACTATAGTTATAAACCTGTTTTAATAACCATGACTGCTATAGTCATTCACCACATAACAACGTTTTGGCCAATGATGAATTACGTATATGACAGTAGTTCCATAAAATTTTAATAAAGCTGACAAATTTCTATTGCCTAGTGACATCTTGATAATCCTGACTCTATATAGGCCTGCATGTTTGTCTTAGTTTTTAACAAAAAGTCTAAAAAGTAAATGGAATAAAATTTAAGAAAAATTTTATATCTCTTTCATTTTGGGATGCTATTCAAATCACACATACACTTACCCAAAAAGAATCAGTGAGTGTGAGAGAGAATAAGAGAAGTATACTAAAAACATCAAAAGAGATGGAGATTGAACTAGAGGGATTAGGATAAAAAGGGAAGGAGGAAAGGAGAGAGAGGGAGAAATGATGTCAAAAAAGTCATTAAAACTTTTAAAAATAAGTATTAATGTATAATGGTAGAAAAGATAATGTGTTTTTCTCTTCATTTTGCACCTTTCAAATTTTTTTTTTTTTTTTTTTTTTTGAGACAGAGTCTTGCTCTTGTCCCCCAGGCTAGCGTGCAATGGCGTGATCTTGGCTCACTGCAACCTCCGTCTCCTGGGTTCAAGTGATTCTCCTGCTTCAACTTCCTGAGTAGCTGGGATTACAGGCGCTGGCCACCACGTCCATCTACTTTTTTGTGTTTTTAGTGGAGATGGGGTTTCACCATGTTGGCCAGGCTGGTCTCAAACTCTGTCAGATGCATAGTTCGCAAATATTTTATCCCATTCTATAGGTTGTCTGTTACTCTATTGATAGTTTCTTTTGCTGTGCAGAAGCTCTTTAGTTTAATTAGATCCCATTTGTCAATTTTTGCTTTCGTTGTGATTGTTTTTGGCATCTTTGTCAGGAAATCTTTGCCCATGCCTCTGTCCAGGATGGTATTGCCTAGGTTGTCTTCTATGGTTTTTATGGTTTGGGGTTTTACATTTAAGTCTTTAAGTTATCGTGAGTTAAGTTTTGTTTACGATGTAAGGAAGGGGTCCAGTTTTGATCTTCTGCATATGCTTAGCCAGTTATCCCAGCACCATTTGTTGCATAGAGAATCATTTCCCCATTTCTTGCTTTTATTAGGTTTGTCAAAGATCAGATAGTTGTAGTTGTGTGGTCTTATTTCCGGGTTTGGTATTCTGTTTTATTGGCCTATGTATCTGTTTTTGTACCATGCTGTTTTGGTTTAAAGCCAGGCAGTGTGATGCCTCCAGTTTTGTTCTTTTTGCTTAGGATTGCTTTGGCTATTTGGGCTTTTTTTTTGGTTCCATATGAATTTTCAAATAGATTTTTCTAATTCTGTGAGGAATCTCAGTGGTAGTTTAATAGGAATAGTGTTGAATCTATAAATTGCTTTGGGCAGTATGGCCATTTCAATGTTATTGATTCTTCCCATCCATGAGCATGAAATGTTTTTCCATTTGTTTGTGGTTTGTGTCATTTCTGATTTCTTTCTTTCTTTTTTTTTTTTTGAAACAGAGTCTCACTCTGCTGCCTAGGCTGGAGTGCAGTGGTACAATCTGAGCTCACTGCAACCTCCACCTCCCAGGTTCAAACAATTCTCCTGCCTCAATATCCTGAGTAGCTGGGATTATAGGCATCTGCCTCCATACCTGGCTAGAGATGGGGTTTTACCATGTTGGTCAGGCTGGTCTTGAACTCCTGACCTCAAGTGATCTGCCCACCTTGGCCTCCCAAAGTACTGGGATTACAGTTGTGAGCCACCACGCCCGGCCTGTTATCTCTGATTTTTTTTAGCAGTGGTTTGTAGTTCTCCTTGTAGAAATTCTTCACCCCCATTGTTAGCTGTATTCCTAGGTATTTTATTTATTTTATTTTATTTTTTTATTTTTTGAGATGGAGTCTTGCTCTGTCGTCCAGGCTGGAGTGCAGTGGTGTGATCTCCGCTCGCTGCAACCTCCGTGTCCTGGGTTGACGCCATTCTCCTGCCTCAGCCTCCCGAGTAGCTGGGACTACAGGCACGTGCCACCACGCCTGGCTAATTTTTTGTATTTTTAGTAGAGACAGGGTTTCACTGTGTTAGCCAGGATGGTCTCGATTTCCTGACCTTGTGATTTGCCCGCCTTGGCCTCCCAAAGTGATGGGATTACAGGCATGAGTCACTGCTCTGGCTCAGGTATTTTATTCTTTTTGTGGCAATTGTGAATGGGAATTTATTCCTGATTTGGCCCTCAGCTTGACTGTTGGTGTACAGAAATATTAGTTATTTTGCCCATTAACTTTGTATCCTGAGACTTTGCTGAAGTTGTTTATCAGTTTAAGAAGCTCTGGGCTGAGACTGTGGGGTTTTCTAGATATAGGATCATGTCATCTGCAAACAGAGGTAGGATGACTGCCTCTCTTCCTATTTGGATGCACTTTACTTCTTTCTCTTGCCTGATTGCCTTGGCCAGGACTTCCAATACAATTTTGAATAGGAATAGTGAGAGAGAGCATCTTTGTCTTTTGACAGTTTCAAGGGGAATGCTTCCAGTTTTTGCCCATTTAGTATGATGTTGGCTGTAGGTTTGTCATATATGGCTCTTATTATTTTGAAGTACATTCCTTCAATACCTAGGAGAGTTTTTAACAAGAAATTAGTTTTATTGAGAGTTTTTAACATGAAGGCATGTTGAATTTTATTGAAAACCTTTCTGCATCTATTGAGATGATCATGTGGTTTTTGTCTTTAGTTCTGTTTATGTGATGAATGACATTTATTGATTTGCATATGGTGAACTAACCTTGCATCCCAGGGATAAAGCCTACTTGATTGTGGTGGATAAGCTTTTTGATGTGCTCTGGATTCTGTTTGCCAGTATTTTGCTGAGAATTTTTGCATCAATGTTCATCAAGAATGAACATAGTAAATAAAATAGAATGAAGCTTAAAAAAAGAAATAAAAAATAGAAAAGAGAAAAAATAAAATAGGAAACAGCTTACAGAATACAGATATAAAGTATGAAAATATTTTTATACAGCTTCACAATGTGTGTTTTAAGCTAAGTGTTATTACAAAAGAGTCAAAAGGTTTTAAAGAAATTAAAAAGTCTATGAAGTAAAAGTTACAGTAAGCTCAGGTTAATTTATTGTGAAGAAAGGGAAATTCTAAAATAAATTTAGCAAGTCCTAAATGTACAGTGTTTATATAAGCGATAGTAGTGGATAGTAATGTCCTAGACCTTCATGTTCACTCCCCAGTCACTCACTCACCACAGCAACTTCCAGTCCTGCAAGCTCCATTCATGGTGAGTGCCCTACACAGGTATGCCTTTTTTTTTTTTTTTGAGACGGAGTCTTGCTCTGTTGCCCAGACTGGAGTGCAGTGGTGCAATCTTGGCTCACTGCAGCCTCCACCTCCTGGGTTCAAGCCATTCTCCTGCCTCAACCTCCTGAGTAGCTGGGATTCACAGGCATGCGCCACCACGCCTGGTTAATTTTTTTATATTTTCAGTAGAGATGGGGTTTCACCACATTGGCCAGGCTGGTCTCAAACTCCTGACCTTGTGATCTGCCCACCTTGGCCTCCCAAAGTGCTGGGATTACAGGCGTGAGCCACTGCGCCCGGCCAGCAGGTATGCCATTTAAAAAAATCTTTTATATCATATTTTCACTGTATCTTTTCTGTTGAGATAAGTTTAGATATACAAATACCATTGTGTTCCAATTGCCTACAGTATTCAGTACAGTAACATGCTGTGCAGGCTGTAGCCAAGGGGCAATAGACCACACCAAGTAGCTGTGCGTATAGTAGGCTGTGCCTTCTAGGCTTCTTTAAGTACACCATGATGTTTGCACAACAACGAAGTCTCCTAATGACAATATATCCATGTTTTTAAGGGACCCATGACTTTTGTTAAGCAACCCATGACTTTTCTCAGAATACACCCATGTTGTTAAGTGATCCATGTAACATTCTGGGTCTATTTTAATTGATTTTTCTTCATCATTACAGGTCCTATTTTTCTACCTCTTCATATACCTAGTAACTTTTGAATGGGTGGCGGCAGTTGTAAAGTTTACATTTTTAGGAGCTGCATATGCTTGTATTTCTCCACATATACTTGAGCTTTTTTTCTAGGACATAGTTAATTTGCTTGGAAACAGTTTATCCTTTCAAGGCTTACTTTTAGGGTTTGTTATGCAGACTAACAAAGTCTAGGACCGATGGTTTTTCCCTCCTACCAATGTAATATACTTCTGAGTATTCTACCTGGTGTCCCATGCATTACAATGTTTTTCCTCTCTGGCTGATGAGATCACCAACCATTTCTGGATCTCTGTCAGCTCTGGAGATTGCTCTACCTGCTCCTTTTGAGTGGCCCTTTATCCAGCTTTGGGTAGTTTTCTCATACACATGGGCTGATCACTGCCCAGCTGAAGAGTCTCTGCAAGGCAGCCTTAATCTACTTACAGGATTTGTTTGAAATATAAATGAGAGATCCAACTTAAATTATATTAAGTAAAAACAAAGTATTCATTGTCTCATAATACTGGAAAACTGAAGGATAAAACTCACTCGAGAGACTTGCTGCAGTAGCAAATGAGGTCATCTCTTCTGTGCTCACTGTTGCTCTTCCTCCATTTATCCCTTGTCTCTCTCTCCTGTTCTCTTTGCTGACGCTAAATGATTTCTTACTGGAGACGGGTTCCTCCAAGCAGAGGGAAAGGTGGTCTGAAGCAGTGGTGGCTATTATCATCATCCTTCTAGTCTTTCCCTAGGTCCAAGTATTAAATCTTGGAGAAACTTATTGGCCTGTTAGAGTCACACGTCCATTATTGAGCCAAGCATTGTGCATGGGAGGAGGTGTGTTCTGACAGGCAAGGCTGGGGTTAGCACTAGTTAAAACCTGTGAAATGAGCTCCTTGCAGGAGAGAATAGTTTTGTTACTAGAAGATGCTGAAGGAGGGAGTTTGGGTCTACAAAACAGCAATGATCAATTCACCCGGTTTCCTCATCAGTAAAGTGGATAAAAAATTCTAGAATGTGACAGGGTATTTATTAGGTACTTGGCCTATCGTAAGGGCACAGTAAATGTTGTGTTATTATTAATAATCTGAGCTTAGTACCTCCAGTTTTCAGTAACTGCATTCACTTCTCTGAATCGCTAATTCTCAGTAAAGAAGTTTCTCCTTTATCTGTCTGTGTCAAGAGTTGCTTGAATTCCTACCATGGGCCTCAGTTTCCAGGTAACTGGGCTCCTGATCATTTGCCATTGCCGTTTCACAAATGCACCTGTTTCTGCCTTGCTTAAGCAGAGATTTTTGTGATCATCAAACCAGCAGCAGGAAACAAATGGTCCACTCAAATTGGGTAATTTGAGTAGAATTTATTAAGGAGATTACTTATAAAGATATTAGCAGGTTATAGGGAAATCACAAGGGGTAGTGCAGTACCCTGGGCTAGTAGAAGGCCTGATGGGACAAAGGACAGAATGGTGACTGGTGCTGGAGAGAGAGGGTCACCTGACAGGAGTGGGGATATTCAGCCAGCCTGTAGTGGCCCACAGAGAGGGAGCCAGTGAATAAATACCCTGACCTTCTGCTCTCACTATTCTACCCTCTTTCTGATCTCCACTGCTCCCCATGGGGTGAATCCAATAGGAAGCTATAGTGCAAAAGAGCCTGTTTATACAGCCTAATAGGTCAGCCTCCTACTTGGGGCACAAAGAGTGATGAAGGGAATAGGGTGGACTGGAAGAACAAGTGGGAAACATCAAGCACGCCCTAGATCTTGGCCTTATTTTTTTCCCAAGATGAAATAACTTATTCCTGGTCATATTCACACAACCTGTGTCTGCTCTGGAGTTTCCTGGTCTTGAGATAGGGAGCTCTGAATTTCTATAACCTAAAGCGGGGGAAGACTGCTAGCCACAGTCTGGTATTTAAGAAAACAAAATACTGCTTGCAAATACCTGGCCATTTTCAACCTGATAACAGGAGGTTTTTATCTTTAGTTGTGTCCCATGAGGGGATCTTAGATCAACCTATTCCTTGAAGGGGACAGCTTTCCTGGTTGCCTGGAGAGAATGAACACCAAAAAAAAAAAAAGAGCTATTACCTTACATGAAAAGAAGGTACTCACATGGAAGGAGCCTACTGGGGTGGAGGCTTCACAGATTCACCTTTCAGCATCTTTTACCAATATAACATTCACCTCATTTTTCAAAGTGCTTGGAGGGGAAGCCAAGGATGTAGGGCAGGGGAATGAAAATGGTAATAATAAAAGAGGGAGATGAGGTAAAAACAGGTTGCTGGGAAATATACAGACAGATAAAAGAGAAGACAAAGGGGAGGGTGAAGTAATAACAAAATCAAAGTGATGAGTACTAAAGATAAACGTGCAACTCAAAGCCAGAGGCAATCCTACCATTAGAGAGAAAAAGCAGGCCTTGGTCCAGCTTTTGCTGTGGAAGATGAACCAGGGGCCGAGCCATTATCACAGTTAGAGGACACACCCATTATCACAGTTAGAGGACAATGCAGGCCTGGCCCAACTCTCTGCTCTTTATTTTGAATCTTACATTTTCCTTTCCGAAACACCTTGGAAGCCACTTAGCCAAGGCAAGAGGAAAAGAAAAAGGCAGCTATCTGGCAGGCCTGCCTGCACAGAGCAAGAACTGTGCTGGGCCATTTGAGACTGGTGGGTGATTCAGACTGTACTTCAAGGTAAGATCCCTGCGGTGGTTTGAGGATTTGGGAATATGTCACCAAATATCTCAAAAGAGAAATCACAACGCAAGTGCCCCCTGCCTTAAGTGCATGTTTATTTTCACAGCCTTTGTCTTTCAGAAATCAGCACTCTATTGCTGTGTTGCTATTGTAAGGATAGAAAAAAATAGAACCATTTTAATGTTGTGCTGTTTGCATTTCCCGACAGTTACGAAGCAGCCCCATTATTAGCTGGCAACACCGTTGTGACATTAGTAGTGACTTTGCTGCTTCGGATTCAGCTCATGAAATATCTTCCTTCCTGGTACATTTTTTTTCTTTTTCCTTTTTCTTTTCTTGTCTTTTATCTCTCATGTTTAATTCTCATGCAAAAGACTAGCTAAATGGCCATCTATGCTTTAGGTCTAACTGCTGGTCCTTGTTAAGAATGGGCTACCAAAGATGCTGACATATTAAGTTTGATGCAGTCTCAAAATACTAGAACCCTTGGAGCCACTTTCTCATGGCTATCCCTGTTGGGCAAGGGAGCTGTCTTTGTCAGGTATGGGGAGGTGGTGTGTCACAACCCAGGGGGCTCAGGGAGGTCCTGATACAGAGGAAGAAGGACTTTTGTGTTGGTGGGAGGCGTCGGAGCATGAGCGCACGAGGTCTTGGAGGTTGTAGGGGGTGAGAGGGTCTGATGCGGAGTGCTGGAGACTAGTGAGACGAGAGAGATTCCTGCTAGGGATAGGGACAAGCGGAGGCAACAAGAGAGTGATTCAATGAATAAATAAATTGAAGATAATTGAAGCCAGCCTTCGCATTATTTGGGAGACTAAATATACATATAAAAAGAGAGCCGGCGGGGCAGGGTGGCTCACGCTTGTAATCCCAGCACTTTGGGAGGCCAAGGTTGGTGGACCACCTGAGGTCAGGAGTTTGAGACCAACCTGGCCAAAATGGTGGAACCCCGTCTTTACTAAAAATACAAAAATTAGCCGGGTGTGGTGATGTGTGCTTGTAATGCCAGCTACGTGGGAGGCTGAGGCAGGAGAATCACTTGAACTCGGGAGGCAGAGGTTGTAGTGAGCTGATATCACACCACTGCACTCCAGCCCGGGCAACAGAGTGAGACTCTGTCTCAAAAATTAAAAATTAAAAAAAAAAAAAAAGAGGAGAGAGAGAAAAGTACAACTCTGGGGCATAGGAAGGGAATTATAGCTATTAGTAGAACCTCATGGCTTTTAATATATGGGTATATAGAAGTAAATACAGATGTAAAATGTACACATGTATACGCTTGTGTGTGTATATGTGTATTTTGCATGTTGCAACATTTCTCTAAGTGCTGGCCTGTTTCAAAATAAAAACAAGAAAAATAATATGAGGGCAATAGTACTATTTAAAATGGAGTATAGTACTAATAATGTTATAGTACTAACAACATGGTGTTATTAAAGCATTAAATGAGATAATTAATGCAGTGGATATAATATCATGCCTGACACCCAGTAAGCTCTCAATGACTATTATTATTATCCCATGGGAGAAAAGCTTACCATGAACACTGTTCTTCATCATGTTCTTTTCACTAAAAATATATCTTAGAAATATTTTCATAACAGTACACAGTTTACTTTTTAAAATTAATAAATCTTGCTAGTGTTCTTTACTATAATACTTTTATAATTAGAAAAACAAAAAACAATCATTGTGGGGGGATAATCTGCCTTAGTATGTCATCTGCTGATGACTCATAATTTAATTAATTCTTGTTGCTAATGGAAACCTCTGGGTGAATAAGGCTTAGTTGTATTTTAATAGCAGTACTTTAGTGGAGAGAATAAGAAAAAAAAAATCCAACACCAAATCTATGGAAAAATGGATATTCACACTAATTTTTCCTACTTTTGTAAAGCTCTGAATCAAAATCACTGAGTAATGAAAGCAGCTGTCAAACTTCATTGCTTCAGTCTGTGAACAAACCCCTACAGGTCTGCTGCGACCAGACACTATTCAATGTGCTCGGGAGACAGCTGTGAACAAAACAGGCCCTCCCCTCATGAAGCTCTCTCCTCCTAGTCGGGGGAGATGGATAAGAAACAAATAAACACCCAACTTTCTGTGCTGCCTCAGTTAATGACAAATTAACATTAGATCTGTCCCTTTCCTTCATAAAGAAAGGCAATTTGGTAATTTCTTTAAAGTTTGTGCCTTATTAGTCATTTGACTTTTAGTAACCTTTTGAGCCTCGGTTCCCATATATCAAAAATGGAGATAATAATTATCTTATAAGGCTTTTGTAATCAAATATGTAAAATGCCTGGCATAAAGCCAGCCCCTTAGCAGATGCTTGATAAATAGAAGCCATTATTACATGTTAAATTGTACAATTTTTGGTTCTTGTTCTTAAGACTAAAACAAGAGTGTTTCGATTTATAGTTACACTACCCTAGGTTGGGTGTGTCACTGATATATCCCTAAATCTTATCAACCAGTGCCTACACCACTAGTCATGTTTTCTTTACTGCCCTATCACCACCTCTCACCAACAGGAATGCAGAGCCTGTTCTTCTACTGGGTTCCCTTCTAGAAGGAATTTCAAGAAATCTGTTATGGTCTCTTGTCACCTACCCTGCAGCCTACACTTTGAGTGATCACTTTGCACTGACTATAACTGTGTTTTCCAGGCAGCTCTTCCCAGAGGCCAGGGTTCTCACTGAGTTTCCAAAGCTCACCAAGCCCAGACTGGACCTTGCAAAGCCGTGCTAAGCATTTGGATCTTTATCCTGAGAATACTGGGAAACAGAAATGTTTAAGCCGGAGAATGACTTAACTTCATTTATATCGTAAAGGGAATCCTCAGGTTGCTGGTAAAGAATGGGATAGAAGGTGAAGAGAAAGCCAGGAGAGGAAGAGGATCCTGTTGTCACCCAGGTGGGAAACAACAGAATCAGAATCAGGGTGGGAGACAGGAGAGGCAAACAAAGCACGAACTTGAGCTTAAGTCTCTTTGGAGGCAGAATTGATAGTACTTGTTGATGGATTCAGTGGAGGAGTGGGAAGGAACAGGGAAGTTTTCAATTTGAACATTTTGGTGAATTTATATAGCTCTGCCATTTACTAAAAATGAAAAGTAACATGATACTTAATAAAAACTTTACTCAGTGCCAATGGAATCAGGTTAAGTGCTTGACACTGCAGGGACCAGTGGGTGCTCTTCCGGCTTACAGCTGACCCTAAACAAACTTCAGGGTCCTGGCCCAGTCCCCGAAGGCCTCTCCATGGCCAGGAGCAGCTCACACTCCACACATAGGACTTCTAGGCATCCGCAAGCCTCAGCCCTGTGCCCAACCATCAGTGCCTTGAAGCAAATAAGCTTCTCTCCTTCTCTAGGCATATTCAGCCCCTCCTCACACTCATTCAGGGAATGGTCTCATTACACTGCACAGTTAAAGTGATCAGCAAAACGCCCCCAAGCACATTTCCGTTTCCCCAAGTCTGGGCTCTTAGTCCTAAAGGGCAGTAAGTAGGGGAGAGTTCAGCTTATAAACACCATTTTATGGCCAATAAAGAGTTCTTGAATTCTTCAAGAGCACAGTGTGGTTAAGAATGTCCATAATGGCCAGGCTCGGTGGCTCACGCCTGTAATCCCAGCACTTTGGGAGGCTGAGGTGGGCGGATCATGAGGTCAGGAGATCGAGACCATCCTGGCTAAGATGGTGAAACCCCGTCTCTACTAAAAATACAAAAAATTAGCCGGGCGTGGTGGTGGGTGCCTGTAGTCCCAGCTACTGGGGAGGCTGAGGCAGGAGAATGGTGGGAACCTGGGAGGCGGAGGCTACAGTGAGCCAAGATCACCCCATTGCACTCCAGCCTGGGTGACAGAGCGAGACTCTGTCTCAAAAAAAAAAAAAAAAAAAAAGACTGTCCATAATTCCCAATATGAAGCAGAACACTCAACATCTTCCAGACTGCAGTGTCTGCACTCAGATACATGGAAACTTCACCATCTTCTCCAGAAACAAGGGAGAGATACTTACTTCCCATTTAAAAAAATAAAGGACGATTCAAATGAATTAAAAAGATAAAAGCAACTTCCAAGAATCACTTGCTTTGGCAAAGAAGCTAACCTTCCTAGGCATACTTGAGGAAGCCTTTCAATGGGATGAGCTTCTCCTTCCTGCTCTTACTCAAAGGCACTTGTTAGATCTGAAATGACACTAGATTTGCTTTCCAGAGCAGCTGTTACAAAATGACTGGATTTAGAGCAAGGTATCTTTAAGACAGGGTGGGGAAAGGTGAACATTCCAAGGGACATATTTAAGTATGCAAGATTCTGTGTACAAGAAGACCCTTGGTTCAATGCAAAGCCTAGTGAGGAGACTCCACACCATCGTGGCTCCCTTTGCCTTGTTTCCTTTGCCTCCCTGACTTTGACTCTGTGAGGTACCTATTTGTTTCCTTCTCTGAGACTGGCATTCAGCTTCACTTTGCCAGCCTCTCTGGCAGCAGCAGTCAGTAGTAATACTCATATCCTTTGCTCAGCCCTTTCTGTGTACTCGTAGGCAGTGTGCTAAGTGCTTGACATGCATCATCTTATGACCCTATAATAATTCCACGAGGCGATGCTATCATTATACTCAGTTGACACGTGAAAAACACCAAGTCGGAGAGACGAAGTCCTTTCCCGGAGGTGGCACATTTGATAAGCATCAGAAGTCAGGTTTTCATGACTTCCAAGCCCAAGCTCTTTCCACTTTGACTTCAGTCTTTTCTTGTTCCCTCTGGCTTGCACTTTCTCTTTTCAGCTCTGCATTCAGCTGACTTCCCCATAACAAATTGATCTTGCCCACTTCTCAGGTGCCCTGAGTGTTCCCTGGCAACCAGCTGGTCTGGAGGGCCTCATCTAACCATGTCATTGGGAAGTTCTCTCTGCTGCCCTGCCTGGCAACCTTTAACACCAGCCAGTTCCTTGTTCCATGCACATTTGCTAAGAGGAGCATGGGTTTTTCACGTATTTCTCTCTCTCTCTCTTTTTTTTTTTTTTTTTTGAGACGGAGTATTGCTCTGTCGCCCAGGCTGGAGTGCAGTGGAACAATCACTGCAACCTCTGCCTCCTGGGTTCAAGCAATTCTCCTGCCTCAGCCTCCTGAGTAGCTGGGATTACAGGTGCGCACCACCACACCCAACTAGAGACAGGGTTTCAACATGTTGGTCAGCTGGTCTCGAACTCCTGACCTCGTGATCCACCTGCCTCAGACTCCCAAAGTGCTGGGATTACAGACCTCCCAAAGTGCTGGAATTACAGGCATGAGTCACTGTACCTGGCTTTTCATGTATCTCTATTTTCATTAACCAGATGCTCCTGTGTTATCATTTAAATTAAAGTAACAGCAATCAATTTTCAAGCTCAGGATCTAAGAATACATTTAAGATCTCAAAAATGGATTGAAAAGAATGTAAATTTAACTTGTAATTGGATACATGGAAAGTTAATGGTAAGTAAAGATATTTCAAATTCAGAATCCTTTGAGGCTTTTCCTAGAGATGAGAAATTATGACTTTTAAAAAGACTCTGTGTCTTTTTAATGTATATTTGCTTATAAATATGTTCGTTCATGAAACTGCCAGAGTGTCCCAGGAATGTCAGTCTAAAATGTAAATTTACTATTTTGAGAAGGTTATTACTTCTTCAGCTTATTAGAAATAAGCCAGTGTGAGATCAATAATTACCTTTTGGAATGCTGAATTATTTACTGTATTTGATTATCTCGTGTTGCAGGAATACAGTAGGTGTTTAGTTGGATGAATTAGAAAGAGTACCTAAATTGTTTTTACCAGTTACAGAGCAGAGTGGAGAGGAATGTTATGTGACTTAGGCTACCCTTGGAATTTTTCTTAAACATACAGTTGTTTGAGGATTTACTCAATAAAATACTGTACTGGTACAATAAAATGGGTATCCTGTTTCCCCAAAGCTAATGACTTTCTAAAGCACTTGACTTTCTTACTGTAAGATTAGCACTATTATTTCCAGGCCAATCAATAGGCACAACTCCAAGATTAAGAGCAATTTGGATCATTATTCTCTTTTCATTACATATTCATTATTTTCTATTTGAATAAGGCCCATAATCAGTGTTATTTACCAATCTTTATGGTGAAACTTTAAACTACTGATTGTTTCTGTCTTTGCAGGTATTAAATGCCATTTCAAATATCCTTTCAATAATTTTGTAGTTGCTAATGAAGTCCATTTTCCCAGATTTTTCAGTCCACTGAAAGAACATTGAACCCCCAAGAGTCTTTAAAAGGTATTTGTTGTTTAATTGGTGGCAGCTGTTCCTTAGAAAGTTACCTAAGTATATAAAAGTGATTTTTCTCCCCTCTTTAATAGCTTTTTATCACCGTTTAAGGGTTATCCTTGAAATACATGCAGACTACATATGAAGGTCTCCTGAAATGCTTTGATATTATAAATTTTAAATATTATAATTTTAACACATGCAAGAAATTATAGGATAGTACCCTTTAATTTTGGATTTAATTACTAAAGCTTTAACAAAATGTATTCTCTTGGCTTTCTGGCTAGATTTCTTCAGGAAAAGTTATTAGTTTATTGTAGTTAATTCTAAAGCATGTACATTCTGAATTACTTGAATACAACAATTTTTCTGCTTTGTCCTTGAATTCTTTCCAAAAATCATAAAGTATTGGATATATACAGTAATAGCAGATTTGCTTAAATGTCACTATTAATCCAGTTTATAACCCCTAACATTTTGTACAAGGAATTTCAGAAAGAAACCCTTACATAGACATCTAATGTCCAGAATAACCAGAGCCAAACATAATGATTCTACAGTTGAAGGATAGCCAAGATGCACATTTTGTGAGTGTGGTTTTACTGGGAGTCTGTGTGCAGATGAAATATGGCTTTTAAGAACATAATCTTCATGGAAAAGGCTTTTCTTGTCATAGCACTGGGCTGACTTTCAAGCCAAGGTCAAAGTACTTTCTGCGGGTCTATTTTTAGGTTTCCCATTTCTCAACAGGAGGCTCCCAGTTTTGAGTTAGCGCAATGCAGACTGGACTGTGCCCTAGAAGGAACAGGAATGCTTCCTCTTTGTGGCTTCCCCTGCATCTACCTGCAGACTTCCTGCTTTACACAGCTCCAGGGTGAATGGGCATTCTCCAGCTGGCTGCCTTCTGTGGTCATCTTGCCCCAGCAAATGCTATAGTCTCTCTTAAGGCAAAGGGATATGCAGGGCTCACTTTCCTCTTGCCTCTTTTGGATTTTCTAAAAACGTGGCTACCTTACATTATTGCTATTAATCAAGAATTTTCCAGATCTTCAAACTGCAAACCCAAGGGGGGGAAAATGAGGTCAAAGTGATTTAATTTAGATTGAGATGGAAGACACCAGGAAACAAGAGTATGTTAATCAAATATATCAAATGCTATTTCTTTGTCTTTGAAACTGAATACAGAGGACATACAAGTCTGTAAATAAATTAATAAATTAATGCGTGTATTTTAGTTTTATGTTATGTCTTTTCATTGAAAGGGGCAGAAGAATGAGGATGAAGAAAACCCGGAAGAAAGACAAGCAATCAACCTTGACATAGGCAGAAAATATCTACTGTAATAATTATGTATCACTTTCCCAAAAGGAACACTAGATTGTTAAAAAGAGTAATCCCTGAATGTGTTATAAGTAGTGCTTTGATTTTATGAATATATGTTCTTAAAATATTTTCCTTTCCTTATTTTCTAGTGAGGAAAGATTTAAATATCCTATCCTGGATGCTGGAAACTGTTGCATCCTCTTCCCACCAACCATTAACTTTTACTTCCTTGCGTAACAGCCCCATCTTGTGGTTATTTGTAAATTTTCCACTAAAGATATGTTGCATTTTCACAGTTACGGGCATAAGTGGAATCCTCCCTTTTTTCTTTCCTAGTAGGCTGAATGAAATTAAGCAGGAAAGAAGAACGGGCATGCATGAATTCAGTTTAAAAGGCCAAAAACTGGTGAGGGAAATACAGGGCAGGTATTCAGCAAGGATTGTTTGCATTAATGTTAAGTGAAGGCACAGTTATATTAATAGGTAAAAGGTAATACAATGAGGTCCCTCAAATGAGAACATCATTAGCTTCCTCATTATCTTTATTTATTTATTTTTTATTTTTTTATTTTTTTAAGACAGAGTCTTGCTCTGTTGCCCAGTCTGGAGTGCAGTGGCACAATCTGGGCTCACTGCAATCTCTGCCTTCTGGGTTCAAGTGATTCTGGCGCCTTAGCCTCCCTAGTAGCTGGGACTACAGGTACGAGCCTCCACGCCCAGCTAATTTTTGTATTTTTAGTAGAGACAGGGTTTCTCCATGTTGGCCAGGCTCGTCTCGAACTCCTGACCTCAAGTGATCCACCCACCTCGACCTCCCAAAGTGTTGGGATTACAAGCGTGAGCCACCGTGCCAGGCCTCCTCCCTCATTATCTCAATAAAGCTTCTGATCTGGCGCCTGTCTGCTTCACTAGGCCCAGGAGGCTTACCAGAGCTCGTACAGAGCTCTGCAATTCCAAACCCCTGTACTGGGGAACACCCTTTGGTTTCACATGGCAGAAATACAATAGGAAATAGCATCAGAAGAACGTGAAGGTAATGGCTCAGGTAACGGGAAAACCAGAAGGACAGAGGAAATGGGTGATTCAGAAAGACCTGACACAGGATTCTGAATGCCAGCAGGACTCTTTCTCCCTCCTGCGTCTCTGAGTGTTTTGCTCATTGTCTCATTTTCCCCTCTGCTTCTTTTCTGGCTCTTTGCAGTTTCCACGCTCACACCTGGGCTCATGGCTCTCTAACTGGAGGGAAGGAGCCCTCCTTTCCCATAAAGGTTTGAAAAAAACCTAGGGAATAAGTCTGATTGGCTTGTTTTGGGCCACGTGACCACCCTTTGATCAATTGCAATGGTCAGGGGAGTGAGGCACACTGATTGGCTCAGCTTGGGTAAGTAGTCCACCGCTGAAGGGAACCAACCACTGTGGACAAGGATGTAGGGTCATGTGAAAAGATATTTCACACAGAACATTTGTCTGGAGGGAGGGAGGGAAGGAGCGGTTTGTTTAAAGAAGGAAGAGATGAAGAGACCAACTTGGCTAATTGAAACAAACAGATTTCCTCCTTTCCTCTCCTGTGGTTGAGAGATGCCTGGCACATCTCTCAACAAATATTTGCTCGATAAATGAAAGATTTTCTAATTGAATAGAAGATCCCAGGGTAGGTGCAAATGGTAGTGGGGTGGGGATAAGGGTGTGTTTGCTATTTCCTGGAGCTGAAGAAATCACAAGGTTCCTTTCCTTCTAAAATTCTGGGGGTTTTCCACTCCCTGGCTATGGCCGTATATGGTCTCCCCTCTTGCTTAGAGTTTACACCAAGAAGGCTGGTTTTCATCTGCTTGACTCAGTGAGCATCTTTTTCATCCTTTGGGTATCTTCTCCTCTGCAGTCCTGGCTGTAGTGTTTGCATGCTCACTCTCTGAGCCTCCCTGTACTCTCTGCCCACATAGACCAGTACATACAGGCCTTTTAAAAAAGAGTTTGATTGCTAATCAGTCTGAGGAAAATAGAAAATTATAAGAACAGAATAAACATGAGGAAGTTTCAAAGGTTCAACAATCTTACTGAATTGTTTCTACTTTTTTTTTTTTTGAGAGGGAGTCTGCAGTTGCCCAGGCCGGAGTGCAGTGGCACGATCTTGGCTCACTGCAACCTCCGCCTACCGGATTCAAGCGTTTCTCCTGCCTCAGCCTCCCGAGTAGCTGCAATTACAGGCACGTGCCACCACACCTGGCTGATGTTTGTATTTTTAGTAGAGACGGGGTTTCACCATGTTGGCCAGGCTGGTCTCAAACTCCTGACCTCAGGTGATCCACCCCCCTCAGCCTCCCAAAGTGCTGGGATTACAGGCATGAGCCACCGTGCCCAGCTGATATAATTTTAAAATTATGAATAACATTGTGATGAATGATCTTGTGATATTTAACCACATCTTTGATCCTTAAAAGAGATTCCTGGAAACAGAATTATTAAAGCATACAAATATTTTTATTGTAAATTTATTTCTTTTCCCTCATTATACCAATTTTTAGAAAATACTAAAAATACATAGAAGAAAATATAATTTATGAAGTCACTACAAGGAGATAGTAACTTACTATTTTGTTGGATCATCTTTTTATGTGTACATATACTTTAAACAAAATAATTACAAAGACACTTTAATAATCTTTATTCACTTAATAAACTCAAAATAACAAATATTACTAAAAATTTTAAATGATGGTATCATACCCTTCTATATGGAGAAATATTATAGTCAAATTAATCAATGCCCCATTGTCGAATATTTACATTGTTTCCAATTTATGCTATTATAATCAATTCTTTTTTTTCTGAGATAGATTCTTGCTGTTGCCCAGGCTGCAGTGCAGTGGTGCAATCGTAGCTCACTGCAGCCTTGAACTCCTGGCCTCAAGCAATCTTCCCATCTCAGTCTCCCAAGTAGCTAAAACGACAGGCATTGCCACCAAAACTGGCTTTTTTTTTTTTTTTTTTTTTTAAGTTTTATTTTTTGTAGAGATGGGGTCTCACTATGTTGCACAGGCTGGTCTCAAACTTCTGGCTTTAAGTGATCCTCTAACTTCGGCCTCCCAAAGTGCTGGGATTACAGGCATGAGCCACCACACCTGGCCGATAATTATTTTTCATGAATTTTAATGCACATATCTGACGTGGACATGAGGAAGCATTAAAGTGGCATTATAAATCTTACAGCTTTAGGCATATGGGCATCCATCTGTGCTCTTGCCTGGGCTTTACTGATGTTAGGGGTTGGCCTGGCTGCCAAGGCCCAGATATTTAATTCCAGAAGTGGAAAGGCCTGGGGAAGAGGGATTAGTAGGATGAGAAGACAGCACATCATTTGTGACTTTTTCTCTCTTGCTCTGGTAAAATGTAAACAGAAGCAAAACCTCAGGTTGGGAAGCCAGCAGTGTAATTTGGCAACTCACTCGGAAGAGATGTGTTTGATGAGGAAGAGGTGAGATGATGGATACAGAGTTCCTGCATGGTGACAGGCACTCAATAAATAGTTACTTTTCCTGAGAAGGAGAAGGGTGAGGCACCTTTACATATCTGGACAAAAATACTTTTAAGCAGCAGTAAAAACTAAAGGAAGAACAGCTACTAGCACATGCAGATGAAGGAAAGAAAGCTTTGTGCAGCTTGTTTGTGTGAACGGCAAGCCCAGGGGTTTTGTTTTCTTGTGTTTACGTAGGAAAATCACAGACAGGGACTTCCCAAGAGACTGTTTCTGTTAGCCACTGTCTGCTCCTAACAGTTACAAGAACTGCTCTTCCTCCCACAGCTGCGGCAGGAGCATGCTTCTGCAGGGTCTCTGATGGGGAAGAACTGAGCTATTTAGGATTGAACTGCCCACCTACTGTTAAGTAATGTTCTGTCTGTAACACAGGATTTCCACTTAGGAAATGTGCTGTGCACTTGGCTGCAGCATTTACTATGCATCTGCTTTACAAGCCTGTTCTGCAGCTCCAAGGCCCAGCTCCAAACTGGCAAATGGTCCCTGAAGACTTTGCCATCAGAAGGAGCCAGGCCAGAGTTGGGATGGGGTAGGGTTAGCAACTAGTCTACTAGGAGGTCTGGTGGAATCAATTAGGAAAGTTAAACAGGAGAGCTCATCAGCGGTTGATTGCCTCTCCTAGAACAACCCCAGCTCACAAATACTCCCCAGAATCATTCAGGCAGCAGTGGGTGTGTAGAACAGGCCCTACTGCAGTATTAAGCTGGAAGGTAGTAAAGTTTTCTTATGGGCTTCCTTGAATCTGAGCTAAAGCCACAGTTTCCTTAATAGTTTTCCAATAGCACTCTATCTCTTATTAAAAAGTACAGTTAATCTGGACCTTCCCTCTTGCCGCCCCCGCCCCCGCCCCCCCATAATGTCAGAAAAGAAATGTGTTTCTGATAATAAATGCTCCTTTTGCTACATGGCTATATTTCATTAGGACTGTGGTTAGCAAATTGCTGCTGCACAACATAAAACTAAGCAATGAAACATAAGACATATGCCTTCTATAATACACTACTGATTAATACAGCTATTCTCTATCAAAAACACAAAAAGAGCCCCAACCAAATAGAGACCATGCCAACTTCCACCACATCTTCTTTCCCCTCCACCCCATAGCAAAACACCCAAACCATTATGTTTCCTAGGGAAATTTGGTTCTAAGCAACTCTTCAATAACAAACTACTTTTGAAAATGATGCTTACATTCCAAAAGAATCCTTAGATTCTATGGTGATAGATTATCTTGGAATGCCTAGCCATGCTGGTTTGTAGGAAGCAGAAAACTTGGTCCAGCAACAGTAAAGAGAATAAAATTACCTGTATTCCTATCCCATAAGACATATTTTGAGCACAATTTATCTTCATTATGATCATTAGACAGATTTATTAAAATTATAATTAAACAAAAACATACAACATAAAATTTACCCTCTTAACCATTTTAAAGTATACAGTTTAGTAGTGTTAAGTATATTCACATTCTTGTTAAACAGATCTCCAGAACTTTTTATCTTGCACAACTAAAACTCTATACCCATTAAACAACTTCCCACTCCCCCTTTCCCAACTCTTGGCAGCCAACACTCTAGTTTCTGTTTCTATGAATTTAACTACTTTAGATACCTCATATAAGTGGAATCATATAGTATTGATCTTTTTTGTGACTGGTTTATTTCACCTAACATAATATCCTCAAGGTTCAACCATGTTATCGCATGTGACATAATTTCCTTCCTTTTTTAGGCTGAATAATACTCCACTGAGTATTATTATTTTTAGGCTGAATAATATACATGTGGTATGTATATACCACATTTTGTTTACCCATTCATCTATTGTTGGATATCTAGATTGCTTCCATTTCCTAGCTATTGGGAATAGTGCTGCTGTGAACATGGATGTGCAAATATCTCTTTGAGACTTTGGTTATATACGGATATGGTTTTGCTCTGTGTCCCCACCAAATCTCATCTTGAATTGTAATCTCCGTGTGTCAGGGGAGGGGCCTGGCAGGAGGTGATTGAATCATGAGGCAGACTTCCCTCTTGCTGTTCTTGTGACAGTGAGCTCTCACAAGACTTGGTTGTTTGAAAATGTGTGGCACTTACCCCTTTGCTCTCCATCTCTCTCTCCTGCTCCACCATGGTAAAATGTGCCTGCTTCCCCTTCACCTTCCACCATGATTGTAAGTTTCTTGAGGCCTCCCAGCAATGCTCCCTGTACAGCCTGTGGAACTGTGAGTCCATTAAACCTCTTTTGTTCATAAATTACCCAGTCTCAGGTAGTTCTTTATACTGGCATGAAAAAGGACTAATACATATACCCAGAAGTGAAATTGCTGGGTCATATGGTAATTCTATTTTTAATTTTTTGGAGAACCACCATACTATTTTCCATGGCAGTAGCACCATTTTGCAATGCCACCAACAGTACACAAGGGTTCCAATTTCTCCACATCCTCACTAACGCTATTTTTTTTTTTAACTAACAGATTTTTTTTTAAATTACCTTTTTTCCTTGATGTCAATTAAGAAAATATTTTTAAATTGTCTCTTTTCATTAAGACTCTCTTTTAGTGCCCTTTGTATTTATTGAATACTTCGTAGGCATCAAGTTGTCTCATAAAGGGCTCACCTTATATAGAGGTTTATGGATGACTTATGTTAGCAAAAAATATTCTTGTGAATTAGATGATTTTTTTTTTTGAGATGGAGTTTCGTTCTTGTTGCCCAGGCTAGAGTGCAATGGTGCGATCTCAGCTCACTGCAACCTCCGCCTCCTGGGTTCAAGCAATTCTCCTGCCTCAGCCTCCCAAGTGGCTGGGATTACAGGTACCCGTTACACCCAGCTAATTTTTGTATTTTTAGTAGAGACGGGGTTTCACCATGTTGACCAGGCTAGTCTTGAACTCCTGACCTCAAGTGATCCACCTGCCTTGGCCTCTAAAGTGCTGTATTACAGGTGTCAGCCACTGCACCCAGCCCTGGGTCTGGGTCTTGATCACCCTAGACCATCCCGTCTTCCTCTGGAATTTGAACTTGAGATTTGTTCAAGCAGCTTTGATGATTGTTAATCCTTTTCTCTAATCCTGGAGAGATATGGAGGATTTCTCAATAATTAAGTGTTGAGATGGCCCTTTTCTGTCCCCACCCCACAAGCAGAATCAGGTGGTTAATGTTTCAGGCACAGGTCCAATCCTCTTCAATTTTTCCCTCTGAACAAAAAAGAGAGCCAATGAAGAATGGGTGACTAGATTTTGTAACTGCTCATTACGGGGCCATCTATTAGGCTTTTTAGTATGCAGTATCTTAATAAGCCAAGATATTATGGCAGAGGGTCCATAACTAATCTACTGTAATAAATAAAAGGAATGGCAGTAGTACTAGTATATTCTATGGATATAATGTGCAGCTTGCACAGTGTGACATTTTAAATAAACTTTATTCTTGAGGTATTTAAAAAAACATAAAGGCAGTAATGAAATATAGTGCACAACATTAGTTGACACAGCAATTCCTGCCTCTTAAGACCCTGTTAAATAACCAGAGCTTAAATCTTCATCTTGAAATGTACAGCCCTTCTATGATTTTAAGTGAGTTGTAAAACTTTTATGGAGTGTGTCCTAACTTTTTTTTAAAAAATATTCTCCACTTTTATAGCAAAGGTGACCCAGAAGTACCTTGTGAATAATAGAACAACATATTTAAGCCATAAATTCACCTTTCTGGACAATACAGAAGTCGTCTTAGTACTTATATCTCTGCTGGAAGGAAGCAGGAGCAGGGATGCATCTTGAAATGACTATTTACCCAAAACTTACTGATTTTAACTCTAGAAATAACTAAGTTTTATCTCAAATGGGCACACTTAACATGTCTGCTACCAAATTGAAACAAGAATTCAAAAGTTAAAGCTAGCTATTATAGAAACATAAAGTCAAATCTTTGCACAGCTGAGTGTTGAAACTGGGAGAAGTTCATTCTCTCAATATCTGGTTTATGTAATTATTAGTGTTTGGACATACAACTCTGTAAGCTGATGTGGGCCTGTGAGATGAGTTCATTCCCATATAGGGGGAACCAAATTTGACTCCAAATCTAATTAAGATACTCAAGTGCTTTCTAATTATGGCCAAAATTTCACTGGGTTGCAATTCTTCGATTATATCAAACTCTTGTACATTTTTCAATGAAGTACAAACAATTCATTTTCTATCATTCTTTGTTTCTTCTTTTTAAGCTTATATACTTTGAAAATAGTTGTATAGTTGTAGTCTATTAAATATATATGTCATATATAAATGCATACACACTGAATACACAGTTTGGTCTTTACCTTAACACTGTATGTGGAGCCTCATTTGGAGGTAATGATAATTAACGTTTTAAAAATGAGAAAACCACTGACTTAGGTATTTCTTCTCTTTCCCACTGAAGTCACATAGAATAACTAGATGATATCATAACCAATGAAAATCATTTAGTAAACAGCTTCTCGTAAGTGGTGTCATAGTAAGCATTATCCAAAGGACACTAGTTTTAGTGACTAAATAAAAGCTCCACTTCCTGTGAAATCCCAAGAAATAGCTACTTCCAAAAATATCTAGTAAGGGTGTACTTGTTTACTGAATTCAGAAGTCTTATTAAGATGGTTTGGATTATGCTAATATTCTCTGGGCAGTGAACCTGGCGGTGTGTCTTTTTTTCTTATTAGGAATTCACTGAATGCGCAAGTGAGCATTAGCTTCCTTTTTACCTGTACTCATTGTTCCTCCCTTCTCTTCTCTCTCTCCTCCTCCCTTTTCTCTCAGCTCCTAGCCTTCTTCTAAGGGAGGGGCCCAAGGACAGGGTCGACCAAGTGGGTGCAGAAGAGCAGGCTGCAAGGCTGGAAGGCAGGTGCATGACTGTTTCCCATGTGTGGGTGGGGGAAGGGGGCTGCGTAATCTCTCTAGTTGGACAGCAGGGGGGGAGAGAGGACGGCTACCTGTTACTTTAGGCCATGTTAGGTGAACAGGAAGAGTCCAAACTAGGTAAAATTTTGGTGGGACAGGAAAAGGACATCTTTTCCCTTTTGTCAATACACTCTTACATTCCTGTCTCTCAGAACACCTTCTCTTTCCCACTCTTCTCGGATCTTTGTATCTCCTTTTCCTAGGAGTTCTGTGAAATGGCTGTATATGCTTAACAGCCCCCAGATGTCGCAGGAGCCAGGAAACTAAAGGAGGTGGTAGACAAATCTACTTTGTATTGGGTAATTTATTGAGGGAACTTATAGACAGAAGCATGGTCTTGGGTGGCCCCAAGATAGATAGATCTTCACATGTTACTCTGCAAACCCAAGGCTTATCCACCCTAAGGAAAGGGTATATGTGCTCTAGAAAGACAATTAAACCATCCAGAACAAGCAAGAATGCTACATGTGTCATAGCCTATAATTTGTGTGAAAACATCAAGATTGCTTTGATCTAAAATCAGGAGCACATGTTCTTACACTAGGGACAGTAAATAAAGGAGGAATCAGGAGGCCTTCACAGAACTGGGGCTGATAAAAAGTCAAGATGGTGGATTAGCATCCAAGATGGAGTCACTTTTGTCTCCACAGAAGGTAAAAAAGAGGCAAGTTGGTGGGATATGAAAGGAGGCAGAAGAGAGAAGAGAGAACAAACCTGGAGAGATATCCAGATCCATTGCTGAAGGAGGGAGCAGGGAGTAGTATAGGCACAGAAGATCCTGTGGGTTGGGGTGGGGAAAGTGTTCAGAAGCCTCACTCCCAGGGCCACTATGTTTAGGCGCCACCCCAGTGGTTCACCTTGCTTCCTCTTATGCCTTCCATCACAATCTAAAATGGTCAAACCATCATATTGCTTTACAGAATTATTGAAAATTCTCTTCAATGATAGCCTGTATAGATTATTTCTCAAGAATTTATATCCTCCAAAGTGGAAGGAAATACAATCCTTTAACACGCACACACACACACACACGAGAGAGAGAGAGAGAGAGAAAGAGAGAAAGAAATTCTATCTTGATTTCATATGGATAAAATGTATACTTGGTATTACAAATATCCTTGTAGCTTTCATTTTACATGTACATCAGTATAATTTTTTTTAAGACAAACAACTAGCATGAAGGAGTTTTTTAGCGTAATAGATCTGTATCCTGAAGGTGGTTACATAAATGTGTATGTGGGTTAAAATTGTATACACCAAAAGAAAAAGTCGATTTTATTGTATTATAATTTGTAAAAATAAAATAAAACATTTTACTGCCATGAAAAGCCCATCTTCCATATAAAACCCAAAATCTGTCTTTGTGCCTAGCATAAAGGCTAAGGTGACTGTTGAGTAGTGAGTAGTGACTAGATTTGCTTGAAAGGCGCAGACTTGCTCTGTTAAAATATTAATGCATTAAACAATGCTTGTTTTTTTTTTTTTTTTTTTTTTTTTTTTTTTTTTTTTTAACACTTACTAAGCACTTGCTGTGGAAATCCCAAAAAGTCACTTTCCTTGAGGAGTGAGTGTTTTCGAAGTGTTCGAATGGACTAAAATGCAGGTCTGGGTCTGTGTTCTCCTTCTGACTTCGCTGCTCCTGTTCTTTGACTGTCCGTAGTCCTACTTTGCAAAGTGGGGTTAGTTCCCACTCTTTCCTCAGAAGGTTTGGTATGAGGATCCCTCAGCTGAGGGCCCAGGGAGACAGCTCTGTCAGCTGCACTATGCAGGACAAGTGTGGACATGATGATCGGTTCCATTTCCCCTCAAGGACGGCAGGGTGGAGCTGGCATCTCCATTCCTTTGCCAAAAAGGAGAAATTGATCTTCTCCTAGTTCCCCAGGATGCTCCCAAGCACACTCCAAATAGCCTACTGCTCACACTCCCTGATATTTCAGGAAGAAGGACAGATGCAACATGGAATGACACCCAGAGAGCTAGAGAAACCTGCTGAAGCAGGGATGAAAATCCCCCAGGCACAGGGCTGAGGTTCACAGGGCATGCACCGGCATTGTTTGTGCACAGATGGCAACCATTCTGACTGGTTGGTGGCTGTGCTTCACTGGTGTTCAAGGATGTTCAACGCAATCCCTGTGGACCAGAGGCCAATGAGCTGGCATAAATAAGTGGAGCAGCTTAGTGTAAGAATTCCAAAGTCCTCAATTCATTTATCTTTTTCCAATTTTTGATAGAGACATAATTACAGGAAAATATTTCTTGACTCCACGAAAATTGTTAGTGCAATGGAAAATGAAAACAGATGCGTGGCCTCAGAGAAAGTAAAGAATGATGAGAACAGGGATCAAGGGGACAGCTGCTGCCTGGCTCTACACTAGGGTGGTCTCAGCCTTTATTGGGCCATGAATCCCTCTGGCAGTCTAGCGAAGCCCATGGATCCCTTCTCAAGATGATGCTTTTAAATAAAGAAAATAAAATACATAGGATTACAGAGGAAACTGTATCAAAACACAGGGGTCCCCTGGACCTAGGTTAAGAGCAATAGTCTCTGTGGAGGAATATGGATCTTACACTTCTAAATATTTTGACCTTTCCAAGAGAAGTCAAGAACCCTAATTTTTAAAAGAAATTTTCTTACTTTTAACTGTTAACATGAAGTCTTTTTAAACACCAAGCCAGTCTAAGTATGTATCTGGATTGTTTTTGGATGTTGGTCTGATACTGAAACTTAATTTTAAGATTCCAGGAGACTCTTCGTAAACAAAGAAGCGTGACAATCCCATATGGTGTCAACAGACGAGACTGGGGACAGTGTTGTGGCCGAACCAGGGAAAGCCTAACACATGGCTGGCTGTTCATCGGAAGAGAACAAAACACAGGAGAGAAGAAATTGTGTCCTATGTGCTTGGATTCATGTTCTTAACAGAGCTAGTTGATATTTGCCTTCCTTTGTGATTTTAATTTTAATATCTCACCTATCACTGTGATTTCCCATGGAGATATTTAGATAGATTTATTATAAAGTTTGATATTGGAATTTAAGATTTTTAATTTGCTTTTATCACTTCTTTTCTACTAACTCTTAGAAAATGGCTTTTTCACCTTGGTGGGAAAGAGAGAGAGCTAGTATTATACTATCAGCATAGATAGGCTCTACATGGGAAAACATAAAAGACAAAACAGAGGGAAGGTCCCTATTTTAAGAAAATTTTCTTAAATTATTTATCTCTATGAAAGATACTGAACATAACTAAAATTAGATGAGATCAGATCATCATCATTTCAAGTAATTAGAAAACATATAGCTCTCTCAAAAACAGCACAGAATCTATATACATTTCCTGACAAATGGATCCCCACATTCCAATAAATGGAAGTCATACCATAAAGTCAGTAGGTTTTTGTTTTTTTTTTTAATTGAGTCAATGAAGTATTTAGTGAAGTATTAGGAAGTATTTCCTAGATGAGTGACTTCTACATTTTTTGACCACTGTGTGTAATAAAGAAGTATATTTTGTACCATGACTATATAATAAAAGTTTCGGCCAGGTGCAGTGGCTCATGCCTGTAATCCCAGCACTTTGGGAGGCTGAGGCGGGCGAATCATGAGGTCAGGAGTTCAAGACCAGTCTGGCCGACATGATGAAACCCCATCTCTACTAAAACTACAAAAAATCACCTGGGCGTAGTGGTGGGTGCCTGTAATCCCAGCTACTGGGGAAACTGAGGTAGGAGACTCTCTTGAACCCGGGAGGTGGAGGTTGCACTGAGTCGAGATCATACCACTCTACTCCAGCCCAGGCAACAGAGGGAGACTTGTCTCAAAAAAAAAAAAAAAAAAAAAAAAAAAAAGTTCCATGAAACTGTACTTGAATTTACTAAGAGACACGTTTTTAATTTATTCTATTATGTTATACTTCATTTAAAAATGTTGGTCTGAACCCACTAAATTGACACAACCCAATAGTTGATTTCACTGGCCTGTGCTTTGATGAACAGAAGCTTTGATAACCCACCATGCTGCTTCTACTGCAGGCGCAGCCCTCCATTCCCAGCTTCTCCCCAAAATGTTCCAGAGTCAAGAGAGTCTGGACCAGGTTCTTCTTTCCTCATCCAGACTTGTGCAAAGAATAGGTATAGAGGTTCTGTACAACAGTCAGCTTGCATCTTCTTAATTCCTTATTTATCCACTCATTCTTTCATTCCTACTGTCATTCATTCAAGGAAATATTTATTGAATATTCAGTATGTGGCAGCCACAGATCTTCCATTTAGGGATACAGGCATAAAAGCAGATGATTATAATGTCACAGGTTAAGAACTGAGCTGAGTATGCATAGGGAATGGTGGATTCTCAGAGGAGTGGCACCTGGGGCAATGACTTTGAAAGGATAAGAAGTATGATGTGGGTGAGGTCTCCACCTAGACATTCTTACAGGTATCTCAGCACTCTACAAAATGAATGCTAGAGCAGGAAGTGGGTTCAGAGACAGGAGGCCTGGTTGGGAGGTGGGGGGGGGGGTGTGGGAACAGCATGTATAAGGATGGGGTGTGTTAAAGTTTCTGGAGAATAGTGGGTGAGAAGGGGAGGACGTGATGAGGTCACGGGGTTGCTGTCGGTTGGTGGGGGGCATTTGGAGGGCTTTCAGTCCAGTGCTGCTTTACCCCCAATATAGAGAGCTGACATTGCCAAAGTTTGTTGTTTGTGTGTTGGCAGAGGATCTCATCTCTCATTGTGACACTCCATAAGAATTAATTGCTACAAACAGCAAAGGCTTAATGCTAAGCTTGGAATCTGGACTCCCAAGATCACGTCTCCTAAAGAGCCTCTTTTCCCTCTGAAAGCTCAAAATGAGATCACAGAATGTTCGAATTGGAAAGAAGCTAAGTGATGGTTATCCAACTGCTTCCATTTACAGCAATAACACCTGAAGCCAGTGACCTGTCCAAGTTCACATGACTGGTCAGCAGGAGACCCTGGCCTGGAAGCTGGTCTCTTGCCTTTCACATCGAGTTGGGACATGGAACTTTGGGGTGGGGTGGACACGGTGGAGTTGGGTGGGGGTGATGGAGTAGCCTGCAAAGGTGCCTCTCTTTCTCTCTTTAATTGCCTTTTGCTGCTTCCTATGGAGTCCAGAGGGAGACACCCTACACAAGCAAGGCACTCTTCTGGTGGCCCATGGTTTCTTGTTAGAGGGTTTGACTGAAGTTGCCAGGTCACTGTGGTGGAGCCTCCCGTGTTCAAGCAGCAAACATTTGGGCTGGCAGGGGCTTTTGAGAACTCCTGCACTGGTCTCTTGAGCTCTCTTCAGCTCTGGATCCCCTCCCTCCCAGGGCCAGAGGGAGATTGCCTAGGGTCAAAAGCATTTAATGTGTTAGGCCTCTAGTTTCTTTCCTTAGTTGACTAAAATGTAGAAGAACTTGAATGTGCATTAAAAATTCATCGGGGAAATTTGTTAAAAATGCAAATCCCAGGACTTAGACATTCCAATTCTTAGGTCTTAAGACCCAGCAACCTGCATTTTAAAGATCTTACCTAGGAATGCTGATATAGGGATCCCCTGGAGCATATGTTTTAAAATAAATAAAATATTTTAAAATAAAACTTAGAACATATAGGCTTTGAGGAAGACGAAGACCTTGGCTTCCGGGGAGGTTATCTCTTCTCCTTAGTTTAAGGACCAAAAGGCTTCCTTCAGCTAACCCACTGAGGCCATTTAGAATAGCTTTCTTGCCCCCAAACTGCCAGGATATCACTACAAGTTAACCTGTAGAGGAGCAGGATTGGGATGTAAACTGCATGGGAAAAGATATTCTTAAGAGTCATTTAATTTAATTAGCAGTAGGGCCCCAACGCCTGGGAAAAATCAGGTCTAAGTGGCAGTTCCCACAGTAGCCACAAGGTGGCCACCTTCGGCATCAATTTGAAGAGCGCAGAGCGTTACCATCAGGTTTAGCTTATTTTCAACATTAATTGTCATCAGTTTTTAACGTGAGCGTTAATTTTAAAAGGATGCAAGAAGAAATGGCTTCACAAGAGAGCCTTCAAACTCACATTTTAATGAAATATTGACGTGCTCTAGATGGAGGAATTTAGTGAGGTTTCCACATCAGACCTCAGAAAAAAGATAAAAATCTGAGAAAAAGCCATAGTGTTTGCAAAATGAAAAATGTCACTCAAAGGAAGTGTTTTGTAAAGCATTCTGAAAACTTGGCTTTCTGGAAAAGTAGCAGGTGCAATCTGGTCATAAAAAATAAAAAAAGCAAGCATCATCTGGTAAATTTTTCTTTTTATTGATGTATAATCAAGATCAGAAAATAGGGTCAGGTGCAGTGGCTCATGCCTGTAATCCCAGCACTTTGGGAGGCCAAGGCGGGTGAATCACCTGAGGTCAGGAATTCAAGACCAGCCTGGACAACATGGTGAAACCCCGTCTCTACAAAAATATAAAAATTAGCCAGGCATGATGGCAGGGTGCCTGTAATCCCAGCTACTCGGGAGGCTGAGGCAGGAGAATCGCTTGAACCCGGGAGGTGGAGGTTGCAGTGAGCCAAGATCGTGCCTTTGCACTCCAGCCTGAGTGAGACTGTCACTGACAGAGTGAGACTGTCTCAAAAAAAAAAAAAGGATCAGAAAATATAAAAAGGTGGGGGTGGAGGGGCGGGTGTGGGCATGGAAATGCTCTGGATAAATGCAATAACCTCAGGGCCAGTGTGGACCAAAAATGACAGCAGAGCTATGGCTTGGCTGATGCAGACCTGAGCCTTTCTTCCCAGCAACTCTACGTGCTTTAGATGTTATCCTAGCTGTCCTGGACTGTGGAGGAGAGCAGGCATGCAGGGAGGAGCAGCTACAGTGGAGGGAAGCCAAATGGGCTAAAAGCAGGATACAGGAGGCCTTGAGGACTCACCACAGTGCAACTGCAAGCCAAGAAGCCCCGCCTCAAGCCTCTGGGAGGCCAAGCCACTGGCAAGGTCACTGCCGGCCTGTGACCTCAAGGACAGAGCAGCCAGTAGTTGGGGTTTATGGTGAGGCCAGAGTCACCATTCCACAGGGATAGGTTGGAAAATATAGCCATGGCATCAGACCAGCAGAGAATGCTGGAGACAAGGTTGTTGGTCACTTAGTGGGCTTTGGGCCATATGTGTACACATCTGTGTAAAATTAGTGCAGAGAGCAACTCCTGGCCAGAGCCTCACATGGAAGACATCCTCTGACTCATCTGAATTCAAGCACAATGTGCCTAGAGAGGTCAGTAGAAGGGGGTCTGGAGGGATAAACATCACATCCTCGTGTTCCAAGAGCACATGGGAAAAGTTGGCCTCACATCCTACCCTCTCATTTCAGCTTCATCTGGAAGAAATGGCCCTGGAAAGTAAGAGAACATAATTGAGGGAGGTAAAAGGCCACCAGGACATAAGGTGGTGATGAAGTACAACAGCTTCCATAGCTGAGGCCTTCCTCTCCATCCTTCTTCATTGTATTTCCTGTTGTGCCCTTTGTGAGGTTAGGAAATGGCGAGAAGGGAAAGCTCTTGTTGATAAGAGACCTGAGGGGGCCTGGTTTCTTAGATATTCAGAGAGTATGGGAGAGGATTCTGAGACATTTCTCTTTCTGCCTCTTCTCTTATCCTCCCAGAGCAGTATCGGGGGCTGAAAATTCCCGGGGCATTGCCCTTGGTGCTTAGGCTGCCTTCTTTCTAGAAATATACCTTCCGCTCTCAAGGAGAAAGGACAGTGCAGGGCCCAAGTAAAGGCCTCAAGGTCCTGATTGTTCTGAGGGACAGCTGTCCTTTGGTTGTTCTCTGACCAGGCCAGCTCACTGCAGGCAAAAATTGGATGACAGCATATACAGAGAGCAGGACTCATGTTCCCGATGTAAGAACGAGTGTCTCTCTAGGACCGTATCCCATGGGAACCCTCTCTGTGCTGCTTGGTAGTTGGAGGAGATGCTTATATGGTTGAGGAGAGGGGATACTTCATAAGTCACCCCCTTGGCAAGAATCTTTTTCCATGGCATTACCTGTGGCTCCAGGAGAGTGGCTTCCCAAAGTTGGCCACACAGAAAGAGTTCAAACCTGCTGACTGCCATGAGATGACCAGGTCATGTTTAATATAAAATATAACAGGCAAGCAGTCTGTATTAGTCCATTTTCATGCTGCTGATAAAGACATACCCAAAACTGGGAAGAAAAAGAGGTTTAATTGGACTTACACTTCCACGTGGCTGGGGAGACCTCAGAATCATGGTAGGAGGGGAAAGGCACTTCTTACACAGCGACAGCAAGAAGGAAGGAAGATGCAAAAGTGGAAACCCCTGATAAAACTATCAGATCTCATGAGACGTATTCACTACTACGAGAACAGTACAGGGGAAACCGCCCACATGATTCAAATGATCTTGCACCGGGTCCCTCTCACAACATATAGGAATCATGGGAGTACAATTCAAGATGAGATTTGGGTGGGGACACAGCCAAACCGTATCATTCTACCCCTGGCTCCTCCAAATCTCATGTCCTCACATTTCAAAACTAATCATGCCTTCCCAACAGTCCCCCAAAGTCTCAACTCATTTCAGCAATCACCCAAAAGTCCACACTCCAAAGTCTCATCTGAGATAAGGCAAGTCCCTTCCGCCCATGAGCCTGTAAAATCAAAAGCAAGCTGGTTACTTCCTAGATACAGTGGGGGTACAGATATTGGGTAAATACAGCCATTCCAAATGGAAGCATTGGACAAAACGAAGAGGTTACAGGACCCATGCAAGTCCAAAATCCAGTGGGCAGTCAAATTTTAAAGCTCCAAAATGATCTCTTTTAACTCCAGGTCTCACATCCAGGTCATGCTGATGCAAGAGGCAAGTTTCTATGATCTTGTGCAGCTCCACCCCTATGACTTTGCAGGGTATAACCTCCCTCCCGACTGCCTTCATGGGCTGGCGTAGAGTGTCTGTGGCTTTTCCAGGCAAATGGTGCAAACTGTTGGTGGATCTACCATTCTGGACTGGAGGATGGTGGCCCTCTTCTCATAGCTCCACCAGGCGGTGCCCCAGTCAGGGCTCTGTGTGGGGAATCTGACCCCACATTTCCCTTCTGCACTGCCCTAGCAGTGGTTCTCCATGAGTGCCCCACCCCTGCGGCAGACTTCTGCCTGGGTATCCAGGCATTTCTAGACATCTTCTGAAATCTAGGCGGAGGTTCCCAAACCCCAATTCTTGACTTCTGTGTACTTACAGGCTCAACACCACGCAGAAGCTCCCAAGGTTTGGGGCTTGCATCCTCTAAAGTCATGGCCTGAGCTCTACATTGGCTTCTTTCAGCCATGGCTGGAGTGACTGGGATGCAGGGCACCAAGTCCCTAGGCTGCACACAGCACTGGGATCCTGGGCCAGGCCTATGAAACCATTTTCTCCTAGGCCTCTGGGCCTGTGATGGGAGGGGCTGCTGTGAAGACCTCTGACATGCCCTGGAGACATTTTCTCCATTTTCTTGGAGATTAACATTTGGCTCCTCTTACTTCTGCAAATTTCTGCAACCCACTTGAATATCTCCTTAGAAAATGGGTTTTTCTTTTTCTATCACATTGTCAGGCTGCAAATTTTCCAAACTTTTATGCTCTGCTTCCCTTATAAAACTGAATGCCTTTAACACTCAAGCCACCTCTTGAATGCTTTGCTGCTTAGAAATTTCTTCCACCAGAAACCCTAAATCATCTCTCTCAAGTTCAAAGTTCCGCAAATCTCTAAGGCAGGGGCAAAATGCTGCCAATCTCTTTCCTAAAACATAACAAGAGTCACCTTTGCTCCAGTTCCCAACAAGCTCCTCATCACCATCTGAGACCATCTCAGCCTGGACCTTATCGTCCGTATCACTAATAGGCTTTTGGTCAAAGCCATTCAACAAGTCTCTAGGAAGTTCCAAACTTTCCCACATTTTCCTGTCTTTTTCTGAGCCCCCCAATCTGTTCCAACCTCTGCCTGATACCCATTTCCAAAGTTGCTTCCACATTTTCAGGTATCTTTTCAGCAACACCCCATTTCTGGTTCCAATTTACTGAATTAGTCTGTTTTCATGCTGCTGATAAAGACATACCCGAAACTGGGAAGAAAAAGAGGTTTAATTGGACTTACAGTTCCACATGGCTGGAGAGGCCTCAGAATCATGACAGGAGGCAAAAGGCACTTCTTACATGGCAGCAGCTAGAGAAAATGAGGAAGATGCAAAAGCGGAAACCCCTGATAAAACCATCAGATTTCATGAGACTTATTCACTACCATAAGACCAGTATGGGGGAAACCACCCGTATGATTCAAATTATCTCCCACCAGGCCCCTCCCACAACACATGAGAAAGTGAGAAAGGCTGGCAGGCTTGCCCAGGGCTTGGAGTTCCGATCTGAGCTTCATCAGCCTAGAGCTCTTTGCAGCCAGTGTATCTGTTCACTCACCCCTCAATCCACATAATGCACTCACTTGCAAGACAGTCCTTTGGAAATAAATTTTGCCTTAAATGAGACATCATTGTAAGTCTGAATGGTTCAATGGTAAAGTAAGTTAATAAGGACAATTTATCTCCAAATATTTAGAGATATTAAATGAAATATTTAGTGTAAACTAATAATAAACTAAATGCACAGTTCTAAGATCAAAGCAGCACTTCTTAACTGAGTTCCTCGTAATTAGAGTTCTAAAAAATAAAGCTTCGTTTAAAAAATGATTTCTTTGAAGCAGATGCTGTGTTGACTGGTAGTCAAATTTTCAGTATCTTACACATTTTAATATCACTTTAGATAATTAGTTACATTGCTTTAATTTCCAAGCACCACGCCTTTAAGTTCCATCTGGCTGCCATGCAGATATTAACTTTACAAGAAGCTTACTGAATGACCAATATGGTGAATGCCTTGACAAGGCCACAGATTTATAATATATAGCACATTCCTTGCCATCAGTAGAGTGGTAACTGAATATATTGTCCAAACTGGGACACTTTTGAGCATAAAAGAATGCACTATTAATAATTACTGCAGAAAACAGGTATAAACTGGGCACTCCTTACCTATTAGGCAAGGTTTTTCCTTCAAAGCTACTTCACAAAGGGAGGGAGACATAGATATAAAAATAGACACAGATATAAATACAGGTATTATTCAAGACTTCTTGAAGTTTCTCATATTCTAGGTCATCTCGTTTCCTTTTTTTTTTTTTTAAAAAAACACTATTTAGGAAAGATACAGTCCCTGAAATGACTCAATCACTGCTAGTTTTACAGTTTTATAGAGAACAGCTTACAAAAATGCGTTTTAGAAAGCAGGCACAGAAATTTGACACAGATTTCGTAATTATTCCTTAGGGTAGTCCTTCAAACTTCCAAATTTGGGTTTTGAAAACACTTAAAATAGCAAAAAGGGAAGTGGTTGTATTGTCAACTTAGAATGAATGGGAACCCCTACTGTTAGGAAAGTTTATGGTTTGAAAGAAATTTTACAGACATCATCTCACATGACTTCAAAAAGTGCTGTATGTCAAACAATGTGCTCTGCACAAGTTGGTGAAAGATAAAAAAAACCTGGCGATTATGATGAAAGAGACAATGCACATGGAAAACGTATTTTGAGAATGTACAAAACTATTCTGAAACATGAGGGTGGCAAGAAATTCTAAATTAAGTATATTTTAGGTAGTATATGATTTTCAATATCAATAAGTAATTTAATTAACAAATTATCATGAGTAGACAATTGAATATTTCATCCATATCCCTAGAAGTTTATATATTCAAATTGGCCAAAAACTTTTCCTTTGGCTGTTCTTACGGGAAATCACTTTGTATTTGTGGCCATCTTATATTTCAGCATATGTTATAATCACCATATAGATTTCTGTTCTGTGTAAGTTTGTGGCAACAGACTCCTGAAGTTAAGGCTTGGAGAATAAAGGGTGCCCCAGCTTTCTGTTCGGGCAGAAACTTCATCAGGACCCCAGGTCACAGGGTAGGGTACTGAGGCTGTGAACTATGTCTTGCTTGGGCTGATGTCTAAGCCCAGCTACTGTCTTTCAAAATACCACCACATGTAAGGTAAGAGATTATGAATATGAGAAGATCCTACAGCTTAGTAGATGACAGCCAGGATAACTAAATGTCTCAGGGGCAGTTCCTTTTCATCTCACTTCTCTAAGCAGCCTTCAGTCATAGACCCAAGGCCTAACCTAGTTTGCTATTAAGGTGACCTTAGGTACATTTATTAAAAGTGAGCTGCTGGTTGGATCTAAAAAGAAGGGTGTGTCAACCTGTTCTCTTCTGACCTCTTGGGAGCTTAGCATCTAGCTGGGGTGGTTATCTGTACTCTTGTACTAACCAGCTTTGCAACTTTAGGCCAGTCAGTTCCCTCAGCTTTCCAAGGGCATTAGATGAGTTGTGTATGTTTGTGTGTGTGTGTGTGTGTGTGTGTGTGTGTGTGTGTGTTTCCCTAGAGCTTACTATCCTTTTATTTATGAAAATAAAAATAAAAAGGCAGCAAAATATTAAAATTAAATCAATGGTACAGAAAATAAATGCCTCAGAATTAAAAGGAAACAAAAGATCAGTGTGGGCTGGAGTGGTTAGGGGATCCTTTGATTTCTTATCAGGCTTTCCTCCTTCATTAGTTGTAGGCTTTAGGTTCCTAGATTTTGGAGTAGGAAGTAAAGTGAGGGCCGGGGAGGAGAATTCACTCGCATAAAGTCCTGTGGCTACATAAAAGGCCCTCAAGAACTAAAGCATAATCTGGCCTCCCAAGCCCTAAATCTATGTAAGGCATTTCTTGGTATGTTGAGCGGCTTGGAGAAAAGTAAATTGTTTCTTCCTGGTGGTTTTCTTCTTACATGTAATGATTTCGTTCTCTTAATTTGGCTCTTTCAAGGGACTTTGGAGATTTTGAGGCCCTGGAGCAGGCTTAGGGATGGGTGAGGAGTGCAGACATCTGGGAAACCTGAGCTGCTGGAACATCTCCAGGACCGCTGAGGTTCCGAGTCAGCTCTGTTCTAACAAGGATCTGCAGAGGCAGCCAGTGTCGGTTTGGAAGGCCGTAGTTATCTTTCCAGTGGGTAACACATAAAACTGGTTAATCAGATACATGAACTTCTTCGTATAACTCACTCAAACCACAACTCCACCATCAGAAGGCTATGAAATAACATTGAGAAGGTAGATTCAATGTCTGCCACAATCCAGATGATTGCATTTCCTACATTTTTGGTTTTCTTCAAAACTGGAATCCCTTGGATGGATAAAATACTAGCTTTCTTCCTTTAGCAATTTCCTTGTGTTTTAAACAAAGATGGTTAGAATTTGATTGTGATCATGATCATCACAATTATCACCAAGATACCTCCCTCGAGTATGTTCATCATTTAGAGCAAGCATCTTCACACAGCTGAAAACTGTGTTCCCTTCTGGGCGGCACCTTTCATGAGAGATACTGGAAACGAGAAAGTTCCCAGGAGAGAGCTGCTGGGACGGCACAGGATCTGGAAACTGTAATAGATGAAGATCAAAAGAACGGGGGAATCTCTGCTCTGGGGAAGAGAATCCTGACAAAAATTAAGAGCTAGCAGCTGCTTGTAATGCAGAATTGGGAGCAGATACTGCTGATTTTGGCTTAGTAGAAATAAGAACTTAATACAACTTACAGCTATTCAATATTGGAGTGGGTTGGGAAGAAGTCATGCACGTCCTGTCACCAGAAATGTTCATGGCGAGACTGGGCAAACATTTTCAGGGATACCCTGTAGGGGACCCCCTCCATGGGCTAACTTGTGGTGAAAAGTTCTGGGTTTGAACTGAGGAGTCAAATAGGTGTATGACAAAGAGCTTACCTCTGATGGGCCTACGGTCTTCCAGAACAAAGGCTGCCTACATGAAAATATAAGCAACAACCTAAGGAAGTGTATGACACAGGACAGGCGAAATATTAAGAGCTGTGGGTGGCGAGGGCAGTGGCAGAGGAGGGCTTCATTAGGAGGTGGGATATGGGGGAGGTGCTGAAACATGGCTGGGAATGGGATCACTGGAGAGGGAGACTCAGGGCTGCATTTGGGGCTACGGGGAACGTTGTGAACAAAAGATTGCGCTGGAACACAGTATGTCTGGGACAGAGGAGGATTTGTGAGGATACAGATCATAAAATTAGAGAGCACTACAAAGGCTGGATTCTGGAAATCCATGAGTTCTAGGTTATTGAAGTAAATCCTCTAATGGTTTTTGAGTTGCTAAATAGCAATGCTTTTCATATCTGACAGGCAGCACAGGTTTCTTTATGCAGGGCCACAGAGAGGCCGAACGTTAGGTCAGGAAGCAAGTAATATCATGGCATTTTAAATCCTGACCTCTTTCATCTCTGCAGGCTCTGGCCGTAACAGGCTTTTAGGGGGAAATTGTACATTCCTTCTGGTATTTACCAGTACTGGCCTACCCATCCTTAAACCCTCAAATCCCGCTGTATAATTACCCCTAGGAGGCCAGGGGTCATTTAGAACACCAAGTGTAGGCAACACCCAGCTATTAGAACTCAAACTTCAGAGCTCTACCTAAATTCTGCCCTGAAGCATATTGAAGATGACAGGGGTGCCCCAAAGGTGGAGGACCTTTGAGAGTGGCGTTTCTTGCTTGAAATGAAGGTGTTTAGTTTCTGAGGTTGGCCTGGGCAGGCTGTGTCCCTGTATAGGGAAGGGTATAGCTCTACTCCCAGGGAGGCCTCTCTGCCACACTAGAGCCCTGGTGGCAAGAAGGCTCACAGATGCTCTCACACTCACCTACTCTCCTGCTTTCTGCATTTAGCTGGGCTCTCAGGGAGGAAAACTGAGATGAGACTCGGGGATGCTCTTATGACTACAGGTGGGATGGGTGGTTCCAGCAGCGAATGCTGAAGAATAGCTTCTACAGAAGGGATCTTCCAGGGAGCTTGAGGGCAACCAGCCAGCCAGCCAGTGAGTACTCCTTCTCTTTCCTGGGAAGAAGGAGAAGAGGCTGGGGAATGGGCAGTCCAGTAGTTGGTCTCCACGTAGGGCAGTTCCTTGGCAAGATGGCAGCAATAACTAACTAGTTCTATGCAAAATCTACCTGCAGGCAGCTGTCCCACACGTTATAATTAAAGGGGTCCCACAAGCCCACTTTTCCAAGTAGTTTCTGTTATTATCCTATCCTCAGGTTTAAAATGCTACTGTTAGGAGAGATTCACTGGACTTTAGCACAAATCTCACCCCAAGGTTCTCTTAAAACAGGCAGTTTCACAAGGGTGCAATGAATTAGTTTATTGGCTTATTCCAACCTGTTGAAAAGAGTGCACTGCCCTGAAAGCATGAGGAGTCGGAGAAGGCAGCCAAAGACAACCAGATGTTTTGAGAGTGGACAGTACCAAGGGTCACCTTTACTTCCTTCAGGATTTGCTCTGGGCCAACACAGACCCAGTTAAGCAGCGTCTCCTGGCTCTGGCAACCCAGAGCCCAGGGTAAGGCTCCACATTTGGAGGTGGATACTTTTCAAGCTAGCTATTTGTTCAGTCTCTCCAGGAGGAAAAGCCATACGTATCTAGGAGTTTGACCATGATCATGAATTCCATACTTCCACCTCTGAACTGCTCTTCCTGGTGTTCCTTCCTGCATGCATTTTTACCATCAGGGCGTTTGTTCTTGAAGCTGCCTGGGGATTCTCAAGTCTGTTCTCTGTGGGGAGGAGGCACGTTTTCACTGAGCAGACACAGCACCCGCAGGGCGGGGAAAGTTCTCCGTTCCTCTTCCAGTGCAGAAGCCAATGTCTTGGCTCCTTCAACCTCACATGCAGGGCAAAGGCTTCTGCTCAGATGCTTTTCAGAGAAGGAAACCGTCCAGCAGGTGTCAGTAAGTTCTAAGACGTGTAAGGAGCCTGGCTTGAGGCTGTGTGATGGAGTGTGCTCTTTTCCAAACCAGCTCAGCCTTCGAGGATCTCAGAGGAGATGTGACTGACAGGAGGACCTTGAGTGACGCAGCTTCCAAGAAGGCAGCTGTTGAAGGGGAAATGGAAGTCCATTTCCTTCCAGAGAAGGACTGAAATTTGTCGTGTGTGTGTGCCTGAGGATTCTAGGAAGTCTGTCCTATAAATCTGGACTAATTACGCATAGTGAATGAAAAGAAAGAGATTGCTTGGCACCAGTCAGCAGTTCATTATGTCTGTTCCTGTGCTGCAGAGCATGAACCATTTCTGGCCTTCTCTCAGGGGCAGCTTGTTCAAACTAGCCTTAAGATTCTCCTTCAAATTGAATGAGGCCTTCAACTGAGGTCACTGTCAGTCCAGCCTGGAGAACTCTATTCTGCATTAAGGTGGCCCTCCACCAAATAAAGTGTACATCAGAAGCCCCAGAGCCACTGTAGCTTGGATTAGATCTCCATTTCTGGCCTGGCATCAAATGGGGTTCTGGAAGATGTGAAGCAGAGGTGTGGAAAAGAGTTCTTTACCTTGCTACATCCTCTTCGTTTGATCAGAATTTATTAAAAGACTGCATTTTCAGGTACAGTGCTAGAAACTACAGAGGATACGTAGAGATATAAGACGGGGTGCCTGAGTTTAAGAGGATCAGAATCTTGTTTTTTTTTTTTGAGATGGAGTCTCACTCTGTCACCCAGGCTGGAGTACAGTGGTGTGATTTCTGCTCACTGCAACCTCTGCCTCCTGGGTTCAAGCGATTCTCCTGCCTCAGCCTCCTGAGTAGCTGGGATTACAGGTGCGCACCACCACGCCCGGTTAATTTTTGTATTTGTAGAGGATACAGGGTTTCACCATGTTGGTCAGGCTGGTCTCGAACTCCTGACCTCATGATCCACCTGCTTGGCCTCCCAAAGTGCTGGGATTACAGGCATGAGCGACCGCACCCAGCCAAGGATCAGAATCTTGAAGTGGGCTCTGATATTCTGTCATTGATCAGCATATTATCCCATTCCTATTGTGCTGGATACAAAGGAACTCCTCCTCCATTTTACAGCATCTTGATGGGTTACTAATCGGGCACCATACCCTACTACTGTGGCATGGGCTTGTAACCTGGGCTGGCCAATGAGAGTCTACCCGGGGATTGCTTTATGGGTGTTATCAGTTTCTTACAGCAAGAGATGTGAAACTAATTCGTACATTGATGACACTAGAGCTGCCAAACTGTTTAACACTGTAGAAAAACCAGCATGTAATTCTGCAGGGATGGGATTGACTGGTCCAGAGATGTTCTTATTTTACCTTGTAAGCAGTTGTTCAAATACACAAGGGTTGAAACCAGTTTTCCTCTGTTACACAGCTGTCATCCTTATAAGCTACTTGAATAGGGGATTTCTAGGAAGTCGATTTTTACCTTAAACGTACATTAATGTTTTCCAAGGGATAAGGATTGTGTCAAATAGTTGGCCAAAGGTTACCAAGCTCCTGGAGATGTGGTCGCTCCTCTGACATGTAAGTCACTTGGGCAGTAGAAGGGTCGTGAACGTAGATCCTAAAAGAACTCAAGCTCACAAGCTTGCAAAGGAGCGGTGATGATTTAAAAAGCAAAATACGCCAGGCGCAGTGGCTCAAGCCTGTAATCCCAGCACTTTGGGAGGCCAAGACGGGCGGATCACGAGGTCAGGAGATCGAGACCATCCTGGCTAACACGGTGAAACCCTGTCTCTGCTAAAAAATACAAAAAACTAGCCGGGCGAGGTGGCGGGCGCCTGTAGTCCCAGCTACTCGGGAGGCCAAGGCAGGAGAAGGGCGTAAACCCGGGAGGCGGAGCTTGCAGTGAGCTGGGACCCGGCCACTGCACTCCAGCCTGGGCGACAGAGCGAGACTCCATCTCAAAAAAATAAAATAAAATAAAATAATAAAATAAATAAATAAATAAATAAATAAATAAATAAAAAAGCAAAATACTCAACTTTGTTTCTTTAGTCTATAAAATTAGATACATTATCATTAGAGAAGGGCTAGAAAAAAGTGCTTGCTGAGTTTCTTAAGCCATTCTCCAAGATTCACAGTGTCACACATTCTGTTATTAAAGTTATATTTTATGTTTCACAGTTTTCTTTTTTTAAAGGTATAATTTTAAAGTCCTTTCACTTGAGCCTGAAAAGCAGGGTGGACAAATACCCAGCTCCTTCACTGTGACTATACCCATGAGCACTTGGTGGAGACATCATTGATGCATCTCAGCAGAGCTCCTGCCGAGTCCAGGTGTGGTCTCGTAATTGACCTCAATACAGAGCTCTCGGCATCAGCATTTATCACCAGGCCATTAGTGTGGGCCTACTGTGTTATGAAAGATGAAAGCTATTTTCCAGCATAAACTATAGCCAGTGGTGCCATTTTATGTACAGACTCTGAGCAGAAATTTTGCTAGCTCTTAATCTGTTCATAAGCTAGTGTAAGTAAGGCTCCGAGAAACACACAACTTCAAAATCAATCAACGATAGATTGTGACACTGATGCTATGAATATAAATGTTTATGGAAAGACAGGTGAAGATAAGACTGGTTACTTTTAAGTTCTCAACACGTCAGTTTTCCGTCCCTGTGGGCAGAAGATAAATATTCATTGAATAAATCAAAGAATGGTGAACAGTTGAAAGGGGGAACAGTCAAAATTTCACATTTCCAAATGTGTTTTGCTTCACGCTGAAGGGTACCAGACACAAAGTCAAGGAGACCCCAAGGTCTTCTGTATGTTCCTTAAAAGAAAGTGACACATCTCCAACAGAACACTGACTCAGTAGAAAGTCTGCATGGGGCTGGGAAAGTTTCCTATCTCCAGGTTCATTTATTTTTTGGAATCTCAGTTTCATTCCTATCTCAGAGGGCTAACCAGGCTCTCACTTGACATAAAGGATAGAAATGTAACAATCCTTGGCCGGGTGTGGTGGCTCATGCCTGTAATCCCAGCACTTTGGGAGGCTGAGGCGGGCGAAAAATGAGGTCAGGAGTTTGAAACAGTCTGGCCAACATAGTGAAACCCCATCTCTACTAAGAATACAAAAAAATTAGCTGGGTGTGGTAGTGGGCATCTATAATCCCAGGTACTCGGGAGGCTGAGGCAGGAGAATCACATGAACCTGGGAGGCAGAGGTTGCAGTGAGCCAAGACTGCGCCACTGTACTCCAGCCTGGGCAACAGTGTGAGACTCCGTCTCAAAAAGAAAAAAATCCTTTTGGGGGATGTATTAGTTTCCTAATGCTATTGTAATAAAGTAGCACAAAATGGATAGCTTAAGACAACAGAAATGTATTCTCTGATTGTTCTAAAGGCTAGAAGTCCAAAATCCAAGTGTCAGCAGGGTCAATTCCTTCTGAGGGCTTCGAGGGAGAGTCTATTCCATGCCTCTCTTTAGCTTCTGGTGATGGTCAGCAGTCACGGGGTCTCCTTGGCTTGTAGAGGCATCAGTCTAATCTCTACTCTATCTTCCATGGTGTTCTGTGTGCATACCTGTCTTCACATGACCATCTCTTTTGTAAGGACACCAGTCACATAGAATAAAGGATCCAATCTTCTCTAGTATGACCTCATCTTAATTTAATTAATTACATCTGCAACGACCCTATTTCCAAATAAGTTCAATTCTGAGTTGCTGGGGCTTAATATTTTGGCATTTTTTTTGGAGGGGGTGGAGATACAATTTAATCCATAACAGGGAATGAGGAAATATCTGATCCCATCAAACAGTGAATGTTGCCAAAGCGTGTAAAGTAACATCTTAGGTGGTTTTGATTTATGGTGGCAGGTTCATGGGCCCTTAGAAAGAAACTAAGGCAGTGTGTATCCACAATGGGTGGAAGCATTTCTGCTGCGTTGTTTTCCCATTTCTGCTCTGATTAGAATGTCAACAGTCACCTAAAAGACAAAGGCTCTATATTCCATCATCAGTCTCCAGAACCATCTTATTTTCAGTTTGCCAAGTTTAAGAATGGTAGAACACATAATTTAGTATTTGTATCAATAACACCGCTTTTTGTATTTTATTCAGGTGGCTTCTCTTTCCTGGGCTTTCAGTCTACCAGATGTTTTAAATGGCTTTAATCCATGAAGAAACAGAAAAGAAAATATTCCACAGAGGTTAAAGTGATGGGAGGCTGATTTGTTAAAAGTGTGTGTCTTTAGAATAAATGGATACTAAAATAGCTGATTTCAAAGAACCAGATTGATAAACTCATTTTGATTGTACCAATAATGAAGCCAAGCAAAGCAAAGATACTTTGTAGCACATGTTTGCTAGTGTTCTTGTAATTTTTCACTGGGCAGATGCTGGAATGATATATATTTTGTATTATGCAGCAACAGTAGACAGCTAATATTTTTTTCCAGTTCAGTTATTCATATCTTAGCACTGCTGTAGAAAGAAGTAATTTCATTCTTTTTACTGCAGAGAAAGAAAAGAGTTTGTGCTACTCTTCACCCTTGAGCTGGAATAGCCTGTGGCTAATGCCCATTTGCAAAATAATATTGGAGATAAATTTTTTTACTCTCTCTGCTTCCTGACCTCCCAAAAGACATCATTGTCAAGTGTGGGCATTAGAACTCTATTGAGGGTTTCTATAAAGATGGCAGGGAAGAGGAAAGGGTTGTATGTGCCCAACACTAATTTTAATTTTATCCCCAGGGACCAGGTCACCAAGGCTAGTGTTATGCACAGAGTAGACAATAGGTTCCATCGGGGCATCCATAATTTTCCCCATGAAGGAAATGCTTTCCCCTTGAGAGCTGCAGGGATCTGCACACCGCACTGAGAAGATCTAATCCACTTTGGCTGGTTGCATTGAGATACTCTCTGTTCCCAATTAAATCAATTATCTGGGTAATCTTCATAATTAACGGCAGGCAGAAGGCTTGCGCTGTCAGGACGGGCTATAGCAAAAATATGTGGGTGTGTGACATAAGCCATAGTTGCTCTGTGGGTTTCTGAGGCTGGGGCAGTGAAGGGGGTCTGGGTGTACCCTGGGGTCAGCTTTCTCAATTAGTAATGGGCTCTAACTAAGCAGCAGACCCACAGGTGGTAGAAAGGGCTTTCAGCTAGAAGTCAGGAGGTCGTGTTCCTGTGCAACCACTGGCACTAGCAAGCTGTGTCACATCGAGCAAGATTCTTCTCCTCAGAATGATTTTTCTGTACAGCTGTAAAATGAAGCAGTGAAACCAGTTGTATTTACAAAGCAAATGCTAAATATCAGGCACTGTAGTAAGCATTATTTCATTTAATCCTTATAACCAAACTTTTATGAAAATCAAAGTACAGAAAAGTTAAGCAACTTGCTCAAGGTTACACAGCTAGTAATTGCCAAAGGCCAGAGGGTCTTTAATATCCCTGTTGAATATAATTTTAATGGCCATTGCTGAGAGTCAGGCATAAGACTCAGTGTCCCAACTAAGGCTTAGGTTAGTTTTGATTCTTGCTACTCAAAGTTCATGGACTAATAGCATGGGAATCACCTGCCATCTTTCTGGAAATGTAGAATCTTAGATCCCACTCCAAATCTGTTAATCCGAATCTGCATTTTAACCCAGATACTAACTTGGTCCACGCACCTATTAAAGCTTGAGAGGCACTAATCTAAGGCCGACCAAAGTCTAGTCAGATTGGAACCAAGGTAAGGAACTTCCATTTTCTCTCATTTCCAGTAAGCTCTGAAGGCCCTAGACTGAGGCCCCAGGGGAGGGGTACTGTGCCTTCCATCTGGAACTTAGTTTTAAGCCATTTGTTTGTGTGCAGGGCTGTGTGTTTCATCTTGCAGGGTTTTTTTGCCCAAGTTGTCAGCTCCTGGTTTGCTGCTCTGTGTCCAAAAGGAAGCCTCCAGTAACCAGAAGTGAAACAGAAGTTAAAAATGATCTTTGTGGGCTGACTGCAGTGGGGAGGCCATTATGAATGGATTAATGTATGTGCAGGATGAAATTCTCCAATGTCCTTTTGTAGGGAGGAGAGATTGCTGTTCCAATTCTCCCATTGGCTTCCCTCCTTTATTTAACAATGACCCCACACAAAAGCTTTCTATGGAAAGATAATTGGATTTCTAACTCTATTTGTTGAAAATTCACTTAACATTATAATGGCCCTAGTTATATTGTTTGTATCAACTCATGAGTACTAAAGTGCCAATTTCTGGATAGATATCTAGATTTTTGTACATACATCTAGCATTACCGAAGCTGAAAGGGAAAAAGAAGCCAGAAATAAAAATCCATTAATAAAAACAGATACCACATATGCTTTGCTATACTAGGCTTAAATGTGCTGGATAAATTTAGGTTTTCAACATCTGAGTGCTGTTTTTATCTTACCTATGTATGTATTTGCTTAGTGTTTAATTGCTGTGGTACTTTTGGCAAATGGGTCACTGAAGAAGAATATAGCCTGCTGTACTCATGACTGAAGTGCCAATTTAACTCAATCTAAAATGAATTAAACATACACTTTAAGAGGGATTACCCCTCCCTTTCTCTCAATGGAGGTTGCAACAGAACCCTGCTTTCTGAATATACTAGAGGTTCCCTTTAACATCTTTAGCTCTTAAAACTTTGGTTACATCATGCTTAGCTATTTTTATTTGTAAATAAATTTGGTGGCTATAGTAGGATAAGCCTTGATCTGGGGACAGAAGATCTGGGTTGGAATGTGACTAATATTACTAGCCATGTGCCCAAGGGTTAGTCATTGAACCTGCTAGAGACAGAATTTTCTCCTTTACAAAATAAGAATAATTGCATTGCCTATCTAATTGAAGCTAATATTTACTAACTTTGTAATACTGTTCAAATCACCTCCCAAGGCCTCAATTTTCTTACCTGTAAAAATGGTGCTAATAGCTGCTCAGCCTAACAGGGTGGCTGTAAGCAATAAATGAAATAATATATGTGAAATAATAACCACAGATTGTCCTCATTATCCAACGATAGTTGATATTTTAAAAATTCATAATCACTTGAAACGAGAAATATTTTTCTTACAATAAATGGTGTTTTGAAAATATTGATTGAATTTTATTTTTAAAAATTAAAGATATAAAATAATTTAGTATTTATTTTATATTTACCAGAATGTTAGAGTTATAATCAATTGCTAATTTTAGAATCAGGAAATGTATTAAATGTTGATTTTTTGACTTAAGTTTGCTGGCAAAATTTTGAGATCTCCTTTACTTTACACTGATTTTTGCTACAGTCATGAGAGGGTCATTTTTGCAAAAATATTAAAGGACTTCACTCATTTCCCCAAGAGTCTCTTTTAATTCTCTGATATTCAAATCACTCTCTTTTGAAGCTCAAATTATGTCCTCATCCAAGTTGGATGAAAGCCTACATCTTTTGTAGGATATGCAATTTCACTTTGTTACAATCCATTTGCATTTGATTTGCATTGTATGAATGACCTCATGGGAGTGACCAACAAAGATCTTGATGCCACGTGTGAGAGTAGACAACAGCATAAGTGGAAACTTATGATTAAACGAGAACTAATTACATAAGTGGTCAATTAATTAGTGAATCTTTTTCTGTCCTGAGAATTTTTGCTTTCCCATCCGATATTGGAATTGCATAGATGTAGTTAATGAGTAAATGAGTTCCCTCTCCCACTTCCCCCGCACTGAATATGATTCTATTGCCAGGAATTTGATTGAGGATCAAATTCTTAAAAATCAGACTGTATTTCCAATGCCCTTGGTTAGGAGACACCATTTTAAGGCATCTTTTCATGTTTCCCAAGGAAAACAAAAAGTCTATCTAATCCCTGACTTAATCTTACCTTTATAAATCTGGACTTCCAGGAATCACATTTCCTTGGGTAGGCATACATTTCTTCAGTGACTTAGGGGTCAAGTGATGTTGCCTCACTTCATTCTTTGCAGACCAGGGGCCAGGTCCAGGACCATTTTGAAGTAGGCACAGGTGGGCCAGGCATAGAAAAAAGTTCTCCACTTGCAGGAAGAGACTTAAATCCTGAGTGTGGAGCATCTCACGCCTTCCCTGCTACTCTGACTGATTTAGGCCTGTACAGTGTTTTCTTTTCAATCCTCTGCAGGCCAAGAATGTTGACAATTAAAGATAAAAGCCGGCCAGGGAAGAACAACCCCCTCCCTTTTATTCCAGAGCACCTCCCATAAGCCATAACATCCCCTGACATGTCTAGAAGGGGAAGTGTCTGATGTGTGTCATGATCACAGACGCTGCCCTTTCCCCGTCTTAAAACAAGCTCCACCTTCCTATCCTCTGGGATTAGCATTGATTAAAGGTTGAGAACAAACAGGATTTCACGGTGTTTTTGTGAGGTTTCTTAAACAGACAGCTGTGGGCAGAAATTTAGACAAACAACAGGGCTTTTAATGGGATCCTTAAATGATCTTGTCATGTCGTCACTGATGGAATTACTTCTAGTGTCTGCAGCCAGACCTTGGTATAACAAGAAACCTGCACTCCACTGGGGAGACTTTTTTGGGGTAACCTTACAGGAAGAGAGAGGGAGGACTTTTTGAATGTACTTTGTTCTCTTCTTCCTCCCAAGGAGGACACTGGGCGGGAGAGGGAAAGCAGAGAGACTGGAGAGGCCAGCGAGGATGCTGGAGAGGAAGGGAGGAGCCACACTGTTGGTGGGGAGGAGGCCTTTGGAGGAAACGAGTGATTTCCACCCCAAGTCCTCTCACAACAAAGAGGCCCCTGCTGAGCCTTTTCCTGCCAGGCCTGGGCCTGTGAAGCTCCCCAACACCCTCTGCAAAGAGCAAAGCCAAATGTTGACAGTCTCAAAGCCTCATTTCACCACATCTTAAGGCAGCCCTAAATGCTTGTAGCTTTTCATTTAGGAACTGGAAGAGAGATCCGCTTGGGAAACTACCCTTTGAAGGCATAAGCTCTAATGTTTAAAATCTGGTCACAAACTATCCATTTCTCTGCTCTCACTGGGGCAGCTGGTTTCTCTCTAAATAAATCATAGGGTTGGGGAGCATTTAAATGAGAAATCTTAGGGGTCTCCTTTCAACACTGTACAAAAAGCCCAACCTCAGGGGAGCTGGTCAGGGAACACCTTCTGCAGGCTATAATCCTACTCATGAACGCCTTTGGGATTGGTTTGTCTGGAAGGTGGATTTAGGAACACTGTGCAATCCTGACATTGCAAAAGGGCATGTCATCGTGATGATGAGTCCCATGATATCAGAAGTCAACCTGGCAGATGGGCAGAGAGAGAGTAGAGTCTCTGGGAGAGCATCCAGATGCCTCCTACCTTTGGGGGTCAGCACCTTGGCCATCCGGGGGCTCACAGAGTATTCATGGGAGGAAAGATAAGAAGTGCAGCATTCAAACTTAACAGAATCTGAATAAGCCTCAAATGTAAAGACCATGTTGCTGTATATTGGAGATAATGGTGATTCAATGGGAGAGACCAGTCGGGGGAGATAACCATTCAAGGGTCTTGTATGTGCTTGCTTAGGAGGATGCAGAGAACAGAGAATTCATGATCCTGCCCATATTGTTGCCAGCATAGTTACCATCTAGTTGGGGAGATAAGATGAAGACACTTGAAATTGGAAGCAGTGATTCTCTGGGGGCAGTATGCCAGCATTAACAAGTTTAGCCTCTGCAATCTGATTTCATGGTGTGAATTTTAGTTCCATCCACTTACCACCTGTATGACTTTAGGAAAGTTACTTAGTCACCGGGAGGCTCCATTTCCCCATTTCCAGTATGTGCATCATTATGCCCACCTCACAGGGGTGGAGTGCAGCTCAAATGAGCTATCCTGGGAAGGTGCTCAATAAAAATTAGCTTTAGATACCTATTATCCAAAGATGAAATATAATTAAGCTCGACACTAGCACGGCCTAGAGTAACTAACAGTTCAGAGTAAAGAAAACAAATAGGATTTGAGGAAGCTTGGAAAAATGGGTTAGATTTAGACTAGCAGTAGACAGGGGCAAAAACCATCGAGGAATTGCAGAAAATGAGACAGCAAGCACAGACAGGTGTTCCTCTTTGCAGGCCAGTTTTGATTTTGGCCTGCCTAAGGTACAGGCAGGTTGAGCACAGTGGGAAATTGGATTCTTTTGAATGAGCAGAGTCTGGAAACTGCACTGAGGCAAATCCAACTTGCAATGACTGGGAGGAGGGTGAAGAGCAATGTGTAAGTCTCAGAGCAGGAGAGGATGTAGTGACAGTGGAGTTTCAGGGAGACTAAAGGGGCAAGGATGGCAGGATAACCGCAGAGAGAGCCTGGAGTCAGGTCAGCCAGCTAGGGTGATATGGTGGTGACCTGGGGGTGTGGCAGCCAGAATCTGAGGCTATTAGGACATTTACAGGGAACAGGAAATGGGATTTAGTGACCCTCGTGTGCACAATGTATACATTGTGGAATATAAAAGTCTTAAATGAATGCTTATGTTTGTTCAGTTATTTTGGTTTTAAGAAACAGAAATGCACTTAAGTAATTAAAGATTTGTACACAAGCATGGGAACACAGGAAAAGCCAAATAAACTAACAAAAGGAGGCTCCAGAGAGATGGTAACCAGAGAGTCCTCTGTAACCTAAATGGCTCTAGTAAGATGTTTGCTGTTTCATTTTAGTCCGTACCAATCACAGCCTTAACTCCACTCCATGTGTCTGAATGGCAGTCCTCTCACTTCTGACAAATTCCCTACCCTTTATAAATATAGTTTCTATTCTTGATAGGTAATGAGTGAATACTTTGCAAATATTAAAAGAATGTATTTTCTTGTCCCCCTCAAATCCTATTCTTTGCAATTTTCTACCTTTCCACCTTTTTCTTGAATGTATTTTCTTTTCCCTCTCAAATTATATTCTTTGCAGGTTAAGCCATGAAACCCCCTTGTACTGCAAGAAAATAATGGGCTTGAAAACCAGGCTTGGATGACAGGAAGAATTTTCAAAATCCCTTTTAGAATTTCAGGAACTAACTTGGATGAATCAGACCATAGAATTTCTCCTGGGGTATAGAGATGGTACCCTTTCTATCTAATATGGCTTAGTCACAAGGCTTAACTAGTGATGGTGAAAGGATGGTAAGATGCAGGCGAAGACAAGGAAAACCCCACTCTTTCTAGCCTGAAGCACTGTGGGAAAAAGGAGAGAGGCAGAGATGGAAAGACTAACTTCCTCTTATCTCCCAACACCACCTCAAGGCCAAACTTCAAGGGCAGTGGGCAGCTTTAGGAACATCCAGGTAATTTGGGGTACTGGAATGGCATGAGCATTTTGCTCCAATCCATGCCTGGGACTCTAGGAGGCAGTCACTTCTCATGTTGCCCTCTGCACCTCTGGGACAACTTCATCAGTTGTCCACCTGGAGGTGCTATGGGGTGAGATCAACTTCCTGATGTTTTAGTTTTTGGGTCAGCTTTTGGTGCTCCAGTGACGTGGATTCAATGTAGAGGAAACAGAATTTGGGGAGCTCTATTTCTCAGTAAGCGTGTTTTGATGCTGTGACAGACAAATGGGAGGCACATCCCTTTAGGAAGGATGCAGTGAGGCCACATGAGCCAGGGAAGGCCATCAGCCACCGCCCAAGCTACGAGAGGCTAGATCGCGAGTGGTAGCAGCCGCCAATTGTAGCTGCGAGTACCAGCCATGAGCAGCTGTTCAAGGTCATGGCTGTGGAGACCAGAGGAGACAAAGAATATTAAATGGCATTTGGGCCTCTTTCCCCTCAAAGCCACAAGATCATATAAACTCTAATCTGCCCTACCCAGACATCACATTGACACAGAGAAGGAAAAGAAATAAGATTCTAAAAAACTAATACCTAAGAATGTCAAAATTATTGCTTCAAGCTAAGAACTAGACTAAAGCATTTTACTTTGTTTTGTTCTTTTTGTTACCAAGTGGGTGGGGCTCATTAACAAGATTAAGGCTGTTCTAAATCAAATAAAGAAGCTATATTTTGTCTGCATAGTGGACTTGTAGTTTAAATAAACGTATAACCTCATCACCAGAGTGTATGTTTGCTCATAGTTTCCACTCCCTCATACCCTCACTTGAATATGATCCATCATGACATCCCCGCCAACTTCTCAATTGCTCTTTAAATCATAACCTACAACTTCATTTTTCACTCTTAAGCATCTGGCTTGCTCATTATTTATTATTTCAAGGAATCCCCTAGCCAGAGAATCTGCTTGCCCCAAGTTATTTTTCTGTCCCAGGTTGTATGGATTGAGATTTTAATTTTGGGTTAGAAAATAGGGAGATGGAGCTACACACAAAAGAATTTCCAAGAAAGCATCTAAAGGTAGATAAATTAATAGTCAATTCTTCACTAGTTTGCCTATGGTTAACGTCATGACCAAAGGAGAACTGGGAAGAATGCCTTGTCAAGATATTAAAAATGTTCTGTCTTGACAACATGTTGCTTCCCTTTAAACCTCTCCACTTATGTAATTCTTATAAACCTCTCCACTTATGTAATTGTGATTGAGTTTTTCTACTACCAGAAATAAGCTTAGGGAGTTCTGTAAGTTTCATCTCTTTTCCTTATATAGGGAACCAGGGAATCAGTCCATTCTTTCTTATGCAGAATTTTATTTTTACATTATAACTACCCAGATATTATAGTTAATAAGATGTTGCCATTATAGAATAGAATGATTTTCCAAAGAATTTAAATATATTAAAAGAGATGAACTAAAACCACACCATGCTTGAAGATTCAGAAGATAGTTCAGAATTTCGCAGACTCTCTGGGTTATAATTATAGAAATCAACTATCATTGTTCTTTCTATGTGCATCTGAGAGAGTTTTTGGTTAATAGTCTAAGTCAGCCTATAATGTGTAGCTCATGTTGCATTTGTTCTAAGTTTCATTCCATCCAAAAGCAAATTCAGAGTGTCCTGTGGTGCATTTCCTATCTCATAAACATCTTTGTCAGGAACTCCACATGTTCACACAGCGGGGGTATTGAGGTTCATTTAAGGGGAACCAATTGGAAAGCCGATTTTAGGTGATGTACACTTTAGCTTGAGCACAGTCTAGTGAGCTGATGGCAAAGCCACATGATACCCCCAAGGGTGTTGGGAAAAAGAGGTGGCTACTGGTTTACTTGCACGTCTACCATCAGCTGAGTTTAAACCTGCCTTTTTCCCAGTTCCTGTGTCAGTGGCAAGAGGAGCACGCTGACATGAGGATTTTATAGCTGGCATTCAGTTTAAACCTGGGCATTGTTCTCTACTTAGAAATATCACATGGGTTTACCCAAGGCCAAACCAAGAGACCAGTGGAAATGAGAAGGCACAGAAAGTCTTTTGTTTTCCAGCACCACTCCTTAGTGTCATATGTCAAAAAATGCACTTCAACATCAGTAATTGTTAAAAAACAGATCATGATAGAGCCAAATTATAAAGGAATGTAGCTTAGTTACAGTTGCAGATAGAAGACAGCATATCATCCTTTACCCTCTTGCCACAGTGGCTCATTCATTCGTTAATTTTCTTTCAACAAGTACTTGGTGAACATATACTATATGCCAGGCTCTTTGTAAATTGCTGGATTACAAGTCTTCCCAACTGTTTTTTCTAAATTCTAGAAGGACCCTCTCTTACCTCAGACTTATTAGGATATTTGCTTGTTTGTAGAATTTTTGCTCCCAACAGAGCTCAAAATCTGAGGAGAGGAGTATGTACAGTGAGCAGTCTTGAGCAGAGAGTTCAGTGAGGGTTAATGAAGGCTGGGGGCATCTGAGATTACATAGCCAGACGTTCAACCAGAGAAGGATTAAGGGGTGAGGTTTCTGGGCATTTCCCCAAGCACCTAATCTATAAGGGGCACTAAACAGTACTAGACATAGAAAAGAAAGGACACGGGTTTTTGCAAGAACTCCCCTCACGGATTGCATTCTGTGTGGCTGGAAAGAACACTTGGACAAGATACTTGGATTGGGGCAAGGGCAGATGAATGTTTTGATTTCCTGAGTGGAGTCCCCATGCTTAGTTGAAAGAACCGAGTTGCTGAGGAAAATAAAAGAAACTGAGGGTGGACATGGTGGCTCATGCCTGCAATCCCAGCACTTTGGGAGGCCAAGGTGGGAGGATCACTTGAGCCCTGGAGTTTGAGACCAGCCTTAGCAAAATAGTGACACCCCATCTCTACCAAAAAATAAAATTACCCAGGCATGGTGGCATGCACCTGTGGTCCCAGCTACTCGGGAGGCTAAGGTGGGAGGATTGAACGAGCCCAAGAAGTGGAGGCTGCAGTGAGCTGTGATTGCACCACTGCACTCCAGCCTGGATGACAGAATGAGACTATGTCTCAAACACCACCACCACAACCACAACAAAAGAAACTGAGGACTCCCTACATATCTTCCTTCTCAGCTTTTCCCCTTTGTAGTGCACAGCCTCTCTTCCAAGTTAAACAAGTGTTTAAAGAGTATTAAAAAATTGTCAATTAGCTATACAAGGTGCCTGATTCCATGTTTAACCATCTTCTTGCTTCTCTGGGATCTACAATCTGTGTGGCTTGAAAAGGAGGAAGGCAGAAAGCCACGTGAGAGCTAGAGGGGTGTTTAGAGTTAGAGGAGAACTCCAGCCCAATTTCTACCCCTGCCCTTCTGCCTGCAAAGCAGAGCAGGCTTTTGAAAAATGTGATGTGAGTCAATGTGTCTTTGGCCATCTCTCCTTTCTCCACTATGGCATCTCCCTTGCCCCAGGCACCAAGTGCTGTGGGTGTGAGCCCTGACAATTTAGAGTTCCCCAGGGTGGTTCCAGATATTCCGCTTGCCCACCCCTCATCACAATTTAATTGTTACCTGTTTGATCCCCTTATGGCCTTACTAGGTGATTCTTACTAAAGTACTGTGTTCTAAAATCATAGTTGACTTTGGATCCATGTCTAACTTCTCCAGATAGAGACATAGAGTTCAAAAGCAAAACATGAGAGATGGGTAGTTTATTTCAAAGGCATGCATCTGTCATGGTGGGCTCTGTGACAGACGGAGAGAGATTTAGGGGCATGTGCATCTGTCAGTGGCACGCTCAAAACCACAGCACCTGTGTGGCAAAAGAAGTTCCCATTCATGCCACAGGCCTCTTCCTTGAACCTCACTGGTTAAGTTCCAAGTGATTTTCAGGTGCAGTACAAACCAGAGGACATCAGGTTTTGTTAAATGTTCTTCCCTTGTTTTCCTTTTTAAACTTCTTCATCTGCTTACTGTAGCCTAGCATTTACTAGCAGGAGAGAACGGTTTTTCAGCCTCTTTTCATTTTAGGGGTAATACATTAGTGAGCTTTTTCTCTACTGTGAACAACGGGTGCATGGAAATCATAGTCGGGGAGAACAGGCAGCAGCAATCAGACTAATACACTCTGCGGGGAGGAGGAGCGCCAGGCACTTTAATTGACTCATGCATTAGGGATCTGAGACCATTTTAAAAGATCTCAGCCTGTAGTAGAACAGTCTGTCAGCTTTCATTTGGGATTTTAAAGTGAACTGGGGAATATTACCTAGGGAGAAGAATTTTGTAAATGTTTTACACTAGTTTCTTATGAGCATACATTAGAATTCAAATATATTTCTTTAATCCTGTTGACAATTTTTCACTTGGAAAAGACTTGAGCAAAATAGCTCTTATGTGATTTCACTTGAACCAACAGGCCCCATTACCATTTGAAATAAAAATCCCCTTGAATTTAAGCTCTTTTTCTTTAGTATGGTGATTCATTTTTTATTTCTAATGGTTAATCTCCTTGATTCCTTCCATTTTATTTACCTTTTGTTTTTCTCAAAATATTAAGAGTCATAGGCAACAACAGAAAGTGGAGTGTTTTATGCTTAATTTCTGATACAGAAATTTGGCAGAGTGTTTGACTAAAGAGTTTTATGAGAAATAAACGGACATCTTTATGAGTTGAGGGTTTCCATGAGCACATTCCCACATTGACCATCTCCTGGAGACAGGTAACATATCATTCTCTTCTGCATTTTTAAAAAAGTGTGAGAGGCATTAGCAACTATTTACTAAAATCACAGAAGCAAAGACTCTAAGTGAAGACTGAGAAGTAAACAGCTTGGTTCCAATTTGTTTACATGGATTATTTAGTTTCTCTCTCTCTCTCTGAGTTCAGCCACTGCACTCCAGCCCGGGCAACAGGGAAAGACTCCACCTCAACAACAAAACAAAACAAAGCAGCACAACTACACTTCGCCAAACACAATGCTATTCATGTACAACATTTCACTGAGTCTTTACCAGACCTTGAGAGTAGGGGCTCTCATTCCCATTCTGTGGAGGGATGCTGCCCAGCTGGCCTGGCACACATATCCTCTGCTGGGAAATCCAATGCTGTCTGTCCTAACCCTTGAGGCCTTCCCAGTAAATACTCTGCTACCCACAGTGGATAATTCTTCTACCTACAAAAATATTTACATAGGTGTAAGGTTGCCAGAATTAGCAAATAAAAATAGAGAACACCCTTCATATGTCCCAAATATTGTATGGGACAAACTTAGACTAAAAAAATTTGTTGTTTATCTAACAATCAAATTCAACTGGTGTCCTGTAATTTATCTGGCAACTCTAGGTAAGAGAACAATGGGAACAAGGCACCTAAAGGAAAAAGTAGGCAAGAAATTGGAACCCAACAATGAGCCTAAGGTCCAACAAACAGTGAGGAACATTCCTAAGGAACAAAAGACGTATCTGACTTACTCTTCTATCAAATGAAGCTGTAGTAGAAAGTGGTGGCAATATCAAGATGTGGGTAAACTGGAAAGAAGTATACTTGGGGTAAGCTTTCAATAACAGGGACAGTATCAAGAGTTACTTTTATCTAGAAAGGACTCAGTTATTATTCCCTGGAGTAAGGCCTACCATTCTGTCCCTAATGGCTAATGCCCTGGACACCAACAGTAGCCACTCATTATATGGGCATTGAATAACTGAATTGGGAGAACAAACTTAGGAGTGATATTAGTTGCCATGCATTAGCTCTATCACTTTGATAAGGTTACTTAACATCTTTGGGCTTCAATGTCTGTATTTGTAGAATAGAGTTAATATTATTGCCTTTTGCTTAATAAATGGCAGAAGTGGCTTGTCTTCTTCATTGTCATCATCATCGTCATCATCATTATCTAGAGTAGGAACTGGTAAACATTTTTCGTAAAGTCCCAGATAGTAAACATTTGAGGTTTGTTGGGCCATAATGCCTCAGTCCTAAGACTCAACTCTACCATTATAGTCTGAAAACAGCTACAAACAATACAAACAAGTATGAACATGGCTGTGTTCCAATAAAACTTTATTTACAAAAACAGGCATTGGGTCAGATTTGGCCTGAGAGATGTGGTATGCTAATCCCTGATTTAAAGCAGGGCTCCTCAATTACCTCGCAAATCTCATCATTACAGGGAAAGGATGGGAAAAAAAGAAAGGAGGTGCCCCTGGAACTGGTAGATAAGCTGGAGCACATTTCTAGCAGGAGGTGTGTAGAAGCCCCACACCTAAGTGTAGAGAAAGGAAAACAGTAGAAGACTTGGGTGTCAACTGTGTGTAGTGAATAACAATAGCCTTCTGGGAAGCCCTGACTTAGAAGAATAAGTAAGCAAGATGTAGCCTCTCTAACAAAACCTGGAGGGCAAGGATTGGATTTTACATACTTCTATAATAATACCTAACATATACTGGGTGCTATATTATGTGCTGGCTGCTGTGCTAAGCACTTTATATGCATTATCTCATTTAGTACACCCCAAATTCTCAAGGAACAGGTATATTACTCTCCCCACATTCTAGATAAGGAAGCTGAGATTTGGAAACACTCATGATCATAGTTACCCAGAGTTCAATTTCAAGCAGTCTGACTCCAATGTCTGAATGCCTAACTCCCGTACCATATTGCTTGTATCTTGTACAGGCCTAGCTCAGTACCATGTACAGGGCTGGATTCAGGACCATTCTATAACCATTTGTAGAACAAGCAAATGGATGGATGGATGGATGGATGGATGGATGGATGGATGGATGGATGGATGGATGGATAGGGCTTTTATTTCTAGGTAAATTATTATCCATACAGTAGATGCTTAACCTTTGGCAGAATTGTTAGCATGTTTATAAACAATTTTATGAAGCTATAGATTAGGTTTTCCGGGGAATCTGAAGTATTTTAGCCACAGGATGTCTCACACATTACCATCATTTACTAGAAGTGTGAGGAATTTATCTTCCACAATTCAAATGTGGAGAATAGGGCATAGATAGATTATAGGCCTTCTTAATTGCAAAAGGTAAATAGTGAAAAAACTAAAGCAGTGTTATTCCAAAGAAAGGGTTTTCTTTACCAGGTTTGATGGGACAATGTAACAATCTGTCACAAGCATTTTCACAATTTCCCAGTGACTTACAGCAAAATATTAGTAGCCGTGTTGAGTAAAAGTCTGCATTTTTGAAAAAGTGCAAAAGGAGACCGAGGCGGATGTATCACCTGAGGTCAGGAGTTCAAGACCAGCCTGCCCAACATGGTGAAACCCCATCTCTACTAAAAATACAAATATTAGATGGGCACGGTGGTACACGTCTATAGTTTCAGCTACTGAGGCATGAGAATGGTTTGAACCTGGGGGAGGTTGCAATGAGCTTAGATGGCGCCACTGCACTCCAGCCTGGCTGACAGAGTGAGACTGTGTCTCAAGGAAAAGTAAATAAATAAAAAGAAAGAAAAAGTGCAAAATGGAAAAATAGAGCTTATAAATAATTAATAAGTGCCTGGTTTACTTTTTCATGTTTTTGTTTTGTTGGTTGAGTTTTTTTTTTTTAAAGAACAAAATCCTTGCAATATGTGGAGAAAGAAGGAAGTGAGAGAAACTAATTAATGTATTTCTCTCTGTTCCCTTGGAGAATCATGGGCTTTGCATATTGAAAGTCATTTTCCTCTGATGATAGGAGATTGTGCTGAAATGTCTGTAGTGGGACATGGGAAAGAGTAAGAAAATGCATGAAAACCATCCCAAAGCCAGTGACTTGTGAGAATCTGGTGTGTACTAGGGGCTTGTTGGAAGATGGGCTTTGCAGCTTTTTCACTGCCTTTTCCAGAAACATCTGCCACTAGTATTTTAATTGGTTCTTCTCATCCCCGTAAATAGTCAATGACTTCTACATGATGTTGAGCTAACAAATTTTTTCCCACTGAAAATGTTTTAAACTACAATAAAATACACAAAACATAAAACTTGCTATTTTAACCATTTTTAAGTGTATATACAATTCGGTGGCACTAAGTAAATTCACAGTGTTGTGAATTATCACCACCATCCATCTCCACAACTTCTTTTAATCTTGCAAAACTGAAACTCCATACCCATTAGACTAAAATTCCCATTTCCCTCTCTCCCTAGCCCCTGACAACCACCATTCTACTTCCTGTCTCTATTAGTTTGACTGCTCAGATATTGTCTTAGTTCATTATCTGTTGCTTATAACAGAATACCGGGTAATTTATAAAGAATAGGAATTTCTTACAATTCCGGAGGCAGGAAAGTCCAACATTGAAGGGGCACATCTGGTGAGAGCCTTATTGTTGGTGGGGGCTCTCTCTGCTGAGTCCCAAGGTGGTGCAGGGTATCACATGTCGAGGGGGCTGAGCATGCTAAGGTGCTGGCTCGGGTCTCTTTTATAAAGCCACCAGTTTCCTTCCCAGGATAACACATTAGTCCATTAATCCATGAATGGATTAATCCATTCATAAGGGCAGAGCCCTCACCATCCAATCACCTCTTAAAAGCCTCGCCTCTCAATATTGTTACACTGGGGATTAAGTTTCAACATGAATTTTGCAAGGGACATTCAAATCATAGCAGGTACCTCACAGAAGTGAAATAATACAGTATTTTTTTGTAACTGGCTTGTTCACTTTGCATCATGTCCTAAAGGATATACATCCTCAGAGCTGTCTTTCTTGACACCCCCAAGTGATATCCCTCTAAAAGTTTCCCATAACACGATGAACTTCTCTTTTATATAATTTGTGAAAGTTGTGATTTTTAAGTTAAAAATGGGTATTTAGTAGGCCATGCAACTATGATGTCAAGGAAGGGTAGGGAATTCAGGCATAACCAACTCCAGCATTTCCAGCAATGTCCCCGGGCCTTTCTGTGTTGGTTTCTTTCTAAGCTAGGCATTCCACTCATGGTGGAGATTGTGTTGTCCTCACAGTCAGCCATTCAAGCTTAAAAGGTCACAGGGTGATTTGGCATTTCTATGTGTGATGATATTTCTAGTGTCTGTCTCCTTCCCTGGATGGCAAGGTCACTTTGCACCCTACATCCCTGGCACATTTCCTGGCATAGAATGAATGAATGGAGGGTTAACGAGACCTAAAAGATTCATGTGTGAAGAGAGGAGAGGAAGGAGACATGACTAAACTGGGAGGCATGATGCCTTTAGGATGATGGCTTTCTGTGGAGAAGTTCCTGATTCTTTAAAATTAGAATGCATTTGATATAAACTACACAAAGGCAGATGGTTTCAAAATCAAAGCTTTGAGAAATTGAGACCTTATTTCAACAATTGCTGAAATAAGAAAAACGGTTCTTTTAAAATATATCTTATTCTAAAAACAATTTTCCATTGTTAAAAAATTGAGAACCGAGTGCAGAGTTCCCATCCACCCCACACCGAGTGTCTCCATTATTAATATCTTATATTACATTATGGTACACTTGTTACAATTAATGATCCAGTAGTGGAAACATTATTATTAATTACAGCCTATAGTTGATTCAGATGTCTTTATTTTGTTTACTTACTTTTTTCCGTTCCAGGATCCTGTATTCATTTCCTATGATCACTATAAATATTTTTGACAAACTGGGTGGCTTAAAAATAACAGAAATGTATTGTCCTAGAGGATAGAAGCCTAAAACCAAGGTGCCAGGAAGATTATACTCCCTCTGAAACCTATAGGAGAGCCCTTCCTTTTCTCCTCCTAGCTTCTGGTGGCTGCTGGCAATCTCTGGTTCCCAGGGCTTACAGCTACATAATTCCAATCCCTGCCTTCACTGTCAAATGGCCTTCTCCATGTATCTTTACATGGCCATGAGATTCTTATAAGGACAGCTGTCGTACTGGATTCAGGACCTACCCTACTCTAGACTGCATCCCAACTTAACTAGTTACACTGCAATGACCTTATTTTCAATTAAGGTTGTATTCTGAAGTACTGGGGGTTAGAATGTCAACATATCTTTTTTGTGAGAGGAGATATGATTTAACCCATAACAGATCTCATGCAATACACCACATTATGTCATGTCTCTTTAGACTTTGCTTGGCTGTGGCAGTTTTTCAGATTTTCCTAATTTTCTGATGACTCAACAAATTGAAGACTACTGGATATGTGTTTTGTAAGATGTCTCGTTTTTTGGAATGTGTCTGATGTTTTCTTATGATAATACTAGGGTTATGTGTTACTGGCAGGAAGGTCACAGAGGTAAAGTGATATTTTCATCACATCTTATCAAGGGTACACAGTGTCAACAAGATTTATCACTGTTGATGTTGACCTTGGTCACCTGGCCGAGGTAGTGTTTGTCAGGTTTCTCTACTGTAAAGTTACTCTTTTTTCTCCCTTTCCACATTGTGCATTTTGGAAAGAAGTCGCTATGCACAGCCCGCACCTAAAGAGTGGAGAGTTAGGCTCCTGTTCTTCAGGGTGAAAGATCTACATAAATTATTTGCGATTCATCTGTGTGGGAGATTTGTCCCTTTCCCCGCATTTATTAATGTATTTAATCATGTATTTATATCAGTGTGACCTCATGGATATTTTATACATTGGATTATAATCCATTACTACTCTATTTTGTTGCTCAGATTATTCTAGTATTGCCAGTGGAAACTCTTACAGTTGGCACCTGTGTCCTTTTGAGAAGTTAGTGCAGAGTTCTTACCTACCCCACACCAAGTTTTTCCTTTGTTAATATCTTATATTATACTATGGTACATTTGTTTCAATTAATGATCCAATAGTGATACATTATTATTAACTATAGTCTATAGTTGATTTGGGTTCTTTATGTTTTTTAACCTAATTTTTATTATTAAGTATAGTCTATAGATGATTCAGATTCTTTATTTTTTTTACTTCTTTTTTTGTTGTCCCAGGATGCTGTAGTAGTTTTCTATGGCTGCCATTAAAAATTTTTGTAAAAGTGGGTGGCTTATAACCTCATGCTATGAATTGAACTGTGTCCTCCAGAAATCCGTATGTTGAAGCCCTAAACTTCAATGTGACTGTATTTGGAGACAGGGCCTATAAGTAGATAATAAAGGTTAAATGAGGTGATAGGGTAGGGCCTTAATCCAATAGGACTAGTGTGCTTCCGGGCGCGGTGGCTCATGCCTGTAATCCCAGCACTTTGGGAGGCCAAGGCAGGCAGATCACAAGGTGAGGAGATTGAGACCATCCTGGCTAACACGTTGAAACCCCAACTCTACTAAAAATACAAAAAATTCGCTGGGCATTGTGGTGGGTGCCTGTAGTCCCAGCTACTCGAGAGACTGAGGCAGGAGAATGGCTTGAACCCAGGAGGCAGAGCTTGCAGTGAGCTGAGATGGCACCACTGCACGCCAGCCTGGGTGACAGAGCGAGACTTTGTTTCCAAAAAAAAAAAAAAAAAAGAAAAGAAAAGAAAAAGAATCAGAAGAGACACAAAGGAGCAAGGGAGCATACTCGTACGTTTTCCCTCTTTTCTGTCTCTCTCTTTCCCCAGCCTCTGCGTGTGTGTGTGTGTGCACGTGCATGGACAGAGGAAAGGACGTGTGAGGACACAATGAGAAGATGGTCTCCTACAAGCTAGGAAGAGAGGCCTCTCCAGAAACCAATCCCCTGACATTACCTTGATCCTGGACTTCTAGCCTCCTGAGTCATAAGAAAATAAAGTTCTATTATTCAAGCCATCCAGTCTGTGGTATTTTTCTTAAGACAGCCCTAGCAGACTAATACATCCCATCAATTTCTTTTTCAAGCACTTCCATATTTTCTGGTACTATAAGATGCTCCAGACTTGTGTATTTCCTACCCAGTCCTAAAATCAGCCATTTGTTTTGATGGAACCCTGGTTCCTTTTATCAGAGAAAGATATTAGACGCCAATATTTGGGCAATAAAAAGCTTTTAAGTAAGGAAAATGAATGGTTCGGGAAGCTGAGAGGGAGAAGAGAGTTGTAGGCACAATGCCCATGAAAAAGGAAGGCAGGGAATTGCCCAAGTCAAGCAAAGATTTCCCGGTTAGAGATTCGAGTGGTTAAGGTGAAGAGAGATGAGTGCAGGGATATGAAGAGGACAAGCACAGAAGGTCCCAAAGTCAGCTGAGAGGTCAAAGCAAAGGGCTTTGTTATTAGCTAAGCTACTGATTCTCAGCCATTGAGGAGGTCTTTGAGAATTGACTAAAGATATCCATGTTCCATTGCCTGCCCCACTTTCAAAGAACAACTATCTAGTTGATTGTGACTTCGGAGTCTGAGATCATAGATATCTTCAAGAAGTCCAAGCATGATGCAGAAATATGTGGTAGGGAATCTCTGCACTTACAGACCTTGCTGCCCAGCTCTAGCCATCTAGTGAACTTGACCATCAGGTAACCAAGCTAGTGCCTCAGATAGCTTCATACTGAACACTAATGACTGTCAGTCTTTCAAATTATGTGGCCATTTAAATTGATGGCTAGGATGACTGGTTGCACATCCATTCTGTCACTGAACTGGGCTCTTGTCTTTAAACTCAACCATTGAATTTTCTGAGCTTCCTCTGAATGTTGTTCCACATGCAGTCACATTTTAACATAAGTCATACGTCATATCTTGGCAGCCAGGAATGACCAAACTTAAGCATCTTGCTGGCACAAAAAGAGGTCTTAATGACTTGACTTTGGTCATCTTGGGCAAAAGGGTAAAAGTGATTTGTCCTAGGGAGGCTGTGTACAGACTACAGATTATTGCGGGGAGAATTTGTACAGTGTCTGGCACACAGAGCTCTGGAGTGGGAACACCTCACTTGCCATAGTTCTTGCCCCAATGGGACTTCCTCCTTTTTTCCATCCTTTTCCTCTTATCAAGCACTTGAGCCTTTGTCTCATACCCTAGCTGTTCATGGCTTCTAAGTTCAATGTTCTATCTAGACCTTTCATCCTTCAAGAGCCCCAGTTCAAAATATCTTCTTGGTCTTCACTACTCATCAAAATTCCCATTTTCTGGGATTCTGATCTCATCAAGATGTTGGGAGAATGCATTTTGCTTAGTTGGTTAAAGAAGTCCATCATAGACTGTGAATAACTTATAGGCATTAACACATTAATTAACACATATTATGAATACATTAAATGCATGCAACCTTTTTCAAGCACATCTGATTTATGTGTATGTGTGTGCATGCACATGCGTGTGTGTACACACAGGCATGCACACAGGCACTCTTCCCATGACTTGTGTCCAACCTGAAGGCTGTAGATCATGGTGATTAGGAGGGCAGGCTCTGGAGTCAGTCTACTGAGTTTTCTATCTGGACTCAGTCTCATTATTTGTGACACTGTATGAAAGCTGCTAAGGCTTTCCAAGTATTAGTGTGTCTTCATCTCTACAATAGGTCTAGTAATAAAGGCTATCACTTTAGGTTATTGTAGAGTTAAATGAGATGATACATGTAAAGCACTTCAAGGAGTGTCTGGTGCACAGTAAGTTGTCAAGTAAATGTTAGTTATTATGATAATGGGTAATTGAGACAGTCATCCTCCCATCCTGCCTCTGCTTTGAATATCAGAAAGGTGGGACACAATTTGACATTCCTTTCTCAAAAATTTCTTACTGATGAGAAACACATCTTCTTTTGTTTTGTCCATGAGTAGACTGCAAAATTCTAAGAGGTCAGCATCTTACCTTAAAGTAATTTGAAGGTTTGTGCTATGGACTAAATTATGTTCCCTCAAAATTCATGTGTTGAAGACCTAACTTCCAATGAGATAGTATCTGGAGATGAAACCTTAGGGAAGTAATTAGATTTAGATGAAGTCATGAGGGTAGGGCCCCATAATGAGATTAGTGCCCTTAAAGGAAGAGCCACTAGAGAGCTCACTCTCTCCCTGCCATGTGAGGACACAGTGAGAAGGTGGCCGTCTACAAGTCAGGAAGAGAGCCCTTACCAGAAACCAATTATGCTGGCACCCTGATCTTCGACTTCCAGCCTTTGGAAATGTGAGAAATAAATGTTTGTTCTTTAAGTCACCCAATCTACGGCATTTTAGTATGGCAGCCTGAGATGACTGATATAGTTTGAGTGATAGCATGTCCTTACAACTATCCAAGTATTAAATATCAGAACTTTTCAGTGAACTCGAAGAAACTTAGCTTATTCAGTTTTATCTTAATAGTAAAGCTAAGACTTAATCCATTGACATGTGATCAGGCTACCTATGTTAATTATAACAACAGGGCACAACCCCAGCCAGATTTCTTTCAGATGAATCATAAAATATTGTTTCTGAAGTGAATAAGAACTTAGGAGTCATTTGATCTGTCTCCCTATATGGCAGATAAGGTCACTGAAGCCCAGAGTGGCTAGAGGTTTAGTATAAGTCACACAGCTAGAGTCCAGATTTTCTCCCTCCATGCTAGTGTTCCCCTCACACAAGGCCTTAGTGTATATCCTCAGTCACAAGGAGGCCCTGGAGGGGCTGTAGAGGATGAATTAGCCCAAATCAGTGCTCCTAGAAAGAGTGCAAAGATTTCCTTTCTAAAGTGTCTTTATATATATTTGAGAAAACACTGTGTAGCAGCACTGACTTTTTATTTTCACTGTAACTTAGAGAGTCAAGGAAACTGTAGTTTATTTTTTAAAAATAATAGATTTAAACTTCCTCCTGAGCTCCTACTCCCTCAGGGGGTTAGGGATATGGGGAGTGGTGGGACTGGCACAGTGGGCGGGGCCACCTACATCTGCCAACAGACAGTATCACTGTCTCTTCCATTTAAACAGTTTCTTCTAGATCATTTGGATTATTTGGGGTTGGTCTTTTGAATTTCTTTCCTCTCTTCCTGCTCCTTCTCAGGATGGCCTTGAATCTGGGTGCAGGTTTGTGGTCTGGCCTTTGGCCTATGTGTCTGAGTGGTACCTGGACCCATATCACCTCTGGGTGCACACATCAGGTAATTTGGCCCTAGCCCAGGCCTCCACTAGCTCACTGATTCTTTCAGTGGCTTCTGTCCTTTTACTGAGGCCTGTGGGAACTTTTGGCTCCTCTATCCCAGGGACAGGCACGTTGCATCCCTCAGACCAAAGCCTGTTTTTTAAAATAAAGTTTTATTGGAATATGGCCATACTTGTTTATATACATACAGACTACAGCTGCTTTTAAGCTAAAACAATAGTATTGAATAATTGTGACAGAGACTTTCTTGTCCACAAAGCCAAACATATTTACTAGTTAGCCGTTTACGGAAAAGTTTGCTGACTACTGCTCTCTAATAGAACTTTCTATGATGATGGTAACATTCTTTCTTTGTGCTGTACAATGCAGTAGTCTTGAGCCATACATAGTTATTGAGCACTTGACATGTGGCTAATGCAACTAAGAAAACACATTTTAAATTATATTTAATCTTGATTACTTTAAATTTAAGGAGCCTGTGTGGCCAGTGGCTACCATATTGGACAGTGTAGTTCTAGATACTGAATGAGCCTTGGGGAGCCAGGAATTCTACCTTTGGGTCTTCTCCCTGGCCATTTCTCTATTACTGCTCCTGGGACATGTATCCACGTGCAAGGTTTTTAACCAGGGGTTTGCATCTTTCCTCAGGCACAGTGGGGAAAACATGCTATTAAACTCTGATGTTCCAGTTTCTCCCATATCTAGCAAAGGTTAAATGTCCAGCACTATCTACCCTACCCCAGTGTTTGACCCAAGGATAGGACACAAAGAGAGAACTTTGTAGTACTCTCCTTTTCACACTATCCTTTGGGTCTAGGAGGGCAGGAATTCCCTCCTTTCTCATGTGGCTAGGACTTCCCTTATAAGATGCTCTATCTTCCTCCACGATAACACTGGTTCTTTTCCCGTCAGAGGACTATCCGATGGATGAGGTGCAGAGATAGAAACCAGTTGAACTATAAGGGAGATCCATCATGCTGGCATTCCAAAATACTGTTCTTGATAGGACTGCTGCATTACCTCGATTTATGAGAGGTGTGAAGCTTGACTATGCTCAGATTCATTGCACATTTGTTGGGTATGTGATACGTTTCAAGCACTCAATCCACTGTTAGGAAGAAAACATTCTGTTCCCCCACCCCCCTTTTCTGTTCTTCTCCTGCATCCCCAAGCTGACAAATACAGTTTCACAATCATCCCTTTGAGTCTGATTTCAGCAGTTGTAGAGGGAATACTTGCAATATAAGCATAGCTTTTTCTTGAATGATTTAACTTTTTTTTTTTTTTTCCGGAACAATTACCTTTTCTGGAGAGCCATTCTTGATTACCTCATTTAGGTCCACATCACTCACCTGTCCTCTTTCCCTGCTTTACTTTTCCCCAGAGCACTTCATCACCTGACAAACTCTGCGATTACCTGATGAGCTCATGTTCTGTCTCCCTCTTTACAATATAGACTACATGACAGCAGGAATTCTATTTGATTCATTGCTATATTCTTATTACACAGAGCAGTGCCTGACAGAAAGTAGGTACTCAAATATTTTTGAATAAGTAAAAGAATCAAGATTATACCTTGTAGTATAGCTTTGATGTCTGAAGACAAACCAGGAGCCACTCACTGCATGGTAGAGTCTGGTGTACCCCCTGGCTGCTTGCAACATGGCCACTGCCATCTGGTGATGACCATCTCTGCCTCCTGCCCTGCAGCCCCTGCCACCACTGCCTGGGGACCAGCTGTAGGATTAGTCCACCACTTTCTTTTTTTCTTTTATTACACTTTAAGTTCTGGGGTACATGTGCAGAATGTGCAGTTTTGTTACACAGGTATACATGTGCTATGGTGGTTTGCTGCACCCATCAGCCCATCACCTACGTTAGGTATTTCTCCTAATGTTATCCCTCCCTTAGCACGCCCACCCCCCGACAGGTCTTGGTGTGTGATGTTCACCTCCCTATGTCCATGTGTTTCCATTGTTCAACTGCCACTTATGAGTGAGAACATGTGGGTTTTTTTTGTTTAATTTTTTTTTGGTTTTCTGTTCTTGTGATAGTCTGCTGAGAATGATGGTTTCCAGTTTCATCTATGTCCCTGCAAAGGACATAAACTCATCCTTTTTATGGCTGCATAGTATTCCATGGTGTATATATGCCAATTTTCTTTATCCAGTCTATCATTGATGGACATTTGGGTTGGTTCCAAATCTTTGCTATTGTGAACAGTGCCACAATAAACATACGTGTGCATGTGTCTTTATAGTAGAATGATTTGTCATCCTTTCAGTATATACCCAGTAATGGGGTTGCTGGGTCAAATGGTATTTCTAGTTCTAGATCCTTGAGGAATCGCCACACTGTCTTCCACCATGGTTGAACTAATTTACACTCCCACCAACAGTGTAAAAGTGTTCCTATTTCTCCATATCCAGCATTTGTTGTTTGCTGACTTTTTAATGATCACCATTCTAACTGGTGTGAGATGGTATCTCACTGTGGTTTTGATTTGAATTTCTCTAATGACCAGTGATGATGAGCATTTTTTTCATATGTTTGTTAGTCACATAAATTATTCTTTTGAGAAGTGTCTATTCAGATCCTTTGCCCACTTTTTGATGGGGTTGTTTTTTCTTGTAAATTTATTTAAGTTATTTGCAGATTGTGGATATTAACCCTTTGTCAGATGGATAGATTGCAAAAATTTTCTCCCATTCTGTAGGTTGCCTGTTTACTCTGATGATAGTTTCTTTTGCTGTGCAGAAGCTCTTTAGTTTAATTAGATCCCATTTGTCAATTTTGGCTTTTGTTGCCATTGATTTTGGTGTTTTAGTCATGGAGTCTTTGCCCATGCCTACATCCTGAATGGTATTGCCCAAGTTTTCTTCTAGGATTTTTTATGGTCCTAGGTCTTACGTTTAAGTCTTTGATACATCTTGAGTTGATTTTTGTATAAGGTGTAACGAAGGGGTCCAGTTTCAGTTTTCTGCATATGGCTAGCCAGTTTTTCCTCAACACCATTTATTAAATAGGGAATCTTTTCCCCATTGCTTTTTTGTGTCAGGTTTGTCAAAGATCAGATGATTGTAGATGTGTGGTGTTACTTCTGAGGCCTCTTTTCTGTTCCATTGGTCTATATATTTGTTTTGGTACCAGTACCATGCTGTTTTGGTTACTGTATCCTTGTCATATAGTTTGAAGTCAGGTAGTGCGATACTTCTGAATAGGAACAGCTCTGGTCTGCAGCTCCCAGTGAGATTGATGCAGTAGGCCACCATTTTCAATGCATAAACACATTCCTCAGTTCTGTGGTGTTCTTGGTCACACATTTATGGAGTTTCTGAAGGGCAGTGGAGATTACTGCCAGGCACAGCACGACCTCTATGCAAACAAGGAAACTGTAGAAATTCATTACTACTCCACCAAGAGGCACCCAAAAGAGTGGTTATCCTGGACACAGAAGTGTTGTATTGAAACCCACAGGGCATTTTACAAGAGTTCTGACCTGGATGGGGTAAACCTCAGTGCATTTCCTTTCTGTTGCCTCGGTATTACTGGATTGAAGAATTGCTGCTTCTTGTTAGGAGGTTAGTTTCATTTATCATTACTTACAACTTCATACTCAAAGCACAGAGAATTTCAAGTGGAGTATATTGAAGTAGACTTCAGTTTCTTTGCATCATTTCTATATTCGACTTTTAAAATTCTTTCATAACCCTATTGAGTGTCCTTTAACTAAATTAACATGGCTAGAATGAACCACCCAGTTCCTGTGGAAGTCACATACAAGAACAAGAGGATTTCTTACTACACACAATCCAACCAATGTGACCTCAAACAAATTTATAGAGGAACTTAAGAAGTATGGAGTTTTCACAATAGATAAGAGTATGTGAAGCAACTTATGACACTGCTCTTCTGGAGAAAGAAGGTATCCATGTTCTCGATTGGCCTTTTGATGATGGTGCACCACCATCCAACCAGATTGTTGATGACTGGTTAAGTCTTGTAAAATTTAAGTTTCATAAAGAACCTGGTTGTGGTACTGCTGTTCATTGCATTGCAGACCTTGGGAGAGCTCCAGTACTTGTTGCCCTAGCATTAATTGAAGGCAAAATGAAAGACGAAGATGCAGTACAATTCATAAGACAAAAGCAGTGTCGAGCTTTTAACAGCAAGTAACTTTTGTATTTGGAGAAGTATTGTCCTAAAGATGTGGCTTCGCTTCAAAGACTCCAGTGGTCATAGATACAACTGTTGCAGTCAATAAAACTGGGGTCCCTGATGCTACTGCCTTGGAAGTGGAACTTGAGATAGGACCTGATTTGTTAGACATATTAGCCAACATGTTGGCTTAGTGATCAAGTCTAATGAAGCTTCCATAGGAGTATTGAAAGGCAGTTTTACCAGGCCACAAGCTAGATAGATTTGGCAACCTCTGTGTTTGGGTTACAGTCAACCTATTTGGACACTTGTCAAAAGATTCTTGCTGTTAGCATTTAAAATATGCTTGTCATTTGTACCAATTGACCTTTCCTGAAATCATGCAGTATTGAGTTATGTGTTGTTTAAATCTATTCCCACGCCAGAATCTTATCAATATATAAGAAAATTAGGAGGATTAGGTGCCACCTGGCACAATATTTGTATATTTTTAGTACCATACAGAACTAAAATCCTAGGAACTATGAACACTCTAGACCTTATGTAGTTTATTCCTTCAATCATTTCAAACATTGAAAGTAGGGCCTACATGGTGACTTGCCTGCTCTCTTTCATACTCGCATGTATCAGGTTTGCTTAACCATTGATTCTTTTTTTTTTTTTTAACAAGTCTTACAGTGATTACTTAATGTGTTTCAATAAATCTTACTTTGTGCTGTTATGAAAAACCTCCATTTAAAAAATCTACATTGTATAGAAGCACATGTCTTTAATGTCTTCAGACAGAAAGGCCTTACAGTTAATTTAATGTTTGCAATATGAGGTGCAACTTCACAGGGAGGGCCTGAGAAAAGAATGGGAGGGGGTTATTCATTATTTTTAGCAAAATGTTGCCTTGGTCTTGTGCAGAGCATGTGGGATATGCCCTTTAATTTAGTAAAATATTTTTTAAAGGTAGAGATGATTTGTTACTGTAGCTAAAACAATTCTTAATCATAAAATTTCTGAAATTCTTGTAATTTTTTCCATATTTATCAGAAGTTGTTTACCAACTTATTTTTGTTTGACAGTGATTTTTTATTTCCTTCTCTTCCTAACTTTTCTTGCAAAAAAAGAAGTGGGTTTCTGCTAATGAACTGAGCAGACATCTAATATTTTATATGCCTTTCGAGTTGTGTAACTTAATATTTGGATACTTGATAATTTTATTATGTAATTGATAAAATGGTGATGTATATTAAGGTTAGTTCAACCATATATTTATACTGTCTGGGGATGTGTGGCTTTAGTTCTGTGGGAGAAATAATTTGTCAGTGTTCATCAGCTTGTAAAAACTTAATGTGAGAGCTTAAACATCTAAATAAATAGTGAAATGCATTTATCATCAAAAAACAAAGAAAACAAAAAGAGAAAAAGAAAACAAACCGAACTCCTTCCCTATCAGGAGTAAAGACAAAGAAAGACAAATGAGGTGAAGGATATAGGGAATTCCTCTTCACTGCCTTTGTGGGGAGAGGGAGAAACAAAAGTTGTAAAGGAATATGGAATCCTACCTGCATCAGGGATTGAAAAACCAAAACTTTGAGAAGATGAACGTGACTCATTATGGGCAGAGAAGATTTACAAATCAATATGTTCAGATTGCCAGATTCTAAGTTTTTACCAAGCCCATTTTTTACTTGTTTACAAATACTGTGCCCCAGAATAATTTCTGAAACTTACTTATTTACCTAAAATTTCAGTAGTTGTCAATGTGTGGAGGTGTCTTTTATTTTTAAATAAAATGATTAGACTATGTACACTACAATGAGTAACTAAATTTTCAATGCCCAGACACCGATGAACACCCCCAACTATCAAGACCATCCAGGAAAACTTGACTTCACCAAACTGAATAAGGTACCACGGACCAATCCTGGAAAAACAGATATGTGATCTTTCAGACAGAGAATTCAAAATAGCTGTTTTGAGGAAGCTCAAAGAAATTCAAGGTAACAAAGAGAAGGAATCAGAATTCCATCAGATAAATTTAACAAAGAGATTCAACTAATTAAAGAGAATTGAGCTGAAATTCTGGAGCTGAAAAGTGCAATTGACATGCTAAAACAATGCATCAGAGTTCCTTAAGAGCATAATCAAGCAGAAGAAAGAGTTAGTGAGCTTGAAGACAGCCTATTTGAAAATATATAGTCAAAAGAGACAAAAGGAAAAAGAATAAACAAAAATGAAGCATCCCTACAAGATCTAGAAAACAGCCTCAAAAGGGCAAATCTAACAATATTGATCTTAAAGCGAAGGCAGAGAAAAAGATAGGAGTAGAAAGTTTATTCAAAGGGATAATATCAAAGAACTTCCAAAATGTAGAGAAAGATATCAGCATTCAAATACAAAAAGGTGATAGAACACCAAGCAGATTTAACTCAAGGAAGACTACCTCCAAGCATTTAATAATCAAACTCCCGAAGATTAAGGATAAAGAAAGGATCCTAAAAACAGCAAAAGAAAAGAAACAACATACAAAGGAGCCCCAATACGTCCGGCAGCAGACTTTTCAGTAGAAACCTTATATGCCAGCAGAGAGTGGCATGACATATTTAAAGTACTGAAGGAAACAAACTTTTACCCTAGAATACATTCAATGAAAATATCCTTCAAGCATGAAAGAGAAATAAAGACTTTCCTAGACAAACGAAAGCTGAGGGATTTTATCTACACCAGATCTTTCCTACAGGAAATGCTAAAGGGAGTTCTGCAACCTGGAAAGAAAGATACTAACAAGCAAGAAGAAATCCTTTGAGGGCCAGGTGTAGTGGCTCATGTCTGTAATTCCAGCATTTTGGGAGACCAATGAGGGAGGGTAGCTTAAACTTAGATGCTTGAGACCAGCTTGGGCAATGTAGTGAGACCTTGTCTCTCCAAATTTTTATTTAAAAATTAGCTGGATGTGGTGGCATGCACTTGCAGTCTCAGCTACTTGGGAGGCTGAGGAGGGAAAATCATTTGAGCTGGGATGCAGAGGTTTCAGTGAGCCAAGATTGTGCCACTGCATTCCAGCCAAGGTGACAGAGTGAGACCTTGTCTGAAAACAAACAAAAACCAAACAGAAAAGACATCATCTGAAGATAGAAAACTCACTGGTAATAGCAAGCACACTGAAAAGCACAGAATATTATAAAACTATAATTGTGATGTGTTTACTCTCTTAAGTAGAAAGACTAAATGGTGAACCAGTGAAAAATAATTACTATAACACCTTTTCAATACATAGACATTTCAATAAGACATAAAGAGAAGAAAATAAAAAGTTAAAAAGCTGGGGGATAAAGTTAAAGTGTAGAGTTTTTATTAGTTTTTTTGTTGCTTGTTTATTTGTTTGCTTATGCAGTGTTAAGCTGACATCACTTTAAAACAATGGGTTATACGACAGTATTTACAGGCTTCATAACTTCAAATTTAAAAACATAGTATAGATATACAAAAAATAAAAAGCAAGAAATTAAATCATACACCAGAGAAAACCACCTTTAGTCAAAGAAAGTCAGGAAGGAAGGAAAGAAGGAAGAGAAGGAAGGAAGGAAAGAAGGAAGAGAAGACCTTCACATACACACACACACACACACACACACACACACACACACACACACACGGAAAACAAATAACAAAGGGGCAGAAGTAAGTCCTTATTTATCAATAATAGCATTGATTGTAAAAGGATCAGACTCTCTAATGAAAAGACATAGGGTGACTGCAAGAATTTTTTTTAAAAAAAAGACCCATGTATCTGTTGCCTACAAGAAAGGCACTTCACCTATAAACACACACACATAGCCTGCAAATAAAGGGCTGGAAAAAGACATTCTATGCAAATAGAAACCAAAAACAGAGCAGGAGTAGCTATACTTATACGAGACAAAATAGACTTTAAGACAAAGACTGTAAGAAGAGACAAGGAAAGTCATTATATAATGATAAAGGGGTCAGTTTAGCAAGAGGAAATAACAATTATAAATATATATGTACCCAACATTGAAGTACCCAGACACAAAACAAATATTATTTGAGCTAAGGAGAAAGATAGACCCCCATACAGCAATAGCTGAAGACTTCAACATCCCACTTTCAGCATTGGACAGATCTTTCAGATAGAAAATTAACAAAGAAACATTGGATTTAATCTATACTGTAGAACAAATGGACCTAAGAGATATTTACATTAGGGAACAATATAAATGTAAATGTTCTAAGAGAACATTTTTGATGTAATAAAAATGTGAATATTTTAAGAGAACATTTTAGCCAATGGCTGCAGAATACACATTTTTCTCTTCAGCATATGAATAAGGATAGACCATATGTTGGGTCGCAAAACAAGTCTTAAAACATTAAAAAAAAAAAAACTGAAATAATACCAAGCATCTTTTCTGACCACCATGGAATAAAAGTAGAAATAAATATCAAGTGGAATTTTGGCAACTGCACAAATAGATAAAATTTAAACAATATGCTCCCGAATGACCATTGGGTCAATGAAGAAATTAGGAAGGAAATTGAAAAATTTCTTGAAACAAATGATCATAGAAATACAACATACCAAAACCTATGGGATACAGTGAAAGCAGTATGAAGAGGAGAATTTATAGCTATAAGCACTTACATCAAAAAAGAAGAAAATCTTCAAATAAACAACCTAATGATACATCTTAAAAATATTAGAAAAGCAAAAACAAACTAAACCTAAAATTATTGGAAGAAAAGAAATAATAAATATCAGAGCAGAAATAAATAAAAATGAAATGAAGAAAATAATAAAAAGATCAACAAAATGAAAAGATTTTTTGAAAAGATAAATTGAGAAACCTTTAGCAAGGCTATCTAAGAAAAACAGACATAAATACATAAAATCAGATATGAAAAAGGAGACATTACAACCAATTTCACTGGAATTCAAAGGATCACTAGTGGCTATTATGAGCAACTATATGTCAATAAATTGGAAAATCTGGAAGAAATAAATTCCTAGACATATACAACCTAACAAGATTGAACTATGAAGAAATCCAAAACCTGAACAGACCAATGACAACTAACAAGATCGAAGCTGTAACAAAAATTATCCCTATAAAGAAAAGCCCCGGACCTGATGACTTCACTGCTGAGTTACACCAAACATTTAAAGAAGAACTAATACCAACTTTATTCAAACTATTCTAAAAAATAAGAGTAGATACTTCCAAACTTATTCTATGAGGCCAGTATTACCCTTATACCAGAACCAGACAAAGACACATCTGAAAAGGAAAACTATAGACCAATATTTCTGATGACTATTGATGTAAAAATCTTCAACAAAATATTAGAAAACCAAATTCAACAATACATTTAAAAGATTGTTCATCATGACCAAGTGGGATTTACCATAGGGATACAAGGATGGTTTAACATACGCAAATCAGTCAATGTGGTACATCATATCAACAGAATGAAGGATGAGAATCATATGATTATGTCAATTGATGCTGAAAACATATTTAATAGAATTCAATATTGCTTCATGATTAACAACTCTCAATAAACTGGGTATAAGAGAAACATACCTCAACACAATAAAAGCCATATGTGAAAGACTCACAGCTACTATAATCCTGAATGTGGAAAAACTGAAAGTCTTTCCTCTAAGATCTGAAACTCATCAAAGATGCCTGCTTTCACCACTGTTATTCAACACAGTACTAGAAGTCCTAGCTATAGTGATCAGAGAAGAGAAAGATATAAAGGGCATCCAAATTGTAAAGAAAGAAGTAAAATTATTCTTGTTTGCAGATGATATGATCTTATATTTGGAAAAACCTAAAAATTCCTTAAGGAAACTATTAGAACTGATTAACAAATTCAGTGAAGTTGCAGGATACAAAATCAACATACAAAAATCAGTAGCACTTCTGTATGCCAACAGTGAACAGTGTGAAAAAGAAACAAAAAAGTAATCTAATTTCATCAGCCACACATAAAATTAAATACCTAGGAAAGTAAAAGATCTCTATAATGAAAACTAAACATTGATGAAAGAAATTTAAGAGGACACTAAAAAATGGAAAAATATTCCATTTCATAGATTGGAAGAATCAGTATTGTTAAATGTTCATACTATCTAAAGCAATTCCTATCAAAATACCAATGACATTCTTCACAGAAATAGAAAAAAATTCCTAGAACTTATATGAAATCACAAAAGACTCAAAACAGTCAAGGCTATCCTGAACAGAAAGAACAAAACTGAAGGAATCATATTACCTGACTTCAAATTACACTACAGAGCTATCATAACCCAAACAGCATGGTACTGCCATAGAAACAGACAACATAGACCAATGGAACAGAATAAAGAACGCAGAAACAAATCCATACACTTACAGTGAACTCATTTTTGACAAAGGTGCCAAGAACATACATTGATGAAAAGACAGTCTCTTTAATATAGGGTGCTGGGAAAACAGGATATCCATATGCGGAAGAATAAAACTAGACCCTTATGTCTCACCATATACAAAAATCAAATCAAAATGGATTAAAGACTTAAATCAAAGACCTCAAAGTATAAAACTGCTACAAGAAAACATTGGGAAGCATTGGATTGGCCAAAAATTTCTTGAGTAATACACCACAAGCACAGGCAACCAAAGCAAAAGTGGACAAATGGGATCACATCCAGTTAAAACTTCTGCACGACAAAGGAAACAATCAACAAAGTGCATGAGACAACCCACAGAATGGGAGGGAGAAAATATTTGCAAAGTACCTATCTGACAAGGGATTAATAATCAGAATGGATAAAGAGCTCAAAACAACCCTATAGGAAGAAATCTAGTAATCCAATGAAAACATGGGCAAAAGATCTAAATAGACATTTCTCAAAAGAAGAGAGACAAATAGCAAACAGGCATACAAAAAGATGCTCAACATCATGGATCATCAGAGAAATGTAAATCAAAACTACAATGAGATATCATCTCACCCTGATAAAAATGGCTTTTATTTAAATGACAGGGAATAACAAATGCTAGGGAGGATATGGAGAAAAACAAACCCTTGTACACTGTTGGTGAGAATGTAAATCAGTACAACCACTTGTAGTATTTTGGTGTTTCCCCAGAAAACTGTAAAATAGAGTTACCATATGATCCAGCAATCCCACTGCTGGGTATATTCTCAAAAGAAAAGAAATTAGTATATTGAACAGAGATCTGTACTCCTATGTTTGTTGCAGCTCTGTTCACTACAGCCAAGATTTGGAAGCAACCTACTTGTCCATCAACAGATGAATGGATGAATGAATGTGATACACAGACACAATGGAGTACTATTTAGCCATAAAAAGAATAAGATCTTGTCGTTTGCAACAACATGGATGGAACTGGCAGTCATTATGTTAAGTGAAATAAGCCAGGCACAGAAAGACAAACATCACACTTCACTTATTTGTGGGAGATGCAAATGAAAACAATTGTATTCGTGGAGATAGAGAGTAGAAGATGGTTACCAGAGGCTGGGAAGAGTAGTGGGGGGATGGGAGCAGGGATGTGGGGATATTTAATGGGTACAAAAAGTAGTTAGAAAGAATAAAGAAGACCTAGCATTTGATAGCACAACAGGGTGACTATAATCAATAATGACTGCACATTTTAAATTAATGAAAAGAGTAGAATTGGATTGTGACACAAAAGAGAAATGCTTGAGGGGATGGATACCCCATTTACCCTGATGTGATTATTCCACATTGCATGCCTGTACCAAAGTATCTCATAGTATGGTGTGGCTCTGCATCTCCACTCAAACCTCACCTCAAATTGTAATAATCCCCACATGTCAAAAGTGGGACCAGGTGGTGATAACTGAATCATGGGGGCAGTTTCCCCTATACTGTTTTCATGACAGTGAGTGAGTTCTCATGAGATCGGATGGTTTTATAAGAGGCTCCCCCCTTTGCTCGGCATTCATTCTCTCTCCTGACACAATGTGAAGAGGTGCCTTCTGCCATGATTGTAAGTTTCCTGAGGCCTCCCCAGTCATGCAGAACTGTGAGTCAATTAAATATCTTTTCTTTATAAATTACCCAGTCTCAGGTATATTTTCATAGCACCATGAGAACAGACTAACACATACCCCAAAATATATATACATACTATATACTCACAAAAATTAAAAAATTTTTTTTAAAAAAGAAAAAAAAGCCTACTTTATATGTCCCTGTAAGATATTCAAAATATAAGAATTTGGTCCTAGATATGCTTCTTGGGTTGGCTGACCAGGGGTTAATGAAAGAGTTGTGGAATTTAGGATCGGGGAGACTTGGGCTATTCACCTCCTGGAGGACTTGGAGCAAATGAACTAACATTGTTGTAAAATGGAAATATCTATGTTACAGGGTGCTTGTGATGACAAAACAAGATCACAGACAGGTAGCACCTGTCATCATTAGGCAAATTTAGAAAAATTAAAAGGTGATTAAATCATACTAAACCCATTCCACTTCATTCAATTATTTTCCCCACTCACACATTTCTCTTACATATATATTTTTTTCAAATGGCTGAAAAAAAGCCTTTTCCAATATTTTCTCCCCAACTTGACAGTTTCTGCTCTCCAACAATGAGTGCGTTTCTGGCAGAGTAATGTTGAATGAGTTCAAGTGAGTCAGAGTTGAGAGAGGTGTAAGCTCCATGCTGCCTCATTCATTGTTCTTTTGCATAATCAGTGTTAACAAATGTAAAGCTAACTGTATTCTGTGAAGTGTATCATGGGAGTCAGTTTCCTGTCAGGCACTATTCCCACAGAGACAACCAAGCCATTCAGTGTAATCATCATCTGTGTCTGAAGTCTGACTGTCTGGGGGCAGAGTCTTGCTTAGATCCACACAAAATATCCCTGGTCTCAGCCCCTTGACTCTCTGGAATTTCCCTTTCAGAGCCTTCTCATTTGATTAAGAGATTTGGGTTCCATGAGCCACACACCATTTCATGCTTCTTAAATATATATTCCATAAATTTTTATTTAAAAAGTATATGTTAAGATAAATGGTATTAAAATAACAGTAATTGTATCTTTCGTTATGTGCTTATATACCAGGTATTTAATATATATTTTCTCATTTTTATCCTCCCAATACTCCTGCATAGTAATCATTATTGTTTTCCACTTTACAAGAAGAAAACACTAAGATTACGAGTTTGCTGGCCCAATGATACATGGGTCCATTTGGCTTTAAAAGAATTATCCTTTCTGTATATCACACTGTCTCTTTAGGTGCAATTTGTTAGTCTACCATTTTGAAATAAAATAGCATCTATATCCTGTGACAGAATTGTGTTGCACTGTTTTTCCTGCTTCCACAGCCAGGAGAATGGCCTTTCTCTGAGTACAATTACTTTCCATTTATCCACACACTGATTATACTCAGGAACAATGCATCATTTGGTATATTGTTGGTCTATTTTTATAAACCTTGATGCGCTACTCCCTTCTAACTTATTGAAGCCATAGTTATCTTTTCCAGCTAGTCCAGTTCAAATCAAAACTGGCCAAACATCAGAAATATTTTTTCTACCTTGAAACAAAATTACGACTCTTACCAAAAAGCCAGCCTCTCTATTTTGTCCACCAGACTGTGCCCTCATTAGTGTGGGAATGAAGAAGGGATTAAGGCAAAGTAGGGGAGGATTAGAATTAGTGTGGAACATCTCTGCTCTCTGATCCCCTGACCTTCTCTCACCCCAACAGGCTCTGGAGAGAGGAGAGGAAAGATTTCCAGAAACCTCAGTTATTTGTTAGAATTTTAAAAGTATTCATTTAAAGGCATTTATTTTAAAATATTTTCAAATAAAATCTAACATTAAAAACTGAAGTGTGTCATGCCTGTGTACTCTTCTAAATGTTGATTTGCAGTGTTGTTACATCTCAAATGAGTTACAGACATAAAAATCAAGTGTTGCCAGGAAAATAAAGAATGGATACAGTCTCATAAATTAAATCACAGAATATAGAGGAATTGTATGAAATCATGATTTTGGGAAAACAGGACCATAAGTCCAAACACTGCTTATGTCAATTTTTACTGCTTAACAAAGATAGAGAATATTTCTAATGCTTAACAAAAATTAAGGTCACTTTAAAGAAAAGCTCGTGTCCTGGACCATATTTTTTGTATTGCACTATGTTCTTATTTTGCTTGAGGACTAGGTCAGTTAAAACATTTTTTTCTATTGAAGGGAATGTAAATCAGCAGTCATTATGGAGAATAGCATGATAGCTCCTCAAAAAACTAAAAATAGATCTACCATATGATGCAGCAATCTCACTGTGAAGTACATATCCAAAAGAAAGAAAATCAGTATACCAAAGAGATAGCTGCACTCCCATGTTTATTACAGCACCGTTCATAATAGCCAAGATTTGGAAGCAATCTAAGTGTCGATTAGTGGTTGAATAGATAAAGGAAATGTGGTCATATACACAATAAAATACTATTCAGCCATAAAAAGAATGAAATCCTGTCATTTGCAACAATGTGGATGGAACTGGAGCCAGACACAGAAAGACAAACTTCACATGTTCTCACTTATTTTGGGGAGCTAAAAATTAAAAATATTGAACTCATGGAGTTGGAGAGTAGAATGATGTTACCGGAGGCTAAAAGGGGTAGTGGGGAGTGGGGACAAAGTAAAGATGATTAATGGGTGTAAAAATATAGTTAGATAAAATCAGTAAGCTCTAGTATTTTTTATTTATTTTTATTTCAATAGGTTTTTGGGGAACACATGGTGTTTGGTTACATGAATAATTTTTTTTTTTTGAGACAGAGTCTCACTCTGTCATCCAAGTTGGAATGCAGTGGCTCTATTTCGGCTCACTACAACCTCCACCTTCCAGGTTTGAGCAATTCTCCTGCCTCAGCCTCCTGAGTAGCTGTGACTACAGGCACCCATCACCATGTCCGGGTAATTTTTGTATTTGTAGTATAGATGGGGTTTCACCGTGTTGGCCAGGCTGGTCTTGAACTCCTGACCTCAAATGATCTGCCTGCCTTGGCCTCCCAAAGTGCTGGGATTACAGGCATGAGCCACTACACCCTGTCTGATTACATGAATAAGTTCTTTAATGGTGATTTGTGAGATTTGGGTGCAGCCATCTCCAGAGCAGTGTACACTGTACCCAATGTGTAACCTTTTATCCCTCACCCCCTCCCACTCTTTCCCCAAGTCCCTAAAGTCCATTGTATGATTCTTAGGCCTTTGCATCCTTATAGCTTAGCTTCCACTTATGAATGAGAACATACAATGTGTGGTTTTCCATTTCTGAGTTCCTTCACTTGTAATAATGGTCTCCACCATATGCAGAAAACTGAAGCTGGACCCCTTCCTTACACCTTATACAAAAATTAACTTAAGATGGATTAAAGACTTAAACGTAAGACCTAAAACCATAAAAGCTCTAGGAGAAAACCTAAGCAATACCATTCATGACATAAGCATGAGCAAAGACTTCATGACTAAAAGACCAAAAGCAATGGCAACAAAAGCCAAAATTAACAAATGGGATTTAATTAAACTAAAGAGCTTCTGCACAGCAAAAGAAACTATCATTAGAGTGAACAGGCAACCTACAGAATGGAAGAAAATTTTTGCAATCTATGCATCTGACAAAGGGCTAATATCTAGAATCTACAAGGAACTTAAACAAATTTACAAGATAAAAACAACCCCATCAAAAAGTGGCGAAGGATATGAACACACACTTTTCAAAAGAAGACATTTATGCAGCCAATGAACATATGAAACAAAGCTCATCATCACTGGTCATTAGAGAAATTCAAATCAAAACCACAATGAGATACCATCTCACGCTAGTTAGAATGGCGATCATTAAAATGTCAGCAAACAACAGATGCTGCAGAGGATGCAGAGAAACAGGAATGCTTTTACACTGTTGGTGGGAGTGTAAATTAGTTCAACCAATGTGGAAGACAGTGTGGCAATTCCTCAAGGATCTAGAATCAGAAATACCATTTCACCCAGGAATCCCATTACTGGGTATATACCCAAAGGATTATAAATCATTCTACTATAAAGACACATGCACACGTATATTTATTGTGGCACTGTTCACAATAGCAAAGACTTGGAACCAACCTAAATGTCCATCAGTGATAGACTGGATAAAGAAAATTGACATATATACACCATGGAATACTATGCAGTCATAAAAAAAGATGATTTCATGTCCTTTGCAGGGACATGGATGAAGTTGGAAATCATCATTCTCAGCAAACTAACACAAGAACAGAAAACCAAACACCGCATGTTCTCACGCATAAGTAGGAGTTGAACAATGAGAACACATGGACACAGGAAGGGGAACATCACACACCAGGACCTGTCGGGGGTTGGGGGGTTAGGGAAGGGGTAGCATTAGGAGAAATACCTAATGTAGATGATGGGTTGACGGGGGCAGAAAACCACCATGGCATGTGTATACCTATGAAACAAACCTGCAGGTTCTGTACATGTATCCCAGAACTTGAAGTATAGTTTTTTTTAAAAAAAGAATAATTGTCTCAAATTCCATGTAGGGTGCTCTGAATGCCATTTTTTCATCCTTTTTATGGCTGAGTAGTATTTCAAGATGCACATACATATACATGTAAACAGGAAGAAACAGACATATGTGATGTGTGTGTGTGTGTGTGTGTGTGTATATATATATATATATATCTCTCACAAGTTCTTTATCTGCTTGATTGAGTGGCATTTGGGCTGGTTCCATATTTTTGCAATTGAGAATTGTGCTGCTATAAACATGCCTGTGTAGGTATCTTTTTCATACAATGATTTCTTTTCCTCTGGGTAGATACCCAGTAGTGGGATTGCTGGATCAAATAGTAGCTCTACTTTTAGTTGTTTTAGGAATCTTCACACTGTTTTCCATGGTAGCTGTACTAGTTTACATTCCAGCTAGCGGTGTAAAAGTGCTCCCTTTTCACCACATCCATGCCAACATTTATTATTTTTTTATTTTTTTGATTATGGCCATTCTTGCAGGAGTAAACCGGTATCGTATTGTGGTTTTGATTTCTATTTCCCTGATAATTAGTGATGTTGAACATCTTCTCATATGTTTGTTTGCCATTTGTATACTTTCTTTTCAGAATTGTCTATTCATGTCCTTAGCCCACTTTTTGATGGGATTGTTTTTTTCTTGCTGATTTGAGTTCTTTATAGATTCAGGAAATTAGTCCTTTGTTGGATATATAACTTGCAAAGATCTTTTCGCATTCTGTAGGCTGTCTGCTGATTGTTTCTTTTGCTGTGCAGAAGCTTTTTCATTTAATTACGTCCCATCTACTTATCTTTGTTTTTGCTGTATTTGCTTTTGGGTTCTTGGTCATAAAGTGTTTGCCTAAGTCAATGTCGACAAAGGTTTTTCTGATGTTATCTTCTAGAATTTTTACAGTTTCTGGTTTCAGATTTAAGTATTTGATACACCTCGAGTTGATTTTTGTATATGGTGAGAGATGAGGATCCAGTTTCATTCTCCTGGATGTGGTTTGCCAATTATCCTTGCACAATTTTTTGAATAGGATATATTTTCCCCACTTTATGTTTTTGTTTGCTTTGTTGAAGATCAGTTTGGTGTAAGTATTTGGGTTTATTTCTGGGTTCTCTATTTTATTCCATTGGTCTGTGTGCCTATTTTTATACTAGTACCATGCTGTTTTGGTGACTATGGGATTATAGTATAGCTTGAAGTTGGTTTACGTGATGCCTCCAGATTTGTTCTTTTTGCTTAGTCTTGCTTTGGCTATGCAGACTCTTTTTGTGTTACATATGAATTTTAGAATCTTTTTTTTCTAGTTCTGTGAAGAATGATGGTGGTATTTTGATGGGAATTGCAATGAATTTGAAGATTGCTTTTGGCAGTATGGTTATTTTCACGTTATTGATTCTACCCATTCATGAGCATGGGGTATGCTTCCATTTGTTTGTTTTGTCTATGATTTTTTTCAGCAGTGTTTTGCAGTTTTCCTTGTAGAGGTCTTTCACCTTCCTGGTTATGTATATTCCTAAGTATTTTATTTTATTTTATTTTATTTTATTGCAACTATTATAACAGGGAATTAGTTTTGGATTTGATTCTCAGCTTGGTTGCTGTTGGTGTATAGCAGAGCTACTGATTTTCGTATATTAATTTTGTATCCTGAAACTTTGCTGAATTCATTTATCAGTTCTAGGAAGCTTTTTGGAGGAGTCTTTAGCGTTTTCTAGGTATACAATCATATCATCAGCAAATGGTGACAGTTTGACTTCCTGTTTACTGATTTGGATGCCCTTTACTTCTTTGTCTTGTCTAATTGCTCTGGCTAGGACTTCTAGTACTATGTTGAGAAGTGGTGAGAGAGGGCATTCTTGTCTTGTTCCAGTTCTCCAAGGGAATGCTTTCAGCTTTCCCCCCATCAGTATGATGTTGGCTGTGAGTTTGTCATAGATGGCTTTTATTACACTGAGGTATGTCCCTTGCATGCTGATTTTGCTGAGGGTTTTAATCAAAAAGGGATGCTGGACTTTGTCAAATGTTTTTTCTGCATCTATTGAGATGATCACATGATTTTTGTTTTTAATTCTGTTTATGTGGTATATCACATTTATTGACTTGCATCGTTAAAACATCCCGGCATCCCTGGTATGAAATCCACTTGATCATGGCAGATTACCTTTTTAATATGCTGTTAGATTCAGTTAGCTAGTATTTTGTTGAGGATTTTTGCATCTATGTACGTTCATCAGGGATATTAGTCTGTAGTTTTCTTTGTTATGTCCTTTCCTGGTTTTGGTATTAGGGTGATACTGGCTTCATAGAATGATTTGGGGAGGATTCCCTTTTTCTCTATCTTGTGGGATAGTGTCAACAGGATTGGCACGAATCCTTCTTTGAATGTCTGATAGAATTCAGGTGTGAATCCATCTGATCCTGGACTTATTTTTCTTGGCATTTTAAATTACCATTTATATCTCACTGCTTATTATTGTTCTGTTCAGAGTTTCTATTTATTCCTGGTTTAATCTGGGAGGATTGCATATTTCTAGTTTCTCCTCTAGATTTTCTAGTTTATACACATAAAGGTGTTCATAGTAGCCTTGAATAATCTTTTGTATTTCTGTGGTATTTGTTGTAATATCTCCAATTTTGTTTCTAATTGATCTTGTTTGGATCTTCTCTCTTCTTTTCTTGGTTAACCTCACTAATGATCTGTCAATTGTATTTATCTTTTCAAAGACCCAGTTTTTTGTTTAATTTATCTTTTGTATTTTTTTGTTTCAATTTCATTTACTTTCATTCACTTCTGCTCTGATCATTGCTATTTCTTTTCTTCTGCTGGGCTTGGGTTTGGTTTGTTCTTACTTCTGTAGTTCCTTGAGGTGTGACCTTAGATTGTCTATTTGTGGTCTTTCAGATGTTTTGATGTAGATATATATTTAAGGCTATGAACTTTCTTCTTATCACCACCTTTGCTGTATCCCAGAGGTTTTGATAGGTTGTCACTATTATCATTCAGTTCAAAGAATTGTTAAATTTCCATCTTGATTTCATTGTTGACCCAGTGATCATTCAGGAGCAGGTTATTTAATTTCCAGGTGTCTGCATGGTTTTGAAGGTTCCTTTTTGAGTTGATATCCAATTTTATTACACTGTGGTCTGAAAGAGTACTTGATATAAATTCAGTTTTCCTAAATTTATTGAGACTTGTTTTGTGGCCTATCATATGATCTATCTTAAAGAATGCTCCATGTGTTGAGGAATAGAATGTATATTCTGCAGTTGTTGGGTAGAATGTTCTGTAAATATCTGTTAAGTCCATTTGTTCTAAAGTATAGTTTAAATCCATTGCTTCTTTGTTGACTTTCTGTCTTGATGACCTGTCTGTTGCTGTCAGTGGAGTATTAAAGTCTTCCACCATTAATATATTGCCATCTATCTTATTTCTTAAGTCTAATAGTAATTGTTTTATAAATTTGGGCACTCCAATATTAGGTACATATATGTTTGGGATTGCAATATTTTTGTGCACTCCCGATTCAACGACCCCCCCCCCCCCACCCCAAGTTCTGTCCAGGAAACTTTGCATTCGGTTGAAACTGTTACAAAGTTCAGCTGGAAGTTTCCTTCTCTCTGGTCGTTTCCCAGTTCCCCAGGCAGTCCTCCCTAAGGACCCCTGTGAGACAAAGTCAGAAATGGCTTCCCTGGGGAATGAAAGTGTCCACAGGGCTCTTCTCGCTGCTGCTCGTACCCCTGTATTTCACTTGACTCTCTAAATTCATCTTAGCTCTAGGTAAGGTCAAATCCTTCTCCTGTGATCTGGGATCTGGACCTTCAGGTTCCCCAGTGAGGGTGTATGCTGGGAGTGGAATATCCCGTTTCACACTTTGGGCACTCACAGTGTTTTGGCTATCTCCAGGGGCCTGCAGCAGCAACCCACTTCCTTCAAAGGGTCTGTGGACTCTCTTGGCTGTTTCTGCAGTAGTTCTTGGAGCAAAAGTTCATGATGTGAGTCTCCACAAGCTGCTCTGTCCATCCAAGTGGGAGCTGCAAATGAGTCCTGCCTCCTAGCCTCCATTTTCCCCAAGATCTAGTATTTGATAGCATAACCCAGTGACTATAGTCAACAATCATTTGTTATATATTTTAAAATAACAAAAGGGTGGAATTGGAATGTTCCTAACACAGATAAATGATAAATTCTTAAGGTAGTGGATATCTTAATTACTCTGGTGTGATTATTACACATTGTGTGCCTGTATTAAAACATCAAATGTAGGCTGGGCACGGTGGCTCATACCTGTAATCCCAGCACTTTGGGAGGCCAAGGCAGGCAGATCACGAGGTCAGGGGATCGAGACCATCCTGGCTAACACAGTGAAACGCTTTCTCTACTAAAAATCAAAAAATTAGCCAGGCGTGGTGGTGGGCACCTATAGTCCCAGCTACTTGGGAGGCTGAGGCAGGAGAATGGCATGAACCCAGGAGAAGGAGCTTGCAGTGAGGCGAGATTGTGCTACTGCACTCCAGCCTGGGCAACAGAATGAGACTCCATCTCAAAAAAAAGCCCAAAAAAGCAAAAAAACTAAAAAAAAAAAACCCCATCAAATGTATCTAAGTATATACACCTATTATTTACCCATAGTAATTAAAAATAAATTTTAAAAACATTTCATTTCTAATTTTTTGCAATATTATTTTTGCTTGCTAAACAATGCATCTGCCAGCAGCATGGCACACTGACCCACATGGACAACTTTCCTAACAGACATAAAAGGAGTATTGTGTAAAGGTTAGCATGGGCTAGTTTTAAGGAATAAAAGAGATAAACCCCAAGTTTTAGAAATGAAGAGTGTAAGCTCATGAGCTGATGCCATTGAGGCCCAGAGAGGATCAAACTTGGAATAGGCCCCTATGCCACGGTGCTGGGGTTCTGCGGGATGTAAACACAGGGTCCTGGTCTGTAGGAGGTGACCGTTGAACCTGAAACTTCTACATTAAGCCAGGACTGGGAAACTGTACCTTCAGTGAAAGAGGGTTAACATCCCAATGACTGTCTTGAAATGCAAAGAAAGTTTGTCTCTGCAGCACGTGGGTACAAAAACAGTCTCCACTGAGAAACTGAAGTAACGTGTCACTTGTGTTTTTAGAATGACACTTTATGCTACCTACATGGTACCAAAATCTTTAAAATAAGACATTAATGTCAAACTGGTCCTAGACTGTGGACACACTTGTAGCCTCTAGCAGAAGCAAATACAAAACGGCTGTCTGCGGATGCTTTCAAAAATTTCTGTGTACTGGATTCCCATGGTAAAATAGATATGAACTAAAAAATTGAAATTATAGGCAAAATGAGGAAACACTAATGACAGAAATCAGTTATAACAGGAAGATTAGCACTCCAAGAACTTCAGATAAATCAACAACCTGAAAGAAGTTATAAAATATCTATGTTTAAAATGATTAAATAGACAAAAGATGAAACAGAAATATGTAGAAAAAATAGGATATGGTTTTTAAAAATAGGTAAATTTGAAAACGTAATGATTAGCTTACCTACAAATGAAAAAAAGTTTAGTAAAATAAAAATCTCAGTGCATGGTATATTTGTTACCTGTTGCCACAACAACGCTATTGCCTAGGTCCTGAAAGGCACACAGCAAGCATTTCCTACTCACGTGCCTGGGGTCAGCAGGGCTGGCAAAATGACCTTGCTGATCTTGGTGGGCTGGCTCATTTCTGGGGCTCAGCTGACCTTTGGATGATCTAGGTTGGCCCTCACTGGGGTGACGAGGTGCCTGGGCTCCATTTCACATGCTTCTCTTCCCCCAGCAGACTACCCTGGGCATGTTAGTGTGACAATGGGGAAGTGCAAAGGCATGAACAAGTGGCACACTGTCAGTTCTGCCTCATTTTCTTGATCAAAATAATGGCATGATCGAGTCTGTGGTCAAGGAGCAGTCAATGTTACCCAGTTTATGATGAGAAGGCATTGCATAGTTATATGGAACAGGGTGTAGATACAGGGAGGAGTAAATAATTGAGGACATTACTGCAACTAACCACAGATAGGTTAAGAGCTGTTTAAACACATCCAGAGAATGTGTGAAGAAGAAAGATCTGAGAAAATTTCTCATTTTGTTGCAGAGACAAACTGAATGTATGAAAGGGAAGTTAATAAATTAGGAGGACAAACTGAGATGGCTTAACATACATCTAAGAGGGGTGCCAGAAGAAGATAACATATTCAAGGAAGAAATAGTGAGAATTTCCTAATATTGATAACAGACAGACTTTTTCATAATTTGGAAGCACAGTGACCCATGAGAATGATTCATTTTTTAAAAAAGTCACACCTAAACACATTTTAATAAAACTTCAGGATAAAGAAGAGACAGATTACCTACTCAAACACAAGCAGATGAAAACAAACTTTTCATCATAACAATGGGTACCAGAAGATAATGAATGAATATGCTATGAGTGCTGAGGGAAAATCACTGACAATCTGGAATTCTAGACCATGCTAAATAGTCACTCAAAAATGAGGATAAAACAAAGATAGTTTTCAGCTCAAAGCCCATGCTGAAGAACTATTATATAATGTGCTTTAGAAAGAAAGAAACCCAGAAAGAAGGAGATCTGAGAATCAATCGTGATCAAAGACATTGGCAGGCACGAATAATATACATTATTATTAACTGTCAACAAAGCGGTAACCATAAGATTAAAAGGGAAGGAGGGATGAAAACAAGACAGATTAAGTTACTTTATACCAAAAATGTGAAGTAGTAATTAGAGTTAAATTGTTCCAAGTTGCCTGTGTTATGCAGAAGAGTATAGGTATTAATTAACTTTGAATTTTATTAAGTCAAGTATGCTTGTTAAAATGTAAGGGTAACTATTGAAAGAATAGAAGTAAAATATATAACTTCCAAAATAACATATGGAAATGGAGTCTGCAAAGAATCATGTAATCAATTTTTTTTCTCGCTTTGTCACCCAGGCTGAAGTACAGTGGCGTGATCTGGGCTCACTGCAACCTCCGCCTCCCAGGTTCAAGTGATTCTCATGCCTCAGCCTACTCAGTAGTAGGGACTACAGGCACACGCCACCACACCTGGCTAATTTTTGTATTTTTAGTAGAAATGGGGTTTCAACATGTTGGCTAGGCTGTTCTCAAAGTCCTGACGTCAAGTAATCCATCTGCCTCAGCCTCTCAGAGTGTTGGGATAACAGGCGTGAGCCATTGCGCCCAGCACAGAGAACTTAATCATTCTATAGAAGTTAGGAAGGAGGTAAAAAGAAGCATACATGCACACACACAGACACATTTAGAAACAAAATAAGAAATGAATAAAATTATATCAGGAATCACAGTATTTGTAAAACAGAGATAAAAGACAACTCTTTGAAAATCCATCGATGTATTGTTTACCTGATACACTCCTAAAACATAATGACATGGAAAGTTTGGAAGTAAAGGACAATATATATAACCAACAAAGGATCAGTATTCATCATATATAAAAATCTCCTATAAATTAGTAAGATAAAAATAAAATACACAAAAGAAAAAATGGGCAAAAAATGGAGAAGAAAGCTGAAAGACTGCCAAACACATATAAAGGCATTTAATCTCACTAGTAATCAGGGAAATGAAATAAAGCAAAGAGATACCATTTTACAGTCACCACATTAGCAAAGGAATTATAAGGCTAACAACATCAGATTTATTGGCAAGAATATGGGGAAATGGGGTATAGTATACACTGTTGACACAAGTGTAACTTGGTAAAACTATTTTATAGGGCAGTGTAATACTATCTAGCAAAATTGAATACATGCAAACATATTATTACCACACATTAGAGAAACTCTTAGGTGCATACACAAGAAGATACCCATAAGGATGTTTACAGGAAAAAATTGGAAGCAACATAAAAAAGCCAGTTTTAAAAATGTATGTATAGTATATGTTACATTAATATATATGCACCATATATTATATATACATATATTTCTTATATATACATATCTACCATATATGTACATATACCACATACATACACACATATACACATATACCTTAAACCTGCTCATGTAGTTATAAGTACATACTTAGGAGTAAGAGTTTTAAAATGTACCCCAAAGCACACCTACCAACTCTCCACCTTTAGGACAGTGATTACCTTCGGGAAGAAAGTAAAGGTAATCTAAAGTAAAGAATGTGGACAGGCTTTAATGAAATCTTTCTTTTAAAAAATATGTGTTAAATATGGCAAAATATTAACAATTGTTAAATTTGGGTAGTAACTACACAGGCATCTAATATATCTGTACATTTATGTTTAAAATATTTTAAAATTAAAAATTTAAAATATAGTAACTAACATGAAGTAGTCACAAAGACCTAACAATCATCACAGCAATAGTATTTTCTGTTTATTTATTTTAAATAAAAAAACAAGTGTTCAAAAGAATAACATTTTTAAAAAGTCATGACATGCCTAAGGTGAAGCATTTACAGAAATGTGAATGTGACCATTATTATACAACCAAGGTTTTCTACTTCTTTAGAAAAAAATTAATGGTTAACTCAATATATTGCACTTAGTAATGTTAAGAGAGTACCATAAAACACGCTGTTCTCTTTCACTCAGCTGAACCTAAGTTAGAATCAGTCAGCTTTGAAATTTCATGACTTTCGGGGTGCAGAATTCACCACCTCCACAATGTATTAGCATTATTTTCCCATCTGAGCCCTCTTGGGCAGCAGCAGTAATAATCTGTGGTGTGTGTTAGAGGTTAGGACTGAACCTTCCTTGAGCTCCCAGGAAAATCACCACCTCTCCCTTCAGTGTGGGGTTTGTCAAACTCACTTCCTCCAGCTGTGGAGGCTGATTTCCCAGTGTACTTCACGTTCTGGTCAGGCACTTTCATCAGGTGCTGAAAGACAAACACGGGCTTTAATCTCCCAGGCTTGAAGTCACCAGAATGGCCAATCACAGGCAGTGAGAAGCCAGGCTAGGAGAGCAGCAGAAACAGAGCTTTTCAGCCCTCATGTGGTTTAACTCACATTTCAGGGACAGCTCAGGGGCAGTCAGAAATTGCTCCAGACAGGGTGGTGAGTTGGGCCCTGCTATTTGGGTAAAATCATAGGGAAGTGTTGAGTCTGAGATGAGTTAATCGAAAGTGTGTGAGAGACACATTTTAAGGGTCAATTTAAAATTTAGCAATGAGATGATTTTAAAATCACCTTTAGGACTGGGCCATCATTTTGATGGGGCCATCTTGTTCATCCGCATTCACAGAACACACAGCTGCTGTGGTTTAACTGTGCCCTCTTTTCCTATAAATGAGTTAAATCAACAACCTGATGACTAGCAGGGTAAAATGTGGCAGAGATGTTCCTTACATCCCAATCCTACTTTACCTTCAACACCCAGATCAAATTCCCTTCTCTTGTTGACACCATTCTCCTTGGATTCTTGTCTTCTTTAAGGGACTCCAACATGTACCAGAAGCGAAGTAGAAAGAGTTTTCATGGTTTTGTGGCTGCACAGATCTAGATCTGAACTCCAATCTCCATTTACTCACTGTAGGATCTCAGGCATTTCATTTAACCTCTCTAGGCTTCCATTTCCTCATCTGAAAATTGGGGAAATAATAATACCCATTTCACAGAGGTGTTGTGAGGATGAAATGAGATACAGAGTCGAACTGTTTAGTCCAAAGCCTGGCCTGGAGTAATGCTTTTAGCCACTGTTGTTACTGACATTCTTCCTGCTTTTTTCGTTATTTTTCCTTGTCCTTCAGATTTCTGAGTTTAATGTGGTTATTTTGAACTTGGACAAAAGCTTTTACATTTTATTCCCTACTGGTGTTGATTTAAGATATGCTTTATTTCCAATGAAATAGCTTTTCTTGAATTTTTATTAGACACGTGGTGCCTCATATTTTCTCAAACATCATTAAGAACAGAAACATCCTAAAAATTGAAGTCAAGTACATGCAGAAGTTAAGGGTCTTCAGTTTTAAGGCCCTCTGTTGACCAAGCCACTAGAAGCACTGATGACCTTTGCTGGCTTTTCAGTTTTCTGTTGACTCTGAGGCTCTGGTGTTGGCTTAAGGTCAGCTGTTAGAAAACAGTGAATTTATGCTTTGGTCACACTGTGGGAGTCAGGCTCCTGCTAAGAAAGGCCTCCAGAAAAGCCAGGAAGTTGTAAGTAAAGTTCTTTTCATTTGGATGTTGCCAGAAAAAACAGGCTGAGAACAAAGACTATTATTATAAAATACTAAAATAAGTCATTACTCATCTTCAAGCATTAACAAACTTAGCACATAGTAGGTGCTTAATAATCACTTACTGCATGATAAGTATGACACTTCTTATGTGGAGTCTCCATTTACCTGGAGACAGGCCTTTTCTGGAATGGTTGACAATAGTCAGTCCTCCCTACCCAAACCCCTACAAAAGCCTATAAATAAATGTTCACACAATTTGAAACTTGTCATTTTATTGACTTTAATCATTGTCCAAAGAGAAATTCCTGGAGATAAATATATGTGTGTATATCTACATATATTTATATATATATACACACACACACATATATACACACTCTCTATATATACAGCATCTCTATATATATATATGTTAAATCAACAACTCTCTCTCTCTATATATATATATAGAGAGAGAGTGAGTGCATGCGTGTGTGTGTGTGTGTGTATATATATATACACACTCTAAATATTAGGAAGCATAATTCTGGTAAAAAATAAATTTTGTCAATCAAGAAATTTTCCTCAGGCAAATTTCAGCTTTATAAAGATTCCAGTCCTTTGCAAGGACTGGGGGATGCTGCAGTCCTCCCCAGCGCCTCAGCATGGGTCAGCCTCCGCTACACTAACCCTCGGGGGAAGGTATCTGTGCAAACATTCAGCTGCCACCCCTCTGCCTGACCCTGCCTAGAAGAGCAGTGCATTTTGACAGAATTGTGGAGGGAAACACCCTCCAAAAAAGAGCAAAACAAACACTGTAGGGTCACAGCATTTGTCCTCGGGATACAATTCTTTATTGCTTATAATTATAATCAATAGAGTACTGTGAAATCTAATACTAATCTCTTTTTTCTTTTCTGTATACATGGCCTTTTTCATAGTGCACACTCCCATCTATCCACTGGGGGAATGGGAGGTGGAGTAGGAAATTAGGATTCTTTCAATAGCAATTTTGAGTCCCTAATAAAGCAATGTGAGGAAAGATAAAGATTTTAGATGTGTTTATGCTGCTATTAACACAACAAAACCTAGGTCTGGACTTGAACATGGAGATTGCTAGAAACCAAAGAGAACTCAAGATAGAATACAAGGGGAATTCACATAAAACAGACAGAAAAAGTACAAAGAGGATCTCCTCTTCTAGTTATGAGAGTGAGAGGGCAGGAGAAATGGGGCAAGAGACAGGCCAAGGTCTGTGGTGACCATCCACTCTTGGGGGTGAAAATAAAGGAGGAGGGCACTATTCCTATCCAACTAGGCATGGACCAGCCTGAGAACACTGGAGCCAGAGGCCTGCATCCTTTGATGCAGCCTAAGAAAGGTTGTGATTCTCAGGCCCGCATCCAAGATGGTGATGGGAAGGGCCAGCATAATGCTCCCTTAGGGCCAGATGGGGCCAGCTGCATCTCAGTGAGCCCAAGGACCCATAGACTACACCTAAGTAGCCACAGGTCCCTCATGAGGACACAGCGGACAATGCCTGAGCTACAACATCACATAGAGCCAAGGGATAATACAAGGAACTGAGCGCATGGATCCAAGAACCCTTCTCTTCCTCCTTGTTCCTCTCCACCATTCCATTTAGTATGTGTCACCTCAGATGGGAGCAGTGGGTACAAGGAAGAAATTGGATGAATACATATCTAAAAGAAAATAAATCATTTAAATGAGACTATTTAAACCAAAGATGCAATTAACAGAGATGCTAACTGGCAACTTTAAAAACACTATCCTCTGCTCTGTCTCCCAGGAGGGTGGGTATAGTGAGAAAGACTGGATAGCTGATAGAAAATACTGGACGTTTTCTTTGCACATATGTGTAATAATGTTAAACTATAACATGTCTATGCTATAAAACAATTGTATATTTTTAACAGCTCCCCTTTTATACAAAGGTTTTGAGGCAGCTATAATCTATGTATTGGAAAATAAACACTCAAGGAAAGATCAAAAGACCTTTAATTAGTTTTAGTTATTTGTCATGAAGGAGCGAATGCTGAATTTACACTTAGTATATGTGTTTTAACATATAGAAGGTTAGTATGAGAAGTGTGGTAACTTGCATTTTCTTTATTCACGGAATGTCAATATTTTTGTGGAAGAAAAGAAGCAAGAACTGTCTTATTAATGCCTTTATTTTCAGCACTTCGTAGACTTCCTAGAGCATGGTATGTGCTCAGTTAATATTTATTGAATGAATAAATGAAAATACAAATTGCTTAGCCTCAGAATGGATAGCTTAGGACATTTTTGGAGCTCTCTCAAGCCATTACTGTTGCTATGGGCTGAATGGAAGAGCCAGGGGAATCTGATGTGGCAGGAGGAAAGGGCTCTTGGTTACCCCATCCCCACTCTGACAAAACCCGCCAAAGAAGGAGATGTGAGGACTTTGCTGTGCCTGGACACCCTACTCCCATAGGCTGTAAGGCTAGTGTGAGTGTGTGTGTGTGTGCGTGTGCGTGCATGTGCAAGGGGCAGTGTTTTCTGGGCATGGGTGCTTGCTGCAGCCTCAGGTGAACGAGTACAACCTTTGCTGATACCCCATGGAGAGGCATCTAAGAACTGAGACTCTGGTCCCAGGGCTAGTCTAGGAGGCAGGGAAAGAGCACAAAAACATAGTCTCAGGGAGGCCTAAATGCTATCCAATTGTACATCAAGATCATGCTTTTTTTTCTCCCTCTAATATTAGAGGTTCAGGGACAAAATTAAGCCAGATAGAAAATTGTAATGGAATTGAGAATGTGATAGTGCCGGCATCATAAAGGAAAACGGTAGGAAGTGAAGTGTTTTGTCTCAGGGAAGACACTGTGGAGCATGGATTTGGCAGATCTGATGCAAGACCCTCCTGATCACAAGGCTGGACTGAGTCATGGGCTGTGCCTGGCACATAGCCTTTGTTTGCAAATCACCCAGTGGCCGAGCCTGAGTTTGCCTTGTGCACTCCTGTGTGCATAATTTTTAAAAACAAAACCTTTTCCCATGCTCTTCAGGAGACTGGCCTTTTGCAATACAGTCAATCAGAAAACATTGCTCAGAAACAACATACCATAAGAGCAGGATTGAGTCTTGAGAAGATTGAAAAGTGGGGAGAATAATTTAAGACTGCCCAGAAGGCATTAACTAGTATTCCACTTTCATAGATCAACTTTTATAGATTCCATAAGATTATTCTGAACTTCATCCAAAAGACAATCACTTGCCTTAATGTCTGGCCAAGTTGTTTCATGGGGTCCATAAATCTCAGATGGCATTAGCTGGCACTGTTAGTGATCAAGATCACTGGTTGACTAAATCTGCACTGGAAACAGACATGTTAATCCACCTAGTTAATTCACTGTGGTAAGTAATTACTGAACACTTATCTAATTAGCTAACGCTTTTACCTCTCAAACCCAGAGGTAAATGCCAGATTGAAATTGGTGGTTCTCCTCATTATACCTTAAAAATAAAATTGAGAGATATGGCATGGAATATCAAATAAAAGTGTGCTGGTGCCCATGGTAGTGAGTGAGTATGGTGAGTCTCAAAATTGCCAGTGGTTCCTGGGAAGGAGCAGCAGGTAGACCAGCCTGAGATGAGTCAGGGGTAAGAGACAGATGTATTATTACAAGCTATCAACAATAACTACTGTCCTAAGTTACAAAGGCAACACACATGTTAAAGACTATTTTGCCTCATAGTCATCATTACCTTTTCCAGGATAAGTGTCCACAGGAATTTTTTGATATCTGGGCACAGTTGCAAATGTCTAGTTGGTGGTAACAATGGCAAGATTTAGGCTACATGGATTCCTCAATATAAAGTCCCCTATCCTTTTTCCTTCCTATTCTGTAAATTTTGCTGTCTGACCAAGATGGGCCAAAGGAGGCCAGTGTGACATTCAAAGAGTTTGCCAAGAATGACTGTCACCAGGAAGAGGAGCGTCTTCTAACATGGAGAACTCAGTTAGGATATGAGCACTTGATTCTTGACTGTGATGCACATTCTTAGAAATCCAAGCATATTAGGAGGTGTCTTGTATTTGCTGCTGTTTGGCATTTATAGACATTTTAGGTTCTGATTCGCCTGAAAGCCATGAGACTATGTTCTTGAAGCTCTCACCAGCATAGAACTTCAGTTGATTGTTCTGGGAGTGAAGGGAAAAAAGATCAGGATGAAGTTATCTAGTTTTCTAGATTTTTCCATCCCCAAAGTGAAAAGTGAGAAACATTAGCAAAAGTAGTGAATTCATGCCTTTCTTGGCAGAGGCTCCGTTTTCTGAAAATACTATGCTGTATTATTCCATGTGGATTAACCCCTGATTCAATAAATTTTACCAACAGCCTATAGTTTAGAGAAAGAGGCCCTGGGAAATAAGTTTTTTTAAAAAATTATCAGTCCTTCTGTGTGAACTGGAATAAGTAAAGTTCAGATAAAGGGACATTCTGAGGTCCTGACTTTGGATGCTTTCCTAACTTGTGATGACAAAGAATGAAAACAAGTTGGTGAGGGACTGGATGGAGAGGGGAAACTGAAATGTTTGAGAACTGGACGTTCTCGTATGTATTGGACACAGTTTTGAGAAGACCTGGTAGGCGTGGTATAGAAACCAAAAGAGGACTTGTATCCGTATACAGTTTTCTCAAAGCAAATAAGCCTGTTTGCAACATCGAACCTGTGTTGGGATCAAGGACAAATGTAAGGGAAAGGTTCTCACCAATAGTTAACAAGCTAACCAACCTGGTCAAAGAGCTAGGATGGCACACCATCAAAGGGGACCTATCTTCTTGAGAAAGTTCTGCTCTGAGAACTGGGCTGTGGTATAAAAGGCATGTCAGGGAGGGCGTTTTTTATTTGATAGGAAAATTTAAAATGCTAAAGGAAAGTTTTTCATAGCAATTTTACAGGAAAACCTAAGTTTTAAGAGAGGGTATCATTCTAACTTGGAACTGAACTATTATGACTAGATCTATAATAGCAAGTCACAATATTTCTCTTTCTTGACATCAATTTAAGAGTGACTGCTCACATAGTAGAGAGAATGGCTTCGGTTATACCTGCCTCCAATAGTTCCATGAGATCTGATAGGAATACATATGTTGGGTGAGTAATTTTGATTTTCCAAATTTGTTTTGATCAGATGGATGCTCCTTACATTTTGTATTAAATGATTAGATAATGGGCCTCTATAGTTATCACTGGATACAGCTCATAAAACAATAAAAACAATGCAAAATGTCTTTTTAATGACATTTTTCTCCTTGATTTTGGGGGTTAGGGGTTGGCTCATCTAAGAAAATGGGGCAAAATAAGTCAAAAAAATATGCAAAAATTTAGCCAACCTTCAGTAGTAAACAAATTCAAGGTTCAGCCTGGGACTCACCATAGCGTTCAGCCCTTAATTCCAAGACCATGCGCTGCAATTGAGAAATAATTAAAAGGGTCTCTCAGTGCCTGAGGGAGGTTTAATTGTGTTGCAGGATATTGTGGAGTGATTTAATATGCTTGTGATGGACCTTACAGAGAATTTACTTCTGAAATACCGTTTATGTGATTAATCTCATGGGTAGATATAAAATTGCTGAAGCTGTCTACAAATTTAGCTCCAGTTCCTGCCCCAGGTTAACAGAACACAACAGAGCATTAATCATCATGAGGCATAAGGAGATTTTGATGGTTCCCTCTGATTTCCTGAGAGTTGTGTGAAATGTCTTGCTCAGAGCCTCCATTATATCAGCATTTCAGAAAACACTCCATTTGCCCATCCCAAACAGAGGTAGCCTCCTGCCTGTTCCCTTCCTCAGGGAAGCCCAGGAGAAAGAGAAAAAGAAAAATTATGAAGACGAAGGTAATGGCAAATGGAAAGACTTCTTCCCAGCCAGCAATTTCCTTTGTTTGGCAATATTTAATACTCATCATGTAGTGTAATTTGTCATGATTTACTAAAAAGACTATTATCTGTATTAGGAAACGAAAAAGAGTTTGAAGAGAAAACAACACGTACAAACTTATTTAGTAAAAAGTATATATTTTGGAAAAATCAAAGTATTGCAAAAACTACATTCATATTGGGTAGAAATTTGGCGTGAAATCCCAAACAAGCTTTTTCTTTGGTACTGACAGAGTGATCATCTTAGACGTGCTGCTTGATGAACCCAGTGAAACAAGACACTTCTACAGACAGTCCCCCAAATTTTCTGACTGAGAAATCATTAGACAGTGGGCCAGGGCATCAAGGAAAAGTAATCCTAATGAATTAATGTATTATAATACAAGTGAAAATAATTAATGGCTCTGCTGGTTGGAGAATTTCTCCCCGAAGATAGGAAGAGTGGTATAGATGAGTGATTTTTAAAACACCAAAGCCCAGGTCTCCTTGAGGAAGTCAATCTGAATTTCTAGAGATAGGCTCTAGGGATTAAAGTTCCCCTGGTGGTTCTGATATGTAGCTAGAGTTTGGAATCACTAGGGTAGAGGAATAAGACTCTTTTATAGAATAATGATTCATAGATTCAGTTGGGAATCCAAAGGAATATTTCCAGGTCGTGAAAGTAGTCTTGGCAGAGTGAAACAGAAAGTGTAATAGAATTTGGAAGAAAAAGTGGATGGCAGTGTTTGTCAAACTTTAATGTGCATGTGAATCACACAGAGTTTGTTAAAATGCAGATTTTGATTCAGCAGGTGTGGGGTGGAATCTAAGATTTTGCATTCCTAAGGAGCTCCCCAGGTGTGGCTAATGCTGCTGGTTCACTGACCACACACTGTATAACAAGGGACTAGGGCTAAATTCTTGCCTCACAAGAGAAGAAAGGAAATGTCCCTTTGCTTTGAGATTTTGAAGCTTGTTCTGTAGTAGTAAGTGCACTGATACCATGGAATACTTTATTTTGGAAACTAGGTATGTATGACCCAGTAACTAATTAAAAATCTATTACTCTAGATGTTTTTGAGAAGGAAATTAATAGTATTTTGTTCTACTTTCTGAACAGTCCAATTTAATTCAACAATAGAATTTGTTAAAACTTAGGGATTCAAGAAAGATATTTGAGATAGCTTGCCTCAGGGGATTCGCAGTCTTTCTAGGGGGATGGAAACTTAACTACATTACAATGTGAAATGCTATCTACCAGCACTAGCAAGAAACAAATGCTTTGGGAACACAGTAGGAAAAAAATTAATACTGACCAAGGAGAGAAGATGCTTGGAAAAGCCTTTATGGAAGATGTAATATTTGAATTGGACCATGAAGGAAAATTGGAATTTTGGTAGGTGAAAAGTAGAAGAAAGGGGGAAGGATGTTTGAAGGACAAAGGCCTGAAGCAGGGGTTCTCAACTTTGGCTGCACCAAAGATCATTTGAGAAGATTTTTAAAATACTTAAATTTTTTAGATTTAAAATACAGAGTGTCTAAATTAATTAGTGCCTGGTCAACAGTGTTGTTGTTTTTTTTTTTTTTTTTAAAGCTCCCTGGTAATTTTAATGCACAAAGTGAGAATCAATAAAGATATAGAAAGACACAAGTCTTGGTAAAATATTTTGAAATGTATGGAATGAAAAGCATGTGGAAAGGCCAGGCATGGTGGCTCACACCTGTAATCCCAGCACTTTGGGAGGCTAAGGTGGCTGGATTGCTTGAGGTCAGAAGTCTGAGACCATCCTGGCCAACATGGTGAAACCTCATCTCTACTAAAAATACAAAAAATAGCTGGGTATGGTGGTGGGCATCTGTAATCCCGGGTACTCAGGAGGCTGAGGCAGGAGAATCGCTTGAACCGGGAGGCTGAGGTTGCAGTGAGCTGAGATTGGGCCACTGTACTCCAGCCTGGGTGACAGAGCAAAATTCTGAAGGAGAAGAGAAGAGACGAGAAGAGAAGAGAAGAGAAGAGAAGAGAAGAGAAGAGAAGGGAAGAGAGAAAAGAAGAAGGAATAGGAGAGAGGAGAGAGGAGAGAAAAGAGAGAAGAGAGAAGAGAAGAGAAGGCATGTGGAGAGAAATGGGAGGAACAAAGAACAAAGAAGTCCCAGACAGTTCTTGGCAAAGACGTCTTGACCCACTGTGGTGTGGGGGTAGATACATTTTATCACTGATAACTCTAGTGGCATATGATTACTACCCAAATAACCAAAAGCTACAAATGATATGCTTCATAAATATGAACTGGATTGAATTAAGGTCATTCTTATAGCCGTCATCAGCTCACTGTCTTGCATTTCGTGGTATTTTACAAAGAAAAGAGAGGAAGGATTGGTGTTCTAGCTGTACTGCTGTGATGGGGGTTTGAGCCAGGGCCATGGCCACTGGGGTGGAAAGAAAGTGGTGTATTCAGCATGGTTGGTGGAGTCCTCAATGGCAGTGCTGTTCAAAGTGTTGTCCACAGATCATCAGCGTCAGGACCAACGAGGAGTTTGCTAGAAATGCAAATTTGGACACACATCAGCAACCCGCTGAATCAGAATTTCCAGAAGAGGAGTCCATGAAGTGTCTGGCTGATTCTTATGCCTGCTACACTTTGAGAAGATAAAATAAAATACAAATAATTTACTCAAGTTTGCACAATTAGGACACATATGGTTGAACTTGTACTGGAACACAGGCAATCTGAATCCACAGCCCAGTAGCTTATATTCCACAGCCTCCCATGCGAAGAAATAAGATGACCATTACAGTCAGAACTGAATAGAAATGGCTGTTTTGTAATTTACTGGTTGTTAATCTTGCACAAGTTTCTCAACTTCTGTAAGCCTTGGCTTCTTTGTTTGTAAACTAAATTATTAATCTTACCCAGTTAATACAGCAGTTATGGGACAAATGAGTTAATGAATTTGTTATATGCAGTTTTCATGCCATTTTCATGCTTAGTGCTATGCTTGGCACATAGAGAGAGTAAATATTCGCCATAATTATTGTTATACTGCATTGCTTCTCAACAAATAATTTAACCCTAAAGGAAAGTTTACATTCAGACTTTCTTTCTTGTGAGCTTTCTCTCAAAATTCTTTTATATCTTCTTTGTGTAATTTTTTTTTTCCAGAAAAAGGTTTGTTCATGTTAAAAATCCTTACTTAGATTCAATGGATGAAGACACTCTCTATCACTTGGATTTGGGAACAAAAACACACAACCTACCAGCAATGTTTGGAAATGTAAAGGTAAAAACATTTCTAATTTCAGGAAAAATGATTGAGTTTTTTCTACTAATTTTTCTTCTTACCTTGCCAAAATAATCTATACACCATTGGCTAGCAAAGTCCCAATAGGAACTAAGTCACACTTATTCTCTGAAACAATTTGGAATGTGCATATCATGAACAATCATTTCCACCCCAACAAGACATAAAGGTTCCCAAACTAAATCTAATGCAAACATGCTATTTGACTACTCTGGTCCCTGGAGATAAATACAATTTTATTGACAATACTGCTGGGTGTTGAGAATTCATTATGTTTTAACAGATTCAGCTCACTATTTAACATCTACATTTATAGCTTAATCTCACTAGTTCTCGTTTTATTAAATCATAAAAATAACTCAACAAAACTAACAATATTATTTCACTTCTGGAAAATAATCATTATCTAATATTTCATATTAAGATTTTGTTTCATAGGAAATATTTCATAAAAATTATTTATTAAATACTACATAAAATTGTACTTCTGCATTATTTGTTTTATCTGACATGTATTTTAATTATATAAGCAATTTGTGTTCCTTATTTAAAACAAGGAATACAAAAAAGAATATGATTTTTAAAAAACACCCAGTAGTCCTATCACCTAAACATAGACACGATCAACTCATTTATTTCTTTCAATCATTTTTAATGAATAGACTTTAAAATAGTTGTAATTATAGAGCTGCATTCTACACTTTATCATTTAGCTTTACATCATTAACATTTCTCCGTATTATTACATTCTTTTGAAACACATCATTTATGGGTGTCAAGTGGTGTACCACACATTACAGAGACTATTATTAACTTTTATGCTAAAATATTTTCCATTATAAACAGGACTCAAATGAATGGTTTTGTACCTGAAGATTTTCTACATTTAGGTCAGTTTGCTTAGGGTGATTCACAGAAATGCTCAAAGAGACTGGATTTTTAAAGAACTTTGTTTTCCAAAAGACTATATCTATTTACAGTTGCACTAATGGAGAATTGCGCAGTTTTCATCTGACTTTTTCATTTCTTTGGCAATTACAATAATAAAAATAAAAGCATCACATGTACTATATCACTAACATCTGCAGATTTAGCTCTTTTAGGTGGGTTTAGCAGATATTAACTCTCTCCATAAAACAAGAAAATTAAGTTCAGAGAGGTGGAAGAAGGTTAGTTACACCACAGAGTGATAACGCTGAGACCTGGACCAAGTTCTTCCAAGTCCAATCTCTAGGGTCCTTGCTCATTGCACTAGGAGGACCCTTTGGGTCACAGTAACTCAGGATCGTCCATAATTATTTAATCCTAGCTCTTTCACTTACCCATTGGGTCAAGAGGCAGGTGAGAAAAGGGGAGGAAGAAGAGGGGGAGGTTAAGAAGGAGGGGGAGGAAGAGGTTGGAGGCAGAGGAAAAGGAAGGGAACAAGAAAGTAAGGAGGGAGGGAAAGAAAAAAAGGTTGGAAAATGAGAAGAAATCGATCTACGATGCCTATGGTCAGTAGGTGCTGAGTGGTCTTCTCCCGCTTCCTCTCTCCTAGGTAGGAAGGTGTGAGGGTGTGGCTGGGTGTCCTCACAGCGAGGTGACCCACCATTTCTTCACTCCTCTCCAGGCTGCGCTCCTTGCCTTTGTGTCACCTCCCTCTATCTTGTGCTTCATCTTCTCAATGTAACCTCTTCCCCTGCTGCTGTTTTGGTTTACTTATGCTCCAAGAGTCATGGATCAAGGCGGTCTTTAATACTCAATAATCAGATTGTACCAGAATCCAAACATTAGATTTGAGGTTCATGCCTCACAATAATATCCCAGGACCCTTGTCTAGAGATGACTCTGATTAATTGAAAGACTTTTCATAATTAATAAACTAAGACATATAGCTGGTTAATACATTTAAAAGACTTGAGACATGTATTTGAGACAGAAAGTGATTTGCTATCTACATATCTGGGTTTCTGTCTCTCTTCTACCATTTATGGAGTGCTTTCTATATATCAGACCCTGTGTGGCACGTGCAAATGGTACAGTGAGTCCCCACAGCAATTAAAGTAGTTATTATCTCCACTTTACAGATGAGAAAACCAAGGCTCAAATATATACATAGTGTTATAACATATATATAATATATGTTTATCTGTAATAGGCACAACACAGCTGGTATGTGAAACAACTGAGATTAAAACTTAGGTTTCTCTGATTAAAAAAAAATAATGGCTCTTTCTCTGTTCAAACGAAACAAACCAACACAAAAACAAAAATAAAAGCACTATGTTTTAGTACTTTTTAGTAGTCCAAGTATTAGTTTCTGGGAAATCATTGGGATGGAAAGCTTTGTTTTAGAGATAAAAATAAAGGGACTCGCATGTATGTATCTCTCTCTCTCATGCGCGCGCGCACACACACACACGCACACACATAGTTGTCCCATCTAGGTTATAATCCCAGGAACCAGACCTTCACATCTCTGTCTGTCCAGATTTTGTTCAGCATTTATTCTCACACACTGTTTATCATCACCACTATCCAACCTTATACATTTACCACCCACCTGGTTGTGAACCTTCAGTAAACTATCTTTTGGATACAAAGATATGCTCTGTTTCAAACCTGTCTATCCCATCAGAGAGCAACTCCACTGATTGAGCCACTTTGATGAATAGGAGGCAAAAGAGAGAGAGAGAGAGAGAGAGAGTGAGAGTGAGTGTGTGTGTGTGTGTGTGTGTGTGTGTGTGTGTATAAACTGAGGAGCAGGTAACCTAGTTCCAAATGATCAGAACTGGCCATTTAACCTGAACTAGAACTTTTTCAAGGCAGCAGGTAAAGTCTGATTTATTCTCATAGATGGTTTCCTCAGAAACTTGCCTTCCTCCGGCCATGTTCTCCTCTTTGAATGAGAACATTCTACATTCAATTTCTTGAGTCCCTTAAATCTCAGGGCAGCAGTCCTGGCTCAGAAAAGAGGACATAATCCATCAGTACCTGAAAACTCAGCCTCGTCTTCACAGAGATGATAATCATTATTAATAGCATTATCTTCAAAGAAAGGAGAACTCTGGGTGTATAAAGTTGAAACTTCAGACTCCAGCAATCGCTCCCATTTCCTTCATATTCTTACCACATTTAAAAATTTTTGCTATGTGCTACTGCAAAATCTCAGTAGCTTAATACAAGTTAAGTTTACTTCTCACTCATATTAGGTACAAAGTGGGAGTTCTTGGTTGATGGATGGTTTCCCTACAACTGATGATTCAAGGACCCAGGCTCCTTCCATTATTGTGACTCTGTTTCCTTCAAGGCATAAATTGCTGTTTCCCAGTGTGTCAAATCTGTCCAGCAGATGAGAGTGACAATATGTAGGGTCACCAATACATCCTCCTTGTAGGATAGGAGATTTCTATGGGCTAGGACTGGAAACGGTACCCATTACTTCTGCTCAAATTCTAGTCACTGGAACTCAGACATATGACCTTGTCTAACTGGAAAGGAGGCTGAGATGTTAAGTTTAGCTGGGTGCCGAGAAAGAACGGCAAACTGTTTAGGTGAACAGCTAATCGATCTCTGCCATACTCACTAGAAAGATTCAGACAATTAATACATACGGTGGAGGATCCTTAGGAGTTATCTATTTGATATCAACATCCAAATATGTCTTTTATAAAATCACTAACAGGTATCCTCTAATCTCTCACTAGAAATTTCTAGTAATATGTAAAATTATTACTTTATAATACCGTATAATATGCATTTTGAATGTATTTATATTCCCTTGTTAACATAGAAAATGCATAAGATGCAATAGACCAGATTAATACAACATGGCATAGTTAAGACTTTTAAGATACTAGGGATATCTAAAGCTGAGCTTTTTTCTGGCAGTCATTAGCCAAAGTCCTTAACATATTTTTGTAATGCCTCTGACTCCTTCCCATTGTGTTTCTAACTTCTTTGATAAAACCAGGACAATTGATCGTTTTGTTTGAGACAAAAACACCGTAAATGTCACTTAAGGTCAATGTTGGTTGGTGGTCTTCAGCCATATTTTACTTCTCATTAAAGCAGCCAGACTGAAAATTGTGTCCAGAGATGATGTTTAGTGAGTCTGGTTTAGGAGTAAGGAAGGCTTTAAGAACCAAGCTGCTTCTGTCTGTGCATATGATCTTTATGTCTCCAGAAATATTCAGAAATTCCTGTTGATTATAGCAACATCTACAGTTCAAAGGAGAATTCAAACCACAAGCTATTCTAACATCTGTTTTGGTTTTATGGTCAATCTGAATAGTTGTAATTTACATTCGCTGGCACCACACAATGAGGTTATTTTCAAACTACTGTACTGTGTTTTAAAAATTTCCTCGGACTTAGATCGTGAGCCAAGTCTTAACTATCCACACCAACAAAGAAGAAAATTCCATGAATTATTAATAACAGGTTTAAAACTCACCTGAAACCATGGTCTTAACCTCTTTGTTACCAGTCTTTATGGCTGACTTCTATTGCAGTTCATTACTAGCTTAAGGCTTCATCAGAGAAACTCATAAGAAGGCAGAGGAACAACAATGTTAAGGGTAGAAGAGAATCAGAGGGCCTGGATACAAGGCTAATTACACCGCTAATTGCAAAAGAGTGTAGCTCAGGAACTATTGCTAAATGGAAACAGGATGCATCATGTTATCAGACCACTCAATAGTTAGAGTAAATCATTTGTGAATGGGGCCACCTATTCTATAACCTCAGTTAGGTATTTCATTAGACAGATATTCTTTATCCCTGTGATGGACCTCGTCAGCCCTCCCAATCCTCTGTCCAATGCTGCCCACATCAGCTAGATACCACCAACTGCCTTTTCCTTACTAGAGGACTCAGACCAGCTTCATTTGTACTAAATTCTGCAATATAGGAATAGTAAGCAAGTTCAGAAGCAGGAATAGAAAATTGCTACATGATATATAAATTAATGGTTACCATTTGTCCATCACTGAGAACGTGTCTGGACTTGTGCAATGTCCTTTGCCATATGCAATCTCACGTTCTTCTTTCAAAACTCTCTGAGGGGTACTGTGTTTTTCCTGTATTGGAGATGGTCTGAGGCACATAGCTTATTTGTGTGACACTGAGTAAGCTTCTTACTCACTGATGGGGTTGGAGTTCAAAGCCAGGTTTACCTAACCCCAAAGGGCAGACCCTCGGCTATGTTGTCTTCTCTCTCTTTGCATTTTCCTCGCCACTTACTTCAGAATCCTGGAGGATTTGACTCTTGCCACCTTGCTGTGGCCTGTGCTTCCTCCTGGGTGTGAGAGTCTGCCAGTGCTCACCCTCTTGTTGCCGACCCCTAGTGCTTCTCTGCTTCTCTCCCTGGCATCCACCTCTCCCATTCCTGGTCCCTGGGGCTAGTGTACCCCTAAACAGACTGTTGTATGAGTAACTGCCAGACAATTGTATTGCCATCTTCTATTAGACATCCTTGACTGCAACACCTATCCTAATTTCAGAGAAGGGAAAATGTGAATAAAACAAAAACAAAAATAAATCACTGGAATTGATGAAATGCCACAGGGAGATCCCACATTTACAATAATAAGGCTTGTTCCATGAGAATTTCTTCTGAATAAGAAATTTAAAAGTCTTGAGATGATTCCTTTAAAATTTTAAGTTCACATAATCCATTTCACAATACAAATTTATGATAGGTCATGGGGAATCAGAAAACATACCTAAAACTGGTAGTTCTCCTTTTGCTCTTATATCACTTACATGCTGTGGCCTCAGAACTTACATCCTAAGCATATGTCATGGTAATGCTCAACAATAGGCTGTCTATGTCAATTTAAGATGCTGGTTGGTGTTCACTACAAACAAAAACACCAGGAAACACCTCCTTGAATAATATGAACATTTATTTTGATTTGTGATTTTTTTTTTTTTTTTACTAATTTAGTGCATAAAACTTTGCTTCTGTTGCCTTATTTACAGGTTGATGCAAAATAGCTAATTCATGGAACATAAACCATGACATCTACACACACTCTTAAGTAAATTGACTAAAAAGTAAAATAAAAAATTAGAGTTGAAACTGACCCGTGGTTCTTATCCCAGTTACTATGGCAGGCCCTTGTTTATTTTTATTAACAGTTTGTCTGTGTTGGTGGGAGCCCCAACAGAATGAAAGCATTTGCACTGTTTATGCACAAGGAGCTTGGGTTGGAGGAAGCTGAAGAAGACATAAAAGACATCTGTGCTGGGACAGACAGATATTGTATGTACAAAAGCGGGCCTGTGCTCGCCATCAATGTGAGTATCCGTGGTTGCATTTCAGCTAGTCATTGCAGGCTAGAGAAAAAAGTGGGAACTTTTACATGTAGTTCTTTTTCTCTCCTGCTTTGCATTCTTACACAATTAAGCTAGGTGTCCAGGTATGAGTTTCTTATTGGAAAAAGCCCCCAGGGCAGAACATAGCATGCAGCATCATTTTTGTTTATTAGTTACCACTTAGGTATTCAAATTAGAGGGAAAATACTCAAAGCACCCCTCCTTTCTCTTTACTTTGTAACTGGTTAACACCCCTCACTCCCCCACCCAATGGCAATTTTCCTTCCTCTATCCCTTACCCAGCTTTGGGAATGTTGAGCTTTTAGTACACATAGGCTAATTTTCAGGACTGCTAAAGTGCTGCTGTTTAACACCATAATAAGCTCGCTGAAAAACTGCTAATGCATTTCTACTGAGCTCTTGTGAATTACTCTCCGGCATTTAGAACATGTGAACAGTTATGGAAGCACACAGTGTCCTAAGACAAAATGAAAGGGGAATGATTTGCAGTTTTAGGGAACATGCAGACCATTTCCCCCTTGGACTCAGCTGGGCACACACTGATGAGGGCGTATATGCATAGGTGTCCAATTTGCCTTCCCGTGTTTATCCCTCTGCACAGGGCTGTATTCTGAAGTAATAACTCTGAAGCCATCACATTTCTGGGCAGTGCAATCCTCATAAGAGGCATAGGCAGGCATGCTAGGGGACAGGGGAAGAATCTCCTGCACAGGGTGGCAATTCTAAGGAACTGAGCTGTAAGTGGCTCCTACCAGAGGGAATAGGCATCATCCATTGATTGCCCTACAGTGTGGACAAGCATTGATGAAAACCTGGGGTAAAGAAGAGAAAATTATGCAACAACAATGAGGCAGCTAAATTGATCACCTCTCTGGGCCAAGAGTGCCTGAAACGTGTTCAAATGGGAGAATCCATTCAATTATTCGCTTGTGCATTCAATAAACAATTACAGAATATCTACATTAGAAGGAAGTTGAATATCCACTGATCTTGGCAAATTTTTTCTTACCAACATTTGCTGGACTTTTAGACTATAACTGTTTTTAGTACAGTAAATAGAGAAACACAAAAATGTTAAGTTTCTTAAAAATGTGGCACTGCCATAAATAAGCAGTAAAACTTCAGAGGAAGAAATGAAAACAGCAATAGACTGATCTTGCTGTCTTGTCTGGGAAAAAGACCTGAAATATGTGTCATGCCAAGGTTACTAATTAGAAATGGGCCTTACTAGGCAGGCAGGGGACTGACAACTGTGATTCCTTCTTTGAAAACTCTTCCTCTCCAGTAGCGGTTGAATGGGGTGTGTGAAAGAGAGCACAAGTCCATTTGTCATTTCATCAACGCGTCACATAATAAGTGACAATCATTAACTTACTAAATGTCTGAACTGGAAGGAATCTAATAGATCAAATAATAATTTATCTTAATTATAGTAAGAAAATTAGGTAAGAAAAAATAATAGTGAGAGAGTGTATTCATTAGTCACAGAGACAGTTTCAAAGTCCCAGACTTGTTAATCTTGGATATACAAATCAATACAAGTTTGATTCCTGGCTCCAGGATGCTTACTAAGCATTTGAAAGTCAGGGCATATTCAGTGGGAACCAGAAAGAGGGAACGCAGAGGTTTGAAATTTCCATAGCTCAACATTCTTGATAGAAGGAGGAAGCTCAGGTGAAAACATCATGGTCACAGCCAGTGGTTTTCCAAAGTCTTTGTATCCAAGAGTAGGACACATTGAGGAGCACATTTGACTCTCTGCTGTTATGTCAGGAATGAAGTTACTACCAGTTTTGAATTCAGTTCCAGTTTCTACAAATTACAGAATGGAGGATCTTTCTGGAGAGTTATTAGGACATCGCGTAGCCACCAGGAGTTGCTAAATCCTCTAGCCTGTGTTGATCCCTGTCCTGGTGACATTGATTCCACTGTCCTGAATACTGAATAAAACAGGGTTATGGTCATGATCTATAGTAATTTAAACTCACTTCCACGTTCAGTATAAGTTTAAAATTGTGAAGTGGGGAATCTAGCCCACATTTCTACCCTAGTACCTTTCAGAGCACACAAAATTAAAAGCAAATGAAATGGATTCGCTATTTCATTTAGTATGGTTGAAAAGGACTCTTGATTTGGCAGCCAAAATTATATTTCCCCAAAATCAAGTCAATTGTGCAAAAAGCTCTTTTTCAAAGGCTCATCATGAAAAGCCCAGTGGGAAGATGGGAAATGGCTCTGCCCTGACACACCTGTATACCATACCATCCCCACCTTCTACTCTTGCTGATGAGGGTTGAAGTCAACAGAACTGGCAGTGAGACGCCTCCCTCTGATCTTCACAGATGGACACATCTGTCAGCACGTCATGTAGGCGCCAGTTAGGGAGGACTTACGTTTTCCTCAGCATTGGCAAAGTCTTCATGATTATGTAAATTTATCTGAGGCCTGTTAACTTGTAATGAAGGAAGAAGATATGTCCTGTTCATGTATCACTTTGCAAGATGTATGAAGACTTTCTCTTTCTCTCAACAGCATGGCATGGGCATTCCCTCCATTTCTATTATACTTCATCAAATTATTCCACCATGCACGGTGCTGCAATGTCACCATTATTAGAATTGGTACATCGGGGGAATAGGTGAGACGGATTGATTTCTATTAGAATTGAGTGATCCTTAGACACGTGGTAGCTGCCAAAATATACCATCCTATTCAGAGCCCAGCAGAAGCCCAGATGGGCTAAAAAGTGTCAGAAGGCTGGACTTGAGGAAATTTAAGGAAATCTGCCCACATTGCGTTTTTCTTTTCTTCCTTTTTTCTTTATTGAAACCCACAGGGAGAGATCTCACTGCCTATTGCAGGATGGTCTTAGGTGTTTATAAAGGGAAGAGTAGAAAAATTGCTAGAAGATGTGTTTTGAGGGTAGGGGTAAATTTCAAGTCTTAGGAATTTTTTTGTTGTTGTTTTTGTTTTTGAGACCGGGTCTCGCTCTGTCGCCCAGGCTAGAGTGCAGTGGTGCAATCTCAGCTCACTGCAAGCTCCGCCTCCTGGGTTCGTGCCATTCTCCTGCCTCAGCCTCCTGAGTAGCTGGGACTACAGGTGCCTGCCACCATGCCTGGCTAATTTTTTGTATTTTTAGTAGAGACAGGGTTTCACTGTGTTAGCCAGGATTGGTCTCAATCTCCTGACCTCGTGATCTGCCCCCCTTGGCCTCCCAAAGTGCTGGGATTACTGGCGTGAGCCACCGCGCCCAGCCAGGAATTTTTTAAAGTAACAGAAATAAGTGTGTTCAAGTAAAAAAAAAAATCACAAAAATTTCCCAGTTTCATCAGCTAAGTGAGCAAACTGCGAAGCTCTTAGAAAAACATTGCTTTTTGCTCACATCAGTTACTACATCACCTCTGTTGGCTGTATCTTTTCCTCATCAGTACACCAGAAAGAACCCAGGCCAGGCTTTCAGGGAAGGCTTAAGTGATACTTCCTAAAGTTTTCACAGAGCCTCCCGACCTCCCTTCTTCTTTGGCTTCTCAGGCAGCTGTAAAGAGGCCTTGTTTTTGCTTCCAGAATGTGTTGTGATGAAGTTTTGAGGAAACGTCTTCTTCTTCAGCTTTTTCTTAAGGAGCACATCTTGTCAGGGTATGATTTTACCATGTCACCAAAATGCTAATACAGACTGCACATGGTAAATGGAGAAGTTTGGTTGACAGGGTGATAGAACTGAATGGGCATTATAAAAAGGGCTGAGATTTGGGAAGAGAAATGGTTGTAGAATTAGACATTTATGGAGCAAAAAGAGATGTCAGGAATCCTCACACAAATAGCTGGAGAAGTGTTGTGTTCAACATCACAAAGCCACCATGGCTGAGCCATGCTTCACTAGAAATCATACACATTGGAAAAGACGGTGGCCTTTCCACAGCCGTGGTCCAGGAATCAAGTCCAGCCAAGGCCCTTGCATCTGGGAGAAAGTAAGACCTTTGTGGATATCCATCCAGAGAGAGAAGTAGAGTGTTAGCAATAAGTGTTAGATCAGGCATCCTTCTAGATTGTAGTTTATCCAATACCCCAAATAATCAGTAGTAGGGAACTACTCATTTGGGCATGAATTTCAGATAACATAGCTATTAAAGTTGCTCATAATTCTTGGGTTATGGGTTACAAGGATCTGCCTTCATAGCCCACATTCATGCATTGTAAAGTCCTGACTGCTACGGTTACCACTTGATATTAATGAACACCAGCATGGGCAAGGTGCTCCGATGACCATCCAGCTCTTGATAATGGTCTTTTATTTCATGGCAACATGATATATACAGCACACAATGAAGGCCCATGGATGGTGGCAAATTAACCCACTGTGCTGGTGTAGACACTTCATTTCGAAGTTTTATCCTCATTAAGAACTCTTAGCTTATCAAAAAGTTGATTTGCTTATTTTGTTTTAAGCAGTTTTGCATTTGGAGATGAAAGATGTACACAGTATTACGTTGCTCACATGATCCCTTCCTACATGAGCCAACACACCTTGATAAGCATAAAGTACTTAGTTAAATAGTACGTTGACCTTTGAGAAACCTTAACCATGACATAATACACTAACACATTTAAATATCAGGATGGCATATAAATAACATCATTTTTATGTATACGCTTTCAACTTCCCTCTCAACCACTTTCTTAGGACATTGTGAACAATTCAAGGAGCCACTTACTTGGATGGTTTAAAAAGTATTTGGCCGGGCACAGTGGCTCATACCTATAATCCCAGCACTTTGGGAGGCCAAGGCAGTGGATCACTTGAGGCCAGGAGTTTGAGAGCCAACATGGCCAACATGGTGAAATCTCTACTAAAAATATAAAAAATTAGTTAGGTGTGGTGGTGTGTGCCTGTAGTCCTAGCTACTCTGGAGGCTGAGGCAAGAGGATTGCTTGAACCCGGGAGGCAGAGACTGTAGTGAGCTGAGATCACCCCACTACATTACAGCCTGGGTGACAGAGCAAGACCCCATCTCAAAAAAATAAAAATAAAAATAAAAATAAAAAAGTATTTCACCCAACAAGGATCTATTATCAGTGGCCACCTTGGGTATCTAGTTGGATCTTCTAAAGCATTTTGTAATTAAGTCTACTTTGATCAATATCAAAATTTATGCCACCCCGAAGGATAAGGCTATACTCTATAGCAGGGATTGTCAAGCTTTTTCTGTAAAGGACAAGATAGTAAATATTTTAGAATTTCCTGACTGTGTGATTTCTATTGCAACTTCTCAACTCTGCCACTAGAGCTTGAAAGCAGCTATAGACAATATGTAAATAAATGGGTGTGGCTGTGTGATAATAAAACTTTATTTACAAAGACAGGATTTGGTTCATGAACCATAGGCTTGCAGAGCTATAATCTATGGCATCTTTGTGAAAACATTCACTCATTCGACAAATTGTTATTGAGTACCTATAATGTGGCAGGCACAGAGCTAGACCAGGAGAGAGCAGTGAACAGACACAGTTCTTGTCTTTATAGAGTTTATGTTCTGTCAGAGAAAAAAATAAACAAATGGGTAATTATAAAAACTGTTAGGACAGAGAGAGTCTAGGGCATCTATGAAGATATATCTTCTTATTCAGGCTCTACATAGAAATGAGACTGGGTCAGAAGCTGGGTCAAAACTGGGCCTGGGGAAATTTAGTGTAACCTGTCTGTGTTGCCTTTTAATTTTTTCATTTGTTTGCTTCCCTTCTGTGGATTCAGACCTTTTTCAGGAAGTAAGCTGACACCTGAAGAGTGACTTGGTGTGTGATGAAAAGGTGGGGGGAGGATGAGAGGGCATGCCAGGCAGGGAGACTAACAGTTGGCAGAAAACAGTTTCTTAAGTAAGCCCAAGTCCCTTGAGCACCCCAGACTTTGTAGCCATGGAAGGTCAGCCAAGAGGCCTGATTTACATGGAGTCGGGGAGGGAACAAATGTGACAAGAATCAGAAGAAAAAGAGGATAGAGATGCAAAGAAATTACAGTAATCAAGAAGTCACAGAGAAGATTAAATATTAAGAAGTCACATCACTTTATGAAAGCTACTTGCTGGCAGGCTTATTTATTTTTTTTCCTGACCTAATTTATTCAGATTTGAGCCCAAAGGCTAGCACTAATTTGCATGTCCAAGAGTCATGTTTGTCTTGAAATCTAAACCCCATCACATTGTAAATGTGCATTTGGAAAGACAACAAATGTAAATGCCTCTTCTGAATGTTATTTAATTGCATTGGGAAAAGAAAAAAATTTTAAAGTTGAAACAGGGAGACTCATTAGCAGCTAGCATTAATGTTAGCAGAATTGGTTACATATGCTATGTGTCAAAAGTAAACTCTAAATGATATTCTTCTGTAATCATTTATTACCACATTGCAGGGATTGCACCAGGGACTGTTGTAATAACGGATATAGCTGTAGACTCCTTCTTTAAGCCCCAGTTTGAACAGGTCATTTTGGACATCGTCACCCAAAGTACGGAACTTGACAAGGAACTATCTGAAGAACTGTTCAACTGTAGCAAAGAAATCCCCAACTTCCCAACCCTCATTGGACATACAATGTGTACCTATGATTTTTATGAAGGTGAGAACAGTTTATAAACTGGGAAGGCAACAGAAAAATGCCAGCAACTCTTTGTTATTCAAACCCATAATTTATATTAAAAGCTCTCCTTTAGAAAATTAATATTTGTGGATTAAAAAGGAACTGAAACAGCCTTTTTTTACTTACTAAAGCATAAAGACACAAGGACATAACGAGCAGCAGAGAAACACCCAGAATGAATTTATATTGAGGGTGAATTTAATCCTCCAAGAACAAATTGAACACTAAAATGTAATTAGTGATGTTCACAAAATCTTATCTCTGTTGATGCCTTTAACTTAGATTAGCAGCTCTAAGAGAAGGGAAGTATACTGATTCTGTGTTTCTGCCATTCGTCTGTACCTTAAAAGGGATTCTGTCCCCAGGAAAGAGTGGGCCAGAAAATGGGGAGAAATGCTTGGGGAGGAGGTATAAATCCCACTGGATGGTGTGATCTGAGTGGGGTTTTGTCTCTCAGCCATGAGTAAGGGGTCCCCAGACCAAGTTTAGAGACAGATGGAAGGTGACTGCTATGTAGCGGGCTTGCTACTAGGGATGAAAGGCCCAGGGGAAGAAACCTTCAAAGACAGACCCCCGAATTTTCTCGTCCCAGAAGAAAGAATCTACATAGAGTTGGTACCATGCCTTGAAGGGCATTCTGAAAATCTGGCAGTATAGTTATATTCTTTTCAAAATCCATACTATTTCATTGTAAATTATTTTTTTATTTTCCCTTTGGATCAAACTTAAAATACTATATTGAATTTTAAGAAATTATGTTTGGAGATAGGCCATATTATCTATACATTTTACTTCCAGTTAGTAAAGGTGGTTTTACCACATATTTGTTGTAAAATAGGAGGGCTGTTGGGGTCTGAAAGGGCTGAGACCCTCTGTTCAAGCCCACTGACTCACAGTCCCTCCATCTCGAGGGTCACTCACTGATATGTTAAGCAGAGTTTGCAAATGGCAGCTTGTTCAAGTCAATGTTTCCTTTGGCCTGCACAGCATTTTTTAAAATGTGAATTATTCTGCCAACATTTACAGTATCTGGAGATGTTATATGAACATCCACATTTCTGGCTTTTTGAAAGAACTAACATTTAAAAATGTAGAATATATGCATGGCAGCCTTGGCAAGCCCTGACCCACATCTGGGGCTACGTTTGCTGATGGGGGGGTGAGGCTGCTCCCCTCCGACCAGACACTTGCGTCGGCATTACCTGCGTGGCTCCTGCGAGGTCTTGTTTGAATCAGCTTAAATCACACTCTGTCAGAGGTGTCGGCAGGCAGCTCTGATGAGAAGAGAAGGAACAAGGGGAGGCAGACTGCCGGGGTGAAAGTAGCATGAAAGAATTAGAGGAAAGGGAGAAAAAGAGAGGAAAGAGCACCAAAAAGGGGATTGCGAAAATAACGGATGGCAACCGTGTGCTATTAGGCCATTTGCTTGAATCCAGGCCTTTTCAGGAGTGGGGAGGTCTATTTCTGGGTGTGCACAGGGTACAGGAGGAGTAATGACATCAGACTTTCCTTTTCTTGCTTCTGCCTGCACTGGAGGATACAGGTGAAGTTCAGTGACGAATGAACACTGGGAGCAGCCTGGAAAGGAAATCGTGATCACAAGGGGTGGCATGCAGCCTGAGAGGTGTGCGGAAAGGGGGAAGGCGGACAGTGTCGCAAAGGGCATAAGGACAGGCGCAATGTGCAAACACTGTCCTGATCCTCAAGTAGCTAAGTGTCTGGAAGCCTCTATTTTTTCTCCCAGCACCCGTCCCTGGGCCATTCCCCAGTCACTGGAGCAACCTGAGATTCTCCTCAAAGGGCAGCTCTCACAGCAACCCGCTGCTTCCTGATTTGCCTGGGCACAGTGCTGGCTACCGTAGCCACTCAGCAGTGACTGACCCCAGAATTGAGGCCCTCGGCCATGGACGCTCCTTCCTACATATGAGACTCCTGAGCCAGGGACAGCCTCGTTCCATGGTCCTCTGGTAGGAAGTCACACAGCTCAGTTTATCCTACATGGGAAGCACACTCAGAGTTAGAGACAGCCGCGGAGGGCTCCAGCCAACAGCAAGCCTCTTGTGACGCCACAGCCAGTGGGGTGGGACATCAAGTCACTAAATGGTCTCCCCTTCCTTTCAGGCCGAGGCCGACTAGATGGAGCACTGTGCTCCTTTTCCAGAGAAAAAAAGTTAGATTACTTGAAGAGAGCATATAAAGCTGGCGTCAGGAATATTGCAATGGAATCTACAGTGTTTGCAGCCATGTGTGGACTCTGTGGTCTAAAAGGTAAGCTTTTCATGAATGCTTAGGGTCAAATTCTCCTTTTTCATGCAGCTACTTTTACACTTTAGGAGAAGAAAAAGGGGTCCAGCTATATATTACCTTGGCTGAATGCATGACTTGTAATTGTATATAATATACATTATCTCATAATATCTTGTGAGTGGCCAGGACATTATTCCTATTATGCAAATAAGGAAACTAAACCTCAAGGGTCAAAATCAAGTTGCCCAAGGTCAACAGCTAGTTGGTGACATGTTCAGGACTCGACAGCAAGTTCGGTTTCCTTCATCCTGGTAGTGGCTGGTAGTTTCTATTACAACTGAATTTATCGAGACAAGATACAAAAAAAAAAATTCCTAAAATAGTCCATCAGTCATAATTTTAAATAGCATGGTCAGGGAAGGATGGGAGGAGAATGTGCCACATGGCTATCTGGGGGAAGAGCATTCTGATCAATGCAAATCCAAGGCCACAGGCAGGAGCACTCAGGGAGAACTGGAGGAAGAGGGAAGAGATCAGGAGGGGAGAGGGAGTGGTGGAGAATGGTAGGAGAGAGGGAAGGTACACAGATTGTATAGGACACTGTGAGAACTCTGGGTGAAACGGAGAGCTTTGAATAAAGAGGTGGCTGGATCTGACCTGTGTGTTAACAGAATCACGGTGGCTGCTGAGCTGGGAAGACCCGAATGGGGTCAAGGGCAGGAGCAGGGAGAAGAACGAGAGGGCGAATGCAGTAGTCTAGTGAGAGTTGATGGACAAAGTGATAGCAGCGGAGGTAGTGAGAAGTAGTCAGATTGTAGAAACATTTTGAAGACAAACCCAGCAACATTTGCTGATGACTTGATGTAAATTTGGGGAGAAAGGCAGGAGTTAAAAGCGACTCCCATGTTTATGGCCTAAACTACTGGAAGCGTGAGGTTGTATAACTGGGATAGAAAAAATTGGGGTGAAGATGTTGGGGTAGTAGACATCAAAATGGAGGCCAAGCAAGCAGGTGAATTTATGAATCTGGAGTTTCGGTGGGTCGTTTGGACTGGAGACATAAAATTCTAAGTTGAGAGCATATAGATGGCATTTAAAGCTATGCAATGGATAAGAAAACGAACAATGAGTCTAGACACAGATGACAAGAGGTCCTTGCTTAAACCTTAAAAGTTAAGGGAGATGGGAGAGAGCAAGGAGGAGTGGCTCATGAAGTTGGCAATACACCAGGGAAGTGTCGCATCCTGATATGTAGAGAGGAAGGCTTCAAAGAAGTAAAGAATTACAGCATAATAAAGCTTCATTTTTATCATAAGTGGAATTTGACTTGCAATACTTGTCCTTATAGTCAATCAATTTTAATCTACACATTACAAACAGAATATATGTGGTCATATTTCTAAGAATGCGTTTTACAAAAAAGCTGTAGTTCTAAGGAGATTAATTGTCGAAGTACTATCCTTAACTACTTGCATCTGTCAGAATATATGCACACGTAAATTAATGGTAAAAATGTGGGAAGAACACACAATGCATTTTTGTACTTTTTTTTTTTTTTTGAGACAGGGTCTCCCTCTGTTGCCCAGGCTGAGTATAGTGGTGTGATCTCAGCTCACTGCAACCTTTGCCTCCTCGGTTCAAGCAATTCTCCTGCCTCAGACTCCCGAATAGCTTGAATTACAAGCTTGTGCCACCACGCCTGGCTAACTTTTATATTTTTAGTAGAGACGGGGCTTTACCATGTTAGCCAGGCTGGTCTTGAACTCCTGATGTCAAGTGCTCCGCCTGCCTCGGCCTCCCAAAGTACTGGGATTACAGGAATGAGCTATCACGCCCAGCCCATCTTTGTAGTCTTTTGAAGGTCATTGCTAATACCCTCTTTTAGAGAACAAGAGCATCTGCTTTTCTCTCTACAAGTTAGTGACAGTGGGAAAGCAGCACCCTACACAGCCTGCAGGGACACCTGGATTCAGATGTTTCTGCTCTAGGAAATGCCTCCTCACATTTATTTATTATATAAACAAGTGATCACTTGAGTCATGTCTCCACCTAATATGTAAGTGTAACATAATCTGTTAACCACTTTATTAATAGTTAAATATAAAATGCCGAGATATCAACATGTTGCCTTTGTGAAAACTGGGTGATGATCAGCAGTTCTTTCTTAAGAGGCACCAATTGGCAGCCAAGAAGAGTTCTAGGCTTGTGGACCTGGACTCTGAGTCTTTCTTTCTGTCTTTAGGATGTTGCAGAAACCTAAGTGAAGTTATTCTAAGAGCCTTTCTGTCCTTGCTGCAAATCCTTGTGACCTTGCTCTCTCTGCTACCTGCAGGTTTCCCTCCTGGATACTTTCTTCTCTACATTTCTGTAGTTACCGGCCCCCACTGCATTTTCTTTCTTATGCTGCTGCTGGACCTGCTGGTAGCTGATTTTCACCTGCAAATAGCTCTCTCCCAGGCCACTGTTGCAGCCTTTCATGGAGTAGACCCCTTCTAGACTGCCAACATTCACACTAAAGCCTGCATCTGCAGCTCTGTAGTTCTTGGGAGTATTTCTATCCGAATGTCTTCATGGTGCCAGGGGCTCTTTATCTCCCTCAGATACTACTGTCTTAAAAGGTGGATTCCTGGTATGCTGCCCCTTGGAAGATCAGCCACCAAGTATAGGGACAAAAATCCCATACATAGGATGCTATCATATTCTCTTCTTTCATTACTACTTCATAACATCCTGTTCCTGCAACACTGAAACTTGGAAGCTGGCACCTGGCACCTTCTGATTTTAACCATAACACACTTTGTGTGAGCCAGAAAAACTTGCTTGGGGAAGGGCTGAGAATGCATCAATGGACAGCTGCTGAAACAGAGAAAGTTAGAGAGGGCATCCAATGGTGAGCAATATGGAAAAAAAGATTTCACCTGGCACTAAGAGCCCAGGGTCCATAGGCATATCCCCGCAACCCCCTCCCCGCCACTGTGAGTTATGGCCCACCCTACCCTGTTTCACCAGACAGCCTGCTGAGACCTCTTCTGTTCCTTTAGTATTACCAGATGACTGGATAACTAATCTGAATTCATACTAAGGTGATGGCTTATAAATAACAATTTTTTACATAAACAAGGGTCTTCTAGAGAACCATTGTACTAATTTAGACGAATTACTCAGAGTTTGGACCATTGCAGAAACAGATCTTTCTATATCTACTTAGCACAAGGAAGCCTTGGGTCCATGTGGATTACCACTTATTATCTTTGCAGTTAGTATTACACATCTCACCCTAAATCTCACCTCCTCAAAAAATTCTTGTATGACTACCTATACTCACTCACTCACAATGGTGTCATTCTATTTCATTTATCTGCATCACATTTACCACTACTGACTATATTTCCAGTCTGTTTGTAAATTAACTTATATATTATTTCATGCATATTAATGTGTGAAGGCCTATATGGATTATTTCTCTCCATTAGAATATAAGTGCCATAAGAACAGGGACCTTGTTTGTCATTGCTGTATCCCCAGTACTTAGAATATTGCCTGCCATATGGGCTTTCAATATTTACTGAATGAGTGAATGAATGAAAAAAAAAGGGCCACTAGACTCTTTTTCACCATGGAAAATGGCCATTGCAAACTTTAACCTTCATTCCCCAGCCATATAAGTGGCTTAGAATTGTCTAAAAGACTTAGGAGTATCCCCTAACTGTCCACAAAAGAGGAAGTAAAGCCTTAAAGTCAAGCCTCCCTTTGCTCTAAGGTCTATACAAATATTTATTTTGCTGGATCTACAACCTCTGGGTTTTTCAATATTTGATAGGTGGACAAACTACCTGTAATAAGGCCACTGACACCCATAAGTCACTGCTGCTATCCTGATCTCATTATCTTAGAAAAGAGAGTTGGGAATCCAGTGCTGTTTTAACAAAGATTCAGGTGAAGGGAAATAGTGGAATTCACTCCATTATTCCGAGGCTAAATTTTCAGCATAAGGTAAACCTGTACAATGGAAGCACTGCGTAATGCTCAATAAATGCATTCTCCTGTCACTTTATAATATGCACATATCTGTGTCTCTCTTAAAGCAAAATCTACTTTAATTAAGCCCCAAACATTCTGGTTAAAGATGATAATCCTCTTGTACTGTGAACTTGTGATAAGTATGTTTAACTTGCATTCATGTTTTAAAGACAGTGCTGCCTTTTGACACAGGCTTGCATGACAATATATGAAGCCTAATATTTGTCTAAGCTTAGGTTCTGCTTAAATTCTCTTCTATGTCTAGTTGTTTGCAGCACTCACAGTGGCTTTTCTTTAAAGCATTCAGTGTTATTTCCTTGGACAGACACTGGTAACTTAGGGAAATATTTAGTCTTTATAATATTATCTTAATACAGTTCAGTGAGAGGGAGCAGAATCTTGACTTTAATTCCATGTTTATATTCTTCCAGTGTTCCCAACAATGAAGGATATTGGACTCTGAGAACTACATGAGGATCATTGATAAAGGTAAAAAGATACCACAAGGATTAAAGGTTATAATCGGTTTGGAGCTAGAGTATTTCTTAACCCGAAAATGGAGATAAATCCAGATTTTGAAAAATCCTTAGGCCAGGGTACAAGGCGACCAATTACAGTGCTCTTCACCTTTACAAGAGAAAAATAGACTGTAGCTCAGGAAGGTTAAATAACCTTCCCACCTTCTCAGAGCTGGGAAACAGGTGAGCTGGACTTTGAACCCAGCTCTGCTGACTCAGGCCCCTTTGCACCCTGCCTGCCATTTCTTGCCAGCAGCCTCCCCATGGAGACAACACGGTCATAGTCTCTGGATAGAAGAGCCAAAATGTGCACCACTAAAAGTCAATGCAGATTTTTCCATTTTAAGGGTCGTGAGCAGATAGTTGCACCACTGCTACAAGCAAACCCTAAGGACTGAGCACATACCAGTTGACTTAGTGATGGGATCAAACAAAACATTAAGCAGATACTTATTTACTAGTATGCAGAGCCCTTATTTTGCCAAGAAAATCAGTCACTGTAGCTGCAAAATCAGGTATAAATGGTACATAATTCACTTATTACTTTTAGAGGGACAAGATTTTTAAAAAATGTTTCTTTTTGCTTTGTTTTCACATATTTTAATCAAAGTCAGTGTCTATAGCTTTGTTTCATTCATTTAAATTCCACCCTCCTAGCCTCTATTCCACTCTTCCCTCCCCACTGCCAACAACTCACACATTAGAGATCATTTAGGGCCATTGATTCCACCCTGTCTGTGGCTGTCATTATCTGTGGCTCTCCTCTCCCCTGCTCTGGCCCCAGGGAGGCCATCTGGATTCCCCTGGTGAGCCTCCCACCCCCACCTCCAGTAAGTGCGCAAGGCTCCATCCTCTGCCTATCCTGCCGCATCTCTGGTTAAGGGTCCCACATCTGGCAGAAGCCCAAGTCCTCGAGGTTACCTCTGGACCTGCTGGAGAAGACAGCAGTTTTTTGAACTAACCAAATCATGTGAAACAGGTAAGCTGAGGATGTAGACTTGCAAGAAGCCTCTGAGATCTAACCTGCTCCTTGCTCAGAGGATGAAATGAGGTCTAGAGAGTGTAACTGACCTGCCTGAGGAAACAGATAGACCAAAACAGAGATGAACTAGAATAGAGATCTCCTGTCTCCTGATCACCACGCTCTTCACTATTCTATAAGGTGCAAAAAAGTACTGTATTCATCTATTGAAAGATGACCTGTACTGCCTCTGTTTGAAAAAGCATTCGTGGCAGCTTTCAATGAAAGAGGAATGCATAATAATATAATTTAAACAGAAGTAAAAAACAAATAGGAGGCATTTATTTAAGGGAATAGATAGGAAGTTATCCTTTTTTTATTTTTAATTTTTGAGACAAGGTCTTTCTCTGTAACTCAGGTTGGAGCACAGTGGTATGACCACAGCTCATGCAGCCTCCACCTCTTGGGCTAAAGCCATCTTCCCACCTCAGCCTCCAGAGTAGCTGGGACCACAGGTTCAAACAACCACTAATTTGTGTGTGTGTGGGGGTGTGGGTTTGTTGTTGTGGTTGTTGTTGTTTTTGCAAAGTCGAGGTCTCACTTTGTTGCTAAGGCTGTCTTGAACTCCTAGAGTTCAATCAATCCTCATGTCTCAGCCTCCCAAAATGCTGGAATTGCAGGCATGAGCCCCTGTGTCTGGCTAGAAGTTATCAGTATTAAAGAGGCCACCCAGGAGTACAATACTTAATTTAAACACTTAGATTGAGCTCCGAGTTTCCTGGAAACCAAGCTGTAAATGAAAACACTGCATTTGGGAGGCTGAGATGGGCGGATCACTAGGTCAGGAGATCGAGACCATCCTGGCTAACATGGTGAAACCCCTTCTCTACTAAAAATACAAAAAAAATTAGCCGGGTGTGGTGGTGGGCATCTGTAGTCCCAGCTACTCGGGAGGCTGAGGCAGAAGAATGGCGTGAACTCAGGAGGCGGAGCTTGCAGTGAGTCGAGATTGCACCTCTGCACTCCAGCCTGGGCAACAGAGCAAGACTCCGTCTCAAAATTTAGCTACTAAACGAAAACATTTGCAGTTTGTCACAAAATCTTGATCCAAATGTTAAACTGAAATGAAATTATCAGCTATATTATAATGTGCAGTGTCTTTGATAGCACCTTTATAAAAGGTATGGGGCAATTCTTCATAGGTATAATGAATTGGTTCTAATTCAGCATTGTTTGGGCACCCAAAGAACTGGGGTCCAGGTATGTACATTTGTGGTAATGATGATTCAGAGATAGAGTTTCAAGTCTTTAAAGCAGTCATTTTCAAATATTAATGTACAAATAATTTAACTGGGAAGATTTTTTCATGCAGATTCACTGCCCTTTCTCAACCCCCATCCCCAATTCTGATTTGGTATGTCTGAAATAAAGCCTAAGTATCTCTGACTCTGTTGCAAGAGACTAGTGGAGCACATTTTGAGAAACACCAATCTAGAAGAACAAATTGTTTCTATGTCTCTTACCATTGACCAGCCCCTTTGAATATAAATTTTCCCCACCTTGTTTTTAATAAGCAGCCAACAGCCTGAGATTAATGTTTCAGCGGAGATACAGGAAGTGCAAAGGCTCTGGGTTGTTGATTAAAAAACATTTTCCGTGCTTTATATACCAGGCATATAGGGAGCAAAGGTAGTGTTTGCTTAATAAACTCAAACCCTTGAGGAGCAATGGGGGAGGGTATGAACACAACCAGGAAGAGGTAGAAGGAAGGCCAGGCTGGGAACTCCAAAGCTAATCTTTTCTGCTTTGCCATTTTCCAAAGACCAGCCCTGTTTGGCTTCTACTGTACACATGGGCATTTGTGCCCAGCCCTGCTATTTTTGCCCATTGTTCATGGGAAATCCTTGTTGGAAGTTATTCTGAATCAGAGAGGTGGGGTTAAAGTGGTGATCCATAGCGGTGTGTGGATTCCTAAGGATTCATGAGTGAATTTTCAGGGACCCTGGGACCCCTGAAGTTATACACAGATATTTTGTGTGTATAGGCAGAAGTGTATTTTTGTGTGAAAAGAGGTTCCAATTAAGACTTTCATCAGATTTTCAAAAGGGTCATAAATGTTCCCAAAGGGTTGACAATCACTGGGCAGTCCTAGTTCAGCTCAGGGTGCATCAAGCTCCATGTTCTGGTCTGTGTGTTCCCAGAACATTCTAGCCTCAGGTCAGTTCATTGACAATCTCCTTCGTGGCAGCTGGGTCACTAAGTATCTCTTCCTCCCCAGCAGCCAGCCTCCCTGCCTAATCTGAGGATTATGCTAGCAAAGCTGTCAGGCTTAATTTCAGCAAATTGTTTTGGGTAATTAGTCCCTTTTAATTGCTCATGGAAATAGTAATTTTAGGTGACAAGATTATTATATGCTGCTCGTTAGTGGATTCTCAAGGGTCAAGAAAACACCACTGAGATTGCTATAACCTGTTCTTTTCTATCTTTGGCATTCCCCTTGAAATCCAGAAAAGACATTTAGTAAAGTCGGTTCCCACTCTGTAAAAAGTATAGAGCACTGGTTTCCTTTTATCCTTCTGCCAAAGTGAAGGATTAGAGCAGGACTTTCAACTTTTCTGTGTGACTGCCAGCCCATGTTAGGCTTCACAGGTTTGCTGATCATTAACTTGAAAAGCTGTGGGAAGTTTCTAGCTCTTCCATTTGCTTGTTTACCTGTACAGCCAAGTTGCTTTACAACTGACTGAGTTTTGAATAAATAGGGTCCTAGGTGATGAAATATTTGACGCAGCTCAAGTTGAATATTTTCATTGCTTTTCACGTCACTGAACAAGAGGGTCAGTCTGACCAATGGGTCAGTCTAACCGATAGGGCAGGATTGCCTACTGGTTCACCATGTGCTAGCTCAGGGGAGGAATGGATGGAAGGTAGAGAACTCTTCTCATCAGTTTAGGAAGCTAGGAGTTGATTGGCTCTGACTAGCTGTGTAATACTGGGTCATTTGGTTGATTTTTCTAAGCCCTCATTTAATAATCTGTCAAAAGGGAACAAAAATAATACCTAGCTCAAGGAACAGCTGTAAAGGATTAAGTGATATCATAAATGCTTGGCATGTAGCAATAACATATCAAACAAAAAAGATATACATGGATTGGAGAAATGTGGAGAAACACATGGAGAAAATATTTCTAAACTGATACATCTGATAAAAGGCGATATAAAGAATATGCAAGGAACTCAATAGCAAGAAAACAAATTGAGAAATGGGCAAAGGATCTGAATAGTTTCTAAAAGAAGACATACAAAAGGCCAACAGATATATTAAAAAAGAAACAAAAAAAACAAAAAACCGCTCAACCTCACTAGTCATCAGGGAAATGCAAATTGAAACCATGGTGAAGTGTCACTTCACACCTGCTAGAATGGCCATAATCAAAAAAGACGAAAGATTAAAAGTGTTGGCAGGATGTGGAGAAAAGAGAACCCTTGAATACTGTTGATGGGAATGTAAATTAGTACATCAATTATGAAAAACAGTGTGATGGTTCTTCAAAAAACTAAGAATTCCCATATGAGCTAGCAATCCCACCTCTGAGTACATAGCTGAAGGAACTGGTATCAGTGTGCTGTAAAGAGACACCTGCTCTCCCATGTTTGTTGCAGCATTATTCGCAATAGCCAAGATACGGAATCAACCAAGTGTCCGTCAACAGATGAACAGATTTTTAAAATGTGGTATATATACATGATGGAATACTATTTCGCCTTTAAAAAGAAGGAAACTCCGTCATTTGCAACAACATGGATGAATTTGGAGGTCATTTTGTTAAGTGAAATAAGCCAGGCACAGATAGACAAATACTATATGATTTTACTTAGATGTGGAATCTAGAAAAATCAAATTCATAGAAATAGAGAGTAGAATGGTAGTTACCGGAGTATAGGGGGATGGGGAATGGGGAGAAACTGGTCAAAGGGTGCAAAATTTCAGTTACAAGGAGGATTAAGCTTGAGAGCTCTATTGCATAGCATAGTGATGAGAGTTCGTAATAATGTATATTGAAAAATCTCTAAGAGAGTAGATTTTAATTGTTTTCACCACAAAAATGCAAGTATAAGAGATGATAGATATGTGAATTAGGTTAATTTAACCATTTCACAATGTACACATATATCGAATCATCACATTGTACCTCATAATTATATACAATTACTATTTGTCATTTAAAAATAAAGATAGCATGTACTATTATAATTACAGTATACTACTTCTTCCCAAATCTAGATCTTATAAAGAAGTCTGAAGTAGCAGAGAGGTCAAAGAAATAAACATTACACTCATGCCCAACTCTTTCCATGACTTCCAAGTTTGTTAATATAGACACATCTAATCAAATCACATATGCACCGAAATTCTTTTTAAAATGATGCAGATTCAGATGGAGATTATCACACTGTTAGCAATTCAAAGTGGCTAACACTGATTTCGATGTGAGTAACCACATTCCTTGAAATCAAAGATTTGATGTGAAACTGACAATAAAGAATTCATATGGAACTCAATTTTTCTCGCTGATGAAACCAAAGACATTGCCCTTGTGACAACTTTTCAAAAATGAGAGTTTCAATTTTTAAAAAAGACTTTTGTTCTTTTTTCTCCAGTTTCTTATCATAAGATTTCATTCTCATTCTTTAGAAATCATATGCTAATATATTTGCTCTTTCATGGTGCTGCTTCTTACATTTAAGCATTTCATATCATGTTTTTTCCTCTCAAATTTCATGAGGACCAGTATTCACCTTTATTGGTATTTCCTGAGGTCAGCATTCTATATCTCTTCTGTATTTACTTTTCTCTTCAGCTAGGGCTGCAATGCAGCAGGCAAACTCAACCATTGCACCAAGGAGTAAAATGTCACCTTGGAAATAATGGCTAGTTCTCTAGTTATATCCTCCAGTAAGAAGACCCTCCTCTAAGAACTGGAAATAGGATAGAAAACTGGAGATAGCATGTCTCAGATTGCAAAGCTTTCTCCTTTATCTTGAATATGATGCTTTCCTGAGCCTTAATTGTGGAGTCAATTGTGGAGGAAAAGAGGAAGGAGGAGTGTTTGCAACAATTTCAGTTAACTTATTTAAATAAAGTGTTTGGTGGGATTCCACAAAAATATGAGTTATATTGAAGACCAGAAGTTTCAGTAGGTTGTGTCTACATTACAAAAAAGGAATACACAAAGTACATGTGCTATGGATGCTGGCGTGTTTGACTAATGCTTCTATAGAGAAGATGAACCCATTGATTCTAGCAGTTGTGCTAATTGTTCTTCTAGCTGCTGTGGTCTGTGTGACACTTCTCAACAGACTTGACTGTGATCAGATCAACTTGCCTCATGATGTCCTTGTGGAGTACCAGCAACGGCCTCAGCTCCTAGTCTCCAACTTCATCAGACTGCGGCTTGGACTTTGTGACTAGACGTCCTAACGGGGCAGCCCAACCCTCCCCTGCAAGTTTGTAGCTCAAGTTGTAACATGAAAGTCATATTTTATTTGTGGCATTTTTATATAGTTCTCATCCACATGCTAAAATCATAATGGAAAGACTTTATGAAATCCTTCTCTCTTAAAAAGGAATTTATTGTAAAAGAATTTAATACTCACACTAAATTAAATTCAAATTTCATTTTATAATAAGTTAACTAAATCAGTCTAATAATTAAAATTTTAAAACTCCTGGATTATGACATTTGGAGTTTCATATGCAGCATTAATTAAGCTCACATCAAAATAGACCAGCCATTTGCAGATACAGTTACCAGTCACTCTGTTTCTGAAACCAATCCAGAAATTCATGTTAGAACATTGTCAGGCACTTCTAGGTATTGGACAAGTGACAGAAACTGATTATCCACATTAAAAATATTTACAGAAAAAAGTGTCAATGAAATGTAGGTCTATATGGAAAAGTTATCATTAGGAAAATATGGCCATACTTCTTTTTTACCCCTATACAATTTCAGTGCACCACAGAATAGGATTCAAGATTTACATATGCCTGTTTGTGTTTTGTCTTGGAATATAACAACTCTGGATTACATTTTCCTTTCAACTGAAAACTCTCAGTAATGCAAAGAAAGGCCTTCCTTTTTCTTCAGAATCACAAGTGACTAAATTGCCTTCTAGCCACTTTTTTCTTGTAAAAAATGTGTTTTGAGGAGGCTGTATTTTTTATTCCATTTCAATGTTAACCAAATAGGCTGAGAAATTCATAGCAATTGAATTAAGACTTGAGTTCAAGATGTTAAAGGAATCCTTTTGTGTGACTTGTCCAGATCGGCCTATTGCCCTACCCGTTTGATCCTCTGGGAGGCATGGTGCTCCTCCCGGCTGCACATGCTCTCTGTGAACTGATTGCATCTTGGGTTCTTCTCAATTTGACATACTTGGGAGTTGGAATGACTGGATGGGGGATGGTGGAGGATGACTGGCACACCTGTATAGTATGTAATGTGGTGTACATATATTTATATGGTTGTGGCTCAAATAAAGTTTAATTCCAACACAGTACAGATTATTTGGTTCCTGGAGCCATTGTCACATGTGAGCAAATGGAGGCTTGGAGCAGGAAAGGGGTCCTGGCTGGTTGAGTCTGAACTGGCCTGCTCCCGTGTGGGGAATGGCTTTCTCTTTTAAGCAACAACAATAAACAGGAGGTGTTTATCGTCACCAATAAACAACCCACCAAGAGGTACATTGGTTTGTGAACTTCTTTTTGGCACTAGAGACACTTTAAGTGCTGTATTTAGGTTATCCCAATAATTGACCATGAAATTCAAAGATCAGAGCTAAAAGCAAGCTAGAATAGTATCGCCATCGTTTTCTGATGGGATTTTTACTTTGTTTCATATTTTTTTAGACCATGTAGTGGAAGCCACCTCAGAGAGCCTTCAGTTTGAACTTTTATCTGTCTGCTCCTGGACAATCCTTTTTTTTTTTTTTTTTTTTTTACAGGAAGGAGGAGAGGCTATGAGAGGGAGAAGAATGAAATAATTACAGTTAATCTTCTCAACTCCTGCGAGGTGTATGTGTGCACAGGTGTGCGCATGCGTGCATTTGTGTCTGTGTCTTCCTCATTGGTATTTCCTAGCTCAGTAAACCATATCGCTTGCACAAGCCAGAAACCTGGGAAATCCCTGTGATGATTCTTTCTCCTTAATTCTCACAGCCAGTCGATCACTAAGTCGTATTAATTGATCCTCCTAAATATTTCCCCAATCTGTTCATTTCCTTCCATCTTTTTGGCACCCATTCTAGTCCAGGTCACCATGATCTCCCCTCCAGATCACTGAGGAAGCCTTGCTCATGATCAGCCTGCCTCCATTCTTGAAGTTTGATTGGGTTATTTTCCTGCTTCAAGGCCTTCACATTGGTCTTAGAATGAAGACCAAAGCCCTCTTTGCACAGCTTAGGCATTCCCGACTGGACCCAGCTTGGTAGCCCAGCTCACCTTGCCCACTTCTTCCCCTTGTGTCTGCCCTCCAGGCACATCATCCTTGGTTCTTTAGTCTTACCCAGGGCACAAGTTCACAAAGGCACAGTCCCTTGGGAAGGACTGCCTACAGATCCATCCAATGGGAGTGCTTGGCTGTGGGGACAAGTGGGACTGAAACCCACCCTGTCCAGCTAGCTGTGTGACCTGGACAGGGTGAATCTCAGAACACCCTGAGCCACATCGACTGAGAGGGGCCTTTTCCCGATTTATACAATGGTGTTATATGGGATAATGGGAACTCTCAGTGCCAATGTCCCTTCCCATTTCAGAGCCTTTTGCTGTCTACTCTCCCTGAAGGGCCCTCACTTAACTCATGCTCATGGTTTAAATCTCAATTCACAGATCCCTTCCTTTAGAAAGTCTTTCTAATCTTCAAACCAGATTCCTCCCATGGTCACCCGTAGGCCCCCTCCACAGCCTCCTCGACTGTTTCTTCAAAGTACACAGCTTGAAACTATGTCATGATTGGGGTCATTATTTAACTAATGCCTACTGTCTAGACTATAAGGTTCTGGAGAACAAAGACTGTACGTATTTTATTTGTGTCTATCGCTCCAAGCATCTAAAACAATACAAGACACACACTAGGCACTCAATAAATACTTGTCAAGTGAAGAATGAATCTTTTTCATAGCATTTCCCTTGTAAACTCTCACTATAATTTCACAGTCTTTGCAAGACTCATACTTTCCTTATTCAGTCCTGGTCAGTACAGCTCTCCCTGGCTGTTCCTCCCCTTACATCTCACACGGTGGGGAGGAAAGTCCTCTGTACCATCAGCGTACATCTGTGGCAGTGTCTAGAACCTCTTGTTTCCTCATATGCACATGGCTTTCCCCTCTGTCAAAACCAAGCCCCAAATTCACCTCCTTTGGGGAGATCTCCAAGTTCAATTTTCCCTCAAGTCATCACTTCTTCCCTCCTTCCTTTAGAACTAGATTTGCACTGGGAAGACAGGAATTCGTTCTCATGCAGATGCTGTGTTGAGAACATTTATCCTTTTTTCATGTTCCCGAGGTGTCTTCATTTCCTTTGTACTCTTAACGTGTTTTGTCCTCTACAGGTATCTTCTGACTGCTTACCTATGCATATTCTCGGTCTGGGCACCGGCTTTTTACTTCACCTGCAACACACTTCTCTACTCATTCACTCTTACCCTCTTTGAACACCCTTCAAGAAGCAGATTGGCCTGCAAAAACCCTCTTCTGGTCCTTTCTATGTATGTTTGTGTGCATTTTTTGTATTTTTTTTTCCTTTTTTCATTCATTCATTATAAACATATATTCCTCCTTCTTCCCCAGTAGAATCTGAGACAGCTTATAAGGTTGAATAACAGCACATCAAGATAGTATAAGTTAGAACTAAGTGGGCAAGAAAAGGAAAGGCAAAGGGAAGGGGCATCAACTGGTACAAGTCTGAAGCTTGTGCTCCTGTGCATTCCAGACAGTCTGTGCCTCAGCAGAACTTGGGCCCTGAATTGGCTTGGGGCCAGCTAGCGGTTGCCTCATAAAGAGAACAAATTTACAGCATCTCTAAAATAAAAATGCAAAGTAATGATCAGGAGAAGAACAACTAGTCCTGATTCTAAGAGGCCACAGTGTGCAGAGATGAGTGTGGATCTCAGACTGCCTGGGTGTGGAGTTGGGGGATGACCCCAAGTTGGGGGTCAGTGTGTTCACTCTAGGATACCGCCCTGAGGTTCTCAACACGGGTGCATACTAGGATCACCAGGGAAGCCTTTTGAAAACACTGTGCAGAGGTCCACCTCAGACCAATTCAACAAGAATCTCTGGGAGTGGGACTGGGAAGCTCTATTTTTTTATTTTGCAGCCTAAGTTGAGATTTACCAATTTAGAAGAGTGGACAGTCTGTGACTCTGGCCTGTGCTCTTCCAGCTGAACTTCTAAAACTCTTTAGGCCTTGTCTCCACTGGAATAGTTATATAAAGATCAAGTTCTTTTACTTGACTCACTCCTTGATGCTAGCAACAGTATCTTATTCATTTTATATCCCAGCAACTTGCACAGTGCCTGGCACATAGTGACACTGAAAGGATTTTACACACACACACACACACACACACACACACTTACAATTTATATAACAGGTGATATATTAAAAATTACATATAATTATGACATAATTGTATACTATACATTATATATTAATAAAATAATATATACCTCATTCAATCTTACTATGCATGTATATATGTTTTTGTTTTGTTTTGTTTTGTTGAGATGGAGGCTCACTCTGTCACCCAAGCTGGAGTGCAGTGGCAATCTCGGCTCACTGCAAGCTCCACCTCCCAGGTTCATGCTATTCTCCTGCCTCAGCCTCCTGAGTAGCTGGGACTACAGGTGCCCGCCACGACGCCCGGCTAATTTTTTGTATTTTTGGTAGACATGGGGTTTCACCATGTTAGCCAGGATGGTCTCGGTATCCTGACCTAGTGATTCACCCACCTGGGCTTCCCAAAGTGCTGCGATTACAGGCATGAGCCACCGCACCCGGCCACATGTGTATATAAATATATTCATACATATACACAGGTACACACACATATTTGTTGGTGTGTATAAAATTATATACAAAAACATACAAAAAATTAAACCCCAGTGAAAGATGAAACAAAAATGAACAAAATCACAAAAATAAATAACAAAAAATAGCTGACTACCTCTCAGGGTAATTTTATCCAAATGTTATCACCTGAACAAGTCTTCAGATCGACATGTATATATTAGTCAATATAATTTGCTTTTGTATTCCATTTTCATTCCCAAACATCAGCACAGGAACAGTTAAGTTTAATCATTGCTTAGAAAAACTCAATCTGTAATCCAAAGTACACAAAATAACGTTTTTGACTTATTTTTATCAGCTGTAGAATGTTATCTAGTGGTTTGCATCCTGTAGAGGCTTCATAAGGGATGTAAACTATCAACTTCAGGAATATAACAGTTTGAATTTTATTTATTACTTTTACAAACACAGTTCTTAACATTTGGGATTCATTTTGGAGACCCTTGATAAAAATCTATGTACCCGATCTTCCGGAAAACACACATTCATACATATGCCCCCAAATCTGCATATAATTTCATGGGTTTGTGCACCTTCCTCAGGCCAGGTTGTGGCAGGACACCTGTGTCCTCCACCAAAGGCCACAACTCATGTGGGTGGCTCTTGCCACACTGCTGTCCTCCCCGGGTTCTGGTAATTGCCCCGCTTCACCCCTCTTGGATCAGGGCTGGTAACAGTTGTTTCCAGCTGCATCATCCCTTGTTGCTCCCTAAATCCTGCGCACCCCTTGTAAACAGTCCCTTCAGTAAGTTCTCTCAGTTCCCTGTTTAATTATGCCATCTGGTTCCTGCTGAGACTCAGTAATACAACCTCCAAAATACATCTGGGGACCTCAACCATTTTGAAAATCACTGACTTAAGGAACTGAAGTCATTCTATATGAAGATCTTTCAATTATACATTTTTTTAAAATTGCAAAACAGAAGCTAATTCTTTTTTTAACTGGTAAAATACTTTTAAAAATATAATCTTCTGTACAAGAATGCATTCTTTTATTTAGAGATTCTCACGAACTCTCCAGGGCCTGCAGCTTGAGAAACATGGTGCTCAACTTATTTTCCTGGCTGGCTGCTGGGCATCACGTGTATGATAGAATTGAAAACTTGAGTAAAAGACAGATTAATGGCCTCTATTGTTTGCCTCCAAGCTACAAGTCCTGTCATCCCGTCATGGAAGGAAATTAAAATTGTCTGATACATACTGAGTTTCATAAAGCCACACTGTTCCTCTCCAGGATCCTGTGTGCCTCTAGATGTCTATACCATAAATAGATTTTTTTTTTTTTTGAGGATTTGATCAACAATCTTCACCTCAGGGTTGGAGCTATGTAAATTAATCTTTAATTGTTAAGATCTCCCTTTGTTCCTTTTAAAAATACATGAATTATACATGTTTTTTCTTTCCCAATCCTCCAGGACTTTCTCCATCTTTTAATGATCCTAAAACTATAGCCAGTGACTCTGCAAACCACTGTCTCCTAAAATGAATAACTGGAAAAACTTACCATTTGCAATCTGCTTCATTACTCACTTCTCAATGATTTTCTCAATTTCTGATTTGTTTTTTCACTCCTCCCAAACAGAAGTCATTCAATCTAGAATCAATTTAACATTCGTTTTTCTAAAAAACTGAGCATAGCAGTTTTCACTTGAGAACAAAAGCTATTAAACCACTTTTTCCCCTTGAAGCATTAAGCTTGATTTAAATATTATTTTTATTAGTATAAAGTAGTTTAGAAATCCATTAGGCAAACAACCTAGACCAGTATATTTTGCACAGGACTGGCCTAGAATTACCCTACCAAAAAATAGTAATTTAAGGTTGTGTCTATTTTTCTAAATTTCTAATATTTCTTGGAAAAGCTGTACCATCTATTGTAGCTTAATTGTTAACACTGTGAAGCACTGTGGATGTTCCAGGGTTACAGACATTATCTGGGTCACTGGATTTTGCCCATTCCTTGTTAAAACAGGAAGATGGATCTTTAAAAATCTAGATGCTTTTCATATCCAAATCAACTTTTTCATTTGAGATCAAGTTTGTACATTTCCTACCAGCATTCCAACCAGCAAAAACCAATGAGGAGATGAAATAAAATGTCACCCAGGTTCCACTTCCTCTAGGTAAATGATCAGCAGCGACCATGAGTCCTCTACTCAGATCTGTTTCCTACACTTCATGGTCCTACCTTCAGTGCTATCTTCTTCCTTCCACTAGGACCCCAGAGGACTCACCTCTTAAAGAGCCAGTCCCACAGTTGGTTTAAGGCTGCAATGCTATGAACTCATTCCAAGTAAACAAGCAAATGACAGAACAAATATATTTATAAAGAATCTACTTTCTGTAAGTCACAAGGCTAGGTGTTATGAGAGAACAAGATGCAGCCAGCTCTGTTAAGCAGTTTGCAACCTAATAAGTTCAAGGCACTAAGACAAATGTGTGAATGACTAGGACTCAAAGGATAATCTGATAGACTCCAAAAAAGAGGTAGAAATACAAGTGTTTTGAGAGGTTAAACCAAGAAAATGATACTACGGAGCTGAGAGGGTTTGAAAGGGTTTTTGGCTAAGGTGGATATTCGAAATGAGCTTTACTTAAGGGTATTTTGATAGAGGTTCTAGGGGAGGTGTTGTCACTAAAAGGAAAAGCGTTAAGAAAAATGAGGAAAATACAGGACATATGACTAGAATGGTGAAGATTCCTGGTTGACTGAATCTGGAAATGTATTTTGGGAGTCTATTAGGTAGGGTCCTAAAAGTCAGCTTAAGAAGATTGGACTGTATTGGCCAGGCAATGGGAAGTTGTTAAAAAGTGTAAAAGCACTGGTTCTTTTTCAGATAAGGATCACTAACAAGAACACGTGGATGTAGATGACCACTACTTGACCGGCTACATTTCACAATTTCCAAGGTGGTGGTGGGTGATCGGGGGAGATAGATTAAAGATAAGATGAGGCCTCCAAAGACATTATTTGCTTGTCAGATTAGTCAGTTCCCTTACTTGTGAAGGTCAGTGGCTTCAGATTTTTACCTAAAAAGTCAAGCCGTTTAATATTTCAGAATAAAAATTGCCTTTTCATGTGAAAGATCATGTGCTTCCAAAATCTTCTTATGTTAAAAGGCTAAGGAGAGTTCAAATATGACAGAGCCTGAGCAGAGGCTGTGGAAGACAGTGGCACTGAAATGACTGATGAGTGAGAGATGTCAGTGATGATCTCAGCATCTATGCAGATAAAACCTTTTATGGTTTTGTGGCTAATAAAAAATTAGCTTTTCCAAAAAAATGTATAAAATTTGATTCATTAACAAGTAAAGTCTCAGTGAAATTCTGATACATGCTGTAACATGGATAAACCTCAGGATATTATGCTAAATGAAATACTACACACATACAGATAAATACTGTGCGATTTTACTTGTATGAGGTACTTAGACAAATTCACAGAGAAAGAAAGTAGGATACTGGTTACCAGGGGCTGAGAAAAAGAGGAAGTGGGATTCATTGTTTTATGAGCACAGAGTTTCAGTTTGGGATGATGAAAAAGTTCTGAAGATGGATAATGGTGATAGTTGCACAGTAACGTGAATGTACTTAATGCTACTGAATTGTACATGCAAAAGGGTTAAAATGATAAATGTTATGTAAGTTTCACTATTATAAAAATGTAAAGGCTCAGTGAGGTCTATTTTGTGTTTTTTTATACCAAATTCTAATTTACTAATTTTATTAGTTTACTCATTGCTGATACTCATGCCTGCAGGTTGCTATTTCTATGTGGGCTTCTCTGATCTACAGGACTAGTTAAATGGCTTTAAGAAGGTTCTGTGGTGAGTGATGAGTCACAGCAAAGGAGTTGAGTGTCGTAATTGCTACCAGCAGGGAGACTGTGTAGCCCGATGTTCTTATCTCCAATATAAGACTGTATCTGCCAAGAAGTCCTAAATCTTTGAATCAGGCAGTTCAGGCATTCTTGCTCAAGATAATAGCATAGCTGACTGAAGTTATTTTTTAAAACAATTTATCAGACTCAGGAATGCAGTGAGAAGATATGACTGACACATCAATAGCTATCAGAAAGAATGATTAAATCTAAAATACTAGAGAGAAGAGAAGAAGGTAGACACACCAGGGAATATTTCTACAGGATCAAAGTCTGTGAGTTTAAAATGGAATTTTCCTGCATCAATCCAATAGGCATTACCCTGGGTATAAATACTCTGGTGTCTCATTAACAGAAGAACAACTAATAAGGTAATTTATCTTTTCAGGTTGTCATAGCATACATGGGACCCTGTGGGATCAAAATATGTTGCTAGAGAAAGAAATGAATTATCATGAAGTGGAGGGAATAATAAGAAAAAATGAAAGGAAATATTGAGAGGGAAGGGAGACTAGTAAGCAAGGAGGACAGTTGCGGAAAGATATTATGAGAAGTTTACTGGGGGTTCTGCAAGAGGGAGAGCTATTATACCCCAAAGCATCGAGAACATCTACAAAGCCTGCATGAAATATTTTGGGAAGAGAATCAAAACATGCTAGAAAAAAAGAGAAAACTTAAAGCCAGGTTTGTGACCTGAGCTTACAGCTGATACTAAACATGAAGGCTAAAGTTTAAAGCTCATGTAGACATGAAGCCTCATGTCAGGTGAGGTGGATATTGGAACTAAGACCCAGCTGAAGAAATCTTCCCACCTACACAGGAGATTCTAGTGAATCTAGTTTGTCTCTGTTTAACAAGGCAATGGGAAAAAACATACAATTCCCTAAGAAAGTCAAACTCCATGCCTGAGTCTGGCTTAAAATTTGAATTTATGTTTCAGGAACTCCCATTTTAAAAGATATACAGAAAATTGGGTCATGGAACAGAGATGCCCCTAGTACTTCTAGCATAATAAATGCAAAACCACCTGGGGAAGCAGACACACCCAGGTGACACACGATTCTCACAAAATAGCCAGCCTTGTTGAAGATAAGCTCGTGGTAGAAAGTCACAGAATAAGTGAGTAACAATATTTGTGTGAGGCACAGTCAACAGGAGGATTAGACCCAAGAATGTGACTAGAATTGGGCCTTAGAAAGCAACTGCCATAGAATAGCTTTAAAATCTCAAAGTTATACCAGAAGTAATTAAAACACAAGAATAAGAAATGTGAAAAGACATGTGAGGATCATGGCGGACGGGAGGCAGGACTAGATTGCAGCTCCATCTCTGACAGAACTGTGTGTGGAGGCTCGCATCGTGAGTTTTTGCTCCACAACGGCTGCGGGAATAAATCAGGAAACTTGAGAGGACCCACAGACCCCCTGAAGAAAGCAGATTGCTCCTGCAGGGTCTGAGAGACAACCCAAATACTCTGAGTGCCCAAACTGGAAGTGGGAAAGAGAGACTGCCCCAAAACACACCTCCCTTGAAGGCCTAGGTTATGGGAGAAGATTTTGACCTTACCTGGAGCTGAGTCAATTTAGAAAGCCGAGTGAAATACAGGGGTAGAGGAAGCAGTGGGAAAAGCCCTGGGAGCTCGCTGGGTCCCCTGGCAAGCTGTTTTTGCCTGGCCTCACAGGTGTGCTTTGGAAGGATAGCCAAAGGTGCTGGGAAAAGGCCACAGGGAGAAGGAAATCTCCAGCTGAATTTTGTAACAATTTGAACTGATGGAGAAGCCTCCTGGCCAGAACTTGGGGGAGGGCGTCAATCCGATGTGCTGACTACACAGGTGGGGGAAGAAGGAAAGCCATATTTGCTTTTGCAGCTGGGAGGCAGGTAGCCTGGGGCAAGTTCTCAGCCCAGGTAGCTGAAGACAAAAGTGTATACTCTTGGAGTTCTGAGGACCTGCCCACCACCTGTTCCTCCCCATACTATCACAGCTGATGCTCTCTGGAAAGCACTACCTCCTGGCCAGAGGCCAAACAGCACAAAAATAGTGCATTTAACCACTGAAGCTAAGAACCCTCACAGAGTCCTTTTCACCACTCTGCCACCTCCACTGGAACAGGTTGTTACATATGAGTTCTAAATTTCTTTTCAAAGAATCAGTATGTCAGTATGTTCAATTCTTTACCGTCTACTTTTAAACTTAACTTCCTCATAAAGCAAACTTTTTTGATTACCTGCTCCACCCTGACTCATTTCAATCACCTGCTCCACCCTGACTCATTCTGATTACCTGCTCTGTCATAACCATTTTTCCCACCAAAACACTCACCCCTCCCCCCGTTACTCTCTTTAAATTAGCCAATCGGAATTTAGTTTAGCCTGTGCAGTCTAACCCTAGCCAGTAGGGGAATGACACAGGAGCATGGGCCACCTGCATCAGGGATACGAACCCTTTCCCCTCCCTTGTCCAAGTGTGTGCTCACCATTGCTTCATCTGTAAGGGCGCACCCTTCTATAGAAGTACTTGCCTTGCTGAGAATTGAAAAGAAAATTTTATATTCGAATGCTATTTCTTTTGCAGCACCAAAACTTTATACATAACAAGGTGCTGGTATCCACGGCTGAGAGACACAGGCAGTTCACATCACAGGACTCAGCAGACAACCCCCAGTACCAGTCAGGTAGTGGTAGACTCACTAGGTGGCTAGATCCAAAAGAGAGATAACAATCACTACAGCTTGGTGCTCAGGAAGCCACATCAATAGGAAAAAGGGGAGAGTACTACATCAAGGCAACACACCATGGGACAAAACAATCTGAACAACAGCCTTTAGCCCTAGGCCTTCCCTCTGACAGAGCCTACTCAAATGAGAAAGAACCAGAAAACCAACTCTGATAATATGACAAAATAAGGCTCTTTACCACTTGCCAAAAAATCATACTAGCTCACCAGCAATGGGCCCAAACCAAGAAGAAATCCCTGATTTACCTGAAGAATAATTCAGAAGGTTAGTTATTAAGCTAATCAGAAAGGCACCAGAGAAAGATAAAGCCCAATGTAAGGAAATCCAAAAAGTGATCCAAGAAGTGAAGGAAGAAATATTCAAGGAAATATATAGTATAAATAAAAAACAATCAAAACTTCAGGAAACAATGGACACACAGAAATGCAAAACGCTCTGGCAAGTCTCAGCAATAGAACTGAACAAGTAGAAGAAAGAACTTCAGAGCTCAAAGACAAGGTCTTCTAATTAACCCAATCCAACAAAGACAAAGAAAAAAGAATAAGAAAATATGAACAAAGCCTCCAAGAAGTCTGGGATTATGTTAAATGACCAAACTTAAGAATAGTAGGTGCTCCTGAGGAAGAAGAGAATTCTAAAAGTATGGAAAACGTATTTGGGAGAATCATCAAGGAAAATTTCCCTGGCCTTGTGAGAGACCTAGACAACCAAATACAAGAAGTACAAAGAACACCTGGGAAATTCATTGCAAAAAGATCAGCTAGGCATAGTCATCAGGTTATCTAAAGTTAAGGTGAAGGAAAGAATCTTAAGAGTTGTGAAACAGAAGCACCAAGTAACCTGTAAAGGAAAACCTATCAGATTAACAGCAGATGTCTTGCAGAAACCCTACAAGCTAGAAGGGATTGGGGCCCTATCTTCAGCTTCTTCAAAACAATTATCAGCCAAGAATTTTGTATCCAGCAAAACTAAGCTTCATATAAGAAGGAAAGATAGTCTTTTTCACACAAAGAAATGTTGAGAGAATTTGCCACTATCAAGCCACCACTACAAGAACTGCTAAAAGGAGCTCTAAATCTTGAAACAAATCCTGAAAACACATCAAAACAGAACCTCTTTAAAGCATGAATCTCACAGGACCTATAAAACAAAAATATAATTTAAAAAACAAAAACAAAAAACCAAGTTATACAGGCAACAAATAACATGATGAATGGAACTGAATACTAACCTTGAATGTAAATAGCCTAAGTGCTCCCCTTAAAAGATACAGAATTGCAGAATGGATAAGAATTCATCAACCAACTATCTGTTGCCTTCAAGAGACTCACCTAAAACATAAGGACTAGCACAAACTTAAGGTGAAGGTGTGGAAAAATGCATTTCCTGCAAATGAACACCAAAACAAGCAGGAGTAGCTACTCTTATATCAGACAAAACAAACTTTAAAGCAACAGCATTCAGAGAGACAAAGAGGGACATTATATAATAATAAAAGGCCTTGTCCAACAGGAAAATATCACAATCCTAAACATATATGCACCTAACACTGGAGCTCCCAAATTTATAAAACAAGTGATAATAGACCTAAGAAATGAGATACACAGCAACACAATAATAGTGGGGGACTCCAATACTCCATGGAGAGCACTAGACAGGTCATCAAGACAGAAAGTCAACAAAGAAACAATGGATTTAAACTATACCCTGAAACAAATGGACTTAACAGATGTATACAGAACATTCCATCCAACAACCACAGAATATACGTTCTACTCAACAGTATAGGAAACTTTCTCCAAGATAGACCATATGATAGGCCACAAGACAAGCCTCAATAAATTCAAGAAAACTGAAATTATATCAAGCACTCTCTCAGACCACAGTGGAATAAAACTAGAAATCAACTCCAAAAGGAACCTTCAAAACCATGCAAATACATGGAAATTAAATAACCTGCTCTTGAATGATCATGGGGTCAACAATGAAATCAAGATGGAAATTTAAAAATTCTTTATACTGAACAACAATATCAACACAACCTATCAAAACCTCTGGGACACAGCAAAGGCAGTGCTAACAGGAAAGTTCATAGCCTTAAACACCTACATCAAAAAGGAGGGAAGAGCACAAACAGACAATCAAAGGTCACACCTCAAGGAACTAGAGAAACAAGAACAAACCAAACCCAAACTCAGCAGTAGGAAGGAAATAACCAAGATCAGAGCAGGACTAAATGACATTGAAAAAAAAATACAAAAGATAAATGAAAAAAAAGCTGGTTCTTTGAAAAGGTAAATAAAATTGATAGACCACTAGCAAGATTAACCAAGAAAAGAAGACAGAAAATCCAAATAAACTCAATAAGAAATGAAATGGGAGATATTACAACTGACACCACAGAAATACAAAAGATTAGTCAAGGCTACTATAAAGACCTTCATGTGCATAAACTAGAAAACCTAGAAGAGATGGATAAATTACTGGAAAGATACCACCCTCTCAGCTTAAATCAGGAAGAATTAGATACCCTGAACAGAGCAATAACAAGCAGCGAGATTGAAATGATAATTTAAAAAATTACCAACAAAAAAGAGTCCAGGACCAGACGGATTCACAGCAAAATTCTACCAGACATTTAAAGAAGAATTGGTATGAAGCCTATTGACACTACTCCATAAGACAGAGAAAGAGGGAACCTACCCTTAATCATTCTATGAAGTAAGTATCACCTAAATACCAAAACCAGGAAAAAGCATAACCAAAAAAGAAAACTACAGTCCAATATCTCTGATGAAAATAGGTGCTAAAATCCTTAACAAAATACTAGCTAACCAAATCCAACAGCATATCAAAAAGATAATCCACCATGATCAAGTGGGTTTCATACCAGGGATGCAGGGATGGTTTAACATATGCAAATCAATAAATGTGATACACCACATAAACAGAATTAAAAACAAAAATCACATGATCATCTCAATTGATGCAGAAAAAGCATTTGACAAAATCCAGCATCTCTTTATAATTAAAACTCTCAGCAAAGTCAATACACAAAGGACATACCTCAATATAATAAAAGCCATCTATGACAAACCCACAGCGAACACAGTACTGAAAGGGGAAAAGTTGAAAGCATTCCCCCTGAGAACTGGAACAAGACAAGGATGTCCACTCTTACCACTCCTCTTCAACGTAGTACTGGAAGTCCTAGCCAGAGCAATCAGACAAGAGAAAAAAATAAAGGGCATCCAAATCAGTAAAGAGAGAGTCAAACTGCTGCTGTTTGCTGATGATATGATTTTTTACCTAGAAAACCCTAAAGACTCCTCCAGAAAGCTCCTAGAACTGCTAAGAAAAATTCAGCAAAGTTTCCAGATGCAAAATTAATGTACATAAATCAGTTGCTCTTCTATACACCAACAGTGACCAAGCTGAGAATCAAATCAAGAACTCAACCCCTCTTACAATAGTTGCAAAAAAAAAAAAAATTACTTAGGAATATACCTAACCAAGGCGGTGAAAGACCTCTACAAGGAAAACTACAAAACATTGCTGAAAGAAATCATAGACAACACAAACAAATGCAAACACATTCCATGCTCATGGATGAGAAGAATCAATATTGTGAAAATGACCATACTACCAAAAGCAATCTACAAATTCAATGCAATCCCCATCAAAATACCATCATTTCTTCACAGAATTAGAAAAAACAATTCTAAAATTCATATGGAACCAACCAAGAGCCCACATAGCCAAAGGAAGACTAAGCAAAAAGAACAAATCTAGAGGCATCACATTACCTGATTTCAAACTATATTATAAGGCCATAGTCACCAAAACAGCATGGTACTGGTATAAAAATAGGCACGTAGATCAATGGAACAGAATAGAGAACCCAAAAATAAACCCAAATACTTACAGCCAACTGATCTTTGACAAAGCAAACAAAAACATAAAATGGGGAAAGGACACCCTTTTCAAAACAAATGGTGCGGAAATAATTGACTAGCCACATGTAGGAGAATGAAACTGGATCCTTACCTCTCATCTTATACAAAAATAAACTCAAGATGGATTAAGGACTTACCTATACGATCTGAAACTATAAATATTCTAGAAGATAACATCGGAAAAGCCCTTCTAGACATTGCCTTAGGCAAGGATTTCATGACCAACAGCTCAAAAGCAAATGCAATAAAGACAAAGATAAATTTTGGGGACTTAATTAAACTAAAGAGCTTTTGCACAGCAAAGAAACGGTTGACAGAGTAAATAGACAACCCACAGAGTGGGAAAAATCTTCACAATCTATACATCTGACAAAGGACTAGTCCAGAATCTACAACAAACTCAAACAAATTAGTGAGGAAAAAACCAAACAATCCCATCAAAAAGTGGGCTAAGGACATGAATAGACAGTTCTAAAAAGAAGATATACAAATGGCCAACAAACATATAAAAATGCTCAGCATCACTAATGATCAGGGAAATCCAAATCAAAACCACAATGGGATACCACCTTACTCCTGCAAGAAGGGCCATAATCAAAAAGTCAAAAAATAGTAGATGTTGGCATGGATATGGTGAACAGGGAACACTTCTACACTGCTGGTGGAAATGTAAACTAGTACAACCACTATGGAAAACAGTGTGGAGATTCCTTAAGGAACTAAAAGTAGAACTACCATTTGATCCAGCATTCCCACTACTGGGTATCTACCCAGAGGAAAATAAGTCATTATATGAGAAAGATACTTGCACATGCATGTGTATAGCAGCACAATTCGCAATTGCAAAAATGTGGAACCAACCTAAATGCCCACCAATCAACAAGTGGATAAACGGTGATATATATATATATATAAAATCAAAGATAGATGTATAGTAGTATCCATATATACATATGAATACTACTCAGCCATAAAAAGGAATGAATTAATGGCATTCGCAGCAACCTAGATGGAATTGGAGACCATTATTTTAAGTGAAGTAACTCAGGAATGGAAAACCAAACACCATATGTTCTCAGCCATGAGTGGGAGGTAAGCTGAGGATGCAAAGGCCTAAGAATGACACAATGGACTTTGGGGATTCAGGGAAAGGGTGGGAAGCGGGTGAGGGATAAAAGACTACAAATAGGGTGCAGTGTATACTGCTTGGGTGATGGGTGGACCAAAATCTCACAGATCACCACTAAATAACTTACTGATGTAATCGAACATTGCCTGTTCCCCCAATAACCTATAGAAATAAAAAAAAATTAAAAACTTTTTAAAAGAAATACAAAAAGACAAGTTTGCTTCGAATGATGTTAATGATGATGATGATGATAGCATAGCACTGACCACATACTACACACTCTATCTTTGCAAATATTAACTCATTTAATTCTCACAACATTATAGTAGTATTATTGTGTTATGAGGCATTATTATTTTCCCATTTTATAGTTGAGGAAACTAAAGGACAGTGAAGTTAAGTAACTTGGGTCATAGATCTAATAAGTGACAAGAGTTGACATTTGCACAAGGGCATTCTTTATTTGGAGTACAGGGCCTTAGGCGCTATACTAAATTAAGAACTAAATCTATTTCCAAATGAAATTTCAAAAGAACTTCAGGATTTGAGAATTACAAAAGTTAAAATGTTGGTAATTTTAGAGAAAATTCAGCAGGTGAGTTAAAGAGCTAGTTAGGCATAGTTGAAGAAAAAAGGCATGTATAATAATGTATAATGGAACTGAAAAAATCTAAGAATGTAGTGTAAAAAGGAAGAAACGGCAAATATATAAGCAAAAGTAAGAAATCAAGAGAAGAAAGTAAGATGATCCAATATATTTCTGAAAGTTTCAGAAGGAAAGAATACAGAGAACAATAAAGAGGCAAAATTCAAAATATAATGACTAAGAAATTTCCAAAGTTGGTAAAAGACATGAATATTCAAGAAGCACAGTATAAAGATACATCACAAATGAATATATGTAATAAGGTTGTCTAAGAAAACTAAGAGAAACTGTTAAAAGGAAGCAAAAAAGGAAAGAGATTTCTTATGAAGGAACAGTTAGATGGATAGCATATATCTCAATAGCAACTGCAAACACTAAAAAATTCTAGATTATCTAGGTGATAATATCTGCAGAGTCCTGAGGAAAAATATTTTCAACTTAGAATTCTATAAGCAAGTAGAAGACCAATCAAGTATGAGGACAAACTGAAAACATTTTTAAGCAAATAAAAATGGAGAGACTCCCCTACACTTAGGTTATTGATGAAAGAATAGCTAATTGAAGGATACACTTCAGGTAAAAAAATAATTGACTCAGATAGGAAAATAGGATGCAAGAAGAAATGGTGAGCAAAGGAATACAAAAATAATAACTGAAAAAAAATCTGAGGGATTAAAAGTATATATTAAATAATATTAATAATATTAAATAATTATTAATTAATTAATAATTAAATAATTAATAATTAAATAATATTAAAATGGAAATATGAAATATAGAGTTGAAGGGTCCTAAGAGCCCACCATCACTGGAGAGGACAGGAGAGGTTTGAAATAACATTAGACTTTATTAGTTGTGTATACTAAAATACAAGGTTGGAGGAGGGGGCAGAGCAAGACGACCGAACAGAAGCCTCTAGCAATTATCCCCCCACCACCACAGGAACACTAAACTGAGCAACTATCCATACACAAAAGCACCTTCATAAGAACTAAAAGCCAGGTAAGTGACCACAGCACCTAGTTTTAACATCATAAGAGGCACTAAAGAGGGCATGAAAGGCAGTCTTGAATTACCTACAACATTCCTTCCTCATCCCTTGGCAGTGGCTACATGATGCAGAGAGAGAATCTGGGCATCTGGGAGAGGAAAAGTGCAGAAATCATGGAACTTTACATTGGAACTCAGAGCTGGCCTGTCGTAGTGGAAAACGACTTGGGGTAGAACTCAGTCGGTGCCCACAGAGGGAGCATTTAGACCAACCCTAGCCAGAAGCGAATTGTCCATCCCAGTTGTCAGAACCTGAGTTCTGACAAGTCTCACCACGATGGGCTAAAGTTCTCTAGAGTTCTAGATAAACTTGAAAGGCAGCCTAGGCCACAAAGACTGCAATTCTTGGGCAAGTCCTGGTGCTGTGCTGGGCTGAGAACCAGTGGACTTAAAGGGCATGTGACCTAGTGAGACACTAACTTGGACAGCCATAGGAGTGCTTGCATCGCCCCTCCGCCAGCTCCAGGCAGCACAGCTCACAGCTCCAGGAGAAACTCCTTCACTCTGCTTGAGGAGATGAGAGAAAAGAGTAAAGAGGACTTTGTTTTGCAACTTGGATACCAGCTCAGCCACAGTATAATAGGGACCAAGCAAAGTTCTGAGGCCCCCATTCAGGACCTAGGTCCCAGAGACATTTCTAGACACCATAGGCCAGAAGGAAACCTGTTGCCTTTAAGAGAAAGATGCAGCTGCTGCAGGATTTATTACCTGCCGGCTAAGGGGCCCTTGGGCCTTGAATTATCAGCAGCAGTAGCTAAGCAATAGTCACCACAGGCCTTGGTTGAGACTCAGAGATGTGCTGGTTTTAGGTGTGACCAAGCACATTCCCAGCTGTGGCGGCTATGGGGAGAGATTCCTTCTGCTTTAGAAAAGAAGAGGGGAGAGTAAAGGAAACTTTGTCGTGCAGCTTGGTTGCCAGCACAGCTACAGTGGGATAGAGCACCAAGTGGGCTCCTGGAGTCCCCGATTCTAGGTCTACGTTCCTAGATGGCATTTTTGGACCTGCCCTGGGCCACAGGGAAGCCCACTTCTCCGAATGGAGACTCAGGACTGGCAGCATTCACCACAAGCTGACAGAAGAGCCCTTGGGCCTTGAATGAACATCAGCAGTAGCCAGACAATACGCACCGTAGATCTAGGGCACTGGTGGCTACAAGGAATATTCTGCTTAAGAAAAGAGGAGGGAAGGCTGGGCACAGTGGCTCACGTCTGTTATCCCAGCACTTTGGGAGGCTGAAGCGGGTGGACCAGCTGAGGTCAGGAGTTCGAGACTAGCCTGAAAAACAAGGTGAAACCCCATCTGTACTAAAAATGCAAAAATTAGTCGAGTGTGGTGGCAGATGCCTGTAGTCCCAGCTACTCAGGAGGCTGAGATAGGAGAATTGCTTGAGCCCAGGAATGAAAGTTGCAGTGAGCTGAGGTCGCATCACTGCACTCCGGCCTGGGCGATGGAGCAAGACTCAAAAAAAGAAAGAAAGAAAGAAAGGAAAGAGAGAAAGAGAGAAAGAGAGAAAGAGAGAAAGAGAGAGAAAGAAAGAAAGAAAGAAAGAAAGAAAGAAAGAAAGAAAGAAAGAAAGAAAGAAAGAAAGAAAGAAAGAGAGAGAGAGAAAGAGAGAGAGAGAGAGAAAGAAAGGAAGAAAAGGGGAGGGAAGAGTGAGAAGAACTTTGTTTTGCAGCTTGGGTGCCAGTTCAGCCATAGTAGAATAGAGCACTGGGTATACATGTAAGGTTCTGAACTCTAGGCCTTGGCTCCCAGATGGTACTTCTGGACCTACCTTGGGCCCAGAAAAATTCACTGCTCTGAAGGGAATGACACAAGCTTGGCTGGATTTGCCACCTCTTGTAGAACCCTTGGCCATTGAGTAAACCTAGGTGGTAGGCAAGCAGTGGCCATCCTGGTCCTTGAGCAAGACCCAGTGCTATGCTGGTTTCAGGATGACCCAGCACAGTCCCAGTGGTGGTGGCCATAGGGGTGCTTGTGTCACCCTCCTGCATCTTCAGGTTGCTCAGCACAAAGAGAGGCACCATTTGTTTGGAGGACAGTAAGGGAAGAGAACAAGAATCTCTGCCTGGTAATCCAGGCAATTTTCCGGATCTTACCCAAGACCACCAAGGTAGTATCTTTACAAGTCTGCAAGAGTCACAGCCTTACTGGCTTGGGGTGCCACTTAATGCAGATATAGCTTCAGTGACCAAAATCTTAGATCACAACATTCAAGTCTCTTCAAATACCTGGAAAGCCTTCCCAAGAAGGACAGGTACAAAGAAGCACAGACTGCAAAGACTACAATGAATACCTAACTTTTCAATAGTCAGAAACTGATGAATATTCACAAGCATCAAGACCATCCAGGAAAACATGGCCTCACCAAACAAACTAAGTAAGTCACCAGAAACCAAGCCCAAAGAGACAGAGGTATGTGACCTTTCAGACAGAGAACTCCAAATACCTGTTTCGAGGGAGTTTGATGAAATTCAAGATAACACAGAGAAGGAATTGAGAATTCTATCAGATAAATTTAACAAAGAGATTGAAATCATTGAAAAGAATCAAGCAGAAATTCTGGGAGTGAAAAATGCAATTAATACACTAAAGAATTCATCAGAGTCTCTTAATAGCAGAATTGATCAAGCAGAATAATTAGTGAGCTTGAAGACAGGCTATTTAAAAATGCATAGAGGAGACGAAAGAAAAAAGAATAACAAACAATGAAGCGCACCCACAAGATGTAGAAAATAGCCTCAAAAGGGCAAATCTAAGAGGTACTGCCTTAAAGAGGAGGTAGAAAAAAGAGACAAGGGTAGAAAGTTTATTCAAAAATAAAAGTAACAGAGAACTTCCCAAACCTAGAGAAATATATCAATATCCAAGTACAAGAAGGTTATACATCACCAAGCAGATTTGACCCAAAGAAGATGACCTCAAGGTATTTAACAATCCAACTTCCAAAGGTCAAGTATAAAGAAAAGATCCTAAAAGCAGCAAGAGGGAAAAAACAAATAACATACAAAGGAGTGCCAATACATCTAGCAGCCGACTTCTCAGTGGAAACATTTTGGGGGTCCAGGGGACCTTCCCAGCACTTCTTAAATTATACCATTATGATACATGTGATTCCATATCCTGGTAAAAACCCAAAGAAGAGTCATCACTTTATCTGATTCGTGGATATGTCCCATAATGTTCTATACCCAATGTAATTCTTGATACTTGTGATAGTAGAAGATGGTCAATTTGACAAATGCTGAGATCAGGAGACAATAGAGTTGAGGGCTTAGAAGCCAGGATACCTGGCTTTAAATTCAGATTCTTATCCATTCTGTAATCTTGGGCAAGATAAGTCACCTTTCTAAGCCTTGGTTTTCCCCCATTGTAAAATGCAGGGTAGTAACAGTGTATATCTCATAGTGTTGTTGTTGCAGATCAAATTACCTCATACACGCAAAGCACCTGAAACAATTCCTAGAATTTAGTCTTCCATAAATGTTGGCTGTTACTCTTAGCAGTTCTGACAAAAAAACCTGTCAGTCAAGAATTTGTTGTTCAGGAGTTTGATTTCGATATTTGCATCTGCATAACATATCACTGTAAAACAATAATGTATTACTGTTCTTTACAATTTCATAAGTTGACTGTGATCAGATGGGTGGTTTTCCTGCTGGTCTTACTTGGGGTCTCTCATGTGGTTGCAGTCATATGACGGCAGGGGCTGGAGTCATTTGGAGGCTTGACTGTACTGGGATGCCCCAGATGAGCTCTTTCCTCACTTGTCTGGCGCCTCAGTGCTCCACCATATGGCTTCGCTCTCCACAGAGCTCATCCTCCAAGGCTCTCCATGGGGCCTATCCTTCAGCGGCATACTTGGACTTCTCACATGGTAACTAGCTTCTAAGAACACAGGAGCAGAAGCTGCTAGTCCTTTTTAATGCTTAGGTTCAGAACTGTCAGCATCACTTCTGCCCCATTCTACTGGCAAGTCACAAGGTCATCCAGCTTCAATATGGGAGGGAGGGCACTAGAGAAGAGCATTAGGAGAGGGAGGCAGGGCTCACTGGGGGTGGTTTTCAGTGACAACAGCTACAGCTGGCATGTGGGAGTGTGAAGAGTGTGTTACACCCAAAATGAAGAAAGGACAAGTAAGGTGTGAGAACCATAACTGAAGTGAACAGGAAACCAAGACTTGTGTTATAAATAGATCCAAGCAGGGGTAGGCCTGGCAGATGGTTGGCAGAACTCCAGGCCAGTGGTTAGTAACAGAAGATGGTGAAGGTAGCTACCAGAGGAACTGGAGATCTTGATCACAGAAGGCAACCTCTGAGTCCTAGAGTACCACAGACAGAAAAACCATTACCAAGGAACCACAAAAAAGTGTCCATGGACAGGATAGGGTGTAACCAACCAGGCCCTGGGCAGTGGAGTGACATGCTGGCAACAGGAGGAGCAGACTCAAGGTCTTGACACTGAGTGAAGGCAGCCTTCTTATCATACTGTGCTTCGAATCAGGATTGTTCAGAGATTCTGTAAGAGCATTAAGTGTACTGTTTGGGATTTGGACAAGAGAGAAGCAGCAGCTAGAGCCAAGCCAGTCATCACACCTTTGGTCTCTGCAGAGTTATGAATATTTCCATTTGCATATCCACTTGCCCAAGGCTTACTGTGCCGACAGACCTGCTCTGCTACCCCTCTAAAGGAACTTTCCAAGAGAGAAAACAATGAATAAATTTGCTCTTCCTCTTGAAGTGATAAGGATTGGATCCCACGGACCTCCACTTTCACATCACCTCACACCTGATTTATTCTGATTAATCATAAACGGTTCCCCCACTCCCAGTGTTCTCCCTGCTTCCATCTGACTGTACCCTGCTCTCCTATCAACCTTCTGGAAGCATTGTCTTTGTTTTCGTGTTCCACAAAGATTTAAATATTTTGTACTCTCTACATAATGAAGTTCAAACACCTTGGGCTGCCATTCATGAAACCCTAGGCCTGTGTCTGTGAAGAACGGGATGGAGTTGGAGGATGGCAGAAGTAAAATTCACAGATAACAGTAGGTATTGCATTCTGGCTTTATAAAGCCTCAAAAGGGATAAAAACAGCATAGACCAGTAAACATTTGAATGTTGTTCTTTCAGAAAGAACATGGAAAGAGACCAAGGGGATCTGTTTCATCATGGAACAGACCAAGGGGGTGACAACTCGTCAGCAGCCTGCAAGGGTGAAACATCTGCTAGGTCTGAACCAAAGGGACCCCAGAAATTTGTTATCTTCCCTATTGGAAGAGTCCATCGTCACCCCCAAAAACAATTGCTGCTTCTTGTAAAGCCACTCAACAAGCCACAGGCGTAGGCATGGCAGGTTATTGGCTGAACTCCATGCTAGTGGTTCACTTAGAACAGTCACCCATGCATAGTGTCTGGGTTCTCAGTCCCAATATTTTCAATCCATCATATTCTGCAAGTTTTTCTCTGTGCCTGCACCACAGATGATGCAATTTCTTTTATCTACACCTGCGTAGAGATGAGGAGGTTTTTCCATTTCTCCGTGTTGGAGGTTTGTTGAATTGAATTAACCTGTTACAGATTTGGACTCAAAAAGAGGAAAAAAAGGAAATTGTCTAGAAACATTAAACTCTGAGGCTTCCACTGATCTCTCAAGCCAGTTTTAAGTAACTACGTTATATTGATATAATGATATCAGTGGATAACAAAATATTCTCTTCATATTATCTGGACCTTTCCTTCTAGATACCAGGGTCCCAATCTATGTAGACAGAAGTTCATGTTGTGCTGTGCTGGATTTCCTTTAGCAAGGCATTTATTTTCACTACCAAGTAAAGTTTGATTTTATTTTAGTAGGTTTAAAAATATTATTTTTAATAATCTTCCCAAAGTAAATGAATGTATATTTCAATAGTAACAGGGCATTTGTGGTATCATTTTGTTTGTAATATATTGTGAAGATAAACATTTCAGATGAATACCATATTTATAAAATGTCTAAAGAAATGTAAGCAAATTGTTTTTGAAATTGTTTATAAATATTAGGAGTTTTAAGCATATGTGGTGCTAAGTAATATTGACATGTCTGGGAAAATGTGCAAAATAGAAGGCAAATAAGGCAACTACTCATTCCACAAATTCACTTACCCATGAGCAAAATAAATTCTTTGAGGAAAAAAATGTGATGAAATTAGTGAGGCCAACAGTGACATTTAAAACATGTATTTAAATACAAATCTGTATCAAGTTAAGCAGTGAAAAAAACCTTGACCCCTATACTATTAAAGGCAGGAAAGAAAAGGAACACAGGCATTTGTTAGTACAAGAATTACTGTTGAGGGTGGAAATTCTTTCTGGAGATTATAAAAATACGGTAGTAACAGATTTGATGTCATATTTTTCCCTAAGGACTGAGGGGTACAGTTGATTCCATAAGTGGTCGGGCAGCTTGTAGATTCTATTGTTATAATTCAGTCCTGTATTGAGTTTCAAATATCTACTGTTCCTAAATGTTCAGTGTCTAAGTTCCTCAGACTTTCCTCTGAGGATCTCTCCAGTATTTAGCAGTAATATATCAAGTGTTCATCTTCAAGTGTATCAGCAGCCATTCAATCACTTTTCCAAAGAAATTGGTCAAATGTCAGAAACAGTAGAATTCCCAGATTGTTTTTTCTTCCTAGGTCAAACTTCATCATTTCTGGGATTTGTTTGAAGTTTTCAAAAATTTTATAACTTAGATTTTCCTCGTGACTTCTCCTGGCAAAGTATTGGTTTTAACAAGTTTCTATTTTCTCCCCCATATCTTTTACTTTCAAAATGGCTTCATATTTTATCTTGTGAGTCCTGAACACAGAACACAGGGTAAAATATAACTATGTTAGATTTTAAGAGATGACGAAGCTGTTTTAATGAGGGCAAAATAAAACCTATGGAAGTAAAAGCTCCATAAAAAATAACTGAATACACATCAAACGTAGAAAGCCCCACCCTTTCTATGATTTTTACAATTAATAGGACCATATAAATCATAGGAATTCGGGTGTGGAAAAGTGGGCTGAGCTCTTTGGAGGGAAAGAAGGTCATTTTATGGTTAGCTTTTCTGTAGTGCAGAAGTCTTTGCTGTGAAAAACAGTACTCAGCAATTAAAGTGAGGTTAAAAAGAAACTGAAATGTTCTCTTCTTCCTATTTTCAGAAAAGAGTGGAAATGGTAGTTGAGAGGACAGTTGCAGAGATGGAGGCATTATCTTCAGAGGGCATGAGGCTGTGGTTGCTGCATCAGAGGAACTGAAAAAAGAGCAGTGGTATGTCATTGCATCCATAGTAGCAAATATTGAAACCCTCTCGAGCTAATATAAGTGGGAAAGCAATATTTTATGGGTGTTAGGTAGTTCTTAGAATTTCTGGAAAGGCCGGAAAGTGATTGTTTGAGGCTATCCAACTAGAGAAGATGCTCAGCTCTAACCAGGAAATGGCCCCACTGACGACCCACTGCTGCTGTGTCCCCTGCACCTTTGCTCACATCAGTTACCCTAAGAACTAAGAACCAGATACTTTAAATTATGCAACTATTGTTCCTTGAAGCTGAAACCTTCCACTGCTACTCTTGTCAGAAGTGGATTCTTGCCTTATCACATAGCTGTCTTATGAACTGCAGTCTCAAATGGGTGCATCTGATAGGAAGATAATATATCACAAGATATTGGGGAAACTGAATCTCTAGCTTCTACTCTGGAAGATAGAGGCATAATGCGGGACATTGCCCAAATGTGAGAATGGCAAATATATTCCATCAGCAAATGTCCTCCAACAGCAGTATGGTTCCAGTGTAGGAGATAGGAAGTCAAGAAGTTTGACAGATTAAATGTTACAAATGAGAAAAAATGGGGCATCATGAATGACTCCCAGATGTCAGGTTTTCATACTGTGGTAGATGGTGGCGGCATGACTGAGATGAAGTGGGCTTGAGGAAGGAGCATGTTTAGTACAGGAAAGGCAGTCAGAATCAAGAGTTCATTTTTGGTGAATTCTAGGAAGATGACAGCAGAAGTCGTATAATATTTTGAATCTCCTTAAATCAGCCTATAAAGAGAAATAGAGCAAATAGTATAACAAAGCCAAATACCCATGGAGATCATCCTTAAAAATAGGTGATAGTGGCTGGGTGTGGTGGCTCATGCCTGTAATCCCAGCACTTTGGGAGGCCGAGGCGGGCATATCACGAGGTCAGGAGATCGAGACCATACTGGCCAAGGTGGTGAAACCTCATTAAAACACAAAAAATCAGCCCAGCATCGTGGCACGCAACTGTAATCCCAGCTACTCGAGAGGCTAAGGCAGGGGAATCGCTTGAACCCAGGAGGCAGAGGTTGCACTGAGCTGAGATCACACCACTTCTTTCCAGCCTTGCAACAGAGCAAGATTCCGTCTCAGACAAACAAACAAAAATAGGTGACAGTGTATTTCCATAGACTGTAAAATATGAGTGGATGAGGAGTAACCGCTGACACCAATAAGAACTGCACTTTATCAGTACCTTTGCGGGAGGAACCAGAGAAAAACAAGGGGCATCAGATGAACTTGAGAATGCTAAAATATCCAAAAAGTACTCACTGGAAATTTTATCTGAAACTGAGAGGAGTTTTACACCCTCTAATAATGAGTGAGTTAAAGGAGTTTGCAGTAAAGTCTGAAAGGACCAGAGAAGTCTGGGCTCTATGAACTCCCAAACTAACTCATCAAAACTTACTTTGAGGGCAAAGAGTTCAAAAGAAGAGAAACTGTAGCAAGGAGACACCCATTTGAGCAGCACAGAGACAAGAGCACTAAAGGAAAGGGAAGGTCCAGATAAAAGTAAGGGAAAATGTGTTTCCAGAAAATAAGCCTCCAAATTTTTTGAATATTGCACAAATTAAACAAAAGAGAGAGCTCTAGAGCCACGAGGTTAGAGAAACTATCTTGAATAACAACTATTTCTAAAAATCAAGGAAAACTAATTTCAAGTGTAAATGAGGAAACGAAGGATCAGATCTTAAAGTTAACATCAGATAACAGATCAAGAAGCCAAGTAATATCCCTAAAATAATTAATGCACATTAGAAAAACATTACCACAAAATAGATTAAAATTATAACCTAAAAAATAAAATAACTAAAAAGCTAGACAACTATGAAAATGCTATATGAAATAACAGAATTAGGAACACTCAAAAATTAGGTAATATATCTCTGGAAATATTATAAATAAAAGAAAAATATTTTAGAAATGAAGAGTACACTAAAAAGAGCAAATGAATTAAAATGCAACAGATAATACCTTAAAAATAGGAAGTAACAAATATAAAAATTTAAAAAGCAAAGACCAAATGAAAAACATTCTATTTTGTTTAAAATGACACTGTGTTCTTCAAAAATGTGTTTCATCTTCAATAAAATACTAGCAAACTGAATTCAGCAGCATATTAAAATGATTATATGCCATGAACAAAAGATATTTATTCCTGGAATTCAAGGATCATTCAACATACAAAAATCTATCAATGTGATACTCCACATTAACAGAACAAAGTAAATAAAATCACACAATCATCTCAATAAAATCACACAATCATCTCAATTGATGCAGAAAAGGCATTTGACAAAATTCAACACTGCTTTGTGATTTAAAAAGAATATTTGACAAATCAGGAATTAAAGGAAATTTTCCAACATGATAAAGGCCATATATGAAAAACCCACTGATAACATCATAACAGTTTTTCAGAGCAATTAGGCAAGAGAAAGAAATAAAAACATACAAATTGGAAAGAAATAAGTAAAATGATCATTTGCATGTTCTATGTAGAAATCCATAAAGATTACACACTTATACAAACTGTTAGAACCAATAAGCAAATTTAGCAAAGTTGCAAGATACAAAGTCAACATACAAAAGTCAGTTGTGTTTCTGTACACTAACAATGAAAAATTCAGAAAGGGAAACAACTCCATTTACAATAACATCAAATAGAATAAAACACGAATTAACTTAACCAAAGAGATGGAAGACTTGTACAATGAAAAATACAAAATATTGCTGAAAGAAATAAAGAAGACATAAATAAACAGAAGGATATCCTATGCTCATGGATTGGAAGACTTAATATTTTTAAGATAGGTATATTACCCAAAGCAATCCAAAGATGTAATGCACCCCCCATTAAAAACCCAATGGCATTGTTTTGCAGAAATATTTTTTAAATTCTAAAATCTGTATGGAATTCAACGAATTCTGACTAGCCAAAAAAATCTTGAAAAAATAAGAACAAAACAATCGTGAAAAAGAACAAAGTTGAAGGACTTCCTGATTTCAAAACGTACCACAAAGTTACAGTGATCAGACTAATGTTTTTAGGTTAGCGTGGTACTAGCCTAAAGACAGACAGACCAATGGAATAGAAATAAGCCCTCGCATATATGGTCAACTGATTTTCAACAAGGGTGACAAGACCATTCAATTAAAAGGACAGTCTTTTAAAGAAACAGTGCTGAGAAAACAATATCCACATGCAAAAGGATGAAAGCGGATTCTTACCGTATACAAAAAATAAAGTGGATGAAAGTTCTAAATGTAGGTATTAAAACTATAAAACTCTTATTAGAAAACATGGAGGAAAAGCCTCCACGACATTGGGTTTGGCAATGAATTTTTGGATATGACAGTAAAAACACAGCAACAAAAGAAAAAATAAATTGGACATTGATATTAAAAATTTTTGTATATCAGAGCATACTATCAGCAGGATAAAAAGGGAACCTACAGAATAGGAGAAAATATTTGGAAATTATATATATCTGATAAGGCATTAATTTCTGGAATATATGGAGCTCCCCTACAACAGAACAACAGCAAACCAATCCAATTCAAAAATGGGCAAAGGACTTGAATAGACATTCCTCCAAAGAAGATATATACAAATGACCAAAAAGCATCTAAAAAATTCTCACCAGCATTAGGAAAATGCAAATCAAAATCACAATGAGATACTAATTCACACCCATTGAAATGGCTATGATAAAAAACAAACAAACAAACAAACAAAAACAGAAAATAACCAGTACCAGCAAGGATGTAGATAAATTGTAACTCTTATGCATTGCTAATGGGAATGTAAAATGGCAAAGCAACTGTGGAAAACAGCATGGCACTTCCTCAAAATCCTAAACATAAAACTACCATCATTTACCAATTTCACTTCTGAGTATATTCTCAAAAGAATTAAATGTAGTGTTTTGAACAGGTATTTGTACATCAATGTTTATAGCACTGTTATTATAGCCAAAAGGTGAAAACAATCCAAATGTCCTTTGACAGATGAATAAACAAAATTTGCTTGTTGGTTCTAACAGTTTGTATAAGTGTGTAATCTTTAAGGTTTTCTACATAGAAGATGTTGTCAGCCTTAAAAAGGAATGAAATTCTGATACATTCCACAACATGGATGAACCTTGAAAACATTATGGTAAGTGAAATAAGTCACATATAAAAGGACAAGTATTATATGATTCTGCTTATATGAAGTACCTAGAACAGAAAAATTAATAGAGAAAAAAATTAGAATAATGGTTACCACAGGCTGAGGGGAGGAGGTGGGTAGTTTTGTTTAATGGGTTCAGAGTTTCAGGTTGAGATGATGAAAAAGTTCTGAAGATGTAGAGGTGTGATGGTTGCACAATAATGTGAAAATACTTAATGCCACTTAATTGTATGCTTAAAAATGGTTAAAATAGTAAATTTTATATCGTGTATATTTATCACAATAAAAAGTCAATGTCTTGAAAGACAAAAAGGCTGTAGAAATGAATCAAATTAAAGAAGAATACAAAAGCAATTTAAAAGTTGAATAAAATGTTAACAATAGGAGAATCTGGGTTAAAGTTAGAACAGTTTTATTCTTGCAGCTATTCTATAAAGTTATTTCCAAATAAAAAAGTTTTTAAAAATGAAGAAAGAGATTAAAAGAATTCAAAACAAAGTGACAAATAAAGACTATAGGCAAAGAGGATCCAACATAGCAAAATAGCATAATAAGAGTCCCGGGGAAAAAATATAACAAACACTAAAAATTATAATTTTAAAAAATTCCTGAAATAAAATTGAATTTACATTGTGAAAGGGAATATAATTTACTAAGTATATTAACCCAGAATGACAAACACAAAGATAAAGTCCAGTAAAACTGCTATATTATAAAGAAGGTGAAAAAAACTCTAATCAGGCAAAAAGATCAAGTGATTCTTAGGGAAAGAAAACTATATTATAACCAGCCCTTTGACACTTTATGCTAAGAAAAGAAAACGTGAATAAAGTATCTTAGACCCAGGAAAAATTTATTTTCAACTATAAAGATGACCATCAATCTGTTATTAACATTCAAGGACCCAGAAAATATTGTTTGATGACCAATTCCTGAATAATCTTCTGGAAAACGGGCTTCACACAACCTAAATGACAAGAGAGAAACTGACATAATAACTGACAGTATCAGTAAATATGTATTTACTTAAAGAATAAGATTCAATCACGGATAAAAGAGAATATGTATAATATCTACATAATCCATCACAATATAGATAACAAAAGGAAAAAGAATAGGAAAGGCGTAATAACCCCAAATTTTATTATTTTTGTTTTTATTATATTGGTATTTATTCTAAGACTTTTGTGGGTAAAGTGTGAGATAATGTAAATTAGTAATTATGTCATACTCTAACATTTGTATGTAATTGGGCACCAGAATTGTCGGTAAGGAAAAAAGAAAATACGAAAGTAAAATACAAGATTATCAAGTGAAAATCTTATGGAATTTGAAGTAACAGAATAAATAAATAAAATATTTTATCTGTAGATAATATATGCATATATCTGGATTTGTTGTTGTTTTTTGTTTCTTTTCTTTTTCTTTTTTTTGAGACGGAGCCTTGTTCTGTCACCTAGGTTGGAGTGCAGGGGCGTGATCTCAGCTCACTGCACCCTCCACTTCCTGGGTTCAAGTGATTTTCATGCCTCAGCCTACTGAATAGCTGGGCTTACAGGTGCTCTCCACCACACCTTACTAATTTTCATATTTTTAATAGAGACAGGGTTTCACCATGTTGGCCATGCTGGTCCTGAATGCCTAGCCTCAAGCGATCCACCTGTCTCAGCCTCCCAAAGTGCTGGGATTACAGGCATGAGCCACCGCACTTGGCCTGTTTTGTATATATGTATGTATGTGTATGTATATGTATATGTATATGTATATGTATATGTATATGTATATGTATGGGAGTGTGTGTGTGTGTGTATTTTCTAACCATGCTCATTGAAAAGGTCTAGAATAGAAGACCAACCTAGTAGCAATGTGTATTTTTGCATCCAAATTTTGGTTTTGAATTACCATTTTCCAATAAACAGAACCAAAGTTTCTCAGAGAAAAGGTTAGTTCCAGGTCAGAGCAAGAAATATTCAAAATGAGCTTAACCCCATCAAAAAGTGGGTGAAGGATATGAACAGACGCTTCTCAAAAGAAGACATTTATGCGGCCAACAGACACATGAAAAAATGTTCCTCATCACTCGCCATCAGAGAAATGCAAATCAAACCACAATGAGATACCATCTCACACCAGTTAGAATAGCAATCATTAAAAGTCAGGAAACAACAGGTGCTGGAGAGGATGTGGAGAAATAGGAACACTTTTACACTGTTGGTGGGACTGTAAACTAGTTCAACCATTGTGGAAGACAGTGTGGCGATTCCTCAAGGATCTAGAATAAGAAATACCATTTGACCCAGCCATCCCATTAATGGGTATATACCCAAAGGATTAGAAATCATGCTGCTATAAAGACACATGCACATGTATGTTTATTGTGGCACTAGTCAGAATAGCAAAGTCTTGGAACCAACCCAAATGTCCATCAATGACAGACTGGATTAAGAAAATGTGGCACATATACACCATGGAATACTATACAGCCATAAAAAAGGATGAGTTCATGTCCTTTGTAGGGACATGGATGCAGCTGGAAACCATCATTCTCAGTAAACTATTGCAAGAACAGAAGACCAAACACCACATGTTCTCACTCATAGGTGGGAATTGAACAATGAGAACACTTGGGCACGTGAAGGGGAACATCACACACTGGGGCCTGTCGTGGGGTGGGGAGAGGGGGGAGGGATAGCATTAGGAGATATACCTAACGTAAATGACTAGTTAATGGGTGCAGCACACCAACATGGCACATGTATACATATGTAACACACCTGCACGTTGTGCACATGTACCCTAGAACTTAAAGTATAATAAAAATTTAAAAAAAATAACAATGAAAACCATATTTGATATGATATGGTTCTTTTTACTCACATGTGCCTGGCACATAGTAAGTGTTCAATAAACTTTTGCTAAGTGAAAAAAAAAATGAGCTTAAAACATCTTGTTATGCCCAATAGCAAACATGACAGATTTCAAAAAGTGGCTGCAAAAATATTTCCTGTTTCACATACTTTTATCCAATGTGACCTTGCTACTAATAAGTGGACCTTTTTCTCAACTCCTTTTAATCTTGGGGAGTTCTATGACTGCTTTGATGAAAAAAGTATGGAGGAAGAGACCCTATCCCAGTTCCAGCAGTAGATCTTAACTGGTCTAGAAACTTGCATTTTATACCTCTCAGAATGTTTGCTCTTGGAAAAGTCTATCTTGGAACCCAGCTACCATTCTATGAAAAGCCAAGCCATCTTAAGAGGTCATGTGTAGGTGGTCAGTCCCATTGACAACCTCAGATGCGCTCCCAGCCAACAACCAGCACCAACTGCCAGTCAGGTAAGTGAGTCCTCTTGGTCATTCAGCCAAGTTGAGCTTTCGGATGACTACACCCTCAACTAGCAATTGACTACAAATTTATAATATACCCCATGGTAGGCAGAAAACGTCTCCCAAAGATGTCAATTTCCTAATCTCCATAATCTGTTAATGTTATGTTACATGGCAAAGGGCATTCTGATCGCTAATCACCTGACCTTAAAACAGGGAGGTTATTCTGAATGATCAGAGTGGGCTTAATGTGATCACAAGAGTTCTGAACAGTGGAAGAGGGAGGCAGAAGAGGAGTGTGGCGTGCTGGGATGTGAGAAGGATTAGGCCTGCCATTGCTAGTTTTGAAGATAAAAGAAAGACAGCATAAGCTAAGGACTATAGGCAGCTTCTAGAAGCTGGAGCAGGGAAAGAAACCGATTATCTCCTAGAGCCCTGAGAAAGGAATACAGCCCTGTCAACACTGTGATTTTAGCCCAGTGAGATTCAATTCTGATTTCTGACCTCCCAAAACTATAAGATAGATTTACATTGTTTAAACCATTAAATTTGTGGTAATTTGTTACAGCAGTAATAGGAAATTAATATAGGCCCCAAGTGAGAACTACACAGTAGAGCCCAGTCGACTCATAGAAACATGAGAAATAATTTTTTAAAATGAAGTTTGAACCACTAAGTTTTATTGCATAGCAATAGATAACTGGAATGGCAAGGGAGTTACCAAGTCTATTAGGCTATCTTAATAGAATTCATGAGCCAAACTGAAAAGGTTTCCATTGGGCAAAGGGGGAATAAATGGAGCATCAGTAAGGATAACACTTTAATAGATTAAATGATCGAATACATTTAAATTCATAACTTCATAAAGATACAACAAAACTGATCAACTTTGTAGGATTTGAAAGAACAAACTCATTATTTGTAAAACTGTTAAGTTAAAAAAAAATGTAAACACTTACTTAGCCTACTCCTCTTATACTATCAAATACCAGAAGAGGAAATTTTTTTCTTTATATAATTTTTCTAGGTAATAAAGGAAAGAGTGATTGAATTTGAATATATCTCTACCATGCAATCTGTAATTAATTAATGGACTTAGGCATTGAGAATTAGTGGCAACAAAAATTGCAAAAAGAGGTTCCATCAGACAATATGCATATCCTGCTGGGGGAACACGCCACCACAATAAAGCAGCCTTGGAAAAAAGAAAAAAAGAGAACGACCTGAATCTTATGTCTGATAAAGCCTCTGGGTCAACTACCAATTTATGGCAAACACAAAGAACACAGGAGAGAAGAATATATTAAACTATTAACACACCAAAAAGATAAAGTCAACAAAATCCAGCAAAGGTAATTCTGCATATAAATTTCTTTGTTTCTTCAAAAAATAAAATGCAAAAGGGGAAAATGGATGGAGGGGAAAACCTGTAAATTAAAAAACACTCAAAAGACATAATTTAAAGCTAAAAGTAAAGTATAGTATTGAAGGATGTTCCCTTTGATAATACAATTAAAAAGATAGAGTTAAAGGGTCTAATCCTGGAGCACTTCAACATCTAGAGATGGATAGAGATGGAAGAGTCAGAAAAGGAATTGAGGAATGACCAGAGAAGCAAGAGGTAAAGCAGGCTGGTATCATAGAAGCCAAGAGAAAAGCATGCTCTGAGATGGGGAAGTTGTCAACTGAATCAAATATCATGAAGTCAGTAAGATGAAAATTGAGAAGTGGTCATCAGATTTGCCAACACACAGTTCATTGGTGACCTTGCTGAAAGCAGTGTCAGAGGAGTTGAAGGCAAAGCTAAATCAAATGAGTGACAGTAACTGGAAGATGAAAAGAGACATTTAATGGCTATTGGCAACTCTTTAAAAATGTTTGCTTGAGCAGAGGAGCAGAGATACAGCCTGGTAGCTAGGGGACAATACAGGGTTAACGGAGATTTCTTTTTAAAGTGGAGTTTATTCTAGCATATTTGTATGCTGAGAGAGAGCTTGAAGATATAGAAGAGAAAAAGAATAAACAAAAAAGAAAAGTTCTTGCGGAGTTGAGATGGGATGAAACCCAAAACACACATGGAAACATTGATCTCTGATAGAGGGAGGGTTGCTCCATCTGCCAGAGGATGCAAAAGGTAAATGCCCATTTGGGTATACTTGCAGATTTGGTGGTAGGGAGGTAAGGGAATTTCTACCAGATGGATTACATTCTTTCCTTTCAGTTTGAAACAAGCCCATCATCTTCAAAGATGTGGAGCTGTATCAGGATATCCCATTTGTTAACCACGGGATTGAGGTTAGTGGTTTTTAAATTTTTTTGGACCATTACCCACTAGTAAATGTATTTTTCTTATGACCCACTATACACAAACACAGGTAATTGAAATAAAATTTCATGGCCCAGTGCTTACTCCTATCAGGTATGTTCTCTGTTCTTTCTTTTTCAGGCCTACTAGTCTAACTAGACTGGCAAGAGTCATGAAGCAGAGCACATGGGTTGGGGAGGACGAAAATAAAGGGGATCCTATCCCATGTCAGGGTAAATATGACTCCTGAGTAGGGACTGGCCTCCCTGTCTCAGAAATACATGTAAATTAAGGATATTAAATCAGAAATTGGCTAACAAGATTATTTCCAATGCACTTATATACTAAAATATTGTTTTTCATAATTTTCTAATTTTTAAAATTTTATTGGGAATTTATAGTATTATCTATTATAGCATATAAATGAAACACTTATGTAAACATTAAAGGACAATCAGACAGATCCTATACTCACTACCCTGGTTAAGCAATAAAATGTTTTCAGTAACATGGAAGCCCCCACTCCCAATTGTCTCTCCATCTCTGAGAGGTAATCATTACCTTGATTTTACTTTTAACCATTCAATTTTTCTCTATTATTTTGCCACTTATGCATATATCCCTAAATAATATAGGTTAGTTTGTCCTGCTTTTGTACCTTAGATAAATATAATACTACACCGCATACATGTTCTTGTATCTGGCTCCTTTCACTAAATATTATGTGCATGATGCTATTTTATCCATTTTCGTTGCTGAATGCAATTCCGTATTTGAATATACCACATTTTTTATATTTGTTTGCTGTTGATGAACATTCTGCTTGTTTTCATTTGGGAATCCTAGTTTATGTCCTCCTACACACATGCAGGAGCTTCTCAAGAGCATCTATCTTGCAGTAGAATTGCTGGATCAAAGAGTATGAATACTTTCAACTTTATCAGACAAGTTCAAATGCTTCCAATTTACACTCCCACTACCAGTAGGCGTTTCCCATTGTTCTATATTATCACTACTTGACATTTTTAGTTTTCTTGACACTATTGCCAATCTGGTGGGTATGTATTGGTAATTCATTGTGGGCTTTAATTGGTACTTCTATCCTTTCATATGTTCATTGGCCATTTGGATTTCAGATTTCCTTATTCAATTTTGTTTCATTAAAAAATGCTAGTTAGAGTTGATCTTTCACAAATCTGAAAAACAAAAAAAAGCAATGGGGAAAGGATTCCTTATTCAATAAACAGTCCTCGGAGAACTGGCTAGCCATATGCAGAAAACTGAAAGTGGACTCCTTCCCTACACCTTATACAAAAATGAACTCAAGATGGATTAAAGATGTAAATGTAAAACCCCCAAACCATAAAAATCTGAGAAGAAAATCTAGGCAATACCATTCAGGACAAAGTCACAGGCAAAGATTTCATGATGAAAATGCCATAAGCAATTGCAGCAAAAGCAAAAATTGACAAATGGGATCTAATTAAACTAAAGAGCTTCTGTATAGTAAAAGAAATTATCATCAGAGTGAACAGAGAACCTACAGAATGGGAGAAATGTTTTGCAATCTATCCATCTGACAAAGGTCTAATACCCAGAGTCTACAAGGAGCCTCCACATGTCAGTCGATTGTTCTCAAAATGGTGGTGCTATCCCTCACAGTACTATCACCAGCTACTAGTCTGTTGGGAAAACGTAAAGGGGATGATATTCAGCTGGAATCTGAGTGTGATCTTCTGGACATCCGTGTGGATGTTGATGTTGGGAAGGATCTGTGGACTCTGAGGAATATCGGTGTCATGCTGTTTAGACGGGGTATGCTCTGACATGGCAGGGCTTTCTTGGGTCTATGTCTGAGGCGCCACATCAAGCAAACTGAGGACCCATAAAGGAACACTGTAACCCTGGGAGACACCGTAAGGATAACAATAATGCTCACTACTCCCTAGCTCTTGTTAAACACTCCTTCCTCTCTTTTTATGAGATGTTATGATGCGGCAACAAGAAGGGTGTTAGAATGAATTTTGGAATGCAGATAAGGATATTGCCCATAGAATCTTTTGTGAAGATTTATTCTAACAAGGCTATACTTGTATTTTTTATTTCCATGATGTTGAGGACAATCATAAAGTCAAAGATTCCACTAGTTGGACACGTCTTTTTTTTGTTTGTTTGTTTACATTATTCCAGTAATTGCACGGAGGCTGCAACCCTTGGGAGGCAGGTGGGAAATGTCAGGGAGCTGCAATAGAGAGAAAAAGGAGTGGGGGTAATCTTAACGGTAACAACAGCAACTTTCAACAACACTAGCTTGTTATTCTGCTTGAAAAATCATTTTTTAGAAATAGTCAAATATTTATGTTTGAGTTTTGTTTGAAATGCTCCTTTTCTATAAAATCATCTAAATAATGATTTGGAACTTTTGACAGCATTCCAAATATTATGAAATTTTGAATATTTCTTCTAAACAATCACACAAATATACATGTTTCCAAACCAAAACGGATATTCCCATGCTTGAAATGCTTTTTCTAATTTCTAATTTATTCTTAAGGGCTAATTTGCAAAATGAAATTGTTTGGATGATTGGTTTGCAGTAAACATGGTGTACCAAATTGGTTTCTAAATTTAGAGAAAGGTTGAGTCTCCTCTTAAAATAATCAAGAAATAATAGAAGTATTAATGATAATGAAGCTTCCATAATTAAAAAGTCAAATTCTGAAATAACAAGCAGAAATGAACATTAGCAGGTAGCAGCTATATAATTTATAATTCTTACAAAGTTATTTTGAGCTCTTTTTATAGGATAACACAACCTTCAACATGCAGTTTGCTAAATTATAGTGTAAGTACTATATGTGCCATAATTAAGTTCCATAATTTGGGAGAATTTAGTACTCTTAAATATAACTTAAAGATACAGGAAATATAGTGCATAAAATTCTAAGAATCACAAAAGAAAGGCAAAGTTGTTTTAATAGATGCTATGATTTCTATGTCTGATATTTCAAACATTTTAGAAAGTAGTAATTATTATTAACCATATAAATGTTTTCAAAGAAAAATGCTCTTTACATATAGAATTTGAGGATGAGCTCTATATTTTAAATACAGTAGACTCCATGTCCTTCCTTGGAGGTTTTCGAGGACTAATTTTTGGTAATATCTCTTTGGCATAAAGTGTTCTATGAATTCCAGCTTCTCGAAGCGCTAACTCGAAGCGAAGTCTAGGGTCAGAAATTATCTGTAGAAATAAAAATACAATTTAAATAGCAATTCATTGAACTAAAATAACTTTTAACATTTAGTTTCATGTTTTCCCAAACTAATTTTTTTTTTCTGGACAGATGACTAGGTGACAGTAAACTTTGTGAATACAGTGGCTATATTTTGGAAGCATCCAAACCTTTTTGACATTATCACTTTTCAGTACTTCAGTGGTTTTCAATGTAGGGTGTATAGAATATTGTGTACTAGATTAGTCAAAATATAATGCCTTAAAATTATTAGAAGATGAAGTAAAAGAAGCTTACTTTCAGCGCTACTATCTATTTATTACTTATTGCTGGCTGGAATTATAAAATACAGATAAGCATTGATTAAAATAAATCTAAGCCACAACCTTGTACATCTGTCTTTAAAAAGCATCTTAATTTCTCCATCATTTGGCAATATGTAAATTAAGCTTAAACACATGGCCACCACTTGAAAAACAAAATCAATAGGACTTTTCTTCCAAGGCTGGGTTTCTATTTCAAACAGAAGTAGAAAATGCCTCCATCAATCTAAGTGGGAGTAGACATATGAGTAGTTCAATTTCTGTTTTCATTTATAGCTGATTGGATCTTATTCCTCTTCCCCTCCTCCTATGAATATTAAATGTCAACAGAGACTGTTTGAAATGATAAGAAGGTGGTCACATATGGATTTTACCTAATGAGGCATTTTACATGGATTTGAAGTCCCCCTAGAGGATGCGATAAAAAGCTAGTAAAAGCAGCCCCTCCAGGAGCTCTTAGGCGAATTGGGGCAATAAAAATGTAGACAGATAACTACAGATTATGGCGACATGTGGCAGATGCCCTAAAAGTAGTAAAACAAGGGGGAGCATCTCCTGGTGCTGGCGGCATGAGGATGGTCTCAGGTGAAGATGAGCAATTGAACTACCCTTAAAATCCAACTTAGTCTATAAAGCAGACTGGGGAGGAAGAGAGACCTAATGAGAAAGGAAGATACATACAAACTCAGAGGTGAAATAGGTCAACCTGGGATAAGGGTGGTTTGAGCAGAGCACTGGTTATCATTGAGGAACACTGGAAACAGATGCTTCTCAGACAAGGACTTGAACTTAAAAGGCTTGCATGGCCATGCCGAGTCTAAGGAGCTACTAGGGTATGTTTGTTTCTGGTTTTTGAATAAAAATAATAAAATCACTGTAGTTGCATAGGAAGATGGGTCTGATTGTAAGTTCTGAATAAATTAAGGTAGCAGGGAAAGAAGAAACGGAGGCCAAAAGAGTGGTTAGGAATTTACTACAATTGTCTAGACATAAAGTGATAAATGTCTGAACTTGGCTGGTAGCAAGGAAGAGATAATCGTCAGAAACACTATGAAAACAAGAATCAATAGTACTTGGCAGTTGATCAGATACAGGGCTTGGGGCAACAATGAGTATGAAGTCAAGAATAATACAGAGATTTGTGTCTGAGAAGCAACAAATATGAGCCTAAGAGCCAGGTTTTTCCTCTTCTGTCTCAATGTCTTCTCCCTGGTCCACTCTCATGTGCTCCAGTGATTCATGTGCAACCTGTATGCCATTGACTCCCAATTACATCCAGGACTCACCTCTCTTCAGCTCCACATTGTGAGGCTTAAATTTTTTTTATTATTCAATTTTTGCAGAGCTAGAGCATGAAATGGAGATCTCCCCACTACTGGGACTTCCATCTTCCCAATTCCCTTCCCCACAGGCAACCCATCAGTTTCTTGTAAATACGTACTAGATACTTTTACTCTAAACATGGTATAAGTAAAACAAATTCTCTCTTTGCCTAAATCTGTTTTTCTTTCTGTATTCTTATATGGTTAATGGCAGCACCACCAGATGATTATAATTTACTGAATTACTACTAGATGCCCAGAAATATTTTAGGCAGTGGACATTTATGATCTCTAATGCTCACAAGGGCTTTGTAAGTAATTATTTTACAGATGAGGAAAACAAGGCATAAAGATATAAATAGCTTATACAAGTGCACCCAGCCAATAAATAGTGGATGCGGATTTGAATCCAAAACACCAGCTCTGGTTTTTTTTTGTTTTTGTTTTTGTTTTTTTTTTGATACGGTGTCTGGCTTTGTCACCCAGGCTGGAGTGCAGTGATATGAGCTCGGCTCACTGCAAGCTCTGCCTCCCGGGTTCACGCCATTCTCCTGCCTCAGCCTCCTGAGTAGCTGGGACTACAGGTGCCCGCCACCATGCCCGGCTAATTTTTTGTATTTTTAGTAGAGATGGGGTTTCACCGTGTTAGCCAGGATGGTCTCAATCTCCTAACCTCGTGATCTGCCCGCCTTGGCCTCCCAAAGTGCTGGGATTACAGGTGTGAGCCACCATGCCTGGCCAACACCAGCTCTTAATATTACTTGTTGTCTAGCTTGGAATCATCCTTACTTTCTTTGTCCCCTCCCTTTCTCAGCCAGAGCCATTCATGACCCCACCACCACCACTACTTCTATGAAGGCTCTGTTATTTTAAAAGGAACTCACCCCAACCCACGCCCACCCCCACCAATTTTACATTCAGTACACAGAGCTAAAACATAAATCTGATTACAGTTGTGTGTCACATAATGACAAGGACACATTCTGAGAAATGTGTCCTTAGGCAATTTTGTTGTGTGAATGTCATAGCAGGTACTTACAGAAACTGGGATGGTACAGCCTTCTACACACCTAGGTTGTATGATATAGGCCACTGCTCCTAGGCTGCGGCCTGTACAGCATGTTACTGTGCTCATGACCTTAGGAAGTAGTAACACAAAGCTAAGTACTTGTGAATCTAAACACAGAAGAGGAAATGCATTGTGCTGTGATGTTAAGACGCCACTAGGCAATAGAAATTTTTCAGCTCAGTTATAATCTTAAGGGACCACCAACATATATGTGGTCCGTCTTTGACCAAAACACTGTTATGGGGCACATGACTGTATACAATTTAAAGCTCCAAAGTCTGGCATCTGCATACAGATGCCTTAGTAGCAAGGCCTACTTGCTACTACTGGTCAAATGCCTTAGTAGCAAGACCTACTGTGCTTTTCACCGCCTGCACCTAACCCGTGTTTCCAGTCTCCTCTCCCAGCACTTATCATGTACCCCTTGTCATGTATCTCATACTAAAGACATCCTAGGAAAAGCCTTGTCCCACCCTCTTCCGCTTGGTCAAACCTAGAGGTGAAATAGGTCTCATCAGGATAAGGGTTAGCCCAGCAGCCTGAGACTTTGCAGCTTCTGATTTCAATCCTTTCAAGCCTCAGCTATTCTCCCCACTTTGGCAGCCAGGATCTAGAGACACCTCTTAAACCTTGTAATTAATCCTTCTCCCTATGTATCCTCCCCCACAACCTATTTTTGTTGTTGTTGTTGTTGTTGTTATTGTAAATCATCTGGAGTGGATTTTGCTTCTGCTTCCAAAAATCTTTGACTAAGATAAGGCTCAGAAGTTTCCTCTCTGACACCTTCTCTGACTTCTCCAGTCAGTGTTAACCATTCATTCCCTTCTTCTTCCTAGGGCAACCCTTAGACCTTCATTATAGAGTTGATCCCACCCTAGTGGCATTGTTGCTGTACATGCTACTTTCCTTCCCCAGCGGGCTCTTTTGCTCACTTCCTCCAGACAAGATCAGCCTATCTTGCTCAGATGTAGCCCAGGCACCATACACAGAGCCAGAATATAATATATGTTGCATAAATGTTGGTTCAATTAATAAATGAATGAATTATGCCTCTTTAGAGACCCTAGCAAAGTACGTCACACAAAGTAGAGACATAAGCGGATGAATGGATGGTTTCCTGGTTTTTAAATAATTAAATGATTATTTAGTTTCTCTCCTTATATTTGTAAAATTGACAACTACTTTCTCTTTTAATTTCAGTGACTGACATATCATCCACTCATCCATCCATCCTTCCATCCATCCATTCATCTGTTCTCCCTCCTACCCTCCATCCGTCAATCCATCCATCTAAAAGATCTTTTAAAAATCCTCTCTCAGTTACAAGCACAGACTAAAATGAACCCTAGGTTCCCAAAAATGGTTAAAAATGGTTAAATACAGAAATACCTTTTTCTGTAGAAAATGTTTTATCATTAGCTCTGATGTATTATTGTCTGTTCATTTTCATTTCTAAAAGCTTTCCTCTGCTTTGTCATCAATATCAGTTGTTTATTTAATATAATTTACATTATGAATTTAAATATAATTCTTAATGTAACAGAGAACCATTTAAACAACAAAATACAATATTAATACAGAACTCTCAAATAAAATTTTATAAAGCATTTTTTTAATTTAAAAAATAAGTTTCAATGACAGATTTATAACATTTTTAGGTAAGCTCTTGTTCTGTGGTAGCCTATTAACTAGTTTGTAATATTTAGAATTATGTAGCAATTATGTACTATCATTTAGAAGTAAAAATTATGCTAATATGTGTGATATTCAAATGTAAATATTGAAAACTGTTGTAACCCCAAACACACACTTCTACAGCCTTTACCGTCATCATGGCTTTTTCATCAGTCATGCTAATTTCCATAATTACCTGCTGTTCATTGTATGTATTCAATGTGAAGAGTGGCTTTTGAAGAATAAATTCTTCTTCAATTTCAATGCCCATCCTAGCTTTCGATGCCATTGTATCTGACATCATTCTAACAGGATCAAATTGAGCAACAACAGCAACCTGAAAATGAGAAAGCATGGCTCCTTGGAACAAGGTACAAACTAAATATTTCTGGGCAATATTATTGATGTCTAATGCCCATTAAAGTTGGAAATTTTATTAAAGGTAAAGCCTGGGAGAAAAGGGCAGAGAACAGTATTAATTGGCCAGTCCTAGAGATCCACAAAGGAGTTAACACAAAACAAGACAATACATATAAGACAAAATATTAAAATGCTATGGCATACAGTTATTTGCTAATGATTGAATAATTATAATTAATTTCAGATAACAATTTATCTTTCTGATATGAAGTCACAGGAAATCCTCGTATAGAAAATCTTACATATTCAACCAACTTGAAAGTCACAGAAAGTAAAAAAAAAAAATTCACTTTTTAACCATTAGTAATTTATGGTTATGGTAACAACCCTATGAAGTTTTCTAGGAAGTTTAATCTGATTGACCTGGATCTAGAGCATATAAGTCATGGGTCAAGTCAAGTGTGTTGGCATTAGTGAGCAAGGTGGGTGAATTTCCTTTGTAACAGGCAACTAGATTTCTAGGGACTGCTGTAAACCATTGTCCTCCTTCTACTGAAAAATTGCAAAGTCATTTTAACCCAAATACCCTTGTCTTTTATAATTCAAACCTGCATCTTAATGAAAAGAAGTCACTAATTCTGTAAATGATATGCACCATTAGTAACACCTGCCTATTAATTCTGAAAGTCAAGAATTAGCATGAAAAAAGTGGCATTCTTAATGCCATTTAAAGACTGTAATAAAATAACTGAGGGTTGAACATGCTTTAATTATTTTAGGTTTGCTAGCTAAAATAGCTTCCATCACAGTTCTAAATACTGATTATAGATAAGAGATAACAGCTATTTCCTCTTTTGAAGCATTCACAGATGGAAAGAATTCTAATCACATAGACTGTGTAGTTATCAAAGTTATGTTTTGAACAAGAATGTGTTTAGTAATAGTGACATTAAATCTTGTACCCAGAAGGCCATGGTATATAAATACTTGCTAATGGTTGAATAACTAAAATTTTATAGGATCCAGGATTACCAGGACTTACATTCCTATGCTTTACATTTATCTTTATAATTTTTTTTATCAAAGAAGATGATATAATAGTTGTATGTATTTACACCACATCTATACCATCTCATTTAGCTAGAATTCCTTGGTTTGAATCAGTATAACATTTACTAGCTGTGCGACTTTAAGAAAAGCACCTAACCTCTGTGTCTGCTCTGTTTCCTCTCCTATGAAATGGGGATATTAATACTGCCCACATCATAAAGTTGTTACAGAAATTAAAGTAATACCTAACAGCATTTAGAAGAGGGCTTTACACTTAGTAAATAATAAATTTGAACTCATATTATTGCAAATCTATAAGACAGATACTATTATTCCCATTTTTCAGATGAGGAAATAAAGTTTACGGAGGTTAAGTAAATGACCTGTTTCCAGTGCTGGTGAGTACAGAACCAGCTTGTACCAGGTTGGAAGGACACCAGAGGCCAAGTTCTTATCCATGATTCTGTGTTCCCTCCAGCAACATAGGAGGGAACCGAGTAGCCCTTTCCTATTAGCTGGGAAACGGTGTCAATGAAGATTTTAGAGATTTTGAGTTGAAACAACCACTTCAAGTTCAAAACTCTGAAAAACTACCAAGTAAAACTATCACATTTCCCAAGTTCTCAAATTCTCACCCTTGCCATCTACCATCCATTTTCATCTACTTTTGCTTACTTTCACTAGGCAAAGTGATGGGAGGCTTTTATTTCTCCACAACGTAGATATTTTCTAAAAAGTAATTTTTAACACATTTGTTGACTGTGGAATGTTTCCAAAGGGAGGCTCCTGTGCCAAAGAAGATTATCTTGCTCGAGTTCCACCAGGTTTTTTGAGGACAGTAAAATTCGTAGACTAGATGTAGAGCCTCACTGTTGTAAATGGATACTATCCAGCTAATAAACTCTAGGTGATATGATATACTTAAATAGTGGGAGAGCTTTTTAAAAGGTGATGATAAAATTCTTTCAATACACTGAGAAACTGGAAATGGTTCAATATAATTTAATTGCTCCTAGGAATGAACAGCAGTATCCCAATTTGGAAAAGTTACATTTTATATAGCAGATGCCATGAACTAAGCCCCAGTAAGAATGCTATTAAGAGCACTTAGAAACATTTTTTTTTAAAAACCACCCATGAAAATTTCCAAATGAAAAACACCTGTTTCCTAAGGGCTTCTAGCCGCCTCGCTCTCTCTTTGTCTTCATGAGCTTCTTGAAGGGCCGCTTCCTTTTTCTCCATCAAACGCCTTTCCAATAATTCTTTTCTATATTTAACCCTTAAAAAATAACACAGAAGGAAGTTGTGGAAGCATCATAATAATATTGGAGATTGTACGGAAAACAGCATAGGGGCATAACACATCTCAGAGGTGACATCACTGTCACATTTTGTTTTTACTTGTTTTTTTAATTGATTTCTCATGTCCAAACCAATCAAAAACACTTGTATAAAATGCAGTTCATAGTTTTTTTTTGTTTTTTGAGACGGAGTCTTGCTCTGCTGCCAGGCTTAAGTGCAGAGGCACGATCTTGTCTCACTGCAACCTCTGCCTCCCGGGTTCAAGCGATTCTCCTGCCTCAGCCTCCCGAGTAGCTGGGATTACAGGCGCCCGCCACCACACCCGGCTAACTTTTTGTATTTTTAGTAGAGAGGGGGTTTCAACATGTTGGCCAGGATGATCTCAATCTCCTGACCTCGAGATCCGCCTGCATCGGCCTCCCAAAGTGCTGAGATTACAGGAATTCATAGGAATTCTAATAACAACCAGAGAAATGCAGGAAAATGTGGGAGTAAAATTCAGTTCATCTCATTCCTCACAGAAATCACTTTATTAACTCTCAAAGTACCCACTGGCTGCCTTGGCTCCGGCTAACCTGCCCTGAGAGGTGACTGGCTCACTTTCAAGTGAGCTATTATAGTGGTCCCCAATGAGAAGTTTTAGCACACCTTGAGTTGTTAGAAAGTTTACATTACTGATTAAATATACAAATTTTTAGAAGGAAAAGTAAAATAAGCTACTATAATAATGTCTAAATTATTTTACTTACTAGAACTTAAACTTTACATATGTTGTCATCTACATTCTCACTTTCTGAGTAGGTGCATACGTGTGTTAAGCAACTTTTAAAATTGCACTTTGACATCTGTAGATGGCAGCAAAAACATGACTTTCCCTTAGCATTCTATTTCCAACCCCCTTGAAATCATCAGCTATTAAAATATGGCACACTTAAATACCAGCTTAAAGCCCTGTGCACGTTGGCCCTCCTCTGCTGCCTTTTTTGGGCAGCTTCCCTTGCCATCTTCTTGTCCAAGCTATTCCTCTACTGAATTACAGAGATGGAATTCATCCTTTCAAAAGAGTAGGCACCTGGGTTCTCAGGGGAGTATTAGCTCTCCACCTTTGCCTTCCATCATTGACAGTTTAGATTTAGCTTTCTCTGTGGCATCAGTCACAAATGTCCTTTACCCTTAGTGTGCACACCTGCATTTTCCAAGGTGGAGACACCTTCACTAGACCTTTTACCTTCTGGATTCTGATATTTACTGCGTGTTCACCGTGCATCAGGTCTTGTGATAAGTGCTTTACATGTTTTAGCTCATTTAGACCTCACAACAATCATATGCTGGGGTGCCATTTTAAAATTCTATTTTATGGATATAAAGACAGAGAAGCATAGATATGTGATTGGAGAAAGGTGAGATGACCAATCACTGCATTGTGGGACGGGCTGGTGAAACTTAGCAAGAGCTTCATGGAGGAGGCAGTATCTGAGCAGGGTCTTGAGGATTAGGATTCCAGGCAGAGACAGCAAGTGCAGGGTTCGTATCTGGGAGTGGCCCTCACTTGCCTTGACCTAGTCATGGAGGCCACGAGAGGGGAAGAGCTCAGGGTGGCAAGAAGAGAACAAGTGAACGATGAGTGACAGAGAAGCCCAGGCAAGTACTGGTGGCTGAGGCTGGTGGCCACAGGGTTCCCTTAGGAAGACATGCTCCTGGGGAGGAACACCCTAGAAACAGGTTGCTCATGAGGCTGTCATGAAAGGAGACGCACAGGAGAGGAAAGGAGGGAAGCATACAGTGGATCCTTGAGGAATAGAAAACCCAGAATGGGATTTAGAAGGAAAATCCTAATCTCCTTTGATGACCATGAGTGTTCTTGACAAAATCAGGAGTCAATATAGTCAAGACACATGGATTAAAGAGCCCACAGACCAGAATGCTCCCTTTCACGCCTCCATGTCATGGAAAGCTCTATTTCTCATTCTCTCCACTTTCACTAAGCCATGACATGACACAACCTCCCTAGTGAGGTTCTACTCAATTTAAGCACTGAGTGCAAGCTAAGTGAACTACTGTGAAGGTTCAATTAAAAAATACCCTGGGATTTGACAATTACCATATGCTAATTCTCAGAACTTTGGAAAGTTTCTCTTCCTTTGGGATATATAGGTTGCTTTGTCTGCAACAAAGTTTTTGTCTGCTTTGTGGAAAAGTAATAGTTGTTACAGTCAGGGGAGCTTGACTAGAGAGGAAGAAATTGCAAATGAGAGAAAGGCATTTGTACTTGTGTGGTAGAGAAGGCTGACTCATCATTTACTCTGAGGCTCATTCATTCATGTAACAGATATTTGTTGAGCACCTGCCATGCATCAAGGGCTGTGTTAGGCGCTGGTGATACAACGTCAACATGGAGACATGCTCCTGTCCTGGAAGAACTGACAATCCAATGTAGATACAATGACCCAGGCAATTATGATACAGGGCAGCTTGTGCTCTGATGGGACAATGGGGCAGAGACCATGGGAAAGACAGCTTTGCCACACTTGGGGCTTTCAGGGCAGTATCTATAATAGGAGGAAGTACTCTGAATTTAAGATACAAAGAAGGAGCAGGAACGCACCAGGAGGGGAGAGAATAGAAAGAATGATTCAGACAAAAAAGTAACATTTGAAGGCTCAGAGGTGAGAGTGAGCAGGTATGTTTGAAGAACTAAAAGAAATTCAGAATAACAAAAAATGAACAAAATAAAGTGCTGAGGACCAAGAATTGAAGCTAGAGAAGCAAGAGGGTCTGGACTGTGAGGGCTTTGAAAGCATGAGGGCTTTTTATCAGGGAGAAAGATCTGCTGTGATATGGAGGATGGGTTGTCGGGAGGCAAGACTAGAGATGAGCAATCCAGATGGGAGTGGAAGGCTTCCTGATCTAGGATGGGGGAAGAGTACTCATAGGAGGTTGGGAAAAGATACAGATTTAAAGGACATGTAGAAAATAAAAATCAATAGAAAGTTTTCATTTATTTTATGGGAGAGGCAAAGAGATAGAGGAAGATTTCTGTCTTACACAGTGAACAGTGGTGTTCCTCCCTACGACTGGGAACTTACATTAGAAACAGGGAAGTGAAGGAATTAAGTTCAGTTTGAACACAGACCAGTCTTCACAAGATCTGGGCTGGAGAAATACATGGGGAGTCTTTATCAGTAGAACGGAATTGAAGCCACAAGGCAGATGCCATCATCTAAAAAGAGTGTAGAATAAGAAGAGAGGTAGGCCTGGGATTGATTCCTAAGGAAACAACACTTAGGAAAGGGACAGAAGGTGAGGAAATCATTTAGGGAAATGAGGAGGATAAGTGGTCTAAGAGACATTAGGGAAAATGGGGTCAACAACATCAAATGCTATAAAAGATCAATTCTAGTGCAAAATAATTATTGGGTTAAACAACAGGGAGTCATTGTTGACCTTGGCAAGAACATCCCACAGAGGTGGATGAGGTAAGGTGAGGCAGTAAGAGAGGGTGTGGAGATAAGCAAGTCCTGCAGCAACACTGATGCTAATGGAGAGGGGAGAGACAAGGGGGAGATGGAGGGTGCACAGAGCCGACCACAGTTGCATTGGCTCCAAAGTGATGATCAAGGTTACTCTGACTGCCTCAAGGATTGGCCATGAAAAAATTTCAGGACTTAGGAGACACACTCAATTTCTTCATTTTTACAGATGCTATGGTTTAAACTCAAATAATACTTCACTTTAAAAAGGAGAAACTCTTGGTGCTTCTTTCTTCCACTCTCGATAGAAAATTTTCTTTGCCTAAAGAGAAGTGATGCAGAAAAACTCCTGGGAGGAAGCCAAATACATATTCATGGGGAAAGAAAATAGCAACACAGTAAAGTCAATCATTTGGAAAATTTTCCACATAAATACTTTTAGCCATTTGAGGTAGCAGATTTTCTCCAAATTAAACTGTTGCTATGAAAGTCAATGTCAGGAAGTGGCTAAACTCAATAGTTTTTAAGTTGTGCACTGAATTCCCAAACAGAAACCTTTTTGGGTTCATTTCTCAGTCTATTATATGCTCCCTGAGTCTACAAAGGTTGAAAGTGCTGCAAAAGAGGCATTTTCAACTTCTCTTGGGGGAGAAGAAGCATCATATTGTTCAAAAGTAACAGCTGCTGCAGAATCGGGCACAGCACTAACAATAATCTGGAAAGGATTTTATTTAAGCCTCCAGGACTGAGTGTAGTTGAAGGGACAGTATGCTTTCATGTAGAAATGGAGAATTTATGTGTCATTTTTGAGACTTTTTAATGTGTGCACTGCACTCTAAGAAATGAGTATACAAACGCAAGTGTTTGGAAACACCTTGATCTGTAGTAACAGCTTCCCTGAAACTTCAGTAAGAACCGGGCAAAATAATAAGTACTAAATCTTGACCTCCCTTTTATCTGGAGTTGCAGCTAACTTTCCTCTCAAAAGACGCTACAGCCACCAAGAGGGAAAAAGACTTCTGACAAATGGTCAATAGTGGCAAGTTCTACAATTTAAAACAAACAAACAAATAAACAAAAAACTTAAGCAATAAAACGGAGCATAAAGACATATCTTAATTAGGGTCTCTAACTAGTATGGAACTCCCCCCACCACCTAACATTTCAGTCAAGTAATTTGCCCTACTGAATTAAAGGTGGTTTATAAACAAACTTGCTACTTAGTGTTTAAGTCATGTGGCTTAGTCAATATGGAACAAGAAATCTTTAAACAGGCACGTGCCGGAGGTGCTACTATCAGGTGTTTCAGCGGCAGCATCATGGGGAACCTCTTTCTGCCTGTTGGGAAATACATTTTTGGCTCAGATTTTACTCAGGAGGTTGTTCTTCCCACCAGGCAGAGGGGACCCCTCTATTAACCACAGGGCACCCCAACAGGAAAGAATGTGCAGATCAAAGCAGGCAGGCCAGGTGCTGACATGTTTCAAGTGGAGGGGAGAAGTCTGCCCAGAGAAAAGAATGGAAATTGCACAGGCAGACATTCACACTGAAAGGCATCACCCCTCTAACCACACGGGCTGGGAGTCTCCACTCAGTGGGGATTCTGGCTAGGGACATAAGCAAAGACCAATTTCTGCAAACAGGAATGTGAATCCTGACACAAGACAGTGACATCCTGGTACAGATTGGCATGAGGCAAGAACAAAGAAAACTCACAGGTCTCTGCAGAACCAGAAAAGATGAACCCATGCCAGCCCCAAACACAGACCATTGTTCCAGCTCAGAGAACTTCCTGGTTCCTTTGTGAAGCTATTGGAACCCTATCTTTTAATTGATTAATTAGTTAAATTAGTCAACATAGAGTTACTTAAGCACCTACTATGTGCCAAGCACTGTTCTAGGTGCTCAGGTTATAATAGTGGGGGGAAATAAAACCGAGGAAAAAAGTCTCTGCTCTGTTGAGTTTTACATAATCTGTGGTCTGTTATGTATAAGCACGCCTAAATGAACACTGTAGTAAAATCACAAAATTGTTCTTAACAAATTGTTTTTGAATTTATTCATAAATTTCCAAATTAGAGAGCCCCTTCTCAGATTGCTACAGAATCATGGTTCTCAATCACTGAAACTGTAAAATGACCTGCAATGTCAAGGCTTCACTCCAGAATAATTACACTGGAATCTAGTAGTCAGGCCCCAGTACTGTATTTTGTTGAAAGTTCCACTAGATGATTCTAATGAGCAGCCTGGGATGAGAACCAATGCTACATAGCCTAGTGATTCTCAAATGAGCATACATCGGAATCACCTGTGTGGCTGGTTAACCCTCAGACTTCTGGGCCAGCTCCAAAGTTTCTGATTCGGTAGTTGTGAAGCGGAGCCCCCAAATCTACATTTCTGACAAGTTTCCAGGTGATGCTGATTGTGCTGGTCTGGAGACCACACTTTGAGAACTACAGCATAGATAAATATACAGATTAAAAGGACTCTACCTGACCATTGTTATCAAGACAAAACCAGATACAAATTATTACCTAGACAGGGCTTATTTCTGTTTGCCTGTGCTAAACATTGCAGTTATATGCCTCAGGACTGTTCTAAACTAGAAATTCTTGCTTGGTACTGTTGACATTCCAGAGCAGGACCTTTCAACTCCGTTCTTTCCCAGCCCCTATGGCCCTGACACACACGGATGACAGATTCCTTCAGAGACCAGAGCCTTCTCAGGCTTGGATAAATGCTGGTGATGGGCAATTGCAACAATGGCTATTACTGAACCTTTCTTTCCCTCTGATGGACAAAACACTGGTGTGTCCTGATGACAGTTGAAAACCTCGGGCTAGTGGCCAGTATTTAAAGAGTCTATTCAGCAAAATCAAAGGAAGAGGAAATAACTTGAAGGCATCTCTCAGCCTTGAAAAAGAGGTATGAACCACTTTCTTTGAGAATCATTTTGACAGCTCCAAGGGTTGGATATTTTATCACAATGGAAGCAAAAACCCATAAATAAGAGTACATTTTCCTGTTGATTTTAATCAGTTCTAAGCCTGCTGTTTGAGTTCAGGTGAGCTGGACGTGAGAGATACAAACAAGGACTTCAATCTGGGAGTCCAATGTTGAAAGCAGGACAAGCTGTGAAGAGAGAGACATTGGAAGAATGTTGCAAATATAATATTAGCCCGTTCCCCAAACTAATCCAAAAAACTATTTCTGCCACAACTTATTTCTTCTTCTTTTTTTGAACCATTCGTAAGCCTTTCTACCTGACTTTCTGTAATCCTTTTATATCTTTACATATCTTCAACATTATCCTCAACTACCCCTTTCCAATAACATTCCAAATGGGGCTCATTATTTGTAGAGAATTTAAAAATAATAAACTGACAAAAATCTTTTTTAAAAAAATCACCATGCCCCAATAGTCTAAATAATGTTAGTGATAAAATACTTCCTCCACTGGAACACACAGCCCCACCTGACCCCATTCTCAGTCACTGCTTTCAGTGATTTGCCTTAATTGAAAACCAGTGCTTCCCAGGTGCCACTACTTTTATTGCAACCTCTTAAAATAGAAGGTACCTGCAGAGAGGAGGCTGAGTTTTTCTGGCTCCTCAGTGACAATTCCAGAAAGTTTTACACATTGACTTTGGGATGATACCATCCTATCTGTACTATGGCTCTTGGAATTAACTACTGGCTGGCTGGGTCAGTGTCCAATATTTACTCAACTCTGCCCACACAATCTCTTGATCTCCAGCACCATTAACTCCATCCCTATTTTAACAATCTTTTCCTTAGACCGAACTTGGAGTTGTCATCGCCTAGAACTGTTCCCCTGCCAAAACCTTAAACTGGGGAATCCCGTTATATGACTCCAAGGTCTCCAAGGTCTGGGGTCATGGCATAGACTTAGAAAGGCTGTATGCTGCACAAGTCTAGGAAGTGTCATTCACATGGATTGCCTGTCACCCTCCTTCTGACACTGTCACTCACTTAACCTTACTCAGTCTGTGACTTGAGCTTAGCAAGATTTCCATTGTTCAATGATATTTATTAACTTAAATGAATAACCAACCACCTTCCATGGTTATTTTTCCTCTACATACAAACTTATTCAAATGGGGTGGAGGGATGTACCTCTCAACTCTGACTCCCTTTTCAGATACCATCTTTTTTCTTTCATTACTTTTACTGCAAAATTTCTTAACTGAGGAAGCCATATTTTCCATCTCCAGCTCTTCACTTCTCATTTATTAACTTAAATATCATTGAACAATGGAAATCTTGCTAGGTACCAGGTTAGGCCTTCCCTCTTGAAATTTTCTTTCTAGTTTTTGCCTTTTCGCCCAGGCTACAAGAACCAATCAAGCTTTATCTCATTCTCTTCCCAGCTTTGGATCCCTGGGTCTATCTCTTCAAAGGCATTGTCAACAGTATCCTTTAATTATCTTGCCTTTTTTTTTTTTCTCATCTACCCTGCCAATATCCAACTCTAATTCTTTGTTGAAATTATTATACTCTAATGAAGTTGAACCTTAACTGGACATTCAGCACTACTCCAGAATTATTTATTTTCTCCCCAGCTGCTTGATGTTCTCCTTGAATTTCTACATCATGGCTAACTCTCCCTCTTAGTAGAGAACCTCACCTGCTCCACTGAAAAGAGCATTCATTTCCTCAACATGCTTTGCCCGCTTCCAACCTTGTCAGAACTCATCTTCATTCATCCTTTCCTCCTTAAATCTGGGCTCTTAATCATATAAACCTAGTTGCTGCTAGGATCTTGCTCCAGAAGTAAACTTCTTTCTTTCTTAATTCTTCAGTCTCTCTCTCTAACCAACCACCTTCCATGGTTCTTTTTCCTCTATGTATAAATGTATTCAGATGGGGTGGGGGGATGTATCTCTCAACTCTGGCTCCTTTTCAGATACCACCTTTTTTGTTTCATTCCTTTTACTGCAAAATTTCTTAACTGAGGAAGTCACACTTTCTGCCTCCAGCTCTTCACTTCTCATTTAGTCCGAACAATCCTGCAGTCTGGCCTCTGTCCACTCCACTCTATGGAAACCAGTTTCCCCAATAACACCAGTGACTCAAAATTGCAAAATCAGAGCTGTCTTTCAGAGCTCCTTTAATGTGACCTGTCTGCAATACCTGGTACTGATGATACCTTCTTCTTGGAATATGCTTCCTATCTCTTGCACTTCTTTCTCTCCATTCCTTTTACCAGCTTCTCCTCATCTGTCTACCCAAAGTTCCAACATGAATCCTCTTCTTTTCTCAATTTAAAAACTAATTCTGAGAAATCTGACTTCAACTACAATCAGTGCACAAATATCTGTAGCCTCCACCTCCCTCAAAGTCCCAGATCCTTTGAGGTTTTATTTGTTCTTTATGTACATTCAGGGTTACCCTCAAACAAATTTCTCAAGTGTAACTATATTACATTGCTGGTTAAATGAAGAACTGCTGCTTTAAGGGCATCTGAGTTGGGTATAAGGTTGACATCTTCTTGTGCAAAGTTAGGAACAAACCTGATGACACATCTAAATAGAAAGACAGACGGCCTCCTTACATGCTGTTGGAGATAAGCCACTATGGTACCCTGGGTACCATGGACAGAGCTCAGATTATGTCTGGTCAATTATTTGGGGTTCACTCCAATCCAAAAGCAGACAATCAAGCTCCCAATGTTTAATGTTTTATAACATGGCTGCAACAATTTTAGCCTGAAATATTTATAGAGGAGTTGGTTATTTCAGCTACTTAAAAACCTAAGGAAAGCACTCATAAAATACGTAACTTTGAGCAATAGAACTTCCTGGGGCCAAGAAAATCATGTATATGCTTAAACAACTGATTGCAATGACTTCACATTTGCAATTATTAGCTATAAACCACTTTATATAATCTAAAACTAATGACTTTGATATTAGAATAGTTTTATTAATATGTGTCTTCTTTCTAGCAGTAATTAGATACCAGAGGTAACTGCCTATTATGGACACATCTAGATTTTAATTATTAAATCAGTACTGGGAAAACTGGCTAACTATATGCAGAAGAACAAAATGGGACCCCTACCTTTCGCCATATATAAAAATTAACTCAAGATGGATTAAAAGCTTAAGAATAAGAAATCAAGCTATAAAAATCACAGAAGAAAATCTAGGAAATAATCTTCTATACATTGGCCTAGGCAAAGCATTTATGACTAAGTCTTCTAAAAATGCAACAAAAATAAAAATTGACAAGTAGGACCTAATTAAACTAAAGAGCTTCTGTGCAGCAAAAGAAACTCTCAACAGATTGAACAGACAACATACAGAAGGGGAGAAAATATTTGCAAACCAAGTATCTGACAAGGGACTAATATCTAGAATCTATAAGGAACTTAAGTCAACAAGAAAAAGAAACAAATAACCCCACTAAAAAGCAGGCAAAGGACATCAACAGACACTTCTCAAAAGAAGACATAGAAGAGGCCAAGAAACATCACTAATCACCAGAGAGATGCAAAACAAAACCACAATGAGATACCATCTCACACAGGTCAGAGTGGCTATAATTAAAAAGTATAAAACAAAAGTAACAGATATTGACCAGGTTGCAGAGAAAGGGAACACTTATACATTGTTGGTAGGAATGTAAACTAGTTCAGCCACTGTGGAAAGTAGTTTGGAGAGTTCTCAAATCTCAAATCTCCAACTGAAAAAAAAAAAAAAAGAATTACCATCTGACCCAGGAATCCCACTACTGGGAATTTATTACCTCTCAAAAAAATAAATAAATCATTCTTCCAAAAAGACAGCTGCACTCACATGTTTATTGCAACACGATTTACAATAGCAAAGACATGGAATCAACCCTGGTGCCCATCAATGGTGGACTGGAAAAAGAAAATGTGGTACATAACCTCCACATAATACTATGCAGCTGTACAGAAGTATGAAACCGTATCTTTTGCAGCAACATGGATGCAGCTAGAGGTCATTATCCTAAGTGAATTTAATGCAGAAACAGAAAACCAAATACCACATGTTCTCACTTATAAGTGGGAGCTAAACATTGAGTACACATGGACACAAAGATGGGAACAATAAACACTGAGGTTCCCAAAATGGGGGAGGGAGGGAAAGGGGCAACGGTTGGAAAACTACCTATCGAATACTATATTCACTCCTTGGGCAATAGGATCATTAGAAGGCCAAACCTCAGCATCACACAATATACTCATGGAACAAACCTGCACAAGTACTCTCTGAATCTAAAATAAAATAAAATTAAGAAAAATATGTAAACCACAATGTGGTAGGCAGCTTTTCCTTTTTTAATCCCTCTAGCATTAAGCTAGTAACTCCAACCCCCTTCTTTTGCAGAACTGTCCATTCTTGTTCTATGTAGGTCTGTTGAGGGCTCCATTCTGAGAACCACCCACCTCTTCTTGGTATTAGGATTTACATATGACCAGATATGGTTAATGATAGTACATTACAAGTATGACCACAGGGATTGGCCCTGAGTGAACACATGGCTTCAGCTTAGCCCATTTGACTCTCTTCCCGAGATTTATATACGGGTACTGAAGAAAAGCCTTCTCTTCTCTCTGAGGTCACTAAGCTAGAATGATATAATCAAGCCTGGAGCTGCTTACAGTCATGCCTCCTCTTTTTCCCACCTGCAGCCAGGCCCATAGAGGAAGTTCATATCAATGCAGAGACAGGTACTGAGCAAAGAGTTAGAAAGAGAATGAGAGGAATCTGAAGATACCATTGGAGTCACTGAGGCAAGACTCACGCCCTGGATTCCCATTCTTGTAAATCAATTCATTCCCTTTTCTGCCTAAGCTAGTTTGAGTTAGGTTTTGTTAGCTGCTTCTGAAGATTCCTGACTAGTAGACATATCTTCTATGTGTAAGGAAATCCATGTCTTTTTGTCCTCTTTAACAAGAGGGCATGTATCTAGCTGTTCCAAAGGGTAATCAGTTCTTTTCCCAAATTGATGGTCCATGGAATGTTAATTTCCCACAGGACGTTAACATGTATACCATAAAAATGTGTTCAAGTAAGTTTGGGAAATACTAAGATAAACAAAGTAAAATAAATTTATTTATGGCAGGAGCTTTCAGAATATTTATAATAATATGGTGGAGTGCATTATGAATCTCTAAACGGAGGACTTGCTGTGCTTATTGCTCAGTTATCTGATAACAGAAACCTTTTTCAATAGACCCAGTTTGGGAAATAACACTTGCCTTTCTATAAGCAAAGCAGGAATGGCCGATAAACAAACTGAACGGCATAGACACATAGACACTTCCTGCTTTGTATTAGAGTTTTTGTTTTCATGTCTTGTCTACTAGACTGTGCACTTCCTGAGTCTAGTGGCTATGACTCAATCTCCTGTGTATCCCGAAGAATTAGCAGAGTGCCTAAAACACAGAAGATATGCACCAATAAATGAAAGAAACATCGAATAAATTAATGAAATTAAAAGTGATGGAAAGCATTCCATTGAATATCCCAAGCTGTAGGTAAATAACAGGACACAGGAGTGGGCAAAATAAAATTTAAGAATAAATTAAATATATATTATTCCTTTAAGCCTGTCTAATTAGTCAGTGAATATGTCTTTGTAAGATATTTGATCATTTGAGAAGTTGGAAGAGAAGCTGAATTACTGGAGAACAAATCTAGTCTCTAGTTCCTTTTGAGAATAAGGAGCCAGGAATGCTAAAAGCCAAACTCAGGCATGACATCCACGGCCATGACACAGACTTGCTAGGATCATGATTTTGGAGGGACAGCACAGGCAGAACTAACGTTGGCTTTCAGAAATTATGTATCATGAACTGAAATTTAAATCACCCAGGCAGATCAGCATTTATTTGCCCAATTGCCTCCATACATTTATTTATTCAGCACATTTATACAAAGTGCCATATATGTAAATGTGTAACAATTGTATTTCTGCAAAACAAACCAAAAACCCAGAGCAATTAGAAACACCTATCAAGTAGACAAAGGCAGAGCTTACATCTGGATTTTGAATACTTACAGGCACCTGTCACTTGCCATCATATGAACTCACTAACAAGACATCTGCCATTTAATACTAATTGGGTAATTTGCACAGTGACTCTTGAACTCACAAATGGTTTATGGTAGATATAGTATAACTCCACAATTAATACGTATTGCATTTTAACAATCTTTACAAGGCTATATAATCATTTTAACAGTTGTGTAAGAAGGGAACTCTTGTTCAGGGTTTACCGCATAGTATTGGAACTTTTCTTTAAATTCTTATGCCAATTTTGTTTGTAAAGGAAAAGATGCCTTTAAAAGTAAGAAAATGATAAGCATGGGTGATTACTTTTATTGGAGAGATTTCTTTCAGCTGAAAAATTATCATAAGACACATATAATTTCTGATGCCCAAAATTTTCATAAATGTGTTTTCAGAATCACAAATACTGCAAGAGGCATTGCTTTAGTATTGAGCTTTTAAAAAACATGCTAATAAAATATACCACTGTGTTATCGAATATTTCAGTATAGTTCTATCTATTTTTAAGTTCAGCTACTTATTGCGAGAACTGATTTTAATTGGTCCTCGTTTTTCCAGAGATAGACATCTGTATGATTGTGATGATGGGACTGGGTTCCCTTCTTTAGCAGCACTGCTGAACCGAGAGGACACTGAGACCACAAAATAAACCACAGTCTTCTCCCTCAAACAAACGATTTAAGTAAATACGATTAATAAAACATGGCTTCTCTAATGCTGTTTGAAAAAATCCCCATTACATTTTCTTTCTTCCTTCCTAGATCTCTCAGAACTTCTGTAGAAAGCAAACATCAAAAGGACCAAAGATTTTTGTAGCGATTCAGCCGCCCACAGCAAAGAAGTAAAACCCTGATTTTCTTTCAGCTTAGGAAATGATCAGCGAAGAGGCTTCACAAACAGCCTCTAACATTTGAGGTTAAAAAAGAAAGTCAGTGGAGCAGAACAGTTACTTTTACAAACACCTTCCGGGTTTTTTCTTCCATTTTTAAAGTAACCCTTCTAATCCCCCCAGTAAAATATTTTCATTAGTTTAAGTTTTTGGCTAGGCAATTTAAACATGCTTTAGAAAAACAAATGATAAAATATATTTATGTATTGGGCGTGACTTTTTCTAGTGCTTTTTCCCCTTGGCGCTCTCAAATGCTGATTTCCTCTGGCTATAGAGTTTCAACTAACTTCTTTGGTGACTCTGCCAAGTCACACCTACCTTAGCAGTTTCCTTTTTGTCTCAGAATTCAGCTTTTGGAATTGAGCTCCGGAATCACTGTTCCTTTTTTTCTTTGGAGACAGACAACTCTACAAAGCGGTTCACCCTAGAGTCCCACCAAGTGAACCCTGGTGTTTGGATTTTGGGAGGAAAGCCCATCTCCAGTGCCTACTTGGGGAACTCTGTTACTTACGCTGTAGTTTTTTTCAGGTGAGATGCTAAAGCTTATGTTCAAGAAAGGCAAAGAGAGAGATGTGTGGCTTTTTCCAGCACCCAGACAATAAAGTCAAAAATAGTCCAATTAATTAAATTAATAGGGAACCAACTTTACTGGAAAAGATAAAGCAATAAACTGGACAGAGATTCAGATGAATTTACAAACAACACATAGATGACTGATAGCCCCCTCTTTTAAAGGAAACATGTATATATCCTGTCACTAGCTTTATTCAAGTATGGACAGAAATAAACCTCGAGAAACCTTGTCTTTTCCTTTCCTACATTAAGCTAGAGATGTCCATATGGGTCTCTCTTTGGATAGCTCTCTCAAAGGAAACAGAAATTCCTAGAGGAGGGTCGTGGGCCAGAGAATAAAACAGGCTTCCAACAACTCACGATTTGTAAACTTTAGTCGGATGTCTGGATTATAATTAAATCAAAAACTTGGAAGGCATCTGGGGAAGGGTAGACAGGCTGAATGAGAAGTAGGACAGGGTTTACCAAGCAAATCACGGTGTGGGAAAAACAGATAGCTAACTTTTATGAAATTTTATTTTAATAAAGATTACAATGGCCAAGGGTTGCCATCTAGACACAGCTAACAAAGGACACCAAGAAGTGGTTGTGTCTCTTTGTTCACATTCTACGTAGAAAGTAAAGCAGTAGCAGGAAAGGCTCCTTAGGAAAAAGAGCTCTCTCCCTTCATGAGAACTTCACAGTAATAGAGGTCAGGAAATAAACAGACCTGGCTCTGTCATGGGGCCTAACCATGACCCCCAAACAGTCAACCCAAGGGAAAATTCCACTTAGTCCAAGTTAAGCTGACAAAAGGGCTATCAATATTGACCATTAAAGATAGGTTTATTTGCTCTGACCTAAGCTGCTTGGCAATCCCATGGTCTAAATAGAAAAAAAAAAAGGCTATTTTATTTTCTCTAAAAGCAATAAGCTTATGTCCAAAAGATTATAATTTCTTAGAGATATTGCCAACTCTGTCAATATATGAAAGGCAACTCACATTTTCTCTCCAAATGACTCTAAATTTTAATCTTTATTATCCTTTCCCAGATGTCACAACTCCTCTCTGCCAGATTCTCTATTATTTCAAGAGACAAGAATATTCCTTAAGGCCTCCTTTTGAATATATATCTTTCTGATATCATGTCTCTGGTTTCCCTGAAGACTGTCACATCAACAAATCTATCTTGTGCCTGGATTCTAGGCTTTGAAAATAATTATATCAGTTTAGCCAGGCACAATCAACATTTCTCTCTTACATGCTTTCTTCAATTCAAGCAGAATGTTTTGTTTGCACCACCCCAATTCTGTGCATCAAAGTGTTGATGCAGAAATTGGCATAATTGTGAACAGAGACAAACCTTTCTGCAAACAAGACAACTGTCACTCATGGACCACAGCAAGATTCTATTCTGAGACTGGTCCAACATAACATCAGCTATGGAAGTCCTAGGAGGGTATGGCTTGTGGAGTAATACCCTGATTAGTGTGCACCGAAAGCTCATGGTATTTTTTTTAAGCATCAAAAAGCCTTGCTCCTCTAGAAACGTTTAGTGCATTCAAGCCCACACATGCTCAGATAGTAATGATAATCCTTTCTTTGTTTGTGGGATTTGGAAGAGCTACAAAGAATAAAAAAAACCACAATATTTTGACAAAGTGATGCGTTCTTCTCTAGGTGTAGTTGATGGAAACTTTTGGACTTTCCCTGTTCAACTGATAAAATTGCAATTATAATTGCAAGAACATTGGAGTATATAAGGTTTTATAGGCATAAACAGATAAAGACACGTGCTTATTAGGTGTATATGAAGTACCTTATATTTTTTAAATCATCCATTTGCATAAAAATGTACAGTTTAAAAAGTATTCTCTGATACATTATCATGACATTTAGTATAAAAATAATTTATTACTCAACTAATATTTAAACAGCATCATTTACTTTCTCCACTTCTGATTAAATGAGGAAGGGTGTTGGCAATTTTTTTAAAAATTTAATAAAAATTTCTACTCACCTGTTTCCAAGCAAGATTTGAACTGATATTTAGTATTAAACACAGGTAAAACAACAACATTAAAAATCAAAGACAAGACAAGGTAAAAGGAGTAGATATTTCCAAGCAATTGTAACAAGTTAATTGTCACAGTTGGGCCATGAATTTGCCTCCACAGGTGTCAGCATTTGCTCACCAGATGGAACTACTGAAACTCTGCGCCTGTTTAACAGGGTGTTTCTAGACCTCTCTCACCAGCAGGGGCCCTGGATTAATTATACTGCTATATTTCTCAGAAAGCGGTGAGAAATCTTCAAGGAATCTTGAAGGATGCCTATTTTTAAAATGCAGATTCCTGGGCCTGCCCTAGGCTCTCTGGAGATAGGGTTCTGGAATTTGCATTTTCATATTACCCATCAGGTGACATTTTTGCTCTCTGGAATTTGGAAACCACTACATTCCTGGGAATGGTGTCAATTGCATGGGAACTATAGAAAACTCAGCAACAACGAGATAGAAAATTGTTGTAGTGACCAGCCCCTTGGATATTGCTTTATGCTTTGCTATGTCTGCCCTGTACAGGAAATACATTGAAATGCCTGGTCCACAGTTCACTTAATTTTTTATTTTGAATGGTCCCATGTGCTTGAACTCCTCTATTATGTTATTCTCTTTCCAGCATCCCATCCCCCATCTGCCCATCCACACTTTTTTGGTTCCTGCCACAAGCCCCTGATAATTGTGCATGCCCCATAACCTGCTGGTTACTCCTGAGCCCACTTTGATAGGTCTGCATGTGCTACAGTCTCTGCTTGTCTCACTGGGATCAATTCACTCCATGCTGGTCATGGGTCTGTCTGATACCCTCCCTACTCCAGCTTTAGCCATCAATGCCTAGGTATGGACCTACATTGGAGAAATTATCTGTTCTTTGTTCTTGAGAGATATTTCCAGTTCACTGGCTTTATTGGCTTATTCTCTGTATTTGAGGTGTGTATCTTACGCTTTTCCCACTCTCTCCACACTCTCAGACACAGTCGATTGCCCCTGCTCTTTTCCATTTTCCCCCATATATTTATTGGCTTATATTATTGTCTTATGATGTGCCTCTTACATTTGACAATTTCATATGAAGTCATATCCAACATCTGGCCTTTAAGTTTATGGTCCTAATTTCTACACTACACGTATGAATTCTCCAGTCATATATTTGAGAATTCATCATCATTTAACATTCATTTACCCCCAAGTAATTTTGTTTGTTCTTGTTCCCTGTGAAGTTTTGCCTTTTGCTAAAAATTTACAATAATACTCCCCCTCCCTCTTTGTGGAATCATTAAGACTCCTGTCAAAAATCTTTGCTCCATTCTTGAGAGGTACCCATTGTCCCTAGCTCAGAGCCTCCCTTTCTGGTCATATACCACTCAGGAAATCATTTTTAAAAGAGCATGGACAGCACATTCTGGGAGTTTTCTATGGTTATGCTGCTTCCAAAGCAATCTGCATGAGTCTTCAGCAACCTGCAAGAAGACAAGATAGAAATACTACTTCCACACTCATCTCCTTTATTCTTCTACTCAAGACTTCAAAGTGTTTAGGATGCCTCCCACTTTTCTTCAAATTGATCATACAAGCCAGGACAAGTGCAGAGTGGCCAGTGGGTGCAGAAGGCTTAGGATCTCACTTCTGAATTTTGGAAAAGTTTATCAGGGGAGGCAGCACAGCAGATACAGCACATCAAGTCTGTAACACGGGATATTCCAAAGCAACCCATAGGGAATCACACTTAGCTCCTCATGGGACTTACTCACATGATTTCTTCCATCAGTCATATGCCAGAGCCGCTTCATACTAGCTGGGGGGAGTAAGCCAATTGTTACATTTTGGGAACTTTGCAAGCTAGTCGTTAAACACGGGCATTATTAAATTATGTAAATTTGCAATCAAATCAATTATATTAAAAACAAAGGTAACAAATACTAAAAACTCACCACTTTTTAATTATTTTACTATGTTTTACTATTATCTATGCTCTTGAGATAATTTAAATCTACTGAATCTGTATGGCAGAAACAATAGATGAGAGTGTGCCACTGCACATCTCTTCCCATCTCTGTGTTCAGTAATATCAAGTTGGTAATTTGAAATAGGTTACAGTGGGATATTTACACCACAGAAATCAGCACGTGCTGCAAATCAGGATTTAACCAACCCTCTCCTCCAACCCCCAGCCAGTTGTTAAATACGTACTAGTGCATTATTTGCTGTGAACCCAGCTCACTTAGGGAATAATGCATGTACTTTTGATGGAAAGTGCAAAAGTACACCATGGGTCAAATTTCCCATCTTAACTTAAAACTTTCTCACTTCCCCCAATCTGCTTTCCTTTCCATATGGTCCAACATGTCACAAGCCAAGGCCTGTGGAAGCACGACCTGTATCAAATAACTTACCTGAATAACGTTCACACTGGCCCTCCTTTTAAAAATCTTCAGGAATTCTTTCAAATAAATTTTACATCTACTTTTTCTCTGCTTAAAGTCCCTGCTCTTTTACCTGCATTGTCTCCTATACCCTACTCTGCACTTGTGTGTCTATGTGTTAATATCTGCGTGTTTGGGTTTGTGTGTTCGTATCTGTATGTACCAGATAGTAGCTGGGCAGTTACTTCTGATTGACTAACTTTAAATTAAAATATCTGTAATTTAAGCCCAGCTTAGTATCTACTAAAACACTAGGAGGTGAGATCATTAACTGTCTTAGAATCAATACTTGAGTCCTTAAGAGGGAATTCAGGAGGTTAGCAGACATTATTAAAAGATCAGAAAATGGATTCAGGAAAATCTAAAGAAAGTAAGACTCTTTATGTGGCAATGATAAGGCTAACGGGGAACTGAAAGTGACCATGGAGAATGATTGAGAATTTTATACAGAGAAGTCTTTGTTCTCTGTTTCCACTCACAGTAAGTCAGGAGAGATTCAACTTACAGCACTTCATCTAAAGAACTGTAGAAGAATTCAGTAAGAGAAAATTATCTAAAGGTTTTCTTTCTCCTAAAGTTGTTTTTAATCAACATTTTAATCAATGATCCTACAGAAGCTGAATTTGAAGGTAGAGAGTCTAATTACAAAAAAGTCACTCAAAAATATAGTCAATGGGAGATGGGATGTCTGAGTTGTCCCCCAAACAGATATGGACTCTGGCTTTCTAATATCCTACAAAGTTCTAAGCTTAACTGAAGATCTTATTTACTAAGGTTACCCCAAGTAGAGTGTGTACGGTTAAGGGATAAGGATATAAATACCTAAGACACATGATACCAAATTTGACCAAAGAAACATCCTGTCTAAAACCCTGCTTCTGATAAAGTCACTGAAGTTATTTTGCTGGAGAGCATATGAAAGCCTCTAATAAACAACTTCCCCTAATACTTCATGAGGCCCTTATGTTTGTCTAGTCTCATTTTGAACCAATTTATGTATTAACTTGCTATGCACAATTTATGTGCAACCTCCTGGTAATTACTTCCCTATTTTTTATTGCCACTCTAATGATAGACATAGTTTCTATACAAGTTTCTTCCAGTATCCTGGAATTTGCTAAATCTCTGGGCATATATTATAATATTTTTGAAATAGAAAAGGTAAAAACCACTAAATGCATTCATTAATTGGTTAATACAATTAATTCAAATGAATTAATCAATTACTTTAAAAAGTCAGAATTAACCTTATTCAAGCTCTACAATATTTAAGGCTTCCAGGGAATTTTGTAATTTGGCCTCTACTTATCTATTTAATGTTTTCTCTCACCACAATCTTTGCCCAACCTACTCCAAATGCTTCAACTATAGTAAATTACTAAATTACTTTCAGTTCCTCATAGAGATTTGGCAGGAGGACATTTCCTATTTCTGGAGGACCTTTCCTTCTACTATGAAAACACCTGACTCATCCCCGGCATTGCCTACCCCTAGTTTAAGTGCTACCTCCATATGTGTCTATAGCACTTTGTGCTTGCCTTCCCCAGGAATATCTGAATCTCTCATTAGGCTTTCGGGTTCTTGAAAACAGGGACAGTGTCATTTTTGTCCATCATTGTATCCCAAGGTAGTAGACACTCAATAATAATTATTAACTGTGTAAATCAAATAAGTTGGTGGATTTTAAATAATAGTATCACTGTGTTCTCAGTCTAGAGGCCAGTCTATCAACTCTGCGCCTTTGAAGGTGAAATTGAAGAATGGCCCAACTTCATGGCTATTATATTCATCATTTTCTGAATCATGCCAGGAATCATGAAGTTTCCCAAACGCAAATTCATGATGATTTTACACACATGACATTTCATGCCTTTGCTTTCTTTCCTAATGATGCCTGGGTCTTCATTGGACGTTTTGGCTGATATCTTCAGATAATACTTGTAATGGTTTCAGGGTCTTTTTTTCCAGGTAGGAAACAATTATTTGGAATTATCATCCTATAAGCATAGTTTGTAGGATAGAAAAAATCAGAAACAGTGAACTGAGTTTACATGTATCTTAACTTAGATTTTGTATGTTACCAGCAGCACAAATTGTATCTCTTTGTCAAACAGAGCTGAAAAGCTATTGTAAAGTTCAAGAACATCTCCCCTAAGGAACAAAAGCAGGAGAAAACTTCTGTTATGATGAGTGAAATCAAACAAACCTTGATTCTGAAACAACTTTGTTCCCAGAAAGATGACTTTTTAAGGGAGGAGACCAAAACAAGAGTGAAAAACCAGAGGCAAGGACCTTGGGACCAGTAAAGATTAGTTAAGCATAAAGGGATCTGCTTGGAAGTTACGTATAGGGAGAACAGAAGAGTGTCATGGCAGCAAAGTATGAATTAAGAAAAGATGTCTTGGTTTATAAAAGCTTTTACTTGGTTTTATTCATCTACTCTAAGATGTATGATACTTTAAGATTGGAAAGTAATTTTCTTATAGTTTTAATGAAGACATTTTGATATTGCTTTATTTTTTTAATTTTAATTTTATTTATATATATTTTTTGAGACAAAGTCTCACTCTGCTGCCCAGGCTGGAGGGTACTGGCACCATCTCGGCTCACTGCAATCTCTGCCTCCCAGGTTCAAGTGATTTTCCTGCCTCAGACTCCCGAGTAGCTGGGATTACAGGCACCCGCCACCACCCCTGGCTAATTTTTATATTTTTAGTAGAGACAGGTTTCACCATGTTGGCCAGGCTGGTCTCAAACTCCTGACATCAGATGATCCAGCCACCTTGGTCTCCCAAAGTGCTGGGATTACAGGCATGAGGCACCACGTCTTTGATATTAATTTAAAACCAGTTTTCAGCTTATAAGTTATTTAAATTATCTTTCTATAATAGACTTTAGGTGCTTCTAGATGATAGTTTCTGAAATAAATTGTCATTTTAACTCCAAGTCCAGTCTCAAGAAACTGTAGGTGAATAATGAAGGTCACTTTATGACAATTATTAGTGAAAATATAGTCATCTGCTTAGATCATTATTGGGAACAAGCACATTTTTCTTTTTCTTTGAAAATAAAAAGGGTCAAATGATATAAATCTTCCACTTGTGTCTCATGATAACTAAAGATTGGTGCTTAAAGCATAAACATCTCTTTTTCTGCCTCTCTCCATAAACTTGCTTTCTTAATGATTTTAATCAAATGTTCAGGTGAAATGGCATTGATTTTATATCATGAGGCTTTGAAAAGCAGCTCAAGAGGGTTGAGACACATTCAAACTAGTCATTGTAGTAGTGATCACAGATCATTGTGATGGCAGGGACAGGATAATTGAAAGATTCTCCTCTCTGGTCCAAAAAAAGTCAGCTGCACAAAGACAGCACTGGGGAGACAGAGTTTAGTGGTGCATGTATAAAAAAGATGATCATTATCTAGGTTCATGCCCTGAAATTGGTTTTTACATCTCACTGGTTTATTTTAGTCTGAACAGACCTAATTTTTTCCCCATAATATTAAGCTTTTTGAAGTACTTAAGGAATGCTGTTTAATTTAAAGTCTTGTAGGATGTTCCTCATTTTTGATTTGTCTGATTATTTCCTCTTGATATCCAATTATTTACTTTGGTTCCTCTTTCCCCTGAATTTCCTGTAAACAATAAGTTGGGTCTTAAACAGGGGTTGACACACTATGACCCTGGGACCAAATCCAATCTACTGTTTATTTTTATAAATAAAGTTTTATTGGCACATAGCCATACCCATTTGCTTATATATTGACAGAGCTGAGAGGTTGTGACAGAGACAGGATGGCCCACACAGCCTAAAATAATTATGATCTAACTCTTTCCAAATAAAATTTGCCAATTCATCGACTAAGAAATTGATGAGGTTCAGGTAAAATATTTTGGCACCAGGGTGATGTACTTCATATTATACCATCATGAGGCACACTGTTAAGTTGCCCCACTGTTGTGATACTAAATCAATATACTTGGTTAAGGTAGTGATAGCCAGCTCTCTCCATTGTAAAGGCATATTTTGCCCCTTTTAATTTAGTAATTCATAGAGTTATATTTGGTTCTGTGTAAATGTCTGATTTTCCGAAAAATCCTTTACCTAAAAGTTTCACCATCCATTGATGATCTTGAATTATTACATTAGGAAATAAAAAATGTTATTTTCCAAATCTATCATTTCTTTAGTATTTATCAGCTGACACAATAAAATAGCCTAAACTCACCCTATAATTTCCCTGCCCCAGACCTGGAATCAGTCATTTCTTTCCCAGTTGGTCCAGGTTCCTTTAGGTGGGAAATAATATCTAGAAATCAGTATCTAGATACTAGGTACACTCATTGCCACTGGAGTGTCATTGTTTCTAGGCCTTTACTGTGATGCTCTCTAGAGCGAGATAAATTTTCATTTTATATTTAATATTAGTTTTGAAATTTTCATTTAATATTGGTATTTTTCTTTTACACTGAGTCCTAGTCCTGTTAATATTAATATGTCCATTTATATGTTTTATTCTACTGCAAATTTAAAATATTTCAAAGTCTCAATACCAGTGTTACTGTTAATAATAAACCTAATGAGTGAAGTTTAGGATTGCTTTCCAGTACTTTTTCCCTAAGAATATATCCAAATAACATATACAGAGTACTGTTTTCTTTTATTCATTACTTTTTTTTTTTTTTTTTTTTTGGAGACAGGGTCTCACTCTGTCACCCAGGCTGGAGTGCAGTATTATGATCTTGGCTCACTGCAACCTCCACATCCCAGGCTCAAGTACCCTCCCACCGCAGCCTCCTGAGGAGCTGGAACTACAGGTACACGCCACCAACCCTGGCTAATGTTTTTGTATTTTTTGTAGACACGGGGTTTCACCATGCTGCCCAGGCCGCTCTGGAACTCCTGAATGTAAGCAATCCACCCATCTTGGCTTCCTAAAGTGCTGGGATTACAGGTGTGAGCCACCAAGCCTGGCCCAGAGTTTTCAAGTTAGTTAAAACAGTTTTTTTCCTCATGTGGCTATATTATCTTAGTTGGGAGGGGTTATAAAAAACATTTTTAGGACAATTGGGGAAATTTGAATATGGCTGGATACTAATAGATATTATGGAATTACCATTCATTTTCTTAGGTATCACAATGACATCGTGGTTAAGTAGGTAATTGTCCTTATTCTCAGCTAATTCATGTCAACATAGTGATAAAGTGTCATGATGTCTGCAACTTTCTTTCAAATGGCATGGCAAAACAAAGCGTGTGTGTGTGTGTGTGTGTATATATATAGAGAGAAAGAGTACAAATGATGAAGCAAATTGGGAAAAATATTAAAAATTAGTAAAACTGGGTAGAAATTATTTGCACTCTTCTTATAACTCTTCCTTAGCTTGAAATTTTATCAATAATTAAAATTTAGAGAAAAGGGTGGGAGAGAAAGAAAAATATTATCACGGTTCCAAGTGAATTTTTTAAAGTGTTCCATACACATACACACAAACACTTTCCCACTTTGGGCAAAATTAATTAATGTATGTATCCTGGGGAAAGAAGCTTATAAGTTTGCTCTGTTTTAGCAGAAGGGTCAGACCATACATAAAGCTCTGAGTGTTATACTGTGGAAGTGAATAGGCAGAAAGGAATGTAATCAGATGAGAATGGTGTCTTAGGTTTAATAGAATGTCAGGTTTTCTCAGCTTTCCTTCATTTCAGTTCAGTTTTTCTAAAGGTGAGATAGAACCCAAGTATGTAAGAATATTTTGCTTTTAAGCAGCAATACTAATGTTCCCCGCGTCTTCCACCATCCTGCTAGACCTGGGATTAGTATACATTTTGTGGAAAGGGTGCCAAAGAATAAATATTTCAGGCCAGCAAGCCATACAGTCTCTGTTAGCATCTATTCAACTCCATCATTGCAGCACACGAAAGCGGCCAGAGACAGACAAACTTGGCTCTGTTCCAACAAAACTTTAGTTACGGACACAGAAATTTTAATTTCATTTAATTTCTACACAACACAAACTCTTTTTTGTCTTCTTTTTTCAACCATTTAAACACGCAAAAATACATTCTTAGCTTGCAGGCAATACAAAAAACAGGCATAGGGCCAGATATGGACTAACCCAGAGAACAAAAGGGAAAACTTACAATTGAATCTTTGTGTTAGCTGTCCTTTAGCTGCCTAGCTTAACTTTGGTGAAGGAAAGGGGCTCTCTTGGATGGTGCGACAGGTTTGAGCAGCACTATACTCTTAAGCCACTGAGCAGAGAGCAGGAGACTCCTCTGAGACCTCCAAGATTAAAGAAGTCCATGAGCTGCTCTAAGTAGGGAGGCTTGCTTCTAGTTTGCAATCAGTGTGATTGAAGGAGGCATAATGAAGGTAATGGTAACTGGAACCTTGGTCTGTTAGTCCAGAATCTACTCAGAGTTGGAGAGCAATGTCTTATTTGCTCCCTTCTGCAAGTGAAGCCACCTTACCCACTGTCTGTGCTTTGAGGCCTTTACCTTGACAGGTCAATCTCATGTTAATATATCTGTGCAGTACAACGGGTTAGCTTTCAGATACGAACTTGTCTTATTTAAATAAATATACATTAGATACTGATACAAATAACTTCCTAAGCAATAAGCTTTATTTGTAATAATTTATATCCTTTAATAATAATGCCATAGTGATCCTGAACCACGACGTGTGGGCATCATCACTGTGGTGTCCTCTGGCCAGTGAGGATTTTCCTCATAAACCCTCCTCCACTAAAATGGCAAATGAGTTGAAAGCATACTCCCTCCAAAAAGAACTCATAAAAGAAAGACCTTATAGGGATGGAGACAGACTGCGGAAAGAGAAAGATATAATATCCTCAATATTAAAAGTTTGTTAGGAGAAAGATTTACATTTGTTTCACATGGTCTCAAACAATAAAAGGAGGACCAATGTGTACCAGAGACAGATCTGAGCTTACTATAAAAAAAAAAGGAATAAAAAAGGAAAAGAAAAAAAATTCTATAGCTATCAAAAGACAAAATATAATGCCCTCAAAGATAGCAAGTTCAACATCAGGAGATGGACATGTACCTAGGATGTATGAAATGTAGGCACACTTAGTAGAGAAGTGGAAGAGATTTAAACATTAAAACCATTGAGCTAGATGACTTTTAAGATTTATGATCTTTAATACTCAGGCTTGACAATTTTGAGATGTTACTCTTTCCTTTGTTTAGAACAAAAAGGCAAATGTAAATAACCAAGAGACAATTCCTTATTTTTCTAGTTTAACCAGAACTAAAACAAGTGTGGTTCATTCAACTATAACAAATCAGGGCCCTACCATTTGTCTAGTAGTGGTTTATGCTAGTTATTTTCCTCTTCTCAATGAATATTTATTGAGATTGGGTTACCTATAATGTGCCAGATACAAAGGTAGGATGGTGAAGACAGATGCAAATTCCACTTCAATAGAATTTACTGGAGTTTACTGGAGAAGATAAACATTTAACAAGTAATTACAATACAAAATGAGTGTAAGATTGTACAAGAAAAGGGCACTATGGTGGTTTTTGATATGGGATCACAAATTATTTGATACTCCTCCTATTGAGAGTTTGGATCTAAATGCCTTCTACTTGAATCTTGATGGGCCTTATAATTACTTTGACCAGTGAATAAAATAGAAGCAACACTATGTGATTTCCAAGACTAAGTCATGAAAGCTTTAAGGCTTCTGCCTTTTTTGTTGGAAGACAAGCTCCTGGAGCTCAGAGGCATTATAAAGGAAGTCTGGCTCCTCTGAGGCCACTATGCTTTGAAGAAGCCAAGCTTCATGGAGAGGCCATGCATGGCTCCAGATGACAGTTCCCAGCTACACCCAGCTTTCTAGTCATCTCAGCCCAGATGAAAGAAGTCATCAGATTATTCCCCTCCCCAGCCATTCAAGTTCTCCAAGCTCAAACTCCAGAAATTATGAAGCAGAGACAAACTATCCTCTCCATGTCCTGTCAAAATTCTTGACTCTGTCCAAATTCATCTCAACAGGCATCATGAAAACATACACCAAGACGACCTAACTTCAACAAGGGGCCAAAGAAGGTCTCACTGAGGAAGTCACATTTGTGCAGAGACATGAAGAACACAAGAATATAGTCAGCCACAGGAATGTTCCCAGTAGAAGAAACATCCATCTGAAGACCCAGTGGATCTACCAGGAAGTGACAGAGCCCAGCAGTCTGGAGAGGAGTAGGAGGGCCAGGAGTCCAGTGACAGATTAAAGAGCTAAGCAGAGTCCAGCTGTGGGTATCCCATGGGCAACATTAAGGCATCTGAACTTTACTCAAAGTGTGAAGAAAAACCACAGAAGTGTTTTCAGTATCTGAATGACATGACTAGCTGTGTTTGCTTTGGGGCAAGGCTGAAGAAGTAGGTGTTGTGGCTGCAATTCGGGTGAGAGAGGATGGTGGCCCTATCAGGGTGATAGCAAAGGATATCGATATTCAAAAGGTAAATTTCCAGAATTTAATAAGCCCTTGGCTGTAGGAGTGGGGAGTAAGAGAGGGAAGAGTCACCTTGGGCTTCTGATTGGGCAGTGAGTACATCCTGTTGTCATTTACAGAAAAGGGAATTCCGGAGGAAGAACAGGGTGGAGAGAGCGATGAATATCTTTACCTGAGGCGTGGAAAATGTGAAGTGCCAGAGAGACATCCATATAGCAAAGCCCCAGGGACAGCTGGCTAAACGTTGTAGATAAGGAGGAAGGTGTCGAGAGAAATGAATATAACAGTGTGTATTGTACTCCGGGTGCTTTATATACATCGTTTCCTTTAATTCTGCTAACAACCACTTGGGTGTGTTCAGTGACATCGGTAACTTGACTAAGGTAATAGAGGTAGGAAGCGGTAAGGTAGGGATTTTAATACAGATTTTCTTACTCCACATTAAAAAAAGACAATCATAATGCCAGATGATTCTTTGTAGGTTTGGAAGGTAGCAAAATCAGCATTTGTGAATGCCACTCCAGTCAGTTTAGTGAGTGATCTAAACAGCTAACAGTATGAACACTGGTCAGAACAAGAGAAAGCTGTCCAGCTGGTCCAGGTCATGATGCAGACGGCAATGCCACTTGGCCTTGATGCAGAGAGTTCACTGGTGCCCTGGTGTATTCTGGGTGACTAGAATGCCTTACAGAGCATGTCAAAACCTTTATAGGTTCTCACATAGTAGAGACCTTCAGGGTTCTGCAGCACAATCATGCCGTCTTTGCAAGTTGTAACTTTTCTTTTAAGATCTAGCTCTTTAATCACTATTGGACCCTGGTGATCATTATGATAACTATCATTTGTCAAGCAAATACATGTGGTAGGCATTGTAGTAAGTATTTTCCATGTTTTAGTGTGTTTATCCCTCACAAGAACCATATGAGGTATATATTGTTTTAACCTCCATTTCAAAAACAAGAGTTTGGCTCCTGATCTTAAGATACCAGGTAACAATGAGACTCACAGCTATTCTAATGAGCTGGGTGTCATCTGAGCCAGCAGATGCTTCTAGGAGTGCCTAAGCAGTACCAACTCATTAAACCAATGTGGAATGGGCCTGAAGACCCAAGTAATTTACACAGACAGGCAGCTCCCACTCAGCATGCCACTCCTGCCACAGCAGCATCCCTCCTTCAACCCACACCCACAGCCCCTAAGACCCCCTCTGGAGAAAGGAAAAAATGAGCCAGTTTTACAGCTGGATCTACACATGCACTGGTCCAGACAGAAGCTGAGTGCTGGGATTGATGGCACTGCTCAGAGAAGTCCCTGAAAGGGGACCGAGGAGGGAAATTTACCATGCAAATGTAATTTCTATAGGATGATTTCCATGTTCACTTTACCTGATGTAAATAATTAGTGACTGGCTCATATTAGTACTCAACAAATAGTTTTTAACAGATGAATAAAAGATGGATTAGTAACATTTTGTGGGCAGTAGCTAATGGTTTGGCCAGTAGGTTACGGACATTGAAGGAATAAGATTGGAGGATTTGTGAAAATAAGTCTCCGAAAAATTGTTGGAATTAGTCCAGAGTGCGCATGTATTGTATGGAGGTGATTTTAAAGAAGTAGGTGGGAGTCATGGCCTACTATGTGTGTATCAGTCGTCTTCTCCAGCAACCTGCCACTTGCTCAATGGGCTTACGATAAAATGCTCCTAGTGATGGGAACAGGGGCTATAGACTGCTCAACTATGTAGGTTGCTTTTATCAAGGCTAATCTGACTACTGTACCTGTGAGTCCTTAACATGGTATAATACCCCAAGGGAATCAGCCAATTTTAGCCAGTTCCAATATTTTATTGCACACTTTTATCATGGAAAGGACAGAAAAAATAATTGGATTTTCTTTCACTATACACTGTTTTTGTGCCAACTGTGTATCCATAATATCCCACAGGACATTGTTTCTTCCTAAGGAAGTCCATTTACTGTGTAAGAAGTAGAGCAATAGGCTGAAGTGCAGGCATTCACCGAATCACCCGGATGCTGCTGTCCTTATAAAACGACAGATAGCCAATTGAAGACTCCGCTACAGAAGAATGAACTGGAAGCAATATTTTCTGAGGTTCAACGCTGTTTTGTAAGAAGTGATTTTGCTCTGATTAGTGACCAATATATGGTGCCATTTCTCACAAAGACAGAATATGCACATAGTTGTACCATTAAATACAAGTGGGAATGGTGCTTTTCACAATTAATCCCAAAGACCCTTTAATAAAATTTCTGTTCCCCATCCCCAGGACTCCAGGCTCTGCTGGTTTTACTTCTAATGCTTCCATCGGAGGACAACAATGGTTACATTGACTTAAGATCTGATGCAAATGTTTGCCTTTTGGGGTTTGTCATACCATGAAGCAAACAGACATAAAAGAAGGTTACAGTGTTGGTTGGAACAATAGACCTATCAATGGGAAATAGGAGTGCTATAATTTAACACAGGCAGGGAGAAGCAGATGAAATCCAAAGAATTCCTAGGACACCTTATGGAATTGTATGCCAGGGATAAAAGTCAACCTACGCAAGCAAGTCCTTCAGAAATTAAGGTAGCAGTCAACCTATTAAGTAAAGAACTGCAATCAGTCAAGATGCTGGCTGAAAGCAAAGGGCATATGTAATTCACAGTAGAGAAGGGAAATTATAAATCTGAATTATGATCTTGACCATTTGCAGAAGCAAGGACCACTTACAGAAAGGTGTTCATCCTTGATCTGACACACACACACACACACACACACAAACACATACACACTTTCTGTTCACTTCCTTCACCTCCCTTTTCTATTCTATTTTATATGAGGTGTTGTTATTGGTAGTGAACTTTAAAATTCCATTCACAGGTCATGGAATATCAAGATAGATCATGACAAGACGAGAGGATGCTGGGACAAAAAGATATGACCTAGGGATCTTGGATTTGGAGCTGGATGCTGTCACAAATAAGACTTTAAGTTTACTCCCTTTGGGAATGAAGTGAGTACCTTTTGGATTGTAAAAGGTAAAACAACAGTGTTAGGTGGAAGCAAATTTTTTGCTGTTTTAAGTATAGAAAGAAGGCTATGTGTTGATTTTTCCAACTAAAGCTGTGAACTGTAGAAGGTGTTCTCCTTCTTTTTTTCTCAGCTTCTGAGCCCCCTTCCTCCTTTGTAGAAATCCCCACTGTAAGCTGAGGCCTGATGCATGCTTTCCCAGCCTCCTTTGCAGTTAGAGCGTGAGTGTGGGACCTGAGCTCAGCCCCATGGATGCTGTACTTAGAAGCCAGTGGTGCAGAGAAGCAGGGCCTGTTGAGGAGCTGTTAGGACCCTGAGCTGGGTGGCATGACAGGAATAGGAACAAAGGCAGTGTTGCCAGCAGAGATGTCCAATGTCATGAGACCACAGAGGAGGAGGCACACCATGGTGTCCAGTAGTCATAGTTAAACTTAAGAGGGTAATTCCGAAGGGAGTTGGGTTCCAAACCTTACTCTTTTCTGTCTTCCCAGATTTCATTATTCCCAACTGTTTGGTAAGCTTGGGTCTGTGGCCTAACTGATGCTTCTGTGGGTTAGTCAAATATCTTTCCGGCTGGGCATGGTGGCTCATGCCTGTAATCCCAGCACTTTGGAAGGCCAAGGTGGGCAGATCATGAGGTCAGGAGATTGAGACCAAGGTGAAACCCCGTCTGTACTAAAAATACAAAAAAAAATTAGCCAGGTGTGGTGGTGGGCACCTGTAGTCCCAGCTACTCAGGAGGCTGAGTCCAGAGAATGGTGGGAACCTGGGAGGCGGAGCTTGCAGTAAGCTGAGATTGTGCCACTGCACACTAGCCTGGGGCAACAGAGTGAGACTTCATCTCAAAAAAAAAAAAAAATCTTTCCACAGAAATCTTTTTACTACAAAATTTATCAGAAAGGATTTCTGTTGCTTGTAAGCTAAAACCTTTGTAAATGCAAGGAGGATGGACTAGATGCATTGTAAGATTCCTCCCAGCTTTAAGATTATGTGACACTGTAAAACTTATGTTAGAATATATAAAGAAAATAACCCCAGATTATAAACATGCTCCCTTCACTAACCTTCTAATTCTTATTTAATATCATCTGATGGCTGTATTTATGTATGTATAGATATAAATAAACACAAATATATATTTTTATACATACATATTTTTTTTCAGGGGTAGTCCCCCAAAAGAATAAACTTCAAGGGCCTAGAGTTCTGTGGTATCCACCAGGGTACTGGCATATTGTAAAAGCTACCATTTTATTTCTCCCAATCTATGGCTTTATTCTCCTTCCTTCATTTAACCTATACCAGCTAAGTTTCTGCCTACCTAGCCCTGCAGCTTTATAAAATCTTTGCAAAGTTTATGCCCAAAAGGTCAGTATTTCATTACTTAAAACTGCTTAGTAAAACTCCCTAAGAGGTTAGTAATAAAGACATCAATAAAGTATATAATGGTTGCCTCCATATCACTCACAAATACTGGGTGACATACTGGAGGACACAGCATCCTTTGCTGCTGAGGAAGCTGCAAAGCATTTACCTCTGCATATAGGCATAAAGGCTGCCAGAGAGAAAGGTCAGGTTACCCACAAAGGGATGCCCATCAGACTAACAGTGGATATCTCTGCAGAAACCCTAGAAGCCAGAAGAGAGTGAGGGCCAATATTCAACATTCTAAAAGAAAATAATTTTCAACCCAGAATATTATATCCAGCCAAACTAAGCTTCATAAGTGAAGGAGAAATAAAATCTTTTACAGACAAGCAAATGCTGAGAGATTTTGCCACCACGAGGCCTGTCTTACAAGAGCTCCTGAGGGAAGCACTAAATACAGAAAGAAAAACCAGTACCGGCCACTGCAAAAACATACCAAATTGTAGATCATCAACACCATGAAGAAACTGCATCAACTAATGGGTAAAATAACTAGCTAGCATCATAATGACAGGATCAAATTCACACATAACAATATTAACCTTAAATGTAAATGGGCTAAATGCCCCAATTAAAAAACACAGATTGGCAAATTGGATAAAAAGTCAAGACCCATTGGTGTGCTGTATTCAAGAGACCCATCTCACTTGCAAAGACACACATAGGCTCAAAATAAAGGGATGGAGGAAAATTTACCAAGCAAATGGAAAGCAAAAAAAAAAAAAAAAAAAAAAAAAGCAGGGGTTGCAATCCTAGTCTCTGATAAAACAGACTTTAAACCAACAAAGATCAAGAAAGACAAAAAAGGGCATTACATAATGGTAAAGGTATCCAAGCAACAAGAAGAGCGAACTATCCTAAATATATATGCACCCCATACAGGAGCACACAGATTCATAAAGCAAGTTCTTAGAGACCTACAAAGAGACTTAGACTCCCACACAATAAGAGTGGGAGACTTTAATACCCCACTGTCAATATTAGACAGAACAATGAGAGAAAATTAACAAGGATATTCAGGACTGAACTCAGCTCTGCATCAAGCAGACCTAATAGACATCTACAGAACTCTCCACCCCAAGTCAACAGAATATGCATTCTTCTCAGCACCACATTGCACTCACTCTAAAATTGACCACAGAGTTAGACGTAAACACTCCTCAGCAAATGCAAAAGAACAGAAATCATAACAGTCTCTCAGACCACAGTGCAATCAAATTAGAATGCAGGATTAAGAAATTCATTCAAGGCCGGGTGCGGTGACTCACGCCTGTAATCACAGCACTTTAGGAGGCCAAGGTGGGTGGATCACGAGGTCAGGAGATCGAGACCATCCCGGCCAACAAGTGAAACCTGTCTCTACTAAAAATACAAAAAAAAAAAAAAAAAAAAATAGCTAGGCATGGTGGCAGGCACCCGTAGTCCCAGGTACTCAGGAGGCTGAGGCAGCAGAATGGCGTGAACCCAGGAGGCAGAGCTTGCAGTGAGCTGAGATCGTGCCACTGCACTCCAGCCTGGGTGACAGAGCAAGACTCCATCTCAAAAAAAAAAAAAAAAAAAAAAAAAAAAAAATGTTCTTTGAAACCAATGAGAACCAAGACACAATGTACCAGAATCTCTGGGACACAGCTAAAGTAGTGTTTACAGGGAAAGTTATAGCACTAAATGACCACAGGAGAAAGCAGAAAAGATGTAAAATTGACACCCTAATATCACAATTAAAAGAACTAGAGAAGCAAGAACAAATAAATTCAAAAGCTAGCAGAATACAAGAAATAAATAAGATCAGAGCAGAACTGAAGGAGATAGAGACACAAAAAATCCTTCAAAAAAAATCAATGAATCCCAGAGCTGTTGTTTTGAAAACATTAACAAAATAGACTGCCAACCAGACTAATAAAGAATAAAAGAGAGAAGAATCAAATAGACACAATAGAAAATGATAAAAGGGATATCACCACTGATCCCACAGAAAAACAAACTACCATCAGAGAATACTATAAACACTCTGTGCAAATAAACTAGAAAATCTAGAAGAAATCAATAAATTCCTAGACACATACACCCTCCCAAGTCTAAACCAGGGAGAAGTCAAATCCCTGAATAGACCAATAACAAGTTCTAAAGTTGAGGCAGTAATTAATAGCCTTTCAACCAAAAAAAAAAAAAAAAAAAAAAAAAGCCCAAGATCAGACAGATTCACAGCCAAATTCTCCCAGAGGTACAAAGAGGAGCTGGTACCATTCCTTCTGAAACTATTCCAAACAACAGAAAAAGAAGGATTCCTCCCTAACTCATTTTATGAGGCCAGTGTCATCCTGATACCAAAACATGGCAGAGACTCAACAAAAAAGAAAATTTCAGGTCAATATCCCTGATGAACACTGATGTGAAAATCCTCAATACAATACTGGCAAACCAAATCCAGAAGCACATCAAAAAACTTATCCACCATGATCAAGTTGGCTTCCTTCCTGGGATGCAAGGCTGGTTCAACATATGCAAATCAATAAATGTAATCTATCACATAAACAGAACCAATGACAAAACTGTGTGATTATCTCAATAGATGCTGAAAAGGCCTTCAATAAAATTCAACACCCCTTCATGCTAAAACCCTCTCAAGCTAAAAACTCGGCATTGAAGGAACATATATCAAAATAATAAGAGCTATTTATGACAAACCCACAGCCAATAGCATACTGAATGGGAAAAAGCTGGAAGCATTCCCTTTGAAAACTGGCACAAGTCAACAATGCCCTCTCTCACCACTCCTATTCATCATAGTATTGGAAGTTCTGGCTAGGGCAATCAGGCAAGAGAAAGAAATAAAGGGCATTCGAACAAGAAGAGATGAAGTCAAATTGTCTCTGCTTGCAGATGACATGATTGTATATTTAGAAAACCCCCTCACCTCAGTCCAAAATTTCCTTAAGCTGATAAGCAAATTCAGCAAAGTCTCAGGATACAAAATCTATGTGCAAAAATCACAAGCATTCCTATACACCAATAACAGACAAACAGAGAGCCAAATCATGAGTGAACTCCCATTCACAATTGCTTCAAAGAGAATAAAATACTTAGGAATACAACTTACAAGGGATGTGAAGGACCTCTTCACAGAGAACTACAAATCACTGTTCGAGTAAATAAGAGAGGACATAAACAAATGGAAAAACATTCTACGCGCATGGATAGGAAGAATCAATATCGTCAAAATGGCCATACTGCCCAAAGTAATTTATAGATTCAGTGCTATCCCCATCAGCCTACCATTTACTTTCTTCACAGAATTGGAAAAAACTACTTTAAATTTCACACGGAACCAAAAGAGAGCTCATATAGCCAAGAAAATCCTAAGCAAAAAGAACAAAGCTGGAGGCATCACACTACCTGACTTCAAACTATACTACAAGGCTACAGTAACCAAAGCAGCACGGTACTGATACCAAAACAGATATATAGACCAATGGAACAGAATAGAGGCCTCAGAAATAATGCCACACATCTGAAACCATCTGATCTTTGACAAACCTGACAAAAACAAGCAATGGGGAAATGATTCCCTATTTAATAAGTGGTGTTGGGAAAATTGGCTAGCCATATACAGAAAACTGAAACTGGATCTCTTCCTTACACCTTATACAAAAATTAACTCAAGATGGATTAAAGACTTAAATGTAATACCTAAAACCATAAAAAAACCTAGAAGAAAACCACAGCAATACCATTCAGGACATAGGCATGGGCAAAGACTTCATGACTACAACACCAAAAGCAATGGCAAAAAAAAGCCAAAATTGACAAATGGGATCTAATTAAAATAAAGAGCTTCTGCACAGCAAAAGAAACTATCATCAGAGTGAACACGCAGCCTACAGAATGGGAGAAAATTTTTGCAATCTATCCATCTGACAAAGGGCTAATATCCAGAATCTACAAGGAACTTAAATAAATTTACAAGAAAAAAACAACCCCATCAAAAAGTGGGCGTAGGATATGAACAGACGCTTCACAAAAGAAGACATTTATGTGACCAACAAACATATGAAAAAACGTTCATCATCTCTGGTCATTAGAGAAATGCAAATCAAAACCACAATGAGATACTGTCTCTTGCCAGTTAGAATGGCAATCATTAAAAAGTCAGGAAACAACAGATGCTGGAGAGGATGTGGAGAAATAGGAATGCTTTTACACTGTTGGTGGGAGTGTAAATTAGTTCAACCATTGTGGAAGACAGTGTGGCAATTCCTCAAGGATCTAGAATCAGAAATACCATTTGATCCAGCAATCCCATTACTGGGTATATACCCAATACCCAGGATTATAAATCATTCTACTATAAAGACACATGCACACGTATGTTTATTGCAGCAGTATTCACAATAGCAAAGACTTGGAACCAACCCAAATGTCCATCAGTGACAGACTGGATAAAGAAAATGTGGCACATAAACACCATGGAATACTATGCAGCCATAAAAAAGGATGAGTTCACGTCCCTTGCAGGGATATGGATGAAGCTGGAAATCATCATTCTCAGCAAACTAACACAGGAACAGAAAACCAAACACTACATGTTTTCACTCATAAGTGGTAGTTGAACAATGAGAACACATGGACACAGGGAAGGGAACATCACATACCGGGGCCTGTTGCAGGGTGGGGGGCTAGAGGAGGGATAGCATTAGGAGAAATACCTAATGTGGATGATGGGTTGATGGGTGCAGCAAACTACCATCGCACGTGTATACCTATGTAACCAACCTGTACATTCTGCACATGTATCCCAGAACTTAAAGTATAATAATAAAAAAAAGAAAGAAAACAACCTAATACTCCAACAAAACCTTTCAAATATCTGTAGCACTAGTTATGTACCAAATAAAAGTCTGTGTTACTGAAGAGGAGAATTTGAGATAATTGATTCTCAAAAAGATCATAGCACCTAGATGTTCTATTTGGAATTACAGCATCTGTGGTCAATTCATTGACACATACATATGAAACAAAAATAATGGTGGGCATAAAGGGATGTAATAACATCATTTATACAATAAAAAACATATTCTAGAGCATTTTTGATTGTTGTCTGGCCTCTACCAGACACATACTTGCTGACATTCCATTTTATGACCCGAACAAGTAAATGCAACAGACAGACCAACTTAGCGTACAATGAAAATCCAGTATCTCTTTAAATGAATAAATTTCCAAAATCAAAAATCAAAGTTGTAAACAACAAAGTAAAAGCGGCCTAAACTACTCAGCAAACGACATGCTTCAATTGCTTGTGGTTTGGAAGGACCCACATATGTACACTCAACTTGATGTACAGTCATCAGGAGCTAAATCATCATCCAAGACCTCTTGAATGACCCTCAGCTGTGCCATCTCTGCCCATCTGGTGTTCCATTTGCCCACAGGCACAAGCTTGCTTGCTCATTTTCACATCAAAATGGCTATATATTGCTTTGTCCTTGAATTTCTTATCCTCTCTGTCAATCATGCTTGCTTAGCTAAGCTCCATTCGAGAGCTACTACAATCATATCCAAATAATCTGTGTATCCATGTCCCAATTTATGAACACACACACATCTCCCACAATTTGTTTTGTTACACTGAGGAGCAGGTCATAAGTACTATTATTATTATTACTGTTGGCCACCAGTGAGGTTTCTTTCCATCTTTTAAGTTACTGCTAATTTGCAAAACATTTCTAATATACATATAAAATACAAAACAGTCCTATTAAGAACTGTATTTGTTTAATGGTTCACAGTGATCTTTGGACTATATCATTTGGCACATCCACTTGGAATGGGGATTTGGTTGACAGAGACTTAATGAACAAGAGCAATCCCACTAATTTTGAGAAATCTCATGCTGAGAAGCAAAAACATGACAAATGTTTGTAAAAATTTCTGATTGAGTCACTTTACTAAACATACTCTTTAAAGATCTCAGATATTAGACTGTGAACCCACTTTAAATTTCCTTAGCGCCTTCCAATACAACATGTTGAAATTTGCACATTGTTAAGAAAAGACATGGAAAATAGAGAGAAACATCTGGCTTTGTTACTTAGAAAACACAATAACTGTCAATTCCCCGATGCTGGCAAGCACCTCAAAACACACACTAGATTCGCAAGGCCAATTTAGTGTTAGAAAGGCAGCTGACTCTAGTCTCTTCCTTCCCAAATGGTCATTGACATCTTAAACATCAAATGTTTACTGTTTTACAACACAGGAAAATGCTGTTATTTGGGGAAAAAACCCTAAAATTAGTGTTTTTTGTTTGTTTGTTTGTTTTTTACTGTGGAAAGCAATGTTTTCTCCACCAAACACACACACACACACATACATACACACAACTGGGTTGTTAGAAAAATAACATGCAAAATTTTTACTTGAAGAGGTTTTCTAGAATTGATAAACTGTTCCATGAATGTAAGTTTCACCTATATGACCTCTCTGAGCTCAGTGAGGGTACTGTCTGGGAAAAGTAAAATTATGGGCATTTCTACAAAAAGTGGAATGGTCTCAAAAACCCAGTAGATGACTTTGGGCCCACACTTCAGAAAGTGTAGAGCGAACTCTAGCACAATGGTTCTTAAATTTTGCTGCACTTTAGAATTCCCTACGAATTTCCCAAAAATGTAGGGATCAGAATTTTCCCCAGAGATATGAATTTAGTTGGTCTGGGGTCTGGCCTGGGCATCAGGACTTTCAAAAGCTCCCCAAGTCATTCTAATGTAGCAAAGAATGGAATAACAGCTGCTCTAGTATTACATGAGCATTGACTGATAAAGTTCTTAGAACCTGTAGCATCTATTTGTTGGTTGTATGCAACTTCAGTTTTTTTGGTCATGAAATGGTATCTAGAGGAACTCCTTAGCTAAGTAAATCTGCTTTTAGAAATCTTTAAAATTATCTTCTGGAGTATATTGTTAAAACATTTTTGAAACATTAAAATTAGCACAAAGGAGGTAAAATGAGAAAAGCAAGCTATTTATTAAATTACAAGAAACAGCAATGGAGATAAGTAAATGAAAGGCCACAATTATAATTATCCTTATTAAAGCAATAATTGGCAAATACAGAGGAAGAAGATTGTTATGTTAACTACAAGAGAGCTGAACTTCAGAAAAGTTAAAGATTGAACATTGTAATAAGCATTTTCAAAATGTCATAATGTAAAGGGGAGAAAGCCCCCTGTGCTTGGAAGAACAGTCTAATTTCTGCTTGCTTGCTCTGCAACAGTCACTGATAATAGAAAGCAGTGATGCTAAGGATATACAGTGAATGAGATATGACCCTTACATATCCTAGCTTTCTACTTCTCCCTGTGTGTAGAATCTTTCGCTACCCAACATAAAGAATATTCAGTAAAGAAAGTTTCTGGGAACAGGGTAAGTGTTTAAAATCACCTGAAAACAAAATAAACATATACATCAAAGAATCACTGCAGCTGTAGAGAACTCTACACTGCAGTGACCAGGGCACCAGTATTGGTCCCAACAAGGTTAGTTAGGAAGCGCAGTCAGTGCCCTGCTGAAAAGAAAGAACAACAACTGTATGCGAAAGAGAGACAGTTTAGCTTTCAGCAGTGGTGGGGTGGGGGAAGGGGGAGAAGACTTTGGAGGACTAAGTGGCAACGTTTTGGGATGGCTAGAAAGGAACCACGAGCATAGAGTTACAGAAACGAAATAATACAAAGAATAAACATTGTGGTTAAAAAAAAAAAAAAAAGACAAAGATACGTTCTTATGTCTATTTTGAAGACTGTCATTTGTTACCCAAAAAAACTAAAGGTATCTTCCACTTAATACTCATATTTTGATTAGTGTTTTAACTTTTACACATTTTGCTATACAGTCTGCTCACCAATTGAAGCCCATCGCAAGACAATCAATGAAACTGAAACTTAGCTGTGGCAAGCACCCCAATATCCATCAATTTATTGTTGTGACATCAAAAATGAAATGAAAACTACTAGAAATTAGGTAATAAAAACACATATTTCAAACCTTGTAGAATATGGCCAAAATAAACAGGAAAAAAAAAACTATAGCCAATTGAATTGGTTAGGAAATAAAATACATTGAAAACAAAATAACTAAAGCTTTCAACCCAAGAGGCCAGAAAAAGCACAATAATATTCAGGGTTTCATTCTTTGTCTTCCTTCAGACTCCATCCCTGATGACATGAGTCATCAACTCTAACTCATGTAAATACTTCACACACATCTGTCAGCTTTTGTAGCACTTCTGCTTCCCACTGTCACTTCCTTAGTTCAGAGACTTTTTCTCAAAGAGCTTACTGAAGGAAACTTATAATTGGCTTCTTGGTCACCAGTTTCTACCTATTTCAAAAATAATTTCTGTCCTCACCAGAAAAAAAAAAAAAAAAAAAAAAAAAAAAGATGAACTTTTCTAAAGGATCTAGTAGAAGTCTAGAACTGTAGAGCTATTTGGAAGCATGTCCCCAGGCTGGAGATTAAATTTGGTATATGTGCCAGCTCTCCTTAATAAAATTTCAACACAAAAAAATCAACAACATTTCTAAGTGAAATTTGACATAAGAATAGCTAAGATATTTTTGAAAAGAATAATGAGTGAACACTTGTTCTACTAGATAGCAAAACAGAATAATTAAAACAGCATGCTATCAATGTAGAACTATAAACATAGATCAGTTTTTAATCTAATCAAGAGTCCATATGGATATAAAAGTATAATTAGAAATGTAATATATAACAAAGGTGGCACGTTAAATCAGTGGGTAAAGATGAATCATTAAATAATTGGTGTTTAGATAGTTGGCTATCAATTTAGAACAATTTAGCTCATATCACTCATTAAAATAAGTTCCAGATGGCTACAGAGCTACACTTTAGAAGAAATATGAATAATATATACTATTTTAAAAGAATTAGGTAGGTTTATTTGCAGAGATACCATGTATCATTTTGAAGTTTGTGCTTTACAAAACTGATCCATGACCAGAGATCCAAATGAAGTATGACATCCAGCTTTGCCTCTGCTTGTCAAGCTGTATGCTGTGATTCAGAAGGGAATCTTTTCCTAATTTGTCCACTTGTAGTAGGAGCAATATGCACTCTGCCACCAGAAGGAGGCACCTTTTCCTAACTAGCACAAAGGACTTATATGCCAGCAGCAACCTATAAATAAGTTAGTAGTAAATAGTCGATTTGTACATACATAAATGCTTTTTTTACACAAATGGTTGCTATAGACTGAATGTGTCTGCTCAAAATTCATATGTTGAGGGCCTAACCCCCAATGTGACAGTATTTGGAGATGTAGCCCTCACAGTGGGAGTCATGCCCTTATAAGAAGAGACACTCAAGTACTTGCTGATTCTCTCTTCACCATGTGAGGTCACAGCAAGATGGCCCCACTCTGCAAGCCAGGAAGAGACCCCTCACCAGAACCTGACCATGCTGGCACGTTGATCTTGGGTTTCTAGCCTCCAGAATAGTGAGAAAATAAATTTCTGTTGTTCAAGTCACCCAGTCTATGATATTTTGTCATGACAGCCCAGGCTAACTAATACAGTGGTATTATATTGTTAAATGTATTGTGATTTTTGTTGCTGTTCTTAAACTTGATTTTATATAGGTACATACAAAATAGATAGCATGTATGTGTATGCATTTAAAAACAATAAAAGCAATGACTTTTAGAGAAGAGACTACATGAGGGTAGTGGTTAAGGGCACTTTTGCTTTAACTTTAATTTTTATAATAATGTCCTCATTTTTACGTTTTACTTAGAATATTTTTAAAATATTCATTTAAAATGTACCTATATATGTACTACATAAAATCTTTAAGAACAGCAACAAAAACCTCAATTTTTTTTTTTTTTTTGAGATGGAGTCTCGCTCTGTCATCCAGGCTGGAGTGCAATGGCATGATCTCGGCTCACTGCAACCCCAGCCTCCCGGGTTCAAGCAATTCTCCTGCCTCAGCCTCCACCTCCTGAGTAGCTGGGATTACAGGTACCACTGCCACCAGGCCTGGCTAAAAAAGCACAATACATTTAATAATATAATAACATTGTATTAGTTAGCTTGGGCCATCATGACAAAATACCGTAGACTGAGTGACTTGAACAACAGAAATTTATTTATTCACTATTCTGGAGGCTAGAAGCCCAAGATCTAAGTGCCAGCATGGTCAGGTTCTGGTGAGGGCTCTATTTCTGGCTTGAAGTGTGGCCTTCTTGCTTTAATATTTTGAGAAAAAATACGTTAGTATTTCATGATGTAAAAGTCAATTGATAGGAATCACTTATATTTAATGAATACTTACTGTGTTCCAGGCAGTGAATATGTTACATTCAATGTATCATTTGATCCTTGCAACAATCTTAAGAAGTAGATACTGTTTATATCCTCAATGTACAGATGAGGAAACTGAAGCACAGAGAAGTTAAATAACTCATCCAAAGTTCACACAGCTATAAAGGATAGAGCCAGTATTCTAATGTCAACCAATTCTAGAGCCTTCCCTCTTAATCTCAATGGCATGTTGAGAAATAAAAATAGGGTATTAGAAGGTTAGTGGAAACTTGGGCAAAAACAATTTCGATAAAATGAAAAGGGCAAAAGACATATTCTAATAGATTGAGAAGGTAAATGTAATTAATAAAACAATTATATGTCTTTTTTTAATGTTGAACCACATGAAATTGCCAATACTCAACCATTTTGACCTACCAAAATGGAATTTTATGTGGTTCAACCTAATATATAATTTTATTTATTTATTTTTGAGATGGAGTCTTGCTTTGTTGCCCAGGCTGGAGTGCAGTGGCGCGATCTTGGCTCACTGCAAGCTCCGCCTCCCGGGTTCACGCCATTCTCCTGCTTCAGCCTCCCGAGTAGCTGGGACTACAGGTGCCCACCACCATGCCCAGCTAATTTTTTGTATTTTTTTTTTTTTTAGCAGAGACAGGGTTTCACTGTGTTAGTCAAGGTGGTCTCGATCTCCTGACCTCATGATCCGCCTGCCTTGGCCTCCCAAAGTGCTGGGATTACAGGCGTGAGCCACTGTGCCCCACTGAATATTGTTTTCAAGAAATATAATCTTAGAATTTAAAAATAGAAAAGGGAAGTAAATGACAGAAGTTTTCAAACCCTCAAGGATATGTGTGTGTGTTCTGAACACAGATCTGGAAACTGCTTCAAGCCAGCTTATTCTGATATGGAAAAAAGTGTCCGTAGTTAAAATATCAAACACAAGGTTTATGAATTGTATTTCAGTAGTACAGAAAAATGTTTTAACCAATCAACCAAATTTCTTAGTGCTATGTAGTTATGAAAGAAGACAACTTCCGGTTACTATCAAAAGCAAAACCTATCAGTAATTTTGTATGTTGAACTCTATCTCCCTAAGTCACAAAATGAGGAATATACTTCTATAATATTATAAAAAGTTTCCTGAGAATTATATCTCTTATATATATTGATATTTTAAAGGCCTTTTTCACTGATTTTCCATTGGCAAATAAGCATTGGACTCATAATTATCTGAATCTACAGTATTTTAACATAAGAGTTGAACAAACAGATCATAGGCCCTTAAAAGTTGATTAACTCTGTCCTCAGAAGTTATCCAGTTCAGTTTTACAGAGGACAAAACAGAGCCTATGGAAGTGAAATGACAGACTTTCCCAAGGTCATATAAAATTCAAAGAGTCAAGACTAAAACCTTGGTCTCCGGGCTCCTAGTCTTTAGTACTCTTTTTAGTATCTTATAATATGCCTATTTTTTTCTGTTATGTAATGCAGATTAATCTGATTTTCCTTTTCTTCTTTTTCAACTGAAGTTCTGAATCAGCTAATCTTGATAATTATTGGGACAGGAAGCAAAAGCTGAAATGACTCTGTAATCAAAGAAGCTCCCTGACTATGAGGGATAATTTTAGTGGAAGCCTGTCTCCTAATGCTGGAACTACATATCTGTTCTGTTTTCCCCATTCCTTTTAATTTCTGTGGCTCTCTTTTGTTTTGCTAGGATAGCTTTAGATTGATCAATCTGCCTTTGCCTTGCCCTTTAGTATTTAGCTGTTTGGGAATTCTTATCCACCTCCTTGTTTCTGACCCATGGCCTCTATCCACTTAGGTCTTGGTTTGTGTTTGTTAATCTGGGTTCTCATTGATGGCTTCACCTTCTAACCATTAGCCCTGGCTTTGCTATACTCTCAGTTCTCTCAGTAATAGATTATACTAAACTCTAAAATCCTGAGCTACCTGGGAAATAATGTGCATTTTGTACAGAAAATCCTTAGGAATGCTTAGCATCTATTTGAAACTCCAGATTCAATCTACAACCTTAGTGATTAGAGTTTGAGATAACAGTCACATGGGTCACAAAGGAAGCTTCCTAGATACAAGTGAACCTCATTGTATCCAATGGTTATGCCTTCCAAAGTTATATGTAAGTCTGAGGGGCAATTTTCAAGATAGGCTTTATTTGTTATAGCAATTTTAGGTTCCGAGTGAAATTAAGCAGAAAGTATAGAGTTCCAGGAAATCTTTTTAGAGTGACTAAGGTAAATATATCAGGGAAGATCACTATTTAAAGGAAATTTACTGTGATTTATGATATGAAATGAGAGCTCTCTCTTCTTTATCTTTTGTGAAAATCACTAAGGAGCTAGCTAAATTAGATAACTATGCCAGTTATCAGTGTAATGCCTCACAGCTCCACCCGTCATTGTCTGCTCTCTGAAAATGGAGGTGGACCCTCTCTCTGTCCCTTGCCACTGGCAAAATATTAAGCTGTGTCAGAAAAGGGTGCTTGAAGCACACTGCAGAGGAAGGGGATTTCCTTCCTGGTTCATGTGTTTATGCCTTCTTGTTCATACCGTACAGCTGCCAGCAGCACGTGTAGGGGACACAGTGTTGCTGTGTCCATGGAGTTCCAATGGCGCACTGATGGTCAGTCCCATCAAATTTCAAAGGTACTTCTATGGTCAGATTTCCATTGAGCCTTGCAAGCATCTCAGTAATTGGCTTCCAGCTTTGGCCTGCCTGCACCCAAGTTGGGTGTTCCCTGTTTGCCTAGTGACTATTGAGCTAGCTCTGTCTTAATCCACCCGAGAACTTCACCATTCAGAGGGGTCATGACCATAGCTTCTACAGTAAGGTGTGAATCCCAACCATGGAGAGGGCTCCTCAGTTCCAAACTTGGTTCTTCCATGGGAACCCTCCTTAAGTCCTAGGGTATTCTTTAGCATGCTATTTATCTCTTTATATAGAAAGGATTTCCTGTTAGAGTTTATCATTCTTTCTCTTAAACTTTCCCCGTTCAAATTACTATATGTTTTTTGTCTCCTAATCGACCCTAACTGATACAGTAACTTTGGAAAAAATAACTTAAATCTCTTATTGTACTCACATGTAAAATGAGAAGACTAGGCTACTTGATCTCAAATGTCCTTTCTAGGTCTAAAATTACATATTTCTAGGAAATTCCAGTTTTTTTCATGTATTGGGCATGCCCTAAGTATGTTATAATAAACACCACACAGCACTGTATAATTGTGTACTGTCTTCCCCAGCCTCTGTCACAGTAAATGGGTTTTCCTTCTTATTTGAATAACGGTTTTCTCCTTCTGGGTCAAGAGATAGTTACAGCAGCAGCCAGTAGCATTTTATGCACACAGTGGGTAATCAAATACTATCAAATCCTCTGCGAGGGTTTTAACTAGGAAGCTATCTAAGGAACAAAATGAAAAACCGGAGGTTAATGTATGAATATGAGAATTTAAAATGCATTATAGATATCATTGTATTCATTTGTGAATATAAATATTGAAAGGATACATTAAGTATAGAAAAATGCTCCCTCTGATATTATTTATTCTAACACATTACAAAAGACTCCATTCACCACCTCCATTTCCACACAATTTTAAATTTTCTTTTACCTTTCTCTGTCTTTTAGTGACTGTTCAGCCATTAATTTCTTCAGTTCTTCTAGACGCTGAAGATCTCTAATTTCCATTTCTTGCCACTTCTGTTTTTTCTTAGCCCAGTATTTTTTAATCTATTGTATAAATGTTACATAAAATTTAAATTAACAACAGATATGTAAAAATGAGGGGAAAAGCCATAACCATATCCACTGGTTCATATTACAAAATTGAATTTAAATGGCACTTCATCTTTTTTGTTTCATAGATATGCTTATAATATATTGGCAACAGAAAAATAAATTAAAACATGAAGGTAGATGCCCTGAGAAACTGCAAGGTTTAACAATTTCTGCAATGAATGGAAATATAACTTGTGCTGAGACCTAAGGTTTAATCTATGGTTAAAATAATCAACTTTCCAGAGAACCACAATAAAAGTATGTTATTGTCTCTAAAGTATATGATCTAGCTGTTACTCAAGAATATTTTTATCTTTTTATGGTAATGCAGTCTTTAACAAATATAGCATTAAAACTATTTTTATTTTAAAAGCATTAGTTTATTTATGCTAATGGACAGCAGGATGTTGAAAGCTTTATGCTTCTGGGGAAGTGGCAGGAGATAGGTGGGAGGAAGGAGGAAAAGAGCAAATTAGCAGGGTTGTGGTATATAGTACTTCTGACTTATGTGGTAAAATAAAGGTCAGGCTTATCAAGTGCAAAAAGGTGAAAGCAATGTTAATAGTAGGCCTGTTTTACTTCCCTTTTCCAGAAATGTAAGCAAAATGAGAAAACCAGAAGTAGGTATGAGCTGTTTTCAGGGAGTTGAAACCCTTATTCAGGATTTCCCAGTGGGATGAGACAATGAATGTTTATTTGACAGAGGCCCTTTCCACCACTCTGGCCTGCCATGTTGTGCCTGGGTCAAGAGATTGGCTCTTGAAGGGGAGTACCTCAATGGTACATAGTGAGTGACTGGCAGCAGGGGTTCTATTGTAGAAGCTGGGCTAGCCCTACCCCCAAGGTGGCATTTCCTCTTCTGAGACAGAGGTGAATAGGAAAATCTAAGTAGTTTCCTAACTTGCCAACATGGTCTCTGATTTCTGGGAGAATCAAAAGAAGCATCCCAAGCACCATCGCCACAAACAAAGCAACTCTGCAGCCACAAGAGCAACATCTGTTCAATGTTTAATGAATAACTAAATAAGCCCAATGTGCAGTGATATCCACTCCAGATATGACAGAGCTCTGGATTTAGAGAGAACAGAGATAAAGCTAGAAAGGCAGCAGCACCCAAGATGGAGCGTGACAGAGAGGGTGGGTGCAGGAGAGAGAGGAAACATTGATTGACAAGGAGTGTTCTAGAGTCCTAACTGATAAATGCCAGGGAATTCTATTAATGACAGACACGGAAATGTTAGCAATGATTATGTCATCTCCATCTGGGAATTATAAACAAGCTTTATCTTATTATTTTCTGCATCACCTTATTTTTGCAATGAATCATATTTCTTTTATAATCAGAAAAAAATTAAGCTACTTCAAAACAAATTTTTTTAAAAGAACATATATGAAATCAAAGAGCATTTTTCTCTGGGTTAAAACAGACCAATAATATTTCCTTACTCCCAGCATTGGCCTTGGAGAAAGTCAGTGGCTCTTTTGCAGACAATCCCTTGACCACAAGCAGAGTAACCCCGGCTTGCTGGCATCCTCAGATTTCTGACACCACTTGATCACTTGATACACTGTCCTGTACAGGCCCTAGACATATGTTATACCTGGAACTTTCTGCAATCTCAAGACTAATTATTTCCATCTTTGACTCTCTGGTACCTTCAGACATTGCTATAGTATAAGTGTGCTCTCTCTCTCTCTCTCTCTCTCTCTCTCTCAATCTAATCCTTTTCAGTGCTTTCTACTGAGTCCTCTGGAACCCCTGTGTCATCATATGTAAAACTCCCCACGTCTTCAACCTTCAGAAAACTATTTCCTTGTTTTCGCTGAAATTCTCTGGAGTGAAGGATACTCATATTCTGATACCCTATGTGCCATTTGGCTGGGGAATAGCTTGGGCATTTTCCTCATTGTTAACTGCCTATTTCAGGCCATTGTGATATGTAGAATTCTTTCTCCCTTTGGTGTTAACACCACGTGGATATATCACCCTCTACCTGTTGTTTTCATTGGCATGTGTAAATTTCCAAGTCACTCCCAAATTTTCATCAAGAATTCAGATACTTTAGTCATAGTCTTCTCAAACACAGGCAACTTCGGCCTGTCTGAATGCCCTTCCAACCTTCCTAGACAACTTCAGCATCTGTCTGAATGCCTTCCAAACTGTTTTTCTCATAATTCGATGACTTCCTCCATTCTAGGGAACTTTCTCTTCCTCCAGAATTCTATTATCATTGAAAACAGTTCCAACTGGGAAATCCTGAATGATAGCAATAGACTCTGTGACCAGAACCTACCCTCCCATTTCCCATCATCCTCTGGTCTCCAGTTATATAATGCTATTTCCCTAGTGCATCTCTCATCACAAAGCTTTGCTAATTAATATACTTTTCTTCTCTCCCACTAGGCTGCAAGAATTGTGATATATTCAGCTAAAGTGTCTAAAACATAGCATGTACTTAATAACCATTTGATTAATGACATAATTGTAGGAACTAGTACTAAATTTATGGTTTCAATTTAATCTTCAATGACAATAAGCATTCCATTTATGAATTCCTGGACAATGCCTCTCAATTTCTCATAGTGATATGCTAAAACCTGTTCACTATGTTCAGCTCCATACCTGCTGCTATTTCCTCACTTTCATCAGAGCAAATAGAAGCTCTACAAGATACCTTTCTTAATGTTCAGCCCATCAGAAGAGGTATTCTTCCTTCTGTTCAAGACTAATGCCTCACATGGGCTGCAGATCCCATTCCCAATTCCACCTTCTTCATGGCCCCCCTCCTCATCTATCTCCTCCTCTCCCCTGTACCTTCAGCTTCTCGCTCTTTGCTGCTTCCTTCTCACATGGAATTAAACATAATTTTATCCCATTACAATAATTCATAAATTCTTTAGAACCCCAAGATTGTAGCATCATACATTTCATTGTTCCTCTTTGGGCAGGCATCTTAGCATACTTGCTTTCTCCCATGTGCACATCTTCTATTTCACTCCTCACCCATGGTATTCCTACCTCTGTGCTCCACTCCAAAGTCACTGCTCTCACTAGTGAGCTCCAAAGGATCAGATCAAATATCCTTTTCCATCATGATTTTACTTGACATCTCTGTGTATTTGATTCTATTAACCCTTACCTATAGTATTAAACCCTTATTGACTTTGGGACTTAGACATTCATTTGTTCAACAAGTATTTGTTGAGCACATGATACTGGTACTTAAAAAGAAATAAAGCCTCTCCCTTGTGGAACTGAGACTTTCTAGAAAGGGAGACAGATAGTAAATGAATGAATGAATGGAATATTACATGTTGTATTAACCTCTAAGAAAGGGATAAGTAGAGTGATGGTTTAGAAAAATTTGAGTAGAATTAGTAGAAGGTATCTTTTAAATGTCTTAAATAGGACATTTGGATGACATGACATTTGTTTGAAAACCTGGTAGGTGAGAGTGAAACACCTATGGGAAGAGATGAAGGGCAGTACAATGGGAAGAGGGTGCAACAGCATTGGATGGGGAAGACCTCACATATGTTGAGAGCTGGGAAGAGGCCAGGGAGCTGGAGCAGGTGGCATAGGTTAAGATTAGAAGCAAGATTGGAGAGCTGCATGGGGGTTAGATGATTTGGCCAGGATATAATTCTAGAAACAAGGAAAAGCCATTGAAGAGACTAAAGCAGACAGTAGCATGATCTGACTTATATTTTAAAAAGAAAGCTCTGGATATGAAGTGGAGCATGGGTAGTAGAGAAGCTAAGGAGAAACAGGGAGACCAGATAGAAGGAAAAGGCAACGCTGGTCCCTGGACTCAGGAGATGGATTCAAGTGTTCAGATCTGAGACGTGCTTTTGAGGAGAATCGGAGGGCTCATTGACAGATTCCAGGAGGGCTCATTGAGAGATTCCATGTGAAGATTGGAGGAAAGACTAATCAAGGACAATTCCTAGGTTTTTTGCTTGAACAGCTGGTTGAATGGTGATACTAGTAACTGAGATAGAAGATTGGGAGAATAATAGGCTTGGAAAAGGAAGAAAATTGAGAACTCAGTTTTGAACATATAACACTTGACAAGCCCATAAGACCTCTAAGTGGAGGGGCCAGACGAACATCTGAAGGCACAGATGGGTGGCTTAGGGGAGAACTCAGTGCTGGAGACCTAAATTAAGGAGATAGCCACATAAACAGTATTTGACACCAGAGGACTGGATGAGGTCTCCAGTATAAGGATGTAAACAGGAAAGAGAATGTGGTTATGCACTCTCATGCTTATTTGCTTTTCTGCACAGCTTTCTCTACTAGAATGACTTAATTTCCCTCTTCCACCTGTCAAACTCACTCTGTCTTTAAGATCAGAACAAATGCCACCTCCTCCTTGAATCTTCTCCTGAGCCCTCTAGAAAAACAGTAGCTCCATGCATGGCACTCCAATAGCTTATAGTTTATGACCCTCCTTTCTTTGACTACCTGCATTCCTTTACTTTTTTCATGAGGTTCTGCCCCTGGATCTTTACCAATATATTTGGGCATTTACTACATGCCTGGAAAGTTCTGCCCTGCCTTATTGCTTGGTAAATCCTTCCTATCCATCCTTTAAAGACTCAGTTTTAGCATTGCCTTCTCAGCCTTTTTCCCTCTCCTCTCCTCCAGACATAGCTAGCTGTACCTTCTAAGGCATTATTTGTGTATTCTTAGCATAGCATTTCCCATATTAATCTTCATTATTTATCTTTGTATCCTTAGTACATTGTATCATGTCTAACACATAAGAGGGTATAATTGTTCACTCTTAGGTGACTGGAAGCTTCTTCTGGTCTCCAGTCCAAGAATAACAAAGTTGTGCATGGGAACCAGAAGAGCAGTTTTCTTTTCAAGATGGTAAAGGCCGAACTAAGTACTTCCTAAGGACAGTTCCATTCACTTTTCATCAATTAATTCATCCTACAATGTATGTATCAAGAATTACTAGCTTTGCAAGCCTCAAACTGAAGTAAAGACTAAGGGTATTTAACTAGTCCTTTGGGACATTTGTTGAGACAGAGATTTTAAATGTACTGATTGTTGAAGGATTCTTACTATATTCCAATGATGGAAGAATCAGAAAGTCAGCATATGATAAGAGTTGAATTTATAGCTTGTCTCTTTACTTCCACATGAAGTTTACAGAAAAACAAAACAAGCACTCATTATCCCCTATCTCCTCTTATTATTATACTTCTGATTTGTATTGAATGTAAGATGTTTATTTTCACAATCTCACATTTTGTTCATTTTAATAAAGTTAAGCCAGTAAAAGTGTAATAAATACTGTAGAAATAAAAACTGTAGAAACTATTCACCATGTAGATTTTGGAGCCAAGATAATGTCATGCTACTTTTCAGTCTAAGATCATTTTTATATCCTACTTTACTTTTGTAATCTTTCAGATTTGTTTCCTATTAAAAACTATACTTGTAGACAGAACATTTATAATATTAGAGTATCTCAAAGTTTAACTTTAAAAAAAACTTGAACCAATATTATACAACCATTAAATTCAACATGAAATAAGAACTTCTTATTTATACATAGGAAGCAGAAAGTTAGGACAAAAGGATTAGAGCAGCAAACAGTCTCTTATTTCACGCTGTGTGATGTTGAATCTTCGAACACATAGACTTCTGTACATTGTTGTCAAGTCATTATCTCTGACCTGTGACTCAGTCAGAAGGAAGTCATAACACTTAACCAGACTCATAAAAGATCCGAAGTTCAAAGCATCCAGTTCCAGTCCCCATAAGCCATTAAGATAAAGCACACTTTTATTCCATTTTCTAGATTCTAATTAGATAGTTCCTTGCATCTTAAAGATATTCTTTTTTAAGGTAGAGACTCGAATGGTGGTTATTAGAGGCTGGGAAGGGTAAGGGGCAGGGGATGAAGAGAAGTTGTTTCATGCATATTAAACTACAGTTAAATAGAAGGAATAAATTCTAGTGTTCAATAGCACCAGTAGGATGACTATAGTTAATCACAATTCATTGTATATTTCAAAATATCTAGAAAAGAATATTTGGAATGTTCCCAATACAAAGAAACGATACATGTTTGAGGTAATGAATATCCCAATTACCCTGACTTGATTATTACATGTTTTATGCATGTATCAAATATCCCAGGTACCCCAGAAATTTGTACAATCACTACGCATCAATTATTTAAAAAGATCCTCTTTCTACTTTTGGCCTGGAATATGCAACTCCACACAAAAAAGTATGTTTTACATATAACATAGCATTGTATATGTTATATATATATATGTTACATATAACATAGCATTGTTATCTGTAAAAACATAACAGGACGTCTTAATAGAAAAGTATGCTTTTTTTACTATAATTTTTCCCATGCACTTCATTTAGATCAATGATGGTCCCTGCACCCCCTAAAATCACCACCAATTGAAGCATGACCCCTCTTTCTATGTGATCAATTTTACAATCATCTATATTTTGCCACATACATTTTTACAACTTTGTGTGAACTTCTGAATGGTAAGGAGCATGCCTTGTACTATCATATTTATTTGTATCTAGTATTGCACCTTTCAGATGAGAGATGCAAGGTATACATTTGCTAAACTGACCCAATGAGAAAGAACATAGAAAGATAGCATTGCCCAAAATACTTTTCTTATATCAGCTCATATGAATCCAAAAACATCTGGATAGGCAACTTTTCAAACAGTGAGCCAGTTCATTTAGCCAGTTCATGCAGGGGTATGGAGGTGCATTTAATCCCAACAGAGAATGGGGACCTGGTATGTCTCTAGGTCAAATTGCTCATGGAAGCCAGATTAAAGGTATTCTATGCTTAGTTACTCCTACTCTCAAAACCTTTCAGCCAACATTATCTCTTCTGTAGTTTGATGGTATGCTTCTGTGTGCTTCAACCTAGGACTGGCTTAAGTTTCTGAATAAAAAATTGGCTTCAGGTTGGGTGCAGTGCCTCACGCCTGTAATCCCACTGAGGCGGGTGGAGCACGAGGTCAAGAGATAGAGACCATCCTGGCCAACATGGTGAAACCCCATCTCTACTAAAAATACAAAAATTAGCTGGGTGTGGTGGCATGCACCTGTAATCCTAGCTACTGGGGAGGCTGAGGCAGGAGAATCACTTGAACCTGGGAGACAGAGATTGCAGTGGGCCGAGTTTACGCCACTCCAGCCTGGGCAACAGAGCGAGACTCTGTCTTAAAAAGAAAAAAAAAGGCTTCAAAAGAATTACCTTCCAGGGCATTTATTATGCAAAGATAGAAAAACTCTCTACATGAGTAAGAAACCAGAGTTAATCCTTGGTTTTCAAAATAGAAAGTCAATTTGGCAACCATCCTGCCTGGTTATTTGAACTTAATAGATCTCCTTTCAGACTGCAATTAAAACTGTTTGCATTTCAGCTACTTATCAGTGCCCTAAACTTGAACATTTTAGCAACCAATCTCCAAGGTGATAAACAAGCTCATCTACCTCCGCTAGGAGGGTAAATTGTCATACTTTTTCTGAAGAATAAATGTTAAAAAATAAAAATAAGAAAATAACGAGCAAAAATCTTAAGAATTAAGAAATAAACTTTTAAGAATTAACAGGCAGGAATCTATGCAAAGATTTATATGCAGGTATGTTCATCACAACCTTAAAAGGGTGAAAAATTGGAAACAATACAACGATCCCAAATTGCAAGATTTGCAAATACACTATTCTGATGCAACACTATGCAACCACTAAAAATTATGCAGCAGGAGAAAAAGGGGAAAATATGCAAAATGTTGATCAATGAGAAAAAAATCTGGTTAAAAATAACCTATATTGTGTGATTCTAGTTAAGTTAAAGTTCTTGGACATGTAGAAAAAAGAGTGTAAAGACATCATTAATTTTCTTTTGGCAGTGGTTTAGGATTTCGAGTGATTTTTATTGTATTTTGTATGCTTGTTTGCATTTTCCAAATTATCTACAATGGACATAAAATACTTTATAATTACACAATGGAGCCTTTCTGAAGGTGGAGGGTGGGAGGAGAGAAAGGATGAAGAAAATAACTAATGGGTACTAGGCTTAATACTTGGGTGATGCAATAATCTGTACAACAAACCCCCACGACACAAGTTTACCTGTGTAACAAACCTGCGCTTGTACCCCTAAACTTTAAATAAAAGTTAAAAATAATAATAGTAATAACTACAAAAGCATATTGTGCATATTATGTGTAAGTATATTATGGCCAGTTTTTATAAAGTCTGGCCAAGGAAATTAATATTTGGGAGGAGCACGTACGGGGCATAACTATTATTCATTCCTGAAGTTTCCAAATTCTATTCCTGTATCAGGTCAAATGACAAGAATCCCATATATATTTCTATGTAACATTTTTATTTTTTAAATCACCTTGCATGTGGCAGCAGTTTCATTTTCTATAGAAAAGTTTCAAAGAATTATGATTTAATTTTATGCCACAGGTCTTATAAAGGCTGGTGCAATCTCATTAGAGGATTGACTTAGGCTCTTGTAAAATTTCTACTGAAAATGCTATCCATTGAGTGGGTTGTACCCCTCCTCCCAGTGCTACCAGCTCCTGATCTGCCGGTATGTTCTCTACTATCGGCAAATAAGAGCTCAATGTTTCCCTCTAACTTTAACCATGCTCAATTATAACACCCTTCTTTAGTCTTGGTTTGCTGACATAATGATATTCCCATTCCCTTAATTTCTCATCTTTTGTTCTTTTACTGACTTTCTCTTTTAATGATTCCTAATAGGAAACAGATGGCACACTGAAAATTAGGATAAGTTAAGAAGAAGGTAATAAGCGGACAACTGACAAAGGAGGGTGGGAATGCAGGGCAACCACAAGGTCTCATGCAGTGCTGGGCGAGGAGGACCGCCGACAGGAGCTGAGACCTCTGGTGAAGGACACAACTGATCAGCACAATCCTGCAGGACAAGGAGCTGGAGAAACAACTCTCCAAACCCCACACCTCTCCCTCACCTTCATCTCCCATGTTCCACTTTGGCTGAACCAAACCAAAAGCCAGAGGTCAAGGAAGCCATTTGTGAAAACTGTTACGGAGCAGAATGGAGAGTGATACGACTCAGGGAGAAGATATCCAGCACAAGAGTGTTAATGCCTTTTATTATAAATTGTTTGGAAGTAGATGATGTCTATATGCATAAATAAATAACATTAATCTCTTTTAGGTGATGTTCACTTTGGTCACTTATGTGAGCATTTTCCCATAGCAAACCTTCCCACTCAAATTGGCAATAAGCTATTTTCTGCTGTGATGCAGTCCCATGTCCTTATAACATGATGAGCCAAGAAAGTATTCCTGGGTAAACACATTAGTTATCTCCTCCTTAATTGAAATGCCAGGTGGATTAAAAAATAACTGTCATGTCTTCTTTAGGAGGAAGGTCTGTTTTCAGTATGGGCATTGAAATATTGCATAATGATCGTGTTATATGTTGATATTGCTGAAATGAATTTGTCTATAATCTTGTTTAATTTCTCTCGTTTCACTATTCATTAAGAAGGGAGTATATAGACTGAGGATGTTGTATTTCAAAACCTGAAGTGTCAGAGAGAGTGAAAAGTGAAAAGTAATCAAACCTGAGTCATTCAATCGTGGCTTAGAGCCGAGGTGATTTTTAAAATCATTTAATCCAAACACCTCATTTTACAACTAAGGAGGCAAAACCCACAGAGCTTACATAACTTGCCAAGGTCACTGCTCTTGTTAAGACTTCTCAGCTTGGCATGCTTTCCTCTATACCATAATATGAAAGGAGAGTGGTATACTTTTCATTCATTGAATTCATTTATTCAACCACTATTTTTGAGTGCCCTGTGCCGGCACTGGGGCTAAAGCAATAAAGAAACTACACAAATTCTCTTTTCTCATGGGGCTTACATTCTAGAAGTGGAAGTGAAGATAGTCAATAAATAGATGTCAGGGAGTGACAAGTGCTAAGGAAAAAATGAAGAAGGATAAATAGATAGTGACAGGCAAAGAGGATGCCATTTTTGTTGGGCCATCAAGGGGTTTCTTTCTAAGATGACATTTGTGCAGGACCCTGAATGCTGTGCAGGAGTGACTCATGCAGACATCTGGGAGTGCATTGTTCCAATCCTGGGCAAAAGGCTTAGGGGGACATATGCTTGAGTGTTCATGGAGTAGGAAGTAGGTTGCTTGGGCTGGAGCTCAACAATGGGAAGAGGGGTAGGATATGAGATCTAAGAGGTATCAGAGCAGAGCAGGGAGGCAGATCACACAGGGTCATGTATGTCCCTGCTAGACCTCTAGATTCTATTCTGAGTAGAATGGGAAGTCATTGACGTTTTCTGCCGAGGAGAGACATGATCTAAAGTGAGTTTTAGAATGATCGGTCAGTCTGCTGTGTGGGAAACTGATTGGAAAGACAGAGTGGAAATGGAAAGGGAAGGGGCAGATAAATTAATTAGGAGATTAGGAAGCTATTATAATAGTCCTAATTATATTTTAAAGGTAGAGCCTTCTATCCATGCCAACAGGTAAGGGTATAATGGGGGAAATAGAGGTCAAAGAGGACACCAAGGCTTTTGACCTGAGTGCTAGGGGACTAGATTTCCATTTTCTGAGAAAAGAAAAACTAGGGAAAGAGTATGTTTGGAGAGAAAAGCAAGAATATAGTTTGGGAATATTAGATTTGAGGAGTTACACATGTGAGTTTGGAGTTCAAAAGAAAAGTCCAGGCCAGAGGTATGAATTAGTATTAGGAAATAAATGGTATATGAAGTCATATGGGTTGGTTGAGATCACTAGAGAGTACACATACTGAGAGGACTGACCCCCCCCCCCACCCCCCAGGAGACTCCAAAGCTTAGAAGATGGAATGGTGAGGAGGATTCATCCAAGTTTACTGAGAGGAAGATACCAGTAAGACAGAGGAACAAAGAAAGAGTGGCTTCCTAGAAGCCAAGGGAATCAAGTTTTCCAAGGAGGAGGCAGTGATCAATTCTATCATAATAATTCAAGTAAGGTGAGGACAAAGAATTGATGACTGAAATACAGAGGTAAGTAATGACACTGGCAAGTGCAACATTGCTTGAGCAAGGGACAAAATGGTTCAAGAGGGAATGGGAGAAGAGAAGCGGGAGACACTGTGTATAGGCCAGGGAATGATGAGATTTTCTGAAGGGGGGATGTGGGATCGAGGGAGGATAGTTTATAGATGGAGGCCATAATGGTGTATTTTTAGGGTACCTGGAAAGAGCTAGAAAAAGCGGGGATGGTGGTGGGAGAGAAATTGGGATAACCTTGAGCAAGAGAAAGGGGATAGGATTCCATGCACAAATGGAGGGACTGGCCTTAGACAGGAGCATGACATGTCATGCACTGTGAAAAAAGGTAAGGGGAGGGGAGGGGTACAGATTCTGAGAGGTGGGCAGATGTCATATTGGAAACCTGTGGAAATTCTCTTCTTGTGAAATATGATGTCAGTAGGAAAAGAAATCACACCAAATCATTACATTTTCTTCAGTCCACTTAACAAAAGAATGGCACCAAGGAGGCAATGAAGAAGGTATTTTTTATCTATTCCATAACACATGTCTTGATACTTCAACTATGATCAAATTATAATGGTCTGGTTTCCTGTAAAGTGTTGAGACATCATAATTCATTATCCCAGGGAGAAGAATCTTAAAAGAATTTTAAGAAGCATAGGGAGACAGACATAGTAAGTGGTGTGGACTTTTAGAACACAAAAGAAATTCTACTAGAAACCAGGCAGGCAACAACAAAGAGTTTTAAGATTATCAATTACCTATCCATTGAATAGTTCTGAGTAAACCAGGACAGGACTAAAGCCATTAAAGTGACCCGAAAGTAAATAGTTTGAAACTGAGATTTCTCAAAATTAGTTAATCACAAAATTGACAGCACATAGCAATCATGATGATGGGGAGCATAGCATAGTGTCTAAAATCAGACCGGTCAGACCACTCAGGTTCAAATCCTCACTGCACACTTAATGTTCATGTGACTTCGGGGAAATTATATAACCCCTATGTGCCTCAGTTTCTTCATTTATGAAATGAGGATCATATTAGTATCTACCCCTTAGGGCTGTTAAGAAGATTAAATGAACATGGAATACTGCCTTGCACATAGCAAGTACTGTTTAGGTATCTGTTAATGAAATCAAATTCCTATGAATAATCAAGACCTAGCCAGAAAGTATAGTCAAAAATTTATACCTGGAGGTAAACTCAAGATTCTTTCTCTAAAACTGTCTAATGGGAAATCTTTCCCAGAAAAACAAATATGTCTGGCTCCTGATTATCCAGGCTTCTCTCACTCTCTCTCTCTCTTTCCGGGTTTTGCTTAAAACTACATCCTGACAGAGGGTAGAAAGATTCCATCAGCTTTTCTACCTTTTAAAAAGATGCTCTACTGGAAGTTTTTATTTTTACAAGACAGCTGAAACCGAAAAGTGAGCTTCTTGGATTACCATTCTATCATCTGTGGGTTACCACCACACGTTTTCTGTTACCTATTGACTCATATACTGTACCAAGAGTTGACCGTATGCTCAGTCTCATGTTAGAAGGTGAATGTTAATTTCAGTTAATTTAAAGTTAATTTAAGTTAATAGGGTTAATTTAAAGTTAATTTAAATTAATAAGGTTAATTTAAATTAATAAGTTAATTTAATAAAATAATATTTATTTCTAAATTTTAACAACAAAGCAAGGAACACTAAACATTTAAAAATTTAAAAATTAGATGATCCCTAGTTTATTTCTTCTGCATAATTAAACCTCCTATTCTACTTAATTTCTTTACACATACAATACTACTAAAAGAACCAATATTAAATCTTCAGAAAATAAGGTTTGAATCCCAGTTTATTTTGGACTCCTGTCTACAAAAAATATATGCTCTCTTCTCCTTTTGACCATTATATTATCCTGACAGTTAATTTACCAATTAGGTTTCTTTTTTTAGTTCCCATATTTGGAGTACTCCATCAGATTCTCAAAGAAAAAGACTAATAACTAAATAAAAAAATACTCCCTTAAACTTTGCAAGATCACATGTTTAGGAGTTATTAATTGAAAGAATCACAAAAGGGAGGGTAGGAAGCAGTTCATCAGAGCAGCCCTCAGCCAAGTAGGGACACTTCTGCTCTACTGGCAGCAAGTTCCTTTGCAGTGAGGATGCTTGCTCTGAAAGATCTCAGTGGATGGATGTTAGAACCAAGCTCAAGTTGGTGTTCGGAGTGCTTCAAAGACATGTTTCTGGGGTCCAAGAAGTCTATGGGAGTTCTTATATTCCATATTCTCAGGTTTGCAAACATGTAAAAAGAGTGCTATAAACCAATTTTAGATCATCTGAATGGCACTGTACTATTGAGTCCTGCCATGGTGTTTTTATCTGTGTTCACATTTCAGGTGGCCCTAGTAACATAATATATAAACTGACAATATTTATAGTTTAAGTCATGTTTGTCTAACTGGGATCCAGTTAGATCACTCTTTCTGTCTCTCTCTGTCTCACTCACACACACACAAACACACACACACATGCACACACACACCCCTCTTTAAAAGAAGTCTCAGTCTCTCTGTTACACAAGGTTAACAAGGAGAGTCATGAGGGAAAAGGACCTGGAAGAAATGGATGACCTGGGCCAGGACCAGCAGGTACCATCTCACAGCGCCCTCTCTGCTATGTACTGGCTTCCAGGCAACATTCTGATTTTCCCACTACCTGAAGCCCTGAGATCTGTATCACTCTCCCTCCTCAACAGCAGAGCATTCAATGGAGATGAAAGGCAATCAGTCAAAAGCATTTGAAGAAAACTGCAGAGGACAGTCCCACATCCTGCAGTCCCCACAGTGCACACATGCCTTCAACAACAATTAAAGGCCTCAATGGAAACAGATAAATTAATAGAAAGAGAGTCTTTTGGAGTCAGTCACGGCAAAAAGTCTATACTCTAAGGCCTGAACTTTGATTAGCTATAGCAAAACTGTAACTTCTGTTAGCATAAGAGCATTCACACTAGGAAGCAGTCAGACCAGCATGGGCTGGTGTGAAGACACATGCCCAAATTACAGTTTGATGATACTGGAACAGGAAATAAAAGGAGGTCTAAGCATGGATGAGAACAAAGCCACTCTCCTAACTGCCCCAACTTAGGTTAATGTTAGGTTAGGTTAGGTTAAGGCTTTGTTGATACTCCCTGAGAAAGGCAGGAAGTAAATCTCAAAGTCACACTCTACATGTGTGTGTACACATGCATATACATATATTTGCATATACATGTATGAATGTATGTATATGCACATACATATTTAATTTGCTATACATAGGCATGCTTAATTTAACCAGTGACAAACTCTATATAGTTCATTTCATTTTATATTTTTAGTTTTTCTCTATTAACTCTTTTTGTTGTGCTTATAAAGTCTGAAGCTAAAAGACATCCTTCTGCATTATTAATAAGAGCTTCCACTGACCTAAGAATTGTACATCATTTTGTGGCAGAGCAGGTAAACACCTCCCTTTAAACAAAGACCAGAAAGGGGGCAATTTCTTGAGTGGATGATCTCTTATAATTGCATGAGGTATGGAGAATGGAGGACTGGGTATAATACATGTCACAATAAAGGCACTTGGTATGTACTTATTGAACAAGCGAATAAATGAATGATCATTTTGTTTGGACCCTTAATGTCCCATTTGGAATCATACACAATCTTATTGTCAATGTATCTTACTAGGAGTTGATGCCATTATCCTATGTTAAAGGGTGGGGAGGCTATTGGAGAGGAGGCAAATGCCACACAGGACATTGGTGCCAATACTCAATATAACAGTAAATGAAATATGTTGAGCCATAGTATTTTCTGAAAGGTGACTTTGGGATTTCAAAATAAAACACAGATTAGAAGACTTATGTATATAGTTTAAAATAAGATCAGCAAGTCACGAAGTCATGAAACTTATGAAGTTAGTGTATGTTTTATTTGTTTGAACTGTTTAGGTGCTAATGAGTACATTTTGTTGATGATTGCCATTTAGAACAACAGGATGTACAAATGAGTCAAAGATTCTTTGGTTTAAGGTGGATAACTACAGATAACTATTTCTGCATGCCCTATGCTGTAATTAGAACATTTCTTCTTACTTGACCTTTCAAAGGATTCCACAGTCACTAGTGTTGGTAGAGTTCTACCACTCTAGAGACATTCTGCTACCAGGTGAAGAGTAACCAGGTAACGAGAAAAAGAGATGTATTCATGACATTAGTTTCTGAACCAGTGTTAAAACCACTGCCTTTCATTATTATTATCTTTATCTCATTTCTACCTTTTCTATTTGGTTCTCATGATTTTTCTAACGGCCATCTGCTCTACCATTCCACTGGGGCAACAATAATAACAGTAACAATTAGAACATCATTTACTGAGGCCTTTCTAAGTGCCAGGCATGTGCTAACTGCTTCACATGCCTTTTCTTATCATACAAATGCAAATAGCACACAGACACAAACACTGAAATGGAGAGAAAGTAATTTCCCTCAAGGCCCCGCAGTTAACAAGTGGCAGTGCTACAACTCCAGCTCAGGTCTGAGGGAATGCAAAACGTCCCATGCTCAATACCACCCTGAGCCATTCCCCACTTGCAGTGGGCTCACTGAGTTTTTGGCCTTCCACATTTGCTACCCACTCTGTAGTTTTTTTTTTTCCCCTCTCCTTCCACCATGGCTCTTCTTCATCTTTATTCTGCGAAATACACCCTCTTAGATCAGCTCCGATACCTCCATATCTAGGAACTTCTTGGCTCAGGTCTTCATGAGTTTGTTAGTGTACCATTTAGTTATAGGTTTAAGGCCAAGATATAATTGAATAAAGGTGTATTTGGCCTGCTCTCCTTCTTTTGAGCCTTTAGTGAAATATCATTTCAGCACCATGGAGGTACCAGGGGATGTGGAAACTACCCTATACTCTTCTTAGGGGGAATGCTCATCTTCCACTCCTCACATAGCTGGGGACTTCCTCTCCCCTGGAGGGTTCACAGCATGGCCTCTCATTCTGATTGGCAAATGTGGGAGAAATGACTGAACAAGTTCAGCTCAGCCCAGTCTCTCTCTTAAAATGCCATCCGTCTTCAGGTGGCACTTTCTCCCTTCTCTGCCTTGCAGTCAGCAGCCTGTCCTTTTACAGGAAGATCTGGATAGTCACAGCTCTTTCTGAGCCTAGAGGTGAGTTTGTTCAATGGTGGAAGTATCAAAAAAATGCCAGGGGCCACAGGGGCCAGCCACAGTCTCTAATACCTGGGCTACTAAATTCTGCCCTCTTGGTTCAAGGGTCATTCATCCTTTTTCTTGAATGGTAGTACACACTTGCAGTTGAGTCGTTTTATCGGCCTGCCTCTCACCACTATAATAGAATTTTGGGGGTTTATTAGCCTCTTTTCACGTCATACTCTCTCTGTCCCTTTCAGTCCAAGCTGGCAGTGTTTGTAATAAAATTTTCCCAAGAACCCAGAAGGAACTCTATGGATTTTTTGGGAATTCACAAAAGTTATACCACAATCTTTTTGAAATAATCTTGTCTCTCTCTCGGTCTCCTGCCGAGATGGCTAAGGGATACCACCCTTAACCTTTCTGGAGGCCTGCTAGTTTGAAAAGATCCATGAGAAGCACCGTTAATCTCCCAGAAGGGTCTTTCATGTGACTAAATACTCTGACCTTTTGATCTTTTCAAGATTAAAACAAAGGATTGTATATTCACACCTCAGTCTGTTCTTCATACCATAGTGTTGGCAATAATTTATTAACGCTAAGATCCTTTCCAATCTAGACAGGCCAAGACGTTCCCAAAGCATCAAGTCTTGATCCTTTTCACTTAAACTTCTTCCCTTTATTTATCTCTTTTCTTTTTACTACAAGCAGCAAAAAGAATCCAGGTGGCACCTTCAACATTTTTTTTTGTTTGTTTTAATATCTTAGTTCATCAACTAGGAAGTTCATTTCTGGTTAATTTGTTTTCCATCTAACTGCAGGACATGGCTGCCCTAGGCTTTCTGTCACCACATTAACAATGACCCTCCTTTCTCCAGTTTCCAATAAGACATTCATTACTTACTCCTCAGCCCTCACCAGTCACGTTGTTAACATGCATATTTCTACTAACAGTTGATTCAAGGTATTCTAGTATTTTTCTATCAACCTCAAGATGATATCCTCAAAATTCTTTCAGCTTCTTCCCACTTACAAATTCCAAAGCGACTTCGGCATTTTTAGGTATTCATTAAGGCAGCATTTCACTTCCAGATACTAAAATCTGTAATAGTTTTTTAAAATCGTTGTTTATAAAAATTATCTCAAATTTAGCAGCTTAAAACAACACTCACTTGCTAGCTCAGAATTCTGTAAACCAGAAGTCTAGCATGGTGTGGTTGGGCTCTCTGCTTACGTTATCACTAGGCTGAAATCAAGGTGTTGGTAAAACTGAGTTCTCATCTGGAGAAAAAAATCTGCTTCCAATCCCATTCATAAAAATCCAGTTCTTTATGGCTATGGGCCTGTAGGCTATAGGTCCCATTTCCTTGCTGGCTGTCAGCCCGGGCTACCCTCAGCTCCTTGAGGCCACCACATTCCTTGCCATGTGACTCCATCAATGGTGGTCACATCCTTCTCATGTTTCAAGTCTCTGACCACCCCACTCTGCGACCACTCTGCCTTTAAAGGGCTCATGTGATTAGGTCAAGACCACTCAGATAATTTTAAGGTCTTCTGTGCCATATAATCTGACCCAATCATGGGAGTAAAATCCACAGTATTTATGGTCTGGGTGATTATACAGGACATGTCTGGAGGGTAGGCAGGGGATCCTATTGCCCATCTTATAAACCTACTTATTTTGGTGTTATTCATTGACCCCTTTAAATTCAACAATCCTGAAAAAGCAGAGCTTAAAACCTGGGAATTTTTTTAAAAATTATTCTTCTGTGCTCACCTTTTTTCCTACTCTTAGCTCTTTAGATCAGTATACTATTAGATTAAAAGACACTGGAGAAGAGATTTTATAATGCCATGATTCATTGCCCTGATAAGAACCTACAAACTCCCACACCGGGAGAATTGCTCAGATCTGAACTGGGGAGGTACTCTGAATTCTCTCCTGTGCAAGAGCTTCCGGAGTCTTCTGAAATAAGAATGGTGACAGTCCTCTAACCTGCATTCTGTTTATGATAGTGTACTGGTTTTTGTTTTAGATTATTTCTCCTCTTCTTGGTTCTCTGCAGGAAGCATGTAATTTGGGTACTATGAGATCCCCTGAGGGCGTGGGGGAATACTCAAGTACCAATGCTCTAGCAAAGCCATGCCTTTTGGTATTTACTGGTATGATGTTACAAGAAGTTGAGAATTCACAAAGTGACAGATCCCTCCCCAGAAAGATCTCTAAGGTAAGGCTGAAGGTCACATCAGAGGTATCCTGATATCCTTGAAAATGCTCCCCACCCCTCAATTGTACAAAGTGGCTGGTGTGCAGATTAGGAGTTGGCTAAATTAGAATTTTGAAATGCTAGACGAAGGGGGAGATATGTCTTCTTTTTATGTGAGTCTTGCTTAACATCTCCATTTTGGAAGTGAGGCTAGAATCCTTGTGGTGGATTCTGTGGAACTCTAGATGTTGTTGCATCACACAGCAACAACATATCCTAAACCTCAATAATGCAGAGAATTTTTTCTGTGATTTAAGCTACACAAAGAGCCACATCTAGAGAAAGGGTGGTATGGGAGCCAATATTATATGAGGTCCATCTAGCATGGAAATTGTGTTTCTTACAATAGCTCCCAGGGATCATTTATAGAGAGGCATTATCTTTTGATTTTATCATGACAGCAATTTCAGAGATAGAGAGATGCTCCTGAAAAACATCAGTATCATCTAACAACTTAGGAATCAAAACTTTCCTTGAGTCTTAAGATAAAACCATGAAAACTATAACTATTATATTCAGCTTGAGTTTTAAAGCATAGAAGAAAAAGTGATTTAAGGACCTGGGCATCTAAGGGTAAAATTAGCATCGAATACAAACCAAAATATTATTCCAGTAAATTGGTCATAACAGACAAATTGCTGGAAAGAAGAATTAGGAGGAAGATTATGTCTTGTTCAGAAATTGTATGGTGGAGTTTTCACATGGCACAGTTTCTCTGCCTCTACTGCCAGTCTCTGAGGAGAAGGGAAAGCCAGGTAGACGAGACAGCAGATGGGGGAAAAACAGAGCACCATCTACCAAAGCAACACCTCTCATGACAGCAGGGAGCTGCCGGTGGAATTTTCTGCCAAGCTGCTGTTAAAAGCTGAAGAACCAAAATGTGTCTCCAACAGATAAAATAGTTAAAACAAAGATCATCTAGGTTTGTGGTGAGTATATGTAAAGACAGCTAGAACTTCTGGTCAGTATCTCTGAGTTGACATGGAAATCTCCTTTCCTACCTCAAACACGTAGAAATGCTGGACAAACTATAACACAACTACACACACACACACACACACACACACACACACACACTCTGCCCCAGTGTCAAAAATAAAGATGGAACCTAAAGTCAGAGCAGTCAGAGAGAGCTGAAGAAAAAGGACTTGAGGAAAACTGGGACCCAGAATAGGTCTGCATAGCGGTGGCCGGGCCTTTAACATTTGTCATGGGACCTGTGCTCACAGGAGCTGGAATCAAGCTACTTAAAAATAGCACAAACTCACATAGGACCTGTCCAGACACAAAATCAGGACTAGATACACCATAATCACTCTCTGCAAAAGTTCCAGGGAGACCAGAGAAGAAAAGGGATCAAGTGCAGAACCTCAGACCAGTGCTGTGCACTAGCCCTAAATCAGATGCACTCTAGGCTCACAGCATAGTGTTCCAAGTCTAGAAACTGATACGAAAATTATTCCCAGGCCAAAGGGTAAAGTGCATATGACCCTCAACAGAGACACACATAAGAGCCACCTGTAGAGATGCTCTTGCTACCAGGTCACAGTTCATGAAGAGAAGCATAATTCATAAGAAACAGTTTGATAACCTTGATTACTTGATCATTTTAAATTTCCGTGACACTATAGATACTATAGGCAAAATTAAAAGGCAAATAACCAATGGGTGAAAATATATGCAATCCATATAGCTATAAAAAGAAATAGAATCTAGAATTTATAAAGAGCTTTTACATATTAATTTTAAAAATGGATTTTAAAAATATGAATAAGTGAGTTACAGAGAAAGAAAACTCTCCAGTAAACATGAAAGATTTTCAACCTCACAAATGATCATGGAAATACAAATTAAAATATTGATAAGATACTTTCCAAATTTACCGGATTGACAAAAGTCAAAAAGCAAAGTTGTAGTATTTTATAAACCACCCCCCAAAATCTTATAAAGTTGAAAGTATATGAATCTACAACATAGTTATCCCCCTTCTAGGTGCACCCTAGTGAAAGCCTGAATACATGCATCAGTACAAGCTGGCTGCTGCAGCACCGCCTATAAGAACAAAACATTGGAAACTTAAATATCAACCACCAAAGAGAATGGATAAACACTAGCTCACTTCTACTATGGAACACTGTAGCAATTAAAAGGCTGGGCGCGGTGGTTCACGCCTGTTATCCCAGCACTTTGGGAAGCTGAGGTAGGCAGATCATCTGAGGTTGGGAGTTCGAGACCAGACTGACCAACATGGTGAATCCCCGTCTCTACTAAAAACACAAAAATTAGCCAGGTATAGTGGCAGGCGCCTCAAATCCCAGCTACTCAGGAGGCTGAGGCAACAGAATCTCTTGAATCCTGGAGGCAGAAGTTGCAGTGAGCCGAGATCACACCATTGTACTCTAGCCTGGGTGACAGAGCGAGACACCATCTCAAAAAAAAAAAAAAAAAAAAAAAAAAAAAAGGAGTGAACTAGGCCTATGTGTATTACTAACACAGGTATTTTTTTTTTTTAATTTTACTTTAAGTTCTGGGATACATGTGCAGGACCTGCAGGTTTGTTACATAGGCATACACGTGCCATGGTGGTTTGCTGCACCCATCAACCCCTCATCTAGGTTTTAAGCCCTGCATGCATTAGGTATTTGTCCTAATGCTCTCCCTCCCCTTGTCCCCCACCCCCTGAAACACAGACATATTTTTAAAACACTGCAGAATGACACAGCATGATAGTGTTCATGAAAAAATTAAAGTCACAAATTACATGTCAAAATATCTTAAAATCTATATATGGCCTGGAAAGATAGAAGTAAAATTCCTGATCATGATTGTCTCTGTGTAGGAAAGAAGGGAAATGGTACTGAGGAAGGTCTCAAAAGAGGATTTCAACTTTATCTGTAATATTCTCTCCTTTATTTAAATTTTAAAACTCTGAAACAAAATGAAAAATGTTAACATTTTAATGCTAGCCAATGTGTGCTAATGTCTATAACATATCAATCTCTACTTTAAAAATAATTTTCTAAATGAAAAAGTATTTTTAAAATAAAATAAGTCATATGCCTTGGTCCTACACAATTGCTAGGGTTTGACCACAAATTTGGCTTAGTTTCCCAAAACATTGTAATGTCCTCTATACTCTATATAAATAGGACAACAAATTTGATAGGGCACTTCTTACAATATCTTTTATTATAAAGGGCAGGACACTTTATACATGTAACATCCTGCATGAAGCTTAGCAAAATGCAACTAGGGACGAAAAAATGCATTCTAGGCATGGAGGTTTTCATGTTTTTTCAACATGTGCTACTTTAATGCTCATAGGTATAGATCTCATCTTGCATTCTAAGATGAGGAGAGGATATTTAATTTACACACATAACTAATGATACTGAAATTCTCCTCAGCCTTCATCTTTTCAGGCCTAAGTGTCCTTGTTTTAAGCTGCATTTAGGTTAGCCCTTTGGGTGCCTCAGCCATTAAAACAGCTTAATTCTTCCTTCCGTTACTCTGTTCGGTTTTTGTTGTAGTGTTTATGAGGCAATTGTCAGCCCCATCTGCAAGCTTAGGAAGCTCTCTCATCTTTTAAATGCCTTTCTCTCACTTCCAGAAATCTTACAAACTAGTGATGTCTCCCCATCCTCTCCTGTGTAGCCATGCCAGTTCCTCAACCCAAACTGAACTCGCACAATTAATTGTACCAACTCCATTCTCAGTACTTGAGTTATTTGATTTAAATGGCTTTACCTGTCTTTGTAAACCCCCAGTAAATGAAACTGTTTCCAAATCTCTTCATATGACATTTAAATTGACACCGCATGCAAACAAGTGCCTACAAATATAATACCTTTTGTGGTCATGCTAATTCGCAGTGAGAAAATGCTTCGAGGGCCCAGGTAGAGGGATATGCTTTTCACATGCTGTACTTCCATATCAGTAAATAACTGGTAAGTTCCCCCACTCCAGAGATACATAGCTCATTTACAGTATTTGAAACATGATCAATACTTATGAGTTTTGGAGGTACATGTAATTATTCCCTTTAATCATCAACTCTCTTGATAGGGACTTGATAAAACCACCCTATTTACTTCCTTAGAAGCAGAAATCAAATTCATTTTTGAAATAAAATAAGCACTGTGAGGTCTATCTTCTTAGCAGCTGACTTTGTCAAATGATCATATAACTTCTATGTATGCTGTTTTCCACACATGCTGCCTCTACACCAATTTGCTGATTTAAAGTCACAAAACAAATCAATAACAATGACAACCAAAGTCTAATAAAATGTGGAAAAACTGGCTTATAGCTTTAAGATACAGAGTTCCTTTACCCCTACATATTCAACTTGGAAGGAACAACTTCTAGGCATGAGCTTCTTTGACTTAGTTGGTTCACATAGTGCAAAATGTCAACTATGTTCACAAAAAGGAAAAGTTTGTCCACCAATGACCATAAATTAATTAGTCATTCTTAGCACTGTAAGCAGCTTTTCCAAAGAAAAGAGTTTTTTACACCATATAGATCAAATCAAAACATGTGTGTAGGTTAAGGCCATTTCCTTTTACTCTGCTGATCACAAATTAATTGCCTTTTTGAGAATTATTTCTACAGAGGCTAGCCACTCCATTTAAAGAATGGTTAATATATCTGATTAAATGTGTAACAAAAATATTTTTATGGCAAATTTCATAATTTTTGTTGTGGGAAAAAACATAAATGCCTAAATAAGTATCTCATATATATATTTAGGCCGGGCGCGGTGGCTCACGCCTGTAATCCCAGCACTTTGGGAGGCCGAGGCGGGCGGATCACAAGGTTAGGAGATCGAGACCATGGTGAAACCCCGTCTCTACTAAAAATAGAAAAAATTAGCCGGGCGCAGTGGCGGGCGCCTGTAGTCCCAGCTCCTCGGGAGGCTGAGGCAGGAGAATGGCGTGAACCCGGGAGGCGGAGCTTGCAGTGAGCCGAGATTGCGCCACTGCACTCCAGCCTGGGCGACAGAGCGAGACTCCGTCTCAAAAAACAAAAAAACAAAAAACAAACAAAAAAAAGTATCTCATATATATATTTAAAACAAAAACAACCCTTAAGTGTATTCTATCTTCCATGGAGAACCAACAATCATTTCTTTTGGTGTATAGTTTTAAGATTATGCAACAAATATTTACTCAAAAGAGGAATGAGGAATTTGTGTTAGTACTCGAGGAACAAAACCATCTAATACATAGCCAAGAAGTAAACTCTTTAAAGGGCATTTTGACTTTCCATGAATTGCACTGCCTCTAGTATAATATATTCTACCAACAAGGATGTTTTTGGCAATTATTTACCACATTGCCATCAACCAAGACACTATCTCAGCACCCTCTCATTTTTTGCCACATCCCTATTTATTACAGGATTTAACAACCTTCACAAACCTTGTTTTTTTGTTGTTGTTGTTTTGTTTTTTAACCTACAGCACCTCTTCTAATCACAGGTACCTGTGCTCACACAAATCAACAAAGTGGGTTCTCCTCCATGTCAACAAATCTTTGAAGCTCAAACTTTTCATTAGAAGCAACATTCCACTAGATCTTTACGAATGTTCTCAGAACTGCTTATGAGAATTTCATGCCAAACATCAAGACCAAAAAACTCAATCAGACCAGTAAGCATTCATTCACACATTCATATTGACAATAGATTTTATACTTTTTTTTTCTTCTCTGCCCTTTGCAACAATTCCTTCTTCTTCCACAATTTCTCTTTCTCCTCTTCCTTTTCTCTTCTTCTGGTAGAAACTTCCATTTCCAGTCTTGCTACCTCTTCCTGGTGGGCTCGCCATTGAAGAACCTGAAATAAATAGAAAAACTTCATTCCAGTAACTATGCACACTGAAGTTATTTCACAGGTCATAATAAGACTAGGCTCTATATAAAGCAGATGTCAATTTTTTTTTCCAAATAAATATTTAAATTCTATGTGCACATGACTGTGTGACATATCTGTGAAACGTGTGTGTGTGTGGGTTAAAAGGAAAAAGCAACTTTAAAATCATGTCAGTCAGGATTCTTCACCTGGATTCATGGAGTGGGGTTCCTAAAGAATCTATGATTTAACTCCAAAGAATCTGTATAGTCCCACAAATAGCAAGTAAAAATTTCTGGTTTTGCCCATTTTTTTTTTCCAGATGTTAAACAACTTTCAAAAATTCTCAATCCTAAAATGCTTAAAAGTTTAAGAATCTCTGCTATATTTCAGCTTTCTTGTTTTATAAGAATGAAAAGCAGGCCTGAGTTAAGATGAAAAACCACTGTAAGACACTTAGAACAACTTTCTGGGTACCGGTATGTGTTATTGGTAAAAGTATACTTGCTACAGCCTTTCTGTTGGGTATTAGGTTATATGTAAATATGTGTCACAATATAAAAAAATGCATAGCCTTGATCCACAACCCTATTTCCAGAATATTATTTAAAGAAGACAATTAACTGGACAAGTGCACAAAAATGTACCCACAGGAGTGTGCACTACAGTGCTTTTTAAAACAGAAAAATCGAAAAAGTCTAAAGTCTGGCAAGGAGATGGCTTAAATCAATTATGGTACTTTTATACAATGACTGCCATTGAAAGAGGATGCCATAACTCCATACTCATTGAAATAGAAAATATCCACAATATATTATTAGATGCAGAAAAGCAGATACAAAGCCACATTTGCAGTATGATCTCATTAATGTAAAATATCAACTATGTATCTATGCATAGAAAGAGATTTGGAAGGGGACTTACCAAATAACAATATTGGTTATCTCTGAATAGAATCATTTCCTGGGATTTAAAAAAATTATTCTTTAAACCTTTCTGTGCTGGGTGACATTTTTTCAATAAGTATTTATTATCCTTGTAAGCAGGAAACCAATGAAACTAATGAAATAAAAACATAATACTTATCTGATCCATGTATATATCTGGCTAAGGAAGCAGACAGCAGGGAAATGTAGAGGTATGCAAAATTCTTTTTATATTAGCATTCCCAATTAAATACTTCATTTCTTACACATTTCATGTAAGCATCATTTATTAATGGTAACATATATGATGAAAATTAAATAAAATAATGTCATACAAATACAATTAAAGTGAGTCTAAACAATTAAGTTCATTTTGCAAAATTTTCATTTTCTAAAGTAATATTTTGCCTTGTTTATCAAAATAACCCAGGAAATTTCTACTCCTAGTTTTTAAACATCATTCAGTTTAGTCCACTTACTGCTTATCCTGTCCATCATATTGACCTTTTTCTTGGGAACCCCATTCCTAGAATACATCATCCCTGCTTCTGTCCTGACCTGCTTTCAAACCTTTCCTTTCTGTAATTTATCTTCCATCTTTCACTTGCTACAATTAAAATCAGTGTTCTGTCATCCCATCAAATATTACTAGTGATCTCCACCTGAAATGCCCAAAAGATAGTTCTCTGTTCTCCATTCCTTGACCTCATGGTGATAGTTGACCCTGTTGACTATTGCTTCATGCTTAAAACTCTTTCCTGCCCCAGGTCATGACATTTCTCTCCTCTGTTTCTCTACCAATAGATACTGCTCTCTTCTTCCTGTTTCCTGTGTCTGCCTTATAATCCCAACCCTACATTACCCTCTCATTAACCTCCAACCTCTCTATCTATGTTCATTATCTGATGTGCTCATCCTCTTCTAGGAGTTCATTCTATGTTTCTGGCCACAAAATTTATATTATCCGCTCTATCTTTTTGTCTGCAATTCAATCCTATATTAACAAATTCTTTAAGACTTAGCTATTTGTATGTGCACTTAAAATCCAACATTTCCAAAATTAAATTCAACATCTTTAACTTTGCCACAGCTTCACATCAAACCCTGTGCACCTGCTTCTCCTTTCCAAATATCCTGGTTTGGTCTGTGGAACCACAAGTCACCATGTAGTTTGGATTTTTTTATTACTATGTATACACATCAACATGACTGTCTCTTTACATTTTATATCTGACTTGGAAGCTCATAAATTTCTTAAGCTCAGATGAATTTTTATTTATGACAAACTAATTTCCAAACCATTGAGCTTGGTTGTAGTTCCCTAGTCCATCCAAAGTATTTCTGCCAAAAGTGTTTAGAACAAGATCAGAAAGTTCAAAAGGATGATGTCAACTGATCAATATAGAATCTAAATAATTTAGTTTTCTCACTACCAACAAATGCCCCCCTTTGATGTTGCTAATACATAATCTCTAAGTAGTGTTCTTCCTCTGCCTTCCCTTATATGGCCATTCCTATTCTTAGCTCATGGAGTGACTCAAAGCACCCCCTGCTTGCAATTCCCTCAGATTTCCCCTTCTTCATAAAATACTCATGGTCCACATCTTCCTTGAAACATTCTACTGCCCATGCTTATCTCTCTTGTCTTATTTCACTGACCATACCATAACTGCTCTCTGAGTATGTTGGATATATTGTTGGTTTCCACTTAGAGCACAGTCCATGCATTTGCCTTCCCCTTATACTGCCTAGCAGAGTACTGGTGCATCATAGGTGCTCAATAATTAACTTTTATTCAATCCATCAAAATGAATATTTTAAATGAAGCCGGATAAGTAAGAAAAAATGTTAGTATTAGAATATACCACTTTGCAACAACTGCTGTAATAATGGATCCTAGTTAATGATCATCAATGGCTGCTAAAAACTTCATATTAACAATTAATGGAAAACTTTATAATGAATGGATCAAGCTGGAAACAAACACATGGAATAATCTTAACATCACAGAGAAACAAGCAGACATTGTTCCTTCTTATGGAAGCATACAGCATTCCCATGAATTATTTTCGCCAAAAAATAAAATAGAATCTGATCAAAGCCCTAGACCTACCTATCAGGTTACAGGAAATTCAGCCAACAGAGAAACACATTATGCAATAGTATGTCGGAACACAATCCACAAAATTAAAATTTGTGAACACTCAAAGAACTTTAACAAATTACAAGGAAAAAATGAGGGAAGAACTATGAATTGAAAGAGATTTAATAAACATATTAGCCAAATACAATACGTGGTTTATATTTGGATTCTGATGTAAATAAACCAATGTAAAAAGAAATTATGAGATAATTAGAGCTATTTCAATACTGATTAGTTAGCTGATGCTATTGGTTAGTTGATGCTATTAAGGAAATATTGTTAAAGTTTTTAGGTATGATAATAGTATGGTTATGTTTTATAACTTTAGAGATATAGACTTTAATTTTAAAGCTAGATACTTAATACCAACAGATTACATGGTGCTTGTGATTCTTACTATTATTTCAAGGGGCGGGAGGGAGTAGGTAAGAATATAGATAAAACAAATGTGACTAATGAATGGATAATGGTTGAAGTCAGGTGATGATAGACTTTTATATGTTTTAAAAATTTTCCATACTAAAAAAGTATTGAAAAACAAAATAAACTGTAAAATATAATGCATATGCAAAGAGATTTATATAACAACATACTGTAGTCTCAAGGTTCTGAGGCAGGGCCGAGACGGGTGGATCATGAGCTCAAGAGATTGAGACCATCCTGGCTAACACGGTGAAACCCTGTCTCTACTAAAAAATACAAAAAACTAGCCAGGCGAGGTGGCGGGCGCCTGTAGTCCCAGCTACTCGGGAAGCTGAGGCAGGACAATGGCGTAAACCCGGGAGGTGGAGCTTGCAGTGAGCTGAGATCCAGCCTGGGCGACAGAGCGAGATTCTGTCTCAAAAAATAAATAAATAAATAAATAAAAAAGGTTCTGAGGCAGTAGAAAGGAAGTTTTGTAATACACTGAAATAGTGAAAAGAAAAATTCAGCCTTTCTGAGCACTGACACTATTTTTATAAATTTTAATGGAAATAAGTTAGGACTTTAGAACTACTCTTCTCATTTTTTTATTTAAAACTAATGGGAACCATCATTGAATGACCTTTGCATATTATATGATGTCCTATGATTTAAAGAAGCAAAAGCATAAATCAAAATCTATAAATGAAAAAGATTTCTGTTTCCTAAGGCAAGTATAGCAAGAGAATAACCAGACCAATCAAACTGGTATAACCAGTTTACTCACCAATTTATTTAATTTACCATTCCCTGTCTTTGGCAAGTCTAAATGATGCTTCTTTACTCCAAAAAAAAAAAAAAAAAGTGATAAAGTTATGTTGATTTTTAAACAGTGATGTACACACCAGAAAATCCTGAAACAGCTGCAAATTCAACAACCAAAAGTCAATAGTTTGTAGATCTTAAGTAATATAAGAAAAAAAGAAAAGAAATGCTGTTAAAAAAAAAAAAACAGAAAAAACCCTAGAGCAAAGCTTCAGCCTTCAGAAACTAAATTGCTTCTACTTAATATTGGAATAATGAGGATGATCAGGAACTCATAGAATTTTACCGGAAGTCAATAATTCACAGCATTATTTCTAATTATAATGCTACCAGGAAAAAAAGGGGGGGTAAAGGAAAGAAGGTTGTCGGAAGCTAGAGTGGTGAGATCTTGACAATGAGAAACAAGCTCAGCAGCAATTGCTACATAAGCAATAAGGCAAAACAGCTTTTCAGAATGCACACTGGATAAGATGAAGAATCTGGTGGCCATTGAAATAATCCTTATCCAATGGATCCTCACAGAGATAGTCAAGGGATGTGAATGGCTCCCATGTGGAGAGAATGACAAACAATTATGGTATTTTCAAGACGCCTAAGGATAAGAAAGCTGGCAGGTGGGCAAAGGAATCAATACTAGTACAATAGACTAAAGCACAGAAGACTCTGAGTGAACAGCGAGCAAAAGGAAGAATAGCACAGAAGAACATTTTAGTAGTTTTATTTTAAAGGCTTTGCTAATTACATAGCTTTAAAGAGAGTATGTGAACATATAACCATGTAACAATAATAACCACAAAAGAACATTCCCACAGTGGCAGCCAGGAGTGTGTGTTATAGGAAAGTATTATTTAGACTACTAACTACAGGGCATTTTTCCAGGTTTTAATTAATACTTTGCTTAATATGCCTACCAATGGTCGTCTTTGATTGAGACCTTAACCTAACAGAGGATAAATGACATTTAAAATATGTTTGTCTACTGCAAATAATAAATTAATGGTTTAAAATGAAAATGGATAGTAGCATTACGTATACTCCTCACTCTTAATGTACAGTAAAATGGTTCAACTGAAATTAATAAGCACACATTCTCAGAAAGAACAAAGTAGTAGAAAAACAAAAATGAAGTCCATGAAAACTTCAAAGGTAATGATTGAAATTAACATCAATGAAACAATATTAACACAATTTTACATCAAAGTTACGAGCTTTGAAAACAATTTATTATAAGTGTCAGTATGGCATAAAGGAAATGAATATTGAACATCTGCTTTTGAGACCCATCTTTGCCACCAACAAACAATATTGTTACTTTGAGCAAATGGCTCATTCATGTGTTATGTTCTTTCATGTGTTAAAGGGAGGGACTGTATCAGGTCACCACTATAGCTCACTTAAGTTCTATTAGTCTGATGCTATATTTTCCTTAGATAGACAGATTGTAATATACTATATGCTCTGCATTTTTCTTCTCCAAGCAAAGCTGACTTCAATGAAAAACATTAGTATTTTGTAAACCTTTTAAATAATAACAATTAAACATTAATATTATATTCTATTGGCCATATTTATGGAAACAGTGTGTGATGTGGTTGTTTTATATGGAAAATCAAAAGAAAGGTACCATCTGAGCAGTGCCTATAACTGACAATAATGAAATACGAAAAATTGCCATTTACGGGAGATTATTCTGTGCCAGGCTAATGTTTATTAAGATGTTAAACACATGGTATGATGTAATCCTTGAAACAGGCAAACCTGTCTACTTCACACTTCATCTGCATAACTTCTACTTATCCTACTCAAGTCTTGGCTCAGATGCCATTTGCTCCAGGAAGCCTTTCCTAACCCACCATGCCCAGATCAGATACCTCTCTACTTCTGTAGCACATTGTCCCTATTCTATTACAGCATGTGTCAAGTGTTTGGAATGACCTAAGGGACTGCAAACTTCATAAGGGCAGGGGACCAGATATGTCTTATTCATAGGTTGTCTCCAAAGATTAGCACAGCATCTGCCACTCAGTAAGGGTTCAATAAGTACTTGTTGGGTGACTGCATGGATAATACCCTGAAGTTAGATGGATAGTATTTTCTCTTCTGCCTCTTGCATTGGTCTTTAAAAAGAAAAAGTCTCCCACCACACATGCTACCATTTTCCAACTCCCCCACCGTGGGACTTCTGATCCCTGCTTTCCTCAGTCCTAGCTGTTTCACTGCTTCCTAAGCTTCACTTGTGCATATCTGATGGGGAAAATAATCAGAAAACTTGTCAGGATTTTCAGCAACTAATTTATATTTCCATCAAGATTAGAGGACTGTGTAAAAACTAGCAAACAAATCCCTTTCCCTGTTTTCTCCCTAAATGTTACTATAAGCTTCTAAATTCAGTTCAGCTGAGTAAACTTTAAATTTTCATTTATTAAATCTTTAACAATCTGATAGCTCCATTAAATATTTTTCCAATGTACCACTGTTTTTCAATATTACCTACCTAAGCTTTTTAAACTTAACGTATTTCGTTTATGTTTAAACTTTGCTCATGAAATATAGTACCTGTGATTTTGCATGTTATTAAAACTTTCTATTCTCCATTTGGCATTTCTGCTTAGCAGAAAAATTTTGTTTTTATTCTTGGCTTCACAATTATTCCTTGGTTTCTTAGGTAACTTCATAAGTTCATTTTTTTATCACCTCTCTTTGATAACTGCTTTTCATTTTCTGTGGCCTTTTATTAGTCTTTCTCAGATTCTCAAAGATAATGCACTATTATTATCTTGACTGTTCCATGTCCTTTACTTTTCAAATAAAATCTTGCAATGTTTCATTTAATTGGGTCCTGGAGGGTCTAACCTTAGTATAAAACAAAACTTTTACAGGAAGAAACAAACTAAATGCCAATAAGCAAAAATTATCAACAGCTACTTTTTCCGAAATGATAAAATTTACAAACCTATCAGTCAATTTTATTTATGAAAGAAACAAAAATAACTAGACTAAGGGTAAGGAATTCACTTGCTTCTTGGCAGTAAGATTTTGGGAAATCACTTCCCAGTTCTGGGCCTCAAACACTCTTCTAAAAATTAAGAAGACTAGATTAGTATTGTCTAAACAATTCATTAATTGGATTATGAAATCAATTTTGTGGATAGCAACTAGCATTTTTTATGTAACATGATAGAGTGGAAAATAACAGAGATCATGTCAATATATTAATGCTGTGTCAAGAAATTGTTTCCATTCTTTGTGTGTTCATTTGTGATGTAAAATACATTTCTCACTGTAAGTCACAGTCAAAGAAGCTCGAAAAACACATTAGAAAGCTCTCTATAATCCCTCCCAATGCTAAGATTCTATGGCTCTGTGATAATAAAGACCAATGTTTTTATGTCACCATCATTGAGCTATAGTCTTTCTTCCTTCTGCAATCAACTCAGAAGCACAGCATAGATGAGATAACCCAGGTTTTGAAATCATACACCAGAGTTTGAGTCTTACCTCTGTGACCTATTAAAGGTGTCCCTAGGCATACTATTTAGCACCTTAGAACCTCAGGTAAGTGTAAAATGAGATAATAATGATGCACACATGACAGGGTGGCTCTGCAAACACCACCCATTTGCACAAACAAGAAACTCAGGAATCATCCTAACACTGCCTGTCCCTGACACTCCATGTATCCAAGTTCTGTTGCCCATTACTCCTGACTGTACTTCCCACTATCTCTTAAACCCATTCAGTTCTATTTCCATAACCACTACCCTAATTCCATAAGAACCTCCCTGCATCCACTGTTGCCCCTCTCTCTCTACTGAGGCCAGAGTGAGTATTTTCAAAACAGATGTCCGATCCATCTCATTCCCTGTCCACACTCCCATCTCCCTGCCTAACATCTTTCAATGGTTTCCACTGCTCATGGGGTAATGTGTGAACTCCCAGGTATAGACTACATGGCTCACAGTATTTGGCCTAGCCTATGTCTGCAACCCCAACTCATAATTCCACACCAATTACCAATTTAGCCTCTGTTCCAGATGTACCTTACAGATAGATTCCTGAACAGGCCATATGCCCTCCAGCTATACAGATATTGCACATGCTATTTTTTTTTCTTTTTGTTTGGAGTGTTCTTTCCCCCTCCCTGCCCTACACTCCACTTTCTAATCAATATTTATTAAATCTCAAATTTCTGCTGCAATTTCTGTCAGGGAAGCCTTGCCCACTACAACATGATATCAAGCCTCTTAGTTATGTGCCCCCATAATGCTGTTTCCTTTTTCTTCAAGGTAATTCTCATAATTTGAAATTAGCCTTTCAGTCTTGTAATTACTTGACTGGTGCCTGTTTCGCCACTCAACTGTGATCCCCATGAGGACAGGGAACTTAACTGATTGACTAACCAATGTATCTCCAGTGCTTTACATACCCCCCGGCACCTAACAGATGCTCAATAGATATGTTTAAATGAATATGAAATGAGGTAAGAAAGCAAATGTGATATAAAAATGTTATTTATGTGCCTGGATTGCTGCAGTTGCATTCTAGCTGACATTCCTGACTTCAGTGTCACTTTGGTTCAAACCACTGTGTACACATATATTTATTGGATTAATTTTCACACATTTTTGCTGCCCTGCTCAAGCCTCTAATAGCAGTGGCTTTTTGGCCACCAGTTCAAGTGGACTTAGAGCTATTTATTTATTCATTTATTTGTATACCACTTTGTCCAAAAGGAAGACTCAATCTTTCAAGGTGTATTTGGATGTGACCCTGTACACATGACTTTATTTCCTATGACTCCCCAGGCTTTCGTCCTTCTCTGCCTCTTCCTTTCCTCCCCACTCCTACACATTCTTGCTTATCGCCATCCCACGTCTTGCCTGAAAAGTTCTCGTTCCTGCTTCTTGACCCTTCAAGGTTATTCAGTGCCCCATCCTAATGATTTCACCTAACATTTGTCTATCCCATCTCTTACCTGTGCCTGTGAATAGTGTCTAAAATACACTCCTCTTAATGACTTTTTAACTACCTACTTTTTTTTATCTTCATTTCACTTACATTTGCCACTATATAAATTGTATTATTAATCAATTGATTTATTTTCTTGTCTGTTTTTCTCTTTAGACAGTAAGCTCCATAATAGCAGGGACTTGCCTTATTCACTGTTCTATCCTTACTCCTGGAATAGTGCCTCCCCCAAAGCAGATACTCAATGAATATTTCTAGGGTGGATGAATAAGTATCTAAAACTCAGATTAACATAAACAGAACTAAAGACAAAAACCACACGATTATCTCAACAGATGCAGAGAAGGCTTTCAATAAAATTCAACATCCCTTCAGGTTAAAAACTCTCAATAAACTAGGTATTGAATGAGCATAACTCAAAATAATAAAACTGTCTATGACAAACCCACAGCAACATCATACTGAACGGGCAAAAGCTGGAATCATTCCCCCTTGAAAACCGGCACAAGACAGGGATGCCTTCTCTCACCACTACTATGCAACGTAATATTAGAAGTCCTAGCCAGAGCAATGAGGCAACAGAAATAAATAAAGGGCATCCAAATAGAAAGAGAGGAAGTCGAATTACCCTTGTTTGCAGATGACATGATAATTCTATATATAGAAAAACCCATAGTCTCAGCCCAAAAGTTCCTTCAGCTGATAAACAACTTCAGCAAAGTTTTAGGATACAAAATCAATGTACAAAAATCACTAGCATTCTTATACACCAACAACAGCCAATCCGAGAGCCAAACACGAATGCAATCCCATTCACAATTGCCATGAAAAGAATAAAATACCTAGGAATACAGCAAACCAGGGAGGTGAAATATCTCTACAATGAGAATTACAAAACATTGCTCAAGGAAATCAGAGTAGATGCAAACAAATAGAAAAGCATCCCATGCTCATGGATAAGAAGAATCAATATTATTAAAATAGTCATACTGCTCAAAGCAATTTACAGATTCCATCTTATTCCTATCAAACTACCAATGATATGCTTCACAGAACTAGAAAAAAACTATTTTAAAATTTATATGAAACCAAAAAAGAGCCCAAATAGCCAAGGCAATCATAAGCAAAAGAACAAACAAAGCTGGAGGCATTATGTTACCTGACTTCAAACTATAGTACAGGGCTACAGTAACCAAAACAACATGGTACTGGTACAAAAACAGGCACATAAACCAATAGAACATAAGAGAGAGCCCAGAAACAAGGATGCACACCTATGACCATCTAATCTTCAACAAAGCTGACAAAAACAAGTAATGGGGAAAAGACTCCCTATTCAATAAACGGTGCTGGGATAGTTGGCTAGCCATATGCAGAAGATTGAAGCTGGGCCCCTTCCTTACGTTATATATAAAAATCTACTTTAAAGACTGCAATATAAAACCCTAAACCATAAAATCCCTGGAAGACAACCTAGGCAATACCATCCTGGACATAGGAATGGACAAAGATTTCATTACAAAGACACCAAAACTAATCGCAACAAAATCAAAAATTGACAAACAGCATCTAATTAAACTTAAGAGCTTCTAAACAGCAAAGAAACTATCAACAGAGTAAACAGACAACCTAAAGAATGGGAGAAAATATTTGCAAGCTATGCATCTGACAAAGGTCTAATATCCAGCATCTACAAGGAACTTAAATTTACAAGAGAAAAACAATCCCATTAAAAAGCAGGCAAAGGACATGAACAGATACTTTTCAAAAGAAGACATATATATGTCTTCAACAAGCATATGAAATAAAGCTCAATATCCCTGATCATTAGAGAAATGCAAGTCAAAACCACAATGAGATACCATCTCACACCAGTCACAATGGCCATTATTAAAAAGTCAAAAAATAACAGATGCTGGCAAGGTTGTGGAGAAAAGAGAACCCTTAAACACTGTTGGTGGGAGTGTAAATTAGTTCAATCATTATGGAAAGCAGTATGGTGATTCCTCAGAGAACTGAAAGCAGAACTACCATTTGACCCAGCAATCCCATTACTAGGTATATAGAGGAATATAAATCATTCTACCATAAAAAGACATGCATATGAATGTTCATTGCAGCACTATTCACAATAGCAAAGATGTGGGATCAACCTAAATGCCCACCAATGACAGATTAGATAAAGAAAATGTGGTACATATACATCACAGAATACTATGCAGCCATAAAGAAGGACAAGATCGCATATTTTGCAGAAACATAAATGGAGCTGGAGGGTATTATCCTTAGCAAACTAAGCGACAGAAAATCAAACACCACATGTTCTTATAACTTATCCTTTAGCTAAAGGGTGAGAACTCATGAACACAAAGATGGGAAAAACAGACACTGGAGTCTATTTGAGAGTAGAGTGTGAGAAGAGGGAGAGGAGAAGAAAAAATAACTATTGGGTACTAGGCTTAATACCTGGGTGATGAAATAATCTGTACAATAAGCCCCCATGACATGAGTTTACCTATATAACAAATCTTCACATGTGCCCTTGTATTAGTCTGTTTTCACGCTGATATAAAGAACTACCTGAGACTGGGTAATTTATAAAGAAAAGAGGTTTCATTGACTCAGAGTTCTGCATGGCTAGGGAGGCCTCAGGAAACTTACAGTCATGGCAGAAGGTGAAGGGGAAGCAAGGCATGTCTTACATAGCAGCAGGAGAGAGCAAGGGGGGACCTGTCACACTTTTAAACCATCAGATCTCATGAGAACTCACTCACTATCATGAGAACAGCATGGAGAAAGCCACCCCCATGATCCAATCACCTTCCACCAGGTCCCCTCCCCTGAAACGTGGGGATTACAATTCAACATAATATTTGGGTGGGGACATAGAGTCAAACCATATGAACCTAAAAGTTTAAAAATAATAGTAATAAAAGAAAAAAGAAAACTCTGATTGGCAATCATATACTTGTCTAGTAGCTAAACCACAGGGCCAGATGCGTACCATCTAGCATGTCACTGCTGAGATTATGTGATTTCAATAGGAAACTTTAGCCTGACAAATTTCTTACACAGACCACACTTCCTTCCACCTATTCCCTTGCCCTCTTTGTGTCTCTAGTGTTTTATCAAGGAGGCAGGCTAAAGTCATGAAGGTTTCACACAGCTGGTAGGACCTGGATTCAGCTTTGAACAATTCACAAGGGAGGATTTAGATTCTAAGGGAATAGTAAAGTTTAGAATACAATAAGACTCTACTTTAGGGCATATAGTCTATGAATTGAGGCCTTGAATAAGTTAGGCTTATGTATGTGTTTCTATCTTCTGCAGTGGGTACAGGGCACCTACCTGTTCTTTTTACCTCCCACGGAAACTATTGCAATGCCTGGCACAGTAAATACTTATTAAAGGTGTGTTAAATATATTTAGCACTTTATTATCCTATATCAAAAAGTTTATTAACCACTTCACATGTGTATCCCACTTCCCAACTAGATTATATACTCCCTATATTCTGGGGACAAGTTGTTTGCCGATTTTGTAATCCATAAAATCTACCACATGCTAAATTCAAAGGAGATACTCAAAAAAACTCATTCTTAAAGATACTTGTGATCTTACAAACATCCCTTTAAAAAGTTGAGACAGCTTTCTGCTGAGCCTTAAGTTTAATTTTAATATCAGAGATTTTCCATAAATCTACCAAACCCCGGAAATGACTCCTCTTTTGATTCTGCAATTCTGAGCTTTCTTATCTTGGGCTGTGGTTAAAAATAAAATATCTAGTACATTTACCTAACAAGGCATTTGCCTAATTAATGCAAGTTAAATGGATTACAAAGAAGAAAAGGAGTTATCTAAAATCCTTTTCTGTAATTAGGGGATTATGATGCCTAGCAGGGGAAGGTGAAAGATGTATATTACATAATGTAAATATACATATTTACATTATATATTATATAATGTAAAAAAGCATTAGTAAACTATTCTTAAATGTACAGGTTTACATTAATATAACCATACTCCTTAAAGCTCTGATATTTCCTTTAGAGTTATTATTTTAATGAACAGAACCCTCAAGAGAACAGCTCATAGATCAGTAACCACTGTAACTTTTTTTTTTTTTTAAACGAGAATAAGACCATTTTGGAGCTACAAAATAGAGACCACTGCTGAGAACAAAAATTAAGGAAAGTGATTATAGAGTGTGATAAAAGTGATTACAGTATATGGATTTACTAACTTATGGGACCCAAATAGGAAACCTTCAGTGAGAATACTTCTTCCCTCATCAGTTCATTTCTTTCTAGATGTAGCACAGAATCAACAACTGGTAATTTAAAGAAATCGGCAGTACTTTTAATCTCTTGACTTGTTACATCTTAGCTATACAGGAGACCAAGAATGGAACTCAAACAAGAATCACAAGATTATTAACTGGGAAAAATCATAAAATAAAGTGACTTCCATAATCATCAGCAGAACTCCCTTCACATGGGATGTTATTCAGCAACGAATATTTCAAACTAAATATAGTGCATGTTGATAGGTGTGCATTTTCTGAATGCCGTCTTCTAGAAAGAATAGTCAGAATATACCTGGGGGAAAAGGAAGCAACACCTTCAAGACAGAAAAAGAAGTGGGGATGGGAGGCAAAGGATAAAATGTAAAATTAAGGAGCTATTATATCCATGCACAGGGGACTCACCCAGATTATCCCCAAAATGCTAAATGGAAGTTACAAACATCAATTCTCTGAGTACTCACAATATGATAAATTCAGTCATCTTGAATTTTTTCCAAATAGATACTAAAAGGCAAGATGCTGTACTGATATTACAATATGTTTGTGGACATCGGAAATCTTATTCTTTTCCATAAAGTCTTAGTTAACCTCTGAAATGAATGTTCTGACCAGATAAACACTAGAATAACATGCATTATTCTGAATTCATTTGTTTTATGTTCAAGATTTAGCCAGCTTTACTTCTAAATGACAACTCCACCAAAGCTCATTTATACATTCCTCCAGCTTCCCCAATCTTCGAATTACTTATTCCGTATATGTTTCTTAAAGGAATAGCTATGACCCCTCATATAAAATTCTATACTATTCACCTAAGGAGACAGCTCTGTCCTAATCCATAAAAATGTATTAAATAGAACATATAAAGCATGATGGTGTGAATCTAATAGACACTTATGCTAGGAGGTTTAGAAATTTGAATTTGGTCTTTCAAGTCTATGTTCTATTGAACATTTCCTGCTTACAGATAACTACTCTCGGCTAGAAAAAGATGCTATCTTTCACAACAGAGCTAATGCAACCAAACAATAACCCTATACACCATTATGTGCAAATGTCTTGGTTTTTTGTTTTTTTACATTTAAAATTACTTTATCTCTTTCTAAGAGTCAGTTTTTTCATATGTGTGACTCCTCTGCCTCATATACATCCCATGGAAGCCTTAATCTTCACACAAGGGGAAACTTTAATCTTCGAATACTATTGTCATTAGTATTCAAAGTATATTCTGTTGAATTAATAAGAAAAAGTTTCTAACTTATAATTCATAAGTATATTTTAAAGAGTTAGTAGCATGTTGGAATCAATAACACCAATTGTACATCTCCCTTGGCTAGCTGGGTCCACTTCCTCTAGTGTTTCCTTTTTGGTTCTTTCCTTTTCACTCAACCCACTGGGGCCTCAGTACCACAAATGTGCTCACAGCTCCCAAGTCCTTGGCTCCAGATCCATATATTCAGCTCTCTGTTGGGTAGCCAACATATCTCCAAAAGCAGCACATTCAAAACAGAATCACTATCTTCCCCTCAGAATCTGTATTCCATATCTAGGTTAATGGCATCACAGATCACCCAGTCGGTTGCCTAAGCCAACAGCCACCCTAGACATCTTTTTCTCCGTTACCTTTCACATCCTGTCAGCAAATCCTCCTTAATGTATCTAGGCTCTGTTATCTCACTTCCAGCCCCCTACTAAGTTCAGTTAAGCGTTCATCTCTTTCCTAGACTGGCAATTATTTCCTAACTGGTTCTCCACTTTCAGATTTATCCCATGTCAATCCACCTTCCATATGCATGCCTGACTAATCCTTTTAGAGTGGAAAGTCTGTTCACATGATTCCCCTGCCTCAAGCCTTTCATTGGCTCCCCACTGTCTTCAGCAGAGGCACAAGCTCAAATATCTGCCACGGGCAGGCAGGTACAAAAGTGAGTAAAGGGGGCCGGGTGTAAAATGACAGGTGGTGGTTGGGACTGCGCCCAGAGGAAGAGGCACATGCTCCGCCTCAAGGCACTTAAAGGAGGCAGCTGCTTTTGACTCCAGCCAGTTGCTGCCACATAGAAATGAGTGTAGGCCCACAGTCACCAGATGTTCCAGTTTTTCAAGAGAAGCTGGAAGCCTGGATCTGTATGCACAACTTCCAAAATGTTCATGTTGAAAATATACCCACATTCTTTTTAAAATTTATTTCCATAGTTTTTTGGGGGAACAGGTGCTATTTGGCTACATGAATAAGTTCTTTAGTGGTGATTTGTGAGATTTGGGTGCACCCATTTCCCGAGCCGTATACAGTGAACCCAATTTGTAGTCCTTTATCCCTCACCTTCTTCCCACCCTTTCCCCCTGAGCCCCAAAGTACATTGTGTCATTCTCATGCCTTTGCATCCTCATAGCTTAGCTCCCACTTAGGTGTGAGAACATACAGTGTTTGGTTTTCCATTCCTGAGTTACTTCACTTAGAATAATAGTCTCCAATCCCATCTAGGTTGCTACAAATGCCATTAATTTATTCCTTTTTATGGCTGAGTACTAGTATTCATATATATATGAATATACATATATATGAATACATATATACATGTATGTGTATATAAGAATATACATATATGTGTATATACGAATATACATATATATGTGTATACGAATATACATATATGTATATATGAATATGTATGTATGCATAATATATGTATAAAAAACAGTTTCTTTAACCACTCCATTGATGGGCATGAAAATATACCCACATTCTTAGAAACAAACATATGAAGCCCTAGCTTAATATTCAGGCTATCAAATTTCAACCTCTCCTGAACTAGATAAAACTCCAATTCTTAGCATGACATGCCAGGCCCTCTATTATCTGTCAAAGAAGACTCATTCCTTTCTTCTCCCCACATAAACCTGTGTTCCACCCACACTAAACATCAAACTCGCCATGCTGTTTTCAGCCCCGTGGCTTTGGATAGTCTTCTCCACTTCTGGAATGCCCTGCCACACCTACACACCTCTTGTTTTAATAGTAAAAGTTATCTGCTTGCCCAGACTCAGCTCAAGCATCTCTTCCTCTGTGCTGCCTTCACAGATCCAGGATGAGACAAGGCAATCATTTCACTCTTGGTATTACCACCACATCGAGGACATGTACTTCTTACATAATTAGTCACACTGAATTGAAATTTTTTATTTTACAGTTGCCTTCCCTATCAGAAAATACAGGTTTTTAAGGGCAAGGACTGTGGTTATTCAGCTTTTTACATCTACCACTAGGTCATAACCTATTAGCAGACACACAATAGTATTACAATTAAATAGGAACTAAGTAACTATGTCATTTTAACAACAGAAAAACATATAAATTAGAGATTGTCATTGATATCTAAAAGAATTTAACTCTGCTTTCACATACATACAAAATCTCAGCCTTACCTGAAAAAGTGTCCATTATCTATCTGTCTTTTCTCCTGGACTGGTCAGTCCTTCACTCACGATGCAGTGGCTTCAGCCCTATTTTCTGTCCCTACAGTTTTGCCTTTTCTAGAACATTATATAAAAGGGATTACACAGTATGTAGTCCTTGCAGTTGGCTTCTTCCACTTAGCATAATGTATTTGATGCTCATCCAGGTTGTTCCATGTATGAGTGGTTGATTCCTCTGAATACTTTGAGAAGTATTCCATTGTATGGATGTACCACAGATTGTTTATATATTCATTAGTTGTAGGATGTTTGGGTTGTTTCCAGTTTTTAGTGATCACAAATTAAGCTGCTATACACATTCATGTGCAGGTTTTGTGTGAACATAAGTTTTTATTTCACTTATTAGTATTTTGATAAACACTCAGTAGCATTGCTGAGTCCTATAAGTATATGTTTAACTTTATAAAAAACTGCCAAACTGGTTTTCCAAAATGGCTGTACTTCTCTGCCTGTCTATCAGCAGTGCATAAGGATTCCAGTTGCTGTGCTTCTTCACCAGCATGTGACACTGTCAGAGTTTAGACGGCTAGTTTTCTGGGGGAGAGGGGTTGATTTACGTGCTCTTATAGGGTGTAGTAATATGTTATACCTCCTTTAAAGCATTTGTCTGACTTCCTTTAAACTCCTCCTTCACTATTCTTTATTAGCTGATAAATCAAACATCTGTGTACCATCTCATGTCCTCTACACCAAACTTTTAAAAATTTCCAGATTTATTGAGGTATAATTGACAAACAAAATTATATTAATTTAAGGTATACAACATGAGGCTTCTATATCTAAGAATTTTGTGACATGACTACCACAATCAAGTTAGTTAACACATTTATCACCTCACCTAGTAACCCTTTTTGTTTTGTTTTGTTTCGTGGTGAGAATATTCAAGCACATTTCAAATATACAATTCAGGACTGTTAACTATAGCCACCATGCTGTATATTAGATCCCCTGAACTTACTTATCTTATAAATGAAAGTATGTACCCTTTGACTAAAATCTCCCCTTTCCTCCCATGCCCTTGCCCCTGGTAACCATCATTCTACTCTCTGCTTCTATGAGTTCAACATTTTTAGATTCCACATGTAAAAGTGAGATCATGCAGTATTTTATTTTCTCTAACTTATTTTACTTAGCATAGGTTCATCCGTGTTGCTACAAATGGCAGAATTTCCTTCTTTTATGGCTGAATAATATTCCGTTGGATGTATACATGCCACAATTGCTTGATCCTTTCATCCCTTGATGGACACTTAGGTTGTTTCCATATCCTGACTATTGTGAATAATGAACACAGAAGTGCAGCTATCTTTGATTGGTGATTTCATTTTCTTTGGGTATATACTCAGAAGACGAATTGCTGGGCATATGGTAGTTCTACTTTTAATTTTGTGAGGAACACCTATACCATTTTTTCATAATAGCTGTACCAATTTACATTCCCACCAACAGTGTAGAAGAATTCCTTTTTCTCTACATTCTCGTTGACGCTCATTCTCTCATCTTTTTGGTCATGCCATCCTCTCAGGTGTGAGGCGGTATCTCATGCTGGTTTTAACCTGCATTTCCTTCATGTGTGAGCACATATTCATGTACCTGTTGGCTCTTGGCCAGCCTCTTAACTGCAGCAAGTGTTGTGGCAACCAGCTGCTCAGAGGTAGGACCTGGCAGCAACTCAACCTCATCTCACTTGCACCATGTATCTCACTTTCTGCTCCAGGGTTTCTCTGCCCTCCAATGCCCATGTAAAATGTTTGCAAAAACTTATTCATTCTGAAGCATGTGTAAACCTAGAAATACAAGGAAGTTTATACCCTACTTGTCAACCCTTGACCACTGATGGAGGGAAGCTGATGAATACATGTTTATCTCTTCCACCCCTTGGAAGAAGAGTTATATGGCACATTCTCTATGGCTCTGCACAGGATACCTAATTGCAATGAACACAGACTGAACGCTGTAGTGCCCACAGTGGTGATCAACAAAACAATGCATCCTTGGAATGGCTTTTCCTCCTTCCTTGTTTGACTTTTTCAAAGCCTCTACTTTTCTTCCTTGATGTAGGTCATTTTCTGAAATAAATTACCTGCACATAAGCCCTTGTCTTGGGCTCCACTTTAGGTGCTATCCCTGCTAAGTCTAAACGAAGTAAATAACAGAACAAACTAGAAAGTATTTCAGTTCAAAAGGGAAGTTAATAATGGAACAAAGTAGAATCTACACTAATATTCTCTGTAAGGAACACAGTATGCATTTCTTCCTTCTTTGGTGAGTATTATTTTTAGGCATGTCTTCAAGCATGAGATATAAGATTGCAAAGTCACATGGCTAAACTATTGGATTTTTAATACTTAAGTATGTCTCTTCAATTAGAATCATAAGGAGATATGTGAATATAGTATTTTAGATTTATTGAAAAGCAATAAAATAGTAATGTCAACTTGCTAAACATTAACATCTAACTTTTATTCTTCACTAAAGTCATTTGTAAATTGGCATTGTTTTATTTTACCTGCACATTTTGTGACATAGCCTCATGAGAATCACATGAAAAACAAGTGAGGTGGCTTGTATAGGTCTGGTCTCATACAGAAGCAGGGAATTACTCTGTACAAGGGTTCATGCCAGGGCTGGAGAGAAAACACGAGTGTACTAATCGGTGTATCATTTAGGACACAAGCAAATAGCAAAGGACAGGGTTACTTTACTTTGTATGAGGAAAAGAATCCGTGATTCTGATAACCAACCACTAAAGCTATACTCAAGTGACTCAGATGAATCCTACACTGAAGAAATGTCCATATAGAGAACAATTCATGAGTAAACCTGGGATCTTGTAAGAGATTGGATTGGTATCACTTTTGACAACTGACACCACTTCTCTGACTGTCCATACAAAAGTAGCTTTTGTTAGCAAGCACGAGAAAGCTAGTCTATTCCAAAGGATAGATTTCTCAAGTTCCTTGATGATGACACAAATATAGCTCAACTCTTTTTGGCACAGCTTTCTGGCACATGCATATTACATATACATGTTGATTATATCCACAGGCACTGTTGCCGGGGGCTGGGGGGGAGTACTTTTCCAATTATAGAAAGCACTGTTAGTATTTTCAAAATGGTAAAAGCTGATATAGTGGTAGACAGAAGCCACATATGCGCACCCTGTCAGAGGATAGCTCCTGAATTTCATTCAACATTTCATAGCATCATAGATAAATGCTGGAAAATAGCTCCTGAGAAAAATGGGAAATCTACATTGGATTTGATTTCAGATAAAAATGTATAAGGGAAAATTATACAAATAATTGCTTAGTATTTATAACCAAGCATTGCAAACATTTGTAACATAGTGCCTTTGTGAAACTGATCCATTCACTGTTTCAGCATAATCACTATCACCTTCACCTTCATCATCTAATAGACTTAATGAAGAAGATTTATGGGGGGTTAACAAGCTACTTTGAGGCTTTTATATGTACTCTTCTAAATCTCTCAATTACTAATTCACCACTAAATGAATACCTTGCAACATATCTATGTTTCTTATACAGTAGTCCCCCCTTATCTATGGTTTCACTTTCCACAGTTTCAGTTACCCAAGGTCAGCCATGGTTAGAAACATATTAAATGGAAAATTTCAAAAATAAAACATTCATAAATTTTAAGTTGCATGCCGTTCTGAGTAGTGTGATGAAATTTCGTGCTGTCCTGCGGTGTCCTGGCCAGGAGGTGAATCACTCCCTTGTTTAGCACACACATGCTGTATGCACTACCGGCCCGTTAGTCACTTTGTGGCCATCTTGGTTCAGATCAACAGATCAGAAGTAGAAAGGTGAGCACGGTAAAAAGTATTTTGAGAGAGAGAGACCATGTTCTTATAACTTTTATTACAATATGTTGCTATAATTATTTTATTCTTCTTCTTGTTCAGTTCTTACTGTGCCTAATTTATAAATTAAACTTTATCATAGGAAAAGAATATAAATATAGAATTTGGTACTATCTGTGGTTTCAGGCATCTAGCGGGGGTCTTGAAATGTATCCCTCATGGACAAGTGGGGACTATTACAGCATGGAAATCAGATAATATGTGACTACTAAGTATTTTTATTTAGGGTTACTACTGTCATTTAAACAACGTGCCTTAAAACCAAGCTTACTGATTTTGTCACAAAACTAAATTGCTCTTCCTGTTTCTCTATTTCCCTAACTACTTTAGCTTAGAAATCTCAGGCATCCTACATCCTTTTGCTTCCATATGATAAGTTGCATTAATTCATTCTTTGTTATATTCGATCCTTCTTTTCCATTTCCACTCCTCCAATCCAAGTTCAAAAAGCAGGACTGATGTCCAGCTGGTTAATATCAGGACAAAATATAAGTTAGCTCTTAGATGATATGAAAATTGTCTAACAAGCTTAAAGACAGCATTCCAAGAGGTTTCATAAGAAGATTTATAGTGGGAAATTCTGTGGAAAGCACAAAGAGCTTTAGCTCAATTTCAGACTTAACAATCATCTTGGAACAATCTCAGGAACAAGCAGAGCATGTGCTGGAGGTAGAGACCAACACAGTATATGAGTCCTAAATACACACTGGTCTTGTTGACAGAGGAGAAGGGTTCGGTAATATTTCTCTATACCTCTGGTTTATAGAAGGTGAATTATAGTTCTTGGATGAATGGAATAAAGTATTCTGGAATAAAAGTCAAAAAGAGAAAGTACACAACTACTGCCAATTCTTTGGTAGTTCTTATCTTTGACATAGATGAGAAAAAGAGGAAACACTAGAAGGCCTTAACTACAGGTTAAATATGAAGCTGTCTCCAGGCAAAGCAGACTCAGACCTTTTGATGAAGCTGCAGAATCCCCAGCCCCCGAGAGTAGGATGCACAGTGCTGTGCCGAGATGGATGTATAGTAGCTTATTGCAGAGGATGAGGCAGTCAAATGCAGGCCTGATGTGGGGAATCTGTCTTCTTGGAGTATCCAGTCAACGTTCAAGAAGAACTGGCGTTGAGTCAAGCGTACTGACTCCTATACTTCTGCTCATTCACTGGGAAAGCATGAAACAATGAAACCCAGAATGTATCTTGTCCACCATAAAAACTCGTCTCAGAATTTGAAGTCTTGTGATAAGTAGGTGAGGTGATGGATATATTAATTAGCCTGACTTAATCATCCCACAATGTATACATATAGCAAAATACCACATTGTTCTCCATAAATATATGCAATTATTGTTTGTCAATTTAAAAAGGATTTAAAGCCTTGGAAACATAACAGGTGGATTCATTTTTTCTTTTAATGTGAGATCATGACTTTGGAAGAGGCTGGAGGATGTGAGAAGTGAATAACTGGCTATGATAAAAGGACCAAGAAAAGATTTTCTTTCTGTGCTACAAATTATGATTTAGATGAGCATTTTATAACAATCAGAGGAAAATTTTGATAGAAGTCATACAGACCTGATACAGAAGGCATCAAGTTAAAAGAAGTTGAAGATGGGTTAAAAGTGTATATTATGGTGACTGTAGGCATGATATATGGGGAACAACAGTGAAGGATCTGATTAGTAGTAAACATAATAACAATATATCCCCAATGTCCTGAGATTTCTTTGACCAGTGATTACACATGAAATCACATTTGCATTTGTGTACAAATGTTATTGCCTCCTCATGCTCACCTCCTTCCACTATAAAATGCCCCCTAAAGTACTTCTGAGGCTTAACAGAAGATACACTAACAAGAATGTACCTGATGGGCATGTGTCTCTGTTTGCCAACTTCAGGGGAAGATCTGCCATCTCTACTGTGCATCCACTAAATCTGCAGCTGCTCTTACAGAAGTTCTCCTTGAATGCCATCTCCCAGTGCTCACAAAGCTGCCACACCCTAGAGGTGCTAGCTGGCCCTGCATTCCCTCTAGTATTTCTGTGCCACAGCAATTCTGGGTTCCTTACAGAAACGAATCATGCTTATTACTTGCTGATTTGATGGACGCATTCCCTGTGTCATCCCTCCATCACTCTCTCACATGCATCTGTCTCAGGCACCTGCATAGATTTATGACTTGAGATTATAGGGTCAATTTAGGTTCAGCATGATCTACCTTACTACATGGTGCCTCCCCCACCCAACCAAAAAAAAAAATATTACAAGTGCTTTGGAAAGGATTCCAATGTCAGCCACTGATTCCTCAGAGAAGAGGATAGTATTTTCTTTGCAACTCCCTGGCCCTTTCTCTGGGCTCAGAGCCAAGGGTTACTGGCCTCCAGGGCTATGTTCCAGAATAGCAGTTACTCTAACATATAGATGACCCCATACTAGAAGCTAGAATTCATGAAGTTTTGTATGGGACTTCAGATTTCACTAGAATGTACCTGGATGTCATTAGCCTCTGAATAAAAACGAAGTTCCCCAAGTTTAGGCTCTGGCTATTCAACATGAAGTTTGTGAACCAGTAGCACAAGCACAAGAAGCTTAGAAATGCAGTCTCAGCCTCCACCCCAGAATCTGCAATTTAAAGAGATTTTCAGGTGATTCAGGTTTACATTGAAGTATGAAAAGATAATGTTATAGACTATGTCCCTGAATTTTTCCATTTTAGAAAATTACTGACAGCAACACCGCTCATGGGTTTGAGTCATGAATACAAACATCTAGGTCCATCTGCACCGGCAGCTGTCATAGTCACTGTGTTAAACCAAGGTGCAAGCAACTGGTCAATGTGTCTCTGGTGATGTCACATCCAAATATTTACGCATTGAAATATATATTAGTTTACACTCAGTTATTTTATTTTTATTTCTCTTTTACGTTATTGTTCAGGCATTAGTTAATTTTATTTTCAAGCTACGTAAGTCAGTCTACTATATTTCCTATGGATTTCATTTGGGTACTCTCCCCAGTGAAATATTGCAGAGTATTTGTTACAAAAAGGGAGCATTGGGTCTAAAAGAATTGACAACCAAGAGTCATGAGAAGCCATCCAACAAGTTTATAGCAGGCAAATAACATGGTCAGATTTGTTTCAAGTACATTATTCTGGTGGCTATTTGGAAGATGGATTTAGGATCACAAGGCTGGTGGTAGAGAAGTCAATGTGGGAGAATACTACTATAGTCCAAGTGAGTCTGACAGGTGGCTGGGGACTAGAAGAAAAACTGGCCAGTGAAGATTCTCAGAAGCAAAGATAAAAGGATTTCAAGATGAAAGGAGCAAGTCAACAGAGTCAAATGGATTTATATGAATTCTATAAATTGGCCACAAAATGTGGCAACAAGGCCAACTCACTTTGCCTTGGCAGGAGTCTTGGAGGGCAAGGAACAAGGAAAAAGAGAAGGAGGAAGAAGAAACACTTGCTTTCTTTTCTCTGAGCAGCATTTTCCCCTTCATCCCTACTTCCTCATAAGAGATTCTATAGTCTTTGGGAAATGTCATTGCTAAGAATCTGCAGAATAAATTCTAGTACCAAATCAAACGCCAATGAGCTGCGTAACTTCTGGCTGGCCAATTTTCTGTGACTCAATGTCCTTACCTGTGGCTTAGGGATAATAATTTGTCCTCTCTTATAAGATAGCTCTGATGACAGAAAAATAAACGTCAAAGTATTCTGCAAAATTAAGAAAGAGAACTAATTGTGATTGTTATATTGTTTAGGTTTAGACAATATAATAGGTTTCCATTCAGAGCATCTGGATGCACGAGTGGGAGCCATGTCATTGGCTTCTAGGTAATCATTAGGTTTTTTCTTTCTCAAAAGAGAAAGAACTTTTTGATATTAGCACTTCTCTATGGCTTTATACTAGGGAATTTATATGAACAAAGAGGCCTAACGGTTCTATGGCTTTTTGGAGTCTCTTTCTTTATCAAATCCCTGTCAGTCTAGTTTTATAATCAAAGTATATTCTTTAGAGACCTTTGGTGACAGCTGGAAGTCAGAGTTACAGTTGGTTATATTTATGCAAAGTATTTTCTAAAAGATTCTTGATGGGAAAAATTTAAATTGAGAAAAGAAGTCACTGGAGAAATTACTATTGCTTTGGAAGAGTGTAAGTAGTCATGATGACTCTGAAAAAGTATATCCTATGATGAGGGTTTCTCTTACAATGGAAGTTCCAGACAGACTCTTCTATGCACATCATCAGCAGTACTTCTCTGTACCCACAGAAATTTATGGCTTGAGCATCTATTCACTTTAAAATCAAAGAATTATCATTATACCTATAGATTCCCGAAAGGCTTTAAAAAATGCCTAATTTCTCAAAAAAAAAAAAAAAAAAGTAAACGGATTTGGTTAAGTAAAATATTAACATGTAAAAGAGTGATATGTAATTCTAAGTTATTTATATGACTTGGAGGTTTTCAAGAGTCTTCTCAGGTCAGGATGAGGCACTGGGAGTTTACTGGGTTTGCATTAAAAACTGCCTTGCCTCAGTGGCTCACGCCTGTAATCCCAGCACTTTGGGAGGCAGAGGCAAGTGGATCGCTTGAGGTCAGGAGTTCAAGACTAGCCTAGTGAAAACCTGGCTGAAACCCTGTCTCTACTAAAAGTACAAAAAAAAATTAGCCGGGCCTGGTGGCATGCACCTGTAATCCCAGCTACTTGGGAGGCTGAGGCACAAGAATCTCTTGAACCTGGGAAGCAGAGGTTGCAGTGAGCCTAGATTATACCACTGCACTCCAGCCTAGGTGACAGAGTGAGACTTGGTCTCAAGAAAAAAAAAACTGCCTCGTTATACTCGTGAGCTGCCTTTAAGACCGCGCATGAAGTTATCACATTAGGTGAGCTGAAACGCTGAAACTCCATTCAGACACACAAGACAGCACTTCCGTTACCACTGATGAGGACTTTTCTTTCAGCCATTTGAAATATTGTGAAGAAGGCATTTGATATGGTCCTTTATACATAGACAATTATGGTGCTGAAACAGACTTTGAAAGGGTCACTTAGGTCAGACTAAGCCCCGTGATTTTAAATGTCACACATTTGTTCTAGAATACATATGCTTTGTTAATATGACAAATAGAAGAAGTATGATGTTTCATGCTAATTATTAGCCTCCAAATTCCAAACTGCCCAGCTAATACTAGAAATTTACTAAAAGACGTAAATCTCCTACAGAGATACTGAAATTGCATTTAACATGCAAATCATAAAAGTTTAGAGCTGGAGATAATGTAGCTCAACTCTCCTCTTTGACAGATGAATAAATTCCGATACCTTAAGTCCAATGGTGGTTTGCAAGTTAATATTGCAAATGTATAGAGACTATATCATTATTTAAGAATTTTCCCAGTGCCACTGCGTGTAGTTAGTTGTGCAAGTTGAATAAACACACAGCACAACTCGAGGGGATGATAATATTCGCATAAAATTTGGACAGTACAGTATACAACTTCCATGGCTATTCACAGCAGGGTTGGCTATTTCATGCAAAAAGTCCTTTAAAGGATTTGGCCTACATTTCTTTGAGGTAATAATGATCATTCCTGATACTTACCATTCGCACCTACTGAGAATGTTCCAAATTAGGCTAATGTTTTGTCATTGTCAAGGAGAATAATGATTGATCTAAATATATACTATTGTCATTTTTCTGTCTGACTCACAAATAGGGGAAATAATAGCGAAATGCTATGAAGTGTTTACTACACTAAATGCCAGGGACTATGCCATGTCATTTACAGGCATGGCCCCTTTCAATACTCACAACAACACAATGAGTTATGTTTTTTTTGTTTTTGTTTTTGTTTTTGAGACGGAGTCTCGCTCTGTCGCCCAGGCTGGAATACAGTGGCACGATCTCGGCTCACTGCAAGCTCCGCCTCCTGGGTTCACACCATTCTCCTGCCTCAGCCTCCCAAGTAAGCTGGGACTACAGGCACCCGCCACCATGCCCGGCTAATTTTTTGTATTTTTAGTAGAGACGGGGTTTCACCGTGTTAGCCAGGATGATCTCGATCTCCTGACCTTGTGATCCGCCCACCTCAGCCTCCCAAAGGAATTATGTTTTTTATTTTCATTACTTTATATACAAAGAAACCAAGGCTTAGAGGGGTTAAGTAACATGTTCAATGTTAACAAACTCATAACTGATCTAGATAAGACATGACCAAGTCAATTTGACTAGCACCTGTGATTCTAGCCACTACACTGTGTTTGGTAAACCTCAGTCATTTGAGGGTCCCCTTCTAACTAGATCCACAAATAATCTATTATTAACATTTTTCCTTAAATTAACTCATTTTTTAAAACATAAATTTATTTGAAAATAAAACCAATAATGACAGACTAGTATTTCAGACCAAACTTTCTGCTAAACTAAAAAATAACTATTCAGTATTTTTTATAATTAGTAATAATAACCTCTTAAAGAACTTAACAAGATGGTGAGAAATTAATGTGACAAGTGAAGATCTCCTTTTGGAAATTTGGATAGCTACTCAAAATCAGAGATTCTTTTGTGAAAAACTGAGGGTGAGCACTGGGGCATTCACCAACTCAGGGAGGAGGATAGGGCTTTGGAAAGATCATGAAGGAATCTGAGTGAAAAACTGCAGCAGTCAGCTGGGATCCTTGATAACCGGAGCAATTAAAAAGGCTTCAAGCTTTGGCCCTGGACTTTTAATGCTTTCAGGAATATGGCAGAAGGATGCAGCATGTTCATTGGAAGAGGCTAATATTACTTACATATCAAAGTATTTCTGTGAGCATTTTCAATTCAATGTCTAGTAAATAACCAAAGTGTAAGATACATGAAGAGAAAGAACCTGAGCCAGAACCAGCGAAAACAAAGGCATCTGTAGAAATTATCACAAACAGATTGTAAAACAACAGTGCTTACTGTGTTCATGGAAAGGAAAGTTCAGCTTAAAATAAGCAAGGAATTTAAAATTATGAACACTGACATTTAAAATTTTGAAAAATAAGCAAATATCAATTCCAAAACTGAAAACTGATATTAAGAATTCAGTGCAGTAGCCGGGCGTGGTGGCTCATACTTGTAATCCCAGCACTTTGGGAGGCCAAGGTGGGTGGGTCATCTGAGTTCAGGAGTTCTAGACCGGCCTGGCCAACATGGTGAAACCTCGTCTCTACTAAAACTACAAAAATTAGCCAGGCATGGTAGTGGGTGCCTGTAATCCCAGCTACTCAGGAAGCTGAGGCAGGAGAATCGCTTGAACCTGGGAGGTGGAGGTTGCAGTGAGCTGAGATCACGCCATTGCACTCCAGGCTGGGCAGCAGGAGTAAAACTCCATCTCAAAAAAAAAAAAAAAAAAAAAAAAATCAGTGCATGAGATTAATGGCAGATGAGAAATAGCTAAAGAAAGAACTGATAATCTGAAAGGTAGATTAGAAGAAACCCTCCAGAATAAAGCATAGCATATGAAATAGGAAATAGAAAAAGAAGGTAAACATAGAATGAGAAAAGGTATTTAATAATAGTAATAATAATACTGATATACATATATACACATACATTCATACATACATATACTTCTAGCAAACTAAAACTAAAAGGTAACTTTTTTTTCTTTTTCTTTTTCTTTTTTTTTTTTTTTTGAGACAGAGTCTTCCTCTGTCGCCCAGGATAGAGTGCAGTGGTGTGATCTCAGCTCACTGCAAGCTCCACCTCCTGGGTTCATGTCATTCTCCCGCCTCAGTCTCCCGAGTAGCTGGGACTACAGGCTCCTGCCATCATGCCTGGTTAAATTGTTTCTTCTTTTTTCTTTTTTTTTTTGGTATTTTTAGTAGAGACAGGGTTTCACTGTGTTAGCCAGGATGGTCTCGATCTCCTAACTTCATGATCCGCCCACCTCAGCCTCCCAAAGTGCTGGGATTAGAAGTGTGAGCCACCGTGCCGGCCAAAAGGTAACTTCTTTAATCCGAGAATGTTCTCTTTCTGATCAGGAACAAGACAAAAATGGCTCTTATCAACACTTCCATTAAATACTGTAATGGAGGTTCTAACCAGTGCAGCAAGGCAATAAAAATAAGTAAAAAGTATAAGCACTGGTAAAAAGAAGCAAAATTGTCATTCATAGGTAGCAATATCCTATACATGAACAAACTAATGTAATGTACAGAAAAATTATTAGAATTGATAGTACTCATATTGATATGTATTAATATTAGTATACCAAGGTTGCTTATACAATCAATAAAAATTGTATTTTTATGTTCTAGAAAAAATAAGACACAATTTTTTAAAAATACTATTTTCAATAGCATCAAAGACACCAAATATATAGAAATGAATCTGGCAAAAGGTTGTATAGGACCTCTGCAAAGAAACAATAAAACTTTGTAAGAGGCTGCTCCGCCTATGGAGCAGCCATTCTTTATTCTTTTACTTTCTTAATGAAAAAAAGACAAACAACTTTATGAGAGAAATTAAAATTAAAGAAGACATAAGTAAGTGAAAATGTATGCTATGTTCTTTATTTTGCAAAGCTCTCCATTCTTGCCAAATTTATTCATATATTCATTATAATATTAAACAACCCTCAATAGGACTTCTTTTTTAGAACTTGGCAAATAGTTTCTAAAATGTAATGCAAAGGTTCAGGAGTTAAAAAGACACTTATGAGGAAGAACAACAAGATAGGAGGACATTCTCTATAACAACACTCATTACAAAGTTATAATATCTAAGGTAGGATAGTACCTGTCCACGGACATAGACAAATAAAATGGAATGGAGGGTTCAGAAGTAGATTTAGAGATGCTTGCCTATGGCACAGATGGAACTGCAAAACAGTGGGAAGGACAGAGCTTACAACAAAAGGTGCTGGGACAACTGGGTATCCTTATGATAAGTAACATTAGACATTTACCTCATACCATTAAAAAAAACAAGTCTAGGATTATGGGTCTGAGTATTAGAGGCAAAATTATAAAGCCTTTAGAAGATTAAAAGGAAAATGGATTCATGACTGTATTAGTTCGTTTTCATGCTGCTGATAAAGACATACCAGAGACTGGGAAGAAAAAGATGTTTAATTGGGCTTACAGTTCCACATGGCTGGGGAGGCCTTAGAATCATGGTGGGAGGTAAAAGGCACTTCTTACATGGTGGCAGCAGGAGAAAAATGAGGAAGAAGCAAAAGCAGAAACCCCTATAAGCTCATCAGATATTGTGAGACTTATTCACTATCACGAGAATAGCACAGGAAAGAACTGTCCCCGTGGTTCAATTACCTCCCACTGGGCCCCTCCCATAACACATGGGAATTCTGAGAGATACAATTAAAGTTCAGATTTGGGTGGGGACACAGTCACACCATATCATTCCACTCCTGACCCCTCCCAAATCTCATATCCTCACATTTGAAAACCAATCATGCCTTCCCAACAGTCCCCCAAAGTCTCAACTCATTTCAGCAATAACCCAAAAGTCCAAGTCCAAAGTCCCATCTGAGACAAGGCAGGTCCCTTCTACCTATAAGCCTAGAAAATGAAAAGCAAGTTAGTTACTTACTAGATACAGTGGGGGTACAGGCATTGGGTAAATAGAGCCATTCCAATGGGAGAAATTGGCCAAAACAAAGGGGCTACAGGCCCCACGCAAGTCCAAAATCCAGCAGGGCAGTCAAATCTTAAAAGTTCCAAAATGATCTCCTTTGATTCCATGTCTCAAATTTGCGTCACACTGATGCAAGAGGTGGGTTTCTATGATCTTGGGCAGCTCTGCCCCTATGGCTTTGGAAGGTACAGCCTCCCTCCTGGCTGCTTTCATGGGCTGGCATTGAGTGTCTAAGGCTTTTCCAGGTGCAAGGTGCAAGCTGTTGGTTGATCTACCATTCTGGGGTCTGGAGGATGATGGCCCTCTTCTCACAGCTCCATTAGGCAGTGCCCCAGCCCCAGTTAGGACTCTGTGTTGGGGCTTCAACCCCACATTCCCCTTCTGCACTGCCCCAGCAGAGGTTCTCCATGAGGGCCCCACCCCTGCAACTTTTGCCTGGACATCTATGTCTTTCCACACATCTTCTGAAACTGAGGCAGAGGTTTCCAAACTTCAATTCTTGACCTCTGTGCACCCGCAGGCTTAAACGTTACATGGAAGCTGCCAGGGCTTGGGGCTTGCACCCTCTGAAGCCACAGACTGACCTGTACCTTGGCCCTTTTTAGTCATGGCAGGAGTGGCTGGGATGCAGGACACCAAGTCCCTAGCACAGGAACCCTGGGCCTATCCCACAAAACCATGTTTTCCTCCTACACCCCTGCCCTGTGATGAGATGGGCTGTTGTGAAGACCTCTGACATGCCCTGGAGACATTCCCCCTGTTGTCTTGGTAATTAACATTCAGCTCCTTGTGACTCATGCAAATTTCTGCAGATGGCTTGTATTTCCCCTCAGAAAACGGGATTTTCTTTTCTATTGCATTGTCAGGCTGAAAATTTTCTGAGCTTTTATGCTCTGTTTCCCTTTTAAAACTGGATGCCTTTAACAGAACCCAAGTCACCTCTTGAATGTTTTGCTGCTTAGAAATTTCTTCTGCCAGATACCCTAAATCATCTCTCTCAAGTTCAAAGTTCCACAAGTCTCTAGGGCTGGAGCAAAAAAAGTCACCTTTGCTCCAGTTCCCAACAAGTTCCTCATCTCCATCTGGGACCACCTCATCCTGGACCTTATTGTTCCTATCACTATCAGCATTTTTGTCAAAGCCATTCAACAAGTCTCTAGGAGGTTCCAAACTTTCCCATATTTTCCTGTTTTCTTCTGAGCCCTCCAAACTGTTCCAACCTCTGCCTGATACCAGTTCCAAAGTCACTTCCACATTTTTGGGTATCTTTTCAGCAACACTTCACTCTACTGGTACCAATTTACTGTATTAGTCCGTTTTCATGCTGCTGATGAAGACATACCTGAGACTGGGAAGAAAAAGAGGTTTAATTGGACTTACACTTCCACATGGTGGGGAGACCTCAGAATCATGTCAGGCAGGAGGCAAAAGGCATTACATATATGGTGGCAGCAAGAGAAAAAGGAGGAGGAAGCAAAAGTGGAAACCCCTGATAAATCCATCATATTTCATGAGACTTAGTCACTATTATGAGAATCGCATGGGAAAGATCAGCCCCCATGATTCAATTACCTCCCACTGTGTCCCTCCCACAACACATGGGAATTCTGAGAGATACAATTCCACTTGAGATTTCAGTGGGGACACAGCCAAACCATATCAATGACTTTGAGGTCAGGAAATTATTTCTTACATAAAATATAAAAGAACTAACCATAAAAGACAAAGATTGATAAATCAATTACATAAAAATTGTAAATGTTTCTTAACTGAAAGATACTATTAAGAAAATGAAAATGAGTGATACAGGGCTGGAAAACATACCTGAAACACCCATATAACCCACAAAGAACTAATACGGAAAATATTTAATGAACAAGTACAAATCACTAAGAAAAAGTGGGGTAACACAATAGAATAAAATGAATGAAAGACTTAAGCAATTTCACAAAGAAAAAATCCAGATAGCCATTAAACATGCTGAAAGTCCCTCAATTTAATTAGAAATCAGAGAACTGCAAGTTAAAACTACAATGAAATATCACGACACATTTTTAAAACCAGATTGGTTTAAAAAATACAGTAGGATGATAGAAATATTCATAAGGATGTGGAACAGCAGGATCTTTTATATGTAGCTGGTACAAGTTCTGGTATAAGCTTTTTAGGAAAAAGTGTGGTGGTACCTTGCAAAGTTGCAGAGATACATATTCTATACTGTTAGGTATGGACCCCTGGACCCCGGAGAAGTGTGTATACCAGGGAACGCATATAAAAATGTTTATTGCAACATTATTTCTAATAACCATGAAGTAGAGATAACCCAAATGTCTACCAACAGCAAAACGGATCAATAAATGATGGTACACAATGGCCACACATAACAACATATTGGGGGAAAGATACCAAACACAGTACAGTAACATACTACTTGATTCTATTCACCGGAGTTCAAACACAGGCAAAACTAACTTATATTACTCAGGGATGCATATCTAGTGGTAAAACCAAGGAAATGATTGACACACAAGTTTGTTTATAACAAGGGAAGGTAAGGGGTTGGGGTAGGGTGAAGCTACATCAAGTATTTTAATAAAGGGTAGAGCATGGTAAAGGTGCACCTGGGAGACATGTGAGATGCAGACATGCAGGTTGAGGTGAGGTGCAGAGGAGAGGGAGCTGAAGGATGGCAGGTGGCTGAGAAGAGCACAAGCTGGGAGCACCAAGACAAGCTGGGGAAGAAAGGAGGCTGGCTGTGAGGAAGGAGTGGGCACAGGCTTACCCCACCACTCAGGACAGGTTGTCAGTATATAATCACATTTCATCCCATGGTCTCTAATCTACCTTACTGCAAAAGTTTCCTAATATATCTGCCAGCTTCCTCGCTTGTCCCATCGTCCATTATCAAGCCAACAGTTCGACTGTTTAGCCAGAGCACATCATCCTCTGCTTACTCCAGCCACATTGTTCTAATTGCTGTTCCTTGAATATATCAGTATGGCGTTTATGCTTGCTGTTCCCTTTGCTTAGAATATACTTCCCCTAGAATTGAGTCTCAGGATTTGACTCAATTGCTATCTTCTCAATAAGGCTTTCCATAGATAGTTCCATCTAAATTATCATTTGCCTCCTTCCCCACGTTCTATCCTTTTCTTTGCTTAATACTTTTCTCCCTAGCACTTTTTGCTCTCTTGTACTATTTATTATATATTTTGTTGATGTATCTTGTTAGTCATCTTAACTTGCATTAGAAACGAAGCTCCACAAAGACTGGGATTTTGGAATCTTTTCCACAATTTGATTCTCTAATATTTGGAAGAAGGCTAGCGTATACTCAGCACTAACTAAATATTTGTTGGATGAATGAATCTATCCATCCATCCCATAATGAAAGTAAAAACCTTTCATTTCTTTCAATACTTTGGCTTCCTTCTCCTTCATCCAGTTCTGCCCATTCAACTTTCTCAATATCCCTCTACTCCTTTATCTCCACCTCCATCACCATCACTCTAGTTTGGACCACATCATCTGTCACTGAGACGATGGCAATAGAAGCCTGACTCCCCACCTCTAGCCCTCTCTCCATAAAATCCATCTCTGCCCCTAACGTTCCCAACTGATCCTCTTTTACATATATTTTGTTTTTTAAAGAGATGGGGTTTTGCTATATTGCCCAGGCTTGACTGGAACTTCTGGGCTCAAGTAATCCTCCTGCCTCAGCCAGAGGCTGGTATTACAGGCATGTGCCATGGTCCCCAGCTCCCAGGCTGATCTTAAAACATGTCACTCTTCTAATAAAGGCTTCCAATGGCTCCTCATCACACAGGTAGAGAAAAACTCCTGCTCCTTGATGTTGCACACAAGGCCCTGCAAGATTAGCACACTCCTAGTTCTCTAGCCCTTCTCTCATTACACTCTGATTCACACCTTAAAAGTAAGAACCACTGAACTGCTTTTGCATCCTGAAACATTGTATCTGATCTAAGGAAGACTGACTCATCTCTGCCCAATGTCTAGAGGGTCCTCCCCCTTCTCATTTTACCCAGCTAACAATCCCATCCTTGAACAATTTGTTCAAAGGGTTGCTTCTTTGGTGTTTATATGGCTGCCTTCCTCCTTAGGCTATGTTCTGTCCTCTGTGCTACCGTAACTCTTATACATATCTCTCCCATGGTATATAGTGAACTCCATAATAGCCAAATGTTTATGTGTATGCCTCCTCTACTGGAATCTGAGATCCCTGAGGATGAATTACTCACCTCTGAATGCCCAGTGCCTGTCACAATGTCTGGCACAAGGTAGGTGCACAAAAACTATTTGTTGAATGTGTAAATGAATAAATTATACCATATAAAAGAAAAATAATTTTTGTAATAATCACTAAGTATATTACTAACAAGCAACTTGTGTCACTTTCAAATACCCAGGCATTCAACATATGTCTTTTATAAACTCCATCTCTTGTGAAAGTAAAGAAATAGGCACAGAGCCCAGAAGAATCACGTTTAACATGTCTTTTATGGTCTTTTCATGCCCAGAAAGTTGATTCTCTTTATTATAAATGCCTCAGGCACTGAAAGATCACTTTTTTCATTTTTTTTTGTTCAACTTTATCCCTTTGCTAGTCTGCCTCTCTCATCCACAAGAAGAACTTTCAGCAAGCCACTATAACCAAATGAAACATTTATTATAATAAAACAATATTGGAGAAACACAATATACATTATTTTAGACATTTACAAAATAGAGATTTTTCTCAAATAGTCTTCAGCGAAAATACTCTGATGGGAATTCATTTGGTTATAATCAGCTTGGCACAGAATACCAAGCAGGCACTGGGTTCAGAGAATGATATGCTCCACCAGATGGAAATGTACTTGAATACTGCAGATCTCAAAACAGAGATTTCCTTCAACAACTAATATATTTAATTACTCCATTATCACCCAGATAATTCTATGAAATAAACGATATATTTAAAAGTGTCATCTGTACATTTGCAAACTTTCCATTCTGACCTTGAAATTCTCTTGATAAAAGCTTTCCTGTGCCATCTGGAGCTAAGAGCAAGAAATCAAGACTTGAGTCTTTCTAACCAATTATTCCCTCATTCACTGCCTAAAGTTTCCCCAATCAAACAATGCCAGGGTAAAGGGCAAACTACAAAAGGCAGTTAGATCTGCCTTCTGAGTTTCTAGCTGGAGAAAAGTATATATAGAAACCAGAATGAGCTCTGGTGTTATGCAATCTATAGGGATTGCCTCAAATAGACTCAGATACATTAACAGCATGAACAGATTTTACAATGCAATGTTTAAAAACACCATCAAGAATATATGAAAGCCAGATGTAAACTATTTGAAATACAAGTAAATTATCAGAGAACATAGAGGAGTACACAAGATTCCTCCTATAGCGCTTTTTAAAAATAAAGTCACTTTGTTACAAATGCAGCATATTCAAAGGTATAGTAAATTAATGCTGTGTTTATTGAGTACCCATTATGAACTAGGACTGGTGTTAGGCATTAGTGACACCAAACTCAATAATAAATATACCCTTCCTTTCATATGTTTGAGTCCAGAAACAGACATACAAACAAATATGTATATCAGATATAATAAATGTAATATGGGAGATGAGCACTAGGAAGACAATATGGGGGGTGGGGGAGGAGCACATTCATAATATCTATGACATTATTGTAAAGAGCAGATCTCCAGAGAAAGTTGCACTGGTAATATACTTTCATAGGAGCCAACACACCTTGCACTTTTCTGCACACTAGGTTGCACCATATATTACTGATACTATGCCATTCCGGACCTATAGAAACAGTAAATTGACACATTTTAACCTATTTGTTTCTAAAGCAAAGTTTCATTTATTTATTCCACAAATATTTGGCAATCACATAGCAAGTGCAGGTAGGGAGGATAAAGAGAAGGTAGAGTAGATGGAGACTAAGAGAAGCCAAGGACCACTTAACGAAATGTTTTTTTCCCCTAAAATTTTCCCTGAAACAATATCATAGGCTTAGCCCTCCAGGAGAACTGTGCTGATCAGAGGACCCTGTGGTTGGCCTTAGAGATAATAAGCCATAGAGAATCTTTGTGAGAATACCTGAAGCAGAGGTAGAGTCTTAGAAAGAAAGGTACCCCCAAATTCCTTGCTGGCAACTCACAACCCTGGAGTCTGCTAGTTGTCCCTGTTATTTTATTCTCCCCTTACTTCATAGTAATAATCTCTGAATTTTGGTTGGCATCTACTACCTAAAATAGACTGTATTGCTCAGCTTGCAGCCAGGCATGGCAAGTATAAGTAGGTTCTGCCTCACGCAGGTAGTGAGAACAGAATGTGCAACTTCTGAAGGAAAACAAATGAGGGCCACTGATGTGACCGACCTTCCTTTCTTCCTTCCTTCCTTCCTTCCTTCCTTCCTTCCTTCCTTCCTTCCTTCCTTCCTTCCTTTCCTTCCTTTCCTTCCTTTCCTTCCTTTCCTTCCTTTCCTTCCTTTCCTTCCTTTCCTTCCTCCCTTCCGCATTGGAAATCCTTCCCCACCAAGTCCCCTGGCAAGGACTGATTTATTTTATGTTCCTATAGTTTTGTCTTGCCAAAAGATCACGTAAGTGAAATTATATGGAATGTAACCTTTTGTGTCTCACATATTTTGTTTAGCATGATACATTCAAGATTTGTCCATGTTGTTGCTTGTATCAGTAGTGTGTTACTTTTTGTTGCTGAGTAATATTCCATTGCATGGAAGTATCACAGCTTGTTTATCCCTTCCCTGGTTGAAGCCATTTGGGTTGCTTCCAGTTTTAGCAATTATAAATAAAGTTGCTATAAATATTCACTTACAAGTTTGTGTGTCAACATAGATTTCTAGTTTAAATAAATAAACACCCATGAGTAGGACCACTGGGCCATGTTGTAAGTGTGTGTTTAATTGTATAAAGAACTGCCAAAATCATATAAAGAACTGCCAAGATTATGCCTGTAATCCCAGCACTTTGGGAGGCCAAGATGGGTGGATCTCTTGAGGTCAGTAATTCTAGACCAACCTAGGCAACATGGTGAAACCCTGTCTCTACTGAAAATACAAAAATTAGCCAGGTGTGGTGGCTGGCACCTGTAATCCCAGCTACGCGGGAGGCTAAGGCATGAGAATTGCTTGAACCCAAGAGGCATAGGTTGCAATGAGCTGGTATCCCACCACTGCACTCCATTCTGGGCAACAGAGCAAGACTGTCCAAAAAAAAAAAAGAAAAAAGAAACCTGCCAAAATGTTTCGCAAAGTGACATGTTACTTTGCATTCTCCGCCAGCACTGTATGAGAATTCCAGTTGACACTATTTGACATGGTCAGATTTTTTAGTTTAGACTTTCTGATAGGTAATACTAATATCCCACTGTGGTTTTAACCTGTATTTTTCTACTAATTAGTGGTATTGAACATCTTTTCTTGTTTTATTTGCCATATATCTTCCTCGGTGAAGTGACTGAATATTCTGCTCTTTTTAAAAATTGAGTTGTTTCTTATTAAGTTTCAAGAAATTTTTATAAATTCTGTACATGACTCTTCATTAGACATGCAATTTGCAAATATTTTCTTCTAGTGGATGGCCTGTCTCTTTATTATCTTGGCAGTGTCTTTCAACAATTTTGAAGATGTCCGATTGATCAATTATATCTTTTAGGGATAGTGCATTTGGTGTCGTATCTCAGAAATCTTTGCCAAAACCAAGATCATAACAATTCCCCCAAGTTGTCTTCCCCCGTGTTTTGTAGTTTTCAGTTTTACATGTGGGCTTATGATCCATTTTGAGTTCATGTTACATAGGGTAGGAGTATGTATTAAGGCTCACTTATTTTTGCATCTGGATATTCAATGGTTCACATCATTTTTTCATAGGACTACCCTTTCTTCATTAAATTGACTGTGTATCTTTGTTGAAAATCAACTGACTTGAGATGTGTGGATCTATTTCTGGACTCTCTATTCTGTTCCATTAGACATGTTAAAATTTTTTTAATAGCTATGTATTTATTTTTAACAGATATCTTAAGAATATTGGCTTTCCAACTCCAAGTTGTAACTTCGCCTCCTAAATTACCCAGTACTTGAGATTATGGTTGCCTGAAATTTTGTTGCATAAAGTCATTCTAAAATGCAAACATCTATATTCCAGACCAAGTATCCTCATTTGCAAAACATCATGTGAGATGTTATGACTTGCCACAGAAATATAATGCTCTCATTATAAAGAACATTAAAAGGTACAGCCTCTTTTAAACTTTACAAAATAGACCCCAATTCAGACAGATATACTTTAAAAACTAAGACATTTTAAGAGCACGGCTACTTGGAATATTTTACTTGGAACTAATATGTAGATTCATCAAGTCCTCGAACCCTGGGAATTTCAATTAGCTACCTGCCAAGAGCCACAGATAGTGCAATATAGCTGTATAGAGGAAATGCCATCTGCTGCTGTGACCAAAAATCACTCTGGCATTGATGCCTATGGTTCCTCAGAGCTCTGTTTCTTCTGCCAATATTGTATCCATGGTTAACCACAGGGAACTTCTCCATAAATGCCCCTGACTGCAGTGACTATAGGGAAGCTGATAATGCAAAGAATTCATCACTAGCACTGATTATGCTAATGATGCATAGCACAATTGACCACTCCAAAATACTTATGAACAACTGCCTTAAATTGGCAGAAACTATTGAATCCTTGCCAGTTCCCAGAGTAAACTGGACACCTAAGTTCCTCCAATTATGTTGTTTTTTCTTCTCTAATCAAGGAAGTATATTGTGTGGAGATCCCTAATGCTCCAAAAGAAGCAACTTGCTGTACCTCCTGAGCAAACACCCCCTAAATGATGTCAGAGTACAAATGAAAGTAAATTACATCTACAGATGTTGATGTATCCTTATTATATGCATCTCCTTATTATATGCATCTCCTTCCCTATACCTATACTTTGTCACTTGGGCCATGTGACTGATGGATGAGCTTTTTGTGATTACCTCTGTTTCAAAGGTGATCCAACATAGTGTGTGCCTGCAAGATCTATTTCAGCTTGGACCAGGAGAATGATGAATCATTACTGATTCTGTCTGCTGTTCATCTTTAACCTGCAGCCAGCAAGAAGGCCTGTCAAAATAGCACAGTAGGACCCAGACACCCTCTGTGTCAGAGTTTTCAGTTGCACACAGCAGAATCCACCCTAGATAGCTTAGCAGAATGTATTAATTATGGAATTTTAGAAAGCTCATAAAATCTCTGGAGAGGGCAGAGAAGCAAGCTCCAGACTAAGCTTCCAGAAATAACATCCAGAACCATGTACCACAGGTAGAAGCCACACTGTCTCTGGCGCAATTGGGAAGTTGTTGCATCACCAGTGACTCAGAACAGACTGCCTTCATGTGTGACCACACCAGCAAAACGATGGCCATGCCATGTCTGTCTCTTCCATATAACTCCCTTTCTCTTTACCCATCTGAATTAGTCTGTTCTCATGCTGCTAATAAAGATATTCCCGAGACCAGGTAATTTATAAAGGAAAAAGGTTTAATTGACTCACAGTTCAGCGTGGCTGGGAATCCTCAGGAAATTTACAGTCATGGCGGAAGGGTAAGCAAACATGTCCTTCTTCACATAGTACCAGGAGAGAATATGAGTGCCCAGCGAAAGGGGGAAGCCCCTTATAAAACCATCAAATCTGGTGAGAACTCACTCAGTATCATGAGAACAGGATGGGGGAAACCACCTCTGTGATTCAATTATCTCCACCTGGTCCCTCCCACTACACGTGGGGATTATGGGAACTATAATTCAAGATGAGATTTGGGTAGGGATACAGTCAAACCATATCACCATTGTTTTCAGGAGTTTGACTATCAAGTGCCAAGGTGTGGGTTTTTTGTGTGTGTTTGTCTACTTCGGGGTTTGTTGAGCTTGTTAAAAATATAGGTTGATGTCTTTCATTGGATTTGGTAAGTTCTTAGGTATTATTTCTTCAATACTGCCTCTATTTTATTCTCTCTCTCCTTTTTCTGGGACTTTAATTACATATATAATACAACGTTTTACCATGTTACACATCTCTCTTATGTTCTCTGCTCTATTCTTTCATTTTATTATTTTTTCTTTATGTGCTTCAGTTGGAATACTTCTATTGGCTTGTCTTCAAGGTCACTAATTCTGTCCTCTGTTATGCCCCGTCTGCTGATAAAGCCAATTCAATAGATTCTTAATTTATTATATTTTACATTTCTAGAATTTCCATTTGACCCACTTTTATATCTGCAAATTCTCTACTGAAATATATACTTTCATTCATTTTTTCCGTTTTTACTTCTACTTTCTTTAACAAATTAATTATAATTATCTTGAGGCTCTTGTCTTTTAACTACAAATATCTGGATAATCTCTGAGACAGTTTCTTTCCTTGATTATCTATCTGTCACTTTTCCTGTTTCTTTGAATGTTTGGTAATTTTTATTATATTTTGGATATTGCGAATGATATTTTGTAGAGCCTCTGGGTTATGCTGTTTTTCTCTAAACAGTGTTGAGCCTTGGTCAGGAAGGCACTTAAGTTGCCAGAAAATCTCCTGAATCTTACTGATGCTTTATTTTGGTCTTTTAGAGGGTAAGTCTGTTTCTATTTTCTTCATAATCCTAGAGTACAGCCCTTACCCCTACGGCATGGCCTTTCTAGGGTCTCAACTGAATGTCTAGAGAGTTCACCAAGATTTCTCTACTTTGACTAAACTAGAACTCCAAGACCTACACCTCCCCAGGCCTGTGTCCTGTGACCTCTGAAATCTCTGTTTGGTTCTCAGCCTTCTAGTGGTTGTTCTCTGTTTGTCTTTTGGTATCTCATCCTGTGCATCCAGAACTTAGAAGCTGACAAAGGACCCAAGGAATATTTTTATATACATTTTTGAGGCTCTTTATATGCCAGTCCTTCATCTCTAGTATCCTGACCCCAAATCATATTTGCTTTTGCAGCCCAAACTCCAATCTCTGCTTCTTTTACGTATCAAGATTGTCATTCTCTGCTTAGGCTGTTTCTATCCCCCTCATATTGAAAGATGACCTCAGGAAGAAATCCAGGGTGAATATGAGGCTCATTTTTAAAACTTCTCTTATTTTAAAAATCTCATCCATACACTGGTTATCCATTGCCTGCAAACATTTTTAAATCATTTTGTCAAGTTGCTATAGTTGCTTACTGTGTGAGGGTGAGTCTGAGTACGACATCAGCCATTCATCATCCTTGGAATTGGAACTCAGAAAACTCTATTTGAATTAAAGTACTGCTCACATCTGATTTGTGGAACCTAAATCCAAGTCTGCTCTTCAACAGCAAAGTAGGCTGAAATCTGTGCAGAAGGGGGCTTATGGAAGGAACTGATACTGTGGAGAACTACCAAATGTGGAGAGAGAGTTCAAGTGATATTTACTCAAAAAGGTATCTTCCATCTCAACATTATCTGATTTTCTTAACTACTTGTGGCTGCTTGACTGGGCCATACAATCAGCTAGAGAGACAATAAGGAGCACAAAAACAAATGAAGTGAAGAAGAAAACTAAGTGTCTGGTGACTTTGTTCATGCCTAAAATATACCTCAATTTTATGGGTAGTCAGGTTTTATTTTTAAAACTACATTTGGCATCTCAGAATATTCAATGTTGACAATTCAGTCTTGTACTTTACTTCTTGATGACTTTGCACATCATATACTTGTTTCAACAGCAAGTTTCCTGAGAAAGGAATATAATGTATTCCTTTCTAATACATTAGAAAGAAGGTAGTGAGGAGAGTACTGTATCAGGAGGTATTGGGAAGAAGAAACAAAATGCCTAAGGCTTATCCACTTCACTTCAGCGAGTTACTGAGCACCTGTCTAGGTGAAAATCTAGGGCAGGGGTAGGGGGAGGCTTACACCAAGATGAATAAGATGGTGTCCCTCCTTGCACTTCTGTTGGAGAAATAGAGTTTTCAGTGTGACAATCATAATCACAGGCGAGCCAGAGTTATGTACCAGGAGTTAGGGAGAACAAAGAGTGTATTGACTCTAGTCAGGGATTCAACAAAGTCTTCCTGTATCAGACATTTGAGCTGAATTTTGAAGATGAATGAGATTTATTCAGACAAAGGAAGGTAAGAGAGGCATTCCAGGCAAAGCTAACAATAGCAACAACAAAGGCACAGAGACAGGAAATAGAATGTTGTACTGTGCAGAGGTAGAGCGAGAGTGAATTACAAGGAGTTTGATATTTCTAAATTGTAATGTGTAGAGTGGAGTGTGTCAAGAAAGGAGGCTGGAAGAAAGCTGGGGTCCAAATTATTGAAAACCTGGACAGCAATGCCAGAAAGTTGGGCGATTACTGTAAGCAAATGAGATGGTATCATCAGGGAATGGCATACCTGAATTATAGTTTCTTTAAGAGACAGGGACTCACTCTGTCACCCAGGCTGAACGGAAGTGCAGTGATGCAATCATAGCTCACTGTAACCTTGAACTCCTGGCCTCAATAAATCCTCCTGCTTCAGCCTCCTGAGTAGCTAGAACTACATGCATGCACCACTACTCCTGGCTATTTTTTAAACCCTTTTTTGTAGAGATAGGGTCTTGCTCTGTTGCCCAGGCTAGTCTTGAATTCCTGGCTTCAAGCAATCCTCCCACCTTAACCTTCCAAAGAACTGGGATTACAGGCATGAGCCACTGGGCTTGGCCTGAATCTGAATTGAATTTTAGATAGAGCATTCTGCCTGCAATTTAGAGAAAGGGTTTCTCAAGGGCAGAATGTGAAACATAGCCATGAGAGGTGCAATAGCTCAGGAACAATGGCCAGGGCTTTATGATAGAAAGGAAGGGGCAGATAGATAAAGTTTTCAAAAGTACATAAATGGCTATGAAGGTAAGAGAAAAGAGGAAGCGGAGTTTCAAGAAAGAAGGGAAAATTTACCACAGGAAAATGAAGATTTCTATTTTGGACACTGAATTTGAGGCATTCAGCCTTCTAAGTTGATATAATCAGCATGTAGCTGGATACATGAAGCTGAAGAGAGAACTGTGCAGAAATGGGAATAGAGATCTGAGAGCAGTTAGCATATCAGGGTAGGCGGAATCACGAGGAGGCTTTAGTGGCCAATGAAGTAAAGAAATAAGAGCAAAGAGCAAGGACAGAAAACTGGAAGGCTCCAGGGTTTTAGAAGTGGGCAGACAATGGGAAATACACAGGAAGACTAAGAACCACTGTAAGATATGGCAAGATAGGTTTTATAGAAGCTGTAAAGAATGTCAAAGAGTAGGTCATCACCAAGCAAGTGAAGGGGAGAGGTCCAGGAGGATCAGGACGGAAGAGCCTTGCTGGATTAGGTAACATAGTGATCACTGGAGACATTAAGGGGTGGAGAAGATTTCAGTAGACTGAGAAGTCAGAAGTTCTTGGGACAATAAGGTAGACTATTCTTTCAAAGGATTGATTTCAAATAAAAGAGTAGAGCTAGGGACTGCCCAAGACCTTGAGGATGACAAGAGAAGACTTCTTTGGATAGTCTTTTACTTAGCCATGTTTATAGGCTAAAGAAAACACTACAAAGAATAAGAGAGACAAAAATAAAGAAAGGCGATAATCACTAGCATCACATTTCTAAAGTAGTTAGGTAGGTCACAGTTCCAGGCTTTTGGGAGAAGGACTGAACTTGAATACATAGGAAACATAACACCCTTCATCTAGAGGAAGGCCAGCGCCTGGCAAGAGACAGAAAGGCATAAGGTGGGGAAGAAGAAATCAGGGGTTGTTTCACTCCTCAATGACTTAATTTTCTTGCTAAAGAAGGAGGTGGTTTGTCTCCTGGGAGTCTGAGGATGAGAGTGTATGGTGTCAGGTATGGGTCCTATGAGTGGCGACCATGGGAAACAGTCATAAAAGGCATGGGGAGAGTGGGCAAACTAAGGACAGGACGAAAGCCTCTCATGTGGCATTGAGCATCCAGATGAAGTTAACTCTTCCCCTTTGACCACCAGGCAGCACTCAGCCACCCAACATGGAAGCAAAGAGAGACAATTATGAGGGCCAGGCACGTGGTTCACACCTGTAATCTCAGTACTATTAGCTGGGTGTGGTGGTGCGTGCTTGTAATCCTAGCTACTCAGGAGGCTGAGGCAGAAGAATTGCTTGAACCCAGGAGTCGGAGGTTGCAGTGAGCCGAGATCGCACCACTGCACTCCAGCCTGGTGACAGGGCGAGACTCCATCTCAAAAAAAAAAAAAAAAAGAGATGGCTCTGGGGAGGATGTTCCTAGCCATGCCATGGAAAGACAAGGATGCTATGGAATCGAGTGCACAGCTAACAGACTGGTTCAGGCAGTAGTCTGGGAAAACTTGGGGGATCAAAGAGCAGGTTTCATGGGAGCAGGAGATTGAGAGCTCTACTTCCTCCCTTTCCTGTCATCCTCTGGTGAGAGGCCCAAATGCCTCTGCTTGCTACAGAAAACCAAAATGAAACAAAACAGAGACAGAGAGAGCACGAGAGCATTGTTTCAAAATTCCTTTAACACTTCTCTTAAAAGACACAAATCATCTAAATTACCCCCCAAAAGCCCTTTTAAATTCCAAGGCTGAGAACAAAATTATGGTTAAATGTTTAATTAATGTTTATTATAGCTGGCATATTAGTTTTAGAAAGGTCAAATTTATGATACAATGAAGTAATATTTTTCACACTTTGTGGGCCTACTTTATAGCACACTGGAGCCTACAGTATAATAAATATCTTCTATTATTTTGTAGAACTCTTGTATGCAAACCTTTGTGGGGCCAAGATAATATTGAATTACAAGTTGAATGAGCTGGTGTGAACCTCAGGCAAGTCACTTCATCTTTCAGGGCTCAGCTTTCAGGCTTATAAAATGAAGGGCAGGGATAAATTGCCAAGTTTCTTTCCAGGTTAAAAAAAATTATAAGCATAGTTTAACATTTTAAATGACTGCAGAATTTATAGATTTATTTCTTTTCTTTTATGATATCGTTTTGATCCCAGATCCCAGCTATAATTTACTGAGCTCAGTCCCTCATCAGGAATACAAATTCCAATGATAACACCCTTTCTAGAAAAAACAGAATCCATTTTACTAAGTGTGCTTTATGTTCTGATTTCCCCCACTGTCTGCCTGCATTTACAATTTTCAGGTTTCATCCCTGAACGCTCAGATATTTGTTTATCCTCATGTGACCATACCTTTCTGAAGAGGCTACATGTTATGTTGTCTCTTAGAGCTGCAGCCTTGATTCAGTGACTAGATGCTCTGCAGCAACCTCTGCACATCTCAGCTTAGATTTGTCATTGAAGAGAATATCAGGAAATGCATAGAAAGCATCTATTAGGATGCCTGGTGGGTAGGGGACACTCAGTAAAGTATGCTTGGTATATGGTACAGCATGATGTGTGAGACATCATCAAAATGTGGTATTGTTTTTGTCCTCCATTCAGATGTTTCTCCAACCACCAGTTGAAAACTCAGCAGAATGCATGGCTCACTCTTGAGTTACAGAGAGGTCCATGGTAACTTTAAGTCACAAAACAGTCTTGGTTCAAAATCAGTGCCTGGTTCTAACAGATTAGTTAGCACTTCCCTCTTCATGCAGAAGATGGCTTCTTCTTTCATTCCCTAGATGCTTAAACCTTCGGGGCACAGAGTTGGGAGGAGAAAAGAGAAGGAGGGCTAAAGAAAAGGAAAGCAAAGTTCTCAGTTGATGGGTGACTGACACTGTTCTAAGTAAGCTAGGCAGGAGGTTCATGCCGACCCTTGCCCTCCAAGCAGTCCTGTTGCCTTGATTGCTAGTTGGGTTTTCCAGGAAAGATGCTCCTGATGTGTGTCATGCTCATTTACCTTTGACTAGCCATTTCCTTTCTATCCATCAGGTTCCCATTTATTGTTGTTCCATCCCACTGTCTTTGGGGTCCCCTTACTTCTGGCAGGAACCCTGTTAGGCAGAAAAATCTTGGGCAGAATATCTTTGACAATGGCCCTTTACCATTAGCCAGTGATTTCTTAAATAGGACAAAAAATATTGATGAATTATATTTCATTAGGAGCTATGAGCTTCCATTTAGGTGTAGAAAGTTAGACAGAATATTGTTCTCACTTTAACCACAAGGAAAAGCTGAATCACCTACATCAGGACTTTTCTTGAACTCCTCAGAGAGCAGAGGCCACAAGGCAATAAATTAGTCTGAAATTTAAGGAAAGACAGATGCCTCCAAGGAGAGCCAGGATGTGACAACTGGCTTACTTGCCGCAGAGCATCTGAGGAGATGAGGCCACTATGGAAGTCAGAAGACTGCAGCTAAAATGTTGTAATAATTCCCCTACCAGGCTAGCAAGTGTCTAGTAACAATCTAGTGCAGGGGAAGGAACAAGAGTGTGGCAGGGCCAGGCCCAGTGGCTCACCTGCAATCTCCGGCTTTGGGATTGCTTGAGGCCAGAAACTCAAGACCAACCTGGGCAACATAGCAAGACCTCATCTCCACAAAATATTGAAAAACTGAAAAATTAGCCAGGCATGGTAGTGTATGCCTGTGGTCTCAGCTATTTGGAAGATGGAGGCAGGAGGATCACTTGAGCCTGGGACATCTAGGCTGCAGTGAGCTATGACTGCATCGCCACATTCCAGCCTGGGCAATAGAGTGAAACCCTGTCTCTTAAAAATAAGGAAAAAAAAAAAAAAGAAGGGACACCCTCTGAGGCACAGGCTCACCAGGAAGCCTAAAGTCTACTCCCACTATAAGCAAGGTAACATTAATCGCCAATAACTTGAAACAACTGATGAACGGAAAAACTGTAACATAGCCATGTCATGGAATACTACTCAGCAGTAAAAAAGAACAAACCATTGATACAAACAACATGGGTGGATCTAAAATGCATTATGATAAGTGAACAAAGCCAGACTCAACGGCTACATACTGTTGAGTTACACTTACATGACCTTCTAGAATAGGCAAAACTCTAAGGATAGAGAACAGATCAGCGGTTGCCAAAGGCTGGAGGTAGATGAGGTGTTGACTACAAAGGGGTGTGAAGAATTTTTGAGTGGTGGTGGAACTGTTCTATATCTTGATTATGGTGGTAGTGATACATCATGCATTTTCAAAATTCATAGAACTATGCATTAAAAATAGTGATTTTGGCTGGGCGCGGTGGCTCACGCCTGTAATCCCAGCACTTTGGGAGGCCAAGGCGGGCAGATCTTAAAGTCAGGAGATCAAGACCATCCTGGCTAACACAGCGAAATCCCGTCTCTACTAAAAAAAAAAATATCAAAAAATCAGCCAGGCGTGGTGGCAGGTGCCTGTAGTCCCAGCTACTTGGGAGGCTGAGGCAGGAGAATGGCGTGAATCCAGGAGGCGAAGCTTGCCATGGGCCAAGATCACACTACTGCACTCCAGCCTGGGCGACAGAGCAAGACTCCATCTCAAAACATAAAAAATAAAAAATAAAAAAAAATAGTGATTTTACTGTATATAATATATCTCAAATACATTTAAAAATTTAAAAAAGTACTTCATTAAAATTAAGAAGTTTTGTTCATTTAAAGATGCCGTTAAGAGAGTGAGGATACAAGTCATTGACTGGGAGAAAATAAAAAGAAATAGTTCTTGCATACAGAATATATAAAGAACATATAAATAAGTAAGAAAAAGAAAAAGCACACCACCCAAAAGAAAAATAGACAAAAGACTTGAGTGGGCTTCTCACAAAAGAGGATATCCAAATGGCTAATAAACATATGAAAAGATACTTAGACAGCTTTATTCTAAGTGCAAATAAAAACCATAATGAGGTACCACTACTCAGTCACCACATTACAGGAAATTAAAGATTAGCAATACCAATGTTGGGGAAGATGTGAAGCAATTGAATTCGGTTGCAAATTTGTATAACCACTTTGGAAAACTATTTGGCAGTATTTACTAAAGCTAAACACATCTGAGCCTTATGATGTAGTGATTGTGCTCCTAAGTATACTATCTATCCAATAGAAATGCATGTATATGTCCACCAAAAGACATGTTCAAGAATGTTGATAGTGCCACTATCATAATAGCAAAAACCTGAAAACGCCTCAAATTCCTGTTAATAGGAAAATATATACGTATACTATGAAATACTACACAGCAATAAAGAAGAACAATGTAACATGCCACAAAGATGAAACAGATATGATGAATGCAAGAAGTACAAAGGACTATATACTATATATATATATTATATATATATAGTAGTATCTCATTTGATTTATATGAAGTTCAGGAATAGACAAAACTAATCGATGGTCATGAAGTCAGAATAGTGATTACAGGTGGGGACTGTATTTACTGAGAAGAGGCATTAAGGGGTCTTCCGAGCTGCAGGAAACATTCCAGGTTTTGATCTCAGTGGTTTTTCATGGGGATGTGTGTGTGTCATAAAGCATCATCCAAGAGTCTTTGGATCAGCATTAGACAGTTACTTTATCATTACACTTGCATTTTTGTCTAGCACCTCAGTCTGATGTGCATGTCTATGGTTGGTATTGGATATCTCAATCAAAACTTCAATATTAACATCCTGTTAGAGTAACTTTTTGGTTGAACCATATGAAATTATTGATTGTTGACTGTTTTTGACCTAAAGTGCACTTGTGCACTTTACTACTTGTATACTGACCTCAGTGCAATACAATATAAAGAAAATAACAATTTCAGCATAGCTCAACAGTTAGTGATAATGTGTGCAAAATGACTATAAATAGACTAGGAATACAATAACTTGTCATGGCCCCTGGCCCCTGTGTATTTCTTATCAGCCTGAAGATGGAGAAGAAACATGTATTAGCCCTGCAGCCCATGACAGATCAGCCTTGATGCAGCTCCTATTCCTTTTAGGTCTCAAGCTTATGCAATGTCAAAAGAAATATCTTTTTGTTTTAAAAATATGTAGATGAAACATTTTTCCTCTAATGTTTTAAAACAAAGACATTTGTTTTATATGCTCTTAATTGGTATTGCTTAATGTCTGCCAGTTGTTTTCTATCAGGAGAATAAAATTTTTTGTTGCACCATCATCTTTCTACCATATCATTTATCAGCTCAAGATTTGTGCACTTCAAGTATGTTATACCTCAATACAATTTGTTTTTAATGGCCCTGGCCAACACTCCTGGGGAGGTCATATCCACGTCAGGCCTCCAGGACTCATGCACTGTGACCCTCCTGTGGAATGCAGTTGTTCCCAGCACAACAGCCACTCTTACTTACAGTTCTGCCACTGAAGCAGCGGCTCTACTTCCCTCTGAGCATTCCAGTTCTCAATCCTTCTAACAGCAAGGGTTACCTACCAACTCCCCAAGCCACCCTCAATCCAGCCCCGCTAGACATTTCTGGGTCTGAGGAGGAGGAAAACCCCATCCATTCCCCAACACTTCGCTGAGGACTCACACGTAGCCCAGCAAGCTTGCCCCAATGTATTTCATCATGAAGCCTCTCTTCTCCTCCTTACTTGGACTTTTTGCTATCTTTGATGTGAATGAGAAGTCCAAGAGTCTTTGGATCAGCATTAGACAGTTACTTTATCATTACACTTGCATTTTTGTCTAGTACCTCAGTCTGACGTGCACGTCTATGGTTGGTATTGGATATCTCAATCAAAACTTCAATATTAACATCCTGTTATAGTAACTTTTTGGTTGAACCATATGAAATTATTGATTATTGACTGTTTTTGACTTAAAAATGCAATTTTATACAGTTCAAACTAACAGTTTTATTCAAGATAGGCTTTTTTTAAAAAAAGAGAAACTGAACTTTACGGTGAGTTTGAACAAAAGGGAAAAATTGATTCTTAAATATCCAGACAAATACTGAAACACCTGTGCAGCATCTTACCTTGGCTTTCAGATCAGCACACAATTCCTGTTGCTTTTTCTTGTCCTTAGCCAATGTGCTTTCCATTTCATAAGCTGCACAAGCCTCAATGAGTGTCAGCACAGCCTTCTGTGTAAAGTCTTTCTTATTTTTATTCCAATTTGATATCAAGATCTTTCGCTGCTCCATAGCAAAGCGATATTGGTCACAATATTTCTCATGTTCAATCTGAAAAGATAACAGAGGGTGAATACTTATCATGAAAATGAGTTTATATTTTGTGTCATTGTTACAAAAATGAAAAAAAAAACCATTATAACCAATGATTTTGAAAAATTGGGGACAAATATTTAATCATAAATACAGCAACCAGAAACCAGGTACTACCTCCAAAGTTCTGAACTCGTGGCTAATTGGTGACTGAGGACAAGTCATTTAATGTTTGTAAGTCCTTAGTTTCCTCATATAGGATGCGGTTATACCAGGTAACCTCTAAAACCACTTTCGTTTCTAAATGGTAATGATTCTATGAGAGCAGAAAGCAATATTTTCCCTATATTTAATTTTAAAAATATCCCATCTTTATATCAGTTTTGATATTTTAACAATTACATCAAGTGTTTCAGTTAGACAAAATGCTAATAAACATAAAAATTGCTACCACAATCTTGAAAACTCACAATTTTACCCTTAATTACTGAAATATTCAGATGTTAGGATGCCTAAACTTAAAGTAATAATAGCAATGACACTGAGCCCTTCCCACGCTATGCTCATGAAGGACATGGCATTTTCACATCGGCAGCAGTAGCTCCTTTTGGCGGTGAATCTCAACCATGGGAATTAGCAGAGTCTTGAGGGAAGAACAGGAATGGAGAGAACCTGAGTAGCCTGGAAAACCTCTGTGGGTCGTTCTGAAATGCTCCTCAGAAAAAGGTGTGTCTTCCAAAGTTGAGAGTCACTGATCTAAATAATTATTTATGTTGCCAGTATAGACCATGACTCTGAATTTAATACATTATTTAACCTCCAGGAGTTGTGGGAGAAGCAGCTAGCAAACAGGACATTTTATGTCCCACCTAAAATAATACTTTAGGTATAATTAGGTACGCAGTAAAACCACTTACTTGGTCTCACTTAAACTAAGTATCAGCTACTGAGATCTGTTCTGTAAACTTCTCAGCTTTGTTTTATAAAGCCAAAAATATACTTAACATCTGTAAAACATTAAGCATATACCACACAGAAATGGATGCTAATAAATCTAATGTAAGAAGTAAATGTATTGGGAGCCCAAGGAGAGGAGATCACGAGATCAAAAGACTGAGACCATCCTGGTCAACATGGTAAAATCCTGTCATTACCGAAAATACAAAAGTTAGCTGGGCCTGATAGCCCGTGCCTGTAGTCCCAGCTACTTGGGAGGCTGAGGCAGGAGAATCACTTGAACCCAGGAGGGGGAGGGTGCAGTGAGCAAAGATCGCACCACTGCACTCCAGCCTTGTGACAGAGCAAGACTCCATCTCAATAAATAAATAAATAAATAAATAAATAAGTAAATGTAAAAATCTTTATCATGATAATAATAGAAAAATATAAAAATCTACAAGTTATAAATGACAACTTGTCACAGAAGCAAATAGAATCAATAGGCAACAAAAGGAAAGATCTAATTTAATAAGTGAAAGTTATTAAAAAATTCAGAGTGAATTATTTATCATATAACAGGTATCTGTTACTGAATAAAGGGAGAGAGGTGAAGAGAATGAAAGAAGATGGGAAAAAATGGTCACAGTAGCTGTGTGACCTTTGCTTCAGTTTTTCCATCTAAGGATGGGAACAGTACTTCTCTCATCCACTCTAACGTGTATTCAAGGAGTTCCCATGTGATTGATACATGGTTAACTTCTATATACATGTGAGTATTGTTGTTACTTGCTTAATTTAAAACAATTACAAAAACACAGAGTATTTAAGATGCTATAGCATGGCTCACTTAAAAATTAAAAGTCTGCGTGTTTGTTTATGTGTATGTTATAAGGTGAGTTATTGTGAAATCAATTAGTGACAGGGTAACTTCTGTTTTCTTGCCCTTGTGTTCTTGTTGACTAAAGAATGAAACAATAAAACAGTAATTTCCCAGTTCCTTTTTAGGAAAATATCAGTCACATCTTTGAGTTCTGTATTTGGGGTATTTGTGTCTCAGATCCATCTAGGAGGATCAAGCAGAGTTGTCGTGGTGGGGAAGAGATAAGTAAGTACCACCCCCAGGGCAAGTGCTAGCTTCCCTGTGACTAGAAAGACTGAGGTGAAGCAGGCTCTGTGAATAGTGGAGCAGGCATTTCACTTTCAGGCAAGACCTGGAGATGGCAAAGCCCCTGAAGGTGAGCATCTGGCTGACCAGACACCCAGCAGTGAAATACTAGCAGAGCAGCCCTGGGATCACAGTGAAGATCTCCACAGCAAGTAGGCACAGAGAGTGACTTCTGCCCGAGGGGGCCCTCCACCTCGTTATGGACAGGACAAACTCGAAAAAATGACCTGCACAGGCTTTCAAACCATTTATAACCCTATTATTTTCTAGAGTATAGGAAAAAATAATTTTTAAAGAACCATTTAAAGTACATGTACATTGCTTAATAATTATTGACTACTAAAACAATTTAATTTGCCAGTATGTACGTAGGCCCAGCACTCACCAAATCATGCCTAGATTTGTGAGGAAAATATCTTTGTAACATGTCCAGATACAGAGTCCTTCTTCCAAAGAGATCTCCGGGGTACTGATCCAAAATAGCCTGGTAAATCCAGTTGTCTTCTTCACTTAGTTGGCAGTTTCTGGAAGCAAAAAAATGTCACAACATATTACTGAGCAATCACGAAATTTGAGGGACTCAAACTGTTCAAGCTATTAGCAAGTGATAGTGATGAAGCAAAACGAGGTTTGAAATTAGCCAAATTTAATGTCTGTTTCAGAAAAGTTTCTAAATTCTAATGCAATGGGTTCCTTCAATTCTTTATTTGGTCTTGCCATGAGTATGAGCCATAATTCAATTAAGTTTGATGAGACATAGTATTTCAAAAATAATTATTCTATCTTGCCTGTAACGATATTTTAGAAATCATGACCAATGAATGAAATAAACACTGGGGAATAAATTATTATGTATACAGATTAAAAAAGAATTTTATTTATTCAACAAGGTTCCTATGTCTAAACTGGAGAAAAGTACAAATGTAGACAGTTAAATGAGCAATCATGTAAAGGAAAAGACAGACTGAGGAAGATATCAGTCAGAAATGATCACAGATATCATTTCATTATGATTTCTCATTATTTAAGGTTTGACTTCAAAAGAAAGTCTAAAATTATCTATTACTTTACCTCTTAGTGCTTCATAGAGGCAAGACTAAATATTGATAGTGAAAAGATAACCAATGGCATTAAAACCACTGAAGAAATCATTTGCAAATAGGATCCCTTCAAGTCACCTTCCCAATAACATATCTACTATGCTCCAAAAGGCCTTTTTCCTTTCAGAACACTCCTAGGTACCATCCTGGTTTGCATTCTTTATAGAGTATTAGCAAAGTCTTGTGCAGAGTGAAAAGTTTGCAATATCAGCTTGAACACTAAACTAATTAATATATTTTTATATTCTGAGTTTATTTTGCATATCATTATTCCTGTTTAATGAATTAGAATAATCACATAAAAATGCAATCAGAGGGAATATTATTAGCAACAAATACTTCTTAATCCAAGAGGAGACTTGTCATTGCTTATTTCTACTATATCAGTGGTCTTATACTTTAAAGTTAACTGTGCAATTCAAAGAATTTCTTATATATCTTCCATGCCCCTGAAAAATATTTGACAATTTAAAACAGAATAAAACACCTCTTAAATCAGTGATACTGATGGGAATTCCAATGTTCTCATACAAGATTATTATTCTGATAAATAGTAAGAAAGAAAAACTCTTTTTCAAAGAAAAAAGTCCTATCTGTTTCATAATAGGGGGAAAAAAAGAGGGTTGGAGGTTCTACCAGGAAGAGGAATACTCTACAGTTCTTCAGTATGACATAACAATTTATTGCAGAGAGAATTGGAAATGAATTCGTTGAACACACCAAGTGTTTCAGTCCTGTCTGAATCAGTTATGCATGTACAGACAAAGGCTTCTGCAAATAAAGCAGTACAAATAGGAGTATTAAGCCAGAAGAAAGATTTGCCTGAGTAAACTTGGCATTTAAAACATCCTCAGGATTTCATGGACAATATCTCAGGTCCTCTTTCAAGGAGCCCATCTTCATTCAGGTTAACATAAATGCATTTTAATAGCAGAGTTAGCCACATAACTTCTGCATTACCATACCACAAGCAACAAACAAAAAATAGAACTAAAGTCCATGTCTTCATTAATGTTTGTAAAATGTTTTTTAAATCAAAAGGACTTGAAAAAAGTTTGAATTTCCACCTTTACTTGATTATAAATGTGGATGCATGGGTGTGTGTGCCCTGGGAAGGGGGAAGCAATAGAAGCTAGGTCCAACCAGTTATCTGTTCCTCTAAATTGTGAATCATCTCTATAATGGATGCTGTTGGTACCGCACCCAGATTGCCTTTATTAGATGGAATTCTTATCACCGAGATGCTGTGAGTCTTGGCAGATAACTCACAGATGCCTCTTCCTTCTCTGGAGAATTGCCCTGGACCAAGTGGGAGCTGCCTCTCCCACCCTCTTTAGAGAAGGCTGCCCTCCCATCCTCTTTCAAAGGCCAACCATAACCAATGACTGACCTACCTGGAGGTACAGAAAGCCAGCCTACTTGACTCCAGAGAGGATCAACTCTATGATACCTTTGCACTCCGGTGTTTCCTCATGGGAGCAAACCATGGCCAGTCTCCACTGACACCTTCTTGCTTACACATTTCCCTTCTTCTATTTGGCTTCCTTCACAGACCTCCCCCTGAGAGCACCTCCCAACAAATCTCTTGTTTAGAAATCCCTGTCTCAGCTTTGTTTCAATAGAACCTACCCTAATATAATCTATAAGCAATCTTACCCGTAATTTTCAAAAATAGTTTAAATCTTTTGGTAAATGGAGAAGTACTCCTGAATTATTTTCTTTCATGATATCTCATACTGAGTGGCAGTGGAAGATTGTGGCTGTGCTCAAGGAGAAAGTGAAAATGGCAGACATTTACAAAAATGCTTTCCAAATAGAAGCATACATTAAGCAGTGTACATTGCTATAAATAAATATAGCAGCGGGAGAATTTGTGGCACTCAGTGCATTTTTATACATTGCCTCAATGTATTAATTAGCTGCCATTTTAGTGACAATATTAAACCACTTAAACATATGAAATGATCATAAAACATTAAAGTCAGATATTTCAAAGCAAGTATGCCGTGAACTGTCACCATATCCACTTTGACCTTCTTGTTGATTTTAGAAGCCTCACATCCCAACAGTTTTTCCCAGTTACCAAAATTACTCAAATTGCAAGTCACTTTTTAGTACATGTAGAATAAAATTTTTAAAAAACATGCTTAAAGGAAATGATACATAAATACTCACAATATTATTATTTTTAGGTTATGTATTTATAGCAGTTTCCAGAGTTGCAGCCTTAAACATTGGAGCAAATATTCACATAGGCAGGAACAAGGAAACAGCCCTGCATCTCCATTAGAATGCTGCATGTGAGGAAAGGAGAACTCTCCCTCAGCTACATACATAGCCTACATATATACCGAGCCTTTGGATGGTAAAAATCTAAGAAGAATATTTAAACATAGTAGCCTCATCACAATAACAAAGTAGCCACTTCTGAGGAACATGGACTTTGAACTTCTAAAATAAAATCAGATTCAATATACTTGCATTTCCAAGTGTAAATCTGGACACTTATCTTTTTAAATCAAACCTTCATCTTTTTTATATAGAAAAATCTATATAAAGTAGCTGAAACTAAGGTTAGGTTTTACCTTTCAAAGTTCTTGTTGAATTCAACTGCTTTGCTGGTGATTCTAATGACAGAACTAGCTAAATTGCACAGATAGTGAAAAATATTCTGATCCCTTATCTACTTTCTGAATTTGAAAAATGACTCTATAATGTTAAAAGAACATTAAGAACATTTTAAAGAAAACTTTCAAATTGTCCTAAGCTTTTTGCAATTTACCAAAAAAAAAAAAAAATCTTTAGACAAAAAATCTTTAGCAGTTCTCTGCAATTTCTATTCCTTTTTGTCCGTCTAAACTTTCTAATTTAAAGTTCTTTGGAATATTCATCTTTATCACAGCCTGCTAAGATTTTACAATTTGTAAGGTTATTGAGTACTTTGAACACTTCAGGGAATTTCAGCCTACAAAAAGGTGAGGTATTTACCACTCAATTCTTATTCACCATCTCCTGCCCTACAATATGGTGTCTGATCACAGATATCATTTCATTGTGATTTCTCAGGAAGTGAGACAAAACAGATCATTCAGACAACAACAACAGAGCTGTAAAAATTCACCCTGACCCAGGCCATTGTCTTCCTAATTCTGCCTGTTTGAATTATCCCAAAAATCCTAAAGTGACTCACAATTAACTTAGCTACTAGTGTTCCTCATAGCCACATTTAAATCACTTTCCTTGGGTTCTGGTTCCGTGACATTCAAATACACTTAGGGATGGAGGGCAGGCAATGGTGGTAAATAAGACATGTACAGGTAACAGGTACTTTAACAACAGAAACAAGTTTATGAAACTAAACATTGTGGTTACAAACTGGCTGAAAGCTGTCTTATGTTTTCTCAGAGTAAAGGAGCTTTCCAGGCAAAATGGTAATTAGTGCCTCCTGAAGCTAGCTAATGCAATAGTGAACTTGACCTGAAGAAAAACTCATCTCTTAAAGCATTATAGTGTTAGGGGACACCTACTGCTCCTTCGGAGAAGTAGGGGTGCAGTGAGCCACCATTCAATTAATGTGGATGACAGACCATCCTCTTGTCTGGCTGCATCAGATCTGACCCTCTGTAATACACAATCTGACTTCACCTTTCAGTTTTTTCTTTCCAATACAGAACCATCCAAACACCCAATCTAATCAGCCTGGTTTCTTCATCCACCAACAATCCCAGCCCAGGCCCATTGTCCAAATATAAATCTATGTCTGATTTTCAGTCTGGTTTACAGGAGGCTCCCTGCTCCCAGACCCATTTCTGACCAACAGAATCTGCTCCTCAAATCTTCCCTGGGTATGCATCTTCTATTCCTCAGAGATCTATTCCCACCTCCACAGTCCCTGGCTCTACCAGTCTGGCTACTTAGCTGGAAGGTGACAACCAGAATAAAGTGGACTTTCACGAGCAAGGTCAAAATCCATTGAAACGAAGAAAAAAAAAGTGATGCTATAGGGTAAAGCCAACACTTGTGCCAAATTCCAAAGCCTCATTCTTCTGAAGGATGATGAAAAGATAGCAGGATTCTAAAAGTAATGGCTTTGGGAATCTGGTCAGAACAGGAGGCTAAGTGATTTATTTGGAAGTTGCATTTTCCAAATGGTAAGTACATTGTTTTTACTTAGATTATTTTTTAGAGAAGTTTACATAGAAAGCTCACTTTTTTTACTTAGAATGTATATTTTTTGGAAGTAGAATAGTGGGGATGATGGCAAGCCTCTTAAACCACTCTTTGTCTCTGAAACATCCATCCACCAGTAGTTTTCTGGTGGAAGTTTTGAAATAACATGACGGAGATAAAATAGCCTTTTACTTTTTTTTTTTCTTTTTTTTTTTTGGAGACAGGGTCTCGCTCTGTCACCCAGGCTGGTGTGCAGTGGCATGATCTTGGCTCACTGCAGCCTTGAACTCCTGGATTCAAGCAGTGCTTCTGCCTTAGCCTCCCACAGAGCTGGGACTACAGGCATGTGCCACCACACTCGGACAATTTTTTATTTTCAGTAGAGATAGGGTCTTGCTCTGTTGCCTAGGCTGGTCTTGAACTTCTGAGCTCAAGCAGTCCTCCCACCTTGGCCTCCCAAAGTGCTGGAATTACAGGCATGACCCACCGCACCTCACCTAAAATAGCCTTTTAAAAGTAAGACGTAATTGCTCAAACACCCCATATGCTAGGTTTTTAATAATTACATTCATCATAAGAAGCGTAAGGAAAAGAAAACTGTAGCAGACATTGCTCCCACCCCTGCTCCTGCCCACCAGAATGCTGACTTTATTCAAGATCTACTCTCCTCCATCCACATTTGGCCCTGCTTCAGGAAAAGTGAGCCCCATCTCCAGCCCTGGCAGTGAATGTGGATTGATTTTCAGCTATTCACAAACACCCATTCACAAACTTCCTGTTTCTCTAACAAGTATTTGGTAGGAACATGGACAAAAGATCCAATTCTGGCCAATGAAATGTGAGGGGAAGTCTTCAGGGGCAAAGTTTTCCTAGCTCTTAGAGTCACAAAGACAGAAGGAAGGTCCCTCTCTGCCTCTGGACGTTGTTATGCAGAACTGTCTGGCAGGAAGTCATCTAACTTGCAAGAAGGCTAGGCAAGAGAATGCAGAACACCAGACCTCACTGTTCTTGGACTTCTCTACCTCTAGACTTCTTGTTACATAAGAAATTGCTTTATTATGTAAGTTACTTTGAGTTGGATTGGGTATTCTCTTATAGCTAAAGATAATTGACAGCAAACTGAAAAAGAGAAAAATGACTTTTTAAACATAACATCTTAATATTGCTTTGGAAGAAAAGTACTATGAAAGGATGTGGAGATGAAAGAGATGTAGACCCAATGCATGGAGAGACCAGCATCTAAGGTGACGAATACTCTGTAGCTGATTGCCGGCCAATGATGTTCAACACCAAGGGCCATTTTTAAGACCAGAAAAAGACTTTCAAACTCAAATGAATAGAATCAGTGAAGACAAGATCATCTGCAAATTCATTATTTGCTCTATGTTTTAAATCCTTATATTGAACCAAAATCTGTCTCCATGTTATCATTTTATTCTTCATTTTTGGGGGGACAAGAACATTTTAAACTGCAGTAAAGTTGAATTAAATAAAATTACCTTATATAGACATTATGACTCAATTTTCTAAGTCCAAAAGCAAGAGTAATAAAATTGGCCTACTTCTTTGGGACAGTAGGAGGAAAACTTTACTTAACCATCATAAGGTCTTCTGAAATTTTAAGTGCCACATAAAATGTCATAATGTCATCTCAAACCAAGCATAAGTAATCATTAAGAAATTATAAGAATGAATTAAAAGAGTGATAGTTCTTCTCAGTTTATTTTTGAGACATTAGCAATGGTTAACTTTATGTTTTCTGATAGGCACTAATACGGCAAATAAACACAAACCTGGGAATGGTGTGGTTATCCTTACTTGCTCTCCATAGTGTTTGTTCTTATAGTTACCTCAAAAGATTGTATCTTAACTGCAATTGAACTTCAAGGTATAAAGAATAGGGAAAAGTTGTTTATGAACAATCGGTTTGTTATATAAAATAGGTATTAAAATTCTTCTCATGTTAAAACTTGACAATCTTGTCCATAGAAATTTTAATCTTGGCTTTGCATATAGCTACACAAATTTTATTATTTTTACAATACATTCTTTCTGTATTATCTAATAACAAATGTCAATTGTCCTAGACACAAACCCGTCAAGCTGTTATGTTTCCATTTTCTTCAATCATATTTATTCAAATTAATTTGATTTCACACCCAGGGAAGAATAGACACCCCTTATAAATGATTTTCACCCCTTCATCATATAAAACCCAGATTCTTCAGTTTCCTGAAGTATTGAAAAAGTATTTCATGCACTATTACATTGTGCAGTCACTAGCTAAAACAACTACATCAAAAAGGCAGGCGAAGCTGCAGTGATATTACTAATAAAGACTTAAACTAGGTATTTAAGCCGCTATTCTTAAATACCTAGATATACTTTTTGCAAATACATAACATGCAAGTAAATATAACTAAGCAAAGGTAAACTCTAAGACTAGTTTTTGAGGGTATCCTGCAGAAATTGAACCCTTTTTTCCCTTGAAAAAGGGCATTCCACCATAGCCAAGATAATTTAAAATGTTTTATTCTCACGACAAACTCAAAGTAGGTTGAATAAACACCACATGTGGTTTTTGGTATTTAAAGAAAGAGTATAAAACCATAAAGTAGTTATTATGAATGATATATTTTAAGAGAAAGCTACTAAATATATGTGACAAAAATAAAATCATGGTCCACACTATTACCCACTCCTTCCAAAAATATAAACCCCAACATCAAGTTGGACAAGAGAAAATGGGAGCTACAATGACCCAGAATGTTGGGTGAGGGGTCATCTAACCAGTGAGACTACGTGAACACTGGAAGATCAGGTAATTATGCCACTGTTTCTGGGAACTTCTCTCCTTATTAATCACCCTTGGCACACAACCAGCCCAGACTGGAAGTGTAGAACCTGAGGCTGGACATGCCCAGGCACTGAAACTTTCTAACAGCTCTGAGACTTCATTCTCAGAGAAAAATGCCACATGGGAATTAGGGCTCCAATGTTTTAACTTGTCACCTCATCAAGTAGATAAATATCAGTTATTATACCCCTTTCCCTCTCTTTCTTCTCTCTTGTATTCATCAAGCAATGGTCATATATGTAAGCATTTGTTTATTTCACATATTTTTAAAGAAAATTATGTAAAGCCACACGGTGTTTCTTGAGTGTTGCCTTCTGATGCTGACTTTTATCCATCTCATCTTTATTAGCAATAGAGTTTATTTTGAAATATGGTTTATTTTGAAACAAGGGAAGAGTCAGGTTTATTATGAAAATTATGTACAGATTTCTCTTTTGGCAAAACTTTCACGTAAGGACAGTGAAAGAGCTATGCTACAAAAATAAATATTGAAAGAGAGAGAAAGAACATGAACATGACACTGATGATATTCACACATGACAGCAATCTCCAATGCCCTGATCTCCAAGTACAGATGAACCAAATAATATAAAGTCTACTAATGAAAACATAAATTGTTTTTACTTGTCTGGAAGGCAATTTACCAATGCTACCAAAAGTCTTAGAATTTTTCATGCCCTTTGACTCAGCAGTTCTATTTCTAGGAGTTCATCTTAAGGGAATAATTATAGAATTACTCAAAATATAGTGACAAAATTGTCTACTCCAAGTTTTTAAAACAATTATCAAAATGTGGTAAAAATAATTGTCCAAAAATAGGAAATTGGTCAAATTTATGTGATACAGCCATATATTGTAATACTATCCATCTAATTTTAAAATATATTGTAAAATAATATTTAATACATGACCTAAATCATAGAAGAAGCTCAGTAACCATTTATTGGAAAAAGGAATAACACTGGATGTGATTCAAAACAGGAAAAATCAGTAGATAACGTGTATAGATTTTTTTTATTTTTGTAAACAACATTCATAGATCTGAAATATATACAATGTTACCGAAAGATATATCTGAGTGTTGGAAATTTAGATTAATTTTTAGTTTCTTCTCTAGTTTTCTAGTTGTATTTTACAAATTTTCTTTAACAAATATAATTATTTCTGTATTAAGAGAAATATGCATAAAAGGAAAAGCTCATAAAGCACTAAAGAGTTATCTTAAAAATTACTAACGAGTAAAGTAAAGCTATTAACAATTAGGGTAAATTCAAATAATTTAGTTGAGAAAATATAAAACTATGGGCATCAGCAATGTACATACAGAGGAGAAAATTGTTAAATCATTGTGGATTTTAAATAGCATTCAGATTCAGATCTCGAATAATAATAGAATATTAATTATAAACTAACATAAAATTTAATATACCTATCAAACAATAAAGTAGAAATTACTTGCCATCACTCTATAGCTTTTTCCACATATTGACTTCATATCTGATACAGCCAAATGGAGCATCAGACAATTATGTCTCATCTATACGATTAATTCATCCAAATGTTAGGAAATTAAAGCTACAATCTCATCTGAGTCTCAAACAAGCAATTAAACTTGTCTTCATGTTACTGATGAAATTCAGCCCAAATAGAATCTAAATAGCTTCACAAAAACACTGAATAAAGGAAGAGGTTCAATTGTAGTCAAATTGTTTTTAAAATGTGTTTTAGTAAAAGAGATCATCCTTTAAAGCCGTGCTGTCCAAGATGTTAGCCCCTAACCACATGTGGCTTAAAAATGTGGCAGTCCAAATTAAGATGTATTCTAAGTATAAAATGCTGACCAGATTTCAAAGACTTCATATGAAAAAAGAGAATGTAAAATATCTCATTAATTTAAAAATACTGGTTATATGTTGAAATTACAATATTATGGAACTATTGCATTAAATAAGACACACTTTAAAATAAATTTCACCTTGCTCTTTTTAAATTTTTAATACAGCAACTTGAAACTTAAAATTACATATGTGCTCACACGTACAGCTTTTTGTCATATTTCTATGAAATGGCAACCTGTTTTACCAGCTGATACTGGTACTCAACCTGATTTACCAGCATCCTGGCATGTGTATATTCTTGAAGCAATGTGGTAATGGGGGAAAACTCTCTATTCAGATGTGCAGAAGAGACTTAATCTTGCTCAACCATTTACCACGTCAGAGACTTTGGGGAAATTGCTCACCTTCCTTTGAGCTATAGTTTCTTCATCTGTAAAACAGAGCTTTTAAGATGGGGTAAACTGAGGGTTAAAATCATTTGTATTTGTCAGATCATGTAATAGGTACTCATTAAATATCAATGGTCTCCTCTTTACTCTTTAACTTTGATTTTTAAAAACATGTATTTTTGCTTTAAAAAATAGAAAGTAAAAATATGTCAAAATTATGTATAATTTCACCACCTGGGGATAGCTTTTTTTTTTTTTTTTTTTTTTTGAGATAGGGTCTCACTCTGTTGCCCAGACTGGAGTGCAGTGGTGTGATCTCAGCTTGCCTCCCAGGCTCAAGCAATTCTCCTGCCTCAGGTTCCCAAGTAGCAGGAATTACAGGCATGCACCACTACTGTCTGGCTAATTTTTGTATTTTTAGTAGAGATGGGGTTTCACCATGTAGGCCAGGTTGGTCTTGAACGCTTGATCTCAAATGATCTACCCACCTCGGCCTCCCAAAGTGTTGGGATTACAGGCATGAGCCACCGTACCTGGCCCAGGATAACTATTTTTATTGTTTATTTGGGCGGATAACCTTCCAGTCTTTTTTCTGTGGCTATATATAGATGTAATGCTTTCAGAAGGAAAGAAAAAAAGAAAGTCCATGTTCTATAAACTATTTTGTGGCCTACTTTTTAATTATATAGCAACATATTCAAATCATTTGTGTCATTAGAAATATCCTTTATATAATCATTAATGTCAGTGTAGTATTCCATTGTGTGGATATATCATACTTGATGAAGTTCATTCCCTAGTTGCTGGCTCTTTAGGTAGTTTTGAAGATTTTGCCATCACTAAGGAAAGAAAATTTAATGCTGAACACCCTTGAAGCCAATATCCACTTTATGTCTCTGATTATTTCCTTAAAGATCATATCTAAAGAAACAAAGGGTATTCACATTTAAAAAGATTTTTGACGACATGGTGTCAGACTTCCAAATACACCAATTATATATAAAAATGCTCATTTCTCCCATACCATTTTAAACTCTGGACACAATGTTTTACCATTTTATAGGAAAAAAATGAGTATTTTTAAAATTTTCATTGCTTTGATGAGTAGAGAGGCTTTTATAAGTTTCCTAGTCATTTGCATTTAGAATTACCAACCAGAGTTCCACAGACTGCCACCATGAACATCTATTCATTCCCCTCCCAGCATCTGCACCATATACTCTGCAACCTCACCTGTTAGAGTAGCAGATGAACCATCTGTGCTTATTCCTCCACTTGTGTACTAAATCCCAACTCTCCTTACAACTCCAAGACATCATTCAGCAATTCCCCTCGCCTGCATCTTCAGAGTTTATCCTTTACTAGATTACTCTTGCTAGCATCAAACACACTGCTACTTCTCCCATTTGGAAAAAAAAAAAAAAAAAAAAAAAAAGAGCAAATAACTACATAAAAGCTTGGCCCTACTTGCCTACTCTCCTTTGCAGAAAAACTTGTCAAAATAGTTTTCTGTACACACTATCTTCAATTCCTTTCCTATCCATGCAAAACTACTCAATCAGGCATTTGCTTCCACTTCTTCAATGAAAATTGAACCTCCATCTAAAGCCACCAACAACCTCTATTAAAGTCAACAGTCAATTATCAGTGTATTTTACTTATGAGCAGCATGTATTCAATGGATGGACCACTTCCTCTTCACTTGCCTTCCAGGACACTACACTCTCTTGGTTTTCATATCTCACAGACATTTTCTCAGTGTCCTTTGTTGGCTCTTCCTCTTGTCCCTGACATTGTAATGTTGGCAGGTGTAAGGGATATGTCTTTGATTTTTCTCCTTTCTCTCTTTACTCACTACTTTAGTGATCATATCCAATCTCATGCTAATGACTCATATCCATGTAATTCCAGTCAAGATCTCTTTCCTGAATTCCAAACCCATATAGCCAACTGCATCCACACAATCTCTACACAGATACCTAATGGCATCTCAACCTCATCGTATCTAAACCTCAACCACGGATTTCCTCCACAGCCAAAGTTTGCTTCACTCCCCATCTAAGATGATGGCAACTCCATCCTTCTAGTTGCTCAGTCCCCAAAACGCAGCTATTTGGAACTATTCTTGTTGCTCTCTTTTTCTTACATGGCTCATTGAATCTGTCAACAGATGCTGTTGGCTCTGCCTTTAAAATATATCCAAGAGCTGAACTGGATTACTTTATCTAAGTGTCCAATATTTTCTTGCACTTCTACCCCCAGCCCCACAGTTTATCTTAAACACAGTAACTGCCAAAGTGATTCTGCTAAAACATAAGTCTGATTTTGTCACTCTGCTCACTTCTGCTCAACACCTTCCAACAGCTTCTCACATCACACAGAGTAAAAGCTGAAGTTTTAAAAATGGCTACAAGGCTCTAAACGTCCTACCCCCACCCATACCTCTATGACCCCAACTTCTACTCTCTCTGGATCTGTCACTCTGTTCCTGCCACACTGGCCTCTTGCCAAGCATACTCCCACCTCAGTAAACACTGGCTGGAATACTTTTACCCAAATATCTTGAGGACTAGTTTTCCCAACCCCGTCCTAACTTTTATGTCACTTTCTCAACCAGGCCTACTCCTAAACATCTACTTAAAATTACAGTCTGCCCCCTAGAATCCCAACACCTTCTATCTCTCTTACTTTGTATTTTTTCATAGCACTTATCACTTTCTAACATTACCGTGTATAATATACTTAAGTATTATGTTTATGGTTTTCAGTGTGTTTCTTACTGTTTCATGAGTACGTGAATTTTTGTATATTTTATGCTAATAGATGCTCAATAAATATTGGTTGAAAATATGAAGGGTAAGTCAGCCATATCTTCATCTCCTTTGCTCCATTTTCCTTTTGGCTGTTCACCAATCGATTAATTTGTAAAATGTCTTTATGTGTTAGGGATTTTAATCATTTGTACCTGATATATTGCCAACATTTTCCTGTTACTTCATTTTTACCCTTGTCAAATTTTTTCCTTTAAAAAAATTTTAGAATAGAAACAATATTCATATGGTTCAAAATTCAAAAGGTTTAATGAAAGAGGATACAATGAAAATTCTTTCTCACACCTACTCACCCAGGCATGTGGTTCCCCTCCCTCAAGATGAATATTATCAATTTTTGTGTATTGTTTCAGACATGTAAAAGCAAATATACAAAAATATATATGTTGGCTTTTTTCCTGTTTTACACAATGTAGACTGTACATTGTTTTGATTACTTAACTATATACCTCACCCTAACTCTTACATATTGTTCCATGTCAGTTAATGTAAATTTTCACAATTTTTAATGTGCAGAATAATATATTGTATGGATGTACAATAATCTATAAAACTAGTCCCTATTGATATTAAGGTTTTTGCTTAATCTTTCACTACTGCAATGAATAACTGTAAAAATAAATCAGTGTATACATATTCAATTATATTTATATGATATATTATTGAGATTTGGAGGCTGTCAGGACAAAGGGCATATACTCTGTGATCTGGGAAGTCCTGCTGATCTGCTCTATAGAAAAGTTTCACCAGTTTAGACTCACTTTAGCAGAATATAAAATACCTGTTTTCCCTACACCGTTGTCATATCTGTTAGATTTAGTTGCAGATGATAAAAACTATTCAAACTCTTTAAGCAAAAAAGAGTTTATGACTAGATATTACATGACTTACGCAATAATGCCTCTGCCATGATTACGAAGGGCCCCACCTACCACCTCAGGAAGCTATAATTTCAGAATGTGATCACATGAGCAACATGAATGCCTCACTCCTTGCCTCTTTTCCCTTTAACTCAATTCTGAATCCAAATTCATCCAAGGATTTTGGATAGTCCGAGCCCAAATCACATCCCTTGACCAATCTGTTCATGGCAACATGCTATTGTTTATGAAATGCTTAATATAAGATAGCAATAGTCTTCCCTCATTATTGCTTCTTGTCCTCAGAATTTTCCTAGATAAATTCAAATTCAGATTAATATTTTAATCCTGTGAATAATTTTATTGAGATCATTAAATTTATAGATTGACAGGAAATATATCTATAATTATTCAATCTTCTATTCTAAGACTAAAATATCACTTGTTCAAGTTTTATGTCCTTCAGTAACATTTGAAATGTTTTTTCCTATAGTACAGATCTTTTACATTTCTTGTTAAATTAATTCCCAAATATTCTATATTTATAATTGCTATTGCAAACTATGTTTGTTTCTTTCATGAGATCTTCCAGATGGCCATTGTTTATATATATATATATATGAAAGCTTGGGTTCTATTTATATTAATTTTATACCCAGCCATCTTACTAAATTATCTTATTTCTGTAGGTTTTTTCCGTTGATTGCCATGAGTTTTTCTTGTAAAAACTCACTATCTGCAAATAAGATAATTTTACCTATATCTATATTTTACAACTCTAATATCTTTCTCTTGTCTAATTGTGTTGCCTAGTATTTCCAGAATAACATTAAATAATGGTGGTGATTACAGACTTGTTTGTCACTAACAAAAATGCTTCTATTGTATTCCCATTAAGTTTTTGGAAGTTTATATATTTTATTATAGGAAAAAAGTATTCATCTATTCCTTTTACATTTTTAAAGAATAAATGTTAGCTTTTAAATAGCATTTCAGTGTTCATGAAGATAAACCACAATAGATATCCTTATATTAACTATTTTAAGTTGCTGGAATCATGACAGTGAATATTTTATTTATGATTTTTGTATTAATAGATATAAATGAGATTGGGCCACAGTTTTTGTATGTGTGCAGTATTTTACAAGATTGTCTATCAATGTTATACTTGTTTCATGAACATAACTTAGAAGTTTCCCTCCTTTATCTACTCTCTGAAACAGTTAAATAGCAATGAAATTTTTATTTTTTTCTCTCTGTTTAATAAACTTTATATTCTTAGTGCAGTTTTAGAGTCACACCAAATTAAGCAGAAAGTATAGAGTTCCCATTTATCTTCATCTCCCATGCAAAATAAAATCTCTTCCACTATCAGTATTCCTTGCCAGAGAGTACATTTTGTTGTCATCAATGAACCTATAATGACACATAATTATTACCCAAAGTCCATAGTTTATATTAGGAGTCACTCTTCATGTTGCACGTCCTATGAGTTCTGACAAACACATAATGACATCTACCCACCATTGTAGTATTGCACAGAATAGCTTTATTGTCCTCCTACACTGTGCTCTGCCTACTCATTTATCCCTCCCTTCTGGCCCCTGGCAACACTAATTTTTTTACTGATTCCATAATATTGCCTTTTCCAGAATGCCATACTGTTGGAATAATACACTATGAAGCTTTTTCAGATTCACTTCTTTCACTTAGTTATATGCATTTAAATTTCCTGCATGTCTTTTCATGGCTTGATAGTTCTTTACTTTTTAGCATTGAATAAAATTTCATTGTCTGTATGTACCACAGTTTGTTTATTCATTCACCTACTGAAGAACATCTTGGTAACTTCCAAGTTTTAGCAGTTATGAATAAAGCTACTATAAACATTCATTTGCAGCTTTTGTGTTGACATATATTTTTTATTCATTTGGGTAAATACCAAGGAGCATGACTGCAGGATTGTATGATAAAAGTATATTTAGTTTTGTAAGAAACTGCCAAACTGCCTTCCAAAGTGGCTGTACCATTCTGAATTCCCACCAGCAATGAACAAGAGGTCCTGTTGCTCTACATAGTTATTTGCCAGCATTTGGTGTTGTCAGTGTTCTGGATTTTGACCATTCTAATAAGTGTGCATATCTTGTCTTAATTTGCATTCTCTAGTGGCACATAATGTGGAGCATCTTTTCATGTGCTTATTTGCCATCTGTATATCTTTTTTGCCGAGTTGTCTTCAGGATTTTGCCCATATTTTAATCAAGTTGTTTCCTTATTGTTGAGTTTTAAAAGTAATTTGTGTATTTTGGATAACAGTCTTTTATCAGATGTGTCTTTTGCAAATATTTTCTCTCATTCTGCAGCTTGTCTTCTCATTCTCTTGACATTGTCTCTTGCAGAGCATAAGTTTGTCATTTTAATGAAGTTCAGTTATCAATTATTTCATTCATGGATCATGCTTTTGGTCTCAAAAGTAATTGTCATACCCAAGATTATCTAGGTTTTCTCCCATGTTACCTTCTAAGAGTTTTACAGTTTTGTGTCTGACATTTAGGCCTATCATTTTGAGTTAATTTTTGTGAAAGGTGTCTAGATTCTTTTTTTTTTTGAATATGTATGTCTAGTTGTTCCAGTAACATTTGTTGAAAAGACTATCTTTGCTTCATTGTATTGCCTCTGCTCCTTTATCAAACATCGCATATATATGGGTCTATTTCTATGTTCTTTTTTAAATTTTTTTTAATTTTTATTTTTTAAAATATACTTTAATTTCTGGGGTACATGCGCAGAATGTGCAGGTTTGTTACATACGTATACACATGCCATGGTGTTTGCTGAACCCATCAACATGTCACCTACATTAGGTATTTCTCCTAATGCTATCCCTCCCCTAGCCTCACACCCCCTGACAGGTCCCGATGTGTGATGTTCCCCCTTGCTGTGTCCACGTGTTCTTATTGTTCAACTCCTACTTATGAGTGAGAACATGTGGTGCTTGGTTTTCTGCTTTTGTGTTAGTTTGCTGAGAATGATTGTTTCCAGCTTCATCCATGTCCCTGAAAAGGACGTGAACTCATCTTTTTTATGGCTGCATAGTATTCCATGGTGTATATGTGTCACATTTTCTTTATCCAGTCTATCATTGATGGACATTTGGGTTGGTTCCAAGTCTTTGCTATTGTGAATAGTGTCACAATAAACATACGTGTGCATGTGTCTTTATAGTAGAATGATTTATAATCCTTTGGGTATATACCCAGTAATGGGATTGCTGGGTCAAATGGTATTTCTAGTTCTAAATCCTTGAGGAATTGCCACAGTGTCTTCCACAATGGTTGAACTAACTTATGCTCCCACCAAAAGTGTAAAAGCGTTCCTATTTCTCCACATCTTCTCCAACATCTGTTGTTTCCTGACTTTTTAATGATTGCCATTCTAACTGGCATGAGATGGTATCTCATTGTGGTTTTGATTAGCATTTCTCTCATGACCAGTGATGATGAGCATTTTTTCATATGTTTGTTGGCCGCATAAATGTCTTCTTTTGAGAAGTGTCAGTTCATATCCTTTGCCCACTTTTTGATGTAGTTGTTTGTTTTTTTTCTTGTAAATTTGTTTAAGTTCTTTGCAGATTCTGGATATTAGCCCTTTGTCAGAAGGATAGATTGCAAAAATTTTCTCCTATTCTGTAGGTTGCCTGTTCATGCTGATGATAGTTTCTTTTGCTGTGCAGAAGCTCTTTAATTAGATCCCATTTATCAATTTTGGCTTTTGTTGCCATTGCTTTTGGTATTTTAGTCATGAAGTCTTTGCCCATGCCTATGTCCTGAATGATACTGCCTAGGTTTTCTTCTAGGGTTGTATGGTATTAGGTTTTATGTTTAAGTCTTTAATCCATCTTGAGTTAATTTTTGTATAAGGTATAAGGAAGGGGTCTGGTTTCAGTTTTCCACATATGGCTAGCCAGTTTTCCCAACACCATTTGTCAAATAGGGAATCCTTTCCCCATTGCTTGTTTTTGTCAGGTTTGTCAAAGATCAGATGGTTGTAGATGTGTGGTGTTATTTCTGAAGCCTCTGTTCTGTTCCGTTGGTCTATATATCTGTTTTGGTACCAGTAACATGCTGCTTTGGTTACTGTAGCCTTCTAATATAGTTTGAAGCCAGGTAGCGTGATGCCTCCAGCTTTGTTCTTTTTGCTTGGGATTGTCTTGGCTATACGGGCTCTTTTTTGGTTCCATATAAAGTTTAAGGTAATTTTTTTCCAATGCTGTGAAGAAAGTAAATGATAGCTTGATGGGAATAGCATTGAATCTATAAATTACTTTGGGCAGTATGGCCATTTTCACAATTTTCATTCTTCCTATCCATGAGCATGGAATGTTTTTCCATTTGTTTGTGTCCTCTCTTATTTCCTTGAGCAGTGGTGTGTAGTTCTCCTTGAAGAGGTCCTTCAAATCCCTTGTAAGATGTATTGCTAGGTATTTTATTCTCTTTGTAGCAATTGTGAATGGGCGTTCACTCATGATTTGACTCTGCTATTGGTGTATAGGAATGCTTGTGAGTTTTGCACATTGATTTTGTATCCTGAGACTTTGCTGAAGTTGCTTATCAGCTTAAGGAGATTTTGGGCTGAGACGATGGGGTTTTCTAAATATACAATCATGTCATCTGCAAACAGAGACAATTTGACTTCCTCTCTTCCTATTTGAATACCCTTTATTGCCTTCTCTTGCCCGATTGCCTTGGCCAGAACTTCCAGTACTATGTTGAATAGGAGTGGTGAGCGAGGGCACCCTTGCCTTGTGCCAGTTTTCAAAGGGAATGCTTCCAGTTTTTGCCCATTCAATATGATATTGGCTATGGGTTTATCATAAATAGCTCTAATTATTTTGAGATACGTTCCATCAATACCTAGTTTATAGAGAGTTTTTAGCATGAAGGGGTGTTGAATTTTATCAAAGGCCATTTCTGCATCTATTGAGACACTCATGTGGTTTTTGTCATTGGTTCTGCTTATATGATGGATTATGTTTACTGATTTGCATGTGTTGAACTAGCCTTGCATCCCAGATATGAAGCCGACTTGATCGTGGTGGATAAGTTTTTTGATGTGCTGCTGGATTCGGTTTGCCAGCATTTTATTGAGGATTTTCGTATTGATGTTCATCAGGGATGCCAGCCTGAAATTTTCTTTTGTTGTCGAGTCTCTGCCAGGTTTTGGTATTGGGATGATGCTGGCCTCATAAAATGAGTTAGGGAGGATTCTCTCTCTTTTTCTATTGTTTGGAATAGTTTCAGAAGGAATAGTACCAGCTCCTGTTTGTACCGCTGGTATAATCTGGCTGTGAATCCGCCTAGTCCTGGACTGTTTTTGGTTGTAGGCTATCAATTACTGCCTCAATTTCAGAACTTGTTATTGGTCTATTCAGGGATTCGACTTCTTCCTGGTTTGGGAGGGTGTATGTGTCCAGGAATTTATCCATTTCTTCTAGATTTTCTAGTTTATTTGCATAGAAGTGTTTATAGTATTCTCTGATGGTAGTTTGTTTTTCTGTGGGATCAGTGGTGATATCCCCTATATCAGTTTTTATTGTGTCTATTTGATTCTTCTCTCTTTTCTTCTTTATTAGTCTGGCTAGCAGTCTATCTATTTTGTTAATCTTTTCAAAAAACCAGCTCCTGGATTCATTTATTTTTTGAAGGGTTTTTCTTGTCTCTATCTCCTTCATTTCTGCTCTGATCTTAGTTATTTCGTCTTCTGCTAGCTTTTGAATGTGTTTGCTCTTGCTTCTCTAGTTCTTTTAATTGTGATGTTAGGGTGTCAATTTTAGATCTTTCCTGCTTTCTCTTGTGGGCATTTAGTGCTACAAATTTCCCTCTACACACTGCTTTAAATGTGTCCCAGAGATTCTGGTACACTGTGTCTTTGTTCTCATTGGTTTCAAAGAACATCTTTATTTCTGCCTTCATTTTGTTATGTACCCAGTACTCATTCAGGAGCATGTTGTTCAGTTTCCATGTAGTTGAGCAGTTTTGAGTGAGTTTCTGAATCCTGAGTTCTAATTTGATTACACTGTGGTCTGAGAGACTGTTTGTTATGATTTCTGTTCTTTTGCATTTGCTGAGGCGTGTTTTACTTCCAATTAGGTGGTCAATTTTAGAATAAGTGCGAAGAGATGCTGAGAAGGATGCATATTCTGTTGATTTGGGATGACGAGTTCTGTAGATGTCTATTAGGTCCATTTGGTACTAAGCTGAGTTGAAGTCCTGAATACCCTTGTTAATTTTTTGTCTCGTTGATCTGTCTAATATTGGCAGTGGGGTGTTAAAGTCTCCGACTGTTACTGTGTGGGAATCTAACTCTCTTTGTAGGTCTCTAAGAATGTACTTTAGGATCTGGGTGCTCCTGTATTGGGTGCATATATATTTAGGATAGTTAGACATTCTTGTTGCATTGATCCCTTTACCTATTTCTAGGTTCTTTGTTCCATGGATCTGCTTGGCTATTCTCTGGCCATACCACACAATCTTGATTATGGTAAGTCTTGAAGTTTGGGAGTATCAGTCCTCCAACTTTGCTCTTCTCTTTCAATATTGATCTGGCTATCTGGGTCTTTCATCTTTCCACATAAAGTTTAGAATCAGCTAGCTAGTCAATATCCAAAAACTAATTTGCTGGGATTTTGACGGGGATTGCATTGAATGCATAGATCAAGTTGGTTCCTTTTATCCTCCTGCTACCAGAAGCAAAAGGGAATTTTTCTCAGATATTTACATATCAGTGAGGACCTGATATAGCTCCTGGTGTAAAACTCATAAAAGTGTGGAGTGCCTCCTAGGATTGGGTCCTCTTGGAGTTTTTAACTCTCAGAGTTGTCCACAGTGCATCTCTAGCAGTTTATCAATTATGGTTCAGGGTTTCTTAGCTCATTATTGGTTCCTGCAGAGGTTTCTGCTCATGTGTTTCTGCTCCAGTAGGTTGTAATTCTTTGTATCTTTCTGTCTCTCCAATTTTGGGGGAAGCATTTTGTACTGTAGTCTCACTTATCTGAAAGATCGAAGACGATCTGTTGATTTTTCAGTTTGTTCAGCTTTTTCTTTGTTGTAATAAGCGAGTGGCAACTATGTTTCTACATGCTAGACTGGAAACCAGAAGTCTCTATTTTCTAGAGTTAAAACTTCTCTGAGAAACGATAATGCTAGATTTTAAAAAATATTTATGCCATTGTATTTATTTAAACTATTTCTTTATGAGTTTCACTGAAAATAATAGGCTTTGAATGGCCTTCTCCACTTCAAGGTTATTTATTTTTATTTTTATCTTGTTCTTTTATGATTTTCTTTCTTCATATCTTAATGCATCTGGAGTTTCTTGAGTCAAATAGAATGAAGAGATCTAACCTTATCTTCCAATTGCCTATTATGTAATGCTATCTCTTTAATAATCTGATATTACCCCAGTTTTGAAACTAGCCTTTATAATAAATTAAATCATTATATTTTTCTGTTTTCTTTTTATTTCTATTTTGTTCCACTGATCTGCTACATACTCCATAGTCACATAGAACTTTCTAATTTATTTTTATTTTAAAATATGTATTTATATTTGGCTGTGCAAGTCCCATCCCTCCACCACTAGTTAATCTTGATTTTTAAAGTTTGGCTGATTTTACAAGCTTAATCTTCCTAATAAATTGGAATATATTTAAGAATTTTTCAGATTAATTCCATCAGTCATGGATATTTTGAAGCCAAATCAATTACTGTATTGAATTAGGGATGTTTTTAGTTGCAAACAATTAAAAACCCAAGTCACACTGGTTTAAGACAATAATTGGACCAATGGCCCTTAAAACTAAAGCAGTGAGGTGGACTTCTCATGCCATTCAAATAAGGCACCAGCTCAGTTTTTCCAGGACTCCCAGGGCTCTGCCCTGTCTTTAAGAGCTGTCTTCCTTCGGTCACCAGATGATGCCAGCAGCAACCTCAGCCATGTGCTTTCTTGGTAACATCCATGCAGAAGAAAAGATACTGCTTCCCACAAGTACCTAACAAAAGTCCTGAGCTTTGCTCAGGGTAGCCTATGCTAACCCTACCCATTCTTCAAAGTTCATAGTGAATTTTGCTTCCTCCATCAACCCTCCTAAGTTATTTTATCCTCAATGGTTCTTTCCTCTGTAGAAATATTAGCATGTGTATCAGTCTGTTCTGACGCTGCCAATAAAGACACACCCAAGACTGGGTAATTTATAAAAGAAAGATGTTTAATTGACTCACAGTTCCACATGGTTGGGGAGGCCTCACACTCATGGCAGAAGGCAAAGGAGGAGGAAAGTCACATCTTACATGGTGGCAGGCAAGAGAGCTTGTGCAGGGGAATTCCCATTTATAAAACTATCAGATCTCGAGACTTATTCACTACCATGAGAACAGTATGGGGGAAACTGCCCCAATGATTCAATTATCTCCACCTGACTCCACCCTTGACACATGGGGATTATTACAATTCAAGGTGAGATTTGGGTGGGGACACAGCCAAACCATATCAGCATGTGATGTATATTCATCTGGATTAGACCTCCCTGAGCTAGTCACTGTGACCTGGGGAAATGAGGTTGCACTGACTGGTACATACTCCCTATCACTGCCTACCTTTGGATTTAGAGATGGAGTCATTTCAAACCAAACCAGCGAGCTACTACAAAATAGGAAGAATTGAATAAATACTGGGACTAACCATGATGTCCACTGCCTTTTGCCAATGAAAACCTTTTATAATTAAACAATGCCGTCTGGATATGTCATCTTTCATATGGCATAGCAGTGCACAACTGTCTAAACTATGTGCACACTCCCACATACATGAACACAATCTATGTGAACCCAATAACTAGAACAAAGAGGGGAGAAGGCCATATCAAAGTAGTGAAGATACTGTTAAACTGGAAGTACAAATATTATGATTGAACCTATAATTCACTGTCCTAGGTAGAACAATATACTTTTATGCTTACTGCTCAAAAGCCACAGACTACTGATAGCTACCACCTCTGTATTTATTCAGAAATAGCTCTTTTACTCTTTTTTCTCAAAGACACAACTCCTGAAACCTCATTCAGGTTTTATTGATGCTTCATTATTTCCTGCCAGCATATTTATAAAATATTTTCTTTAGTTGACATTTGCATGTTATTTTTATTTGGTCAGGGTAGAGGTATATATGCTGCTTCTCCCAAATATTCCAAGCCTTCTCAGAGGCAAAACAGACAAAACTAATCTGTCTGTTGAATCCCCTACCAGGGAGCTTGCAATGACTACAGTATTTTAAGTTTTATTCAATAAATATTCGTCAAGTAAAACACACCATCAACTGAATAAAATGTATTATGGATAATTATAGGTGGCAAGCAGACTATTAAACTAGAATTTATGAACTTTATATTCCTCCAAAGTAGATTCCTACTGTTCCCATAACATGCTTTTCCTTCATTGTTTTTCCTTTCAAATTCAACTCAATTGAACAATCATTTATTTAGAAGATGTTAAGGATACAAATATAACTACTAAATTACTTTATCCTCAAGGGGTTTACAGTCTAGTCATTTAATCTCCCTTCTAAGAATGCCTCCCCACCCCCTTCTGCCTATGCTAAGCATACCCCTTCTTCAAAGTCCATAGTGAATTTTACTTGCTCCGTCAAGCCTTCCTAAGCTATTTTATCCTCAATATTTCTTCCTTCTGCAGAATTGTTAGCATGTGAAATATATTCATCTAATCCTCCACTTAATCTTCAGTAATTGTAATGTAGCTGTGAATCCCAACTGTTTCTGAGTCACACAGGGTTGCATTATGAAAGAGCAGAAATTGAGATTCGATTAAAAAGAAAGAAGGAAAATGGGCTGTGAAGCATAAGTCTTACTGGAAGGAAGCCATTTTAGACTGCTAAGGCAAACTCCTTCCTCTTGAGGAGTTACTAACCTAGAAACATCATGACCTCAGCCAGCTTTCTCAGGGGACAAGGTATCATCTGGGAGAGGAGGTCCCGGGGCAGCCAACTTGCTTTAAATGATAGGGTCAGATCTACCCTCTTCCCAGCTGCAGTTAATCAGTCTGATTATAATGCCCTCTCCACTGTCAAACAAAAAATCCTCTTCCTCTTTCTTGATGAGTTCTAAAATCTCTTTAAAAAGATTGGGATGGGAAGTGGGAAGAGAATGTTCATTTAACAATTGGAAACTTAAGTGTAGTGCATGGTTGAGTTAGGACTTCACTATGACTGAGTTCCAGTTAACATGTAATTAATCAATCATCAAGTGTAAATTGTATTATTATTTCTCAGCTTTACTGCAAGATAGGAAAGAAGAAAGGAAAGGAGAGAGATGGGGAAGGAAAGGCTATCAGGAGACCAAAAGGTATGTGATGGGGAGAAGCTAACGTCAAAAAAAGGGCTCCAACTTCACCTACAATTGGCTCTAATCACTGACAAATGTGCTAAAACAAATAGAAGCTATAACTGAAGAGTTTGGATCAGGAAGCCACCAAAGCAAACAACTCTACTTGGTATAATTTAAGGGTTTTTTCCTCTGTAATTTATTTCTTACCAGTAGTAGTCTCATACAGAGGAGCTGCAGTTCACAGGCAATTCATAAGATATATAAATATTTGTCATATTCATCTTCTTCCATTCCAAAGTTATAAATCTTTTATTTTAATTTACTATAAATGTGTCCCTTCAATAATTTTCTTTTTAAATATACATTCTTTTGGGGAAAATATTGAGGTCAATATCATAGCACACAAAGCTGTTTCCCTAAAAAATGTCCCCTAGAAGCTTTATATACACTATAAGGTAGACCATTGATCTAGTTCAGAGTGGTGTATCTGGATTTGTCATCTAAGCGAATTTTAACACAGAAGACACTAGAGAAGATGACCACTGCTAAACTGAATTTTAAACCACTGAACATTACATTCACCATGAAGAAGTGGATAATCACTCTTGGGAGAAAACCAGAAGTCTATTTCCTAAAAATGAAATTTAACACATAGAAATTTTTTTTTTTAATTTATAAAACATACTCTGTGTTTATCATAGGATAAAATTACAGTCAATTACAAGTAACATAATTCCATGGGTACATTCTCCACTGTATCAATTACTGCAGAGCAGCTTCATATCTTGAAAAGAAAGTTCTGGTTACTGAAAATTCATATTTGAAAACTATTTCTTATCTGTGTCATGAAGAGCTCAATAAGAGAGATGTTTTCAACATGTCTTAACCTTACAAAAATATTAAGAACTATTATGTCAAGAAACTTTTTGAAAAAATAAAACCCTCTCCATTCAGCAAATAGTCAATCTAAACATTTATTAATTGTATTCCAATTACATAGTAACTATTCAGTAAGTTGGTAGTGACCCCAAACAAAAACAAAAAGTTAGTGTCAAAAGTCTACACAGAACTCAATAAGTTTTATCATATCACCTGTATATGTCTTCCAACTGCAGATCAACGTCTTGAAGCTTCTTTTGATATTTCTGTGTAAACTTACAGAACTCACTGTGGATTGAAGATTTCAAATCAGGGTATGGGCATTCCAAACTTTCTAATTCAATGGGCAGTTCACTAAGCAGGTTAGTCTTTTCTTCCAAAGAATGACCTAGAATCTGAAAAAAAGTATATAATTATTTTATTTAACATAAATGACAAATTGAAAAACACATAAATTACTAGCCACATCACACTTACCTTTATACTCCAGCCTGAAAGATCATTTTCTATTCTCTGTTGCTCCAGGCTAAGTCTTTCAAAGACAGTTTTCAATTGTTTCTTCACAAAGTCAACCTATAGGACATTTGGAACAAGTAGTATGCAAATTATTGCAATTCATTCCATACTTATATTTAAAGACACAAGAATTATTCTCAAAAGCCAATCAATGATGAAGTTTAAAGATCTGTGGAAGAGAGTTAAAGAGATGCCAGCCAGGTAGGCAGTGCTCATCAGACAAATGAGCTGCAATGAGGCTTTTAGACATCCCAAAAATAAGCTCAGAAAGTTCAGTACGGTCACAGCCACTCTGCACACACATTTTTATTTTCTCTGTGGTAATGCAGAGAACTTACCAGATGTCTGTGCTCCAATCACCCCTTCCTTCCCTTGCATTCTTGCCTCTAATCCCCAGCTGGGCATACATTTATATTTTTTATGACTATTTATAAAGCAATATAACAACATTACAGAATAACTGAAAAATAGAAAAAATCAAAACCGCCTAAATTTTTATCAGACATAGCACACATATACTCAAGAAGCTTATGCTCAATTAAGGGGAAGCAGCTGACAAACTAATTTTAAAAAAAATGTGAGAAAGGGTCAGGAGCAGGAAGGCAATGTCAAAATAGGGTGGTGTAACAGGGACTGACTGTGGCTTCTCAGCACAGGCCTCTCAGGGAAGAGGACATTTAAGCCAAGATCTACATGGCAAAAAGTGGCATCAAGAGGACAGAGGAAATAGCCAGTACAGGAAAGGGCCTGGCATGTCAGAGAAACAGAAAGAAGGCTAGCCTGGGTATGACTGAGCTTCTATGGCAAAGGGGAAATGTCAGGTAGCAGATGTGACTGAAGAAGCAAAAAGGGGGCCAGGTGGCTAGAAGGACTTATGTACTCACAGGAGCCCCTGGGGAATTTCAGCAATAGGATGACTTAATCCCCCTGTGCTGGGGTAAGATCCCAGGATGCACTGGGAGTAGATGCAAGAATGAAAGCAGGGAAGCCAGTTATGTGACCACCGGAACATTCCAGTCAAGAAATGAGGGTGCTCAACAGAGTTCAGGCATGTGTTTAAAATATTTAGTGGAGGGGGGTTCCAAGATGGCCGAATAGGAACAGCTCCAGCCTCCAGCTCCCAGCTTGAGTGACACAGAAGAGGGGTGATTTCTGTATTTCCAACTGAGGTACTGGGTTCATTTCATGAGGCGTGTTGGACAGTGGGTGCAGGACAGTGGGTTCAGCCCACCGAGTGAGAGCTGAAGCAGGGCGAGGCATCGCCTCACCCAGGAAGTGCAAGGGGGAAGGGAATTCCCTTTCCTAGCAAAGGGAAACTGTAGCACACAGCACCTGGAAAATCGGGTCACTCCCATGCTAATACTGCACTTTACCAAGGGTCTTAGCAAATAACACACCAGGAGATTATATCCTGCACCTGGCTCAGAGGGTCCCACACCCACAGAGCCTCCCTCCCTCATTGCTAGCACAGCAGTCTGAGATCTAACTACAAGGTGGCAGTGAGGCTGGGGGAGCGGCGCCCGCCATTGCTGAGGCTTGAGTAGGTAAACAAAGCAGCCAGGAAGCTAAAACTGGGTGGAGCCCACCACAGCTCAAGGAGGCCTGCCTGCCTCTGCAGACTCCACCTCTGGGGACAGGGCATAGCCAAACAAAAGGCAGCAGAAACCTCTGCAGATTTAAATGTCCCTGTCTGACAGCTTTGAAGAGAGCAGCAGTTCTCTCAGCACAGAGTTTGAGATCTGAGAACGAACAGACTGCCTGCTCAACTGGGTCCCTGACCCCCGAATAGCCTAATTGGGAGACACTCCCCACTAAGGGCAGATTGACACCTCACACCTCCCATGGCCAGGTACCCCTCTGAGACGAAGCTTCCAGAGGAATGATCAGGCAACAACATTTGCTGTTCTGCAATATTCACTCTTCTGCAGCCTCTGCTGCTGATACCCAGGCAAACAGGGTCTGGAGTAGACCTCCAGCAAACTCCAACAGACCTGCAGCTGAGGGTCCTGACTGTTAGAAGGAAAACTAACAAACAGAAAGGGCATCCACACCAAAACCCTATCTGTACGTCACCATCACCAAAGACCAAAGGTAGATAAAACCACAAAGATGGGGAGAAAGCAGAGCAGAAAAGCTGAAAATTCTAAAAATCAGAGCACCTTTCCCCCTCCAAAGGAACACAGTTCCTTGCCAGCAACAGAATAAAGCTGGACGGAGAATGATTTTGATGAGTTGAGAGAAGGCTTCAGACAATCAAACTTCTCCAAGCTAAAGGAGGAAGTTCGAACCCATCGCAAATAAGTCAAAAACCTTGCAAAAAGAATTGATGAATGACTGACTAGAATAACCAGTGTAGAGAAGTCCTTAAATGACCTGATAGAGCTGAAAACCATGGCATGAGAACTATGTGACAAATGCACAAGCTTCAGTAACTGATTCGATCAACTGGAAGGAAGGGTATCAGTGATTGAAAATCAAATGAATGAAATGAAACGAGAAGTTTAGAGAAAAAAGAGTAAAAAGAAACGAAAAAAGGCTTCAAGAAATATGGGACTATGTGAAAAGACCAAATCTACGTCTGATTGGTGTACCCGAAAGTGACAGGGAAAATGGAACAACGTTGGAAAACACTCTGCAGGATATTATCCAGGAGAACTTCCCCAACCTAGCAAAGGAGGCCAACATTCAAAATCAGGAAATACACAGAACTCCACAAGATACTCCTCAAGAAGAGCAACTCCAAGATGTATAATTGTCAGACTCACCACAGTTGAAATGAAGGAAAAAATGCTAAGGGCAGCCAGAGAGAAAGGTCAGGTTTTGGGTTACCCACAAGGGAAGCCCATCAGACTAACAGCAGATCTCTCAGCAGAAACTCTACAAGCCAGAAGACAGTGGGGGCCAATATTCAACATTCTTAAAGAAAAGAATTTTCAACCCAGAATTTCATATCCAGCCAAACTAACTTTCATAAGTGAAGGAGAAATAAAATCCTTTACAGACAAGCAAATGCTTAGAGATTTTGTCACCACCAGGCCTGCCCTATAGGAGCTCCTGAAGGAAGCACTAAACATGGAAAGGAACAACCGGTAACACCAACTGCAAAAACATGCCAAAATGTAAAGACCATCAATGCTAGGAAGAAACTACATCAACTAACGAGCAAAATAACCAGTTAGTATCATAATGGCAGGATCAAGTTCACACATAACAATACTAACCTTAAATGTAAATGGGCTAAATGCTCCAATTAAAAGACACCAACTGGCAAATTGGATAAAGAGTCAGGACCCATCAGTTTGCTGTATTCAGGAGACCCATCTCACATGCAGAGACACACATAGGCTCAAAATAAAGGGATGGAGGAAGATCTACCAAGCAAATGGAGAACAAAATAAAAGCAGGGGTTGCAATACTAGTCTCTGATAAAACAGACTTTAAACCATCAAAGATCAAAAGAGACAAAGAAGGCCATTACATAATGGGAAAGGGATCAATTCAACAAGAAGAGCTAACTATACTAAATATATATGTACTCAATACAGGAGCACCCAGATTCATAAAGCAAGTCCTGAGAGACTTACAAACAGACTCAGACTCCCACACAATAACAATGGGAATATTTACCACCCCACTGTCAACATTAGACAGATCAACAAGATAGAAACTTAACAAGGATATCCAGGAATTGAACTCAGCTCTGCACCAAGCAGACCTAATAGACATCTACAGAACTCTCCACCTCAAATCAAATGAATATACGTTGTTCTTGGCACCACATCACACTTATTCTAAAATTGACCAAGCTTCTAGGGGACATTTTTTAGGGAAACAGCTTTGTGTGCTATGATATTGACCTCAATATTTTCCCCAAAAGAATGTATATTTAAAAAGAAAATTATTGAAGGGACACATTTATAGTAAATTAAAATAAAAGATTTATAACTTTGGAATGGAAGAAGATGAATATGACAAATATTTATATATCTTATGAATTGCCTGTGAACTGCAGCTCCTCTGTATGAGACTACTACTGGTAAGAAATAAATTACAGAGGAAAAAACCCTTAAATTATACCAAGTAGAGTTGTTTGCTTTGGAAGTAAAGCACTCCTCAGCAAATGTAGAAGAACAGAAATTATAACAAATTGTCTCTCAGACCACAGCACAATCAAATTAGAACTCAGGATTAAGAAACTCACTAAAAACTGCTCAACTACATGGAAGCAGAATAACCTGCTCCTGAATGACTACTGGGCACATAATGAAATGAAGGCAGAAATAAAGATGTTCTTTGAAACCAATGAGAACAAAGACACAATGTACCAGAATCTCTGGGACACATTTAAAGCAGTGTGTAGAGGGAAATTTACAGCACTAAATGCCCACAAGAGAAAGCAGGAAAGATCTAAAATTGACATCCTAACATCACAATTAAAAGAACTAGACAAGCAAGAGCAAACACATTCAAAAGCTAGCAGAAGGCAAGAAATAACTAAGATCAGAGGAGAACTGAAGGAGATAGAGACACAAAAGCCCTTCAGAAAATAAATGAATCCAGGAGCTGGTTTTTTGAAAAGATCAACAAAACTGATAGACTGCTACCAAGACTAATAGAGAAGAAAAGAGAGAAGAATCAAATAGACACAATAAAAATTTATAAAGGAGATATCACCACCGGCCCCACAGAAATACAAACTACCATCGGAGAATACTATAAACACCTCTACGCAAATAAACTAGAAAACCTAGAAGAAATGGATAAATTCCTGGACACACACACTCTCCCAAGGCTAAACCAGGAAGAAGTTGAATCCCTGAACAGGCCAATTGCAGGCTCTGAAATTGAGGCAATAATTAATAGCCTACCAACCAAAAAAAGTCCAGGACCAGTCGGATTCACAGCCAAATTCTACCAGAGGTACAAGGAGGAGCTGGTACTATTCCTTCTGAAACTATTCCAATCAATAGAAAAAGAGGGAATCCCCCCTAACTCATTTTATGAGGCCAACATCATCCCAAAACCAAAGCCTGGCAGAGACACAACAAAAACAGAGAATTTTAGACCAATATCCCTGATGAACATCGATGCAAAAATCCTCAATAAAATACTGACAAACCAAATCCAACAGCACATCAAAAAGCTTATCCACCATGATCAAGTGGGCTTCATCCCTGGGATATAAGGCTGGTTCAATATACACAAATCAATAAACATAATCCAGCATATAAACAGAACCAAAGACAAAACCCACACGATTATCTCAATAGATGCAGAAAAGGTCTTTGACAAAATTCAACAGCCCTTCATGCTAAAAACTCTCAATAAGTTCGGAATTCATGGAATGTATCTCAAAATAATAAGAGCCATTTATGACAAACCCACAGCCAATATCATACTGAATGGGCAAAAACTGGAAGCATTCCCTTTGAAAACTGCCACAAGACAGGGATGCCCTCTCTCACATTCCTATTCAACATAGTGTTGGAAGTTCTGGCTAGGGCAATCAGGCAAGAGAAAGAAATAAAAGGTATTAAATTAGGAAAAGAGGAAGTCAAACTGTCCTTGTTTGCAGATGACATGATTATATATTTAGAAAACACCATCGTCTCAGCCAAGAATCTCCTTAAGCTGATAAGCAACTTCAGCAAAGTCTCAGGATACAAAATTAATGTGCAAAAATCACAAGCATTCCTATACACTAATAAGAGACACACAGAGAGCCAAATCATGAGTGAATTCCCATTCACAATTGCTTCAAATAGAATGAAATACCTAGGAATCCAACTTACAAGGGATGTGAAGGACCTCTTCAAGGAGAACTACAAACCACTGCTCAGTGAAATAAAACAGGAAACAAACAAATGGAAAAACATTCCATGCTCATGGACAGGAAGAATCAATATCATGAAAATGGCCATACTGCCCAAGGTAATTTACACATTCAATGCCATCCCCATTAAGCTACCAATGACTTTCTTCACAGAAATGGAAAAAACTACTTTAAAGTTCATATGGAACCAAAAAAGAGCCCACATTGCCAAAACAGCCTGATACTGGTACCAAAACAGAGATATAGACCAATGGAACAGAACAGAGCCCTCAGAAATAATACCACACACCTACAATTATTTGATCTTTGACAACCTGACAAAAACAAGCAATGGGGAAACGATTCCCTATTTAATAAATGGTGTTGGGAAAACTGGCTAGCCATATGCAGAAAACTGAAACTGGACCCCTTCCTTATACCTTATACAAAAATTAACTCAAGATGGATGAAAGACTTAAACATAAAACTGAAAACCATAACAACCCTGGAAGAAAACCCTAGGCAATACCATTCAGGATATAGGCATGGGCAACGACTTCACGTCTAAAACACCAAAAGCAATGGCAACAAAAGCCAAAATTGACAAATGGGATTTAATTAAACTAAAGAGCTTCTGCACAGCAAAAGAAACTACCATCAGAGTGAACAGGCAACCTACAGAATGGGAGAAAAGTTTTGCAATCTACTCATCTGACGAAAGGGCTAATATCCAGAACCTACAAAGAACTCAAACAAACTCACAAGAAAAAAACAAACAACCCTATCGAAAAGTAGGCAAAGGATATGAACTGACACTTCTCAAAAGAAGACATTTATGCAGTCAACAGACACATGAAAGAATGCTCATCATCACTGGCCATCAGAAAAATGCAAATCAAAACCACAATGAGATACCATCTCACACCAGTTAGAATGGTGATCATTAAAAAGTCAGGAAACAACAGGTGCTGGAGAGGATGTGGAGAAATAGGAACAGTTTTACACTGTTGGTGGGACTGTATACTAGTTCAACCATTGTGGAAGACAGTATGGCGATTCCTCAAGGATCTAGAACTAGAAATACCATTTGACCCAGCCGTCCCATTACTGGGTATATACCCAAAGGATTATAAATCATGCTACTATAAAGACATATGCACACATATGTTTATTGCGGCACTATTCACAATAGCAAAGACTTGGAACCAACCCAAATGTCCATCAATGACAGACTGGATTAAGAAAATGTGGCACATATACACCATGGAATACTATGCAGCCATAAAAAAGGATGAGGTCATGTCCTTTGCAGGGACACGGATGCAGCTGGAAACCATCATTCTCAGCAAACTATTGCAAGAACAGAAAATCAAACACCACATGTTCTCACTCATAGGTGGGAATTGAACAATGAGAACACTTGGACACAGGGTCCGGAACATCACACACTGGGGGCCTGTAGTGGGGTGGGGGGAGTGGGGAGGGATAGCATTAGGAGATGTACCTAATGTAAATGACGAGTTAATGAGTGCAGCACACCAACATGGCACATGTATACATATGTAACAAACCTGCACGTTGTGCACGTGTACCCTAGAACTTAAAGTATAATAAAAATATATATATACATATAAAAAAATAACTCAAAAAAATATTTAGTGGATAGAATTAGCTGACCTATTTAAGATATTAATTACATATTAATATTAACTAATACACAAGTCACACATGTTTGTTTCTTATCTCAAACTCTTCTAGTTGGGACAAAAATGAAGTATTACATTATCGAAAATAAAGGTAACATACTAACCTCTTCCAGTACTTTCACGGAGTTAAATTCAACATGTGGGTGTGAATGCTGCAAAGTGTGATGCTGTCTGTATTTTAGATCTGCTCTCAGCTGCTGAATAGGATTTATCACATTTTTAAGATATGCGCACCATTGTTCTGATAGCTCTTGCTCTATGGTGAAACAAAATGGAATCAAAGGAACACATTATTATCTTAAGTGTCTCCAAGAACAGATCATTAGAGTACAGATTTATCTGGGGATTCCTTTAGAAAAAAACTAATGGCAGTTAATATTAAAAGAACATGAAGTGAGTGGCCCATTCTCATTCTTCAAAATAAAACTCCCCTTTAAATATAGGATTAAACAAATCTTACCAAAATTTGTAAGGTCACAAAGACATTCGTTTCCAATGTTCTCTTCATTGAGAAGGGATTTTATTTCAGATTCCATTTTACATCTGAAATAGATGTGATCTCAATAAATGTTACAATCATAAACATACATCTAGGTTTTTAAAAAATAACCAAAGAGATATTTAATCTAATATGGCTTTGTAATCCATTCATTTATTTAAACCATGCACTAAATTCCTAACATGGCTGGAGTCCTTGCTAGACACTGAGATAGATGCATAGGCTCAGACAGAAGAAACAGCGTGAGCAAAGGCCATCCCACAGCAGGTCCTAGCACTGCGTGTGGAGAGGGCCAGGGGCATTGGGAAGCACTGAAGGTCGGTAGGCTGACCTCACTTCCTCAGATCCATGTTTCAGAAAGATTCCCAAGACAGCAAGATAAAGCAGAAGGAGATGTGAACAATAGAGATGGAATATGAAGAGGAGGGTGTCAGACAAACCTAGACCAACAAGGAGGTAATTTTTAAAGTTCAGAAAGAATGAGACCCTGAATTGCAGAGGTGGAAGTATACTTTATTTTTAATATACTAATAAGAACAACAAATCTTCATGAGCTTATATATGTATACATATATATGTGTACACAAGTATGTACATATATATATAAATACTTTTTTTTTTGACCGAGTCTCCCTTGGTCACTCCAGCTGGAGTGCAGTGGCACAATCTCGGTTCACTGCAACCTCTGTCTCCTGAGTTCTAGTGATTCTCATGCCTAAGCCTCCCAAGTAGCTGGGACTACAGGTACACGCCACCATGCCTGGCTAATTTTTGTATTTTTAGCAGAGACAGGATTTCACCATGTTGGCTAGGCTAGTCTCAAACTCCTGACCTCAGGTGATCCACCTGCCTCGGCCTCCCAAAGTGCTGTGTCATAATTTTCTAAGCCAATTTACATGGGACAAGGATTTGATTTTTGTTTAAATATATAAAGGAGGGGTGATACTGTAAATGATACCTCACTGTCTGTTTTTCCAGCAGGTAGTTTCTGCCAGAAATATTTTTAAGATCACATTTGCAACTGTTACATAGAGGATGAGTGCATAATGGTTGAGTCAAACCAGAAGTTATTCCAGAACAGATTTGTTTAACCAAAAACATAGCACTTAAAAACCATCTAGCTCGGCACCCAGAAAGTCATAACAGAGCATATAAACTGCCAAAAAAATGAAGATATGGGTAATTTTTGATGTTCTGAGGAGACTGATTCTCCACCTAGAACTTTGGCACCTTTCCGGAAGGATAAGAACCTGTACCAAAGTAGACACCTGAAGGCTCAAAAATGCCCTTCACCAGGGTGTCTTATTTGCAGGTGGTTGCACTGAGTAGATTATTACGTCATCTGGGCAAACGAGCACACAAAAACTTAAGGGATTCTTTGTGGTACCAGAATGAAACAATGGAGAAAGTACCTCTGGGAAAGTATATCAAAAACCTCAAGGGGTACAGTTTCATTAAGCATAACACAATTTAAATAAAATGGTATAAATGTAAATATTAAACATAATTTTACATTTGAAAATTTTGTCTAGTTTTCTTAGTACAGATTACAAAGAATTAAAGTTTGGCAACTTGTTTTCATTTTGTTTTGTTGTTTTTAGACATGGGTTCTCACGATGTTGCCCAGGCTAGACTGCAGTAGCTGTTCACAGGTGCAAGCATAACGCACTGCAGACTTGAACACCTAGGCTCAAGTGATCCTCCTGCCTCAGCCTCCCAAGTAGCTGGGACTACTGGTATGCACCATCACACCCTGGCAAAACTTCTTTTGTTTTTGCCAGCAAGGCTAGACCAGTTGGATCTCAGCTGACGTAAACAGAACCCTGTAGAAAAAGGAAAAAGCTACTCAACTCCAAGGTCATAGAGCACAGAAGTTAGGGGCAAACGTTCCAATCCCAGCTCCACACAGACTAGGTTATTTATGATCTACAAATAACTTTCATTATCTGAGACACAAGATTCTCATTTGTAAAACTGAGACAGCAATAACTACTACTTTGTAGGGTCATTGTAAATATTAAAGGAGATAAAACATGTAAAAGACTTACAATATTCAGTTGGTGCAAAAATAATTGTGGCTTTTGCCCAATCTAGTATTACCTGGCACATATTAAATTACCTAACAAATGTTAGGTGTCATTGTAGGCCCTTATCCTCTGCCTGCCTGAGATTCTTAAACGTTGTCTTTTATGGTAAGGCATAGAATCTTACTTATTAAAAGGGGATGTCGATTTCTAAAGGTTGACACTGTTAGGACTTTAACTACTTCTAATTTGTTGGTGGCCCTAAATTCTCCACAAGGTAGTCATTTCTCTAACTTATCTCCTATTGCTGTTAGTTTTCAGTAGCACTGAACACAAATTGAAATTAGCCTGCATTCTAGAATAACACAGAAACTTATCCTGGAATTCTTCATTTTGTCCAATTTTCAGCCCTTAGAAGTTCTGAGACATTAAGGTTATCATTACCTAAGTGTTCCCCACCTCCATTTTCTTTCTGTCATTCCAGGTCAGCCAAAAGAATTATTTTCCATCATGATATATATACATCTCTTCTACCTACCTTAAGAACAACTTAATATACACAGTAAGAAAGATGTGGAATAGCCAAGAGTAAAAAAAAAAAAAAAAAAAAAAAAGTTTACCTAGTGTCTTCCTTTACATTTGAACTGGAATCAGCAAACACCATAATTAAAGCTTCCTAATGGCTTTCCTTTTTGTCATGTTTCAAGTTATGCACATTTTCAAAAAAAAAAAAATTCCAATGGGCTGAAACATTCTCTCCACAAAAGGTGACTTTTGAGGGATAGGATGGGTCTAATTTCATTGTTTTTATAGTAGATGTATGGTGATGAAGTCCATATAAGTTTGTTTTTCTATGTTTTAAGTTACACAATAATGTAAACCCACTTTCAATTATAAGCCTTCTATTTCACAGAGGAGTCACCTGCCAGAATAAGAAACTAATCAACATGAAAAATACCTAAGTCAAAAGTAAAGTTAATGGTATTTAGAAACTTTACTTGGAATAAGACCACAGAAATTACCTCTTTTGATATAAATGTTTTAAAATGCACATTTTAAAAGCACACTTTATAAACATCATCACTAAAACAAGTATATATGCTATAAACGAAGGAGAAACACATCTGCCTTCTTTTTTTGCCTTGACTTTTGAAAAAAAACTAATTTTTCAAAGATTACAATGAAGATCAACTATAGAATCAATATTTCATTTTAATTTATCTTTACGTGACTGCTGGAAATAATAACAAAAGTCAAAAAGCAAACTTGAGTAAGTTAGTAATGATGCAGTTACACCCAGAAACCATTTGCAACTTGAACTCCTTGTTCATTAGGTCATCCATGTATTAAAAGCATTTACATCTCTCCTATGTATTCTACTATATAAAAATGAATATGATAAGATGTTTGCCTGTGATAGGATCTCTACCACTTTATAGGGAAGAAAAAACATGTAACCAAAACATTATAATCTAATATGCTAAGTATGATACAAGTAAATACAAGTATGAGAGTGGGAGTGTGGAAGTGATTGGCACATACAGATTATCTTCTTTCGAAAGGAGGCAAAAGCCATATTAATATATTCACTGGATTTCAGATTAAGCTGAGGAAATGAAAAGATTTTAATTTAACTCACATTCAAACTGTAACTTTAAATTTTTTATTGCAATGGTTAATTAACATGGAACATTATAGAACATCTGACGAGATAAGTGTGATTCCTAGTAATTCCTACGTGTTCTTAACTATTTCCTCCAGTTCTTACCTGACTTCAGTCAGTCTCTGGTATTCCTGCCACCACACTTGCTTGTGTTGTTTTATTAGTGTTTGTTCTTTGGATATCTTTGAAGTCAACATTGCTTTTCTGATCTAGATTTAGAGGAACAAAAGAGGAGCAACTTCAAAGATTTCAGAATGAGTTTTTCACAAAGAAATGTATAATCTGAATTTTCTAAGTTAAATAGTTGCTCTTTTTAAATTCTTATTAGTCCATCTTCTAACACAAAATCTACCTAAAATAAGTTTGATTTCTTAAAGCAGGGAGGAGAAAGAAAAATAGTTAGGAATACTGACAACCTTAAGAACTGTTTTTAAAGTACTTATTAAAGGTGAAGTCATTCTATTTTCCATACATGAAATAAAAAATACCTTAATTCATATCACCCCAGAAAATTTTTCAAGAGGTCTCATTTCTACCCTTTTGGGTTTATCTTCCCTGTCAGGTATAATAGGCATCTCTATTCACATTTTTGGAGGACAATATTTATTGAATGTATGAGAAGTTAAAAGATGTCATCAAGATCATAAAGCTCATAAACATCAGAGTAACAAACAACCATGATGTTTAGATTGGTTTCTATCTGATCCCTCAGCATAAGATGGGAAAGATTCATTAGATAAGTTTTTAGAAGGCCTGGCTTCAACATTTACTAGAAATATGACCTTGAACACACAATTTCAATCTTTCAATTCTATGTACATCTTTGTAAACAAAATTTTTTAATTTAACCAAATATTTATTTGATGATACTTAAATATGAAAAATCATGTAGCATTGAAATCTAAATTTTCAACTGAACTTAATTTTTCCTCAATTTTATGACTTTTTAAAAATGTAGCACATAATGAATGCTTTTGGGTTTCAGCTGAAAGGTTGTATCAGTCCTGGATCTGTTTGCCTTAGATCCATTTCTGGCTGTTTGCCTGATCTGCTCCATCTCACAGAGCAGCCTGTGTTTCTCAGGCACCCCTATCAGTTGGCTTCAGCCAAAGCAAGACCCTGGCATGGGAGACTGAAGGCAGGGAAGAAAGGAGAAGCCTAAGGATTACATCATCTTGCCTTCTCTACTCTCACAGGGTCTCCAGGAGCATTTGCTCATGTCCATTACCCCAACTTTTCTCTGAACAGTTCTGCTACGTTCCAACTATCTCTGGGTAACCTCACCCCAGGAATGTGGCATGGCCTTGCTTCTTCTGTATGCCCCTCTGACCTACGGATGGCAGTGACTTCCTGTACTTGTCAACTTCTGTATTACCTCCCAGTCCTCTGCCTTCTCAGTGCTATCACCTGCATAACCATCTTCCTACATTAAAAATCCCTCTACTCTGAATCCTCAAGTGATGTCTGTTCCCTGGTTAGACTCTAACTTATACTCATGCGTACTCCAAACTCAAGTATTCCATTTTAACAATTTTAAACTACAAAATTGTAAATCAGAAACTTGATGAAATACACATATTTCATAATTTCTCTGCTGTTAAAGCACTTAGTACTCGACAAGCTTTAAAAGATCAATACTGGAGATGTAAAGACTTCAGAAGACAAGTTCTAAAAAGGAATCTTTATAATGCATGCTATTTCCAGCCGTCATTCACTGATTGCTTTAACCTTGAGTTTATCTTTCTGCTGTTCTGGTTACTGATTCAAAATTAGGGATATAAGAAAACAACCCAAAGATCACTTTTAAAAACTACAAAGTCAAAGTCAAATATTTTCCTAAGAATGTCTTAAGAGTGTTACAATTATAAAATTTAGGAGGGAAGTACATTTTTAAAAGCACAGGACACTGCAGAAAAACGTTCAGCAGTCTCTATTTTACCTACCAAAAAATACAAGTACACAGTATTTCTAAAATCTGACATTTTAATGTTCGCTTTAAGAATGCTTAAAGCTCATCCTAGCCATTTACCATACACAGTATCTAAAGTTTGTTGCAACAGATACAATTAATTTTAAAATCTAATTTTAAAATTAGATTTCTTTGGCATATTTGGTACACATTGTACAAAAAAATTAAAATACATTGGTGAAAGACAGGGACACATTTTTATAGTTTGTAAAAAAAATCAATGCTCTCGCCTTTGGGCGCAGGGGAAGTCCAATTACGTAGACAATAAAAGTCAAAATAAAGCTAATATTTTTCACTAGACAATTCCAATATTTTGCACAACACACTGATTTTTTTATAAATTCACTCATTGATTCCACTTCTATCCTCGGGCCAAAAATGAAAAAAAAAAATAAAATAAAGTCTTAAAAAGAGCAAAAAGATTTAAAGTTCTATCTTTACCAACAGAGAGATGTCTAGGTGATTCCAATTCATTTTACTGGGCAATATGCCATATAAAGTCAATACTTAGGGTGGATGATAATTTTTGCAGAATGCTGACAATTCAAAAATACTCTGGAAAAATGACAAAACAATGAATTCACAAAAGACTCAGAAACCAGGGGTTTCCTGTATATGACTTATTGTGATGGTCCAAGATAATAAAACCTAAATAGGCATCTTGAAATATTACAAAAGTCCTTTGAACCAGAAGATACATCTTTTGAGACAGATGTCAATAACTAGTAGACAACTGGTTACATGTATGTATATGTTTGTCAAATGTCACTGGGATGTATGTTTGAGATATATACATTTTACTACATGTGAGTTATAACTCAATAAAGAACTGTTAACACAAATAAAAAGAAAAAAACAACTACAGTAAGATGCAGTTTCTCATTTATCGGGTTGGCAAAAACTCAGTTGTTTAACAAAACACTCTGTGAAACTAAAGAAAGCATGTTCCCTCTAATATTGCTAGTGGGAATACAAAGTGATACAACCCCCATAGAAGGGAATTTGGAGATGTATCACAAGATTTCACATGGATGTATCTGGTGACCTAGCAGCTTCATTTGTAGAAATTCATCTGAAAACTATACTGGTGAAAGTATAAAAGATATATGCACAAAGCTATTCACTGCAGTACCATTTGTAATAGAAAAAGATTAGAGCACAAAACTTCCATCAATAAGTGTTCTTGCCAAAATTAATTGAACTTGAATCTGATCAAGTCCCTAAATATAACTATCAATTTACTGGAAACACAAGAAACAGAAAAACATGTTGAATGGCACCACCAGGATGTAATCTGCCTAATTCAGACTATAAGACAAACAATACAATTTCTTCAAAAAATAAATTACAAAATACAAGAGGATAGAGGAGCAAATCTAAAAAAAAAGTTATAATGTACAGATCATATCTAAAAGCTGATTTAAATAAACTTTAAGACAAAATTTTTGAGATAATCAGGAAAATTTAACACTACATATTTAAAATTATTAAGACAATAACATTTTTAGACATGGTAATGGTATTACAGGCTTTTTAAAAATCTTTATTATTTCAGCAATACATGTTGAAATATTTATGAGTGAAATATTATGATGTCTGTGATTTGCTTCAAAACAATCTGGCACAGGGGGTGGTTTGTGGGTAGGAGTATAGAGGAAACAATGGTCAAAAGTTGATCATTGTTGAAGCTGAATGATGTGACATGGAGATTCACTATACCATTCAATCCAATTGTTCATATGTTTATAATTTTCTATAACATTTTTTAAAAGAATTAATGAAGCCTTGAGCTGTACAAGAAGTATCTAAGCAAAGAAATTCAAATTTAAAAATAATTGCAAAGATCTTTTTAACAATTAATACAATGGGAATGAACAGTTACACACAATGTACCAAAATTGGTCTCAGTTTTTAGCCCAACTCTATTATTTGTTTTCAGGTTCAATCTCAGCCTTTGAAAGACTAGATCACTGACTGTCCACTTCAGTCTTATATGGTTAGCATCCAAGAAATTGTGCATGATCAATGACACAATGATTATATAGATGACCATCACATCTAGCTTGTTAATAATATCAGTAGTACAAATCAGATAGGTAACTATGCATTCTAGATGTAACTTGAAGCAATAATCTTTTTGTGCTTTAAATGTTAATATTTTATCATTTTATTTAAATATGTTTATATTTAATATTGCCAGAGAAAAGTGCTGTAATAATTAACAATGATTATTAAAACTGTAAATTACATGTCTAAAAAAAGAGTGCATTTAAATGGTAAAATAAACAGGGAAGTAGGCCAATAACTAATACAAAAGAGAGAATGTGTTAGCTATGAAACATTAAGAATAATAATATGTTTTTTTGAGCCTATATATTTTTAATTCAAGTAATATATGAAAGAATAACAGAGATACTATTATAATCATAATTCTAGTTAGTGTGGATTGTTTTTTATCTTAGCATTCAGGACATTAAAAAAAACCTTTGAGTTGTATTTAATTTCCATTTATTTAATTCCACTTAAGCCATGAGTCTTTTAAGAAAAAGTCCTATTTGGCAATTGTTCACAACTTACAAGAATAAATTAAAAGCAAAATGTCAACTTGCCACCTTTAAATTAAATTAGAAGGGAAGACTCCAAAAAATAATGTACAACAATATTCCCAATGCATTTTCCTTAATCCAGATATAATAAAAAATGAAAACTGCATGAAGAAAAAAAAGCAAGTGTTAGAAAATGATGAAGTACCTAGGACACATTTTGTTCTCACTAACTGAAATTCAAAACAACAGACATTCCAAAATGCTTTAAAAGGACAATTCCTTATCATCATGAATCTACAGAGACTGAAAATGGAAGCAAAAGCTTGTCAAAATGATTGCTACAGACTGTGAACCGTTTTCATTAGTTAAAGACAAGGGATTTTTTTGAGATTTGCCAAGCTATGAATCCCAGGTACACAGTTATTTCTAGAAAAGCTTCTTCCTGAATTACATTCCGCTATGAACAAAAAGGTTACTGATGTTATTTAAAATGCCAGTTGAAAGTGAGCATCTGTTTAACCGCACAAATATGTAAATACAGTGACCAGAGTGGCAATCTAGCGACTGACAGTGCTGAGAAATTATTGTTCCTGCACTTGATATCAAACTATAAAGACCACAATAATAATTAATCTGAAATATATTGATTCTTTCATAATGAGTCTATCACCAAAGAGAAATTCACTTTGACAAAATACTCATTTTAACACTCAACCATTCTACATTCAGTCAAAATATCTTTTTTGGTACATCTCGAATGGATGGATGGATGGATAGTATTAGAAATATGTGTGTATATATACATACATGAATATTTATCTATTCCAATACTGACAAGGGTATAGAGAATACATTTGTTTGGTATCTTCATTAAAACAATACCTTGGGAAAGAAATTTGGTAACAGGTCTCAAAAACACTAAAAAACACTCACTTTTTTTTTTTTTTTTTAAATTATACTTTAAGTTCTAGGGTACATGTGGATAACGTGCAGGTTTGTTACATATGTATACCTGTGTCATGTTAGCGTGCTGCACCCATCAACTCATCAGCACCCATCAACTCGTCATTTACATCAGGTATAACTCCCAACGCAATCCCTCCCCCCTCCCCACTCCCCGTGATAGGCCCCGGTGTGTGATGTTCCCTTCCCGAGTCCAAGTGATCTCATTGTTCAGTTCCCACCTATGAGTGAGAACATGTGGTGTTTGGTTTTCTGATCTTGTGATAGTTTGCTGAGAATGATGGTTTCCAGCTGCATCCATGTCCCTACAAAGGACACAAACTCATCCTTTTTTATGGCTGCATAGTATTCCGTGGTGTATATGTGCCACGTTTTCTTAATCCAGTCTGTCACTGATGGACATTTGGGTTGATTCCAAGTCTTCGCTATTGTGAATAGTGCTGCAATAAACATACGTGTGCATGTGTCTTTATAGCAGCATGATTTATAATCCTTTGGGTATATACCCAGTAATGGGATGGCTGGGTCATATGGTACTTCTAGTTCTAGATCCTTGAGGAATCGCCATACTGTTTTCCATAATGGTTGAACTAGTTTACAATCCCACCGACAGTGTAAAAGTGTTCCTATTTCTCCACATCCTCTCCAACACCTGTTGTTTCCTGACTTTTTAATGATTGCCATTCTAACTGGTGTGAGATGGTACCTCATTGTGGTTTCGATTTGCATTTCTCTGATGGCCAGTGATGATGAGCATTTTTTCATGTGTCTGTTGGCTGTATGAATGTTTTCTTTTGAGAACTGTCTGTTCATATCCTTTGCCCACTTTTCAATGGGGTTGTTTGTTTTTTTCTTGTAAATTTGTTTGAGTTCTTTGTAGGTTCTGGATATTAGCCCTTTGTCTGATGAGTAGATTGCAAAAATTTTCTCCCATTCTGTAGGTTGCCTGTTCACTCTGATGGTAGTTTCTTTTGCTGTGCAGAAGCTCTTTAGTTTAATTAGATCCCATTTGTCAATTTTGGCTTTTGTTGTCATTGCTTTTGGTGTTTTAGACATGAAGTCCTTGCCTATGCCTATGTCCTGAATGGTATTGCCTAGGTTTTCTTCTAGGGTTTTTATGGTATTAGGTCTAACATTTAAGTCTCTAATCCATCTTGAATTAATTTTCATATAAGGAGTAAGGAAAGGATCCAGTTTCAGCTTTCTACTTATGGCTAGCCAATTTTCCCAGCACCATTTATTAAATAGGGAATCCTTTCCCCATTTCTTGTTTTTCTCAGGTTTGTCAAACATCAGATGGCTGTAGATGTGTGGTATTATTTCTGAGGACTCTATTCTGTTCCATTGGTCTGTATCTCTGTTTTGGTACCAGTACCATGCTGTTTTGGTTACTGTAGCCTTGTAGTATAATTTGAAGTTAGGTAGCGTGATGCCTCCAGCTTTGTTCTTTTGACTTCGGATTGTCTTGGAGATGCGGGCTCTTTTTTGGTTCCATATGCACTTTAAAGCAGTTTTTTCCAATTCTGTGAAGAAACTCATTGGTAGCTTGATGGGGATGGTATTGAATCTATAAATTACCTTGGGCAGTATGGCCATTTTCACGATATTGATTCTTCCTATCCATGAGCATGGTATGTTCTTCCATTTGTTTGTGTCCTCTTTCATTTCACTGAGCAGTGGTTTGTAGTTCTCCTTGAAGAGGTCCTTTACATCCCTAGTAAGTTGGATTCCTAGGTATTTCATTCTCTTTGAAGCAATTGTGAATGGAAGTTCATTCATGATTTGGCTCTCTGTTTGTCTGTTACTGGTGTATAAGAATGCTTGTGATTTTTGCACATTAATTTTGTATCCTGAGACTTTGCTGAAGTTGCTTATCAGCTTAAGGAGATTTTGGGCTGAGACAATGGGGTTTTCTAAATATACAATCATGTCATCTGCAAACAGGGACAATTTGACTTCTTCTTTTCCTAACTGAATACCCTTGATTTCTTTCTCTTGCCTGATTGCCCTAGCCAGAACTTCCAACACTATGTTGAACAGGAGTGGTGAGAGAGGGCATCCCTGTCTTGTGCCACTTTTCAAAGGGAATTTTTCCATTTTTTGCCCATTCAGTATGATATTGGCTGTGGGTTTGTCATAAATAGCTCTTATGATTTTGAGATATGTTCCATCAATACTGAATTTATTGAGCGTTTTTAGCATGAAGGGCTATTGAATTTTGTCAAACGCCTTTTCTGCGTCTATTGAGATAATCATGAAAAAACACTCACATTTTTGATCCAGATGTCCCAATCATGGGAATTTTTCCTATGAGAGTAGAGGATTCTAAAACATGAAAAGTCTCTATGCTTGAAGTAGCATAATTTCTATTATCACAAAATTGGGTACATCTCAAATATCTAAAAATTGGGGTGGGATAATGCGTGCATCATTTTCTCTTCGGAGTACTTGTCACTCCTGTTTTTACCTAGTTAATTCTTTTGTATTATATTTTTAATTGACATATTGTAATTGTGCATATTTATGGGCACAATTTGATGTTTTGATACATATATATGTTATATAAAAATACACGTTAAATCAGGGTATTTAGCACGGCCATCGTTGCATGCATTTATCATTTCTTTGTGGGGAGTATATTCAACAGCCTCTCTTCTGTTTTGTAATATACAATACCTTACTGTTATTCATCCTCACCCTACTGTGCAATAGAACACCAGAACTGATTCTTCCTATCTCATTGTAACTTTGTACTTTATTGGCCTTGAGATCCCAATTCCAATATCCCTTCCTCAGAAAAGCCTTCTCTAACCACTCAGTGAAGATCAAATCCTATTATACACCAGACGGCATGGTTTTTATTGCAGTTTATACTTTGGATAATTTTACTTCCAGGCTTATTTGATAAACACTGACTCCTCTCCCTCCCCCAGCAAACAGTAAACTTCATAAAGGCAAGGGCTGTATTTTGCTTACAATTGTATCTTCAAGGCAAATAGTAGACACATAATAAATATGTACTGGCTTGAACAATTAAATATTTAAAAGATTATGTGACAGACTGTTAGGGAGAAAAGTGTACATGATTTCATGTCTATGCTTATCATGGGAAAAATAAAATGCGCAATATGTTTATGTTTATATATACGTGTACAATAAACAGAAGTCAGGAATATGAAAAGTTTTGTTAGTATAATAGTAATATAAGTGACTTTACCACAAAATTTCTTTGAATGTTCCCATGACATTAACTTATTTTAAAGTTATATAAACCATAAATAATGCCCTGGCTTTTAAGTAGTTGCCTTAGTTTGAGGAGATATAGCCCATGAATATATGGTAATCTCTCCAGAATAGAGTATCAAATGTGCTTTGAAATCATAACAATTGCCTTCTATAAAAAAAGATATTAACAATAAAAGGCAAAATGAACAAACCATGAAAATTATGAATGCAAACAACATGCAAATTATGTAACAAGTTGCTTCACCTAACCTGTTTTTACTGCAGCCAAGTAATGAAAATACTGTTTTCAATGAACTCTATTATTTCCACAAGAAAGAATCATACTGTGTGAGTAATCCTAAACTATACATGGTCCTAAAATATTGTGCAAAATCACTTGCACATAATCTCGTTTCAAATCTAGCCTAGGTTCACCCTGGCTTGGAACATATCTTTAAGTCAAAAACGGAATTCTAGAAAATAGAGCACCTGAGGACATATTTGTATAGTGTTGGAGAAGGGGTCTTAATCAGATAATAGTCAGCATCCGGTAATTACTAAAAATTTTTATTCTTCAGATTAAGTTGGAAGTTGTTGAAAGCTAATAAAATAATGGTCTTTCAAAAAATAAAGTTGAATTCAGACCTCAAAGAGTTGTTCTGAACATTAAATGGGTAATGCATGAATGCATGTAAACTATATAATGGTGTCTGAGAGCATTCGATAAATGTTAGCTGCTATTCACTATTATTACTATTTGGGAGTTTCTAACAACTATTTGGAATGTCATTTATTTTCACATTTACATTGTAAATACTTTCTAGCAATTCAATTTTCTAAAACTAGAAAAATACATACACACATAACTTCTAACCTTTAGCTCTGCAGAGGCAGAAGCTAATTTCTTTGCTTCAGTTAATACACGCAATTGTTGATAGTCTACTGGTTTGTACTTGGTGTTTCTCATCTCATTTTTCATATGCAATACCAGATGATCTATTAGGTATAAAAATAGAAAAATGACAAAGAAAGAATATCATGTTATTTGAAGTCAAAATATAATTAGGGCAACATGTCGACTTCAGATCTTATTTTTAAATATTTTTAAGCAAACACAAGAAATAATATATTACAATATTGATAATATATTTGAGGCCTCTATTTCTAGAAATTATTATAATATAGCCCCTTTATTTCTTGCACATTACTTCTGAAAGGGTACAGAGGGAATGCTTTCAGCTAAATTAGTACCATATATTGAAGATTTTAGAAAATTATAATGCCAAGCTACAACGTATGATGACTGTTAACCCATTCTTTTTATTTAAAATGTGATAGACATCAACTGTGAATATTAAGTATCACATCATTATAAATCAAATTATATAAATAGATTTTTCAATCATAGATGCATTTTTAACTTAGAAAAATCAAAATAATTTTAATTAAATTTGAAAAAGGTTGAAACTGAAAGCTAAAAGTTTAATACATTGAAAAATATTAAAATCATGTAAAATGTTTGAGTAATCTACATCCAAATAAATACAATGTCCTAGTCTGGTATGATATGAGCCATTTGGATAAAGCAAAACACAAGCAAGGGTTACTCTAAGTTCAAGTAGCATAAAATACACAATAACTTGAGTAACTCAAACAAAACATGTACTTCCACCTCAATTATACGAATAATTCATCTGTGTCATATAAAGTAATTAGGATTTATTAAGTAAATCATGGATCACATGACTATAGAAAGCTCTCAAATGATTTCAGGCCAATCACAGTGAAAGAAAGCAAGGGTAGGGAGACCTGGCAAGATGGCCAAATAGGAACAGCTCTAGTCTGCAGTGCCCAGCTAGATCGATGCAGAAGGTGGGTGATTTCTGCATTTCCAACTGAGGTACCTGGCTCATCTCACTGGGACTGGTTAGACAGTGGGTGCAGCCTACGGACAGCAAGCCGAAGCACAGTGGGGTGTCACCTCACCCAGGAAGCACAAGGAGTTGGGGAACTCCCTCCCCTAGCCAAGGGAAGTCATGAGGGACTGTGACATGAGGAATGGTGCACCCCAGCCCAAATACTATGCTTTTCCCATGGTCTTTGCAACCCACAGACCAGGAGATTCCTTTGAATGCCTATGCCACCAGGGCTCTGGGTTTCAAGCACAAAATTGGGCAGCCATTTCAGCAGACACCAAGCTAGCTGCAGGAGTTTTTTCATACCCTAGCGGTGCCTGGAATGCCAGTGAGACAGAACCATTCACTCCCCCGGAAAGGGGGCTGAAGCCAGGGAGCTAAGTGGTCTAGCTCTGCGGATCCCACCCACATGGAGCCCAGCAAGCTGAGAACCACTGGCTTGAAATTCCCGCTGCCAGCATAGCAGTCTGAAGTTGACCAGGAATGATTGAGCTTAGTGGGGGTAGGGGTGTCTACCATTACTGAGGCTTGAGTAGGTGATTTCCCTCTCACAGTGTAAACAAAGCCACAGGGAAGTTCCAACTGGGCAGAGCCCTCTGCAGCTCACCAAAGCTGCTGTAGACAGACTACCTCTCTAGATTCCTCCTCTCTGGGCAGGGCATCTCTGAAAAATAGGCAGCAGCCTCAGTCAGGGGCTTATAGATAAAACTCCCATCACCCTGGGACAGAGCAACTGGAGGAAGGGGCGGGCGGCTGTGAGTGCAGCTTCACCAAACTTAGGCTTCCCTGCCTGTCAGCTCCTTGCAGCGGATCTCCAAGCACAGTGTTCGAGCTCTGCTAGGGGTCAGACTGCCTCCTCAACTGGGTCCCTGACCCCCATGTCTTCTGACTGGGACACACCTCCCAGAAGGGGCAGACAGACACCTCATACAGGAGAGCTCCAGCTGGCATCTGGCGGGTGCCCCTCTGGGACAAAGCTTCCAGAGGAAAGAACAGGCAGCAACCTTTGCTGTTCTGCAGCCTCCACTGGTGATACCCAGGTAAACAGGGTCTGGAGTGGACCTCCAGCAAACTCCAGCAGACCTGCAGCAGAGGGGCCTGACTGTTAGAAGGAAAACTAATGAACAGAAAGGAATAGCATCAACATTAACAAAAAAGAAACCCCATCCAAAGGTCACCAACATCAAAGACCAAAAATAGATAAATCCATGAAGGTGGGGACAAGCCAGTGCCAAAAGGCTGAAAATTCCAAAAACCAGAATGCCTCTTCCCCTCCAAAGGATCACAACACCTCACCAGCAATGGAACAAAACTGGATGGAAAATGAATTTGATGAATTGACAGAAGTAGGTTTCAGAAGATAGAAGTTTGTAATAACAAACTCCCCCAAGCTAAAGGAGCATGTTCTAACCTAATTCAACGAAGCTAAGAACCTTGAAAAAAATTAGTCGAACTGCTAACTAGAATAACCAGTTTAGAGAAGAACATAAATGATCTGATGGAGCTGAAAAACACAGCACAAGAACTTCATGAAGCATACACAAGTATCAATAGCTAAATGGATCAAGCAGAAGGAAGGATATCAGAGGTTGAATATCAACTTAATGAAATAAAATGTGAAGATAAGATTAGAGAAAAGAGAATGAAAAGGAACAAACAAAGCCGCCAAGAAATATGGTACTATGTGAAAAGACCAAACCTATGTTTGATTGGTGTACCTGAAAGTGACAGGGAGAATGGAACCAAGTTGGAAAACACTCTTCAGGATATTATCCAGGAGAACTTCCCCAACCAAGTCAGACAGGCCAACATTCAAATTCAGGAAATACAGACAACAACACAAAGATACTCCTCCAGAAGAGCAACCCCAAGACACATAATCATCAGATTCACCAAGGTCGAAATGAAGGAAAAAATGTCAAGGGCAGCCAGAGAGAAAGGTTCGGTTACCCACAAAGGGAAGCCCATCAGACTAACAGTGGATCTCTCTGCAGAAACCCTACAAGCCAGAAGACAGTGGGGGCCAATATTCAACATTCTTAAAGAAAAGATTTTCAACCCAGAATTTCATATCCGGCCAAACTAAGCTTCATAAATGAAGGAGAAATAAAATCCTTTACAGACGAGCAAATGCTGAGAGATTTTGTCACCACCAGGACTGCCTTAATTGAGCTCCTGAAGGAAGCACTAAATACGGAAAGGAACAACCGATACCAGCCACTGCAAAAACATACCAAATTGTAAAGACCATCGGCACTATGAAGAAACTGCATCAACTAACAGACAAAATAACCAGTTAGCATCATGATGACAGGATCAAATTCACACATAACAATACTAACCTTAAATGTAAATGGGCTAAATGCCCCCAATTAAAAACACAAACTGACAAACTGAATAAAGAGTCAAGACCCAACAGTGTGCTCTATTCAGGAGATCCATCTCATATGCAAAGATACACACAGGTTCAAAATAAAGGGATGGAGGAATATTTACCAAGCAAATGGAAAGCAAAAGCAAAAAAAAAAAGCAGGGGTTGCAATCCTAGTCTCTGACATAACAGATTTTAAACCAACAAAGATCAAAAGAGACAAAGAAGGGCATTACATAATGCTAAAGAGATCAAAGCAACAAGAAGAGCTAACTATCCTACATATATATACACCCAATACAGATTCATAAAGCAAGTTCTTAGAGACCTACAAAGAGACAGACTCCCACGCAATAATAATGGGAGACTTTAACACCCCACAGTCAATATTAGACAGATCGACAAGACAGAAAATTAAGGATATTCAGGACTTGAACTCAGCTCTAGACCAAGCAGACCTAATAGACAGCTACGGAACTCTCCACCCCAAATCAACAGAGTATACATTCTTTTCAGCACCACATCACACTCACTTTAAAATTGACCACAGAGTTGGAAGTAAAACACTCCTCAGCAAATGCAAAAGAATGGATATCATAACAGTCTCTTAGATCACAGTGCAATCAAATTAGAACTCAGGATTAAGATATTCACTCAAAACTACACAACTACATGGAAACACTGAACAACCTGCTCCTGAATGACTACTGGGTAAGTAAAAAATTAAGGCAGAAATAAATAAGTTCTTTGAAACCAATGAGAACAAAGACACAATGTACCAGAATCTCTGGGACACATTTAAAGCAGTGTGTAGAGGGAAATTTATCTCACTAAATGCCCACAAGAGAAAGCATGGAGAAGATCTAAAATTGACACCCTAATATCACAATGAAAAGAACTAGAGAAGCAAGAGCAAACACATTCAAAAGCTAGCAGAAGACAAGAAATAACTAAGATCAGAGCAAAATGAAGGAGACAGAGACAAGAAAAACCCTTCAAAAAAATCCATGAATGCAGGAGCTGGTTTTTTGAAAAAACTAACAAAATAGACCGCTAGCCAGACTAATAAAGAAGAAAAAAGAGGAGAATCAAATAGACACAATAAAAATTGATAAAGGGTATATCACCAATGATCCCACAGAAATATAAACTACCATCAGAGAATATTATAAATACCTCTATGCAAATGAACTAGAAAATCTAGAAGGAATGTATAAATTCCTGGACACATACACCCTCCCAAGTCGAAACCAGGAAGAAGTTGAAAAGTTCTGAAATTGAGGCAGTAATTAATAGCTTGCCAACCAAAAAAAGTCCAGGACCAGATGGATTCACAGCTGAATTCTACAAAGGTACAAAGAGGAACTGGTACCATTCCTTCTGAAACTATTCTAAACGATAAAAAAAGAGAGAATCCTCCCTAACTCATTTTATAAGGCCAGCGTCATCCTGATACCAAAACCTGGCAGAGACTCAACAAAAAAATAAAATTTCAGGCCAATATCCCTGATGAAAATCAACGCAAAAATCCTTGATGAAATACTGGCAAAATGAATCCAGCAGCACGTCAAAAGCTTATCCACCACGATCAAGTCAGCTTCATTCCAGGGATGCAAGGCTGGTTCAACATAATGCAAATCAATAAACGTAATTCATCACATAAACAGAACCAACGACAAAAACCACGTGATTATCTCAATAGATGCAGAAAAGGCTTTTGATAAAATTCAACAGCCCTTCATGTTAAAGCTCTCCATAAACTAGGTATTGCTGGAACAGATCTCAAAATAATTAGAGCTATTTATGATAAACCCACAACCAATATCATACTGAATGGGCAAAAACTGGAAGCATTCCCTTTTAAAGCCGGCACAAGACAAGGATGCCCTCTCTCACCACTCCACTTCAACATAGTATTGGAAGTTCTGGCCAGGGCAGTCAGGCAAGAGAAAGAAATAAAGGGTATTCAAATAGGAAGACAGGAAGTTAAATTGTCTCTGTTTGCAGATGACATGATTGTATATTTAGAAAACCCCATCATCTCAGTCCAAAATCTCCTTAAGCTGATAAGCAACTTCAGCAAAGTCTCAGGATACAAAATCAATGTGCAAAAGTCACAGGCATTCCTATATACCAATAATAGAGCGCAAAATCATGAGTGAACTCCCATTCACAATTGCTACAAAGAGAGTAAAACACCTAGGAATACAACTTACAAGTGATGTGAAGGACCTCTTCACAGAGAACTACAAACCACTACTCAAGGAAATAAGAGAGGACACAAACAAATGGAAAAATAGTCCATGCTCATGGATAGGAAGAATGAATATTGTGAAAATGGCCATACTGCCCAAAGTAATTTATAGATTCAATGTTATCCCTATCAAGCTACCATTTACTTTCTTCACAGAATCAGAAAAAAATACTTTAAACTATTATGGAACCAAAAAAGAGCCCGCATAGCCAAGACAATGCTGGGCAAGAAGAACAAAGCTGCAGGCATCATGCTACCTGACTTCAAACTATACTACAAGGCTACAGTATCCAAAACAGCATGGGATTGGTACTAAAAAAGATATGTAGACCAACAGAACAGAACAGAGGCCTCAGAAATAAAGCCACACATCTAAAGCCATCTGATCTTTGAAAAACCTGACAAAAACAAGCAAATGGGGGAAAGGATTCCCTATTTAATAAATCATGTTGGGAAAATTGGCTAGCCAAATGCAGAAAACTGAAACTGGATCTCTTCCTTACACTTCATAAAAAAATTAACTCAAGATGGATTAAAGACTTAAATATAATACCTAAAACCGTAACAATCCTAGAAGAAAACCTAGGCAATACCATTCAGGACATAGGCATGGGCAAAGACTTCATGACTACAACACCAAAAGCAATGGCAACAAAAGCTAAAATTGACAAATGGGATCTAATCAAAATATAGAGCTTCTGCATAGCAAAAGAAACTATCATCAGAGTGCACAGGCAACCTACAGAATGGGAGAAAAATTTTGCAATTTATCCATGTGACAAAGGGCTAATACCCAGAATCAATGAAGAACTTAAACAAATTTACAAGAAAAAAACAACCCCATCAAAAAGTGGGTGAAGGATATGAACAGACATTTCTCAAAAGAAGACATTTATGCAGCCAACAAACATATGAAAAAAAAAAAAAGCTCATCGTCTCTGGTCATTAGAGAAATACAAATCAAAACCACAGTGAGATACCATCTCATGCCAGTTAGAATAGTGATCATTAAAAAGTCAGGAAACAACACATGCTGGAGAAGATGTGGAGAAATAGGAACACGTTTACACTGTTAGTGGGACTGTAAATTAGTTCAAACATTGTGGAAGACAGTGTGGTGATTCCTCAAGGATCTAGAACCAGAAATACCATTTGATTCAGCAACCCCATTACTGGGTATATACCTAGAGGATTATAAATCATTCTATTATAAAGACACATGCACAAGTATGTTTATTGCGGCACTGTTCACAATAGCAAAGACTTGAAACCAACCCAAATTCTCATCAATGATAGACTGGTTGAAGAAAATGTGCCACATATACACCATGGAATGCTAAGCAGCCATAAAAAAGGATGAGTTCATGTCCTTTGCAGGGATATGGATGAAGCTAGAAACCATCACTCTCAGCAAACTAACATAAGAACAGCAAACCAAACACTACATGTTCTCATTCATAAGTGGTAGTTGAACAATAAGAACACATGGACACAGGGAGGGGAACATCACACACCGGGGCCTGTTGGGGGGTGGGGGCCTAGGGGAGGGATAGCATTAGGAGATATACCTAATGTAGAGGATGGGTTGCTGGGCGCAGCAAACCACCATGGCATATGTATACCTATGTAACAAACCTGCACGTTCTGTACATGTTCCCCAGAAGTTAAAGGAGGAGGAGGAGGAGGAGGAGGAAGAGGAGGAGGAGGAGGAGGAGGAGGAGGAGGAAGAAGAAGAAGAAGAAGAAGAAGAAGAAGAAGAAGAAGAAGAAGAAGAAGAAGAAGAAAAAGAAGAAGGAGGAGAAGAAGAGGAGGAGGAGGAGGAGGAAGAAGGAGGAAGAAGAAGGAGGAAGAGGAAGAGGAGGATGAGGAAGAGGAGGAAGAGGAAGAGGAGGAGGAGGAAGAGGGGGAGGAGGAAGAGGGGGAGGAGGAAGAAGGGGAGGAGGAAGAGGAGGAGGAAGAGGAAGAAGAAGGAGGAGGAGGAGGAGGAGAAGGAGGAGGAGGAGAAGGAGAAGGAGAAGGAGAAGGAGAAGGAGAAGAAGAAGGTGAAGGCAGCAAGGGTATCCTAACCACTGTTGAGGATTAAAACAAACCCATTGTAAGGAACTGGCCAGTCATTCAATGTAACCAGAAAGTAAGCTTTCCATTATTAAATTTTTGAAAAATCAACATTCCAATTGTATATCATTTCAAAAGTACATAATCCAGTGCAAACAATAAAACAGAGTTGGAAGTAGGAAAAATACCTGAGCTATCATTTCTCTGAATTGTCATGAATGGTTGGTCTCTTTGATTCATTTTTTCCATATCTGTTAAGGAAACAAGAGAGAACTAAAATTTCATAATATTATTTTATAAATGTTTTTAAAGCTGTGTTACTTGAAGTATTTTTAAAAGTAAGACCCAGGACTGGGTGCCATAATGTTTTTTATTTTATTAAAATTTGCTTTTCTTACCCCTAGAAGCCTCCCTCCATTAGTGTTTTTCCGTACCTTTCTTGTTCTTGGTTCACTCTTTCCTATTTTTTTCCCTCTTAATCCTCCCCTGCTGGATTGTTCCAGTGACTGATAAAAATTTTGTTATTAGAAAGTTGTTATGTGTTTTATTTTGTGTTCCTAGGAGGAAAGAAATTACCTAAATTGAAGAATAAATTATTCACTACTTCTATTACAAGTATTATGGCACTTTTGATAGATATAGAGATGCAGGGATGCGGAGCAAGATGGCCAAATAGGAACAGCTCCAGCCTCCAGTTCCCAGCGCAAGCGACACAGAAGACGGGTGATTTCTGCATTTTCAACTGAGGTACCAGGTTCATCTCAATGGGGAGTGCTGGACAATCGGTGCTGGTCAGCTGCTGCAGCCCGACCAGCAAGAGCTGAAGCAGGGCGAGGCATTGCCTCACCTGGAAGTGCAAGGGGGAAGGGAATCCCTTTTCCTAGCCAAGGGACACTGAGACATATAACACCTGGAAAATTGGGTAACTCCCACCCTAATACTGCACTTTACCAAGGGTCTCAGCAAACGGCACACCAGGAGATTATATCCCACACCTGGCCCAGAGGGTCCCACACCCACAGAGCCTCCCTCATTGCTAGCACAGCAGTCTGAGATCTAACTGCAAGGTGGCAGCGAGGCCGGGGGATGGGCACCCGCCATTGCTGAGGCTTAAGTAGGTAAACAAAGCTGCCAGGAAGCACGAACTGGGTGGAGCCCACCGCAGCTCAAGGAGGCCTGCCTGACTCTGTAGACTCCACCTGTGGGGACAGGGCATAGCTAAACAAAAAGCAGCAGAAACCTCTGCAGATATAAGTGACCCTGTCTGGCAGCTTTGAAAACAGCAGTGGATCTCCCAGCATGGAGGTTGAGATCTGAGAACGGACAGACTGCCTGCTCAAGTGGGTCCCTGACCCCTGAGTAGCCTAACTGGGAGACATCCCCCACTAGGTGCAGACCGACACCTCACACCTCACACGGCAGGGTACACCCCTAAGACGAAGCTTTCAGAGCAAGAATCAGACAGCAACTCTTGCTGTTCAGCAATATTCTATCTTCTGCAGCCTCCACTGCTGATACCAGGCAAACAGGGTCTGGAGTGGACCTCAAGCAGTCTCCAACAGACCTACAGCTGAGGGTCCTGACTGTTAGAAGGAAAACTAACAGAAAGGACACCCACACCAAAACCCCATCAGTAAGTCACCATCTTCAAAGACCAAAGGCAGATAAAACCACAAAGATGGGGAAAAAGCAGGGTAGAAAAGCTGGAAATTCAAAAAATCACAGCACATCTCCCCTTTCAAAGTAACACAGCTCATCGCCAGCAATGGATCAAAGCTGGACAGATAATGACTTTGAAGAGCTGAGAGAAGAAGCCTTCAGTCGATCAAACTTCTCAGAGTTAAAGGAGGAACTACGTACTCAGCACAAAGAAATTAATATTGAAAAAAGAATGGACAAATGGATAACTAGAATAATCAATGCAGAGAAGGCCATAAATGAACTGATAGGGATAAAAACCATGACACAAGAAATACATGACAAATGCACAAGCTTCAGTAACCGACTCGATCAACTGGAAGAAAGAGTATCAATGATTGAAGATCAAATGAATGAAACGAAGTGAGAAGAGAAGCCTAGAGAAAAAAGAGGAAAAAGAAATGAACAAAGCCTCCAAGAAATATGGGATTATGTGAAAAGACCAAATCTACATATGATTGGGGTGCCTGAAAGTGACAGGGAAAATGGAACCAAGTTGGAAAACATTCTGCAGGATATTATTCAGGAGAATTTCCCCAACCTAGTCAGGCAGGCCAACATTCAAATTCAGGAAATACAAACAACAGAAAGATACTCCTCGAAAAGAGCAACTCCAAGACACATAATTGTCAAATTCACCAAAGTTGAAATGAAGGAAAAAATGTCAAGGGCAGCCAGAGAGAAAGGTCGGGTTACCCACAAAGGGAAGCCCACCAGACTAACAGCAGATCTCTTGGCAGAAACTCTATAAGCCAGAAGAGAGTGGGGGCCAATATTCAACATTCTTAAAGAAAAGAATTTTCAACCCAGAATTTCATATCCAGCCAAAGTAACTTTCATAAGTGAAGGAGAAATAAAATCCTTTCCAGACAAGCAAATTCTTAGAGATTTTGTCACTACCAGGCCTGCCCTACAAGAGCTCCTGAAGGAAGCACTAAACATGGAAAGGAACAACTGGTACCAGCCATTGCAAAAACATGCCAAAACATAAAGACCATCGATGCTAGGAAGAAACCGCATCAACTAACGAGCAAAATAACCACCTAATAACACAATGACAGGATCAAGTTCACACATAACAATATTAACCTTAAATGTAAGTGGACTAAATGGTCTAATTAAAAGACACAGACTGGCAAATTGGATAAAGAGTCAACCCATCAGTTTGCTGTATTCAGGAGACCCATCTCACATGCAGAGACACACATAGGCTCAAAATAAAGGGATGGAGGAAGATTTACCAAGCAAATGGAGAACAAAAAAAAAAAGCAGGGGTTGCAATCCTACTCTCTGATAAAACAGACTTTAAACCATCAAAGATCAAAAGAGACAAAGAAGGCCATTACATAATGGGAAAGGGATCGATTCAACAAGAAGAGCTAACTACACTAAATATATATGCACTCAATACAGGAGCACCCAGATTCATAAAGCAAGTCCTTAGAGACTTACAAAGAGACTTAGACTCCCATACAATAATAATGGGAGACTTCAACACCCCACTGTCAACATTAGACAGATCAACGAGACAGAAAGTTAACAAGGATATCCAGGAAGTGAATTCAACTCCACACCAAGCGGACCTAATAGACATCTACAGAACTCTCCACCCCAAATCAACAGAATATACATCTTTCTTAGCACCACATTGCACTTATTCCAAAATTGACCACATAGTTGGAAGTAAAGCACTCCTCAGCAAATGTAAAAGAACAGAAATCATAACAAACTGTCTCTCAGACCACAGTGCAATCAAACTAGAACTCAGGACTAAGAAACTCAATCAAAACCGCTAGACTACATGGAAACTGAACAACCTGCTCCTGAATGACTACTGGGTATATAACAAAATGAAGGCAGAAATAAAGATGTTCTTTGAAACCAATGAGAACAAAGACACAACATACCAGAATCTCTGGGACACATTTAAAGCAGTGTGTAGAGGGAAATTTATAGCACTAAATACCCACAAGAGAAGGCAAGAAAGATCTAAAATCGATGCCCTAACATCACAATTAAAAGAACTAGAGAAACAAGAGCAAACACATTCAAAAGCTAGCAGAAGGCAAGAAATAACTAAGATCAGAGGAGAACTGAAGGAGATAGAGAAACACAAAAAACTCCTCCAAATACTCAATGAATCCAGGAGTTGGTTTTTTGAAAAGATCAACAAAATTGATAGACCACTAGCAAGACTAATAAAGAAGCAAAGAGAGAAGAATAAAAAAGACGCAATAAAAAATGATAAAGGGGATATCACCACCGACCTCACAGAAATACAAACTATCATCAGAGAATACTATAAACACCTCTACACAGATAAACTAGAAAACCTAGAAGAAATGGATAATTTCCTGGACACTTACACTTTCCCAAGACTAAACCAGGAAGAAGTTGAATCCCTGAATAGACCAATAGCAGGCTCTGAAATTGAGGCAATAATTAATAGCCTACCAACCAAAAAAAGTCCAGGATCAGACGGATTCACAGCCAAATTCTACCAGAGGTACCAGGAGGAGCTGGTACCATTCCTACTGAAACTATTCCAATCAATAGAAAAAGAGGGAAGTCTCCCTAACTCATGTTATGAGGCCAACATCATCCCAAAACCAAAGCCTGGCAGAGACACAACAAAAACAGAGAATTTTAGACCAATATCCCTGATGAACATTGATACAAAAATCCTCAATAAAATACTGGCAAACCGAATCCAGCAGCACATCAAAAAGCTTATCCACCATGATCAAGTGGGCTTTATCCCTGGGATGCAAGGCTGGTCCAACATATGCAAATCAATAAACGTAATCCAGCAGATAAACAGAACCAAAGACAAAAACCACATGATTATCTCAATAGATGCAGAAAAGGTCTTTGACAAAATTCAATAGCCCTTCACGCTAAAAACTCTCAATAAATTCGGTATTGATGGAATGTATCTCAAAATAATAGGAGCTATTTATGACAAACCCACAGCCAATATCATACTGAATGGGCAAAAAATGGAAGCATTCCCTTTAAAAACTGGCACAAGACAAGGATGCCCTCTCTCACCACTCCTATTCAACAGTGTTGGAAGTTCTGGCTAGGGCAATCAGGCAAGAGAAAGAAATAAAGGGTATTCAGTTAGGAAAAGAAGAAGTCAAATTGTCCCTGTTTGCAGATGACATGATTATATATTTAGCAAACCCCATCATCTCAGCCCAAAATCTCCTTAAGCTGATAAGAAACTTCAGCAAAGTCTCAGGATACAAAATCAATGTGCAAAAATCACAAGCATTCTTATACACCAGTAACAGACAGAGAGCAAAATCATGAATGAACTTCCATTTACAATAGCTTCAAAGAGAATAAAATACCTAGGAATCCAACTTACTAGGGATGTAAAGGACCTCTTCAAGGAGAACTACAAACCACTGCTCAGTGAAATCAAAGAGGACACAAACAAATAGAAGAACATACCATGCTCATGGACAGGAAGAATCAATATAGTGAAAATGGCCATACTGCCCAAGGTAATTTATAGATTCAATGCCATCCCCATCAAGCTACCAGTGAGTTTCTTCACAGAATTGGAAAAAACTTCTTTAAAGTTCATATGGAACCAAAAAAGAGCCTGCATTGCCAAGACAATCCTAAGTCAAAAGAACAAAGCTGGAGGCATCATGCTACCTGACTTCAAACTATACTACAAGGTTACAGTAACCAAAACAGCATGGTACTGGTACCAAAACAGAGATATAGACCAATGGAATAGAACAGAGTCCTCAGAAATGATATCACACATCTACAGCCATCTGATCTTTGACAAACCTGAGAAAAACAAGAAATGGGGAAAGGATTCCCTATTTAATAAATGGTGCTGGGAAAATTGGCTAGCCATAAGTAGAAAGCTGAAACTGGATCCTTTCCTTACTCCTTATATGAAAATTAATTCAAGATGGATTAGAGACTTAAATGTTAGATCTAACACCATAAAAACCCTAGAAGAAAACCTAGGTAATACCATTCAGGACATAGGCATGGGCAAGGACTTCATGTCTAAAACACCAAAAGCAATGGCAACAAAACCAAAACTGACAAATGGGATCTCATTAAACTAAAGAGCTTCTGCACAGCAAAAGAAACTACCATCAGAGTGAACAGGCAACCTACAGAATGGGAGAAAATTTTTGCAATCTACTCATCAGACAAAGGGCTAATATCCAGAACCTACAAAGAACTCAAACAAATTTACAAGAAAAAAACAAACAACCCCATTGAAAAGTGGGTAAAGGATATGAACTGACAGTTCTCAAAAGAAAACATTCACACAGCCAACAGACACATGAAAAAATGCTCATCATCACTGGCCATCAGAGAAATGCAAATCAAAACCACAATGAGATACCATCTCACACCAGTTAGAATGACGATCATTAAAAAGTCAGGAAACAACAGGTGCTGGAGAGGATGTGGAGAAATAGGAACACTTTTACACTGTCGGTGGGATTGTAAACTAGTTCAACCATTATGGAAAACAGTATGGCGATTCCTCAAGGATCTAGAACTAGAAGTACCATATGACCCAGCCATCCCATTACTGGGTATATACCCAAAGGATTATAAGTCATGCTGCTGTAAAGACACATGCACATGTATGTTTACTGCGGCACTATTCACAATAGCGAAGACTTGGAATCAACTCAAATGTCCATCAGTGACAGACTGGATTAAGAAAATGTGGCACATATACACCATGGAATACTATGCAGCCATAAAAAAGGATGAGTTTGTGTCCTTTGTAGGGACATGGATGCAGCTGGAAACCATCATTCTCAGCAAACTATCGCAAGAACAGAAAACCAAACACCACATGTTCTCACTCATAGGTGGGAATTAAACAATGAGATCATTTGGACACAGGAAGGGGAACATCACACACCAGGGCCTATTATGGGGAGGGGGGAAGGGGTAGGGATGGCACTGGGAGTTATACCTGATGTAAATGACGAGTTGATGGATGCTGATGAGTTGATGGGTGCAGCACACCAACATGGCACAAGTATACATATGTAACAAACCTGCACGTTATGCACATGTACCCTAGAACTCAAAGTATAATAATAATAATAAAAAAAGAAAAAAAAAAAAGAAAAATTCAAAAAAAAAAAAAGATTTGAACAAGTAATTCATGAAAAAAGACAGCCAAATAGCCAATAAACATATAAAAGACAAAAAAAAAAAAAAAAAAAAAAAAAAAAAAACAAACACAGAAAGATATAGAGATGCACCAGCCAGATCAAAGGACTCGCTGCCTTGCTGTGGGAATGCAGTCTGCAGATAGCCTCCAGCATCACCCACTTCAGGGTAGGATTCAGCTGCAGAGAAAAGCCTTGTCCAAAGGCATATGCTTTCTGGGGCAGCCCATACCAAGTGACTGATCAAGGCAGGGGTGTAAGGCTATTTGGGCCCAATGTAGGACACTCTGATATGTAATATTTGCTCCAGAGCTTTCTGCCACGCTGGCCTAGAGTTTGTTGGACCTGCATTGAAGTTGTTGTCTTCATCTGTCCAATCCCACTTCCTTCTTCTCCCTTTCACAGGTATAGATGCCTGCTAAACATCTTCCACTCCACACTCTTCAGGTGGCTCTTTAAATAACAGTACTCACTTTTCAAAAGTTTGTGTTCCATATCCACTAGGTTGAACTACCCATGTCTAGTGACCCTTTCAGTAACCTAAACCTTCTTAAATGGAGGAGAAGATAGTTAAGGTCCATGACTTTTGGAAACTCCCCAAGAATTCCTAAGTGCTTACTATAGCCTCCCTGTCACTACCATAGCCCTCCCATTTATTTTAATCTGCTTTAAGAGTATAATCTACAGACAGGAGTGGCAAATGTAAATGTACTCAGCAGCCATCAGTAAGTTAAAGGAGAGAAATGACAAGGAGCAAGACCATAGTAGTGGCAGAAAATATGAAAAACTGAAAAGCATTCCACACCCAAAGATAATCAAATATACCTATTTCCTTTTCAAATATACCAGACAAAGCAAGCCTCCAGAAATAAATCTATGCTGGTTTGTCACCTCAGGCCTATTGCATCCCCTCCCTAGTTTTCATTTAATTCTGCCACCCATAGCTTAGCTGTCCAAGTTTGCCATCTTTATCTCATAGGAGACCTCCTCTGTCCTCTTATTGTTCAGTTGTATAGTTTTCTTTCATTGGACAGCCAGCCCCTTTAGATTTAGGCCTCATTTTTCTTGGCATTGAGACTCAAACATTGAAGTTCTGAAACAAAATAGGATTTTGCAGATTCCCTTTTGGCTACCTTGGTCTAACCCTCCCTAACTTGTTCCTCCTAGTTTTCAGAAGAAAACCATGCAAGCCATAAAATGTTTCTCACCATCTCTATATACTTCAAATTTTAATTATGGCCATAAGAAATCTGACATTAGAATATATTCTGGAAATCAAAGTTGTAGCTAAATCTGTCTTCATGAACTGGAAACCTCATTTGGTTCCAACTATTTAGAAGACCAAGTGGAAATACTTCCTGACCTGCATACTCTAATCTTTATATATAAATCATGTATAATTTCTACTTGCCTTCCAAAAATGTTGAGGGCCTGTGAACTAAGAGTTACTAAGCTGAGGTATTATAAAACTGATTTCATTGTAATGTTTCTTATATGAGAGAAATGATTAGACATTCAGATTTAGAATCTGCAAAGTTCACAAGTAATTTACTTAGTTCAGGTCTCATTTTAGCACTTGAGATGATTGAGGCTCACAAAAATGACCAAAATCATACACCTAAGTCAGTAGCAGAACTTTCAGTTTCAAAATCTCACATTATAATACAAAAATCTCTAAAAATGAAGGTTTATTTCAATAATTAATATGGTGGCCAAACCCAACCTGAGCTGCAAGCATTTGGTGGCACACCTAACCCAAACTGAAGTTTACACTATTAATGTGAACCTTCATACATTTATGTAAAAATATTAATCTGTTTAATTATGGGATGATGCCGGGGCCCCAACAGGGTTTCAAAAAATAATGGGCATATGCTCTTTATCCCATTTCTAAAAATCTGAAAAACCTAAAAAATATCTGGCTCCACATATTTCAGATAAGGGATTTATGAAACTGTATTAAAACAAATATTTCCTGATTCCCAAAGAAGTATACATCATCCAGACAATTTCAATTTTATGCTTACTAGTGAGAAATTCCAAGTGGCTACTTCAGCCTGTGGTTAAAATGCTTTTGGCTGAGTAACTGCTACTTGAACAGAATTTTTTATGTTAAATAACTTAAGAACAGTTAGTTTTAGAAATTATTCCATATTCACATTATATGACAGTTTAGAAACTGCTTATGAATGTTATCAAAATGTTAAGCTTTCAGATCTACTCAATTATGGAAAATATTTTTGTAAGAAATTTCTTATAGCATAGGAAGAACACTTCGATATATAATAGAATGGCAGTGTCACAATAGCTAGAAGGTTGAAAAACATTTTAGCAAAAAGTTAATTATTACAGAGTTGATGGAGAATCTAAACATTTGTAAAATAGATAAATAAATGAAGCCATTTACTTGTCTATTTATGACCAGTCTCTACAGGGAAAATCAAGACTTCTTTAGAGATGTGAAAAAATGAGACATCATTTATATAAGGAGGCAGGTTTTTAACACTGTTAATATTCTTATTCTTCTCTTTTCTGAGAAAATCTTTTTTTAATACACTGAGGAAGGAAAAAGTCAATTATATTTAGGGTTAAGGTTGTACTACATAGGGATAGCTTGTAAACTCTAAACTGATTATAAATATGTAGACTAGTCAATCACCCCATGACAGTGAGTTTTCCACAGTGGGGATTCGGCCAGGCGAAATAATGTTAAAAACAATACCAATATGTAGAAATAGTATTGTTTTGGCTATACGGGCTCTTCTTTTGTTCCATATGAAGTTTAAAGTGGTTTTTTTTTTTCCTAATTCTGTGAAGAATTCAATGGTAGTTTAATGGGAATAGCATTGAATCTATAAATTACTTCGGGCAGTATGGCCATTTTCACGATATTGATTCCTCCTACCCATGAGCATGGAATGTTTTTCCATTTGTTTGTGTCCTCTCTTATTTCCTTGAGCAGTGGTTTGTAGTTCTCCTTGAAGAGGTCCTTCAATTCCATGGTTAGCTGTATTCCTGGTATTTTATTCTCTTTGTAGCAATTGTGAATGGGAGTTTATTCATGATTTGGCTCTCTGCTTGTCTATTGTTGGTATATAGGAATGCTTGTGATTTTTACAAATGATTTTATATTCTGAGACTTTGCTGAAGTTGCTTATCAACTTAAGAAGCTTTTGGGCTGAGACAGTGGGGTTTTCTAGACATAGGATCATGTTTTCTGCACACAGAGACAGTTTTACTTCCTTTCTTCCTATTTGAATACTCTTTATTTCTTTATATATTTCTCATGCCTGATTGCCCTGGTCAGAACTTCCAATACTATGTTGAACAGGAATGGTAGGAGAGGGCATCCTTGTCTTGTACCAGTTTTCAAGGGGAATTCTTCCAGCTTTTGCCCATTCAGTATGATATTAGCTATGGGTTTGTCATAAATGGCTCTTACTATTTTAAGGTATGTTTCATCAATACATAGTTTGTTAAGAATTTTTAACATGAATGGACGTTGAATTTTATTGAAGGCCTTTTCTGTGTCTGTTGAGATAATCATCCGGTTTTGTCTTTAGTTCTGTTTATGTGATGAATTACGTTTATTAATTCGTTGAACCAGTCTTTCATCCTGGGGCTGAAGCCAACTTGATCGTGGTGGATAAGCTTTTTGATGTGTTGCTGCATTCAGTTTGCCAGTATTTTATTGAGGATTTTTGCCTCAATATTCATCAGGGATACTGGCCTGAGGATGGCCTATCAGGGGGTTAGTAGAAGGAGAGTATCAGGATAGATAGCTAACGCAAGTGGGGCTTAATACCTAGGTGATGGGTTGATATGTGCAGCAAACCATACGTACATCACACAATTACCTATGTAACAAACCTGCATGTCCGGCACACATATCCTGGCACTTAAAATTAAATTAAATTAAATTTTAAAAATATATACATGTAGAAACATCTTGGATGTGGTATCAAATTATTGTAAAAAATTAATTTATCAATAATAAAAGTTGGCCATGATATTGATTATAAAATAAACCTTCATTTTTAGAGATTCTTGTATTATAATGAAAGATTTTGAAACTAAAGTTCTTTTGCTACTGACTAGGTACCGATCTTGGACATTTTCTTATGAAAGACCCCATAACATTTTAAGTGTTTTCGTTCAAATATTATGGCCAAAGTCCAGCTGAAACAGTATTTTTCTAACATCCAGAATTCATTTTTAAATTTTAAGCAGAATGTTACATATCACTTTTATTATAAAACATTATGCACTGTAGTTTGTGTAAGATAAATTTATTGTCCTGAAAAAACTAATGGAACCAAAAGATGTACTATTAGAACTAATATAAATGGTTAAACAAAGTACTCAGTCACATAATAAATATGACCAATTCAAATATAATGTGAAAGATCTCACTCAAAACAAAAAACAAAATATCTAGGAATAAACTGTATAATAAGTTTGTGGGACATATACTGTGAAAAAAGTATCAAGCTTAATTACAGGAAATTTAAAAAAATTGAACAGAAAAACTAGTCTAATTCTGCATATCAAATATTTAACTTTGGCAATTTCTGGGTAGTAGGATTATATTTAATTTTGATTACTACTTTATGCTTGAGCATAATTTCTAAATTTTTCTTATTTTATAGGAAGAAAAAACAACACAGTTTTAAAAGTGCTAAGCAGAGGCAATAGTTATTTTACTATATTCTGGAAAAACACTACCATGGTATGCCTATTTTACCAATTAAAAAATAAACTGGATTTCGTGACATCAAGAATCCTTTAAGATATAAACATATGTAAGTGTAATTCATGATACTGATACTGAATTGAGTTCTTACTAACCTTCTACCAAAAGGCAGACTATATTAAAATACACTTGTTGCATGGTATAGAACTTTAAAATGTTAACATTAGAATATTCACCAGTTTATTTTATAGAGGTATAATAATGACATATATACAATTCCACAAGTTATTTTATTTAATAATGCAACTTGGCCATCTTTCCATATCATTCTATTTGTGTGTTCATATATATATATACACACACACACACATATGTGCCTTTAATGACTGGAAATGGTATATATATACACATACATTCATTCAACCAGTACAAGAATAAAGACAGAAATTTTTCTCAAAGAATTCTGCCTTTTTTACTGAAAAATAAAATTCATAATCAGAAAAATAAAATCTATCAAATCTCTGCCCTCTTTATAATTCATATAAATTTGCTTATGAACCAATTCCACATATAGTCAACCTATATGATTTTCTCAGTTTTTATGTTTAAAACAGCTCCAAGTAGAGAGCCTCAATCAACCTTGCTAATAAAATAATTCAAATACAGCTCTATACATCCCATAGGCTTTTCCAGTCTGGGGAACAGAGTCCGGGAGAAAGAAAAGAGTTTAACCACAGCAAATAACCTAAAAGGGCCCGTTTTCCATGGGACTTCAGAGCCCCACGGAGAGTGAAGGTAACTGCAGTGAAGCGTCTCATGCCCTTACTCCCTCTATATATCCTCCAAACTATTTTAATAATTCCAAAACCCCAACAGAACAGGTATAAATTAGGTATATGCTACATAAAAATGGGAATTTTCCAGATGTTTTTTGGAGGGAAATAGATGAATTCACACAGCTTCCACTGTCTCAGAAATTCTGACCAGAAGCTATGACTGGGAGTTTTGAGTTTGACAAATCACCTTAGGGAAACTAAGTACTTATTTATGAAGGAATACAGTTTTGCCTCTAATTTTCCCCTTGAATGTGGGATCCATAAAGAAAGAATAATGAAAGTAATCCTCTGCTTTGGAAAGACTTACCACTTATCCTCCCACATGACTTGCCATTTTGGACATGCTTAAATTTAAGATTTGTCGATTTTCTGACACAATTTGGGAGTCTACCTTCCCATCCTACATACCTGTACTTGATGTAAGAGGTTCACCTGCTTCCTCTTGGGACCTTTTATGCCTAAGCTCTCCGACAGCTGCAGGGTATTATATAATTCACCCCCTCCATATCCTGTATGTAGAGTTTTATCAATATCCTTTTATCTGCTCTTCTAGGCCAGCTACCATCACACAACTGCCTGGATAAGTGATGTCTCAAACACCCAAATATATCATAGAACTCCCTGACCTACCAAATAGTTTCTCATTGCTCTCCAGGACAATCTAGCTCTTGACTATCTAGCCCCTTCATTACCCATTACCTTATTTGTACATTACTCTTGAGCGTTCCCAAACCATTTGTAGATCCCTGAATGGACAATGTTCATGAAAGGCAGAACAATAGTGCCCCAAAGATGTCCATGTAGGTCCTAATTCTCAGAACCTATGAATATATTATGTTATGTGGCAAAGGAGAATTAAGGTGGCAAAGATAGTTTAGATTGCTAATCAGCTAATGTTATATAAAGAGATTATCCTGGCTTATCCAGGTGAGCCTAATGTAGTCAGAAGGGCCCTTATTAGAAGGAGGCAGGAAGGTCAGAATCAGAGATGTGATGACAGAAGCAGAGGTCAGAAGCAGGAAGGTTTGAAGATGCCACGCTTCTGGCGTTGAAGATAGAGGAATGAAACCATGACCCAAAGAATGCAGGTAGCCTCTAGATGCTGTAAAAGGAAAGGAAACAGATTCTCTCCTAGAGGCTCCAAAGGAATACAGCCTTGCCCACAGCTTGCTGTTATTTTGGATGTCTGACCTCCAGAATTGTAAGGTCATAAATTTGTATTAAGTCATTAAGGTTGTGGTAATGTTTTTTAGCAATAGGAAACTGATAAGCTCTTTCATATCTCTCTTGTTTGAAATAGTACACACACTATTACCTATGCTTGGAAGGGTTTTCTCTACCATTGCCTCTCTGACCAATGCCTACTTATTTTTCAGTCTCATCTTAATCATCCTACTGGAGCTTCTCCTAACACAGACAGAAATGATCTTTCCTTTACCTTGTGCTACTATTATACTTTGTGTTTGTCCCCACTGTTTCTCTAATTTATTTATGCTCTTATTCCAATGTTTGTTAAACATCTATTGTATACTAGATTAAGGGCTATAGATTTATTCAGGCCTCTGCAGAGAGACCATCTCTGGCAATGTCATCTAAAGAAGCTCCCTCTAACCCCAATTATTCTTCACCCTCTCATTCCAATTATTTTCCTTTCTGGTACAGCTCACTGTGTGGCATTACACTATATATTTATTAACTTTCCTATTGTTCACCTCTACCATTAGGATAAATGCTCCATGAAAACAAGGCCTTTAGCGGATCATCTCTGTTTCTCCAGACTGCCTAAAATAGTATCTGGTACCTGCTAGATATTCAATACATATTTGCTGAAAAAGCATTAAGTGATTACATTATAGATCACAGTCCTGCACCTAACGCATGGTAGTAGTAGAAGAAAACACATAGTTTTCACCTGCTTTCCCCTTATATTTAAATCTAGGCTCACCTGTATGAGATGCACACTATTATCAAGAACAACCTCCAAGTCAAAATGGCATAGATTGAGGTATATGTAAAGAAGTGAGGAAGAAAACACATGCCCACTTTAAACTTTCAGCACTGGCTCTAAGTTCACATTAACTACAGTTGACCAGTGCTCCAGACCAGCTACTCAGCTGACAATCATAGCACACAACCCCCGCATGGAGAAACTTGCATTTTGTTAGTAATCTAAGGATATCTATGCTATCTTACTTCTCCAAGAGCTTGGGGGTAAGAAGGAGATTCTACGCATAGTAGACACAAATAATGTAGTTTTACCTCCAACATATATTATTGAGTGAAAAAAACAAGTTGCACTATGATACATACCATATGATACAATTATATAAACATGAACAGACTTCAAACAATACTACCCACCCCTCCTTGTGCATGTGCTCTCTCTCAAGAAAAAAAGCCTAAAGGCCCACACGTAGACCAAACTGAAGAGGATGCTGCAATTGGAGGTTAGTGTCAAAGGGGACTTTAGCTTTAACTGTAATAAAATCATTGCATTTTTACAATGAGTGTGTGTGTATCTATATATGTATATATATCCATATATGTGTATATATGTGTATATGTGTGTGTGCGCGTGTGTGTGTGTGTGTGTATGTAATTAAAAGTAATCAACATTGCCCCAAAGGGTCCTATCACTAAATACAGTCATCCCTTAGTATCTGCAGGGAACTGGTTCCAGGACCTCCATGGATACCAAAGTGTATGGATACTAAAGTGTCTCATGGAAAATAGTGTAGTGTTTGCAAATAACCTATGCACATCCTCCTGTATGCTTTAAATCATCTCTAACTTATTTACAATACCTAATACAAGGTAAATGCTATATAAATAGTTATGCTGTATTTTTATTTTTGTTGTTCTATGTTATTTATTTTAAAATATTTTCTATATGAAGTTTTTTGAATTCACAAATACAAAACCTGCAGAGATGGAGGGCTGACTGCAATTCTCATTTCTATTGTAAAATTAATGCAACAACATTAGAGTCTATAAATGATTACCAAGTGGGTTCTGCTGGTGACAACCCCAGTCTGATCACTCGTCACTCACATTTCTGAACCCACGAAGTTTGGACCACTTCCCCAGAGCTCCTCGACCCTACCAAGTCACACAAACCCTGTGAAGGCCAGCCTGAAATATCCAGTTAACTTTAATTTTGTACATAATTAAATAATTTTTAAATAAATTTGTTCTGCCTTGTAAGATAAATTTCTTCCTACACCTTTAACAAAAATTATCCAAAACACAGTTTTTCTTCTGATTAATGGTCACAAATGCATTGTCTTTCCCTTGATTACAAGCTTGATAATTAAAAGAAAACCATGAAAGCAAAGGCCACAAGCAAGGTTATAGAATTCAACAATTAAATGGCATTTTGATGTGCTTTTCACTATCACTGCTGAGGAAATTTTATCCTCTGAAGTTTAAAACTGTGGAAGACACAGCTAGGTACTAATATTCTACTTTTTCCCTTTCTAACACATTCTAATTTTGTTCAGGGTAAAATATTGGCTTTCCTTTGACAGCTCTGAGACTGTAAATGACCATGTGATACAATTTCAACCAATGAGACACGACCAGAGGTCTGCTGGGAATTTCAGGGCAAGATACGTTTTCTCATACAGGCACACCTCCTTATTCCTTGCCTTTCTCCTTTCTTCCTGCATGAAATGCGGACATAAAGCTAGACATGGAGTGAGTATTAGGATGAAAGATTCATACTGTTGCAGAGAAGAAAGCCAAGGGGAGCCTGGGACGTTGTTATCAAGAATCTGCTGTACCAGCCCTGGACTCTTTCCCTCTGGACTTGTTGTAATGAGAAAAATAAATCCCCAAGCTTCTGCAATCAGGTTCTGTAACTTTCAGCCAAACAAAATCCTCAACTGAGATAGACTGGGATAATATGAAGCACCCAGGAGATTCTGATGTCTCTCTACATAAAGCAGTATAAAAATTGTTCTAGAAAAACAGCTATCAATATAGATATAGGTAAAATACTAGAAAATATTACTGTCATTTCTTTTCAATAGTAATATGAGAAAATTACATCTAGCAAAATTTCCTATCTTAAAACTCCAGTAGAATTTTACATGTAGTTTTAACATAGCTAAATGAGAGTAGGTTAAGAGATATGTAGGTGGTTCTGGAAGGGGAAAGAAAAAAAATCCTCAGAAACTTAAGTATACTACCAAAAAGTAACACAAAAGAATACATCTGTGAGTTTACAATACTCCAGAATAGTTTTCCATGAAGGACCAGTTATGCAAGGAGTAATTTTCCTCTAAAATGTTACACAAAGGGTATTTTTTAAATTTTTAATAAAAAATAGCAACCTACCACTCTTTAACAACAAAGACTATAAAACTCTATTAAATTACAGGGCCTGGAACATGGTAGCCACTAATATGTTTTGAATAAATGAAATAGTTATAACAGTAAGAAATATTAATGCATTTTGTATTATTGCCAGTTAAGTTTGAAAAGATCTCCAGCCTAGGAAGTAAATAAATGCAAGGGGAAGATGAAAGGAGTTAAGATAAAGTTTAGAGGGAGGGAAAGGAAGAGGGAGGAAAACGAAACGCAGAAGGAACAAAAAGAGAAAAAAAATGTCCTTCCCTTCCTATCTCGTCTTTTCAATTCTCTCAAGTTTAAATCATAAAAGAAAATCTTCCTCCCTATAAAGGCAAATTTATAGTTGACATTAGCTGTTAGCTGCACTGAGGTGGGTAGAGTTTTTACTGCAGAGGAACTAGAGTGGCTAATTTTGAAGCATGAAAGGTGGGCCCTCAGGTCTGGGTGGGGTTTTCAGGGAGAGGTGGTGACTAAGGATGAGCAGCTACCTGGAGAAGAGGGAGGTGATGTGAGGAGAGGGGCTGAATGGGGGGTGTTCATGTCAGTCTTCTGTTGTTTCAATTTTTGCTTCAACCTAGTCCTTCACAGAGGCAAGGAGGGGACAATTTTCCACTATCCTTTTTTTCATAATCTCTTTGCACAAGGATCCGTATTCTCTGAACAATGATTTGGAAGTCCTTTTACAAAAAAAAAAAAAAAAAACCCTCAATGTCTATGAAAACTAGGGGAAGTAGAGGAAAAAAACTGCTCTTCCTTAGAGAAAGAGGGAAGGGAGTTTTCCTTTCTGGCTGGAGAGGTACGGTGTGTGGATGGTGGGTGGGGGGCAAATTGTCATGTAACACAAGGACAAACAGAATGTGGCTGCATAGGATTTTCCACTTGGCTTTAAAACTACCAGCAAATACTTTGTTTCAAAATATAATGGTCAGTAACATATGAAATAGTCACTAACATATGACTACCGCTTGTTACTGGCAGTCAAAAACATGCAAAGTAAAATAACCACAACATTCCCAATCAAATTAACAAAAAATAAAATGTATATATGTAATTGGGAAGGTGGCAGTAAATTAACTCTCGTACACATTGTTGGTGGGTATCTAGGGGGCTGTCTGGCAACATACAGGCATACCTTGTTTTGTGCTTCATTTCATTGCACTTCACAGATATTGAAGGTCTGTGGCAATCCTGTGTCAGGCAAGTCTGTCAGCACCATCTTTTCAACAGCTGTGCTTGCTTCATGTCTCTGCGTCTCATTTTGGTAATTACTGCAAAACCCTTCATTATATTTATTATGGTGATCTATGATTGGTGATCTTTGATGTTATGTAATTGTTTTAGTGCACCTCAAACTGCATCCACATAAGAAAGCAAACTTGATAAATGTTGTGTGTATTCTGACTAATTCATTCCAGCTGCCTTCCTCTGTCCTTCCCTCTCCTGGGGTGCCCCTCTTTTCTGAGACACAACAATATTGAAATTAGGCTAATTAATAACACTACAATGTCCTGTAGGTGTTCAATTGAGGGAGAAGAGTACATCTTTAACTTAGAATCAAAAGCTAAAAATGTTTGAGCTTGGTGAGGAAGACATGTCAAAAGCCAAAATGGGATGAAAATTAGACCTCTTGTGCCAGTTAGCCAAGCTGTGAATGCAAAGGAAAAGTTCTTGAAAGAAATGAAAAGGGCTACTCCAGTAAACATGCAAATGATAAGAAAGCAAAACAGTCTTATTGCTCATATGGAGTAAGTTTGAGTGGTCTGGATAGAAGATCAAAACTGCCACAACAGTCTTTAAGCAAAACCCTAATTCAGAGCAAGGCCCTAACTCTCTTTGATTCTAGGAAGCCTAAGAGATGTGAGGAAGCTGCAAAAGTTTGAAGCTGGCAGAAGTTGGCTCATAAGGTTTATGGAAAGTCGCTGTATTCAGAACATAAAAATGCAAGATGGAGCAGCAAGTGCTGATTCAGAAGCTGCAGCAAGTTATCCTGAAGCTCTTGCTAACATCACTGGTGAAGGTAGCTACACTAAACAGTAGATTTTCAGAGTAGATGAAACAGCCTTATGCTGAAAGAAAATGCCATCTAGGACTTTCATAGCCAGAGATGAAAAAACAATGCGGGGCTTCAGAGATTCAAAGGACAGGTTGACTTTCTTGTTAGGGTCTAACGCAGCTGGTGACTTTAAGTTGAAGCCAGTACTCCTTTACCATTCTGAAAATCCTGGGGCTCTTAAGAATTATGATAAATCTACTGTCTGTGCTCTATAAATGGAGCAACAAAGCCTGGGTGATAGCACATCTGTCTACATCATGATTAACTGAATATTTTAAGCCCACTGTTGAGACTTACTGCTCAGAAAAAAAGATTCCTTTCAAAATTTACTGCTCATTGACAATGCACCTAGATACCTACGAGCTCTGATGGAGATGTACAGGAGATTAATGTTGCTTTCATGCCTGCTAACATAACATTTATTCTGCAGCCCATGGATCAGGAGTAATTTCAACTTTCAAGTCTTATTATTTAAGAAACACATTTCATAAGGCTATAGCTGTCATAGATAGTAATTCCTCTGATGTATCTAGGCAAAGTAAATTAAAAATCTTCCACAAACATCACACACTGGGGCCTATCATGGGGAGGGGGGAGGGGGGAGGGACTGCACTGGGAGTTATACCTGATGTAAATGACGAGTTGATGGGTGCTGACGAGTTGATGGGTGCAGCACAGCAACATGGCACAAGTATACATATGTAACAAACCTGCACATTATGCACATGTACCCTAGAACTTAAAGTATAATAATAATAATAATAATAAGAAAATTAGGGCTGAAGATTTAAGGTAAAAAAAAAAAAAAAAAAAAATTTCCACAAAGTATTAACTATTCCAGATGCCACTAAGAACATTCATGATTTCTGGAAACAGGTCAAAATAAATAGCAACGTTAACAAGAGCTTGGAAGACGTTGATTCCAACCCTTGTAAATAACTTTGAGGGGTTCAACACTTTCATGGAGGAAGTAACTGCAGATGTGGTGGAAATAGCAAGGAAACTAGGATTAGAGCCTAAGATGTGACTGAATTTGCTGCAATCTCATGATATAACTTGAACAGTTGAGGAGTTGCTTCTTGTGGATAAGCAAAGAAACTGGTTTCTGGAGATGAAATCTATACCTGGCGAAGATGCTTGTGAACACTGTTGAAATAATAAAGGATTTTGAATATTATATAAACTTAGTTGATAAAGCAATGTCAGGGTTTGAGAAGATTGACTCCAATTTTGAAAGAAGTTCTATGGTGGGTAAAATGCTATCAAAAGCATCACATGCTTCACAGAAATCTTTCATGAAAGGAAGAGTTAATTGATGTGTCAAACTCCACTGTTGTCTTCTTTTTATTTTTTATTTTTATTTTTAGAATCAAAAGATTGACTTTAATTTTAATGAAAGATGATCATTTAGAAAGTTATAAATTCATATTTTACACTTATAATTTTTATTTTTATTTTTATTTTTATTTTGCTTTTTTTTTATTATACTTCATAAGTTCTAGGGTACATGTGCATATCATGCAGGTTAGTTACATATGTATACTTGTGCCATGTTGGTGTGCTGCACCCATCAACTCGTCAGCACCCATCAACTCATCATTTACATCAGGTATAACAGACATTTCTCAAAAGAGGACATTCATACAGCCAACAGACACATGAAAAAATGCTCATCATCACTGGCCATCAGAGAAATGCAAATCAAAACCACAATGAGATACCATCTCACACCAGTTAGAATGGCAATCATTAAAAAGTCAGGAAACAACAGGTGCTGGAGAGGATGTGGAGAAATAGGAACACTTTTACACTGTCGGTGGGATTGTAAACTAGTTCAACCATTATGGAAAACAGTATGGCGATTCCTCAAGGATCTAGAACTAGAAGTACCATATGACCCAGCCATCCCATTACTGGGTATATACCCAAAGGATTATAGATCATGCTGCTATAAAGACACATGCACACGTATGTTTATTGCGGCACTATTCACAATAGCAAAGACTTGGAATCAACCCAAATGTCCATCAGTGACAGACTGGATTAAGAAAATGTGGCACATATACACCACGGAATACTATGCAGCCATAAAAAAGGATGAGTTTGTGTCCTTTGTTGGGATATGGATGCAGCTGGAAACCATCATTCTCAGCAAACTATCTCAAGAACAGAAAACCAAACACCACATGTTCTCACTCATAGGTGGGAACTGAACAATGAGATCACTTGGACTCGGAAAGGGGAACATCACACACCGGGGCCTATCATGGGGAGGGGGGAGGGGGAGGGGGGAGGGATTGCATTGTTGTCTTCTTTTTAAAAATTGTCGCAGCTACCCCAACCTCCCCAGCCACTACCCTGATCGGTAAGCAGCCATCAACATCGAGGCAAGACCCTCCACCAGCAAAAAGATTATGACTAACTGAGGCTCAGATGAGCATTGGCATTTTTTAGCACTAAAGGATTTTTAAATTAAGATATGTAAATTATTTTTTAGGCATAATGCTATTGCACACTTAATAGACTATAGTATACTGTAAACATAACTTTTACAGGCACTGGAAAACCAAAAGATTCATGTCACTTTCTTTATTGCAGTATTAGCTTTACTGTAGTGGTCTGGAATCAAACCTGCAATATCTCCAAGGTACATCTGTACCAAAATTCTCTTTGCTTTTGAGATGGGGTCTCACTATGATGCCCAGGTTGGTCTTAAACTCCTTTGCTCAAGCGATCCTCCTACTTCAGCCTCTTGAGCAGCTGACTATAGGTGTGCATGACTGCAGCCAACTCTGTACCAAAATTCTTAACATTTTTATACCATTTAACCCAGTGACAATTTTAGAGATTTGTCCCAAGAAAACATGTACAAAAAGATACCTTTACAAGTATGCTGGTAGCTGAATTATCTACTTGAAGAAAAACTGAAAATGACTTTAAAATTAGTGATCATAGGCGACTGGTTAAATTAAATTATGAGATACCCATACAATGCAAGGTTTTAAGATAATACTACTGTAAAAGAAAGCATTACAGTAGACCAATAAAATAGGTTCATTTAAAATATAGTTGAAATAAAAATAGCATATCCTCAAAACTAAGGTATACCTAAACTCTAGGGTAGTGTTGGTCTTTGGAGTCAGGCTGTGAAAGACTGAATTCCAGATCCACCACTTATAAACTGGCACCCTCAGCAAATTACTTAAGTGGTGGAAAAGACTCAGTATTGTAAAAACGTCAACTCTTCCAAATTGATTTATACGATCTCAACTGAAATCCTAGAAAGTTTTTTTGTGCATGTGAAAATTGGCAAGTTGGTTTAAAAATATGTATAGAAATGCAAGGACAAAGGATAGCCAAGAGAATCTTGATGAAAAGAGCAAAGCTGGAGGATTTATAGTACCATATATCAAGATCCATTATGAAGCTCTAATAATCAAGACTGTTACTGGAGCAAGGATGGGCAAATAGGTCAATGAACAGTATAAAGAGTCTCAAGAAACAGATCCATACATACACGATCACCTGGTTTATGAAGAAGTGAGTCATACTGCTGTGCAGTATGGAAAGAACAGTCTTTAATAAATGGTCCTGGGTCAGTTGGATATACACATGGAAAAAGTGATTCTTGATCCCCTACTTCCCAACAGTCACATAAATCAATTCCAGATGTACAGAAGATCTAAATGTGAAAGATAAAAATGAACATTTTGGAAGAAAACAAAGGAGAACATATTCATGACCTTGGAACTGGCAAAGATTTCTTTTAAAAAAATGTTCATCTTAAATGGAAAATGTAATAAGTTGGGAAATACTAAAATTAAGACCATCTATTCATCCAAAGACATCATTAAGGGAGTGAAAAGGGAGCCTGAAGAGCAGGAAAATCTATTTGCCATATATCTTTTCAAAAGACTTGAATCCAGAATACATATCTATATATTAAAGCATATACAAATTAATGAGAAAAAGGCAGACAACCCAATAAAAAATGGGGCAGAAGACCTCAACAGACACTCCACAATAAAAGGATACCCAAGTGGCCAATAAACATATTAAAATGCGCTCAACTTTATCCATTAGCAAAATCCAATTTAAAACCACAGTGTAATATCTCTATAAACACACTGGGGTAGCTGAAATGAAAAAGACAGAAAATACCAAATGTTGGTAAGAAAGTGGAGCAACCAGAACATTCACACACGGCTGGTGGTAGTGTAAACTGGAACAACTTCTTTTTTTTTTTTTATTATACTTTAAGTTCTAGGGTACATGTGCATAATGTGCAGGTTTGTTACATATGTATACTTGTGCCATGTTGGTGTGCTGCACCCATCAACTCGTCAGCACCCATCAACTCATCATTTACATCAGGTATAACTCCCAATGCAATCCCTCCCCCCTCCCCATGATAGGCCCCGGTGTGTGATGTGGAACAACTTCTTTAGAAAAAAAAATCACTGGCAGTTCATCTAGTATGACCTAGCCATTATACCTTTTATATACTCAACAGAAATTTGCACATATATTCATCAGAAGATATATATAAGAATGGTCATAGCAGCGCTACCTCTAGTAACCCATGTTAGAAATGACCCACAGCCTGGGCAACAAACAGATACTAGCTCTACGAAAAAAATTAAAAACTAGTCGAGTATGGTGGTATGTACCTATAGTTCCACCTTCTCAGAAAGCTGAAGTGGGAGGATGGCTTGAGCCCCGGAGGTCAAGGCTGCAGTGACCCCTGATCACACCACAGCACTACCTGAAACAAACAAACAAACAAAAAGAAACTACCCAGAAGCTATGGTCTGAATGTTGGTGTTTCATGCCCCCACCCCCTGGCTAAATTCATATGCTGAAACTGAATCCCCAATGTGACTATATTAAGAGCTGGGGCCTCTTAGGAAGTTACTAAGTCATGAGGGCTTCTTACTTCCGAATGGGATTAGTGCCCTTACAAAAGAGATCGAAAGGTGTGTATTTGCCTCTTCCACCATGTGAAGACAGAGCAACAAGGGCCCATCTTTGAGGCAGAGAACAATCCTCATCTTGCCTCATCAAGCTCTCATCGCCAAATGCTGCTGGCACCTCAGGCTTGGACTTCCCAGCCTCCAGAACCATAAGCAATCAATTTCTGAAGTTTATTAATTACCTAGTCTACAGTATTTTGTTATAGTAGCTCAAATGGACTAACACACCAGATATCTACCAAGAGTAGAATAAATTGACATATATTCACAAATTCACTATTATATTTTTGTTGTTGGGAAAAGGGCTGAGAGGGAGAGTACTGAAATATTAATACTAGTGCCGACTTATGTTTAGAAAACTATGCTTCTAGTCCTGTCCAATGGGAAATGTGTATAAGGCAAAGTGTGTGTAAACAGCTAGCATCATTCTTGTTTGACATATGTATTAACTTATTTGCTCCAAGTTATATTTTGTAACTGCTAGCTAAGGCTAGTTTGACATGACCAAGTGACAGAGCTGACAAACTTGAATAGAAGTGTTCAGATAATTTTAAAATGAAATCTGAGGCCAGGCACAGTGGCTCACGCCTGTAATCCCAGCACTTTGGGAGACCAAGGCAGGTGGATCATGAGGTCAGGAGTTCAAGACCAACCTGGCCAACATGGTAAAACCCTGTCTCTACTAAAAATTAAAAAAAAAAAAAAAAAAAAAAAAAGTTGTGCATGGTGGCAGGTGCCTGTAATCCCAGCTACCTCGGGAGGCTGAAGCAGGAGAATCGCTAGAATCCAGGAGGCAGAGGTTGCAGTGAGCTGAGATCGCACCACTGCCCTCCAGCCTGGGTGACGGAGCAAGACTCCATCTCAAAAAAAACACAATAACAACAACAACAAAAAATCTGAATATTTCAATGATAACACACTTTTACATGTAAAAAAGTTGCCATAAAAAATGATATTATATGCTGGGTGTGGTGGCTCATGCCTGTAATCCCAGCACTCTGTGAGGCTGAGGTGGATGGATGACCTGAGGTCATGAGTTCGAGACCAGCCTGGCAAACATTGTGAAACCCTGTCTCTACTAAAAGTAAAAAAAAAAAAAAAAAAATTTAACTGGGCATGGTGATGCATGCCTGTAATTTTAGCTACTTGGGAGGCTGAGGCAGGAGAATCGCTTGAACCTGGGAGGTGGAGGTGGCAGTGAGCTGAGATCACACCACTGTACTCTAGCCTGCGTGACAGAGAAAGACTCCATCTCAAAAAAAAAAAATTATAAATGACTATTTAGTGACATATAGCTTACATATAATATTAAAATTCTAAAGCAAGATCAGAGATAGGAATAATTCTAATTTTATTTTAAAAGAGTGTGTGTGTGTGTGTGTGTATGTGTGTGTATGGATGTAAAATAAATGACAGCAAAGCTATACACCAAAGTGGAGTAGTAGTAATCAATGTGAATAGATTTATTTTTATTTTCTTCTTTGTGTTCCATATTTTATAAATTTTCAGTGAAAGAATTTTTTTTTTCTTTTTTAAATTTGTTATGTTTTTATGTTTGGAAATAATCACAGACTTATAGAAAAGTTGCAAGTAGAGTATAAGGAAGTTTATTTTTCTGAAGGAAGGTTCTATTTCAGAGGAAACTGTTGCCCTGATTTCCCATCCCTGCTGAATACTTGAGGGTGTCTTTCCTGCAAACAAAGACATTCTACTACATAACCACAAGACAACTCACAGCAACAAGAGATTTAACATCGATAATATTACTATCAACCAATCCTCAGATCTCATTCACGTTTTGCCAATGTTCCAATAATGTCCTTTATAGAAAAAGGCTCCAATTCTGAAACAAGCATTGCATATCGTTGTCATGTCTCCTTAGTCCCCTTCAGCCCAGAATTGCTATTCAGTCTCTGACTTTCAGGATCTTGACACTTTTGAAGATTACATGCCAGTTATTTTGTAGCATGTCCTTCAATTTTGGCTTGTCTGATGTTTCTTCACGATTAGGCCCAGAACATGCATCTGGCAGGAATATCACAGAAGTGATGCTGTGCTCTTCTCATTGCATTACCTGATTTCCCTTTGTCCATTACTGATGCTGTTGACTTTGATTGCTTAATTAAGGTAGTGCCTGTCAGGTTTCTCCACTATAAAGTTACTCTTTCTTCCTACTGTATTTTGTGGAGAGGTACTTTGAAATTAATGAGGTTTAATTTCTCGTTAAACATGTATGTTTTTGTTTGTTCATATCTGCGTAGATTTATCTTATTCAATGGTGATGCAGTTTGGTTCTGTGTCCCTACCCAAATCTCATGTGGAATTGTAATCCCCAGTGCTGGAGGAGGAGCCTGGTGGGAGGTGATTGAATCATCGGGTGGATTTCTCCCTTGCTGCTCTGTGATAGAGTGAGTTCTCATGAGCTCTGTTTGTTTAAAAGCGTGTAGCACCTCCCCTTTCATTCTTTCTTCCTCCTTCTCCAGTCATAAGGACATTTCTGCCTTCCCTTCACCTTCTGCCATGATTGCAAGTTTCCTGAGGCTGCCCCAGCCATGTTTTCTGTACAGCCTGTGGAACTGCAAGTCAATGAAACCTCTCTTCTTTATAAATTACCCACTCTCAAGTAGGTCTTTATAGTAATGCAAGAAGGGACCAAAACAAATGGGTTACAATCTGTTACTGTATTTATTTATTTTGATGCTCAAATTATCCCAAATTTGGCCAGTGGAAACCCCTTCAAGCTGGTTTCTGTGCCCTATGTCTTTAAACAACAATACCCATTCATTAGCTCACAGTTCTGCAGGTCAGAAGTCTGGCATGGCGTGACTTTGCTCAGAGTTTGATAAAGCTGAAATCAGGGTATCACCTGGCTGAGTTATTTTCCAGAACCTTAAGGGAAAACCCATTTTCCAGCTCATTCTTATAGTCAGTCAAATTCAGTTACCTGTAGTTATTGGACTGAAGTTCCCACTTCTTGCTCACTGTCAGCCAGGGACAGTTGTCAGTGACCACAGTTGTTTGCATTCCTCATGTGGCCCTGTCCATCTTCAAAGGCAGCCATGGATAATCACCCTCATGCCAATTCCTTCTCATGCTTTGGATCTCTAATTTTCTCTAGACCTAAATTTAAAGGGCTCTTGTGACAAGATCAGGCCTACTTGGATAATCTCCCCTATTTTGAGATCAACTATCAGGAACCTTAATTACATCTCTAAATCTCTTGCCATATAATGTAACACAGTCATGGCAGAGATAGCTCAACATATTCACGCTACTGGGAATCACACAGACCATATGTGCTAGAGAGCAGGAAATCTTGGGGGCCCTCCTAGAATTATACTACACATGTAAAGTACTAAAACAGGGCATGGCACATAGCACTATACATGTATTAACTGATATTATTATATATAATTGAGCAAATTCACAGACATCTTTAAAATAGCAATGCCACAGCAACGACAAGGGCAGAGCAAAATAACATTCCAATGAACCATTAAGGAAATAGACATTGGTAGAAACTTCTGGCAATTTGCTTAAATGTATATAGAAATCCCAGTACTTCCATTTCTAGGAATTCATCCTAATAATATAATCAAAGGTATACACAAAGATATATAAAAGAAGATATTAATTACAGTTAAGCTTCTGTGGCATGTTACAATTGGTCTTAGCCTCCTGACATTGCTATAGGTCAAACAAGGCGTCTGGCAACTTCTTAGGGAGACCCAGCCTTCTTCCTGGAATGTGAGGTGGCCTTTTGCAAGATAGGGTCTCTTGAAAGGCAAGAGAGCATACCCTGTTACCATCTGTCTATGATAACATCTAGGTCACGCCTATCTGCCAAAACAAGGGCATCCTGGGAAGGAAGCCTCTGCACTGTCTCCCTGGTTTTCTGTGCTACAGCTTCATCCAAGCCCTAAAGTGCAAAATAGTGGGGTCTGGCCTCTCACTCCTAATGTGTTGTCCCCTTTATACTAAATTGGTTATATTATACTCTCAGTCAAGATTCTAGAGTATGGCTTTTGCTTGGTTTTAGCAACAATATGAAGCATCCCAGAGTACAAAGTATGTATCAGCGGTTGGGGGGCAGTGCGGGGAGTTGATGCAGGAGGTAATTACTAAGAGACCACCTGTTGCATACATTATAACACTATAAAACAGCTGTTATTAGTCTCATTTTTCAGGTGAAAAAACGGAGGCTCAAAGAGGTTAAGCAACTCCTCCCTGGTCCCCGAGCCTTGGGTACCCCCTGCTTTTTTTTCCCTGGAGCAGCTTTCCTTCCTCTGCCCGCCATGCCGTTCGTAGAGCTGGACACGAATTTGCCCGCCAACCGAGTGCCCGCGGGGCTGGAGAAACGACTCTGCGCCGCCGCTGCCTCCATCCTGGGCAAGCCTGCGGACCGTGTGAACGTGACGGTGCGGCCAGGCCTGACCATGGCGCTGAGCGGGTCCACCGAGCCCTGCGCGCAGCTGTCCGTCTTCTCCATCGGGGTAGTTGGCACCGCCGAGGACAACCGCAGCCACAGCGCCCACTTCTTTGAGTTTCTCACGAAGGAGCTAGCCCTGGGCCAGGACCGGATACTTATCCGCTTTTTCCCCCTGGAGTCCTGGCAGATTGGCAAGATAGGGACGGTCGTGACTTTTTTATGATTGGCACGGAGGGATCCGGGGCATCTGTGAGCTGGCTGCTTCTTCCAGAGAGATCTCCTGGCAGAGTGAGGGCCTAGTGATAACCAGCTTTGGATTATCCCACATGCAACATTCCTGTGATCACATAATCCTCTTCTTCATCCTCATATGAAATAAATGAAGAGAGCTTCCTCGTTCAAAAAAAAAAAAAAAAAAAAAAATGGAGAAACCATGTTTTGAAACAACTGGTTTCACCCTTTTTACCATACCAGTGATTGCTATTAATTTCTGAGATTGTGTATTTATTTTCAAAGCTCACCAAGAAATGTTCATAATTAGTCTAGTTTAAGAACTACTGCAGTAACCATCTTTGCTTCCCTGTACCTGAAGGCAAATTAACCATATACACTGTGGTTGCAATACAGATTAATTTTTCTCCTAAGTATTTTTTCAGCTGTAGCCTCCCACAACTTAAATTTCAAACTAACAGATGTACTACAAGTTCAGCTTGAACAATTTTTTCCCATCATCTCAACCCAAAGAGGGATGCTCCAAACTCCATAATCGTTGGAACTATCATCTTTTCGTAGATTCAACAACCAGGCTAGTTTTCTCTACCTCATACTATTCTCTGACACAATTCTTGATTTTTAAAAAAATCAATGCCTAGGGGCCCTGAAGTCACCAAGTTGTCCATTTCTCCTTCAGGGACCTTTCCTTCATCTTTTCCATACTCCTTCCTACATATTCTACCTTCCCCCATATTCAATCTGCATTCATCTTCATTCACCTTTAATTTTCACCCATTTCTAGCTCCAACAATCTGCCCCATTCTTGTCCTAGTTTTTGCCAGTGAATCTCTGGCAATCAATTCAAACTCATGGTTACATTCCAGCCATATAACAAGTGTCTTTGCAGGGACAAAAATGGTACTATAAAAAATACATATAAGGTTGTGGAGTTCTGTGTTCTTTTGAAACCTTTCTTTAAACGTTTCCTTCTTTCTCTCTGTCACAACATAATTTTCTAGGCTCTTCTGGGTCTTTGCTGGTCACAGTCCAGATCAAATATTTTTCCAAGGAGCTCTGGTTCCTTGGAGAATGGCATTAGAAGGCAAAATCTGGGCACTAGATGTGTTCATGGTCATTGAGATGTCACTACTTCTAGGCCCACCCAGTAGGCAAAGCTAGAAAACACAGGCCCACACATTTATATCTATATCTATGAATATACACTGATATCTCCAACTGCAATACAACAATGTAGGGTTCATTATAGTTTTCTCCTCTCCTATATTTGTAACTTCCTTCTCCAACAGTGAGAAGCCCAGCTGCCATTAACTTTTCATCTTTTATTTGATCAACTCCCTATATAAAATATCATCCCTCATCTCTAATACCACCTCTCTTCTACACAGATGCCTCCCTTATCCCATTTGGGTCCCAACAGCCCATAGCAGGTGCTTCCCTGCCCTCACTCACATGAGCTACAATATTCCATGGCAGATTCTACCCTTCCAAATATACTTCATCCTCACTGTGACTCCCCATTCTGCCCCCTACCCCACTGCATGAACATGCTTCCCAGTCCAGTTGAGTTTCAAAACCCCATGTCAGGCTATCCCTCCATGATGATGCTCTTCTCACTCTGCTTGGGCACTGACACACCCATTCATGGTACCTCTTTCATCCCCACCTTGCTTGAGCTCTGACACCCATATCAGGCTTCCCTTACACATAAACGTGATCCTTAACCGCATTGGTTTCTGACCCACTGAAGGTCAGCCTTCCTAAACAAATGCCCTCTTTTCCCCTTTTTGGGCTCCAACACCATAGTTCGGGCCACTGCAGTTCCCTCCCAGTTCCAGTGTAGAGACCAGCACTGTTCTGCTCCTTATAATGGATTTAGGACTGAAAGTTTAGGAAGGGAGAAAGAAGAGAAGGAAATTGGGTAGAGGAAACATTGTTTTCTTCCTATATGGATAATGCACACCAACAGAAATTCTCTAATTTGTTGTTATTATGGCTTAACAGTTTTCTACTGACAACTCTAAAAATGTTTGATACACAAATTCCTTCTAAAAGTAGTCATACCCTTAGAATAGAAGCCAGTCAACATTTTCCAAAGTCTTGTTATTCCAAGAAATTGAAACCCATATTCACCAAATTAATGAAAGCAGTTACTTTTTAAGTCCTCAAAATTATGGGTAACCAATGACAAAGGCAGGAGACAGTACCCATTATCCCCACCAGGGAGGAAAAGGTCACAGTACTCAAGAGCATGAGCTCTGGAGCTAGAGTTGGGGGTTCAAAACCCAGCTCTAACGCCCTTGGCAAGTTCCTTAACTTATTTGTGTTTATGTTTTTCTATCTTTATTTTATCTATTTATTTATTTTGAGATGGATTTTCACTCTTGTCGCCCAGGCTGGAGTGCAATGGTGCAATCTTGGCTCACTGCAACCTCTACCTCCTGGGTTCAAGCAATTCTCCTGGCCCAGCCTCCCAAGTAGCTGGGACTACAGATGCCCACCACCACACCCAGCTAATTTTTATATTTTTAGTAGAGACAGGGTTTCACCATGTTGGCCAGGCTGGTCTCGAATTCCTGACCTCAGGTGATTGACCCGCCTGGGCCTCCCAAAGTGCTGGCATTACAGGCGTGAGCCACCACGCCCGGCCTCTTCCTGTCTTTAAACTGAGGAAAATAGTAATACTTTCTAGAGTTGTGAGGATTATAGCAGATAATACATAAAAACTTCTTAGAAGATATCTGGTGTCAAAAATATCATCTAAAAATATTATTTATTAACGTTATTACAAAGATAGTCGCAGATGCCTGAAAACATGTCCAGAGGTTCTGTGGTTCTTAGAGGCTGATTTGAGAAGCAATATATTAAAATGTAGATACTGTCTTGGCACTAATGTCTTAAATCTACGGACACAAAAATAGGCATCAATGTCATATGGATGGATTTAAACTATACATACTCTTCCTTAAAAATTATGTTTGAAATAACACAAAATATTTAAATTCTCATAGAGAACTTAAAAACCTCACAGCATATGTTGGTGGTCCCCAGTATGAGAAACACGTTTGTATAACATAATAACATATTTTTCATTCTCTCTCTGACTCGAGGAAATACATAAAAAGACCAAATAGTCCTTCAATGAATTTGGTTTTAGCCAGAACTCCTTTCAACTATTTTAAATAAATAAAACACAAAACAAGAATGAAAAAGAAACAAAACAAAATCAAATGAAGTTTATGTATGACAGAATTCATGCTAATTTACTGCAGAACATGACAAAACTGTGATAAAGTCAATGGGGCTGATCCCAGATCAACTTCAATTCTCAATTCACATTCTCTTAAAAGAAGGGCCAGATAATTACTCTTTCAAAAGCACTTATCCATGTCTTCACAAACTAATTAAAGTAAAACTTCATCTTTCTTCATTTTAAAATCATTTCACCATGGAGCTAAGTGAAAAATGCTCTGTAGGACTACAACATTACCTATTTATTTGTAAAGATGTCCTCTTTGATTAGAATTCATCCTGCTCTCTCTCTGACTTTATTTGTAATTATTTTCTCAAGATTCAAAATGTATTTGCAAGACAATTTTTGCACATTGAAAAAATTCAGCACAAAAGTTTAAGTGTAGTAGTGCAGATGAAATGTCCTGCTCTAAATTAGTCTTACACTTCCTTTGGTCATTTTAAAATGCTATTGTCAAATCTGACTCAGGGCAGGCTTTGCACTGGCTGCTGGAGGAGTAGAAGCCTTAATTGCCTTTCCAGAAACAGAAAGGAAAGATTATATTGGTAATTCCCATGCTTCAATATGTATGTACCTTTTTACTGATCAAGGTCATTTCTTAGCACTTGCATCAGAGAAAATTCTAGCCTAATGACTGAAGGTGTCCCACTTTACAAAAGAAGTTATTTTAAGAACTTCTACCCTATATGCTGCTTAGGACTACACTAGATATAAAATAACTGCCTTTTGTCCTTCAGTGAAAACAATTTGAAAGTACAACGAAGACTAAAACAGCTGTGGTTTATATAATCTTGAAATTTACACATTATATGGCTCAATTCCTCTCAGACAAAAAGTTGGAAGGGGATTCTCTGGGAAACGAGTCTCCAGTCAAGACAAAGGGATAGAAGGACCAAACGACATACCAAGACACAAAGACCAGGAAAGCTAAGAGCCAAATAGGCCAGGAAGAGAGTTAAGAAGTGAGAAAGACTGGGCCAAGAGTCCAAGTTTGGAATTAAGGAAATGATGCTGAGAAAGAACAGATGGCGATAAAAGTGGGAGACTCAAAAAAGAGTGGTGGGGCTGCAAATTAATTGTTATAGCATAAATTTCCGAAACTCATTTTAAATAGCCAAACTCCTGTAAACAAAATTCCTTCTCCAAAATTTTAAACTTGAGGCCAAAGAAAGCCTGAAGTCAGTCTTTAACCAGTGACTAGGGATCTAAGACGTACTAAAGCTTAACAGCTGTCATAAGTTATGTTTCCCACTGAAAAAACTGGTCTGCAGTGAGCATGAAGCCAACATGCTGAGAGATGAAAAGGTGATGTTTATTCTGGGACCCAGGCTGCATTCTAGCCTTTCCCTGATGTCTTTTGCTCTACCTTTTTTGGTATTTCTAAGCCAATAAATCTTTTTTTTTTTCTTAAGGTAGATTGCATTGTAACTAAGAATCCTGACAAATAACACTCCAGCAGCATAAAGGTTCGACAGAAAGCAGTTTGCTATTGGCAGAACCACTCAGCATCTCCACAGAGCACCAAGGTTCCCCAGATCAGAAACTGAAAACACTGCCCTATACAATATTATTTGAGACTTATCTTTATGGGCAGGCAAAGGTGTAATACATGGTTAGTGCCAGGGGTGAACATACACATACTTTATTCATTCATTTGACAAAATATTTGTTGTATTCTTATTACATGCTAGGCACTCTACTATGCATGGAGGCTACAATGGTGAGTGAAAGGATATGCTTCTTGCTTTCATGGTACTTACTGTCAGTGGCCTCTTGTGATTATGAAGAGTGAATTACAGAAGGGCAAGCTCCATTTGTTATTGATGTTTGCAACTCTTTCCCAATAATGCAATAAAAAATATTTGTGCTCAAAATATATATTCTATATTTATCATGAACATTTAATTAAAAGATCAGTATTACTTCTGAAATGCCTATATTACTACTCCTAAAACATATACGGTAACCTTATAAAATTTTAGAGAACGTTTAATCAAGATGACACAATGAATTAAACATTTGCTACCCAAGTAATGAGGCTTTATTTTCTACTACTAGATGCTGAAATTGTTCTGCTCTATTAAAATATTAGAAAAATGATATCTTTCCTTATTTCTGAAAACACAAGTATATTGCTAGTCCATATTGCTTGCCTCAGCACTTATTATTATTTATTAATAAAAATAATTAACAGATCCCTCTATTAGGAACCCACAACATCCAAGGATAAGTAATTCTTAAAAAGTAAAACAATTGAGTCCTAAGGTGAAATTTGTATTGCAATATCATGACATGAATTAGAGAGATTCTTTTCACTTATACTGAAGGATGAGGCCTTGGCTTGCAGAATTACGTAAGTAAAGTTGTAATCATTTATCAGAAAATAGCTTTGGGACTGTGATTACACAGACATAAGCAAAATCACTCAGTAATTCAGGTGAGCATTTCGGGCAATAAAGCTTCCTTGGTAACAGGGGCACAAGTGGTGGTGTGAGGGGACGAGACCTGGAGGAGGATCTGAAAAAGAGGGGGCAGTTTTAGGGTAAAATCAAATGAAGGACAGTCCCTGATTCTTCCCAACGGGCAGTATCTCTCTTTCCCCATGAGACAGGAAGTGACGACTTCACCAGATAAATTCACGCTGCAGTAGGGTCATAATTTCACTGCATACTCAGACATAAATCCACTTCCCGCATCTGAGTCATCAGATTCTTTCATCTTGGTTTGTCACCTCTAGTTGGATATTATACCAGGTAGAGGCCTCTGCAGAACACTCCCCGACCTATACTTGTTCTTCTGTTGATTTATTCACTCATTCAATATTTATTGAGCACATAATATGGTCCATTCATTGTGCTAGGTGCTTGAGCTACGAAGATGAAAACAATACAGTCTCTACTCAGCTCTGGGCATTCATCTCTAAATTCATAGTGGTGGTCTGTTACTTTTTATTACATATGCCTACTAATATACTTTTTAGCATGTTCTGTCAATAATGAATATTTATTACAGGTTGAGCATCCTAATCTCAAAATTCAAAATGCTCCAAAATTTGAAACTTTTGAGCACCAATATGATATTCAAAAATTGTCCACTGGAGGAGTATTTTAGATTTTAGATTTTCGGATTTGGGATGTTCAACTGGTAAGTGTAATGCAAATATTCCAAAATCCAAAATTCAGAATACTTCTGGTCCCAAGCATTTTGGATAAAGGATACTAAACCTATATTTGTAAACTATTATAATTATTATAAATTATTTGCATTACTATATACTATATAAATTATTTGTATTGCTATATTACTTTCATCTACTCTCTCAGGGCAAAATAAACCCTTAAGATGTTACTAGACAGCAATAGTGAAATACAGATATAAATCTATATTTTAAATTATCTGAGTCATTTTAAATCTTCTATAAGATGTTATTGGATTGCTACCATTGCTGTTACTGTGATGGGCCTGATGTCAGAGACACTGCATATGACTTCACAAAACCACATGCCACGCTATTGCTGACAAAGTCTTCATAGCGGTATAAGGAGTCAGCTCTGACTTTTTCCTGTCATGTGTTATGCTTACATTACAAGTATTATCTACAAGTCAGGGTGTTTTTGTAGGAATGTATTTAAGATACTTGTCCATCTTGTGAAGGTAGTTTTAGTTTAAAAAAAAAAAGTTAACATAATCTGTAAATCCTCTTAAAATCAGATAAAAATAACTATAACATTTTATAATATGCTGAATATGAGCAAATGTGTGAGAGCAAACGTGGAATAATGGCGGGACTGAGTGAAGGTACCAGGATGGATGTATACGTGAAAGATTAGAAAAGCTTACCGTATTGCCTTAGATTTCAAATCAATATAAATAGGTCTAACACTGCCTGGATCATCTTGCACTCTACATGAAGGAATTCTGGTCTGTGGAGTGAGGCAGAGATCATGATATCGTAGCTATGCTACTGGAGCACAAAAGGCAGACAGCCTAATTTTGCTTAGGATGGAGGGCCAAGGTGGAGAAAGATAGACAGGTGATACATAAGGTGAGTCTTTAACAACAGTCTCTAATCCCTTCACCAATTATAGGCAAAGAGAAGACCTTAGAAAACAGAGATATTTGAGTGAAGGGGCCACAAGGGTGGGATATGTTTGAAGTAGTACAAGCAAGCAATTCTGTGTGACTACAGGTTAGGCAGCCAAGTGGGCAGCCTCAGATATAGACAGAGAAAAAAATTGATAAAAAGAGGATTGACAGAAAACTGCTGATGCCAAGAACACTGATGGCTTCAATTTCGAAAAGGGCAGCCAAAATTAAATAGATGAGCTGACAAGAGAGCAGAACACAGAGGTGGATGGATTTTTAAAGAGAAATCATTGAGGAACATGTCATATTAAGACACTGCTATAGAAAGGCTTTCTTGGGAACTAAATAAATAGGTCTTTTCTCCAACAGTATTACAAAGAATAGAACAGTTTCACCCATAAAAGTCTTTCCTAGTACCAGATATCCATGGGATAGACAAATGGAATAATTACATAACAAATTTGATTTTAAAGGATGTGATTGTCATTTTGCCTTTAATGACCAAAGAGCCTTCTGAGTTCCTAGACCCTAATATTCTTCTTTGTAGAGCTCTTACTCTTCAATACCAGTAAGGGATTCTGAGGACTGACCAAAGAGGTGTGTTTAACGTTCAAATGGATAAGTCAGTATCACCTGACTCATTCCACTTACAACCAATGTTCACCAGTTTTGCGTTTATTTACAGAGGGTAAAGCTTAGTTATTATACACTAATAAATGGAAAATATTTGCATATATTCTACTCCTGAAAAATTCAGAATTTGCAGAGAGACAGTATACTATAGTAAGGCAAAGCAACAATTACCAATAACAAATAAATAGGGAAATGAGTTGAGGATCCCAAGCTGCATCTGAACCAAATGAAATAATAAAATTTTTCATAGCTGATATCCAAAATGAACAAAAAGGGAAAGAAAATAGAACTATTCTGAGACTTCTGAAAAGTTGGGAGATAGGATTCAGGTTACAAGAAGGCAGGAGGAAACTCTAGCAAGGCTTGCATAGTAAACATTTAGGGACTGTTTTGGGCAAAGCTGTCTAATAAATAACAGTCAGTGCTAAGGTTTAACAGATGTCAGGGAATTCTGAGCATTGAATCACCCTGAATTCTTCCAAATTCTCATTCTCACTTCCAGAAGGAAAAAAAAAAACTGTGGAGATACCCCACATTCCTTGGGGCTTCAGGAGTAGGGAGAAGGAAAGACCAACTAAAACTTGGAGAGCCAGCCCCACCCCTCTTCCCTTTCATGAGCCTCATATCCTCAATAGGGCCCCTCTCCTTGAGGTAATTACAGATTCCAACTCACGGGCAGTAAAACTTGCCCACCTCATTCTGACTACACCCTGACAACTAAGACTTTTTTCATTCACCCTTCTCCAACACCAAAACTCTATTGTTTGTTCTCCCTCTAAAATGAGTTATCTTATTATAAAAAAATTCAAACAATACATTAAAAGTCCATAATCCTATCCTTGAGAGACAGCTATTTTGTGAGTATTTCTTCAGCTTTGTTTTCTCTTTATTGACAGAGTCTGTTCCTTAATTGGGAAAAAAGAACATTAATTTTCTAAAGATAATAGTTTTATTTTAGTAACATAAAAGATATTCAAAATCTAATTCACAGCAAGAAAAGAAAAAAGAATGCTACATTTCTGTACCATAAATATAACAGGATAAAAATCACCAGCCAATAATGTGGTTTTGGTTTTGTTTAGTTGAGGAGACAGATCTAGGCAAAAGGTAACATAATTAACAAACTTCTGTGCCCACTCTCCTGCTTCTGAAGCAGCCAGAAACCTGCCCATGGCACACAGGGCCTATCCCAGCTTCCACAGTCTGGTCACCCCATCTAATCAATGACACGTACTTCTGAAGAGCCACTTCCTCCTCCCTGCTGTCCAGAGAAATTCCCATGATCTCAGCTAGTTGTTTGAAGGATATAATCTGATTAACTTCATGTTAACATGTGAATGAAGGAAAGATTGCTTAAGCAGGCACCTTCACAGGAGTATGCTTGTTAACACTAAAGAATCTGTAAAGGCTCAAATTTCAGGCTGAGTGATAATGTGAAAGGGAAGAATTTCTGGTAGTGTACAAAGATAATTTTGATTAGAGGAATCTCTTTGTTGAAACTGAAAGTCATGCTGAACAACATAGATAGTCTTTCCCTGCCTATGTGAGATCCAGCATAATGCAAACTTCACAGCAGTATGTCACTGTAAAGGCAGCAGAGCTGCGCAGGAAGACAAAGGGCTCTGGAATCATGCATATCTGGATTCACACCCCACACTGCCCCTTGCTAGAGACATACGTTTTTGGCAAGTTGCTGCTGTTACTTTTTGCCTCTCAAATATCTATCCTCACATGGCTAACAGGAATGTTATGGGAATTAAAAATAAAAAAACAGCTACACTAAGTGCTTGGCACACAGTAGGGGCTTAAGAATAGAATTATTATTATTTATGTGATTTCTTTCAGTCTTTACACAGCATTTAATAAACTGGGATTTCCCCAGAGTCTTCTGTAAAGAAATTGTTGATGGATGACTAAGGACAGTCCAACTACTGGCCAATACGGAACATTTTATCTCTTATTGTATTGTGTCATCACTCATTGACATGGTTTGAATGTTGCAAAATTTTTCCCTGAGAGAGGTAACGTATCAGGCCCTACTTGGTCCTAAGACATAATTATTTTAACCTTCACAGTGTTTTGTTTAGCTTTTCATTTGCATCCAATGCCAATATTTAATAATTGAGAAATCTTATACAAAATCCATGTTTTCATCATCTTTTTAAAATTTCTGTATTAAAAAGTTTATTTCTCTATGAGAACAACTGCTGGATTAAGTAGCTATCATTTTTTTTGGATAGGACATATGTTCTCCAAAAACCCCAGTCCCCACAATGCCTCATAGCACCCCAGCACTGAGGAAGAATGTCAGTTGCCATTTATCATCTAGCTTACACTGCTGTCTTCCTAATTGTGGGCCCTGTCCACCAACTTTTACTTCTGATCTGGCTCCTATAGGCATTTGAGTCAGTGGCCTCTGCCCCAAGAGCCAATTAATGTATTCCAGAAGGTGGAGTGGTACACTCAGGTTCTGAAATCAAACCTGGCTTTGAATACTAATTCTCCATGTTATTACTCAGGCAAGTTGCTTCATCTGCAGAGCCTCAGCGTCTTCAACCCTAAAAGAGAAACAGTAACAGACTCACCTCACAGGGTCATTGCAAGGTTTAAATCATGTAATGCATGTTCAGAACTTTAAATCATATTTGGTTGTAAAAAGGGGCAATAAATGTTAACTACTACTAAGACAAAGATGACTACTACTACTACTACTATTATTATTGCTTTGTTGCTATTACCAAAATTACTTCTAGCAGCACTACCAAAATTACTACTACTCTTAGGTGGGAAGGTTAAAAACACTTACTGGCTTTCTTCAATCTTATTTCTGCTTTCTCAAGCTAGAACTTGAAATTCATTTGGAAACTCTTATGGAATATGGAGTCTTTCAAAAGTGGGAAAGAGCAGTTTCTATCTGCTGCTGACCTTCAGAACAGGGATGTAGGGTGCAGAATGAAGTGAGAGCACTCCCACTCTCCAGTCAGCAAGACCACTAGCAAGCCAGACCCACACTTAAGCCCAGGTGAAGAAGGCAAGAATCTGTCTCAAAATCTCATTAAGGAATATGTTTCAGGTAAACCAACCAAGGAGACAGAACTATGGCATGGAGAGGATAAGACCTCTAAAGACTTGAAGCTAGACAAGGCAGGCCAACATTCAAATTCAGAAAATACAGAGAATACCACAAAGATACTCCTCGAGAAGAGCAACCCCAAGAGACATAATTATCAGATTCACCAAGGTGGAAATTAAGGAAAAAATGTCAAGGGCAGCCAGAGAGAAAGGTTGCGTTACCCACAAAGGGAAGCCCATCAGACTAACAGTGGATCTCTCTGCAGAAACCCTACAAGCTAGAAGAGAGTGGGGGCCAATATTCAACATCCTTAAAGAAAATAATTTCAACCAAGAATCTCATATCCAGTCAAACTAAGTTTCATAAGTGAAGGAGAAATAAAACTGTTTATATACGAGGAAACACTGAGAGATTTTGTCATCAGCAGGCCTGCCTTACAAGTACTCCTGAAGGAAGCAATAAACATGGAAAGGAACAACCAGTACCAGACACTGCAAAACATTCCAAAGACCATCAATGCTAGGAAGAAACTGCATCAATTAATGGGTGAAATAACCAGCTAACATCATAATGACAGGATCAAGTTCACATATAACAATATTAACCTCATATATGTGTGTGTGTGTATATATATACACACATACATTAACCTTAAATGTAAATGGGCTAAATACCCCAATTAAAAGAAACAGACTGGAAAATTGGATAAAGAGTCAACACCCGGCTGGGTGCGGTGGCTCACGCCTGTAATCCCAGCACTTTGGGAGGCCGAGGTGGGTGGATCCGAGGTCAGGAGATCGAGACCATCCTGGCTAACACAGTGAAACCCCGTCTCTACTAAAAATATAAAAAATTAGCTGAGTGTGGTGGCGGGTGCCAGTAGTCCCAGCTACTTGGGAGGCTGAGGCAGGAGAATGACATGAACCCAGGAGGTGGAGCTTGCAGTGAGCCGAGATCATGCCACTGCACTCCAGCCTGGGCAACAAAGTGAGACTCCATCTCAAAAAAAAAAAAAAAAAAAAAAAGAGTCAACACCCATCAGTGTGCTGTATTCAGGAGACCCATCTCCCATGAGGAGACATACATAGGCTCAAAATAAAGGGATGGAGGAAGATCTACCAAGCAAATGGAAAACAAAAAAAGGCAGGGATTGCAATCCTAGTCGCTGATAAAACAGACTTTAAAGCAACAAAGATCAAAAGAGACAAAGAAGGCCATCACATAATGGTAAAGGGATCAATTCAACAAGAAGAGCTAACTATCTTAAATATATATGCACCCAATACAGGAGCACCCAGATTCATAAAGCAAGTTCTTACAGACCTACAAAGACACTTAGACTCCCACACAGTAATAATGGGAGACTTTAACACCCCACTGTCAATATTAGACAGATCAATGAGACAGAAAGTTAACAAGGATATTCAGGACTTGAACTCAGCTCTGGACCAAGAAGAACTAATAGACATGCACAGAACTCTTCACCCCAAATCAACAGAATATACATTCTTCTCAGCACCACATCGCACTTATTCTAAAATTGGCTACATAATTGGAAGTAAAACACTCCTCAGCAAATGTAAAATAACAGAAATCACAACAAACTGTCTTTCAGAACACAGTGCAATCAAACTAGAACTCAGGATTAAGAAACTCACTCAAAACCGCTCAACTACATGGAAACTGAACAACCTGCTCCTGAATGACTACTGGGTACATAACAAAATGAAGGCAGAAATAAAGATGTTCTTTGAAACCAATGAGAACAAAGACACAACATACCAGAATCTCTGGGACACATTTAAAGCAGTGTGTAGAGGGAAATTTATAGCACTAAAAGCCCACAAGAGAAAGCAGGAAGGATATAAAATTGATGCCCTAACAATACAGTTAAAAGAACTAGAGAACCAAGAGCAAACAAATTCAAAAGCTAGTAGAAGACAAGAAATAACTAAGACCAGAGCAGAACTGACGGAGATAGAGACACCAAAAATCCTTCATAAAAAATTCAATGAATCCAGGAGCTGGTTTTTTTGAAAAGATCAACAAAATTGATAGACCGCTAGCAAGACTAATAAAGAAGAAAAGAGAGAAGGCTCAAATAGACACAATAAAAAATGATAAAGGGGATATCACCACCAATGCCACAGAAATACAAACTACCATCAGAGAATACTATAAACACCTCTATGCAAATAAACTAGAAAATCTAGAAGAAATGGATAATTTCCTGGACACATACACCCTCCCAAGACTAAACTTGAAAGAAGTTAAATCTCTGAATAGACAAATAACAGGCTCTGAAATTGAGGCAATAATTAATAGCCTACCAACCAAAAAAAGTCCAGGACCAGACGGATTTACAGCCAAATTCTACCAGAGGTACAAAGAGGAGCTGGTACCATTCTTTCTAAAACTATTCCAATCAATAGAAAAAGAGGGAATCCTCTCTAACTCATTGTATGAGGCCAGCATCATCCTGATACCAATGCCTGGCAGACACACACACACACACAAAAAGGGACTATTAGGCCAATATCCCTGGTGAACATCAATGGGAAAAATCCTCAATAAAATACTGGCAAACCGAATCCAGCAGCACACCAAAAAGCTTATCCACCAAGATCAAGTTGGCTTCATCCCTGGGATGCAAAGGTGGCTCAGCATAAACAAATCAATACATGTAATCCATCACATAAACAGAACCAATGACAAAAACCACATGATTATCTCAATAGATGCAGAAAAGGCCTTTGACAAAATTTAACAGTTTTTCATGCTAAAAACTCTCTATAAACTAAGTATTGATGGAATGTATCTCAAAATAATAAGAGCTGTTTATGACAAACCCACAGCCAATATCATACTGAATGGGCAAAAACTGGAAGCATTCCCTTTGAAAACCAGCAGAAGACAAGGATGCCCTCTCTCATCACTCCTATTCAACATAGTATTGGAAGTTCTGGCCAGGGCAATCAGGCAAGAGAATGAAATAAAGGGTATCCAATTAGGAAAAGAGGAAGTCTAATTGTCTCTGTCTGCAGATGACATGACTGTATATTTACAAAACCCTATCATATCACAAGCATTCCTATACACAAATAACAGACAGAGGGTCAAATCATAAGTGAACTCCTATTTAAAATTACTACAAAGAGAATGAAGTACCTAGGAATCCAACTTACAAGGGATGTGAAGGACCTCTTCGAGGAAAACTACAAACCACTGCTCAATAAAATAAAAGAGGACACAAACAAATGGAATAACATTACATGCTCATGGATAGAAAGAATCAATATCGTGAAAATGGCCATACTGCCCAAAGTAATTGATAGATTCAATGCCATCCCCATCAAGCTACCAATGACTTTCTTCACAGAATTGGAATAAATTATTTTAAAGTTCATATGGAACCAAAGAAGAGCCCTCATAGCCAAGACAATCCTAAGCAAAAAGAACAAAGCTGGAGGCATCACACTACCTGACTTCAAACTATACTACAAGGCCACAGTAACCAAAACAGCATGGTACTGTACCGAAACAGATATATAGACCAATGGAACAGAACAGAGGCCTCAGAAATAACACCACACGTCTACAACCATCTGATCTTTGACAAATCTGACAAAAACAAGAAATGGGAAAAGGATCCCAATTTAATAAATGGTGCTGGGAAAACTGGCTAGCCATATGTAGAAAGCTGAAACTGGATCCCTTTCTTACACCTTATACAAAAATTAACTCAAGATGGATTAAAGACTTAAATGTAATACCTAAAACCATAAAATCCCTAGAAGAAAACCTAGGCAACAGCACTCAGGACATAGGCATAGGCAAAGACTTCATGACTAAAACACCAAAAGCAATGGCAACAAAAGCCAAAATTGACAAATGGGATCCAATTAAAATGAAGAGCTTCTGCACAGCAAAAGAAACTATCGTCAGAGTGAACAAGCAACCTACAGAATGGGAGAAAATTTTTGCAATTTTTCCTCTGACAAAGGGCTAATATCCAGAATCTACAAAGAACTTAAACAAATTTACAAGAAAAAAATGACCCTCAAAAAGTGGGCAAAGGATATGAACAGACACTTCTCAAAAGAAGACATTTATGCAGCCAACAGACATGAAAATATGCTCATCATCACTGGTCATCAGAGAAATGCAAATCAAAACCACAATGAGATATCATCTCATGCCAGTTTGAATGGGAATAATTATAAAGTCAGGAAACAACAGATGCTAGAGAGGATGTGGAGAAATAGGAATGCTTTTACACTGTTGGTGGGAGTGTAAGTTAGTTCAACCATTGTAGAAGACGTTGCGGCGATTCTTGAAGGATCTAGAACTAGAAATACCATTTGACCCAGGAATCCCATTACTGGGATGTACCCAAAGGATTATAAATTATGCTACTATAAAGACACATGCACACGTATGTTTATTGCAGCACTATTCACAATAGCAAAGACTTGGAACCAACCCAAATGTCCATCAGTAATAGACTGGATAAAGAAATGTGGCACATATACACCATGGAATACTATGCAGCCATAAAAAAGGATGAGTTCATGTCCTTTGCAGGGACATGGATGAAGCTGGAAACCATCATTCTCAGCAAAATATCACAAAGACAGAAAACCAAACACTGCATATTTTCACTCATAAGTGGGAGTTGAACAGTGAGAACATATGGACACAGGGAGGGGAACATCACACACTGGGCCTGTTGGGTGACGGGGAGTTGGGGGATGGATAGCATTAGGAGAAATACCTAATGTAAATGACAAGTTAATGGGTGCAGCAAACCACCATGGCACATGTATACCTATGTAACAAACCTGCATGTTGTGCTCACGTACCCTAGAACTTCAAGTATAAAAATAAAAAATAAGTATAAAGAGTAGAAAAATGAAAATAAAAATTAAAAAAGACTTGAAGCTAGAAAATGTCAGAGGGAAAAAGGAAATGTCCTGAAGTTGATTCTGACTCAAGCAAGACAAGCCTTTCTCTTTGGGAATGAGGGAGAGGGCAGGGCAAAGGAGATGACAGGGAGAAAATAGCAGAATTGTTGCAAAGCGGAAATGGAGTGTAAACTGTGGCCAGAGCAGAGCAGCCCAGACCTCAGCTACAGAACCAAAGAACAGACCAGAAGAAAAGCATGACCATGTAGACAGTGAGAATCCCACGAAGCATGAGTGCACACAATCTGAAATTTATCTCCTTAGGGCTTCCACAGAGTGAAGAAAAACAACTGAGTTGTGTACTTAATGTACCTAATAGCCCATAGGCGGGACTTGTATCATCAACACAATAACTAACATCTGTCTTTTACAAAGTACTTTCATAGTTATCATTTGATCCTAAACTAGCCATATGAAGTGTTATTCTCCTATTTTAAAGGTAAAGAACAAAAAAATTAACTCAATTGTTTAAAGGTACAAAATCAGTTAAATGGTAAGGACTAGAGTTAAATTTTTCATAAACCAAATACTTTGTACTGTTCATTGCACTATGTTCAGAAATGTCATGTCATTCACCACATAGTTTCCTGGTTTGTTTTTTCTTTATAATTTTCCTTATATGATTAAGGAAGTTTGTGTTGTTGTTTGTTCCTTGTTTGTAATACAGATTGGCTTTGATAAATACAGAGAAAAAAGTCAAAAAAAAAAAAAAAAAAAAAAAAGGTATATCAGAACCTGGACCAACATAGCTAAAGAGATCCGTTTTCCTGAAGTATCAGGTATGGGATCATCAATAGTCCCAGCTACAGATCAGAATAACCCTAATTCCACCACCACTACTCCAGCCTCCAGTTGGGGATTATAATGTGGTAATATTTCCATAACGGATTTATAATAACTTCATCCAAAATATCTTCATTCTCATAACAGATATATTAATCTTGTATTATCCTATTGGAAGTGAAGGATTACAGTTGAGAAGAGACTTTTAAAAGTTGTAGAAAAATGTAACTCAAAGGAATATTCTCTGCCAGGATTTGGAACTTTCCTATTAGACAGCATAACTTTGCCAAGGTCTTTCCAGTTAATACTGTGCTTTCAGGGCTGATTAGAAAGTAAAGTGTACTGTCTCAAACTAGAGTAATATCTTTATTTGAAGGTCATGTGATTTTGTTTTAAGAGATTTTCCAGAGCTGAGAATAGAACATGTCTCTAAGGCTCCCAGTCCAGTGAACTAAACAATGTGACTTCTTCAATTTTAAATGATCTGTTTTGAAATGAACAAATCTTAACACTTCCTCAAGCTAACAAAAGAAATACGAGAAAAGAAATAGTTTATTGAGCAAGGGAAAAGCTGAGAAAGGTCTGAAGATGCAGAAGTTGAAGTCACCTGTTAGGCTGCCAAGCTAAATTGAATCAATTGATTCCATTTTTTTAAATCAAACAGAATCCATCACAAATATTTTTTCTTTTTTTTCCAACCCGAAGCCTATATTTGCAAGTTACACAGTCAAAATGTCTGTCAAATCCAATGATATATGATAGATTCACAGTAGATGTTGATATTTCATAAGAAAGAGATTGAAGAATCCAGTTCATAAGTTTGTAAGACTAGGGCTTTCAAACAAGATGTGTGCATATACAGATACACACATATTCCCACACCATATATACAGACATCTTTTCCAGAAGGCACAAAAGGCATTCATTTCAACCACTGAGGGAAAGTACCTGCAATACATATAAAATGTCTATTACATCACACATTAAAGTGTGTATTTTTAGAGCTACTGACCTTTATATGAACTAAACAATAAAGCTGTTCACAAACCTGACAGAGAGCAGCTTTTCCAAAGTGAAACAGTGAACCACTGTTCCTAATGCACCCATCAAACTAAACAATTAAATTGGCATTTAGTACAAAATTTAAAAAGCCATTGTAACATAACACTGCCAAGATTATTGGTCCTGTCTCAAACACACACACATACACACAAACGCACACACACAACATTGTTTGTCTTGTCATTTACTAAAATATAAAAAGAAAAAGAACGTATTTATTTAGTTGACAGATGAATGGGCTGAATAAATTTAAGGCAATCAAAAGAAACTCAGTTGTCCCAGCACCACAAGCTGTTACCAACCTAACTCGGGTTCGGTGGCCACAGACTTGTTCTCATAACACAGCAAAGGCACAAAGAGTTACTGTGCAGATACAAGAAGTCTGAATTCAAGTCCCAGTTTATCAGTTACTAGCTGTTTGACTTTGGGTAAATTACTTAACCTCTCTTGGCTCCCATTGCCTTTTGTAAAATAGCATTCTAATACAGTTGCCTAATGGAAGAGAGATGCTCTATGCAGTAATAAAAGAAATAATACATGCAAAGACCTTAACACAGTGCCTGGTATACAGCAAATGCTCAATAAAAGTCATTGTTATCATTGACAAATCTCACAGAGTGACCACAGAATTTAACACCAAATCCAGGGCACTCCTGAGGTTGAACGGGGGCTCTATTTGCAACATAGTGGCAAGGATGGAAGCACACCCTAACCATGATCTGTGCAGCATAGTCGTGTATCATGGAATGCTGAGGACTGGGAGCAAGGTTCTAATGCTACACATGAAATACAAAATCATATTAGTGAATGAGGATGCCTAGAGACCCTGAATAGAAATATTAGCAATGAGAAGGAGAAAGTGCTTGAGTGAATAAAAAACTTCCAATTTTGTAATTAGTTGGTGATATGATCACACGAGAGATAATTGTTAGCATCAAACTCCTCTTCAGCATTCTAAACAGTTCAAACTCTTGAAACATCACTTTTTACAAGATTTGAAATTACAAGTTTTTAAAATTTGCATTGAGCGTAAAACATCCTTAATCATTTTTTACATCTGTATATACTTTCCTATGTCGTGCCTTTAGCACAGCTTTTATGCTAGAAATTAAACTAATTTTTAAACTATGAAAAAAATAGCTCAGCAGTTATCCAGATCATCAAACCAGGAAGGCAGTAACCTGCATAGTGCGCCAGAACATTCCAGTCACTAGGGAGGACCAGACTCCCTCTCTGACGTCCTTACCTCAAGCACTGTGTTTCCAGCAAATCAACCAATCCATTCTGAAAACTTGTAAGAGTGGAATCAATTAATAATTATTTAAAATCATCCTGTTAATTTTGATAACTTTATAGAGATCTTCTGAATGCATAAATAGATGATTTAATGAATTCTCTTTACAAAGAAGTAAGTTACCAACTGGAAAAATAAGTCAGCAGCAAGGTTAAAAGGCGTTGTGGGCAGAATTTTTAAACGTCATCTCTTTTTGAAAGACAGGGAGAAAAATGAGAACATATATTTGTGTTTTATTTTCATTAGGAAATACAGAAATGATTAATAAGAAGCTACTAAAAATGGTTCCTTATGGGGCTAGGAGGAACAGGGGAACGGGGAAGGAGTAGTCACAAGACTTCTCCTTGTATACATTCTGACATTTTAATTTTGAACCATTATCAAGTATTACATATTCAAAACATTAATAGAATTTTTAAATTGCCTATTTTAAGAAAATAAAAAGCCCTACAGATTATCTTGAACCTGCAAACAGTAATATAGGGTTTAAATACAAAGGAAGATATAGTGCTTGTATACCTCTTATAACTGTAAGCTTTACTAGTGGCAATATGTGACATTCAATAAGTCTAAATGAAGGAAATGGAGCAGCCTTAATTGAGGACAATCCAAACTGATACAAATAAAGACATGGACACAAATCATATTTGATCAGCAATATCTTATTGCCCAGATTTTCACTGAATTTGAAAAAGAAGGTAAAGCAAAAGCTAAATATTGAAAATAAGTGTAAAATATTTTTAGCATAATCATTTATGTGAATAAAATGTGTTAAATGTTTGGTTAATTAGCATTAAACATTAAAGAACAGTTCAATAAGATTGGATCATGGTTTCAAAATTCCTCACATAAGTTAATGATTTACCTAATTTACATGTTTCATATTTTGTTAGAGTAGACATAATAGGAATTATTGACATTAATTGCATTTATTGGATAGTACATTCATTGAATACTGTAATAGTTTAAAGTAACTCATATGAAAGAATGGCTAGCATTTATGAATATAGGAAAAATGTATATGAATCATGTATAAATGTATGTGTATAAATACAAATATAATTCTGGAATGATTTCTATGATTATTTATGAAAAGATTAAAATTACAAGTAGTTTCTGGATGGACGAGCAGTCTGGCTGAAACATCTGCCTCCTTATTGACCGTCAGGGTGGCTCTATGTGGTATGGCTTGCTGAACCAGTACCTCTTTCCTTTTTGATCTCTCCACCTGCATCTCTCCCAAATTGCTGTTCTGTAACCTTCCTACCCAGATTCACATTTACATGGACAGCTGGAATGCTAGAAATGAATAATATTGTAGGGGCTCTGGCCTTGCAAGAGACCTGAATATGCTTACACATACCCAAAGGCTGTCCGCATCCCCTCTGCTGCCTGAAGCCTAAGCAGAAATTCAGTTCTTTTTAACGGGTTAACACAGAGGGATGGCAATGGAGAGAAATGGGCACTGATATCCCAACAGCATTGTGCTCGCTAGGCCACAAGTCCTAGTGGAGGGCTGGATCTGTATGTTTCTAGTTCAAAATAAAATGCCCTGTGGGCTATTGTCTCTGAGCCTTGACAATTTGACATACAGGAGAGACGCTGGCCCTTTTGTTTTCTCTAATATTCCTCTTCTCACAGTGAAGCATAAAGTAGTACATATACCCTTTCAGTAACTAATTTTAAAGTGCACACTCTTGAGGTTACAGCCAGTTAAACAGATTACATTTCTTTTTCTTTTCTTTTCTTTTCTTTCTTTTTTTTTTTTTTTTTTTTTTGAGGCAGGGTCTCCCTGTTGCCCAGGCTGGAGTAAAGTGGCATGATCACATCTCACTGTAACCTCGACCTCCCAGACTCAGGTGATCCTCCCACCTCAGCCTCCTGAGTAGCTGGGACTAGAGGTGGGCACAACCATGCTTGGCTAATTTTTGTATTACCTGTAGAGACAGGGTTTTGCCATGTTGCCCATGCTGGTCTTAAACTCCTGAGCTCCACTGAGTCTCCCACCACTGCCTCCCAAAGTGCAGGGATTATAGGTGTGAGCCACCATGCTTAGCCTGGCACTTTACATTTCCACGAGATAATCAATTAGACTACTTTTGTATAGATTAATACAAGTGGCTTCTTTCCTGTGCTTCTCTCTCCCTCTGTCTCTCTCTTTTTTCCCCTCTACTCCCATTTCTTCCCAACTCAGTATTTCTTTCTTTCTACCCCCGGATGTCAACTCTAAGACCTTGAAGAAAATAAAATTATTTCTGCCTGGGCTTTTTGATACAATCCTCAAATTTGGGTTGAAACAGTTTTCTCTGCAGCCATCTGCCACCCAAGCTGTTTTCATTCCTCCCTGAATTCTCATTTCCAAAACTAGGGAGGGACCAAGGGCATATGCTGCTAGCTCTCTGAACTCATTCCTTTGGTTCCAGTATGCACTAGGCTTTTTGTGGCTAGCTTCTGGTCACCTTACCTCCTTCCCCCAGGCATCTCCCTTCTTGGATTGCACGATCAGGAGTCTATTAGGAGTCACCCTATCTCAAGGTATTTTTCCCTCTATTATTCCCCCAATAAATTGTCAACTTCTTACTCTTATAGCTTCTCCAGAACTGGAGTTGTACCACAATACATGAGATTTTAAAAATTGACATATTAAGGAAAAGAAGTACAATGGTAACATATGTCATATTTAACTGGAAAGAGAGGTATATTCAGCCAAAACCCTGGACCAGTTATTAAATTTTGGCAATATAGCATCCGGCAAGAAAAAAAAGTTAAGGGCAAGGCTAAGATACTTAGCATAGAGCAAAATTAAAAATAATGTGGGTCCTAACTGAAGAATAGACCTTAAACGGGTTCATGGCTGGAATCCACTGTTGTATGTCTGGGTTTGTAGAAGCCTTGTAATTATATGCAAAATTTGCATGTGTTAATTTTCCTGGGGAGAGATCACACAGATTTCATCAACTTCTCAGAGGGAATCTGTGACCCAAATAAGGTTAAGATATTGAAGGAGAGTCAGTTACTAAAATATTCAAAGAAACTTACTCTAAGTACTGATAAAATTATCTAATATTTAGCCTATTTTAAGTACAAACACTAAATTCTTTGAATAAATATAAAAATGGTCCATTCATTGGTGGGAGTATACTATGGATCCAAGTAAGTCTTTCAAGTTTCCTTCAAAACACTTTATATATGATTAAGAAAATGTGAAAGTATTTTTCTGCTTTATTGGAGTATAGTTGACAAAATTATAAATACTTAAGGTATACAACTGAATCTTTTGATATATATACACAATGTGTACCACAATGTAATTAATATATCTATCACCTCACATAACCATTTTCTTTTTTCTTTTCTGTGGTGAGAACACTTAATATATACCCTTTTAGCAAATTTCAAATATACAATACAGTGTTATTAACTATAGTCACATTGCTGTATGTTAGATCTCCAGAATTTATTCATCTTGCATAACTGAAACTTGGTACCCTTTGACCAATATTTCCCCATTGCCTCTTCCACCAGCCCCTGGCAAGCACCATTCTACACTCTAATTCTATGAGTCTGACTATTTTAAATTCCACATATAAGTGAGATCATGAAGCATTTGTCTTATTTGTCTTTCTGTACCTGGCTTATTTCACTTAGCGTAATGTCCTACAGTTTCATCCATGTAGTCACAAATGACAGGGTGTCTTTCTTTTTTAAGGATAACGTTCACACACACACACACACACACACACACACACGTATATATACACACACATATATACCACATTTTCTTTATGCATTCATCCATTGATGGACATTTAGGTTGTTTCCATATCTGGGCTATCTGAATAATATTGCAATTAACTGATTTCATTTCCTTTGAATATATACCCATAAGTGGGATTGCTGGATCATCACGTGGTTCTATTTTTAACTTTCTGAGGTAACTACCTACTGTTTTCCATAATAGCTGTACCAATTTACATCCCCACCAATAATGTCCAGGGTTCTGTTTTCTCCACATCCTCACCAACTTTCTGATAATAGCCATTCTAACTGGTGTGAGATAATAATTCATTGAAGTTTAGATCTGCATTTTCCAAATAATTATTAAAGTTGAGCAACTTATCAAATACTTGTTAGCCATTTATGTGTCTTCTTTTGAGAAATGTCTATACAGATTTTTGCCCATTTTTTCATAGGATTATTTGTGCTTTTGCTAGTGAGTTGAGTTGTTTGAAATATATATATATATATGTACATATAATTTTTTTCTGGTTATGTATCCCTTGTCATGGAGAACCTCTGCTAGGGCAGTGCAGAAGGGAAATATGGAGTCAGAGCCCCCACGCAGAGTTCCTACTGGGGAACCGACTAGTGGAGCTGTGAGAAGAGGGCCACAATCCTCCAGACCCTAGAATGGTAGATCCACTGACAGCTTGTACCATGAGCCTGGAAAAGCAACAGACACTCAATGACAGCCCATGAAAGCAGCCAGAAGGGGGGCTACACCCTGCAAAGCCAGAGGGGTGGAGCTGCCCAAGGTCATTGGAACCTACCTCTTGCATCGGGGTGACCTGGATGTGAGACATAGACTCAAAGGAGATCATTTTGGAGCTTTAAGATTTGACTGCCCCGCTGGATTTTGGACTGGCATGGGGCCTGTAGCCCCTTTGTTTCAGCCAATTTCTCCTATTTGAAATGGCTGTATTTATCCAATGCTTGTACCCCCATTGTATCTAGGAAGTAACTAACTTGCTTTTGATTTTACAGGCTCACAGGTGGAAGGGATTTGCCTTTTCTCAGATAAGACTTTGAACTGTGGACTTTTGAGTTAATGCTGAAATGAGTTAAGACTTTGGGGGACTGTCGGGAAGGCATGATTTTTTTTTTTTTTTTTTTTTTTTTGAGACAGAGTCTCGCTCTGTCGCCCAGGCTGGAGTGCAGTGACGCAATCTCAGCTCACTGCAAGCTCCACCTCCCAGGTTCTCGCCATTCTCATGCCTCAGCCTCCTGAGTAGCTGGGACTACAGGTGCCCGCCACCACGCCCGGCTACTATTTCGTATTTTTTAGTGGAGATGGGGTTTCACTGTGTTAGCCAGGATGGTCTCGATATCCTGACCTCGTGATCCACTCGCCTCGGCCTCCCAAAGTGCTGGGATTACAGGCGTGAGCCACTGTGCCCGGCCACGATCGGTTGTTAAATGTGAGGACATGAGATTTGGAAGAGCCAGGGGCAGAATGATATGGTTTGGCTCTGTGTCCCCACCCAAATCTCATCTTGAATTGTACTCCCATAATTCCCATGTATTGTGGGAGGGACCCGGTGGGAGATAAGTGAATTGTGGGGGCAGTTTCCAACATACTGTTCTTGTGGTAGTGAATAAGTCTCACAAGATCTGATGGTTTTATAAGAAATACCTTTCACTTGGCTCTCATTCTCTGTTGCTACTACCATGTAAGACGTGCCTTTCACCTTCTGCCATGATTTTGAGGCATCCCCAGCCACATGAAACTGTGAGTCCATTAAAATTATTTTTTCCCTAGTCTTAGGTATGTCTTTATCAGCAGCGTGAAAACAGATTAATACAATGACCTCCTCTAGAACAGTTTTTGATTTAAAGTCTATTTTGTCTAACGTAAGTGTAGCCACCCCTGCTCTTCTTCAGTTACTATTTGCATGGAATATTTTTTTCCAACCTTTCATTTTCAACCTATGTGTATGCTTAAGAAATGTGTAAGTCTCTTGGAGACAGGATATTGCTAGATCTTGGTTTTAATCCATTCAGCCATTTATTAGAAAGTTTAATCCATTTATATTTAATGTAGTTATTGATAAGTGAGAACTAACTATTGTCATTTTGTTAGTTGTTTTCTGTCTGTTTTGCAGTTGCCTCTCTACCTTTCTTGCTTTCTTGATGTCTTTTTTTGTTACGAGATGATTTTTATAGTAATTTGGTTTGATCCTTCTCTCTTATCTTTTGTGTATCAATTATAGGTTTTTTTCTTTGTAGTTACCTTGAGGCTTGCAAAAAATATCTTGTATTCATTTATTTTAAGTTGATAACAACTTCGATCACATATAAAATCTCTATACTGTTATCACCCCTCACATACACACACTGTGTTCTTACAGTCATAGTTTACTTCTTTTTGTATTGTGTATCCATTAACAAATATTTTGTCTTTTAACTTTAATATTAGGGTTAAAATTTACACCACCATTATCATGTTATATTATTTGTTGTCTACATATTTATCTTTATTAGTGAGATTTATGCTTTCATATGCTTTTATGTGGCTGTTTAGCATATTTTTGTTTGAAATTGAAGAACTCCCTTAAGCATTTTTCAAAGGAAAATCTAGTGATGACCTAATGTAAATGATGAGTTAATGGGTATAGCACACCAACATGGCACATGTATATATATGTAACAAACCTGCACGTTGTGCACATGTACCCTAGAACTTAAATAATTTAAAAAAAAAAAACAGGAAAAAAAAAAAAAGAAAATCTAGTGATGACAAACCCCTCAGTTTTTGTCTGTCTGAGAACTACTCTAACTACTCCTTTATTTTTAAAGGATAGTTTTGCAAGGTATCATCTTGGTTTGCAATTTTTTTTTCTTTTAGTACTTTGAATATACCATCCCACTTTTCTCTGAGCTGCAAGGTTTCTGCTAAGAAGTCTACTGGTATACTTATGGAATTCTCTTATATGTGATTCCTTTTCTGTTTGCATTCAAAATTGTCTGTCTTTGACTTTTTACAATTATAATGTGCCTCAGAGTAGACCTCTTTACGTTCAAGCTATTTGGAGTCCTTTGGGTTTCTAAAATCTGGACATCTATTTCCTATCCCAGATTTGGGAAGTTTTCAGTCATTATTTCTTTAAGTAAGGTTTTTGCCCTATTCTTTCTCTCTCTTCCCCTTCCCTATGACTCTGATAATTTGTATATTGATTCACTTGAAAATGTACCATAAATCCTGAAGGCTTCTTTCACTCTTTCTCATTCTTTTTTCTTTTCCTTCTCTGACTAAATAACTTCAAGTAACTTGTATTTAAATTCCCTGATCATTTCTTCTGCTTGATTGAGTTTGCTGTAGAAACTGTTGCATTCATTCATTCCATTATTAATAACTTTGGCAATTTTCCATAAAGTGCTTCCTATTGATAGAAATAATCTGAGATATTTCTTTCAAAAAATTCCTATGCCTCTCTCTTTTAAACTCTGATTCAGTATTTGTGGGCTGGAACTGGGGAATTTTCATCTTTAGAATACAAGCACTCTGAGTTATTCACATCATGAGAAGAGTTTAGGAAATGTTGATTTAAAGAATACCTTCATGGGAGTGATGTCACCAAGATGACAGACTAGGAGTCCCATTCCTCATCTCCTTCAAAAACAATGACTTACTATCCACAGATGAAAATAGCTCTAGGAGAGTTTTAGAGTACATTTAAAAGCTACAGTAACCCAAGGAGCACAACAACTGGGGATACGCACATAGAAAAGCACCGGAAAGCACTCTAGAATTTCTGTTTCGTTCTTCATTGTTATTTCTATTTCGTTGTTGAACTCATTTTGTTTATGTATTGTTTTACTAATTTCATTAAGTTGTCTAATTGTGTTCTCCTGTTGCACATCAAGCTTTTTTAAACAAATATTTTAAATCTTTTGTCAGGCAATTTGTAGATCCCCATTTCTTTGGGGTCAATTACTAAAAATTTATTGTCTTCCTTTGATGGTATCATGTTTCCCTGATTTTTCACATTCCTTATAGTCTTGTGTTGGTGTCTGTGCATTTGAAGGAGTTACTTCTTCTATACTTTATGATCTGGCTTCGGTGGGGAGAGGCCTTCACCTGTGAGTGTCTGCAAGGGTACTAATTGGGTGGGATGTGCGGCAGTGCTGGGTGCATGGGTGCACAGTGGAATCAGGTCAGGGGCATAGGTGTGCATCAGTGTTGGCGCTGGGAGTAGTGCAGTGGCTCCAGCTCCAAGGGTCACAGAGGCAGTTCTGGCTCGGGGTGGTGCAGTGGTGTGGGCTCTGTGCAGCTCTGTCAGCTGGGGTTTTACTGACAAAAGCTGTAGGGATCCTTGGCTGAAAAGCTGAAGGGTCTGTGATGGTGATGATTACTGGGGTCCTCCTGCTTTCCTTTTCCACTACATCAGGAAGTTTCAGCCAAGGAAACTTTTCGGCACTGAGTTGTGGTGGCCTAAGTGATGGGATAACACAGATAAATTGTTTCCGGTGCTTTTCTATGTGCCTATCCCCAGTTGTTGTGCTCCTTGGGTTGCTGTAGCTTTTAAATGTACTCTAAAATTCTCCTAGAGCTATTTTTATCTGTGGATAGTAAGTCATTGTTTTTGAAGGAGATGAGGAATGGGACTTCTAGTCTGTCATCTTGGTGACATCACTCCCATGAAGGTATTCTTTAAATCAACATTTCCTAAACTCCTCTCATGATGTGAATAACTCAGAGTGCTTGTATTCTAAAGATGAAAATTCCCCAGTTCCAGCCCACAAATACTGAATCAGAATTTAAAAGAGAGAAGCATAGCAATTTTTTGAAAGAAATATCTCAGATTATTTCTATCAATAGGAAGCACTTCATGGAAAACTGCCAAAGTTATTAATAATTGATGTCCTTGTTCATCAAACAAAAATAAATGGATTACAAACAGAAAACAAGAAATCTATGCCCCAATTTTAACAATTTTAACATAGCAATTATCCACTTAATGCTAGGTTTGTTACTTTGTGAAATTCTGCATAATACAAATGATTAATCAATTATAATTGTTTAAAACATTTTGACCTTTATAGCAATATAAGTGTTAAAAATTAATTTTGTAATTCACATGTAGCCACATACAAAGGTTTTACTACCTCAACAATTTTTTCAAACAAGGTACTAAAATAAACTTACAGAAAATATTTGTAAAAAACGCATTTGAGTTTAGTAATTTGATGAGTTTTCATCCCTAAAGTATTAAGAAATTATAAAGGAGCCTTAGTATAAAAAGCAAAATGTTAAAAGAAGCAGAAGGTGGTCAAGCAGTCTCTCTCAAACATATTATCCCATTAAACTAATAGTTTTGTTTTTTTTTTTTTCACAAAAGGAATGTTTGTCCAGTGTATTACAAATCACCCCAGAGAGATTATTTATAATGGTCACTTCAGTGGGCTATCCCAGCTAGTTTACTCTACAGTGCCATTTTAATAAAAACATACTGGGAGGAAATCTCTTTTTAATTTAAGCCATTTAATTTTTAAAATTAATGTAAAGTAAAGCCATAGTCAACTCAGTTCCACAAATATTTGATTATTATCTCATATAAATAAGCCTGGCTGTAGGTTAGCTACTAAGGATAAAGTGATGAGTAAGACACAGTTCCTACCCTCAAAGAAGTATCTTGCTCTAGAACATTTTTTTCTCTTGCCTTTTTTTTATTTTGAGGAAACTAAATCAGGTGTTTGCAAACTTTTTCTGTAGAAGGACAGACAGTAAATATTTTCTACTTTGCTTGTCATTCAGTCTCTGTTGTAACTATTCAACTCAGTTGTGTAGCATGAGAGCTGTATAGCCAATGTGTAATTTTAAAAGCATGGTTTTAATAACAAAAATAGGCTGCTGGCCAGATTTGTTCCTTGGGCTGTAATTTGCTACCACTGGACTAAATAACTTGTGAGTGCTTATTTAATATTTCAAATTTTTATCATATCTGCCTTACTAAAATATTTATACCAGAAATAGTGAAAAGTAGCTATACCAAGAAGATAGGAAATTTAAAAGGAATTACAGAAAAAACAGACTGAGATAAATCAAGGAAGTTGTTAAACGAGAAAAGGCAGTGTCACCCAAACAGAAAGTGATACATCAATAAAGGTCAAGCTCTCTAGGGGAAATCTGAAAACTTTTAAAACATATGTGCAACAACAGTAATAGTAATATATTATGAAATAATCCACTTCTATGTAAAATCATCTTTATAGCTCTAACTTGCTTTAAAAACAGATGTGTTAAATAGGCATAAAGTCTAAAATGTTTAATTATACAAATAATGCATAATTTTATAGTTAAAAATACAAATAAGCCCAAAGAAAAAAATAAGTATCTCCTCAAATCTTACCAAACCAGAAACACTACTGTTTTACTAAAAAAGTTTTCAAATATGTTAGAAGAGCCAAGTTTTCATAGGATTTTTCTGCAGCTTGTAGGATCAGAGCTTAATCCATTCATTCACTCCCAAAGTTCACATTTTAGAGTGCTGAATTTGCTCAAGTGGGGCAAACTGCAATGCCCAATGCCCAATAGCCTATCACCATAAGAATAATGTGTGCTAGGTACAATATGAGGAGCTTTCTGGAAATCATCTCATTGAATCCTTCCCACAATTCCAGAAGGCAGACACTATTATGATTATGTGCAATGTTAGAAATGAGAAATGTAAGACAGAGGGATGAAGTAATTTGCTATAGTCAAGCAGTCTGTCAGTGCCAGAATGATGACATTAATCCAGAAATTTGGTTTCCATCATCCATGAGCTGAAACTTTAGCATTTCTCCTAAGGAAAAATAGGTACATCCATACCCTGTGGTATAAACCTAGAGCCAGTAGTCTGACACTCCTTGCTTTCATTGAGATAGATATGAATGTAAAAAGTATAAATGTCTCTGTCACCCATAAAGAGATAATGGCAACAGTATCATAATTAGCAATGATTTGGTATGTATTACTTACCAAACTCAAGGTGATAAATTTGAGTCCATAGTTTGGGGCCATAATTTAACTATTTAAGTGTATATTTGTCCATTCTCACATTGCTACAGAGAACTTCCTGAGACTTAGTAATTCATTTAAAAAAAAAAAAAAGAAGCTTAATTGGCTCATGGTTTTGCAGGCTGTACAGGAGGCATGGCTAGGGAGGCCTCAGGAAACTTACAATCATGGCAGAAGGCAAAGGGGAAGCAGACACATTCTACATGGCTGGAGCAGGAGGAAGAGAGTGAAGGGTGAGGTGATATATACTTTTAAACAATCAGATCTCATAAGAACTCACTCACTATCATGAGAACAGCAAGTGGTAAGTGCACCCCCTTGATCCAATCACCTCCCACTCGACCCCTCCTCTAACATTAGGGATTACAATTCAACATGAGATTTGGTCAGGGGTACAAATCCAAACCATAACATTCTCCCCTGGCCCCTCCCAAATCTCATGTCCTTCTCAAATTGCAAAATACAATCATCCCTTCTCAACAGTCCCCCAAGTCTTATTTCAGCATTAACTCAAAAGTCCACACATTCCAAAGTCTCATCTGAGACAAGGCAAGTCCCTTCCACCTATGAGCCTGTAAAATCTAAAACAAATTATTTACTCCCAAAATACAATGGGGGTATACTCATTATTACTCCCTTTCCAAGAGAGAGAAATCTGCCAGAAGAAAGGAACTACAAGCCCTGTACAAGTCCAAAGCCCAGCAGGGCAGTCACTAAATCTTAAAGCTCTAAAATAACCTCTTTTGACTCCATGTCTCACATTCAGGCCATACTGATGTCGGGAGGATGATGGCCCTATTCTCACAGCTCCACTATGCAGTGCCCCAATGGGGACTCTGTGTAGGGGCTCCATCTCCACATTTCCCCTCTGCACTGTCCTAGTGGAGGTTCTCCATGAGGGCTCCACCCATTCAGCAGACTTCTGCCTGCACATCCAGGATTTTCCATACATCCTCTGAAATCTAAGCATAGGCTCCCAAGCTTCAGTTTTTGTCCTCTGTGCACCTGCAGGCTTAACACCACATGGAAGTTTCCAAGGCTTGTAGCTTACATCCCCTGGAGGAGTGGCCTGAGACATAGCTGGGATCCTTTTAGCCATAGCTGGGGCTGGAGGGGCTGGGACACAGGGAGCAGTGTCCCAAGGCTACACAGGGCAGCAGGGCCCTGGGCCCAGCCCAGGAAACCATTCTTCCCTTTTAGGCCTCCAGGGCTGTGATGGGAGGGGCTGCCATGAGGTCTCTGAAATTACTTGAAGGCATTCTCCCTATTTTCTTGGCTATTAACATTTGGCTCCTTACTTAGGCAAATTTCTGCAGCCAGCTTGAAGTTCCAGTTTCAGATCATCTCTGCTCACACATGAGTATATCCTGTTAGAAGAAGACAGGCCACATCTTGAATGCTTTGCTACTTAGAAATTTCTTCTGCCAGATACCCTAAATTCTCTCTCTCAAGTTCAAAGTTCCACAGATCCTTAGAGCTGGGGCACAATGCTGTCTGTCTTTGCAAAAGCCTAACAATAGTGACCTTTGCTCCAGTTCCCAATAAGTTCCTCATCTCCATCTGAGACCACATCAGCCTCATTGTCCATATATTACTATCAGCATTTTGGGCACAACAATTTAACAAGTCTCTATGAAATTCCAAGCTTTTCCTCATCTTTCTATCTTCTTCTAAGCCCTCTGCACTCTTCCAACCTCTCTGTCTTTACCCAGTTTCAAAGTCACTTCCACATTTTCAGGTATCTTTATAGCAATGCCCCACTTCTCAATACCAATTTTCTGTATTTGCCCAGTCTCACATTGCTATAAAGAACTACTTGATACTGAGTAATTTATACAGAAAAGAGGTTTAATTGGCTCATGGTTCTGCAGGCTGTACAGGAAACATGGCTAGGTAGGCCTTAAGAAACGTACAATCATGGCAGAAGGAGAGGCAGACACATTCTAAATGGCTGGGGCAGGAGGAAGAGAGCAAAGGGAGAGGTGCTATACACTTTTAAACAACCAGATATCGTCAGAACTCACTCGATATTATAAGAACAGCAAAAGGGAATTCCACCCTCATGACCCAGTTACTTTTTACCAGTTCCCTCCTCCAACACTGGGGATTACAATTCAACATGAGATTTGGGCAGGGACACAAATCCAAACTATATCAAGGTGTCTGAATAGTCAGTTGTTCTGAACTTTCTTTGGAACCCCAAACACTTTGTAAATGTAACAACAGCCACAGATAGTTCCCTCAAAGGAGTGCAAATAAGCATACTGTGGTGGCCCTGGAAGTGTACCACTCAGATATCCTTCATAGAACTCCTTCCAGGAGCTGAGTTGATAGACAGCCCCAGCTACTACCCCTTGGATTCATGACTGCTCACAGCACTTGCCCTAGGGCTGCTTGGAGCCAATAACTAAGCATGGAAGAGGTAATGGTACCTGTACCTTTCTGTCCAATATAGGATGCTTCCAATAAGCAAATTTTGCTTGTGGACTCCACATTAGCTTGGATGAGACTTTCTTAGAACTATACTGCAGTCTGATGCCTCCGGCCAAATCCTCCTTCCCCTCTCTCCTTTCACAGACGCCAGACCTGCCTTGTGGTCTCAAGGCTCTTGCCTTCTATTCCTCCTCCCTCTCTTTTGCTCTCCACATGCACTCCCCTATAAATTAAGCTTGTGTAATTCTGTCTTGTTGTCTATCCCTCAGAGGATAATCACAGGTGTGTAAAACATTGTACATTTTTTCAAAGGGTTAATGGAACCCTGAAGCCCATTTGTGGATCCCCCTGAGGTATAAAGACACCAAGTTAAGAATCTCAGCAGGTGGTACAATTAAAGGCAATTAAAAGATGGATACTAAGCCAATTTTTGCATCATTCTGTTCTTATAAAACTTTGGCAAATGATTTTTTTACAATATGCATAGTTATATAAAACAACTATATTTAAATACTGGTTAAATTATAGTAATTTATTTTTTAAAAAAAATCAAATAGGTAATAAGAGAGCCATTAAAACACCATAAATTTAAAAATCCCTTGAGTGTGTGTTTTTTTTTAATTAGTTTTATGGCAAGAACATCGTACCCTCTAATACTAAAGCCTGGGCTCAAATCCTAGCTTACCTAGCCTTGCTGATTAACCTCCTACAAGTCACTTAAATTTTCTGGGCTCAAATTGCCATATCTCTAAAATGAAGGGGTTGGACTAGGTAATTTCTAAGAAATCTTTCCATTCTAAAATTTTATGATAATATATGATTTTCTCTCTGGCATAACAGTATCAAGAAGGCAAAACTAACTCTAAGGCCAATATAATAAATAATATCAGTAATGTCATTTCAGAAGAAACTGATGGAAAAATTAAATTTATTTTAAATCCTTAAGGTCTGGCCTCTGCCTCCTCTTCCAGCCTTAAAAACTATGCTAGTAACACCTTCTTTCTGTTCCTGGTACCTCCCAAGTTCATTTCTGCCTCCAAGTCTGTTGCATTTGTTTGGGAAGTAGTTCCCAAATGGCTACTTCCTTCTCATAGTTCAGGTCTTGGTTCAAAAGTCACGTCTACCAGAAGATCTTATGTGACAATATGTGACAATCCTGCCCAAAATAACATCCCCAATCCCTAACTGCTTTTTTCAGAGCACTCTATTATATCATCTTACAAACAATTATCACTATTTTTTTTCTTTTTTTTTTGGTTGCTTGTCTGTCTTTCCCCCCTAGAATAGAAGCTCTACGGGGCAAACATATTTTCTGTCTTGTTTACCATATATCTCTTAGAATAATGCCTGGCATTTAGAAAGTATACAATAAACATGTTTTAATGAACAAATGAGTGAATCAATATGTGCATGCTAACAGAAAACAAAATTGCAACTTTTAGAAGAGTGAAAGAAAGTATAAAAATCACCCCCATTCCATTTTTTAGGGTGATATAGAAGCAGAAATACAGTTGGCTTTCCATGCTGTATTTCATAATTAGAGAAGATAATAACCCAAATGTGTGCCAGGAGTAGCATTATGTTTAGCTTTGGACTGGGTTTTTTCTGTGGGACATCAATAGAATTGTATGATGATCAATACCAAGATCATGTTCTAACTAATTGAGCTCACAGGCTTAAATTACTCAGCTTTTAATATTTGGAAACAAGCAAGCATCAAAATAATTCTACTGACTTCCAAAGAATTAAAAATCATGATGCCTAATTTTAAAAAGTCATCAAATAGCTCTATGAAAATTTAATTACTATGGAAAGGTTATATTAAGAATGAGTCATAGAAGTTTTAAAAAACCTTTTTTTAGAATTGAATTTTATGTCACAAAGACCAGGAAACAGCCAAATGTGAAGTCAACTCTCAATTTTCCATGATAAAACCAGGAATTAGCTCATGAAGAAGTAGTAGGAAGGGTATATATCGCTTTTGGTGCTTCAGAGATACTGGCCTTGCCACTTACTAACTATAGCTTTGAACAATTTGCTTAATTTGTCTGGCTCTCAATTTTTTAACTTGTAAAATAGGATTAGTAATGTTTGTATGCTTGTTTTGGAGATTAGTAACACTCTAAAGCACTAAACATAGAGCTAGGAACATATGAGATAATAAAAGGCAGCTAAGCCAAGCAATAAAAATACATTGACCACTTAAGTCTATGGTGATCAGGAGTATGTGTGTGAAAAGGGATAGGTGTCAGAACTACCTCTACAAGCCCATTTCCCTCATTAGAAACTGGATAACCATCCCCTTTGTGAAAATATACAATCTATACAGTTGAACGCTGAAATATTTTGGAAGTAGGCCTTTCCCCCCACTAGAAAGAAAAATTGTCCCACTCCTAGAAAGAAAAACTGGAACCAGGAGGTGAATCTTTTAACCACATTAGATACAGAAATAGTTGCTCTGCCACCACTACTGCAGCAACCCAGACTACATGCCAGCACCTCTCTGCTGACAACTCCTCCACTATGGAGGACACGAACAAATACAGCAACAGAATTCACAGAGGGACCCAAGATCAATGCAAGCAAGAATCATCAAAATGATAGTAAAATGTGTATTGGAGGTTTGAGCTGGGATAAAAGCAAAAAAGATGTGACTGAATACTTATCTCAATTTGGGGAGATTGTAGACTACACAATTAAAACAGATCCAATCACTGGGAGATAGAGGGATTTGGATTTGTGCTTTTCAGAGACACTGCTAGTGTTGATAATGCTTTGGAACTGAAATAACACAAACTGGATGGCAAATTGATAGACTCCAAGACGACCAAAGCTTTAAAAGGGAAAGAATCTCCATCCTGGGGGAACCACCACTACTCTCTTTGAAGCTGTCAGACAGGGACATTTAAGTCTGCAGAATTCTGCTGCCTTTTGTTCAGCTATGCTCTGCCCCCAGAGGTAGAGTCTACAGAGGCAGGCAGGTGTCCTTGAGCTGAGGTGGGCTCCACCCAGTTCGAGCTTCCCAGCTGCTTTGTTTACTTACTCAAGCCTCAGCAATGGCAGGCGCCCCTCCCACAGCCTTGCTGCCGCCTTGCAGTTCCATCTCAGACTGCTGTGCTAGCAATGAGTGAGGGTCCGTGGGCGTGGGACCCTCCAAGCCAGGTGCAGCATATAATCTCCTGGTATGCCGTTTCCTAAGACCATTGGAAAAGTGCAGTACTTGGGGGGAGTGACCTGATTTTCCAGGTGCTGTCTGTCACAGCTTCCCTTGGCTAGGAAAGGGAATTCCCTGACCCCTTGTGCCTCCCAGGTGAGGTGATGCCTCGCCCTGCTTCGGCTCTTGCTCAGTGGGCTGCACCCACTGTCCTGCACCCACTGTCTGATGAGCCCCAATAGGGACCGACTAACACCTCACACGGCCAGGTGGCCCTCTGAGATGAAGCTTCCAGAGGAAGGATCAGGCAGCAACATTTGCTGTTCTGCAATATGCACTGTTCTACAGCCTCCGCTGGTGATACCCAGGCAAACAGGGTCTGGAGTGGACCTCCAGCAAACTCCAACAGACCTGCATCTGAGGGTCCTGACTGTTAGAAGGAAAACTAACAAACAGAAAGGACATCCACACCAAAATGTCATCTGTACATCACCATCAACAAAGACCAAAGGTAGATAAAACCACAAAAATAGGTAGAAACCAGAGCAGAAAAGCTGAAAATTCTAAAAGTCAGAGCACCTCTCCCCCTCCAAAGGAATGCAGCTCCTCACCAGCAATGGAACAAAGCAGGACGGAGAATGACTTTGACAAGTTGAGAGAAGAAGGCTTCAGATGATCAAACTTCTCTGAGCTAAAGGAGGATGTTTAAACCCATTGCAAAGAAGCTAAAAACCTTGAAAAAGATTAGATGGATGGATAACTAGAATAACCAGTATAGAGAAGTCCTTAAATTACCTGATGGAGCTGAAAATCATGGCACAAGAGCTATGTGATGAATGCACAAGCTTCAGTAGCCAATTTGATCAACTGGAAGAAAGGGTATCAGCGATTGAAGATCAAATGAATGAAATGAAGCGAGAAGAGAAGTTTAGAGAAAAAAAGAGTAAAAGGAAACAAACAAAGCCTCAAAGAAATATGGGATATGTGAAAAGACCAAATTTACATCTGATTGGTGTACCTGAAAGTGACAGGGAAAATGGAACCAAGTTGGAAAACACTTTTCAGGATACTATCCAGGAGAATTTCCCCAACCTAGCAAGGCGGGCCAACATTCAAATACAGGAAATACAGAGCATGCCACAAAGATACTCCTTGAGAAGGGCAACTCCAAGACACATAATTGTCAGATTCACCAAAGTTGAAAAAACGTTAAGGGCAGACAGAAAAAGGTCAGGTTACCCACAAAGGGAAGCCTATCAGACTAAGAGTGGATCTCTCAGCAGAAACTCTACAAGCCAGAAGAGAGTGGGGGCCAATATTCAACATCCTTGAAGAAAAATATTTTCAACCCAGAATTTCATATCCAGCCAAACTAAGCTTCATAAGTGAAGGAGAAATAAAATCCTTTATAGATAAGCAAATGCTGAGAGATTTTGTCACCACCAGGCCTGCCTTACAAGAGCTCCTGAAGGAAGCACTAAACATGGAAAGGAACAACCGTTACCACCCACTGCAAAAACATGCCAAATTGTAAAGATCATCAATGCTAAGAAGAAACTGGATCAACTAATGAGCAAAATGACCAGCTAACATCATAATGACAGGATCAAATTCACACAACAATATTAACCTTAAATGTAAACGGGCTAAATGCTCCAATTAAAAGACACAGACTGACAAATTGGATAAAGAATCAAGACCCATCAGTGTGCCACATTCAGGAGACCCATCTCACATGCAGAGACACACATAAGCTCAAAATAAAGGGATGGAGGAAGATCTACCAAACAAATGGAAAACAAAAAAAGCAGGGGTTGCAATCCTAGTCTGTGATAAAACAGACGTTAAACCAACAAAGATCAAAAGAGACAAAGAAGGCCATCACATAATGGTAAAGGGATCAATTCAACAAGAAGAGCTAACTATACTAAATATATATGCACCCAATACAGGAGCACCCAGATTCATAAAGCAAGTCCTTAGAGACCTACAAAGAGACCTAGACTCCCACACAATAATAATGGGAGGCTTTAACACCTCACTGTCAACATTAGACAGATCAACAAGAGAGAAAGTTAACAAGGATATCCAGGAATTGAACTCAGCTTCACACCAAGCAGACCTAATAGACATCTACAGAACTCTCCACCCCAAATCAACAGAATATACATTCTTCTTAGCACCACATCACACTCATTGCAATATTGACCACATAGTTGGAAGTAAGCACTCCTCAGAAAATGTACAAGAACAGAAATTATAACAAACTGTCTCTCAGACCACAGTGCAATCAAACTAGAACTCAGGATTAGAAACTCCCTCAAAACGACTCAACTATATGGAAACTGAACAACCTGCTCCTAAATGACTACTGGGTACATAACGAAATGAAGGCAGAAATAAAGATGTTCTTTGAAACTAATGAGAACAAAGATACAACATAGCAGAATCTCTGCGACACATTTAAAGCAGTGTGTAGAGGGAAATTTATAGCACTAAATTCCCACAAGATAAAGTAGGAAAGATCTAAAATTGACACCCTAACATCACAATTAAAGCACTAGAGAAGCAAGAGCAAACACATTCAAAAGCTAGCAGAAGGCAAGAAATAACTAAGATCAGAGCAGAACTGAAGGAGATAGAAACACAAAAAAACCTTTCAAAAAATCAATGAATCCAGGAGCTGGTTTTTTGAAAAGATCAACAAAATTGATAGACCACTAGCAAGACTAATAAAGAAGAAAAGAGAGGAGAATGAAATAGACATAATAAAAATGATAAAGGGGTTATCACCACTGAACCACAGAAATATAAACTACCATCAGAGAATACTATAAACACCTCTATGAAAATAAACTAGAAAATCTAGAAGAAATGCATAAATTCCTGGACACATACACCCTCCCAAGTCTAAACCAGGAAGAAGTTGAATGCTTGAATAGGCCAATAACAGGCTCTGAAATTGAGGCAATAATTAATAGCCTACCAACCAAAAAAAGTCCATGACCAGACGGATTCACAGTTAAATTCTACCAGAGGTACAAGGAGGAGCTGGTACCTTTCCTTCTGAAACTATTCCACTCGATAGAAAAAGAGGGAATCCTCCCTAATTCATTTTATGAGGCCAGCATCATCCTGATACCAAAGCCTGGCAGAGACACACACACAAAAAGAGAAATTTAGACCAATATCCCTGACGAATATTGATGCAAAAATTCTCAATAAAATACTGGCAAACCAAATCCAGCAGCACATCACAAAGCTTATCCACCATGATCAAGTGGGCTACATCCCTGGGATGCAAGACTGGTTCAACATACACAAATCAATAAACGTAATCCATTACATAAACAGAACCAAAGACAAAAACCACATGATTATCTCAATAGATGCAGAAAAGGCCTTCAATAAAATTCAACAAACCTTCATGCTAAAAACTCTCAATAAGTTAGGTATTAATGGGACGTATCTCAAAATAATAAGAGCTATTTATGAAAAACCCACAGCCAATATCATACTGAATGGGCAAAAACTGGAAGCATTCCCTTTGAAAACTGCCACAAGACAGGGATGCCCTCTCTCACCACTCCTATTCAACATAGTGTTGGAAGCTCTGGCCAGGGCAGTCAGGCAGGAGAAAGAAATAAAGGGTATTCAATTAGGAAAAGAGGAAGTCAAATTATCCCTGTTTGCAGATGACATGATTATATATTTAGAAAACCCCATCGTCTCAGCCCAAAATCTCCTTAAGTTGATAAGCAACTTCAGCACAGTCTCAGGATACAAAATCAATGTGGAAAAAATCACAGACATTCCTATACACTAATAAGAGACACACAGAGAGCCAAATCATGAGTGAACTCCCATTCAAAATTGCTTCAAATAGAAAAAATACCTAGGAATCCAACTTTCAAGGGATGTGCAGGACCTCTTCAAGGAAAACTACAAACCACTGCTCAACAAAATAAGAGAGGACACAAACAAGTGGAAGAACATTCCATGCTCATGAATAGGAAGAATCAATATAGTGAAAATGGCCATACTGCCCAAGGTAATTTATAGATTCAATGCCATCCCCATCAAGCTACCAATGACTTTCTTCACAGATTTGGAAAAAACTCCTTTAAAGTTCATATGCAACCAAAAAACACCCCACATTGCCAAGACAATCCTAAGCCAAAAGAACATAGCTGGAGGCATCACGCTACCTGACTTCAAACTATACTACAAGGCTACAGTAACCAAAACAGCATGGTACTGCTACCAAAACAGACATATAGGTCAATGAAACAGAACAGAGCCCTCAAAAATAATACCACACATCTAAAACCATCTGATCTTTGACAAACCTGACAAAAACAAGAAATGGGGAAAGGATTCCCTGTTTAATAAATGGTAATGGGAAAACTGGCTAGCCATATGTAGAAAGCCAAAACTGGATCCCTTCCTTACACCTTATACAAAAATTAATTCAAGATGGATTAAAGACTTAAATGTTAGACCTAAAACCATAAAAACCCTAGAAGAAAACCTAGGCAATACCATTCAGGACATAGGCATGGGCAAGAACTTCATGTCTAAAACACCAAAAGCAATGGCAACAAAAGCCAAAATTGACAAATGGGATCTCATTAAACTAAAGAGCTTGTACACATCAAAGAAACTACCATCAGAGTGAACAAGCAACCTACAGAATGGGAGAAAAGTTTTGCAATGTACCCATCTGACAAAGGATTAATATCCAGAATCTACAAAGAACTTAAACAAATTTACAAGAAAAAAAATCAAACAACCCCATCAAAAAGTGGGCAAAGGATATGAACAGACGCTTCTCAAAACAAGACATTTATGCAGACAACAGACACATGAAAAAACATTCATCATCACTGATCATCAGAGAAACGCAAATCAAAACCACAATGAGATACCATCTCACACCAATCAGAATGGTGATCATTAAAAAGTCAGGAAAAAACAGGTGCTGGAGAGGATATGGAGAAATAGGAACACTTTTACACTGTTGGTAGGACTGTAAACTAGTTCAACCATTGTGGAAGACAGTGTGGTGATTCCTCAAGGATCTAGAACAAGAAATATCATTTGACCCAGCCATCTCATTACTGGGTATGTACCCAAAGGATTATAAATCATGCTGCTATAAAGACACATGCACACGTATGTTTATTGCGGCACTATTCACAATAGCAAAGACTTGGAACCAACCCAAATGTCCATCAGTGACAGACTGGATTAAGAAAATGTGGCACATATGCACCATGGAATACTATGCAGCCATAAAAAAGGATGAGTTCATGTCCTTTGTAGGGACATGGATGAAGCTGGTAACCATCATTCTCAGCAAACTATCGCAAGGACAGAAAACCAAACACCACATGTTCTCACTCATAGCTGGGAATTGAACAATGAAAACACTTCAACACAGGAAGGGGAATATCACACACTGGGGACTGTCATAGGGTCGGGGGAGCGGGGAGGGATAGCATTAGGAGATATACCTAATGTAAATGATGAGTTAATGTGTGCAGCACACCTACATGGTACATGTATACATATGTAACAAACCTGCACATTGTGCACATGTACCCTAGAACTTAAAGTATAATAATGTTAAAAAAAGGGAAAAATCCTGCCAAAAGGGTTTTTCAGGTGGATTGAGCCCAGATACTTCTGTAAAACAAATTAAAGAATATATTGGAGGCTTTGTGAAGTTTGAAAATATTGAAATTCCCATGGATACAAAAACAAATAAAGAAGATTTTGTTTTCTCACATATACAGATGAAGAGCCAGTAAAGAAATGGTTAGACAGCAGATTATTATGAAATTGGTTCTGGGAAGTGTGAAATCAAAGTTGCACAACCCAAAGAGGTATGGAAGCTGCAACACCAAAACAAAAAGGAAGAACAGGTGCTGCAACCAGTGAATGAGGGGGCCCTAGGGGGTCGTGACCAAGGTCAGGACATAACTGGAATCAATGATCTAGTGACTACTATGATCTTGGATATGGGAATTACAATAGTGCCTATGGGGTGATCAAAACTGTAGTGGCTATGGCAGATATGATCATGCTGGGTATAACTACAGGAACCATGACTATGCACAGGTGTATGCAGACTATAGTGGCCAAAAGAGCACTTATCACAAGGCCATCTCCAGGGGGTGGCAATCACCAAAACAGTTATCAGTCATACTAAAGGAGGACATTGGAGAAAACAGGAGGAGATGCTAAAATAACCCATCTTGCAGGATGACATTGAAGATTGGTCTTTTGTTGATCTCAGATGATTATTTTGTAAAAGACTTTCTAGTGTACAAGACACAATTGTGTCCAACTGTATATAGCTGCCAATTCATGTTCTTTGTTTTTACTTTGTCCTTTGCTATTTATGTTATGACTCAATGTGGATTTGTGTTTACACACATTTTATTTGTATGATTTTATATTAAACCTCAAATAAATGCTTCCTTATATGATTATTTTTCTGTGTCAGGTACTGCATAGCTCCATAAAAATATAATTTTAAATAAGTAATAATTAAGGCACAGTTTGTTTTGCAGGGAGAAGTGATCCATAGGGATAAACTGTGGTCCTTTATAAATAGCCAGCCACAGTGTCACCCTGTTTCCCAATATGTAGATATATTCCATGCTCTTAAGGCTTCATCTCTGTGTTAACTGAAGTTTCCACCACATCTTCGGATGATGTTCTTTCCCCTCTGGATATCTGAAGACACTTTCCTGAGACAAAGTCACAGTGTTGTGATCACTGGAAGCTTTCTAGTAGACAATTTGTCCTCTGGATTGTAACATAATGATTGTTAATAGCTCCTTTTGCTTTGTTCTTGTCTCTGGAAAGCCATTTTTGAATTGCTAATTACTTCTTTGACTTTAGAGCTAATCAGTGGTCTGCTAGAAAAAGCTTTATATGCAATTATAATCATAACACCATGATGTTAATTCTCTTAGTAAAAATCTAAATAAATATAGAAAAGAACACTGTAAAACTGTGGTAGGAGCTATAGTTTAAAGTATTGAAAGTAATTATAACACAAGGAATTTCACAGATAGGTATGAGATTATCCATTAAAGTATGATCAAAATTTCAATTAAAATTTGAAGTAGTGGCAGAGTAACTAATTTAGTTATATTCTGTTAGTGTTATGTCACAGCCATCACAACACCGAACAAAATATTTTCTATTTGGGCATTCTGAGGAAGCTGTATTACAGTTAACTGCAAATGTCATGTGAGTTTAGAAAAAGTCATGATAGTAAATATCATTTTAATGTAGTCAGTGAATAAATTCGAGTAGGTAAGCATTTGCATATTCAGACGTTGGAAGGAATAGTGGAAAAGATAAGTCTTAAGATGGTAATGTTGATCCAAGTGTGCCTGACTCGTGTCATTACAGTAGATTTTCCCGGTGCATTGAAAAGAAATAATTTCATATTTAGGTTTTAGAGGACCTGCGTAAACACAAACTTTGAATTTTGCATTCAGTATAGTTAATTGGATTTAAGGATGTTTGTCTCCAGGTTAACTACTGGGATTGGCACACGTGTCCACATGCAGAGTAGTTAATCTTGTGCAACCAGTTTAAGTTTTTTATGCTTATGAACTTGTCTTTTAAAAAAAAATAGTGTCTACAACTTTATTTGTTCCAGTGATATTTGTACTTGTTGGGCTATCAAGTTACGATGCTCTTGGCCGTTTTTGCTTCTGTTTTTCTATTTCACCTTATACCTAGGATAAGTACCAGTGTTGGTTATTGCAAGGGACTCTGCTTATTCTTTCGACATGCAACTTTAGGGACTAGGAGGGAGTTCATTTTGTGTTGTCAGTAGGTACAGTATCTAGGGCAGTGAATCCTGTAAGTTCAAATGTATAATTAAGTGAAAAGTTGACCTTGAGATTGTCCTTTTCTCTGACCAAAAATGAATAAAGGCTTTTGAAATACATAAAAATAATAAAGAAATAACAATCTGACCTCACAGTGAGAGTTTATCTAAAATTGTCTATACTATAATTTCAACAAAATATAAACCTCATTTTAAAGGCCATAAATAGACATTCAGAACAGATGAAATGATGATGCACATTAGGCAACAATTCACAAAGTGTTCAACAAATTTTCATTTATGACTAATTATGTTCCTGATTCTATAAAAATAAATGGAAACCATTGAGTAATTCATTCACTTATCCATTCAAAAATATTTATGTAGGACCTAGTGCTGAGGATATGGATCTTATTTTCACTGGGGGACAAAGTGGCAGTGACATAATCAGTTTTATACAATTATAAACAAAGTGTGTATTTAAAGGGAAAAAGGGGTTTTCTTGAAGAGGTGGCAAAGCTGGAATCTATAGATATTATAAATGGGAGTTAACCCGGAGGAGAGTGTGATTTAAAGGTAGGAAAAAATAAACAGAATTGCATATGCTGAGATCCTATGGCAGGAAGGAAATGGAGGACCAGGAATAGTGGCTCATACCTATAATCCCAACAGCTTGGGGGACTGAGGCGGGAGGAGTGCTTGAGCTCAGGAGTTTGAGACCAGTCTGGGCAACATGGCAAGACCCTATCTCTAAAAATATACAAAAATTAGCTGGGTGTGGTAGCACATGCCTATAATCTTAGGTACCTGGGAGGCTGAGGTAGGAGGACAGCTTGAGCCCAAGAGGTCGAGGTTGCAATGAACCATCATCACACCACTGCACTATAGCCTGGGTGGCAGGGTGAGACTTTATTCAAAAAAAAAAGAAGGAAGTGGGGCATTTTCCAAAAACTGAAAGAAGCCAGTTGGTTGGGGAGCACAGTCAAGATCACTGTGGTAGAGAAGAAGCAGGAGAGGTAGACAATGGCCAAAACACAGAGAGTCTTTTAGGCTTTATTTAGGATTAGAGTCTTTATCCTAAAATCAATAAGAATCTATGGAGGAGATTTAAGGATGGGGCTGACATGCTCAGATCTGATCTTTGGAAGGTCACTTCAGCCTGGGGTACTGAGACCAGATTTGGGTGGAGGATTAGAGGAGATATACAGAGGCCACTTAGGAGACTGTTACAGTAGATCAGATGAAACATGATATGTAGCTTAAACTAATTCAGTGGCAATGATGAGAAGTAAATAGGGTCAAAAGACTTAAGAGGTAAAACTACAGTACTTGCTGATAGAGAGAATATACAAGGAGGTAGGGTCAGGGATTGCAGCGGAATAAGGAAAAGGAAACTGTCCAAGATCTCTTCCTCATTTCTTAACAGCACAACTAGATGGGATGGAGGAATAATTCACTGAAATACGAAACACTGGAAAAGGGCCAGATTTGGAGGCAGGTGTCAGGGAATGTGAGAAGATAGAAATTTCATTAACTTGACTTTGAGTTGCCTTAGAGATGTCAAAGCAGGCAGGAGGGTTTAGAGCATGTAAGAGAGGGCTAGGCTGGAAACGGAAGTTTGAAAGTCCTTGGTGATCTTTAATGTGATGGGTAAGATTTCCTAGAAAGAGAATGAATAGATAGATAGATAGATAGATAGATAGATAGATAGATAGATAGACAGACAGGAGTACTTAGAACTAAGCCTTGAAAAATTCCAAGATACAATGCTAAGGTAAAGGATGATGAGGTAAAAAGGAATCTTAAAAGAAATAGCAAGAGAAAAAGGAGAAAAATCAGATTAGTATGATATTCTAGAAACTAGTGGAAGAGAACCTTTCAAGAAAGAAGGAGCCAACATATCCAATGCATAAGGGCATACATAAACAAAAATGTAAATTGTTACAATTTTTTCTAAGGGATTAAGATAGTAATAACAAAATTAAGAATACAAACCAGACATCTGCTTCTGGCTATAATGCAGCATCAAAGACCAGGCTTACCCTTCCACTGTAAATAACTAGAAAACTGGGGAAAATACATAAAACCCATGTTTTCACAAATTGGATAACAGGCAAAGCATGTCTGTGATCACTGAAGAAAATGAAACAAGTTGGGTGGAACTCATGATTGCCACAGCTTTCTGACTGGAGGTATACTTCAGGCCATACAACAGGGAGGGCATTCTCAAGCATTAGTAAGCTTCAGGAAACAGAGATCAGCAGTCAGGGAAGGGAAGGCCTCTGGAAGTTGTGAAGCAGAGTTATAAAAAAGAGGGAGCTATGCACAAAATCAGTTCATAAATCTGCATGTAGCTCTTCTTGAGTCTTTGCTGAATACCGAGAGGTGTGTGCAGAGAGAAAAGTAGTACAAATCCCAACAAAAATGGAACAGGAAGATAAAAGTCAAGGAGTTATTTGAGTTCACACAGGGATGAAGATGTTTGACCTCTTACTAGTTAAGGTGGAAAGTCTTTGTGAATCACCCCAGTCATTCACAGGAGAGACCTCAGGAGCCTTAGTAGAAAAACTAAAATTTGTTACAGTAAAGCCTCCTCCACACACATTCTACCAAAGCTTAAAAACAAGCCTCAACCTGATCCATAAGTCTTAACTGCCTGCCAAAACAAGGCCCAAAACTATTTTTTTTTAAAAGACAGAAAAATCAGGCATTCAACAATATTAACATTTACAATATCCTGTATCCACTCAAAAAACACTAGAAGCACCAGGAATCAGACAAAAAAGTTGATCAATGAACAAAATAAAAATCCATAAATAGTGATGGGTACAAATATACAATTAAACAGAAGAAATAAGACCTGGTATTCTATAGATCTGTAGGGTGACTACAGTTAATATTAATTTATTGTACATTTTGAAATAGCTTGGAGGGAATAATTCAAATGTTCATAACATAAAGATAAATATTTAAGGTGATATATATCCCAATTACCCTGATTTGATTATATGAATGTATCAAATTATCACAAGTACCCTGAAAAATATGTATCTACTGTGTATCAATTTTAAAAAGCACAAAAAATCCAGTAAATAAAAGATAGAGAAATGGCAAAAATGATAGAATTAGTATGAAAGAATTGAAAATAGATCTAATAAGTGTTATAAGTATGCTACAGGGCTTAAAAGAAAACATAAACATAATGAAAAAAGAGAGAAAATTTCTAGAGCTGAAAAAAAAATAATATGTAAAATGAAAATGTCATTGGATGGAATTAATAGCAAATTACATACTGCAGAAGAAAAAAAAATCAATGAACTTAAAGACACAACAATAGAAATTATCTAAAATGAAACACAGAGTGAAAAAGACCAAAAAATTAACAGAACCTCCATGATATATCAGGTAATACCAAGAATACTAATATACATGTAAGTGGAGTGCTAGAAGAAAGGAGAGGGAATGAAGAAAAATATTTTAAAAAATAAAAGTCAAAATGTTTTCAAATCTGAAAAAAAAAATAAAATCACAGATTGAAGAATACCAATGAACCACAAACCAAGAATTACAAGCCTTAATAAAACTATTCAAAGGCATTCAATAATCAAATTGTTAAAAAAAAAAAAAAAAGTCATAAAAAAATCTTAAAAGCAGCCAGTGGTGGGGTCAAGAAGGGAGACATTATATACAGAAAAACACAGAGAAGAATGATCACAGACTTTACAGAGAAGAATGATCACTCTAAGAAACTATACAAGTCAAAAAAATGATAGAACATCTGCAAAGTGCTGAAAAAATGTTTGTTTGTTTTTAAAAAAAAAAAAAAAAACCTGTCAGTTTATAATCCTACACACTCCATGAAAATATCTTTGAAGAATAAAGACAAAACAAAAATTTTTTCAGGCAAATAAAACTGAAGAGATTTCTAGCTGCCCAAAAAGGATTATTAAAGAAAGACCTGCATCGTAAGAATTATTAAAGAAAGGCCAATCACAGTGGCTCACGCCTATAATCCCAGCACTTCAGGTAGCTCAAGGTGGGCAGATCACTTGAGGTCAGGGGTTTGAAACCAGCCTGGCCAACATGGCCAAACCCTGTCTACTAAAAATATAAAAAATTAGCCAGGTTTGATGGTGTGTGCCTGTAATCTCAGCTATCTGTGTGGCTGAGGCACCAGGATCGCTTGAACCTGGGAGGTGGAGGTTGCAGCAAGTCAAAATTGTGCCACTGCACTCCAGCCTGGGCAACAGAGCAAGAAAGAAAAATGATAACAGATGGAAAATATATGTAGCAGTGTTTACTGCAAACATAGAGATGAAAAAGAAATTATAACAATGGCAAATTATAGAAGAAAGGAAATGGAAATATCGTGTGTTAAGGGTTTTATATAATGAATAAACTGATAAAACATAATTTAAGATATACTGTAATGAGCGAACCTACAAATTCTAGAGGAACCACTAAAAATTATAATTAATAATCTCATAGTACAGATAAAGTAGAATAAAACATAATAAAAAGGGAGCAGAAAAAGGCAAAGAAAATAAAAAAATAATAGATGGTGCAAGTAAAAAAAAAACAGCAAGATGGTAGGCTTACATTCAACCATATTTTTAAGTATATTAAAGGTAAATGACATAAACACTATAATTAAAAGGCAGAGATTGGCAAACTTGATAAAAACAAGACAAACAATATGGTATTTACAAAAAGCCCGCTTTAAATACAAACAAAAGTATAGGTAAAAAATACAAGAACAGCAAAAGATATACCATGAAAACGCTATACTATAAACAACTTTATGCCACAAAATTCAACAATGTAGATGAAATGTCCAAATTCCTAAATGACACAAATTACCAAAAATAACTCCAGAAGAACAGCAGATCTGAATTCCTTATATCTATTAACTCAATTACATTATTAAAAACTTCCTCAAAGAGAAAATTCCAGATCTAGACCATTTGACTGGTAACTTTTATCAATCTTCTGAGGAATAAATAATATCAATCCCATACAAACTCTTTCAGAAATTAAAGGAGAAACGAATACACCCCAAATCTTTTTATAATGTTGGTATTTGCGTGATACCAAAGCCAAAAAATTAAATTATAGGAAAAGAGGTCAGGCGCGATGGCTCAAGCCGGTAATCCCAGCATTTTGGAAGGCCAAGGTGGGTGGATCACCTAAGGTTAGGAGTTCGAGACCAGCCTGGCCAACATGGTGAACATGTGCATGATGTGATGCCTCACATCATACACAAAAATTAACATAGGCAAAATTATAGGTTGGGTGCAATGGCTCACACCTATAATCCCAGCACTTTGGGAGGCCAAGGTGGGTGGATTGCTTGAGCTCAGGAGTTTGAGACCAGCATGGGTAACATGGCAAAACCTCATCTCCACAAAAAATAAAACATATATATATATATAACATGGGTGTGGTGGCCCACACCTGTAGTCACAGCTACTCAGGAGGCTGAGGCAGGAGGACTGTTTAGGCCTAGGAAGTCAAGGCTGCAGGGAGCTGAGATCAAACCACTGTACTATAGCCTGGGCAACAGAGTAAGACCTTGATTCAAATATATATATATATATATAAAACAAAAGCACAAATGAAAGAAAAACTTAATATAGTGGACTTTATCAAATTTAAAACTTTTGTCATAAAAACTGTTCAGAAACCTAAGTTGTAAACAAAATACTAGGAGAAAATATCTATGGTACATATATCTGACCACTTGTATCCAAATACATAATGAATTTTTAAAATCTCAATAGTAAGACAACCTAATTTTAGAAAGGGTAGATTATTTGAACATATGCTTCACAATAGAAGACATACTAATGCTCAATAAGCATATTAAAAAATGTTCAACATCCTTAGTCATCAGGAAAATGCAAATTTAAATTACAATAAGATGCCACTACACACACATTACAATGGATAACATTTATTATTATTACTTTTTTAGACAAGGTATTTCTCTGTCATGCAGGCTAGAGTGCAGTGGTGCAATTATGGCTCACTGTAGCCTCCACCTCCTGGGATCAAGCGTCTTCCTACCTCACCTCCAGAGTAGCTAGGACCACAGGCACATGCCACCACACTCAGCTGTTTTTCTTTTTTTATTACTATCAGTTTTAGTAGAGATGAGGTCTCACTATGTTGGCCTGGCTGGTCTTGAACTCCTGGGCTCAAGAGATCTTCCTGCCTCAGCCTCCAAAAGTGCTGAGATTACAGGTATGAGGCACAGCCCCCGGCCTAAAATTTAAATGTTGATAATATCAAGTGTGGACAAGAAAGTAGAGTAACTGAATCGTTACACATTGCTGGCAGGAGTGTAAAATGGTATAGCCATTTTGGAAAACTGTTTGGCAGTTTCTTAACTGTTAAGTAGCTAAACATAAACTTAGTCTGGGACCCAGCAATTTCAAGCGAAACAATGTACACCTCCACAAAAAACTGTACATAAATATACATACATTACTCATCATAACCAAAAACTGAAACAACTCAAATGTCCATCAAAAGGCAGATGAATAAAGAAATAAATACATGCATAATAGTCCCCCCTTATCCTTGGGGGATGCATTCAAGACCCCCAGTGGATGCCTGAAACCTTTAATAGTACCAAACCCGGTATATACTATTTTTTCTTACACTTACATACCTATGATAAAGTTTAATTTCTAAATTAGGCACAGTTAAAGATTAAAAAATAATCAATAATAAAATAGAATGTTTATAGCAACACAGCACTTCAGCCTGGGTGACACAGTGAGACCCTGTCTCTTAAAAAAAGGAAAAAGAGGCCAGGCACGGTTGCTCACGCCTGTAATCCCAGCACTTTCAGAGGCCAAGGTAGGTGGATCACGAGGTCAGGAGACTGAGACCATCCTGGCTAACACGGTGAAACTCCATCTCTACTAAAAATACAAAAAATTAGCCGGGCATGGTGGCAGGCGCCTGTAGTCCCAGCTACTCGGGAGGCTGAGGCAGGAGGATGGTGTGAACCCAGGAGGCAGAGTTTGCAGTGAGCCAAGATTGTGCCACTGCACTCCAGCCTGGGCAACAGAGCTAGACTCTGTCTCAAAGAAAAGAAAGAAAAAAGAAAGAAAAAGTACCATACTTGACAATGACAATTACCCCCTGTATAGGCTATATAAACAAATAGACCAGCAATTCTAGGGAAAGATATCTTGAAAGAGAATCTGCACTACTATTATAATACTGGGGTGAGTGGATTACACTACAGTCCCAGGTTTGGACAAACTAGAGAGATTTCAACATCTCTTCTTCTGAGCCTTTGGAAAAATGGAATTTTTATTTCTAGGACTGTCAATTTACCAAAATGAACTATAGAACCCTAAATGAACAATATGCAAGACACAAAATCAAGATATCTTCTGAATGAATTGTATTTAAAATAATATTTTCTAACTAAATATCACACCAAAAATTTTAAAGTAAATCAGAAGTATCTAATTAAAAGTTTACAAAGTACAGAATGTAGTTGCCTTATACATAGAGAAAGGTCTACTGATTTCTGACATAACCATGCAATATGATTGTTTTCCTCTTAGTAACATATTTGAAATAAAAAATATGCTGAAGATGTTTTATTAAAAGGCCAAATTCTTTGCTATGTGACATCCTATGGCTCAGGAATTTTAATTCTTTCTTTTGTTGACATATTTCTTTTTGAACTTCAAACAGAGTATTTATGATCTGAAAAGGTACATATACTAATTGATTGGCCTTTTGTCAACATTGTTTAGTATTATTTTACTTCCACCTTAGAAGAGTAAGAGGAAAAGTTAAATAGTGATTAATTTATCCAGATTTAATTTTAATATCTTCCATGTTCATCAAGAATGTGCAATATTATAATTTTCTAACTACCATAGAATTTTAACATTTTACCAGCAAAAATCTTTTTATGTGCCTTCTTTCCATATGACATATTTGTCATACTCACTCTACAGAACATTTGGCATAATGGTACTTCTTAATCAAAATGGATAAATACCCTCTTATTTTAAAAATCCACATACTTAGATATTGAGGTGGAAAGTATGTTTTACACTCAAACTAGAATCCTGTTATTGGATTTGGCTGCCTTTTTCTTATAAAAAGACCTGCTGTATTTAAAATTTTTGCTTTGATAGAGAATAGAAAAAGAGCTCTGTTATAAAAAACAAAGGCTTTTTAAAGGTAGTATTGAAAATAAATAATTGGCTTTTGTTCATTAGAGGCTAAATCTATTTTGTGGTTTGAAAGAGCTAAGAACAGATTGCTTCCCTCAGATTCTTAGCAAAGAAATGTTTTTGTCAATTAATATTCTTTGCTAAGAACAGTTTTTCCAGTGTTGCTTTTCAAATGGAATAATATTATAAATAGGCCTGTCCAAAGGACAATTCTTAGGCTTTTTTCTAAGATCTTAAGGTCTTAGAGCATAATAATTATGGCATGCCAGTTCAGAAGCATGGTAGAAGATAAAAAATCATGTTTCAAACAGGAAATGTACTGGGAGAAAAAGTTGCCATAGGTAGCCTTTCTTTCAAATTAAATAAAAGGAACATCAACCACAAATTATGCCAGTCTTCCTCTTCTCATCAGGCTTTTGCTCAACATTTACATCCCAGGATGATAGCAGGAGAAGAGCAGGAAGCAAGGAATTGAGTGCCATTGCAAAAGGCCCAGAAACTGTAAGAACACAGCATTCCACACACCCAGTGTTGTTCCCCTGCTTCAGTTTTATCCTCTCTTCCAGCCTGTGCTGAAGTCACTGCCACTTTATGAGAGTCAGTAGCAATTACTATGTGCCAGACACTATCCTAAGAGTCTTAGCTCTTTTAACTCATTAAATACTCACAACAATGTTTGAGTAACACTATTCTTCTCATTTTGCAAATGGAGAAACTCAAGATCATTCAGCTGCTGAGTGGAGAGACCAGATGCAAACCCAGGCAGTCTGGCTCCAATGCCCGCAAAGGCTTTTATTCTACCCTCTCTCCAGTAAAGGGAGATGACTACAGTTAGTGGTTCCTCGACAGGCATGGAAGAAGATCAGTCACTGGTTTTTTTGTTTTTTGTTTTTTTTTTCCCCAGTAAACAGCTGCTCCCTTGTTAAGGTAGGGGTAAGGTCCTAGAGTTAGGGACAGGAAGGCAAGATATAAGTAGGAGTAAAGCAGAAAGGCATATCTCAAACAAACAAACAAAAAAGAGTCACCCAGGCACAGTGGCTTACACCTGTAATCTCAGCACTTTGGGAGTGCGGGGTGGGAGGATCTCTTGAGACCAGAAGTTTGATCCCAACCTGGGCAATATAGTGAGACCTCATCTCTACAAATAACAATAATGATAACAAAAATGGCCAAGTGTAGTGGCCTGTGCCTGTGGTCCCAGCTACTTAGGAGGCTGAGGTGGCAGGATCACTTGAGCCTGGGAGACCAAGGCTGCAGCCAGCCATGATGATGCCACTGCACTCCAACCTGGGGACAGAGCAAATCTGTCTCAAAAAAAAAAAGAAAAAAAAGAAAAAAAGAAAAAAAGAAAAAGAAAAAAGTGAAGGCAAGAGAAAAGTCTATTCAAACATAGCTTCTGGAAAAATTGAAAACTAACAAGGGGGTGAAAATAGACAAGAGCTATAGCAATGTGATAAACATTTTTGGGAAATTTCTTTCAAAATAAAAAAAAAATCAAAATATAGACTGAGACCATGTAGTATTCCATTTTATACACAAATTAACCTAGGCCAGGAAATATTTCTGCCCAACTGAGTCATTTTATAGATGGGTAAACACAGGCCATAAAGACTGAATGCCCTGCCCAAGACTTGAGGAAGCAGGCAGGACAGGCAAGGCTACAAGCCACCCACACCTCCTGACTTTAAGCTCAGTGCTCTTCCACCACCTATATTAAACACAATTTATCAGCTTTTAAAACACAAAAGCCATAGTCAATAGGTTGCAATTCAATTTTAAGAACATAAAAAATTACAGTGTACCCATATCAAAGGTTAAATACACAATACCTCAGGCTATCACCTGCTCAATAGCCAAATAATATTGTAAAGTAGTAGTTAGATAAAGTAGTCATTTTTAAATGTGAGGAGGAGAATTATTGGCATAACTGTACTTTTTTTCTTCCAATATTTTATCCATATAACATTTTCAACATTTACATTATTTTAAAGTTGGAAAATTTAGTCACATGCATATACACATATATACAGCAAACATGGTGAAATGACTGAATCTTATTAATTTCTTCTTCTCTATAAGGGAAATCAAAAGGTTGAATAGAAAGGGATTTAAGCTAAGAGTTATTAGGCCAGTATTAATACTGATTTATAATCTCTAAGATTCTTCTAGTCCTAAAATTCTATAATTTTAGAAAGCTCATAACTGAAAAAAACATTGGATTAAAATATTAAATTTAAGTATTTGACTAATGAGATTATGACATACCACCTAAAGAAAATTATTTCTAGTGGTTTCAAAGAAGGGAGAAGAGGCTGGGTGCAGTGGCTCATGCCTGTAATCCCAGCACTTTGGGAGGCTGAGGTAGGAGGATTGCTTGAGCCTAGGAGCTCAAGATCAGCCTGAGCAACATAGGGAGACCTCATCTCTATAAAAAAAAACAAAATTTGCCAGGCATGGTGGCACATGCCTGTGGTCCCAGCCACTCAGGAGGGCTGAGGCAAGAGGATCACTTGAGCTGGGGAGGTTTAGACTGCAGGGAGCTGAGATCTTGCCACTGCACTGCAGCCTGGGTGACAGAGCAAGACCCTGTCTTGGAAAAAAAAAAAAAAAAAAATGAGATTTACAAGAAGTTGATAAAATACTAGTGATTATGGTATCTATGGGATTACAAATTATGTTAGTTAATAAAGAAATTTTTACCAATCTTAACAAATAGAAAGGGGGGGCAAAAAGTTAATGTAAAGTAGAAATAAGAAGTTCTTTCCTGACATAAACTCTTACATACTAAAGCCCTCTGTGTTTATGCACACTAGCATAGGAACACTAGCATACTCATACAAAAAGTTCAGAAGCTTACATAGTTCACACTTTTTTTAAGTTTAAAAGTTAATAATGTTGTAAGAAATGCAGAAGTACATTAAACCTCATTCTCATAGATGTGGGAAAGAGACAATGGAAAAATAAGTGACTTTTCCAAGGCCAAACAGTAAATCATTAAATGCCTATGATTTTAAAAATCAAGTTTTCAACGGACCATAAAAATGAATTAATTCTGTGTGGGCAGATATTTTTCTTTTATCAAATTCTCTACATTATAGGAATTTCCTTGTCTTTCTCCCTATTGTGTTTTTGTTATTTATGTCCTACTTTTACATCATTTAGAAATGTCCAAAGAAGGCTACTCCTCTCAATACCACTGGAGATTTCATTGACCTTTCTCAGTTTGAATCACAATAATGATCACTGTCTCTGATAATCAGTGTATCTGAGATTCAAATTCATTGGAGCTAAATAATATAAGTGATCTTTAAGACAAAGAAAAACGCAAAAGAACAAGATTAAAATATAGTCTTTCGAAGACTTACTTCTAGTAATTGGGGTAGACAGAAGAGAAAAAACTAAAATGACAACAAAATACACAAAAATGGCAGAGAAATAATGAACATTTTATCTAAAGATATTCTACTAAAACTTTGAGGTCTCACTCACACATCTCTCTTACTAACACTTTTGAGGATATATTTCCAAATTTACTTATTTTAAATTCTTTAAGTGTAATCGTGTTCTAAATTATGTATATTATAAAGTACAAATATAGAAAATCTATGAGTACAAGAAAAAAGATATATAATGTGGACATATGTAGTATAGACAATTCGAATAAATGTTAGTGAAAGTTATGTGATGGACTGTGCTTCACTACTTGAAAATCTTGGTTTAATGGTTGGTCATAGAAGAATTCAAACTCTAAGGGCAGTTCACCCCCATACTTGGCTTTAACGAATATAGTCATTAAAATAGACACTGGAAAAAATATGGAAGAAGTACAAAATAGGCTCTATGTAATCAATTACGATGCTCAAATTTCAATTCGTGGGCTGGGCGCTATGGCTTACACCTATAATCCCAACACTTTGGGAGGCCAAAAGGGGAGGATCACTTGAGACCAGGGGTTTAAGACCAGCCTGGGCAACATAGTGAGACCCCATCTCTACAAAAAAACCTACAATGTAAAAATTAGCCAGGCATGGTTGCACACGCCTGTAGTCCCAGATACTCAGGAGGCTGAGGCAGGACTGCTTGACCCCAGGAGTCTGAGGCTGCAGTAAACTATGGTCACACCACAGCACTCTAGCTTTCTGACAGGGCAAGACCTTGTCTCAAAAAAAAAAAAAAAAAAAAAAAAAACAATTCCATCCACCAATTATGCAAAGATTGTAATTTAGTCTTTTTCTCTAGTGAATTTCTGGCTTCTCTGAGGTCAAATAGTTTTCCTCACAAAGTTTTTTTTTTTTTTTTTTTTTTTAATGTTTAATAGCTGGGTTCTGATCCACTGAAATGCCATTAGGAATATTTTTAATCATGTTAGAAAATGTTTTCAAATTTATTAAGTCTTCATATAAGTGAGTTCTAAGATGTGCTTATGTCATTATTCAAAATTTTTAAATTTATAATAGCTTTATTGGGGTCTAATTTACATTCCATAAAAATATACCCATTAGAACTGCATTATTTTTAATAAACGTATTTTTGTATAGCCATTACCACCATCCACTTTTAGGACATTAACATCACCAGAAAACATTCAGTCACTTGTATTAAATCTTCCCATCCCAGTCTAAGGTAATCACTGATCTGTCTTCTATCTCTATATTTTTTCCCTTTTTGGGAGTTTCATATAAATGGTATCATACAAATGAGGCCTCTTGTCTGCCTTTTTTTCTCTTGGCATAATATTTTGGAGATTTATCCATACTGTGCCATGTATTAGTAGTTCATTATTTTTAGAGCTGAATAGTATTCAAGTATGCCATGTTTTGTTTTGTCAATCATCAGCTCATAAATATTTAGATTATTTCCAATGTTTTGCTATTATTAACAATATTACTATCGTTCATGTAAAAGTCTCTGTGGACATACATATTTATTTCTATTGAAGTAGGATTGCTGGGTCATACAGTATAAGTTTATATTTACATATATAACTTTTTTTTTAGACTAGGCCTCTCTACATTGCTTGGACTGGCAAGCAGTGGCTATTGATAGGTGCAATCCCACTACTGATCAGCACAGGAGTTTTGACCTGCTGTTTCCCACCTGAGCTGCTTCCCCTCTCCTGAGGCAACCTGGTGGTCCCTTCCTCCTAGGAGGTCACCATAGTGATGCATAACGGTACAGACACCTGATCAGCATAATGCACTATCGCCCAGAACTCCTGAACTCCAGGGATCCTCCTGCCTCAGCCACCTGAGTAGCTGGGTCTACATGCATGCAACATTGTGCCTGGCTATGTTTATGTTTTCAAGAAGTTGCTAAATGACTCCAAAAAGTGTGTATACCATTACACATTTAGCAATTTATGAGAGTTGCAGTTTTTTCACATCTTTGTCATCACTGTGTATTGTCAATTTTTGGCTTATATCCATTTTATTGGTAGTGTACTGGTATCATATTGTGGTTATAATTTGCATTTCCCTAATGATTAATAGTTGAACATCTTTTCATGTGCTTATTAATCATTCATATGCCTTTTCGGTGAAATCTCTATTAAAACATTTTATTTTTAATTGAGTTGCTTATCTTATTTTTGACATTTAGCATGCTTTATATATTCTAGATACAAGCCCTTTATCAGATATTTGACCTAGGAATTTTTTCACAGGCTGCTATTTGTCTTTTCACTTTCTTACTTGTATCTTTTAGAGAGCAAAACTTTTCATTTTTATAAAATGTGATTTATCAATTTCTTCTTTAATGAATCACAATTTTGGTGTTGTATCTAAGAAACCTTTCCAAAAGCAAGGTTGCAGAGATTTTCTACTGTTTTTAGATATAATTTTAGCTCTTACATGTAGGTCTGTAATATATATTAATTTTTTTCTGCATGGTGTGAGGTAAGAAATTAAGTTCAGTATTTTGCATATGAATATGCAATTATTCCAGTAGTATTTCTTTAAAAAAAGTATCCCTTTCACTATTGCTCTGCTTTGTCATCTTTGCTGAAAACCAACTGATTGTAAATATATTAATTTCTGTACCCTCTATTTCATTGATCTAAGTGTCTATCATTATGCCAATATTACATACATTCTATTATTATAGCTTTATAAGTTTTGAAATTAGTATTGTAATAACTCTTAACCTTTTTTTACAAGATTGTTTTTGATATGTATTTCCATTTTATTATTTTTTTTTTAATTTATTGTTGAGATGGGGTCTCATTCTGTTATGCAGGCTGGAGTTTAGTGGTGTGATCACAGTTCACTGCAGCCTTGACTTCCTGGGCTCCAGCCATCCTCCTACCTCAGGCTCTTGAGGAGCTGGGACCATAGGTGTGAGCCACCATGCCTGGCTTATTTTTGTATTTTTGGTAGAGACGGGTTTTTGCCATGTTACCCAGGCTGGTCTTCAACTCCTGAGCTCAAGCAATCCACCCCCTCGGCCTCCCAAAGTGCTGGGATTACATGCTTGAGCCACTGCACCCGGCCTGTATTTCCATTTTAAAATTGACTTCTCAATTCCTATAAAAATGCTTGCTAAGATATTGACAGAGATGACATTTAATCTATAGATCAGAGGTCTTATGCTTGTTTTCTAAAATTTATTCTTAAATATTGTCTTATTTCTCATGTTATTATAAGTGGAACTGTTTTTTTTGTTGTTGTTTTTTTTCTTTTTTTTCCGATATGGAGTCTTGCTCTGTCACCCACGCTGGAGTGCAGGGGTACAATCTTGGCTCACTGCAACCTCTGCCTCCCAGGTTCAAGCTATTCTCCAGCCTCAGCCTCTTGAGTAGCTGGGATTACAGGTGCCTGCCACCACACCACACACACACACACACAAATAATTTTTGTATTTTTAGTAGAGACAGTGTTTCACCATGTTGGCCAGGCTGCTCTCGAACTTCTGACCTCTTGATCCGTCCACCTCAGCCTCCCAAAGTGCTGGGATTACAGGCGTGAGCCACCGCGCCCAGCTGCAACTGTCTTTTAAAATTCATTTTCAGATTCCTAGTTCCTAGCATATAAAAATATAACTGACTTCTATATATTGATCTTGTATTTTGTGACCTTGTTAAATTCATTTATTAGGTCCTAGTAGGATTTTTTATGTATAAGACCAAGTAATCTGTAAATAAAGATATCTTTAATTTTTCCTTTTCAATCAATATGCCTTTGATTTATTTTTCTTTCCTTGTTACACTAGCTAGAATCTCCAGTAAAATGTTAACTGAAAGAATTGAGAATGGACATCCTTATTTATTCTCCCATTCAAGTACTAATGAGCTCTGTCCCTTCTTGCCCTCCTTGGTTTCTTTTCTTTTTTTTTTTTTTTTTTTTCCCGAGACAGAGTCTTCGCTCTGTCACCCAGGCTGGAGTGCAGTGGCAGGATCTCAGCTCACTGTAGGCCCCACCTCCCAGGTTCAAGCAATTCTCCCTACCTCAGCCTCTTGAGTAGCTGGCACTATAGGCACCCACCACCATGCCAAGCTAATTTTTGTATCTTTAGTAGAGATGGCATTTTGCCATGTTGGCCAGGCTGGTCTTGAACTCCTGACCTGAGGTGATCTGCCCACCTTGGCCTCCCAAAGTGCTGGGATTATAGACATGAGCCACCATGCCTGGCCCCTCCCTACTTTCTGAGATCAGACATAAGGTATGTTCAAGGTGGCATGGCCATATTCTTTATTCTCAGAAGGAAAGCACGGAGTCTTTCACCATAAACACGTTGTTATCTGTTGGTATTCACAGATGCACTTTATCACACTGATGAAGTTCCCTTCTACTGTTAGTATGCTGAGCATTTTACCATGAATCGGTGTTGGATCTTGTCAATTGCTTTTTCTGGCACATATTGTCATCTTCATCTTTTTTGTATTTTAAAAATTTACTAAACTACAGAAAAATGTGAAAGTTCCTGACAAGATGATGTATTAGTAGGTACTGTTGTCTTGCTGTGCTGATCCAACCCCAAAGATGTGCAGAAAACAAAAACAACAAACAGTGGCCCAGGGATATAAAGGGCCAGGCATTATGGCTGAAGGAGAGGGCAGATATTTTTTGAATGATTTTCTCTCCGCTACTGCTCTAATAAGCTTCTTTCTACCTCTATGAAGCAGACAAAAGAGCTCTGAAGTTAGGAAAATAATGAGGTCATATTTTCTGAGGTTTTATTTTAGAAGAACTTCAGATCTAGCGTTTTACAACAGCCCTCTACTGTGGTGATCATTTGATGACCCAGTGTTAGCACTGAGTAAGAGCTGCTTTCCAACTGGAGATGACGGGTGACTTGCCAGGTGCCCTGCATCTGTCTGACAACCTTCTTTTACTTTGAGTTTTGCACAAAGCTGCTGGCTGTATGGGACCTGTCAGTAATTAGCACACTTCCAACACAGGTCCACTTATGGTAAGTGTCACCTTCATTTTGAAGAACAGTTTTGCTACATATAGAATTCTTGATTGACAGGTTTTTTCTTTCAGCATTTTGAATATATCCTTTTACCACCCTCTAGTATCTTTTGTTTCTAATGAGAGGTCAGCTGTTAATTTTACTGTGATTCCCTTGTGTAAAATGAGTTGTTATTTTCTTGCTGCCTCAAAATTTTCTTGTTTTTGTCTTTCAGCAGGCTAAGATGTATCTAGTTGTGCCTCTCTTTATGTTTATTCTACTTGGTGTTTGCTGAGTGTCTTTGATGCGTGCATTAAGATTTTAAACAGATTTGGGAAGTTTTAGGACATTGCTTCTTCAAATATTTTTTCTATACCCTTCCATCCCTCCTTTCCTTCTGGGGCTCCCAGCATAAATTGGTATACTTTGATTCTGTCCCACAAGTCCCAGAAGCTTTGTTCATTTTTCTTCAGTCTTTCTTCTATTCTTTAGGTTGGATATTTTCTATTAGTCTGTCTTCAAGTTCACTGATTCCTTGTTCTGCCATCACAAATTTGCTATGGAACCCATACAGCAGATTTTTAAATTGTTGTTATATTTTTCAACTCTAAAATTTTTCATTTCTTTTTCATAGTTTATATTTCTCTATTTACAGTCCATATTTGTTGAGTCATTTCATCTTTAAGTTTTAAAACATACTTATACTAGTTGTTTTGAATTAGTTGTATACTAAATCCAACAAGTGGGGCCATTTAGAGCATCTAATGGCTAATGATTTTCCTGAATTTCAGTCATGCTTTCCTGTTTTTATGCAGGTCTCATAATTTTTGCTGATAATTCAGTATTTTAAATAAAATAGTGTAGCAATTTTGGATGACATTTGATTTTCCTCCTGAGAAATTTTTAAATTGCTGGAACTTAAACATCAGAATCTATTTCTTCTGCATTGTAAAACTACTGATGTCTCTAATAAATTATTTTCCAGCCTGATTCCTAAAATGTATAATAGAAATACAAGTTTCAATATTTTCTTCCCATACCAATGATGTGGCAAAATGATTCTGAAAAAACAATTATATCACTATAATTGAAACCCTGAAAAAACAATTATATCACTAATTTTCTCAAAGTCCTTCTCTTATCTCCAACTTGAAAGGATGAGAACAGAGAACTGAGGAACACACGGCTTTGATATGGGAGAGTAGGGGGTAGAAACACCACACTAAAAAAAATTCTTTTGCCTAACTCAGGTTGGCAGTAATTTGATTCTAGATAGATAATTCATTTTCTATTATTTGCTTATTTAAAAAAAACCTTTAGGGTGTTACTCTTCATAGTTCAACAAGTCATAATACCTGTTTTCTTTCGTTGTAAAATATTTGCATAATTTGTAAATGAAGCCTTGGATGGCAAGGAACAGGGACTCACTAAAGGCAAACAAGGAAACGAATGGAGTAGGGATGATCACAGGAAACAAAAATCTCACAAAACAAAAAGGAAATGAAGTTTATTTAAGTATGACCTTATGAGGAGAATAGTGTAAGGAAGGAAAAACACTTTTCCTCTATCCTCCTAGGTTCAATGTCTGAGAATGAAACTGATAAAAGACAGACTGACAAGAGAAAAAACATTTAATTACATATGTACACAAAAGCTTCACAAAGAAATGTGACTCAAGGAGGCAATTAGAATATTTGGCCGATATCGTCTTAACAGAAGTGATAAAGTGTGAAGAGGCTACACAAAGGAAAGGGGGTATGGGGCTTCCTGTGGAGAACAGAGTTGAGGCGGGAAGTTATGGAAAGGTGCTAGGAAACATCTAAGTAAGGGTTGTCTATTAAGGTGTGTTATGTGCATAAGTGTCCTCTCCAGTAATAAGAGTCATTTCCAAGTAGATCCTTTCCTGGTAGTAGAGAGGGAGACAACTTTACAAATAGAAAGTAATGGCCTACTTTTAGACAGAAAAGCAGAAGGGAAAGAGTTTTTCTTGCATCTGCTGTTTCTCAATTGCTTTCAGCTCAAAATATTCCTTATGCCAAAATGGCACATTCTGGGGTAGGCATATTGTTGTCCCATCAATAGGAACCCAGAAAACATCAGGACCAAGACAGTGCTCTCTCTGGTTCACTTGTCCTCTCAATTTCAAATTCCCTGGGAAATAATCTGATTGGCATCATTACCAGTTAGGGGGCAATGGGTTGGCTACATGGGTCAGGTCTCCACCGGGGCCGATGCCATGCCAGGTGCATTGTTATGAGGTGTGCAGGGCTGCCTCCTTCAAGGGCTGTGGATATACGTACTAGGAAGCATGACGATTACACATACCAGATGTTTGATGCCATTCTGATTTTATGAAGTTGTTAAAATCTCATGACCCCACTGTTTTCCAAGAGACAGAACAACCTAGAAGTTTCATACACCAAAAAAAAGTAACCCTTATTTAACTTGCTTAGCAAAGCTGAGTTTCAAAACCTCTATTCTGCTCTATCATACTTTATCTGATTTTTCCGCATTGAACAGCTAATCCTAACTTTTCCTGATTCTCTCCCAACATCCTGATTCCAATTTTTTATTATTCAAAGTCAAGTTCTTCCAAGAACTAAACAAAGGACTACTAAATATTGGCTTTTCTTAGTGTGGGAGGTGTTTCAGTAGTTTAAGGCAGTGAGGGACACAGTCATGACCACGATGTGGATCCTATCTGTCAGGGGGAAAGGCTCACACAAAAATAACCACAACATGGGACAGAGTATCAAGGGTCACAATACAGTAAGAAAGAACTCACCCTCTCAAGAATGGGGAGGGCCAGGAAACTTTCAGAAAGTTTTTACAGGTAATTATTAGGCAGAGTCATGGGAGGATTTGCATAATATATTCAGAGGATGGGGATGGGATGGGGCTCAGCCAATCCTGAAACCACCATAGCCACCTGAGCAGAACTATTATTAAGCCCTAGCAACCCTTCTCAGGACCCGCTTATTCCACCACTCTCTTTCCCTCCTTTGCCACCCACCTCTGTTTTAACATTCCTCTTTAAAAAGAAAACCCCAAAATTATCATATTGGTGTACTTTTTGAAGATTTTATCTTTACCTCCCCCACTCCTCCATAGACATCCAGATATGACAAGAGACTCAGTGTTCCTGCTTCCTCCTATTCCTTGCTGCCTCTGCTATGCTTCTTAGGGAATTTACCACTAATTTTTATGGGATAATACGAAAATAATAAACATTGGAAAGTTACAAAGTTTTCATAATCTTAAAAGTTTCAGGTTGACTTCTTTCTGAGCTGGTAATTGAAAAGTTGTTCGAATTTCTGCTGTTTACTTTTGTTCTTGAGGGTGGAGTCACCAAACCTCTTAATATTCTAACCTTGCCCTGGGCCCCAGCATCAGCCTGAGCACAGGCCCTCTGCCCATCCCTACTTCCCAGCACTTTTCCCAAGGTGGCCAGGCTAGCAGTTTAAATCATCCTCTTCTCAAGCTGGTCATTTGCATTTCTGTGGATCCTCAGGCTAGGCGACAATGATTTCATTCCTTTACTGGAAATCTGAAATTGGGCCATTGCAACTTGGAGGCAAAGGACATTTTTGTAGGAGAGAACTTAATTGGCAAAATAAGCTAGGATTTTGAGGAGAAACAGCAAAATCTTCAAAATCATTTCTGTTGTATCCAAGGGCCAAAACATTGGCGACAAAGTAGAAACCTCAAGAAATTCCCTTCAGACAGTTTCTTGGTGAAAAGAAAGGCCAGTAGATAGAGATGGTGGTAGGGTAGAAGGAAGGTGGTTTTACCAAAAGCCAGATGTTTGGAAGACTTAGGAAAAATCTTTGGAGGAGAGGGTGTAACACATCATGTAAGAGATAAATTATAATCAATAGAGCAAAATCCTGGTAGAGAGAAGATGGCTCATGTTTAGGAGCATAAGTGGAGCATAAGCTTTGAAGAGAAATGTGGACACCCTTTCTCAGCCATGACTGAAGGAGGTGCAGATGTGTGAAAACTAGGACTGGGTTTTAGGAAAGTTAAGTTGAGGAACCTCATGGTGGATCCTTCAGTAGAGTACGAGGCAAGATCATTTGCAGAAGTGGAGGAAAACCACGTAAAGTGGGGGCTTGAGGAAAGCAGACATAGGACAGGTTTGGAAGTGGCCTGGATAATGTTCTTGGATAAGTTCCAGATAATCATCCTCCTGATGAGGAAAGGAATTGAGAATCAGTGAAGACACAGCCAAGTCTGAATAGCATGAACTTTGAGTGGAATGAAGTGATTCTTTAACACTATATAGCAATCCTTAGTAGCGCAAGAGCAAGTTCAAAAGAAACCTTTCAACTAAATAAAAAATAAAAAAATGTTTAGTGGCAACTTATTTCAGAGGACATTATTCATGGTGGATTTTAGAAACATTTTAATTACGACAAACACAAAATCTACAATATCAAAATAGTCATCAGAGAAAAAACACACATACAAAAAGATTATTGGAGTAATAATAAGCTTTTTTTTCTTCTTTCTATGCTAGCCTAAGGCAAGAGAAAAGGAAAGACCCATTTTTTCTTCCCATTAGACACATCTTCCATTCATTTGATGTTATTCAAATTTTTTTTTTAAAAAAAGCAAAATCATTGGTATCTTTTCATTGAACATGTGTCTTATACAACAATTTGTGGTTTACTTTTTCTATTCTATAAACAAAAACACATACTAAAAAGCCAGAAGAAGTTTAAAACAGCCTATTTCCATTATGGCCAGCCATGGCACAGCACTTCCTGGCCCCTGCAGATCCCTTCCCAATTCTGAAAATATTTAGGGGGAACATTCACATGTTCACCTGTTTTTTACTACAAATGTGGAGAGGTTTTTTTTTTTTTCCCCCCCAATCAAGGCACCATATTAACATTTCTTAGGTTACATCTTTGTAATCTTCAAATATAGTAACATAAAAACCGGTAGCAAAGCGTATCACCCAACTTAAAAATCAGAATACTGAGACATATGCAGCTTGCACACACATTAATCTGTTTCTCTCAACAAAATATTTGTAATTTCCAAAATCCTATCAGCTTTTTCACACAATATGGTCCCTCCAATTTGAGGGGCAGTAACATAAACATAGTCTCCTTACTAAAGAGATTAGTCTAAAAAAAGTAAAATCACCAAAAGAAAGAATGTAAGAATATCAGTGGCTATAAGCTAGAGCAATATCATGTTTTAAAGCCTTATATGTTCATGAAATCTCACTTTAAGAAGGTGATATCTAAATACAAAATATATTGACAAAACAATTAGTATTGACAAACTAGCACAAAATGATTTTAAATGAAAGCAGAAGACATTATTAAAGCTCAAGATTTTTGTGTGTACTGATTTCATGCCTCAGGTTATTTCCATATCAAATTTAAAGAGATACTGGAAAATAGAAAACAAAATCCATCAACTGTAATCCATTTCCCTTACTCTTTTGTGAAATCATCGGAAGGCGTGAAGGACCGTTTCTATTTCCTCTATCTTTATCAAGCCTGTAACCTCTCAAGCGAAAGAACATGCACCTGTCAAGCTCATCGTGCAGGATGTACACACAGATGTGTTTAATAAATATCTGCCCACAGGGAGATTAGAGGTTTGCTTTGAGAATCAGGGAACAGGCTAGCTCATGTGTTGACGTTTTGGCATCTATCATACAATCCGCCACCTTGTTTCCTTACCAAAATAACCTCAAAGGAAATCCTCTTTGAGTCTTCTTTGAGAAGGGTTATAAGTTTGAAGACCCAAAACGTTGAGGCAAGATCCACCTCAGGGAAGGGGGAGTGGCTGGGGAGAACAGCGTAAGTAGGATTTAGGTGGCTCAGTGACGTCAGGAGGAAGCAGCGATGGAAGGGATGGGGTGCAGACTCACCTGGAGAAGCAGAAGCTGCACACATGTCAAAGGTCAAAGGGCATAGCCTCAGGGACTCCCCAAACGCAGGAAAAGTGAAACGCCCATTCCTGGGCTCTCACCGTCAGGGGTACGTCTAAGGGCTCAGCTGTTCCTACCTTTGATGCCAGGGACAAACCCTACCAGGCACAGTTCGGGTTGGCAGTAAGGCAAAGGAAAACCTGCCCCAGATTTCAGAGCCAGCGCTGGGGAATCTCCCTGTCCTCTCCGCCACCCCCTCCCGCGCCCGAGACCTGAGACACCTTCAGCCTCACACCCACCTTCTCCAGGCCCTCTTGCGCTGAACGGCATCGGTCTCTATGGCGACCTGAAACCGCAGCTCCCATTGGCCCGTTCAATATGAGGGCCGGGCCAATGGGGAGGGCCAGCCCTCTCCTTCCCGCCAATAGGGTGGCGGGAGCTGGCCCGGGGACGGCGGCGTGCTGACGTTCCCGGGAGCCCGGGGCTGGCCGCGCGGGAGGGCTGGCGGCCGGGCGGGCGGCGGCGGCGGCCTCTGGGCAGTAGAGGGGGCTCCGGGGCTGAGTCCGCGTCGACGCCGGCCGCGGAGGCGGCACCATGGGCAAGGGGTAGAGGGGGCAAGTTGGCCACCGCCGCCGCCGGGGGTGGTGGGAGAGCCGCTCCGGGGGAGGGGGCGGGTGGGGGAGGGAGGGGCGGGCAGCCGCGCGGCCGAGGCACTTTTTTAATTTTTTCGGGTGCCGCAGCGGCAACCCCTCGGCGCCGATGTCCCTGATCCCTGGAGCGACGACGGCCGCAGCCTAAGCTGGAAAGTAAGTGTGTGGGCTCGCGGGAGGGTGCGGAGACTCCTGCCCACGAGACCCTCGGCCCTCGCCCCGAACACGCGCCGGGGCCGGGACCTGCGCACCGGGGGCTGGGGGCCTCCCTCCCGCTGCCCGGTCCCCAGCGCCTGGCGGCCGCCGCGACTTTCCTGCCCCGCCTCGTGTTCCTGCCCGCACTCGCCTGCTGCTCCCCTCCCCCCGGCAGGCGCACAAGTTTCACCCTCCATTTGCTTTTCCCGGCGATTCCTCTCCCTGGTCTCCCGTACGCGCCGCGCACGACCTCTGCCTACGCTGGGCTGTGTGGATCAGGAGCCCCCAGCCCCGAACTTGAGCGCCGCGCTGAGCCTTGCTGGACGCCCTCGCGGCGGCTTCCCCGCTGCCTGCCGCCCCGCGCCCCCCTGCGCCCCCGACACCACAGGACGCCCGCCCTCCTCAGCCCTCGGGGCTGGCTGGCTGTCGTTCCAGCCCTAGATCCTGCACCTTGGCCCCCTCCCCGTCTTCCCACGCCCCTGCTGCTCGCGCGTTCTTGCGTTTGTCCGCGAAGTCCTGCACTCCTTGCCGGTCCTGCCCACCCCCTCTGCCCAGTGCGCCCCTCTCTACTGGCCGCAGATCCTCACGCTCCACCCCTCCCAGCTTCCCAGCCCGGAGCCTCGCCGCTGCCCTCCTGCGCCGCCGCTTCCTCCTCTCCCTGCCAGGAGTTGAAGCGGAGCTGCGGCACCTCCCTGGCGGATCTGGTATCCCCCCCACCGGCTGCTGAGGCTGCCGGCCCTCTCCCCTGGACCGCCACCCGCAGAGCGAGCGGCGGGGCCGGGATTTGGCTGCGTGTTGGCTGAGTGCGACACACCGCGAGCGCGGGCAGTGGAGGCGCCGCGGCGGCCGTGGCCGCTCGGGGCGCAGCGGTAGTCAGGTGTGTGTGTACAGCGGGGGACGCGCGCTGCCGGCTCCTGGGCTGGCGACAGATTGTGCAGGAATGCGAGGAATGCACCAGGGGCAGAGTCCACACAGCCCGCCGCGGCTGCACTAGCGCCTTCCCTCCCCAGCTCTCGCCGCGCAGCCAGAGGTCACCGGAGCATCTTCGGAGCTGGTGAGCCTCATTCCTCTCCTCTTCTCCCATTGCTTCCCTCCATGCGGCAGAGGGGAAGCGCGGTAATTCTTTGGGGCTCCAGCTAGCATTTCGTCTGGGTTTTTGCTGCATTGGTCTTCAGGACCGTGAATTTGGGGCCGATGACTCTGTAGCCAAGGTTATTGATCATTGCACAAGGCTGTTTGCAAGTTTGGTGTGCAAGGTTTGGATAGTGCCTGGTTTTTACCAGGGTTTTCTGAAAACCAGCAGGAACAGGGGACCTGAAGGTGCTTAGAGTAATGAGCTTGGGGCCAACATATTTTAGCTCTATCCAAAAAATGCCTGTTAGTGCTTATGGACGGGCATGTACTGCAAGAGAGATCTTGAATGCATCACTTTGGTATCCGAAGAAGTGTAATTTTTTCCCTCGTCATACTGGGCTGTGTTTAGACCTCGTATAATACATAATGAATAGAAACAGAGAAGCACTGTTTGGTCAGCGATGGGACAGATAGAACTGTCTGGTACAGTTAAATTCGGGGCGTGTCAGTTACCATTGAACTGACACGGGGACACCACAGTCATGTATATTTCAAGATGTTATTTATTAGTGGAGGTCTCAGTTCTTTGTTACTGAGTTTGACTGAAAAAAAAAATGCTGCCCTACAACTTTTAAAGAACGGTAATTATTTACGTGTAAAATCAATGATGGTCAGTATGCATTTTTGGTCAAATTTTGTTTTCCTTAATACGGGAGAGCAAAATTTTGACAGAAAATGGTTCGCGAGAATTGAGCTTAGATTCTTTTTATTTTAAAAGAGAAACTAGAAGAATGCTTGTCTTCTTGAATGCAGTATATTGCTGTGAGAGTATCTTCGTTTTGATGCCTGTAAAACAGTTATGGAAAATGGCAACATGAAAACGAGAACAACTAATATCTGAAATAAGTGTTTCCGGATGTTGAAAAGCATCGTATGTGTGTTTTTATTTGACACAATTTGCTTGGAAGGTTGCATTTGTGATAAACCTCTTTGCACCTGGTTATTTTATGTCAGATTCAGTAAAATAATAAGTCAGTTGTCTGACCAATCAGCTTTCTTCCAACACCTACTTTGTGTAGATCAAGGACATCGAAAACTGTCAGATAGGAGCCTTTAGTTAAGGAAAGGACTCAACAGAAAGGAAAAAAAAATAGAAAAAAAATATTTTGCACTCAGAAAGGTTTATCTTTTGGTTGCTACGTTGTTTTTCAGCTGTGTGCATAATCAGTGAATCTTCTAATTTAGAGGTTTAATTTGTGTCCAGTAACACTATGAAGGATATTGGGAGGTGTTTGTAAATGCTAAAAGGAAACTTTTATTATGTAACAATATCATATTACAGCAGAGTTTAACCCATGCTTAACCCGTGCTTATTTGACTTGATGTCAAGATGAGGAAGTAAAAGCAAATTTAGTTTCCCTGCCACATTAGAAATTGAAAACCCTGTTCAGATGTATGGATCTCACACACGCACACACACACACACACACACACACACAATTGGCTGTGCAAATAGTTTTGCCTGCTTCAGGTAAAGGTAACCTTTCGGTTAGAAATGCTTTCATTTGTTACAGATATTTGAAGAGAGGAAGTTTTTCAACTAGTGATCCTACACAATTGAAAATAACCGAAATCATATTTTGACCAAAGTACATTCCCTCCCCACCCCCTACTATTATGTAAGGAGAGGGTGCTGCATCTGGCGTCTTATATATTATACTGAAGAGTCTAAGTTGGAGAAGTGAAGTATCCAGTTATTTTAATTTTTGCCTGTATTGTTTTTGGAGGGAGGTAAGGGAGCAGAGAGTATTGATGGAAAACAAGGGAAGAAGAAACTAGGGGCAGCTAGTATTCAACCAGAAAGTAAAATTACATACTTTATTGCAACAATAACGCATTTATAAGCTGAATAAATCAAATAGAATTTTGTGACTAGTTCTGACATAATATGAATTTAAAGAAACTACTACCAAATTCAGTTTAATAAAAACTTTAGCACTTGTATGACCTTGAGTATTTGGATTAGGTTTAAATCAGAATCGCAGTTTTCTTCCTTTTCTTGTAAATAGGCAAAGTAAATTTAATGTAAAAATTTGAAACTCACTTTAATTTTTAAAGATGCAATTATTGCCAATTTTTGACCTGAGTAATTTCCAT